>NC_089494.1:58815808-60231808 GCF_036850765.1 Saccopteryx bilineata | reverse complement strand
ATGTACCAAGTCTCTTATCCGTCTCTCCTAATGACTTCCCTTAGCGGGTTGTTAGTATTTGACAGCAGGTCTCCGTGCGGGGAACTTTTCTCCAATTCCACATTCAAAGGAGGTCCATCAGAGAGTATGATTGGCAATTTTCGTCATAATCTGCACATTATTAGCATCAAAATTGACGTGGCAGTTAACACTGGTGAGTTTTGATGTGCCTTTCTTCAAGTTCAAGGAAACCCCTCCAGTAGCCGGGGTTCGTAGAGCGGATCTCAACAACCAGCGGTGGCTTTGCAGAGGCGAAGGCGCAGTAGACATGCGTGAGAAATATGCCAGAACCATTTTACCCGAGGAATAGGAAAGCGAGGAGCGAAAGGGACAAGGCAGAAAGAGTTCGAACTCAGAAAAGTGTCTAAGAAAAGGCCTCGGGCTAATAGCATATATCTGGAGATTCAAGTATTTCCAAGATGAAGTGGAACCCGGTAGTTGCAAAACTAAGCTGAAAACCCTTCTTCAAATACTCCAGCGATCTGTCCATCTTCCTTCCCCTTCTTTTCCTATTCCTTTCTTTTTCTGACCTGGTTGTGGAAACCTCTTCAGTTATTACTTTTTGCATAAAATATTCTAGATTCCTCCGTTCCAAATTAAAAATTAAGAGAACGGTGGTTGGTCTAAAGAGAGGAGGCGAGCCCCTTCCACGTCTGCTTTGTCCTTCCCGCGGAAGGCGGCCGCAGCCTCGTGGGCCTCGCTCCTGCACGCACTAACCATCTCATCAAGCACACCCGCAGCCTCCCGCGCTCTCCATCCGCCCTCCCGGCCTTCTCCTCAGACATCCCATTTTTCCGCTCTCCTCCGACAGGACCCCTAGCAAAGCTCAGGCTGAGAGAAAAATTGCCACCTACCCTCACCCTCGTTTAAAGAAAATATTGGGGGGGGGGCAGCAGTAGGAACCTCGGAAGTGACTTCCCTCCCGCACAAAGCACTAGCGCACACCATTCCCTTCTCTCTTTGTTGGTTCCCCGTTGCTTCTGGCCACGTGGTTCAGCCGCGTAACCGCGGCCTGAGGGTTTACTGCCAGGGCCCCAGACCCCAGAGGGGTGGTTTGGGGATGAGGGGGATTGTCTTAGAGGAGACCTCAAGAGCTCAAGACAGAGGCGGGAAGTGGGCCTGGGCAGCAGAAAATATACTTGGAGAAGGGGAGGCGGCTGCGTAGCAAATACAAAAATAGAAATAATTTGGGGGACGCTTTTGCGCCGGCTCTTTCCCCCCAATTCCGGTAGGCTCCCTTCGGCCTCCCGCGCCGGGGCGCCCCCTGGCGGCAGCTGTAGCAGTGGGCAGCGCGCAGAGGGCGCGTGTGTGCCCGGGGGGCGCGGAGGGTGCTGAGGGGACTCCGGGGCACACTCGGCGCTGTGGGCGCGGCCCCCTGGCGGCGGCGATGTAGTTATCTGGTGAGCGGCGCCTCGTCCCTCTGGTCCGGCGGGCTGACGGCGGTCTTGCTAAGCACAGCGGCCGAGTAGGGCAGGAAGCCGCTCTCAGAGCGTGGCGCCGCGGCGCTGCAGCCGAAGTCCGAGCCCCCAGCGGCCCCGGCGCCACCGCCGCCGCCGCCGCCGCCGCCTCCACCGCCCCCCCGAGAGCCCAGGGCTGCGGCGGCGGCGGCGGCGGCGGCGGCGGCAGATTGGCTGCTGTGGCAACTGAGGCACGAGCAGGGCGCGGAGCCGCCGCTGGGGGGCGCCCCGGCCGCGGCGGCCGAGGAGGCCGCAGCCGCAGCCGCTGCTGCAGCCGCGGCGGCCGAGGCCGCGCTGTTGAGACCCGCGGCGGCCGCGGGCGTCTGGTAGAGGCCCGGGTGGCGGAAGCTGCAGAGCAGCTCGGGTCGCGAGTAAGGGTGCGAGAGGGCGCGGAAAGTGTCCAGCGGGCGGATGGAGGTGGCGAAGGGCGACGAGGCGGCGGCCGCCCCGGAGGCCGCCGCGGCCGCGGCCGCCGCCGTGACGCCCACGTGCGGGTAGTAGTGCAGCGGCACGTGCGAGTGGAAGGGGTAGGGCAGGCTTCCGGTGGCGGCCGCGTGCGTCATCATGTAGGTGTAGAAGCTGGGGTCGGCCGGGTGCGGCCACGACATGGCCAGGCGCTGCCGCTTGTCCTTCATGCGCCGGTTCTGGAACCACACCTGCGGGGACAGCCATGCACGGCCCAGTTAGGAGCGCCCCGGCCCGCGCCCCCAGACCAGCCCGGCCCCGGCCTCCCCGCCCCTCCGGAGACTCGGAGCGCCCGGCCTGCGCTCAGACCAGCCCGGCTCCGGCCTCCCCGCCCCTCCGGAGACTCGGAGCGCCCGGCCTGCGCTCAGACCAGCCCGGCTCCGGCCTCCCCGCCCCTCCGGAGACTCGGAGCGCCCGGTCTGCGCTCAGACCAGCCCGGCTCCGGCCTCCCCGCCCCTCCGGAGACTCGGAGCGCCCGGCCTGCGCTTAGACCACCCGGCCTCGGCCTCCCCGACCCTCCGGAGACTCGGAGGGCCCGGCCTGCGCTCAGACCACCCGGCCTCGGCCTCCCCGCCCCTCCGGAGACTCGGAGGGCCCGGACTGCGCTCAGACCTGCCCGGCTCCGGCCTCCCCACCCTCCGGAGACTCGGGAGCGCCCGGCCTGCGCTCAGACCAGCCCGGCTCCCGGCCTCCTCCGCCCGCCCAGCCGGACGGAGCGGGCGCAGTGCAGACACACCCTCTTAACGCAAAGATTTCTACCCTGTGTCCAACTGCTACCGCTCCCTTACTTTTTTGCTGCGTTTTCTCGTCCCAACCCAGCGGTTCCTCTCCTTCCCGCCACCCACCCGCTCCCGTCTTTCAATCCCAAGATTTTCACAGGGATTCTAGTCCGCCTTTGAAGAGAGGCGACGGCGGCAGCTTTTATCATATAAAAAGGTCGCTGCGCGAGGTATCGAGTCCCCGGAGGTTCACGGGTCCGATTTTGATATTGAAGGGATGATTTTGTGGAATCATTAGCCTCGAATAAGTGGCGGGAATAACATCCTCTTAAACTAGGAAGAGGACTTTCTTACCCACCCAACCTTGTATTTAATGAAGTCATAATTTTCTAAATTAAAGAAAGCCTGAGGAAACCAAAGGGAGATCTTTACATTCCTCCCTTATCCTGAGGAGTTTCCTGCTTTTCTAGAGTGTCAGATCCTCCATGAGTATTCACCAAGTTGCCCAGCCTGCCATCTCTCTCTCCCGGACGTATAAAGTTAATCACCTAAAATATCTAAATAAGGACCGTTTCATTGCGCTGTTTCCCCAGGAGGTTGTCTTTTTCCCGTTGCGCAGGAGAAAAATGTTTGGGAAACTACTTTCTTAACCCAATCGATTTTTAGAATGCAATATCCTTTTCTCCGTGTTGTAACAATTTATATAGAAAATAAATCTCCAAGACCAAGAGCAAATGAAAAGTTCCACGTCTGGTTCGTACCAGAGGAACAAAGACCAGTCTGCTTGCCTTCGCCGGGAACGTGGAGCCATGGACAGGGGTTAGGGGGACCTGGACGAGCACGAATATTTGTGGTTTCGGCTCCGCTATACCAGGGCTTTCCCAGGCCAGCCAGGCCAGCCAACCCTTCGCATTCGGCAACTGAGAAATAAATATACCAATTTTCCTTTTTTTTTTTTTTCTTTTTTGTAACTCTTCTCCGTGGGTTTCCAGATCCCAGCTAAATCTAGCCACCCAGAAAAGAGAAACAAAAATCAACCCAGACACCCCGAGGGAGGCTAGAACAGGCACATATTTGAATGGATACCTTGATCGTGGTTTCGGGCAGGTTGAGCGCAGCGGCCAGCTCGCACCGGCGGGGCCGCGATACATAGTTCTCCCGGTAGAACTCCTTCTCCAGGCGCGCTATCTGTTCGCGGGTGAACGCTGTGCGGTAGCGCCGCACCTGATCCGCACCAGAGCTGGAGCCGCCCAGTGCCGCGCCCCCACCGCCGCCGCCGCCTCCATGCAGGCTGCCGAGGCCGGAGCCCGACGCAGACGTCGTGGTACCCGCGGCGGAACCGCTCTCCGTGTACCCTGGCAAACAAACGGCCACAGCACATGAGTCACTGTAGGGCCGAGGTCCCCGCGCTGGGGCTGTGCGCGCATGGAGGAAGCCGAGGGAGGAAGCGAGGCGCTGCCTGAATCGATGGGGTCTGTCACACCTACAAATCGCTGCCGTTAATGGAATCAATAAAGTTTGGAGAGCACTTCGTAACCAAATAATAAGAACTCAATTAGGGTGTTTTAAAAAAATAATAATTGGAATTCTCAACTCAGTGGGAATATTGGCCAAGGGAAAATGTCTACATCTAGGTGCAGTTTGTGAAGCTCTGGGTTCGCTATGGTCTGGAGACCACGGGGCAGCTTTCTGCACAGCCTCTAACCCTTCTTTGACAGTCTTTTAGTTTGGTTTAAAATGTTAAGCCGGAAGCCACTCAAACCAGAACCATTAGTGAGTGGACCTAACTTTTCAACTCTTTTTCTCCCGCTGACCCAGGTAGGTCTCCCAGAGGCGCCTGGCGAGGCTCCCTCTGACTTACTCAGAACGGCCCCTCCGCTCGGCCTTGGGAGCTCCGAGGCAGTGGAGTGCAGAGCGCTCCTCAGCGGCCGGCTAGAGGTCGGTCGGCTCTCGCCGGCTTTTAGAGCCGCGCACAGAAACATTTTCTCGGACTCGAGAGACAGGGCAAGCCGGCAGGCGGGCCTGGAGCACCAGGCCTGCGCCTTTCTGAAACTCAAGGCTGAGCTGGAAGGCACGGCTCCCCGTAGGCGCCCCCCCCCCCACTTGCGGCAGCTTGCTCGCGGAGGGCAGGAGAGGGGCACAGGCGCCAGGAAGGGCAGGCGGCGGCCCGGGAGGAACTGGGAGGATGGGAATGGAGAGCGCGGCGCAGGCAGCGCGGTTACCTTTGCCATTGTTTTCCTTGAGCGGCGCGGTGCTGAGGCCGCCGGGGGAGCGCAGCGAGGAGCAGCCCACCTCCACGTCGCTGCTCATATCCGCCTCGGCGGCCGCCTCTGAATAATGGCCCGGCTTTTTGCGGCCCTCCGCAGCAGAGGAGATTTCGGAGGAGACGGTGCTTTCGCTGCCCGGGTGCTGCAGGTTGAACAAAGTGTCTATTTCGAATTTGCCCTTGGCAGGGAGGTCTCCCAGGGCGCTGTGCAGGGGGGCGGACGGCAGGCGCGGGCTGAGGCGAGCCGGGTGCTGCGAATTTTCCAGGGCCTCGAGTACAGCGTTGCCAGCCGAGTCGGACAAATTGGAGAACCTCTTGCCGGCCGTGGGGCTGTGCAGCCCTCTCTCCATCAGAATCATCTCTTTTCTTATTCTCTCCATCATCTCAGCTTTCTAAGAAATATCACAGTGGTCCGGCTGTCCCGTCCTAATGATGGGTTGCGCCTAGGGCTAATTCTCATTCAGCCCCAGCGAGTGCCTCTAAATATTATTATCTCTTTTGGAGGGAGGCGGAAAAATTGTGGGATGCCAGAGCGAGGGAATGACTGGTCAAAATGACCCATACATCCTTCCAAGCCCAAGATGTCATTCATCAAAAAGTAACGCTCGCTCGTCATTAAGGTACGAATGACGCCGTTCGAATAATCATTTATTGTAACAGGTTTATAAGCAAATAAATACACGCTCCTGTCAGTGGGTAATGAAGGCGGCTTCGGAGCAGACAAATAGATCCAGGTAGAAGGCTTGAAGAGACAAGAAGTGAGGAGGCAGGCTCCGGTCCTTTGCCGGCTCAGAGCCGTTGCTGCTCGCCCGGGGGTTTGGCCTCGGGGATGAAATTGACAGTCTGATTAATAGAGCGCTCCGCGGCACATTTCCCCCTTCATTTAGGGGCATCATTACGCTCTCAGTTTGCTGGGTTGCCCCTTAGGTCCTAATCATGCAGCGCCTTCCTCATTTTTCCTCGGACACAGATACGTGTTAAATAATAGATAATGCTTTGATTTTTCCAGAGTAGATCGTCAGGGAAGGTGGGTTTTTTTTTTTTTTTTTTTTAACATTTACAATTGGGAGGGGGTGAGGGGGGACAAGGGGGAGGATGTAGGAAGAGTTGCGTAAGGAGAAGACCTTGCGCTCCTGTCTGGATTACTTATCTTTTGAATTTCAGAACCAAATATGTATTTTATTTAACAAATAGGATGCCGACTTCTCTCTCTCCCCCACTTCTTCGCCTCAGGTTGGCTGCTCTTCTCACATCCAGGAAAAGAAGAGAGGGGGAGAGAGAGAGAGAGAGATCCCATAGACTTTTGAAAACAGTTTAGTGCTACGTGGCTGGGGAGGTGCGCTGGGCCCGCGCCTTCAAACGGAAATCATTAGGTCTTCTCTGATTTTTTAACACCATTTGAAGAGTGAGTTCTGAACTTTAAGTCCCGGATTTTTACTTTTATAATCTCGCTGATGGATAGGCTCCTCGCCTACGCATTTTCCCTGGGGGAAACGAACTCGGCTGGACGGTTTCATAGCAGAATTCGACAGCTAACTTTAAAAACGGTCGCGATTTACAGCGCCATATGGGCCGCCCCAAATCTACCTTTTATGTTGCCAGCTTTCCCCCTCGCTACTCAAATCAAATTGAGAATAAATGGCCAGATTTCGAGGTCAAATGGGGGAAAGAAGAGAGCCTTGTTCCCGTGCGCTCCCGCGGCCCGCCCTTCCCGGTTCCCGCGCCTCTCTCCCGCCTCCCCGCCCCCACCCCAGCCCCTTACCTGTAGCCCCCGGTGCTCTCCGGGAGGACTCCGGGCGCCGACAGTCGCGGACCAGTTTCGCTGCGGCTCCTCACGGCCTGAGCTTGGCGGCTGAGCCTCTTGGCGATAACTTTGATGGTCATAATGACGCCGGTGGCAACCATTTTAATGAAGATCAATCTTTACTCAAGGCCGTTGCAAATCGACTCCCGCGCTTGCGCCCCACCCTGCCCGGACCCCGAATGCACTGTGTTGGTCCTCCTGCCAGTAACCCGCAGGCAGAGAGACCCACAGCCACGGGCGGGGACAGCGGAGGATCGGGACGGGACCACTGAGGTCGGGTTGCGAGCTTCCGAAATAGCCGAGAGCCCCTGACAGTCTGGACGCCGGGCGCGGGTCCTGCATCCCCGCCTCGGCACCAACTCATACCCCAGCCCAGACCCCCCCTCTTCTCCCTGCCGCCACACCCAGCTCATCGGGGTGTGTTAGGGGCAAATTCAGGATCTATTTGTCCATCTCTCTGTTGGCGCTTTCCTTTTAACCTTGGACCCGCTGGGGGCGCGTCAGGAATGTAAGAGGAGGCGAGGTGTGAAGTATATTTATATACATTTATATACGTAGTCAATGCCAAAAGTTTCTCTCCTTTTCCCCTCGGCGCCAACTTATTTCAACAACGTGAGCTTTGCTTAGAAAATCAATTCCACCTCCTTAAGGTAATAAACGGAGTTCTCCCCCAAGGTGAGAAATGGCAAGCTGGATAAGCGCACGGTGTCTGGGGTGGTGAAGGGGGATGCGGGACGCGGAGTGGGCTTCGGGTACCAAAAGGAGGACTTGACTCGGCGTCCACCTCTGCCCCTGCCCCAGAGGCCACCCGACTCAGACCACTACAAGCCCTTCTCGAGCCGGCTTTGCGGCCCCTCACGCATTCAGAGCTCAGCTGTGCCGCGGCCCCCACCACACCCTCCCCGTTCCACACAGTCCAGGCGCCCAGCTCCACCGCTCCTACTGGGCCGCGCCCAGCGGAGGGGTGCCACTGTCCAGGACATTGAACAGGGTACCTCCCTAGTCCCGCTTGCTTTGGGGACTGAATAGGACACCTCGGTCCGGGCTCGGATACTTGAGGGAGGTAGGGGGAGGGAATGGGGCCACGGTCTGGGCGGGGTGGGGGTGGGGGAGGCCTGGGTGGAGGCGCGACCTAGGCGGAAGTCGCGGATGCCTTTATTGCTGTCGTTTGGCGCCCCCATCTGTTTTCCTCGCGGTTTCGGCGGTAGTGAGCCGCTTTCAATCGCAGAAGTCGCTGCTGACGGCTGGGGTGGGTACAAAGACCCTTCTCTCACCCAGCCAGTGGATCTCCCGCTCCCTCCCTCCCTCTGGGACCCCTCACATCTGGTCTCAAAGTCTGCGCCAAACCGGACCTCGGTCTGTTGAAAAGGGAAAACACCGTTTCCTGGGACCACCTTCATTCATTAGGGTTTGGGAAATGCTATAGCACCTTTTCCCTAACACTAATATTTTGTATTCTAGCGCATTTATATATTACAAAAAGCACATTCGAGAACATCAGGAAGACTGCTCACAGTACAAGGCACCTATCATTTTTCACTAAACTGCCTTTAGCAGACAATGGTGCATAAGAGGCAGTGATTACATTACAATATTTAATGCCCCTTCATTTATTTAGATTCCACACCTACTACTAGTGGTGATATTGATCAACATATATTGTATATAGCTATTACTCTGAAATTACAAGTGCTTTTTACATTTATTATCTTGGCTAAACCTCACAGCAAGTCTAGGAAGCAGTTATATTATTATCCCTTTCTCAGAGATGAGAAACCTTCCACACAGACAGGTTTGGGGATTTGCTCTGATTTAAACATTTTTTAAAATATAATATCCAAGTTTTAAGGTACTTAAAAGCTTTGGGCAACATTTTTGGTTGATTTTCTCATTTTGCATATGTCTTCAAATTCAGGTTTACCTTAAAGACATTGAGACTGTGTAAGATTGTGAGAGAAGATGAACACAGTTCTGTTTATTAATGAAATCCCTAAACCTTGCACTTCTCCCAGAAAGTGGACGCTGAGACGGAGAATGGGATTATCAAATGTCCCTCTTTTTTTTTTTTGACACTGCTTTTCTTTTTTTTTTTTCATTTTTTTTCTTTTTTTCTTTTTTTTCTGAAGCTGGAAACAGGGAGAGACAGTCAGACAGACTCCCGCATGCGCCCGACCGGGATCCACCCGGCATGCCCACCAGGGGCGACGCTCTGCCCACCAGGGGGCGATGCTCTGCCCATCCTGGGCGTCGCCATGTTGCGACCAGAACCACTCTAGCACCTGGGGCAGAGGCCACAGAGCCATCCCCAGCGCCCGGGCCATCTTTGCTCCAATGGAGCCTTGGCTGCGGGAGGGGAAGAGAGAGACAGAGAGAAAAGCGCGGCGGAGGGGTGGAGAAGCAAATGGGCGCCTCTCCTGTGTGCCCTGGCCGGGAATCGAACCCGGGTCCTCCGCACGCTAGGCCGACGCTCTACCGCTGAGCCAACCGGCCAGGGCTGACACTGCTTTTGAGCGATCAAGACCCCCTACTCACTGCCATGGTACAGTATTTAGTAAAACAAGACAATAATCCACACCATTTCCGGGTAGTTTGTTGGAATTTTGAAGATGCATTAAGGGTGAAGATATGCAAACGACTTTCCCCAAATGGGCTGAAAAGCAATTTCTGCTCAAAAAAAGGAATCACATTAAAGAGACCTAATTTGGGGAGACGGGGCAGGTCTTCAGACTAAATAGTTGTTTCTTGAGGAGATGGGTTCTCCACTTCTTGGTCGACTGAAGATAAAAATTTGCCCATGCTACCAGAGAGGAGGGAAGGGTACTTCGTCCACTGGAACCTGGCTCTCCTCTTCTGAGTGGAAGGCTCCCAGACCATGGGCCAACATCTCGAGGGCCTGCTTTTGGACGTAAGCGCGCTCCAAGACTGGGTCCGCTGGATGTGGTGGTCAGCGAGAGGGCTGGAGCCTGGGCTACGGATCCCGTGCACGCTTTCTTTAGGCTAAGTGAAGGCCCCGCGGCTTGAGGCTCGGGTTTATAAGGGAAGTCTCTGGTTTGGGGACTCCGGGCTGGACTCCTTACTGTCAGCTTACTCCTGGCAACATTACTGGCAGGCCAGCCTGGAGCTCTCTGTCTCTCCCAGATCTCTATGGCTGCTTCGATTTCTTCTCCCCCTTCCCTCTTCCCTCTTCCCCCTACAGTCCGGCACCTCACCAGGGTGGAGGGATATTTTCTCCATGAACTCTGAGGCTACTCAAACAGGCTGCCCGCCTGAAGCTTGTGCGCCCTGAGACGCGACAGGAAAACTTGCAGGGACATCTAGCGCCAGGCCTAGAGAACTGCACGCCACCCATCCGGGAAGCTAAGCCTGACTACTCGCCCCTTCTCCTTCCTCCCTGCGCCCTTCCACCTCCGCCCCTTGGTGATTGGGCATTTCCTTAACCTTCCTCCTTTTACTCTGCAGGTGACCACACCTGGATTCCCCGCAAAGACAGCGTGCTCTGAGGAATGAGGAGGGAAGAGAGAGGAAGATTCCCTTTCACTCCAAAAGGCCGATAGAGTTAGCACTTTCTGGTCTTCAGTAAAAAATTATATTGTTAGACAAGTGTTTCTCGAGGACAATCCCACAGCTTGAGGTGTAAACAAAACAGAAAATTGTTTTCGGTCCTAGCTTTTGTTTTTGAGAAGAGCAACAAGTAACCCTCCGGCATCCCCTCCGCAGGGAGATGAACGTTTCTCTGAAAGGGAAAACTTTCCAAGTGCTTCATTCTCGCCAGGAATGGAGGAGTTCTCTCCATCCCAAACAAGGGCCAGCTGCCTGGTGGAAAGCAAACTTGGTTTCACCAAATAACGCTTCGGGTTTGATGAGAGTTTTCTTTCTTGCAAATAATTTACACTTAATAAAGTTCAATTCCGTTGTTACATTCAAGCAGAATACATTTCAGACCTAAAAAGTTCTCAACTAAGGATTCCACTGTCTGGCTTTTGCTAGAGACCACTTTCTTCACCCTAGGTTTGTTTTTGTTTTATATATAATATACCCTTAGATATTTCCAGCCCGAGTGAACTGGGTATTGTCTGCAGAGGGAAGATTAGTTCCAAAGTTGTCAGGGCACAGACCTGGTTAAGAACACTGTCCAGCCAGATCCACTGGACTTAAGACTTTACTTTGGAATTAAGACTTTCTACACTGAATTTTTGGCATTTTACAATTAATTAGGAGGATGTCCTGGATAACACTTTCAAAGGAGTCTCAAGACCCTACTCTGATAAGACTTGGTTATTATTGTCCCGGACCCAATGGTCACCGATTATGTGGTTAATTGAGTTCACTGCTCTTGGCAAGCAGAGGAACGTGTGTTCTTCAATAAATCTAAATCACAGCCTGGATCTACCCATTCCCCACCCCATGATCAGGACATGACTTAAAAGATCATCTACGAGGAGAAAAAGAAAATATGACTTTCAGAACATAACTGATTCCCAAAAAAAGCATGCTTGTGGAGGGAAAGGAGGAAGGGGAGTGAGTGGTGAGAGAGGAGGGCAGAACTGATCTGAGTTCCTCACCCTGGCAGAGTGGGACTGTGGACAGTAAAGGGCTATCCTGAGTTTCTCACCAAAATCAGAAAAAGTGGCAAAACTGGTTTCACTGAATAACACATCAGTGTTTGGAGACATTTATGGCTTCAAAGATTTTCATTTAACAAAGATTATTTATGTTGTTAAAGCTCCAACCTAATACATCCACAAACATACACAGTCTGTGCTTCTGATCAGTTTAAGAAAATTATTCCTATTAAGTTTAAACCTGAAGTCAGCTTGGACACAGGGTATACAAACTAAGTAAAATGTTTCTAAAAATTCAGCCTCAAAATTTCTTCCCTAACACCCCCACTTGTAAACTATGTGTCTTATTAGTTCATAAAAAGAGCAGCCCCGACTTGGCCTGGTACTCAACCACAGCACTATAATCCAAGCAGTGGATGACCTGGACTGCGGGGTTAGGGGCCCTCAGAAAGTCCAGTCAGAGCCTCTTTTCTAAGGGGAATTCTCTCCCCTAAGACTACAGGCTATAGTGAAAGCAGGTTCAGTAGCAGGATAGCAAGAGGCAATGTTCCTTATTGTTCAAAGTCTCACTGGTCTCTGAGCACTCCCGAGGTTAGGCAGAGAAACCTCAAGTCCTCTTGAGAGTCCCATAGGGGAACTGGAGGCAGGACCATCATTGAGAAGCATCTTTAAACCAGGGCATGAATTCAGACTTTCCTCCCAGTCCTGCAGAACTTAATTTGCTGCACAGATAATCAAGCCAATAAATAGTAAAAGACTGTCTGAAAACAGCAAAACTTGACAAGTTCTTTCCCATCTTAATTTCACTTTCTTCATTTTTTTTAAAGCATATAATCAGTTTTAAAAGTATTTATCAGATAGAAAATTGCACAGATGACTCAGGGCACAAAATCACAGGAATATTTAGTTTTAAGAGACTGAAAGTTTGTTGGTTCCAATTGTTTTAGAAATATTTCGACAAATTTGTTTTTTGAAGTCACAGAAAAAAAAATGTCCAAGTATCTCTATGTTTTCTCCTTCTGAGAAAAAAAAAGGAGACAAAAGAAAAGTAAGAGCATTCCAGAGTAGCTTCCCATGATTGGTTTGGTACCAAAAGTGTTGGGTAAAGAGAATCTAGCCACACTCTTCAAAAAGTCAGTAACTCTCTCCTAGCACTGGCTCCTTTATTTCTCTTTCTTTCTTCTTTCTTTCTTTTTTTCTTTCTTTCTTTCTTTCTTTCTTTCTTTCTTTCTTTCTTTCTTTCTTTCTTTCTTCTTTCTTTCTACCAGTGCAGCTTCCATTGCTAGTTTTTGCCTTCTCTCAAGTAGCCAAAATTGTCTTCATCAGCAAATTCCTATTACCTACAATTTTCTGCAAAGGCTTAGGCTCATCTTGTCTCAAATTTGATCATGAACATATTTAAGACTTCAAAAAGATCAAATTCTCCCGCTTTTCCTTTCCAGCGCCCCTCTCATAACTTTCCCCTTTATTTGAGTCTTTTATGGTTACTGGGTTCTGCGTGTCAACACTCCAAACACCAGCAGCCCACCCTGCAATGCCAGGCCGGGCCCAAGAGGGCTCTTTTACTCTGCTCCAGTAGAAGGCCCAGTCTCTTTTATTCTGCCCCATCCAGATTCTGTCTTGGACCCATGAACAACGGGGCTAGGTGAGAAACTGGCTTTACCAATCCTAGGCTCCAGGGAGTGATTTTCTTGCAGATGGGCTGGCCTGGGAAGTTGCTACTACAGATTCAAATGGGCTCACTCTGAGGGTTCCTACCCCCACCCAAGAACCCTCGGCCATTCGGACGTCGTTCCTAAAGTGGAAAGTTAAATTCACCAAAGTTCTCGCCACAGTTTTGTATTAATGGCTGAGATGGAGGTTGGTGAACTGGGATTCAGCGGCTTAGAAATGACACAAAGGGACGGAGAGGGGTCAGGACTGTGATCCCTGACATCCTCGCGGGGCTGTGGGCAGCCCACTCAGACCTCGGAGCTGCTCCTATCACGAGCCCCAACTTTGCTTGGAAAAAAAGTTTGCCACTCTTAGGGCTCTGCAGTTGGCAACTTAGAAAAGAAAGTGAAACAACGGCCCCTGGGAAAGTGAAGTTTTCAATTAATCGGTGTGAGTGACGGGTGGGGGTGGGTGGTGACTGCAAAATGCAGAAGACGAGTCGGCTTCGGGAGAGGTGAATAACTTTTGTGCGGGTGGGGTGGCGAGTGGCTTTCTCCTGAAACCCTAAGCTGACTCTTTCTAAGCGCCAGGGGAGGCTGCGACAGGCCTGGGAAGCTCAGCTCGGGAGAGGACTCCCGACTGACCCGAGTGTAGGGGCGAATAGCGTGGACCAGACAGCGGACTCTTCTCGCTGGGGGTAGATCGTCCGGTTTCCGTGCCGAGTCTTTTCGTCCGCTTGACTTATTTGTAAGTCTCTGCGCCTGGCCCACAGGGCGCTTTGCGAGCATATTCCAGGCGGACAATGGTATATAAGCAGGGTCTGCTCCAATTGGTCTTAATTCGGAGCATCCCCCGGGATAACATGCGTGAAATGCCTTTGCCCCCGTAGCAAGGTCGGGAAAATTAGCTCCCTCAGGTTTGGGGTCTAGGTCAGCTAATCCAAGTGCTTAAGCAACACGATAAAAAAAAAAAAATCAATCTGTTTGCACACCATTCTGACCATTTCTGTCGTTGGCCTTCGTTTAGTTGTGCAGCTCAAGGAGCCTAGAAGAGGTGGCAAAAGCGGCCTCGGTAGAGACCAGGCGCAGGCCGCAGCGCCCGCCTCAGTCGCAAACAGGGCCTGGGATGGTTGGTCGCTCAGTCAGCCCGTTGGGGTGGCTGCGGCGCAAACGCCAGGGTCCCGGGCAGGGCGGGAAGGGGAGGTGGGCTGCTCAGGGGCTGGGGAGGGGTGGGGGCCGGGGTGGGTGGGTGGGTGGGTCCAGCGGGGCCGGGGCCGGGAGCCCGGCTCTCCCGCGCCCCCACCCCCACGTGGCCCCGCGCAGCCAATGGTGCGGCCCCGAGCAGGAGCCCTCGAGGAGGGAGGCGGCCCCCCGACCGGCCCAGGCCCCCTCCCAACCTGAACTTCGTTTTTATAAACGTCCCGCAATGAGCTAACCTGTTGGAGGGCGGGCGGGCTGGCGGGAGGCGGGAGGCTTGCAGAGGGAGAGAGGGAGTGGGGAAGAGGGCGGGAGCGCGAGAACGAGAGAGAAAGGAGAGGAGGGAGGAGGCGCGCCGCGCCATGGTGTCCTGCGCCGGGCCGGGGCCAGGGCCGGGGCCGGGCCAGGCCGGGCCATGAGCCGCGCCGGGAGCTGGGACATGGACGGGTTGCGAGCGGACGGCGGGGCCGCCGGGGCGGCCCCGGCCTCCTCTTCCTCCACCTCCTCGGTGGCGGCGGCGGCGCCCGGCCAGTGTCGCGGCTTCCTCTCGGCGCCAGTGTTCGCAGGGACACACTCCGGGCGCGCGGCGGCGGCGGCGGCTGCGGCGGCCGCGGCGGCCGCGGCGGCCTCGGGTTTCGCCTACCCTGGGACCTCTGAGCGGGCGGGCTCCGCCTCGTCGTCGTCATCCTCGGCTGTGGTCTCAGGGCGCCCGGAGGCTCCCTCCGCCAAAGAGTGCCCTGCGCCCGGGGCGGCCGCTGCAGCGCCCCCGGGCGCCCCGGCTCTGGGCTACGGCTACCACTTCGGCAACGGCTACTACAGCTGCCGCATGTCGCACGGCGTGGGCTTACAGCAAAATGCTCTCAAGTCGTCGCCGCACTCCTCGCTGGGAGGCTTCCCGGTGGAGAAGTATATGGACGTGTCGGGCCTGGCAAGCAGCAGCGTACCGGCCAACGAGGTGCCCGCGCGAGCCAAGGAGGTGTCCTTCTACCAGGGTTACACCAGCCCCTACCAGCATGTGCCTGGCTACATCGACATGGTCTCTACCTTCGGCTCCGGGGAACCTCGGCACGAGGCGTACATCTCCATGGAGGGCTACCAGTCCTGGACGCTCGCCAATGGGTGGAACAGCCAGGTGTACTGCACCAAGGACCAGCCACAGGGTTCCCACTTCTGGAAATCATCCTTTCCAGGTAGGGAGGTGGTGGGGCGGAGGACTGGGAAGGACAGGAAAGAGGGAAAGAAGGAAGAAAAGGAAAGGACTTGCAGTGTATGCCCCTCCTTGGGAGTGGGCGCCTGTCTTCCTTTCCCAACCAGGGTTAACTCACTGGGAACAGTTCGGCCAGTTAGTGTGAAATCTGTAAATTCCTCCCTTGATTTAAACTTCCTCTTTCACGCCCCTTTTCTTTTTGTGTACGGGCACAGGCCTGTTTTTCTTCTAAAGTTGAAGGTCTCTGTGTGCTCTTTACTCAGTCAGGTCTTGGTCTCTCCTCCCCAAAGAGGTCTCAAGAGTCAGGCCCTACTTTTCAAGGACAAGAATGCCCCAGAGTAACCGCTAAAGTTAACCAGTTTTAAATACAAGAAATCAACGCTTGAACAAACAGCTTGCATTTTTTAAATGTCTGTATATGGTTTGTATGTGCGAACCAGTATTTGCAGAAATTGTCCTTATGAGCGTCCCCTATAACCACGCCATAAAATCGCAGGCTTGTTAAGGTGCCGGTTTGAGAAACCATGATGATCCATCAAATAGGCCTTCACTTTGAAGTGTAAATAATCTTTCCTTGATCACATGTAAATAATAATAAAATATAAACAATTTGGCTTTCTTCAGCCCCTGTAGCCGCTCCATAAATATGCACACACATTCCCAGCTGGGTGCTCCAGATATTCTGGTCTAATATTTCCCATGCCGTTTTTTATACCAGGGGATGTGGCTCTAAATCAGCCAGACATGTGTGTCTACCGTCGGGGGAGGAAGAAGAGGGTGCCCTACACCAAACTGCAGCTCAAAGAACTGGAGAACGAGTATGCCATTAACAAGTTCATTAACAAGGACAAGAGGCGGCGGATCTCGGCTGCCACGAACCTATCCGAAAGACAAGTGACCATTTGGTTTCAAAACAGAAGAGTGAAAGACAAGAAAATCGTCTCCAAGCTGAAAGATACTGTCTCCTGATGTGGGCCGGATTGGCCACAGAGCGTTTAAATGCTTCCTGTTGTCTCCAAAAGACCTTTGGAAAGACTTGAATATGTATTTAATTCCCCCCACCCCCTGCCAGTAATGGCAAATTTTGTGAATTGTTTTTCTCTCTTCCCCTTATCTGGCTCTAAACTTTTTGCTACCCAACCTGACTGTGTAGTTCTGTTTCTTACTTGTTTATTATTGATTTTGTTCTTTTCTAGGTTTATTTTCTATGGTGTTTTTAATGTTCTGTTTCTCCCTCCAGGCCAGTATAAAGGACTTAAAGTATTTTTGTATACCCCCCCCCCCAATGAATTTCAGAAGTGCCATTCTGATTTTAGGGTTTTATTTTTTAAAATCACTTTACATGCCTGTTTCCAGCACTGATTATCTTCATAATCCATTAGGGCAGAACTATTTGCAGTCATTCATGTCCTGTAATTAAGTAATTGAATCATTCGCTCTCAGCAGTTGCCCCAAAGCAAGTGAAAACAGCTCTGGGCAGGCAGTGCTCAAGGGTCACTGGGAATGTCTAAAAACAGGAGGCTGGAGGTACTGTGATGGCTTTAAAAGCAGCTACCTTATTAAATAGGGTTTGTATTGATATTGGAATGAAGACAATCTTTTCATCTTTGGTCTTTCACTTGCTGTTGTAGTTGTGTGTGTTTAATACACCTTTTAGATTCATGCTTTTATAATCTTTAATTTGAAAATAATGGGTCCTCATGGATACCTTTACTACCCCAGCTCTAGGTGCAAATATTTAAATGGCTGCAATTGTCAGAGGTACCCGTGGATGGTATAAATAAATGCACCTCCCTCCTTGGTCTATGGAACTAGAATTGAGGCCATCTCCTCCATCCATGGGTGGGAACTTTTATCCAGAACCCACTGAGGAACTCCAACTGTCTGAACAAATGCATTGGGCCTCTCTCAGAGCTGTAAAACATGTAACAAATGCAAAAATTGTGGAGCTCTAAGGTCCAAGAAGAAAAAGAAGAAAAGATGTTTCTGAAAGTGATAACTACTTTTAAAGTGCTGCATATTTATACGACTGAGAGATTATTTTTGTAGATGAAATGTCTGTGAGCTGGGATATGTGAGCAGTGCTTCAGGCATTTAAAAATCACTTTTTACTCCTAGGGAGATGCAAATAAACAGAACTCTCTCATTTCCTCTGAGTCTTTATACATTTGTTTTATTTTCCAAGTTTGTGTTGCATCTAGAAACTGTTCTTATTTATTATTAAATCTTGTTATCTGAAACATGGTTGATCCCTATAAATTAAGAAAAAACGCAATTTCTGGTCTCTGGAACCTCCAGACTCTCCACTTCTGCCACCCTCCCCACTCTTCTTGTGGCTTTAACATCAACAGTGATGTCTTCAAGAGGATATAACTTGTGGTGTCTAAAATAATATTTTTTACCAGATCACCTCAAAGACGTGAATAAAATTTCAGTTCTCTTTCAATATCATCATTTTATTCAAACAGTTTTATTTTTAAATCAACACGTATGTGCCTGGGTACAGAAAATCATGCTCACTTGGAGGGTTTCCTCCTAGCAAGGCTGTTATAAATATCTACTCTAGGAAGATCTTGAAATTAGGCATATCCATATTTGGCAATTGAAAAAGAAACATTTCAGCTTATGCCTTATCGCCTTCTCCCAGCAGCCTGCACACAGCAATTGAAGACTGAAACCATAATTATACACCCGAAAACTCTAGGTGCAATTTTTAGGCACTACAAACTTTCTTTTTGCTTCTCAGGGAAAAATGGCCGGTTAGGAATAGGGTGCCTCTTCATTGTTAGCACCGAGGCACAATTTAGTGGTTGCTAACTTTTTGGTATGTAAGCTCAATAAAGATGTTTAAAACCTTACACAATATGTAAACTGTTCTGGCGGGCGGGCGGGCTTCTTTACGGATCTGCCAGAGAAAGCACAGAGTTCCCAGGTTCGAAGCTACTTTCGTTTTCTCTGGCCCGGCTTGATTTCTTCCATATCTTGCAACTGATGGCGGGGCGGCCAACTTTGTTTTAGTAATGAGTGAGAGACGGTAACATACACGCTGAGAGAGAGAAACAGAGGGAGGAGGAGAAGTGGCGATCGCTCAAAAGAACCCCTGAAAATGGGGCCACACTGTCCCAGACCTTCCACTTTGGGAAGAATTGCTAACTTTATCTGTTTTTCTCACAAGACATGTATTCACCCGAAACGGGCCTGTTATCCCTTCTTCTCCAACGTTATTTCGCCCCCTTCTTTCTTGCAACTTCCAGACTACAGGACTGCACTCGATTTCCCGGGTTCATTTCTCAGGTTTCCTGTAAGTGGATGAGGGCAATTGCCTTGAGGTTTTCCTTTCATCTGTAGTTTGCCCGTCAGTTTCCTTCGGCCTAAGAGAAACGAGAGGTTTGCTGAAGATTAAAACTGCGCTCAAACGCGCTCCCGGTGGAATTTGAATTGATGGCTAAATCAATAACAGATGAAAACTTTGTTATTTATTTATACGAATTCCTTTTATATTCTGAATTGAGGAGGGAGGAAAGGAACCGGTCGGTGGGCTAAGCGCTGGAAGGGAGGCCCACGGGCAGCCGCGCTGTGCTGGGAGCTTCGGGGAGAGGCCTTTCCTTCGGGTGGAGACTGAGAGGCCGCAAGGAGAGCGCCTCCGAAACACAGCAGGTTTCGAGCGCCGCTGGTGGAGAATCAAGGCCCGAGCGTCTGCGTGTGATTCAAGAGGCGAGGGAGGCTTTGGAACGGGGACACACCGCCAGACAAAGGGGCAGCTGCGATGCTTCCCCGTGCCTGGCAGCCTGCCGAGTCCCTCTGGCTTCGCTGTCCCGGCCAGCCTTGCCGCCACGATCTCCGGCTTCCCGAGACGCTCGGACACGCCTGGCAGCGGGCCGTGACCGCACCGGCTAGCGACCCCAGGCCAGCTGCGCCGCCCTTCACTGTTGATCTTGACCGTGCGGCTGCGCCTCGCCAGGCGTGGAGCTCGCTCGCCATCTCCTGGGCAGTTCGCGTCATTGGCAGAGCGGGCCGTTTAGCTCCGTGGCCAAATTTGCTTTCCCATTCTCTAGTCTACTAGACAAGCCTCCTGCCTCCTCCCCCGTCGCCGCACTTCCTCCCCAGCTGCCAGCTCCCAGCTTCACGCATACAACTTTGCTTGCTGGACCTCGGAAATCATAAACTCAGGAGATGAGGTGGGGCGGCTGGGCACCATTCTGAGCCAAGGAGAAATGAAGGAAGTCTAGTTGTTCTAGTCTTTTCTTTTTCTCTCTTACTTAGTTACTTTCTATCTTTAGTCCCGAGAGGCGAGCCGCAGCTGTGTGACCGCCTAAGGGTTCGGAATAGACTTGTAAACACCGGAGAATTTCTGTATACTGAGACGGGAGGAGAGGAGATGGCAGGGCCCCCTGGAGCTGGGGTTTTCGGGCCTGGCGTGGCGGTAGCTCTTCAAAAGCAGAGTTTCCAAAAATGAGAGACTGGGTCCCCTAAGCCCCTAGGAATTGAGGTTGCAGTTTGTGTCTATCCCACTCGCCCCCATCAATAAAGGATGGGAAGCGGAGTGCGTCTCGCTGTCTGAGCTAAGGAAACTGACACAGCCTTGGGGAGCCCCCGCCCTGCCCACCCCCACCCTCCACCCCCGCCCTGGAGCGGGAGGAAGAGGACGATTGCGTTCCCCAGAGCCGCCCAATTGGTCGCCATAACTCACACAATAAAGTCGCAGCGCGGTGGTCAGCCTTGCCCTCCGGCGGCGCCTGTGTGGTCTCAGTGCCGGAGCTGGCAGTCTAACCAATTCCAGCTTGGCTCGGGGACCGTGAGGCGGGCTGCAGGCTGGGGCGGGCTCCAGTCACGGGGTCGTTGGGGCTCTTGAGACCAGAGGCAGAAGAGGAGGACTCCTAGCCCTCTGGCCAGACTAGAACGCGGGCCTGCTGCGGGGGGCTGCCACATTGCTCCTGGCAACCGAGCGCTGCCCCGCCCACCTCGGTGTTCTCCAGACCTCGGAATGCGCCAGCCTCCCGCGCTCCTGGAGGCGCTGAGCAGAGGAGTACTGCTAGCCCTCTTCCTCTGGGTGCCTCGCTGTTCCTGATCTGTGGCTCTGGCTCTTCTCTCCTTCCACACCAGGTCCGGGGAGCTCAACCTGCTCTGCTCGCCTCAGAGTGGATACCACCTTGGACTTCTGTTTTGCAGGATGTAGTCGCCAAAGTGACTCCCGGAGATAAAAGGTATATATAGCCTTTGGCCAAACGAGCTGCTCGGTCCCGGCCTCCCCAGGAGCAGGGGGCTTGGTATGAAGAAGCACCCAGGAGTATTGTGAATCTTCTCTCCTGGGCGCCAGACTTGGGAGGGTTTGTGATGCACTTCTCAATCAGCAAATCCCTGGGGCTGTGCCTGCAGCCTGGGACCCAGGGCTCAGGCAGCACTTGGGTATTTCCTGCCAGATCACCGGTAAAGAGTCCTCTCCAGAGAGAAGGGACGAGGAGGGATGGGGAAGGAGTAGCATTGCTCAGGCCTAGGTATGGAGCTGGTTGCTCCACAGAACTACGGAGTCTTCGGACAAGCCGAGAGTCTCACGGTACTGGAAAAGGCCTCAGCTGCAACTTAAAACTGGTAGAAGCAAGCCTGGCCCAGGTAAGCGGCAGAGAACTGGAGTGCAAAGCCAATCAAGACCGAGAAGGGTCCCAAGGGACACTCGGGCAAAGGCGCCCTGTGCCTGATGCCCGGATTCCTGACGCTGAGCCTGGAATCTCGCAGAGGCTTCTCTTTCGCTCAATGCGCCTTGGCTCTTCCTGGCAGCTTTGTCCTTCGCCATCGAATATTGAGGGTGTTATCATAATACCCTGAAGGGGGGGAAAACGGGTCGGGGGATGTAGGCGGTGCTGAAATGACCGGCTTTGAAGAACCTGCAGGCAAAGTTTCGTCCAATCGTCTGAGCCTGTCCTCTTATTCCTGGTTGTAACTAAATACTGCTGCAAGCGCAGCCGAAGCCCTTTGTTGGAGATGTGTGAGCGCAGTCTCTACAGAGCGGGCTATGTGGGCTCGCTTCTGAATCTGCAGTCGCCCGACTCCTTCTACTTCTCCAACCTGCGGCCGAATGGAGGCCAGCTGGCCGCGCTTCCCTCCATCTCCTACCCGCGCAGCGCGCTGCCCTGGGCCACGACGCCCGCCTCCTGCGCCCCAGCGCAGCCTGCCGGTGCCACCGCCTTCGGCAGCTTCTCTCAGCCTTACCTGGCTGGCTCCGGGCCTCTTGGCCTGCAGCCCCTGGGCGCCAAGGACCGACCCGAAGAGCAAGCCAAGTTTTACGCGCCCGACCCGGCCGCTGGGCCTGAGGAGCGAGGCCGTGCGCGGCCGCCCTTTGCCCCCGAGTCTAGCCTGGCTTCCGCGGCCCCTGGTCTCAAATCAACCAAGTACGACTACGCGGGCGTGGGCCGTGCCGCGCCAGGCTCTGCGGCCCTGCTTGAGGGGACCCCCTGCGCCGCCGGCTTCAAGGACGACGCCAAGGGCCCGCTCAACTTGAACATGACAGTGCAGGCAGCGGGCGTCGCCTCTTGCCTGCGACCTTCGCTGCCCGACGGTAAACGGTGGCCATGCTCCCCGGGCCAGACTGGGCCGGAATGGGAGGCGGGGTGCCGGGGAGAGAGCCTCGGGGAAGGGAGCCTCCGGGGGCGGGCCGGCGACAGGGCGCGGGCTGGGCTGACTCGGGTCGGGGCTGTGTTGCAGGCCTGCCGTGGGGGGCGGCCCCGGGGAGGGCCCGCAAGAAGCGGAAACCCTACACCAAGCAGCAGATCGCGGAGCTGGAGAACGAATTCCTCCTCAACGAGTTCATCAACCGGCAGAAGCGCAAGGAATTGTCCAACAGGCTGAACCTCAGCGACCAGCAGGTCAAAATCTGGTTCCAGAACCGTCGTATGAAGAAGAAGCGCGTGGTGTTGCGTGAGCAGGCGCTGGCGCTCTATTAGTCCTGGGCCCGGTGGCGGCCAGGCCTGCGTTGTTGAGCCGAAGCCTGGCGTGGAGGAGGACCTGGGCCTGGGGCCTTTCCTCTGCTCGGTCCCCTGGTCCCAGTACTCTCCAGTTCCGTCTGCAGCCCTAAAAGCCAAACGGACGTTTGGGGGCCTGGCCAGTTCTGCGTCTAGGCTGTCTCCTGTCCTGGAGGGGCTGGGAAGCAGCAGCGCAACCTTGGCCTTGAGTTTCCTCAGGGGTGGCCTGTGGTCACCTGTCTTCGCTTTTGGCTGAGGCATTTACACCTGAGCTCACTCCAGCTCCCTTTAGCTTGGATTTTTGCTTTCACTTAGGTATTTTCCCTTTCCCCCTTCTCTCCAATTCTTTCTGCATTTAGCAAGCACCTAGCTAGAACTCAGAGTGGACTTGAATTTAGGAAGACCTCCTGGGCAGAGTGGGAAGGACTGGAGCACAGTTGTGTCTATTTACAGCCAAAGCCTCTTGTAGTAAAGCCAGAATCTTGATTTCGGAAAAGGAAAACGGTGCCACCACCACCCTCTCCTGTCTGCCCTGGCTGGTCAGGGAGGACAAAAGCTGCGCTAGACCTTCAGCCTTCGGGAGGAAAGGGGTGGGATTGTGGCCGCACCAACTCAGAGACACCTCAGCGTTAAGGCTAGACTGGCTCTTCCAACTGGGTGGGATGGACTGGATGCTTCCTTCCCATGAACGAGACAAGGGAAGCTGGGGCTCTGTGGCAAACCGCCCTGCCCAGTCAAGATCAGTAAAATTCCCTACTTCTCTCACCTCACACATACCTAGGCCAGAGCACTGAGCTCTGTAACTGGATCCCCAGAGCTTAGCGCTGATGAGGAGCTGCTAGTCTGCTTTGAGGCTGGGCTGCATTAGAAGAGGGGAAAATGTCCAGGGGCAGAAGAAAGGAGTGAGACAGTGGGAGGCGGAGGTCCTGTATTCCAACTATAAATATGGCTTTCCTGTCGAGGTGGGTAAAGGTGTCCGGCATGTCTTTCTTGAATTACAGAAATGGGCCATTGCAGGTAGAAGTGGAAGCTCCTTCACCAGTCAGGGGGTGGGCAGGGAAGGAGGCCCTTCAGATCCTCAGCCTCTCGTACCTGTTCTTGACCAAACAGAGAGGAGCAGATGTGTTCCCCTCCCATCTCCACCACCCACTGACTCTACCAGGGACTCAACCACTGTGCCCATTCCGAGGCACCTCTGTCTGGCCTTTGTGAAGTGTGCGAGGCCAGGGGCCCTGCTAGTCTTGCTTTGTGGAGGTGAGGTTTCAGAATGCCCAATGGAGTTGTTGTAGGTGTGCTGGAGCATCCTGCCTTAACCCAGTGAACCTGAGGGACTCCCTAAACTCCAACCATCCTGCTGCTTTCTCTGTCCTTCAGAGAAGTAGCCCCCACCTCCAACTCCTGGCAAGATGCACAACAGCCAAAGAATTGAAGATTCCTTCCCAAAGTTCAATGATTTAGTTCAGGAGGACCAGGCCCTAGATCTAGAGTGAGCACCTCACAAAGAGCCCCTGAGCCTCAGCCCAACTGACCTTAGCTGATGTTTAGACTAATTGCATTTTCTCTGCTAATAGTTGTCATGCATGTTTTGTTTTGTTTTGATTTTGTCAAAGACAATAGCTTGTATATATCAGACATATAGAAATGTTTGAGTGGAAATAAATAACCAGGTCCCAGCCAAGCTGTCAAGGGACTGATATTGATTTTTCAAAAACATTTTGGATTCCCTCGTAATGTTTTTCAGGCCACGAAATTCGTTGTTTTTTTTTTCTTTTCTGGTTGCACATTACTGTAGGTATTGATTTGAATGTTCATTAAATAAGAAAATGTCTTCCAAGTCAGTCAGGAAATGGTGTATAAACAAAATGTGGCCTATGAACAAAATGCGTGTGAAATATCCAAAGAGGGGGATTCATGGACAGATTTGAGTGTGTCTCACACACTAAGCAAACCCTCAACTTCTTGCAAGCAGGGGCTTCTGCATTTTGCCTAAATTCACAAGCTTGAAAGCTTGCTGTTGTCAGGGGGGCCGCCAAGATATGAGGTTCCTCAAATTTCAATACAAACATCTCTCTCTGCCATGTTTTGCTCAGGCTTCTCTGGAAAAGGCTATGCTCTGTGGAAAAGCTCCACACTGGCACCTCTGCCTGCAGCCCAGCAAGCTCCCTTAGGGAGTGTGGCCTCTGCACCTCCAGGCCTTCAGGCTGGGAAAGCCAGCGCCTGCTCAGTGCTCACCGTCCTCTTGCAGACCCCAGCTCCAGCTAGCTCAGAGACAGAGAATTGCTAGCTTTTAGCAACTGGGATAGTTAACAAAAACACTGAATCTCTGATAAGGAGTTTTCAATGGTTCCAACGCCCTTTCCCTCGAGCGAATTTGATGCGTATTTTAAAAATATTTTTTAAACAGTTCCTTTTAAAAATACAACGGGGGTGGGGGGGAGGAGGAAGCAAAAGGCTGGGGTGACCCTATTTTTAGAAATGTTTCTCCATCTTGTGGGGCTCAAGGAGGCAGTGGTACTAGGAGCTGGGTCTCTAAACATGCAAACAAAGGCGGAGGCCATACTCAGACCTCAGGTTTGGAGGGCTGAGTAAAGGACCGAGAAACCGGACTTAAACCCAGGCCTTGAGACAATATGTGAAGACCGGTTCTTTCTGATATATACCATTAAATCATCGTGCTCTTTCTCCTTATCCTGGGATGTGGGGTGGGAGGAGATATTCATGGAGACCACTCCCTAAAGAGATTGAAATTATTCTAAGTGTCTTTCGCTTATGGTTTCGGCAATGTTCTTCAAATCTTCCCCTTTTACTGATCCGCACAAAAATCAAAGGCGGCGGTGTCCTCTCTCCCTTCCTAGCCGAAGTTCCAGCAGGGATTTGAAACTACGACGAAATTCGTAAGAAACAAGCGGCGAGAGAAAGGATGCTGAAATCTGAGTGCTCAACATTCCCTCTCACAAAGACAAATGCGTTCTCCGAAATGCTGCAGTCCAGGCAGGCCTCTTGACCGAGAAAAAGGTTTTTAAACGAGAAAAAAACTGCTTCGTCTGGCACTCAATCGGCTTGGAGCTCAGAGGGCCGACTGGGGACGCTCTTAAGGCCTGGGGGCTCTCCCCAAGGGGCGCGGGCTGGGGAGGCTTCCGGGAAGCCGGGTGGGGGTGGGGGTGTGGAGGAGAAATCCAGAACCGCTGTAAATATTCAGTGTGTGTGCGTGGGGGGGTGCCCCTCACCCCGCCTCCCCCAGCTGCACCCACCCACCTTGGTGGGGGGGGCGCGGCTCCTGTCCGATCTTCCTTGGACAAAGATGATCTCCCCACATTGTTTTGTTCTTCAGTACTTGACTTAGGAAGCCCATTCCTAAGGCTCTGCATTTAGGGACTGGCTATGGGTGTTCTCCCCGCGTTTCTCCTCTTCTTTCGTTTCCTTGAAGAGCATAAATAATTAAAGTTTGGCAGGGAGGAAGAGCTTTCTTGCAGAACTGTAGTGGCAATAAATGAAATGACTCAGAAACCCTTCCCCAGTCAGCTTTTACGAGAGCTGCCAGACAGTGTCTGCTCACGTTCTCCAGATACCAGGGGCACCCTGACAAAGTTAAGGTCAAGTTAGTGTCTTATCTTGGGTGGCTCAAAATGACCGCATCGAGCCTGGGCGCTGCGCGGAACGCTGCCGCTCTCGGAGCCGCTGGCGGTGCCGGGAGGGTCCGGCAGGCTCCCTGCGCTTCGAGGGGGGCCGCGCAGGCCAGGACGAGGCCACCGCGCCGGGGGCTTCACGGTAGGTTCTCGGGAGGGACGCGCGGGTTGGGAGGTTGCGTTTTTCCTTGGGCTTGGGGTGAAAATCGAGGAGGGAGCTGGAGCCACAAGGCTAAGCGGGCTGGGCCCAGAACGAAAGCACAGGCTTGGGTGTGGGGGTCGGGCCGTGCACGCGCGCAGAGGGGGCCCCCGGGCCCCGCTCCCCGAGACACTGTCGCGCTGCTGCCGCCGGTGCACCCGCCCCCGCCAGAGCCCGGTTCCAGCCGGAGCCGCCAGCGCCATGTCGTTGAACTTGAATGGTTCGTCCTCCTCCCCATCTCCCTCCTAAGCGGTCAGCAATCTCTCCTTTGGGGTCAGCGAGATGGCTGCCCCACCCTGTGCAGAGAGAAGGTCCGAGAATTTTGTGTACCCCCAGATACATAAAGGCCCGGCCGGGGGCCCTCCGCTGTTGCCCCGGGTCCAGAGCCGCCGCAGGGCCCGTGTGCAGGGTCCCGGGAGCCATTTTAGGAGAGAGACCCGGGGCGTCGACCAGGAGCTGGAAAGGCCGAGTTCGGGACAGGGATGGAGATGGGGATCAGATAACTGCTGGCGGTCTGGCTGGAGAGCAGGGGGCGAGCTGGAGTCTGGGCCTGGGTGTCAGCGCGAGGAGGGTGCCCGCAGGATGGGCGTCCTGAGGGTGGGGGAGATTCCTCGCCCTCCAGTCCCCACGACCAGTTTACGCCGCATTCAGAGGGAAGCAGAGGTAAGAGGGGGCGGAGAACGCAAAGTGGGAGGGAAAAGGGAAGGGAGGATTAAAAGAGGAAGGGGGGAACGTCGGCCAGAAAACAGATATGAGCTCCGACCACCCGCCTTTTCTCTGCCTTCGGCATTTTGGGGTAGACCTCACCCTCGCGGGCACTGCGGTGGCCGGGGGCCAGGGAGAGAACCAGACTCCCAGCCTGCGCCGCCTGCCCTGGGCGGAGGGCTGAGGCCCACGACCCAGTGCTTCCGATTGCTGGGACAGAGGGATCCTGGGGAGAGGGGCAACTTCCTACCCTGGATTCTGAGATTTGGTATTTCAGGGGCTTCTTTCTGAGAGTCTGATTTACCTTTGGAAAGCGCTGGCTCGTCGGGAGGCGGGAGCCCAGGCCTCGCCTGGACCCTTAGGCTAGGAAAGAGGGAAGAAGCGGCCACGAGGAGAGTGAGGCCTCGGGGCAAGTGGAAGGGGGCTTCTCAACGCTCAGTGGCACAGAAGGGCTGAGCAAGGAGGCCGGAGCTGCTGAGATACCATCCAAGCTGAGGGAGATGGGGAAAGGGAGGGGCAGTGGCCGTGTGGGCCCAGGGCACTGGAGGAGACTCGGGAGACATGGCGGACGCCTAGGCCTTGGCGGGGCTCCGATGCAAGGAAGGTTGGATATGAAGCAAGCTGGTCCCTGTCCAGGCCAGGAAACAGAGAGGGCGAGGAGGGCAGAGGCACGGATGGTTTGTCTCTGGTTCAGGAAGAGCCAAAGGCTGGACACCCTGAGAAAAGGACTCCAGACCCTTTGTTCATCAGACCCCTCCAGCTTCCAGAGGGGGGGCAGGGTAGCTCCGATAGCTGAGCTTCCCTCTGGCTTTGGGACTGGGAGAGAAAACGGCAGAGAGGCGGCAGGGGCTAGACAGAGGCTTTGACACACAGTTAGGAGAAAGGTGAAGAGAGTATCAGGAGGCAGAGAAAAGGAGACAAGATAAGAGGAAGGAAAGAGGAAACAAGAGAAGGAAGTGAGACAATTAGAACAGGGGAGAAAGAAGTGAGAAGACTGTAGAGAAAAAGGAAGAAGAAAGAAATAGGGACAGAGGGAGGACAGAAGGACTGGGCCAAGTGGGCACTGAGGCCCTAGCCCGGGTGAGCTCCTGATAGGGTTTTGGAGTGGCCTTTTCGAGGCTGGCACTCGCGCTCCCGTGGTCAGGAGTGGAGAGAACCAAGTTACTCTTTGGTGAAAGCTCCTGGCAGAGAAATACGTAAATCAGGGCTCCTTGCGCCCCAAGAGCTGCTCAATCACGCCCCGTGAACAAGAACCAACAAGCTCCGAGCTGGCAAGCTGCATAAGGTGGCGGCATCGCGGGGGAGGGAGTGGCTGCAGAAAGGGGTGTGGAGAGTGGGAACCTCACACCCTCACACCTAGGCCCCAGTGCCCCGGGCCGGGCTCCCCCCTCCGCTCTCCGCTTCTTTCCCTTCCCCCTGCCTCCTCCTTCCTCCCCCTCCCTCCTCCGCCCCGCCAGCCTCGGTCCGCGTACTTAAAGCGGCGCGGGCGGGCGGCCCAGCCCGGCGGTGGCAGATGCACCCAGCAGTGGCAGCCACCGGCGGCGCACAGGTGACCGTTCTGCGGAGCGGCCTAGTCAGGGGGCATCGAGGGAGATCTGGCTGGAGAGGGCGGCTGATCCTCTCCCGGCGCTCGCGTCTAGGCGCCAGGAGCCGGCCCGGGGCGTGTTGGCAAGCGCTGATATAGATATAAGGACATTTCTCTCCATGGCGTCACGTGACATAATTACCACCAGAATCAATCAAGATGAATTGCACGTCAGCGCCCGGTGGGGATTTTTGCTTAGTTGATCCTGGCCCAAGCCTCTTGCGCGATCAATGGCTCAGGCTGGCTGTGCGGGGAGCGGCGCGGGGCTCGCCGGCGCGCACGCCGCGAAGCCATGAACGACTTTGACGAGTGCGGCCCGAGCGCAGCCAGCATGTACCTGCCCGGCTGCGCCTACTACGTGGCCCCGTCGGACTTCGCCAGCAAGCCGTCGTTCCTGTCGCAGCCGTCGTCCTGCCAGATGACTTTCCCTTACTCCTCCAACCTGACGCCGCACGTCCAGCCCGTGCGCGAGGTGGCCTTCCGCGACTACGGCCTGGAGCGCGCCAAGTGGCCGTACCGCGGCGGCGGCGGCGGCGGCGGCGGCGGGGGCGCGGGGGGCGCCGGCGGGGGTGGCGGCCCCGGCGGGGGCGGCGGCGGCGGCGCGGGGGGCTACGCTCCCTACTACGCGGCGGCGGCGGCGGCGGCCGCGGCGGCTGCGGCGGCGGCCGAGGAGGCGGCCATGCAGCGCGAGCTGCTCCCGCCCGCGGGCCGCCGGCCGGACGTGCTCTTCAAGGCGCCGGAGCCGGTGTGCGCCGCTCCCGGGCCGCCGCACGGCCCCGCGGGCGCCGCCTCCAACTTCTACAGCGCCGTGGGCCGCAACGGCATCCTGCCGCAGGGCTTCGACCAGTTCTACGAGGTTGCGCCCGGGCCCCCCTTCGCCGCGCCGCAGCCCCCGCCGCCGCCCGCGCCGCCCCAGCCCGAGGGCGCCGCCGACAAGGGCGACCCCAAGGCCGGGGCCGGCAGCGGCGGGGGCAGTCCCTGCGCCAAGGCGCCCCCCGCCTCGGAGCCGAAGGGGCCGGCGGAGAGCAGCGGGGGCGACGGCGAGGGGCCCCCGGGGGAGGCTGGGGCCGAGAAGAGCGGCGGCGCAGGTAGGCACCGCGCGGGGCGGGCGGCGGGCCCGGGGCCGCGGCGCGGGGGGGCGGCGGGGGCCTCCCTCCGCTTGCGCCGTTTTATGTGCTACTTTATAAGCATTCGAAGAGGTTTATACATCCTATAAGATTTCCCGGACCATTGTAAAGCGTGTTTACGATAGGAAACCAATTTAGGTGGGCTTAAGGTAGACTTCGAGGAGGACATTAATCGCTGCAGAGAGCTCTCCCCTAGTTTGGGGTGTGTGTGTGCTGGAGACCATGGAGGGAGAGAGGAAGGGAAGGTTTCAAGCCAGTTTGTAAGGATGGACACTCAGGCCTCCAGTTTTTAAGGAGCAGGGTGGGATGAGGAGAGTTGGTTCCCTGAACTGGACTTTCTCCAGGCCTCGGGCCGAAGCACTCCGCTGGCTGGAGCGGAGCAGAGGTCCCAGCGCGCCGGTGTTCCTCTCCCCTTGGGTTCCAGTCCAGAACCTGCTTCACGTTCTGCTTCCCCACCTCGGTGCCAGGCTGTGTGTCTGTGTCTGTCCGGGTGTGAACACGCGTCCACGCCCGCACTGTCGCCTGTGCCCGCCCATATATCATCCTCCATGACGCAGGCAGGGCCTTTCAGCGGCGGCAGGGGACGTCCCCAAAGGGCCGAGGCCTGGCCCTCGCCGGGGCCTGGGCGGGAGGGTGGGCGGGGGCTGGCAGGCGACGGCCTCTCTCACCCCTGGGTCTCTTTGCCTTGCAGTGCCCCCCCAGCGGTCCCGGAAAAAGCGCTGTCCCTACACCAAGTACCAGATCCGCGAACTGGAACGCGAGTTTTTCTTTAACGTGTACATAAACAAAGAGAAAAGACTCCAACTCTCTCGGATGCTCAACCTCACTGATCGGCAAGTCAAAATCTGGTTCCAGAATCGCAGGATGAAGGAAAAGAAATTGAACAGAGACCGTCTGCAGTATTTCACTGGAAATCCCTTATTTTGAGAGCTCCAGGAAGCACCCCTCTCCCCTAAGCCCCACTCACTCACCCTCCTCCCCACCAGCCTGCTCTTGGCAGGCCCCAGGTCCTTGGGTTTAATGACGCCTCTTCTCTGCGGAACTCCACCATTTCTTCCCACTGTCACCTCGGGACCTCCCAGCGACCACTGCTGCCTGCGGACGAGGCCGGGGAATGGCCGAACGGATCCTAATAAGGGGAAAATGGTAAATGCAAACGTCCCTTTACAATTTTACCGCCCGTGTGCTGTTGTTCCCCTCCCTCTCTCCAGGTCCCGGTGGGGACTCAGTGGGATGCGTAGAGAGTTAGGCCTGGGTTGCAAGGCACTTGTTTTTGTTCTGAGTTTAAGGGACCCTGTCCTTCCCCCTTGGTGAACGCAAATTATTTAAACTCAGAAATGTACCTTTGGTCTGTCCTATCAAGGCACAACTCACTGTCTTTTGTGTGAATAAATGGTTTCTAGTAAAATGGAGGTTACAGTTTCAATACACTGTATGAATTTTCCTCTTTGAATAAGTTTAGTGTCTGATTAGGATATCTTAGTGGCCAAAACCTTTTGGCCCCATACAACTGAAAATCAAGTGAAATGCTTTTTATTTCCACTAAAAATAAGAGTTGCTCCCCCCACCGACCCCCATCCCCACTGCTAGGTTTATATGGGCTTTTAAAATCATATTAGGGATGAAAGCTTGAATTGAGATGTGACCTGGTGCTGTTTTCTCCAGACCATACAGCTGGGGCCGCAGGAGCACAGGAAGCAACAGTTCGCCTGCCTTCGTCTAGTACATTTAGAATTTCTGAGAAAGTAAAAGCTGTTTTAAAAGACTGGTTAGAAACTCCACATTTATTGTTAGCAAAATGTCAAGGGTCCAAGTTCCCTTAAAAGAAGAAACCAATATTAGAACCCTTCAAGGACAAGAACGTTTGCTAAAAGGAAGTTATCAGTGGGCAGAGAGGTGTTGGGGTCCTTGCTGGTGTCGCAGCAGGTTGGGAGCAGAGAAGATAAGCCCCCTTCCTGAAACAGGGCCCAGGGCTACAGACCCAGTTCTCCCCACATTTATCGCTTCAAGTTACAAAATGTGGTGGAGGGTGCAGTGCACTTTATGTTGCAGGACCAGGCCAGGCTGTTTACAAAACCTTGAACTGTCTAGACAACACCATAAAAGCCAAAGTTCTAAACAGCTTAATTGGGTTATATTATACACCTTCTGGTGGGCCCAAAAGAGATTTCCGCAATGTGCAATAAACCAGAGGAGTGAGAAAAGCTTCTCTTTCTCTGAAAAGAGTAAAGTGAATCTTATGACTCTTAACCTTTGATAAGCCCCAAATCCAAAAACTGATAATAATAAACCCATAAGATATACAGCACCACATGACTCTTCCGAAGAGGCATGCATTTCCAAATGCAATTTTTTTTTTACTTGCCAAAGCTTTTGGAGGAAGGAAAAAACATAAGTGCATAAGTGTATGCCTTTGAACTTCCAAAATGTCAAGGTCATCACCTTTAACCTTTCTGAATAATTAGGCGCCTTAAGGTTCTTCTGTGATATTCTTCCGCCACCCACTCTCACACACACATGCTCACACATCCTGATCCCCACACATTTATGGCCACACAGAATCATATGATGGCTCACCATAAATCTAGGCAAATTCCTAATTTCAGGATCAATAACCTTAATTTCCCTTCAAGCATTAGTATAATTCAATAGCAATTGACTTCTTTTAAAAACACTAGTTAGAATAAAATGTCTACCAGAATGCTTTTAATACGGCTAGGAAATGGTGGGGTGTTTTTGAAGGGGGTCATAGAGAGCAGTCCCCTTTACTCTATTGAAGAACCTGGGTTTTAAAAGCAGGCATCTGGGAAAGGAAGTTCTATTTAGACTTACACCTTCATTATATTTTTTAAAAATTGTCACCTTGTCAAATAAATTACTGCACTTTCTATGACATGGCACAAATACATATATATATATGTATGTACATATATATATATGTATATACATATTTAAAAGCATCGCACAACCTTTGGTGAAATATGCAGTAGAAACAAAGCCTAGAATTCAGTATTTTCATTTGGAAGGGAGTTCCTTTGTTTGAAATTCTAGGTGTTCGTTAAAATGTCAGTAACCTAGTAGCATTCGTATGATCATTCCAGGAGCTTAAAACTGGTTTCTTTTTCAATCCATCCTTTTTCCTTTCTTTCTTTTTTTTTTTTTTTTTAAGCTGCGGCTAAATGTAGCAAGCTTGCATGTCCACCACCTTAGGCAAGAGGTACCATTTTCCGTTTGCATGGCTTTGGAGAGCCACACGAGGGCGCGCTCACGTTCCGAAAGCCTCGGTCCGCAGGGAAGCCGCGGTTCCATATCATCCATTACTGGAGTCTAATAGTCTCAGCCCGTTAGAAACAGGCGGCCGCTAAGGTGTTTGTTTGCTGTTTGCTTGTCCTAAGCAGCTACGAGGTGTGGGTAGTTGTGTAAAAACAGAGAAAAAAAACTACCCAGATTTCTGGGGAGAAAAACCAAAAAACCAAAAAAAACCCCGATCACCTAATTGCTGTCTCCTTAAAGAAAAAGCTGTTGCAAAGAGTACTTTGTTGTTATAACCTGGTGGTGTTGAGGAGAAAAATTTAAATGACTGATATGTGCATTTCAAAATAGGTCATGCCACTGCGAGTTAATTAAATTAGGGGAAATGAATATTCTTGTTTGTTTGAGTGCGGACAGCGGTATGAGGACGGGACCACCCCTTCCCCAAACCACGTCTGCCCTGCGCGCTCTCCGACCTCTTTCGATGATTAGATTAAAAGGCTTTTGTTTAAGACAGATCAGGGCGCCAACAACTTAGCTGAGTGTGGTCCCAGGAAAAAATGGGACGAATCGGAACTGAGGGGTGTCTTTCTGGGCAAGGAAGTCCCCTGTCCCCCTAGGTCGAGCCGGGCGCCAAGAGCCACGAGCAGCGACCGGGAGGCTCAGGAAGGACGATGAGTTGAGGCGCCGGTCCAGGCTGAGCTGATGCGTCTGCGGGAAGCGGCAGGTTGTCCCTGTTTAACATTTATACTCGTAGGTGTCGTGGAATCGGTATTGCATTGGAAGCAAACGGGTTTTGCATTGGACACACCCCTGGTCCCCCTTCCCAGCCGCCTGCTGACCTCGATAGCGGAATTTGATTTGGAGACCAGCAGTTGTCTTGCGTGGTGCCGTTTTCACCACCACCACCTCTACTACCCCTCCCCTTGGCAAAGTCCCCGTGTCACCATCCTCAGACCGTGAGGGAGGTTCTAAACAAGAGGTCTCTAGGATGTGGGTTTCTAAGGATGGGTAGCTGTCCCTTCTTCCCGAAGTTCATTGTGAAGCGCATGCAATCCTTGGGATTAGCGCCTGCCTGGGCGGCCCCACTGTCTCCAAAGGCCTCGGATCAGCCCCTGGGAGCTGGCACGGGCTCCAGGGTGGCTGAGGGGACATGAGCACCCAGTGAGGTGCCAGCCAGAGGCGCGGGTGTTCCCTGCGGGAACCCCGGCTCCAGTCTGTCAGACGGTGGGTCCAGCTTAGCCATTGTGAAGCAACATTTCCCCTGGTCTGACCCAGGCCTCATCCACACGGGGTGAGACCTCCCCTGCCCAAGGACCGTTGTGTTCCTCGTTAGGTGGCTCCGGCGGGGGGATGTGGCTGTGTGGGCCCCTGGCCCTGGCTGGCAGCCCCCCGAGCACCACGGTGCCCCCAGGCTGCGGCTCCTTTCCTCCCGCACTGCCCACGCTGGGCCTGAAGAAGGCCAGGGAGTTGGACCAGGACTTCTGAGAGGGGCAAACCTGGACCCTCCCGATTGTGATTGTTCAGGGCTGTGGGGCTCGGCTCGTGGAGGGTGGTCACGTATCTTGGGTCGCCAAGGTCTCCTGTCTTAAAGTAGAGGGAAAATGGGCTAAGTAAGGACTCTTTTGTGTGTTACGAAAAGAGGCTCCCTGGTTGCCAGGCCTACTGCACGTCTCCACAGACCCCTCTTCACACTGGTGGTGGCTTCCCAAGTCTCCCCATTTGCTCCCTTGATTTCTTTTCGCATTGGCTGGAGGGTGCACCGTGCAACCCCGAGGGGCACTTTGGGGAGCCAGCTTTTAAAATTTGTCTCCATCCATTCTGCTCCCAAAGAGTAGTAGAGCCCCGGGGTCACCCAGGGCCCAAATTCCAGGCAAACCTAGGAGCCCCCAAATGCACTCAGGTCCGGGGCCTCTGCTCTTCTTCTTGGTGACAAGAGAGGGCAGATTCAAACTACTTTTTGATTACAAATGCTAATTTCTTGATAAAGCCATGATCCTTTTAATTTTTCTACGGAAAGAGCTGTGCCAGGGAGAAAGATGTCTTAGTGCAAACATGGATATTCATCTCTTTTATGGTGCAACATTGATTTATTATTAATGGTAACTGTTCCCACTGATCTAAAGATGATCGAGAATGTGGCTATGTAGCTACATTAAATACTCGTAAGCAAAATAAAGGCTGGCCTTGCCAGCCACTGCCTTTTCGTTCCATTTGCTTTCTCTTAGCCTTACGGTCTCAGACCAACTTCCCATTTTCCCCTGCCCAGGTATTATATTATATTTAATATAAGAGATACCTGCCAGGTATCTCTTATATTAAAACTATTTTTGCTCAATTTTTTGATAAAATCTCTTTGAAATATTGGCAGTCTCTAGCCTTAAGGAGAGATGGTCTGAAGGCAGAAATTTGAAAAAGAATAAAATAGAATTTTGTGATAATTCATACAAAAATATCTGATACATATTTTTCCCCCCTGCAACTGAACACCTACTTAAAACCAAATCCAACGTGGGGGTGACTTTGAGTTCAAGCCACCAGGGAGCTGACACAGAAAGGCCCCCAGATTCCGAGGGCAGAGCCTGCCTGCTCTGGCAGACCTCTCTGCTCCACGAGGAAACGCTGTTGTTGTTTTTTTTGTTTGTTTTTAAGCTTAGCTGTTTTTTTCTTTGTATAAATAAAGATTATGAAAGGGCATTTGATGGGCATAAAATCCCCGATCAGATTACACAGTCTAGCCTTCTGCGCGGGTAGGGAGACCTGGACGGCCAAGTCCCTGGCAGCCCCCTGGCTGAGGAGGTAAAGGGCCATGCTGGAGCGCCAGGCCGGCATCAGGGTGCCTGCCGAGAGCGGTGCGGCGGGCACTGTGTCCAGCACTGGGCACGCTTTTGCTGTGGCTGGGATAGTAATCTCCACCTTGTGAGAAAGCAATTTTCGGAGTGCTGGTCAGTGGTTGTTAGCTTTGAACGGGACCTTAGCAGACTAGAGTGGAAAGGTAGGTTTTCCTTTCTTTTTCTGCCTTCCTCACTCCCTCCCCAAGCTTAAACACAGACAACTCTGCCGAAAGGTAATGTAATGTTGCGCCCTCAGACTCCCGGGCACACACAGCAGCCCGCAGCCGCAGCCCCAGCCGTTAGAGGCACTAGGCTTTTAACCTGACAATGATGTTGTATTTGAACAGCTGCGTAAAGGTTTAAAAGGTCTGTCTCATTGCCACCGCGGAGTTTTTTAAAAGGGGTTATTGTTTGGGCAAGGACACTGTGAGGGGACAGGCGAAGCCATCCCAAGGCCGAAAATAGTGTCCAACCCCTGTTTTTTTTTTCCACCAGGCCAGGGGAGACTCCTTTTAGGGAGGGGCTGACAAAGGGTTTGTTGGAAAAGGTTTCTGTGAAGGAGCAAGCAGGCAAGCAGGTCCCCCAGAAAGCTGATGCGTTTTAATTACCATCGGGCTCCAAAGAAATGTTCTGCTGAGGCGGAAACCCAATTTGCCCACAAGTTCAGTCTGTGGGCCTGAAACCCAAGGCCAGCCCATAACAGGGCACTGTGGGAAGAAGAAAACACGATGCCTTCCGCAGCAGAGAACCGCTTCACCCTCCGAGTTAGCGGGACCCTTTCCTCTTTCGGAGGCAGTGAAGGGGATCCGGAAGCCGGAAAACGGCTTCAGCGCCCTGGCCCGGCCCCTCGGCCAGGGGAAGCCTGTGGAAATCAAGGTTAAAGCTCCCCGCTGCTGCCCCGAGGCCAGAGCTCGCAAAGGGCTGCTCACCCGTTTGCAGCCGGAGAACAAGGGAGGAAGTTGTTGGAGAAGTTTCTCATAAAACTCGGAGTTTCTATGGCGTGATGGTGGTTGTTCTTTAATGAGCTCAGCCACAGCCCCAGACCAAATCCTCTTTATAGAACTTTCCCTCACCAAAGAGAACGGGAGACTCAGGTTGTTCCCCCACCTCTTCTTGGCCTCCCTCTCCTCACCCAAGCAAAACTGTGTCAAATATTTTAGATTATTTGGATTGTCCAAAACTATAAAACTCTATTCTGACAAAAGTATAGCTTTTAACATTTGACGATTTGTATTAAAACAAAAAAAATTGACCTTCTTGGTTAGTAGTGAAGGGGAAAAATCAATAGTATAATTTTCAATAATTCATAAAGTGAACGCCATTATGCTAAATCCTAACTATTAATCTTATCCTTTACAAAGTCTCGATTGATTTGTTAATAAAATATCTTCCCGTGTGTGGCAACGGCGGGTATAACTCTTTAAAAACCTTCAGATGCAAGAAAATTACCAAGTAGCCCAAGAATGTAGATGAGAATTTTATTGATCGCCTTGATTCTTCTTAATATGTATTAATAAATTCCACAACCTTTTGTACCTCGCACTTGTCAGAAACCAATGCTTTTACAAAATCCATAAAAGGAAAACATTTTTCTTTGCAGAAGAACCAACTGACACCTTTGCATATCTCTCCTGTTCGGCCCAGTCAGTTTTAGAAAACTTCTAGAGTTTGAGGTCATGAGTTTTCCTTTAAAAAAATATATTTTCTTTCACTTTTCCTTCTTCTCTGCCCTCTATCATCAGGGTGTGTGGGGAGGGAAACCTCGGCTTAGTTCTTCCGCTGGGAACCTTAGAGACGCTTTCGCTGATAGGAAGCTGCTTCGGCGAGGGATTGTCCCCGTCTGGAAGCTGCCAGCGGCCGGCCCGCACAGATCGGGGTGTGGTTCCTCCGAGAGCCCAAGGCTGGAGTAGCCCTCGGAGCGCGGAGGAACCCGCAGCCCGGGCCGACAGGCCTGAGGAGCAGCCGGGGCCGGGGCCCACGCCGTCCTGAGGGCTCTGGGGCGGGCCGGCTGGGTGGCCTGTCGGCCCTCGCGGCCCTGGCCCTTCTGGACTCTGCTCCCCAGGACACCTTGGCTGCGTCTTTGCGCAGGAGATCTCTCCTGCGGACCTCTGCGGTGGGATGTCCCGGAGCCCGGGGAATAAACTCACCTTTCCAGGCTGCCCCGGACAAAAATAAACCAACCTGGGCCCCCACCCCCGCCCGGGCCCCGGCCCTGGCCCTCTCGGGAGCGTTCTGTCTGGGTGTGTGCGTGGAATGCTTCTGTGTGCTGGCGCCACGGTGCTCGGCTTCCCTCCCCGCGCGAGTTCTCCCGAGGCCCCCTTCGGCCGAGCCTTTCCTTCTGCCTGCGTGGCCCGGAGGCCCGAGTGGGGGACGCGAATGGGGCGGGCGGGCCGAGCGAGCCCTGGGTAGGCTGGCGGGCGGCGGAGAGCACTGGGCCGGTTGTCTTCAGCGCGCACTATCTCCGACGCGTAGTAGATGTCGCTGTTGTCCGCGCTTACGCGGCCCGCTGGCCGGGCTCTGGAGCACGTGACCTGCGAGGAGGCTGCGGCTCAAGGCCATTTTCAAATCTCATTGGCTTGGTTGTCATGTGGTCGGCAGAGGCACCCACAATTACACGGGGAATGTTTTCCTAGAGATGTCAGCTTACAAAGGACACAATCTCTCTTCTTCAAATTCCTCCCCAAAATGTCCTTTCCCAACAGCTCTCCTGCTGCTAATACTTTTTTAGTAGATTCCTTGATCAGTGCCTGCAGGAGTGACAGTTTTTATTCGAGCAGCGCCAGCATGTACATGCCACCACCTAGCGCAGACATGGGGACCTATGGAATGCAAACCTGTGGACTGCTCCCGTCTCTGGCCAAAAGAGAAGTGAACCACCAAAATATGGGTATGAATGTGCATCCGTATATACCTCAAGTAGACAGTTGGACAGACCCGAACAGATCTTGTCGAATAGAGCAACCTGTTACACAGCAAGTTCCCACTTGCTCCTTCACCACCAACATTAAGGAAGAATCCAATTGCTGCATGTATTCTGATAAGCGCAACAAACTCATTCCTGCCGAGGTCCCTTCGTACCAGAGGCTGGTCCCCGAGTCCTGCCCCGTTGAGAACCCCGAGGTTCCTGTCCCTGGATATTTTAGACTGAGCCAGACCTACGCCACTGGGAAAACCCAAGAGTACAATAACAGCCCCGAAGGCAGCTCCACAGTCATGCTCCAGCTCAACCCTCGTGGCGCGGCCAAGCCGCAGCTCCCGGCCGCCCAGCTGCAGATGGAGAAGAAGATGAGCGAGCCCGCCAGCGGCCAGGAGGCCACCAAAGTCTCCCAGGTGGAGAGCCCTGAGGCCAAGGGCGGCCTTCCGGAAGAGAGGAGCTGCCTGGCTGAGGTCTCGGTGTCCAGCCCTGAAGTGCAGGAGAAGGAAAGCAAAGGTCGGTATGAGCAGCGTTGCCACCCCGGCGGGGCGTGCAGCCCGGGAGCCCGGCGAAGGGAGCACCTGGGTGCTCAGGGCAGAGCCTGGGCGGCTCAGGCGGGCCCGACTGGCAGATGCTGCTCCTCCCAGCTTTTAGAGGGGGCCATCTCAGCGCTGAGGTCGTGCCTGCCTTTCCTCCGCTTCCCTGGCCCTCCTGGCTAGTCCTAGCTCCACGCCGATGGCGCGTGGACAGAGAAAGGGCTTGCCGGGTTTCTTTTTCCTGAGCTAGATCTGAAATGCAACAAAAGAGCGCAAATGACCTGCGGCTCATAAACAGGGCCCCAGAACCTCCTTTCTTCTGCTCAGATTTGCAGTCTCAGCTTTGCCTCTTACCCAGCGATTATTTTAAGGTGGTCCAAGGCACCGTGTTTGTGTTTAAGTGTATGCACCCCGCATCCTGCGAGCTTGGGGGCGGCGAGAGGAGCGGGACGGCTTGGCTATTTGGTACTTGGGTGGGGGTGGAAAAGGGCTCCCGGACTCCTCGGGGCTTGGTAACCTTGGCTTTGTCTGGGGGAAATGCCTTGAGCTTTGCAGTTCATTTGCAAAGGAAGCAAGGGCGGCCTGGGGGGAGAATAGGGTCTGCACAGCCCGCCCAGTAGGGCCAGCCTCAGGGCTGAGCCCAGGCAAAGAGCCAGGGCTCTGGGGGTTTTGAGAAGGAAGCCTTTCCCTGCATCTTTCCCCCAGTGCCCAAAGGCCCGCCTCATTAAGGAACTACATTTCTGGGGCAAGGCTCTTTGTGTGGGGACAAGAAGACATGAAAATTCAGGAAATTCTGGGTTATTCAACAATGTCCAGCAGGGAAGAAAAGGTGCACTGAGTCTCTGGGTGATATTTGGAAAGAGAACGGGGCCCTAGGAGAAGTGAGGCGGAGTGGCGGACCTGGGGACCTGAGGCAGCAGGAGGGCGGTAGGCCTGCCAGGCGGTGGCTTGCTGCTTCCACTCCAGTTCTGTTCTGAGAAGACTAACTTAGAGTGCTGCTGGGGAGATGCTGAAAGTTTACTATTGTACTCATGTTTGGTGCAGGTCAGAAAGTTGAGAGAGAGAGAACCCTGACACAGAGGGCGAGGTACCGGCCTATCATGTCATTTGGGGCATTTAAACTAATCTGGCATCAATTACAAATCCCTTCCAGGGCTCATCTCATGTGAGTAATGCTTAATATCAGATTTCCCAAAGCAACCTGGCTGTCAGCCAGGTCATGGCCAAGGGTACATTTGAAAAGACTGAGAGAGAAAAAAAAAAATTCTTGATTTTTTTTCTTCTTTTCCCTTTAATTTTGTTAGAGGAAATCAAGTCTGATACTCCAACCAGCAATTGGCTCACTGCAAAGAGTGGCAGAAAGAAGAGGTGCCCTTACACTAAGCACCAAACGCTGGAATTAGAAAAAGAGTTCTTGTTCAATATGTACCTCACCCGCGAGCGCCGCCTAGAGATCAGTAAAAGCGTTAACCTCACCGACAGGCAGGTCAAGATTTGGTTTCAAAACCGCCGAATGAAACTCAAGAAGATGAGCCGAGAGAACCGGATCCGAGAACTCACCGCCAACCTCACCTTCTCTTAGGTCCGAGGCCCGTGGGAAGCCAAGATCAGAAAGGGGGCACCAAGCTCCAGGACGGAGCGCTGGAGCACTGGGAAGACGGAAACAAAACCATTGCTCTCTGTTTTTTTGTTTTGTTTTCCTGCTAGAATGTGACTTTGGGGTCATTTTGTTCGTGCTGCAAGTGATCTGTAATCCCTATGAGTATATATATATATATATTAAAAAAACTAGCACGTGTAATTTATTATTTTTTTCCATCGTAATGCAGGGTAACTATTACTGCGCATTTTCATTTGGGTCTTAACTTATTGGAACTGTAGAGCATCCATCAATCCATTCATCCATCCAGCAATGTGACTTTTTCATGTTTTCCTAACACAAAAGGTCTGTGTGTGGTTAGTCCATGATCCCATGGCATTTTGAATACATCAGTACTTAAAAGTACTTAAATTACATATATATATATATGTATATTTTAAAAAGATTAAGAAAACCCACAAGCTTTGGGGGGAGGGGGACTAAAAAGCACATCACAATGTATCTTTTCACAAATGAATTTAGCAGTTGTCCTTGGTGAGATGGAATATTGACGACTTCTGCCTTGTTGCCTCTCCCTTGTGGTGCATCTGTGGTTTGGTAGAGTCTAACAGCAAGCTGTCCTTTCTGTGCATGTTCTGGTCGCATGTATAATGCAATAAACTCTGGAAACGAGTTTGCTCCCTCTGCTTTCTAAAATGAAAATTTGTTATGGTGGAAATAAAAGCCTTTGGTGAGATGATCTTCCTGTTAAACTGCTTGTTTGGAGCAGTTGGTGGTGGTGGTGGGGAAGATGGAGAACAGGGGAAAGGACACGGGAGAGAGAAGCTGGAGGAGGCCTAGGGTCCTGAAATTTGGCAGTGGGGGGGGGATGGTGATAATCCAGCCTCCGTGTGCTGTTTCCATAGACAGGGAAGAAGAGGAGTCTACTCTCCCTGACCCCCCAAAGGTTGAATTGAATTCACAATGGGTGTGAGTTTCCCTGCTAGCTCGAGCCTGTGCCCAAGCTGGTTTTTCCTTAAAGCTCCCTACCTATGTGTCTTTCTCTCTTTGTTTTTGGTTGTTATTTTTAATGCTTTCACTGGGGTCTTGACCATTTCTGGCTGGCATGCCATCATGAGGGGCTGGGTTGAAACCAGTCTTGCCCACCTGGAAGCCGCTGGGACTCCATTGCAGGAACAAGGACAAGCAGCAGCTTAGCATTGCATAGGATCCAATTTTGCCCCCCCCCTTTCCTCCATTCCCCCATTTCACTCCCATTCCGAGCACAAGACAGCCAGGTCACAGCCAAACAGAGGAGGGGTGAATTCTCCCATCCCACTTTGTCCTGGTTTTCTTGTTCAAGGATTTTATACTCAGTCCACATGAATTTAGTGATCCACAAGAATTTTTTTTAAGGAAAAAAATATTGTTTTCCCCCTAATCTCCCTCCTGTTTAATTACAAAATACTGGTTACAGACACTGTATCAGGGAGGCAAGAAAATGTACAAAGGGCGAAAGATTTTGCAAATGAACATGACTTTTCATTAAGTCCAATGTTCCGCTGCTGCCATGGTTTGGAAACCTCCGGCTTTCACCAGCGTGTATTGGAGGATCCTCAGCCCAAGTGAGTGCAGACTTATTTAGTTCTGCCAGGGAGAAGGAAGGAGAGGCCTTGGGGAAAACTGCTGACAGAGAATTTGTTACTCCAGGTTGTGCTGCAGTTTCAAAGGGTCTCCAACAGCTTCAAGGAGCTTCACAGAACACGTTCTTTTCATCTCTTCCCTTTTTCCCCCTAAAAAACAGCCAATTTAGGGGCTCTAAGCATTAGAGCCCTGCCCTCTTCCAGGAAGTCTTTTGCAGACTCCACATTTATTCAGAGTTTTAAACTTCCTCCTTCAAACCAAGAACCTTCCGCTGTTTCAAGACAGAACCCTTTTAAGAGAGCTATTTCTAGGGGTGGGAGAGAGCCGGTCGAATGAATGCCAGGCTGGGAACACTGGAATCCATTTCCCCCAGACCTTCATTGGTTGGGCAGGAGGAGGGCAATTTAAAACTTTCCGTCTCCCCAACGACGTGGGGAGCTCCATAGTTGTTGACAGGGGGGCATGTCCAGGAGGAAAACCGTGCTACAGGCAGAGGCAGCTCCTCTGCAACAATATCAGAAAGCCAATGGCAAAAATAATCCATCAGGCCATAAATAGCCATGTATCCCTTCCTTTCCGGGGCTCGAGGTGGGCTGGGAGCCCTCCCAGAGCTGCGCTGGGCAACTTGTCCAGGACTCTGTCCTCCGCCGCCTGCGCCCGGCTGCTTTTGTCTCGGTTCCCAGCCGGGGCTTTGAGGCTTTGTACCATGGATTTGGGAGTGACAATGGGCATCTCCCTCAGATTCAAGGCTGCCTAGCCTTACCTCTGGAGGCAAAAAAAAAAAAAAAAAAAAAAAAAATTTGTCAGAGAGTGGCCCAAGGACCAGAGCATTTTAAAGCCATCTCCAGCACTCAGCCGAGGCCTCTGAGGAGGAATCCCGAGAACAGGCCCTGCCTCGGGAGACGCGGCCTTTCGGAGGCAGGGCAGGTGGGAGTGGGGACGTGGGGCCAGGTCTGGAGCGAGCCTGGGTGTTGCCCTGTGGCGTGTTCTCTTCCAGGGCCTGTGCAGCAGCCCCGGAGCGGACAAGGCACCCGGCCGCCACTGTCCTCGCGGTGCCGACGACCTCCCTGCCGGCCCTCCCGAGGGCGGACGGAAGCCTCGGCCGTGGCCGCCGCCGCACGCAGCCCGCGGGCTGGGCCGCCCCGGCTCGCCGTCCCGCCACGGCGGGCGCTCAGCCTCACGTCGGGGGTGTGTGGCCGCGCGGGAGGGAGTGTGGTGGGGGAGGAGGCCCTCCGAGCTGCTCCATCCGTCCGTTTTATTAGGGACACATTAATCTATAATCAAATGCACCTCATAAAATTTTTATTGAAAGGCATAATATCATTACAGAGGTCTTCCACCTGTTTTAAACAACACGACAAGCTGTGAGAGCGTGTGTGGGTCTGTGCGGGGAGGGGGGTTCGGGGAGGAAGAGAGGCACAGGGAGACGAACTCCCCTCGGGCGCCAGGGGGCCGCCTCCGAGGCCCGGCGCGCCTGGGGCTGCCCGGCCGCCCGCGCTCCGGCTGCTCGGGGTCCGGCCAGGCGCTCAGGGGGCCCGGGACGCGCGGCTGGGAGCCCGGAGCCCGGGCGCTGGGCAGGCAGCGCCGGGACCGGCCTGAACCACGGAGGAAGAGCCGGACAAATAGTCCCCAGCGCCTCCTCCGGCCGCGGGCGGGCGTGCGGTCCCAGCAGCCGCGCGGCCGGCGGCGCTCGGTTGGGCCGAGTCCCGCGCACCGGCCGGGACCGCGGGCTCTAATTGCGGCGCTTATGTTGTTGATGATTTTTTTTTTTTTAATCACAGCAGCCCCCAGTTTAGCGGACTGATTTACTCCCGGTATTGGTAAATATGATCACGTGGGCCGCGCGACCAATGGTGGCGGCTGCAGCCCGCGAACTAGTCGGCGGCCAGGGCGCCGGCGGGGAGCGCCGCGGCGGGCAGAGTAACCTTGGGTGGGAGCGCGCGGCGCACCATGTCCTCCAGCGGCGCCCTCAGCAACTACTACGTGGACTCGCTCATAGGCCATGAGGGCGACGAGGCGTTCGCCGGGCGCTTCGGGCCGCCCGGGCCCGGAGCGCAGGGCAGGCCCGCAGGTGTGGCCGACAGCCCGGCCGCCGCCGCCGCCGAGTTCGCCTCGTGTAGTTTTGCCCCCAAATCGGCCGTGTTCCCCGCCTCGTGGTCCGCGGTGCCCGCCCAGCCCCCGGCGGCGGCGGCGATGAGCGGCCTCTACCACCCGTACGTGCCCCCGCCGCCCCTGGCGGCCGCCGCCTCCGAGCCCGGCCGGTACATGCGCTCCTGGATGGACCCGCTGCCCGGCTTCCCGGGCGGCGCGGGCGGCGGCGGCGGCGGCGGCGGCGGCCCCGGCCCCGGCCCCGCCGGCCCACCCAGCAGGCGCCACTACGGGATTAAGCCTGAAACCGGAGCGGCCCCGACCCCCGCCGCCGCCGCCACGACCTCCTCCTCCACTTCCTCGTCTTCCTCCTCCAAACAGACTGAGTGCTCCGCGGCCCGCGAGTCCCAGGGGAGCGGCGACCCCGAGTTCCCGTGTGACTCGTTCCTGCGGGACAAGGCGGCGGCGGCGGCCGGGGGAAGCCGGCCCGGGGCCGGCATCGGGGCCGGGGCCGGGGCGGGCGGCGCGTCGGAGCCCTCGGCTTGCGGCGACCACCCGAGCCCCGGCTGCCCGCTCAAGGAGGAGGAGAAGCAGCATCCGCAGCCGCCGCAGCAGCAACTTGACCCAAGTAAGTGCGAAAGAAATTGCCCCCTGATTTATTGCTGAAACCTGTAAGGCTCAAATGTGCAAAACTGATAGTTTTACTAACCTATAAAAACGTCTAGCAGGCTACCCCAGCGTAGGCGAGCAACACACATCCATAAAAAAGCTCCCCATAACCACCTACCCCGGGCGCGCGGCTTGTACGGCAAACAGAGCGCGGGCATTAAGGATTTTATGATAATTCCCCCAAGTTGTGAAAAGCGACCATCCTTGGTGAAATTAATTTAACGATCTCTCTCCCACCCTGTCGTCTCTCCCTCCCCTCCGCCCCTCGTCCCCTTCCCCAAACCCCCTCTTCACAGACAACCCCGCCGCCAACTGGATCCACGCGCGCTCCACCCGGAAAAAGCGTTGTCCCTACACCAAGTACCAGACGCTGGAGTTGGAGAAGGAGTTCCTTTTCAACATGTACCTCACCCGGGACCGGCGCTACGAGGTGGCAAGGATTCTAAACCTCACAGAGAGACAAGTCAAAATCTGGTTCCAGAACCGTAGGATGAAAATGAAAAAGATGAGCAAGGAAAAATGCCCCAAAGGGGACTGACCCGCGAGGCGCCAGGCGGACCGCTCTGCCCTGCAAAGGCAGCGGGGTTTTTCTTTGTGGGTGCTTGATTTCCAGAAACTCTCCAGCGATTCGGACATTTTACCCCTTTTTTAGGTAGAAGTGACTGTGTGGTTGGTGTCTGTGAGGTGTTTGGGGGACTCTGTATTTGCTCGCTTATGTGTTGGAGAAACCAAGGGGCTTGGGGCTCTGTCCTGCCCCTCGCCCTTCCTTTCCTGCCCCGTCGGTTCCTTAGGAAATGCTGTATTTTGTGAGTGCACGCTGGCCTGAGCAGCCCTCTCCTTTGTAAATGTCCTCCATGTTTCTGAAAAGTGCTGTTGTTTAGCCCCTGGCGCTGTGCAAGCAGGGGCCACGCGGGCCCCACTTCCGAGAATGAAGGCAGAGCAACTACAGTGTGGAGGCCGGAGAGGCCTAGCCAGGTAGCCCAGCGGTCATGAAAGCCCCCTTTCCTCAGGGAGCCCACGGGCCCTCAGCTGAGGCCTGGAAGGAAGCCGAGAGAGGAGCCCAGGGCCTCCGCTGGGGCTGGGGCTGGGGGTGTCATTCTCAGTGAACCGGAGGAGCCCCAGGAGGGCTCGGCTCGCGTGGGCAGCCGCGGGTGTAGGCCCTCCCGGCTCCTGCCCGAGGACCAGTTGTAAATGTTACCGCTTCCTACCAATAAATGCTGACCTGATCGAATGGATCCCAGACACTGGTCCTGAACGCTGTGTGCTTGCTTTCTCTGTCTGTAAAACGTCACCCTCACGGGACGTCTCCCCTACATTGCTAAAACTCCGAGGGCCTTCCCCTCGGAGAGGTCCCGAGTCTCCCTTTGTGTGGCAGACGCAGCCTGGCGCGCAGCACCTGGGTGGCCTTGGCGGCTCGTCCCTCCCCCAGTTTGCTTCCAGCACCCCGCGCACTCCGTGCCCGGACCCAGTGTCAGCCTCCCAGCGGCGCTCGGAGGGCAGAGGGGCCCCAGAAGGCACCCTTCGCTGGGGCTTTGGCACAACGTACCCCGACTCAGGGAGCCCCAGCCACTGACACCCCCACCACCCAGAACGGGAAGGCCACTGTGCCCTCGGAGCAGCTTCTCCAGGTCGCCTGGGCTGGCCGGTCCGGCTGGGAGCTCCCGCTCCTCCCCACCGGAGCCCTAAAGTGACCTCAGGAGATCAAAATGGTCAAGGTTCTTTCCCGAAGCTACCTCCGTGCCACCGCCCTCTCCCCTCACCCAGGTTTTGTGTGCGTTCAGCTCCCAGCCTGGCCCGCTGAGGGCCGCGTTCAGGGGCTAAAATGAAGGTCATTGTGAGGGTTTGGGCGCAGCGCAGCTCTGCAGGCCCGAGGGGCGGCGGCGCCTGGCGGCCTGCGCTGGGCGGAAGAGGGGGCGAGGGCAGAGTTCGGGGGGCTCCTGATGAAAGAAGGGACTTGAAGGAAAAGCAGAGGGGGGCTGGGAGGGAAAGCCAAGGCCCAGATCCGGCAGAAGGTGCCGCGTCCCCCCGCCCCTGCGGCCAGCCCGGTACCTAGGGCCCTTTGAAAACAGGAAGAGCCAAGGTGTCATAAAGCCATCGAGCCGGCGAGACGTCTGGAGGTAATGAGTTTACGACAGGCCCGGCGCTTCGCTTTGAAACTGTCTCATTTTGATGTTTGTGTTTGTAGGAGGAAAGAAAAAATGCAGACAAAAACTAGGTCTTAAAATCTGAACAATAAAGTATAAACAAGACTGTGTTGGACCAAGAAATCAGGGGCTCGGGAAGTGTACGAATTTAGAAAATAAAAATGGGGGTGTCTGGTTAGGAAGAAGGATATGATGTATTTCTGATTTTTAAAATGGTCTGGGTATTAGAATTAGTCTACGGTGGGTGGCTCTTTATAATATTTGACTATGGCCACAGACTAGCTTGTTCTTTTTTGTTTGTTTTTAAAGCCGCCTTTTATTCGGGGGTGGGTTAGTGATCTTGGGTCATTTACTCAGGCCGAGGGTGTCCCAGCCACATGGTCGTGGGGGGAATAATTGTTATTTAAATGCCTTTTTACAAAAATGTCTGGCCCTCCACTCCAAAATCTGAAGCAAAAATATTTTTTTTGAAAATTATATCTTCTTACAGACAATATAATAGTTACTGCTGAGTTGTAGGAAAGCACTTTTGAAAAATTAGAAAAAATATTAACCTCGCAGGAAACAACTAAACACCTAAGCTGATTAAAGTCTTTACTTTAAAAAAATCAAGTAGAATATTTAGTCAATTCATTGTGACTTTTGAGATAAATGTAAAATCGCATTTATTGTGCACACAAGTTCCAGTGAATACAGGCCCTACAAGGCCTTTCCAGACAACCACTCAGAGATCTAGCAAAAAGATTTTAATTTGGTTTCTCTCCCCCATTCCACTGTCCAGTGAAATTGGCCCAAAGCATTAAAATCACAAAATTAAAATAGCAAATACTCATGATTTAATGCTGAGTAACAGCTTTAAAAGAAACAAAAAGCAAAATAAACTTCCATATTTTCTTAGTTTTTGACGTGCCTGGCTTCTCTGGGAAAAAAATCGTGTTGCAGTTGATATTTAGAAAGTTGTGATTTGTTAAATCTAGCCCACCTGTGATTGTGGGTGATTACCAAATGAGAACCTACTGTGTCTGGCAAAAGAAGGGCTGGAAACTTTTGGGAAAGACACTACTGAAAGCTCTTAGGAGCAGAAAATATATTTGGCATTTAGGAGCCCCTGATTGCTGCACCAGATTAGTTGACAATCAAAGGGATGAAGTATTATTAGCCTCAGCGATCCAAGCCCCAGTCAAACTAAAGAACTATATAGATTGGCAGTGGTTCGAATTGAATAAAGGGAAGTTAAGCTCTGTCGCTGGAGATAGCATATGGCCACTAGAGGGCGCCGTTGCTCCACTCTGATCTCGTAAAGCTGGAATTGTGGTGAAGGAAGGTTTTGATTAACAATATTTACAATCTTATTTTTAATTCCAAATTAGGATAAATTTAACAAAAAGAAGCAATGTGAACCATTAAATTCTGCAGCCATGTTTTAGGGATAAAATTTTGGCTTAGTCAGGATTTCAGAAAATCTGAACTATGGCACAGCTGAAACCATAAGCAGGATGGCAAGTTAATGCGTTCTATCAAAACAGAAGGTTGTAAAAGCATAGATCTTTATTTACCAAGTTAATCGTGCTCTTTCCCCCATTCAGATTATAAACAAAATGCTTGAAGGAAAAACTAAGTGTTTTGTTCCAAGAGGAAATGTGTTGTAATGCTTTCTTGAAATGAATTTTGTAGTATTTGTGTTTATTTTTCACCCCCAGAAATCACACAGTTCTAGAAGATGCCTTGCATTGTTGAGATCTGGGCTCACTCTTCTCTCCCCCCCCCATTCCATTCCAAAACCCAGTTTCATTGAGTGTTTAAACACACAAAGGCTCACATACAAAACAGTGAAATTAAAAAGACACAATTACAAAGTTAGTTTCAAGGCTTTGTTGAAAACAATACTCTTTTAATTGGGTATTTGCAAGGTTAAAATACAAATCGTTAACTGTCAGAATACGTTCGTTAGCCTTAGGATTTAAAGGAAGTTTTACCTGGAGATAAGCGACAGAAAACACACAAAACAAACCCCTGCCCTCCAGCACCCCCACAACAAAAGTCTCCTGCACTCTACTGCTTTAAAAACCAAAGCATGCCTATATCCTCTGAAGATTTATTAGCAATTCGTTTAACCATTTCTAGTCATTCCCTGTAAAAAAACAATGGAAAGAGTCTTAGAAATTATCTTGTTATGCCTCTCTACCTTATTTTCTCCATTTCCAAAATATGGTATTCATTCCCCAGGACAGACCTCAGGATCGCAGGATCGCACTCATAAGCTAGGGCATCTCACAAGGAGTGTGTGTGTGTGTGTGTGTGTGTGTGTGTGTGTCGGGGAGGGGAGGCGGGGGTTGAAATCACTGGGCTTCTGCACCTTTAGGGACCATCTGGAATTTTTAGAGATTTGCGTGGTGTGTTTCAGCATTAGCGGGAGCATCCTCGATAGGCTCAGGGGCGTGTTTTCGAAGTTGGTTCCCAAGGCCGGTGGGCCTGGTGCCCTTACAACAATGGATTATCTACCAAGGGAAAGGGCTCGGTCACCTAAAGAACGCACGAAAAAGTCCAAGCAGGCGAGGGAAAAACTCACTCAACAGAAACCTATCACAATTTATTGGATATTAAGACTGGAGTAGAGGGGGGAGAGAAATATGGGGCAGAGAAGGTGGTGTAACGTCAAGCAGTTTTAGAGCGAGCTTCAAATATCAGGAATATTTTGCGATTCACATTCGACTAGCCCATATGACTCGGGACGCTTCTCTTTATACTTAACAAGCTAGGATGAGCCTCCTCTTTCTTCCCTTTTGGAAAAATTAGTAACTTTTAAAGCTAAGCCCGGCGCCTGCCCTCTGCAATAATTATGCTTGGCAGATGAACTAGAATCGTTAAGCCGGAGATGGGCTCCGCCCGCAGCCGCCTGGAGCCGGCACGATCTGAACGCCGGCCCCGAGGCTCGATGAGGGGTGGAGAACTCATAGGCATCGGTCCCCCGTGCTCCGCCCGGGCCACCGCCTGCCCAGGTCCATTCCACACCTGGGCTGAGACCCAGGAGCCGCGTGTCCAGCCGGAGGAACGACCATGCAACCCAGCGTGTGTCCTCCTTCCCGCTTTGGAACATTTCTGTCCGCTTTTCCATTTAGTCCCTCAGCAATGTTAATGCCTCCCTTCCCACATTCTTCAGCCTCCCCACTGCGCCTGGCGCTGACGTCTATCAAGGGTGAAATGATGGAAACTATATTCATGGGCATGATTTCCATTAAATATCAATTAACCTGGGAGCCTCAGCCAGGCGTGCAGTGCGTCAAGGGTAAATGTACATCTCATTTCCACAAGGTCTGCTCGCCTGGAAAAGAAGAACTCCGATTCACTTTGATAATGCCAGGTTTGGGGCCCACCTGTGGCCTTTTATCAAACTAGGACCTAACCCAAAATACACAATCCGGTCCGGTCCGTCTACACTGCTTGCCCATTTTCCCTGGGCTGCGCCCTCGTGTCCAGAGATGCAAAAGCCACGGCCAACTTCCGCAGAGCTGCTCCAGGGGCCAGGGGAGAGAGTCATTTGCTCTGCAGCCTCCTGGGAGTGGCCTTCCTGCCTCCCCCCGCCCCAAGTGTAAGGTTCTGCCGCGCCCCCGCCCCATGGCCGCGGCCCACATTCCTTTGGTCCCCAGGGGCACCCGAGCCCTTGGCAGTGCGGCTTTACGGGCCCCCTTTAAGGCCGGCGGAGGCATTTCCCGGTCAGCGTGAGCAGTTCCGTCGAGAGCAACGTTGGCGCCTCCGCGCGGATCCATCCGCGCGGTTATCTCGCTGCCATCTCGCTCCCTCTCGGCTCAGTGGCGTGGTGCGAAAATGCCTCGCTGGGGCGCACGGGGACGGCAGCCTCGGCGGCGGCGAGAGCGGTGGGAGGGGGTCGCGGGGGGGTTGAGGTGAGGTGGCGGCGGGCAGAGGGTGTTTTTTTTTCTTTTCCCTCCAGAGCGGGGGTTTGTAAACCAAAGGCAAACAGTGTCCCCGTGGGCCGCGTGCACTTTTTTTCTTGTCCCGGTGCGCAGAGGGCCGCCTGGTGCCTGAGAGGAAACAGTGGAGGCAGCAGGGCAGGTCACCCGGGCGCCGGCAATTATATTGCGGCCGAGCCGGCGCTCGCTGGGAGAAGCCAGACGGGCGGTGATCGCGGGGACTGGGTGAGGCCCCGCGACCCGCAACGGAGGCGGCGCGAGGCCGAGGCGGCGGAGACAGGAGCCGGGCATGAGTGCCCAGTAGCCGAGCGCCCGCGGCAGCCGAGCCTGAGAGGCGACGCGCGGGCGGGCGGGCGGACGGCAGCAGCAACGTAACCCGGCGGCTCGGGCGGCTGCCCCAGAGGTCCCTGCGGCAGTGCGGCCGCGCCGAGGCGCGCTCCCTGCCTGCTCCGCGCCGCCCCGCCCGGGGCCTCCCTATCTCGGCCCCGGGCCGCAGCCGCTGCCGCTCCGATGAGCTCGTACTTCGTGAACCCGCTGTACTCCAAGTACAAGGCGGCGGCCGCGGCGGGCGAGGCCATCAATCCCACTTACTACGACTGTCACTTCTCGCCCGAGGTCGGCGGCCGCCACGCCGCCGCCCTGCAGCTCTATGGCAACAGCGCCGCCGGCTTCCCGCACGCGCCCCCGCAGGCGCACGCGCACCCGCACCCGTCGCCACCGCCCGCCGGGCCGGGGTGCGGTGGCGGGGGTGGCCCGGGCCCCGGCCAGGACTACTTCCACGCCGGCGGAGCCAGCCCGGCCGCAGCCTACCAGACCGTGCCCCCTCCTCCTGCGCACCCGCCTCCGCCGCCCCCCTGCGGCCGCGTTGCCTGTCACGGGGAGCCCGCGAAGTTTTACGGATACGATAACTTACAGAGACAGCCGATTTTTACGACCCAGCAAGAGGCCGAGCTGGTACAATATCCTGACTGTAAATCGTCTAGTGGTAATATTGGCGAGGACCCAGACCACTTAAATCAGAGTTCGTCTCCTTCTCAAATGTTTCCCTGGATGAGACCGCAAGGTTGGGATGCAGTTGTTTTTCTATTTTTTTTAAGTGGGGAGAGGGGGTGAAATCTGCTTTCATCTCACGTTCTAGCTTTAAAACTGCGTTTTCCTCTTCCTCTCCTTTTCCTTCTTGTGTAGCTCCAGTGGCTCTTATTCATAAAGTAATACAGACTTTCCCCCTTAAAGTAGAAACCACGAAAAGATGATGGGGGCAGAATAATTGTGAAGACCCCCCTCTCTCTCTTGCCTGCGCATCTATATATTTATATCAGAGCTAAAGAGAGTTGTGCATATTTCATCCCTTAGACCCACTCCAGAAACCTCTAGCAACCGGCAGAGGCACCATGACATTTTAAAAAACGTTTATTTTCCTCTTTTTTTTTTTTATTTTTAAATCAGCAGCTCCTGGTCGACGAAGAGGGAGACAAACCTATAGTCGTTTCCAAACCCTAGAGTTGGAAAAGGAATTCCTTTTTAACCCTTATCTGACCAGAAAGAGAAGAATCGAGGTTTCCCACGCCCTAGCCCTCACCGAGAGACAGGTAAAAATCTGGTTCCAGAACAGGCGAATGAAATGGAAAAAGGAGAACAACAAGGACAAATTCCCGGTTTCCCGACAGGAGGTGAAGGATGGGGAAGCTAAAAAGGAAGCCCAAGAGCTGGAGGAAGACAGGACTGAAGGCCCGACGAATTAACTTCTACCTTTACGTTTTTGCCACAGACTAGTAAAGATGATGATCAACATATGCTGGTGGACACCACCAATTCTCTTTGTTGGAAGGACTCTGCCTGTATTTCAAGCTACCTTCATGGCACTGCTCTTGAGGTTTCTGTGCTGTGAGAGGGATTTGGGTGTTAAATGTTTCTTGTATCAGATAGAAACAGTCCTTGAGCTGCCCTATATAAGGGTCATTTGATACTGACTTTATAGCAAAATTTTTATAATGGTAGTTTTTAATGTCTGAGCTGGTGATTTGCCTCAATAACATAAACTTCCTAATGATTTAGCACTAAAGAATTGAATATAAAGTACTTTATTAATCAAGTGCACTTGAACATTTAAAATTTTTCTTTATGGTGAGTAAATTAAAAGAAGTCTATTAATTTTTTAAAAAATTATGCCTGCAGAATATTTACTTTATTTTATTTGATTAAAATGTATTATTTATGTATTTTATCTTTGCTTTTATAATGGTTCAGGTGCCTTTTGTTTACTCCTAAGAGGTTTCTTTATTTTGTAAACGTAGTATCTCTGGGAAAAGTCTGGGCCAAATGTTTGAAAAGCACATGTTAACTGAAGAGTGTAATGTGTAGTCCTGGCTCTGCAGCTTCCTTAAGTTTGAGGAAAATGTTGGGCCAGTGACAGAAGTTCAGGGCAATGTCAAAGTTGACATTTAATAATTTTCCTATAGCCTATACAAATTATGACAATTTAATAATCTAGAGTGAATGAATACTTGAAAAGCCAATTATAACATTTTCATTCATTAACTTTTCACTCCGGCAGATCGCTTTGTAGAATGCCTGTACTTTCTCAACTTCCTTTCGTTTTGAACTCGGTTTGGTATCCACTGAAATTGTTAGTTCTCAATGCTGTGGCTGCCGCTGTGATTCTTTTATTCTTGAGTAGGTGCCATATTTATTTGTATTTCCTTTGCTCTGTTTGCATGCTCATTTTGATCCAACTTGCTATGTGCATCTCAGATGTCGGTTGGTACGTCCTCTGTTGTTCTCCAGGATGGCCTCACCATTTGAAACAAGCCCTGAGAGCAAATACAGAACAATCTGAGTGTAAACAACCACTCCAGAACATAGCTAGCTCCTTAATAAAGAAATGATTTTTTTTCTAGAGCTAGTGTCTTTGAGCGCCACAAATAACCCTTTTCCTGAGTCAGGAACAATTGCCTTTGCTCACATGAAGGCAACGTTCTGCTAAAGCACCTACTTGAGAAACAAAGGTCGGGGTTACATGCATACATGCTATAAAAATAAATAAATACAGGGTGGTGGGAAGCTCACTTTCATTCCGGAGAGGGCTGGCTGGCTACCCTAGCTTCATCTTGCTCTAAATAACCTTGCTAAGATACTGCGAAAGCTTTGAACTTCACAAAGGACTCGGGTTGTAGGCCCAGTGGGGGACGACCCAGAGTCCAGGTTATACCACAGTTTATTCTGCTGAGCCTGCACTAATGCTGGGGTTTGGGATCTGTTATTAACAAGATATCCATTTTCCATTTGAGGCTGCTCCTGCAGCTGCCATTTTATGACAGAGGAGAAGGGGGAAGAGGGGCAGGAGAGGAGCTATTCAAGTAAACATTTCTCCCCGCAAAAGAGAAAGCACCTTTGTCAGGTAGATACTGAAGAGCCCTGCTTTTTCTAAGTGCCTTATTTTAAAAAGAGGTACATTTAATTTCCACAGTGACATTTATTGCACAGGTAAGTAAATGGAATCCTACAGTTTCAGGGGTGGATTAAACCTTCAAGCATTGGTGGGCTGTTTGCGTGCTGCTTCAAGGACCAAGGAAATGTCACTGATCTGGGCAGAGGCAAAGCACCACCTGACTTGCTATCCAGGGAAGAGACAATGGCTGTGGCCTTCGCTGACCTGAGCCAGGAAAGACAATTTTAAGTCATGGGTGGTAGGGTGGTTCAGGGCTTAAGAAACACTTGCAGGAGAGGAGACAGCTGCAAACGTGCATGCTGGATTTGGAAACATTTTGCTCTGTGTGCTGCCTGAGACTCTGTTGGCTGATACAGAGCAAGGATACCCGGTGCCTGAGAGCGTGACTAGGGAACAGCCTGTGGGAGAGTGGGGGTAAGCTGGCCAGAGACCACTGGCTAACCTCCAGCTGCCCTCCGTTTAAGGGATTCCTCTAGGAGCAAAATTTGCTGTCTCCCACTTAAGAAAACTCCCCAAATATCACTTTTAGAGCCACTGATACGAGCGAGACTATCAGGTGGGGAACCTGGGACATGGATGGATGTGGAATTCTAGAAGGAAGCGGTGGGTGAAAATGCCCGTATTTCCTGTCTGTGCCACTCTGGAAGTGCTGTACCTTCTGGCCCTGTCATTCCCCTGCCACATAGTAAAATCGTAGTTCATGTACAGAAAACAACTCTTGCAATTACTGGTGTATTTGTACATATACAAACGATTACTTTTTGGTATAGATTTGGTGGGTTTATATATATACATAGATTACACATGTGCGGAAAGTGTTGGTAATAAATGTCGGTATGTTGTTTCCTTTTGTAGCTGAGAAAAACATAGATTTGTCTCCTAATAAAGAGCTTAGGGAATTACACATCACATACACTCACCACCTTCTTTCTTACAGTGGCTAGAAATCACTCATCATGGTGTTTCATGCAGACAGACTCGCAGTGACAAGCCCAGTAGATGCCCTTCTAATTGGCTCAAAATATCTGAGGGGTGCGGCAAACATTTTTTGCTGCAGAAATTTGCATAAGCCTTCAGAGAACCCTATACAAACCCAGGCAACTGCTTCTCTTCCTTGGACTGCTTAGGGAATCTGCTGAGAGAGGTTTGTAAACCGTTTAGAGAAAAATAGAACACTGTAATGTTAACATTGAATGAAAGAACAACGCCTTTTAAATGATTTAGGTTCTCTGTTTGCAAGGACCAGAAACAAAAGAGGGTGGGAGTCTCAATGGTTCCTAGAGAGAAGTCAGTTCAGGGATTGCCACTTTGTGATGTTCCACAAAGCCCAACACATCCCTTATCTTTGCACTGGGTGGAGGGGGGGGGAGTGCAAATATAGCTGCCTTTTCAGTGCAAAGAATCTTTTCCCAGCCTTCTTCCCCAAGCTGAAAAGGAGGGTCATAAAGCTCTGCTTTTATCTGAGTAGAGGGGAAGAGGAAATCTGACAATTGAGATTATTTCTCAGAAAATTTTAGAATTGAACAATATGTTCAGTTCCACATGAATAGACCAGTGTAAAGTTCTAGCTTGGGAGGGCCCAACAACTCGCCCCATATCCTTCTATAATTAAAAACATTGTTCTATTATTCTTCAGTGGAGAATGTATTGCTATTTTACATCCAAGATGTGTCCTCTGCTTCCCCAATGCTTGCTGAATCCTTGGGCATCTGGGGGTGAACAGGGGAAGAGAGAGAACATTCTAAAGGACCCTGGCTGCTCTATGGTTCCGTTCAAAAAAAGCTAAAACCCACTGATTTTTTTTGTAGAAAGAATATGACACTTGCTGGCAGATGGCAACAAAAGTCCCTTAATCAGAAACATCCAAAGTCATGGGAAATTTTTCACGAAATACAAATGGCCTGCTCCAGAGGGTGCTAGGCACTTCCTGCTTAGGTGCACACCCACTTAGGTACTTACTCACTGGGTGTTGAGGATGTTAATAACAGAGAACTTACACATAGACATCCAATGCAAATATTCACAAACATATTACTAGAAATCCAAAGACAGTGCCCTTGAGAGAATGGGGGGGTATTTCTTTCAGGTAGCAGGCTCTGAAGCCTGGATGGCCACGCCCAGGTATTCATGATGAGGGGAATGCTAGGACTAGCCAAGGACATTCACTTTTAAGCTGAGGTTCACTGGAGCAGCACCTATCAGAAGTGCAAGGGAAGTGTGACTCCTACCTTTGAAGAAAAATGACTTTTTTTTAAAAAAAAGAATGAAACAGGAGTTGCTCTTTTCCTGAATCAATAAATCCTGTTTGCAACATTGTATTGAGCAGGCTTTTCAATGGACAGACATTTGGGGGGCAAGGGAAGAAAGGAACTAGAATTAAATTCCATAGAAATGAGAATTGCACTTAGGGGAGACTTCAAACAAAGGGTTTCAGAGGGGATCCAGAAAGATTGCTTTTCTTCTAACCCAGGACTGACCAAAAAGATATTTCTGCTGAGATAAAGACCAGGCATTGGGAGCTCAACCCCCCCCCCCCTTTTTTTTCTGAGAAGTTGACAAGTATCTAAAACCATTCCCAGCCTTTGAGCTGGTTGGTGACTCTCTGGGGGTCGACAGAGGAAGAGAGAGAACATTTTTTAAAACTCTGGCTGCTGCTATGGTTCCCTCTGAAAAAAAGTTAAAACCCACTGACTGTTTGTAAAAAGACTATGACACTCTCCTACTGCAGAAACCCCAAGAAATGGGAGGGACCCCAATTTATGTTGGAGAGGGTTTAGGAAGGAGCGTGGGATTTCTTGGCCTGCAGATCACAGGTTTTCTGTGCAAGATCACTGGCGCTGGCTTGCCAAAAGATGAGAGGGGCAAAACCCAAAAGTGCTGGGCTGCCTTCTGGGGCTGGCCTTTCTGTAAGGGGAGGAGAAGCCGAGTGTCACCCCCCTCTCCAGGAAATTTGGAGGGTGGTGACTGCCAGGATCACCAATGCAAGCGCCTGGGAATACACTACACTCATTTCCCCTCTAACACAACGCCAATTTGGACAGCTGTTTAGAGGCATACCAAAACAAAACAAGAAATTCTTAGAAAAGGTAACGAGTCAGAATCATGGACAGAAAGGTGGCAGAGAGAGTAGAGGAATAGAATATAGAGAAGGAAAGACAGAGGAGAGAGGAAGGAAGATGAGAGAGAGACCTGGAGGGTTGGAGTGAGAGAGAAGGGGTGAAAAGGGAGAGAGAAAGTGTTTGTGTCTGTGTGTGTGTGTGGGGGGGGGAGAAAGTAAGGGGAGGAGAAAGAAACGGGAAAGAGGGAGAAAGTGGGAGGGAGGGAGAGAGAAAATGGGAGGAGGGAGAGAGAAGAGAAGAGAAACGAGAGGAGAGAAAGAGGACAAAAACATGGCGCTTGCTAGCTGTACGTGCAAAATCCGCAAGGAATTGCAGTAAATTCCTTTTTGTTTGAAGAAAATTTACAACTTGGTAATAGACCTTTTTATGACCTATTTGCGGTCGTCATTGGCTGCGGCTGGTCATGTGCAGGCGCCGCTCGCCTCCACGGCCTTTTTCCTGATTTCCCAGGCGAGTGCCCCCCCCACTCTGCCTTCCCCGAGCCGCACCCCCTCTTTCCCTAACCTTTGTCTCCGCAGAGGTGGGCTGCAGTCGCCGGCTGCGGGAGCGCGGGCTCCGGGCGGCCTCGGTTCCCACCCGGCGCCCGGCTTGGCCCCGCGGCCGCTCCGCAGCAGCGCCGCCGCGGCCTCCGGAGCCGCGGGGCGCCCGGCGGGCGGGGAGCCCGGAAGGAGCCCCAGGGCCGGAGCCCCCGCCGGCCTGCTCCCTGCGGCCGCAGCCCTGCGGCTCCAGCGCGGTCCCTCCTCGGACGTGGCGGGGCCCTGCCGCTCAGGAGGGCCCGCAGACCGCCCGCACCGCATGGATTACAGCAGCCTCCCCGGCCGACCTCCGCCTCCGGCCCGCAGCCTCCGGGTAAGAGCCGCCCCGCCTGGCGCCCCAGGCGCGGCCACTGCGGAGCTCGGGGCGCCCGTCCTCGGGGGCAGCTCGGTGAGTCCCGCCCGACCCTCTGCGTTTCCCCGGGGCCTGGGGTCAGCTGTCTGTGCCCCCTGTCCCTTCATCACGCCAACTCCGAGCGGTCCTCCCTGGGGGTCCCGGGTGGGGTCCCGCTGAGCGCAGAAGTGGAAGGGAAGCCCCCTCTCTCCTGGGGATCCCGAGAAACGGAGAGCGCAGACAAGACCCCACTGTCTGGGGCGAGAGCCCGCAGTTCCCACCCCGGGGAGTGTGTGGGGAGTTCCTGGGTGGCTCGGCTGCGCTGGGTCCCCTGAAGGCACTCTGTAGTACAGTGTTAGGAGGTTTGTCTGTGCTCAGAGGTACCTGGAAGGCAAACAGGTGTTTTTTTGTAGGCTGGGGCTGGGATAGGGGTGGGGTGGGTTCTGTGTACCTGGGATGTGCTTGGTTTGTTCATCTAGGCTTTTGGTGGGTGATGCTGACTAATTTCTTGGGTTTATGGTTTATTGGGCCTTGTGTATGAGATGGAATTTTAAATATTTTAAATTGTTTTATAATTCTTAGTGAATCTTGTAATAAGTAAAAAAATGGTTCCTCTCACACCTAGTAATTTGAAAGGTGAATTTGGATTGTTTTATGTCACAAAATGGATGCATTTGGGGGGAAGGTTGTAGAATCAGGAAATATATGGTTCAGGGCCTGGGTTACAAACCTATTAGACATTCCAGAAATGCGAAGCATGTGTATGTTCAAAGATCGCGTGTGTTTCTTATTTGCCAGAGTAGAAAAAGGGTAGATATTTTGCCCTCTAAATGTGCTGTTGTGTTGTTGTTTTTTGCCTACAAATCAATATTCTATAGCAACATTTCCCCCTCTATTTCAAAATTACTGAAATGAAACATTAAACATTGTGAGCCAAAAGAAAATCTTTACAGAAAAAAAAATTGCCATTTTCTCCCACGGATTTTGAACGGTAGGTACTTGAGGATGTAGTTCTCAAATGCTATTGCCTGTTTACGCATGGACGCGTAGTACAATGTTAAAACCTTTGGACAATCTGCCGCATTGCGCATGGCGTGGACCTGCGCATCGCGAGGTATGATCCACAAAGCATCCAGTGGTAAAATCTAACTTAAAGTATCCCCAGCTATTCGAGTATAATCATGTTGTCTGTAAAGGTATTTCTAAACAGTAAATGACATCCTTGTAAGAAGATATTTTTAGTAATTAACGATGAAATCACGCTAGTTTCAAAATGGAGGGCCACAATTTGTGGCCAGCTGACGTCTACCAAGCTATCGCGGATCACTATGATCTCTCACAAATAAGAAATTCCGAGTGATTTTTTATTTTAGAATGTCCGTATTTTGTAACTTTTTTTTTTTTTACTGTAGTACAATGGCTGTTAAGATGAATCTTTCATATTAGTAAACAGCATTAACTATTGAAAAATCAGGGCCCTGGTCAGGGACTTTTAGGCCCTTCGCTGGCAGCTCCAGAGTCTAAGGAGCCCCTAAACGGCTGTGGCCAAGGTGGGGGTGGGGAGGAACTGAAGCCATGATGGCCAAGCCCTGGTATTCAGAGCTGTGGTTGCTTTTCTTTGGGTTCGGTGGCTGGGTGCACCCAAGTGACTAGGAACCTGGGCAGGCTGCAGGTCAAATTACGCAGCAGAGGGTGATGTCACGGGCAGATAGATATCGAGGACTAAAGGGCTCTTTTTAAGCCCGTGGTAGCATTAAGAGTTATTGGAACTAAATGGCTGACTGCATCTAAAGAATAATCTGCAAATCACATTTGAACTCAGGCCACTTATTCCTCGAGGAACTGGTTAACACTTTTGCCACTGCCGGAAATGCCCCCCATTGCCTCTGTTAACCAATGAAAAAATTAAACGAAATAAAGAGCACTTGTATCCTTTGAGCTCACAAGCTGGGGAGTGTAACTCCTAGGGTCCTTTGCCTGAATCCCTATCCATTTATACATCAGGGATCCAGCCCATGGCACGTCCAGGCCTTGTTGCCTACGGGTCAGGCTGCGAGCTGGGCTTGCGCTCTCTCCAAGGACCAGAAAAAAAAGCAGCAAAGCTCGCTATTATAAATGTGGCCAAGCACCAGGGCTGAAAACCAAACTTGTTTTCCAGTCAGATGCTCCTCCAAATAAATATATTTCGCCAGAATTTTGTTTTCTGAGCTTGAGAAGCAGGGGACATCAGAACAAAGACAGTATTTCACTCTGGGCTGGCAGGCAGCTGTTAGAGGTATTTAAGGCCTTGCCGCAGTGCGGCCGCGGGGCAGGGCACGCGGGGGCACCGGAAGCTGGGAGAAGCCACCAAGAACTCGGAATTCTGCTTTAAGTCCAATTTAGGGTCATTTTTCCGGAATTGGTCTGAACAGATCCCCTCCTTCTAGAAACGGGTCCCTTAGACTCGATAGTTGTGCAGAATGAAGAAGCTGTGCTCTCTGAACGCAGGGCGGTTCTCCCCCTGCCTTGATTGGCGACTCCGGAGACGCCGTGCACTAGATGTGAAATTGCTGGTCCAAATGACAACCTTGAGAATGTTCACTGGCAACATGGCGACTATGCTGAGTCTGCGGAACAGAGCTTGCAAATCAGAAAGGATGGTTGGCGCTTTTAATGCAGATTTTCCTGAAAAAGAAAAGTATGTTTCCTGCCTTTCTGAGATAGGCGTCTAAGCGCCGCTACAAACAGGCGCCGAAGCAGAGCATGTATGGCAGGCACATCACCCGCACAGGTCCAAACCGCTTGCCACCCACGCTCTACCGGCCTCTGGCGCATGTGCAGTGAAATAGCCTAACCGGGGTATCCAACCAGCAAAGCACCGATGGGGGGAGGGGGCGAGTGGACTCAGCAGGAAAATATAACCCGATCTCTCCACTCCTCCCTCTCTTAGGATTCGCTTTTATTCCAGCCTTCAGTCTAAATATGGCTAAACATCTTGCCCTTGACTACATTATTTTCAATGATCTTGACTCACCACTCCGCCCCAATTTTAATCTGTACTTTAGAAACAGTCTGCAAATCAGAACTAGTGGCCAATGGGAAATAAAATCTTCTTTCAAGATGTTATCTTGAAAGAACATTTTGTATCTGTGATTCTCGGGGAAGTGTACAGATATTTTTCAGCCTGATGCTCCTGCTTTGGAAAAAGGCCTTTCCTTCTGGCGCCTGTTCAGACCGCCAAACTTCAGGCCAGTCCCTCAGCCGCATCATTCCCCGGATCTTGTTATGCCAGCACAGCATATTCGAGGACTCTGCGGGGTCCAGCGGCTCAGCAGAGAGCGGTCAAATAAATAAGTGAACAGAAAAACTGGAGGATTTTCCTTCTGGGTTCTCCTAATTAATAGGGGAGGCATTCATGGCAATAGGAGGCAGCCTCACAGACCTCTCGACTTCTCGGGCCGCCTCCGGGGACACACTGAAGGAGGAGCTCACAGCCTCTGGTGCAGAGGGAGCTCCGCGCACGCGAAGAAACTCGGGCGTGGAGTATCGGCTGGTGCCTTCCTTCTGCTCAGCTGTCTGGAGCCTTGTCCAGGAGGAGGCGCTGTAGGACAAGCATCTCGCGGCTGCTGCGTTGCCTGAGTTGCCCCTGACGCAAGCGAGAAAGCGAGCAGGCGCGGGCGCGGGCACGGGCGGGGAGGGGGGAAGGACACGTGACCCCACTTTTCTTTCTATCTACCCTCCACCCAGGCTCTCAAAGTGATTTCTGCCTCTGAGGAGGGTCACAGACACTGCCGCCACTCCTAGGGAGCGGGTTCCCAGGACCGGCAGCTAAGGCTGCCCCTACGCCTGGGATCCTGAAGGCAGATTCCTGGGTGGCAGATGGGCTACCTCACTTCATTCGCCTTCCCGGAGGGGGCGCGATTTTCGCGCGCTTGGCTTCTAAAAGCAGGAAACTTGGGTTCCGTGGAAGGACAAGCCACGCCCAGTCCACGGGGTTCCAAACAGCGTTCTCATGCTGGGCTGCTGTTCTTAACACTTGACCTTCCCACGATCCCTGGTATCCTGAATGGGCGCCCTTCAAAAGCACAGTGTTCAATGCCTCCTCTGGCCGGCTGATGAGCCTTGCTCTGGTTCACCTGGAGCAAGGCCTGCTGCTTCCTGGAATCCCCCGGGGGCTTCCTCTGAGAGCCAGAGCGAAATTTACTGACATTTCAGCTTGAGAACTCTGTAGATACTCGTCTCTACCATTTTTTCACACCACCCACATGCCCTTCTTTCACCATTGCTCCCATTTCAGGCCTTTAGTAGGCTCCATGGGGCGTTTCTTGCACTAACAGTGGCACCCACCTTCAACAACAAGCTCCAACCCCATTGGATCCTCCATTGTCTTCTGGCAATGCAGTTTTGCTCCCTCTTTTCCTATTTTAGGGCTATTCTCAATGAAGGCCTGTTTATAATGTAGATTCCTGGGTCTCACTCAAGTTTTCTCACTAAATCATAATGTCCAGGGCCTACATTTTGTAAACGGTCTTTCCCCGGGCAATCAGAAATGCACACTTACATATGAGACTACTTGGTCAAGGGTCTCTTCTGCTTTCATGGTTATTCTTCTGTCTCCAGGGACCAAGTTCTGCTTACCACTCAGGAACCCCCATAGTTCCCAAGGCTCACTCCCTAATTGGGTTTTTCTAATATAACTATCCTATAGGTTGAATAACTTTACATTTAGGGAATGGGACATTTATCCCTTGCTAAGTGGGAGATATTAAAGAAGTAAGTAGGTTTCCACTGCCTGGTTCAAATCATTAACACTTATCTGCTGTGTGGCTTTGGGCAAGTAGGGCAAGATCTCTGGGCCTGTTTCCTCATTTGAAGAGTAGGGCTAATGAGAATTCCTTAAAGTTGTATGAGAATTTTTACTTACATTGCACCACTAATGTCAAGCACTATTCGAACTGCTTTACATACATTAACTCACTGGTTACTTACTTAAATCTTTTTAGCACATAAGCATTCAATATGTGTTTGTTATCATCACTATCTCTTTTCTGCTTACTAATCAGGCCTAGAGTTTTAAAGCTGAAAGAGACCTAATTCATTCACTCAATCCTTGAATTCTACAGAGAAGACAGACCTAGGCTTGGTCACATAGGAAGTGGCAGACCCAGGAACTCATAGTTCTCGGACTCTTCCTATCACTGTAGTGGGCCTCATAGACTCTGCCCCCTTGGGTCTCAGTGTCTGACACCTGTCTACAGGTATACTTCAGGGCCACACCCAGGAAGAAAGTACCCCTAGCTTCTCAGTGGGCAGAAGTCAGGTAGAACAGGTCTCACAACCACACAGACACATCTGTAACTCCTACAGAGAGCTTTAGGCCTTGCCAGAGAACAGCTTCACTGCCCACTTCCTGAAGTCACCTTCACCACCATCTATCACTCACACCAACCAAGGCAAGAACCCTCTTTTACAGCCCCAGGAAAAATACTCTTGAAATTTAGTCTCTTGAAATCTGGGGAAGGGCAGAAAAGCAAAAGATCAGTGGGCAACAGTGCCCTACTCCTTAATCTGCTTGTGTTCCAAGATCTAGGTTCCAGGGCCATAGCTGAGCCATAGCTCCCGACTTGGGCCATACTGATAAGAAGGTGTGTCTTTGAGAGAACTTCTCCCCAAAATCTTCATCAGCTCTTCCAAATTTTTTGATGTTTTAAAAACAGTTATATAAATACTACCTCAGGCTAAAGCACACACATGCATGCACACCCTGCAAGCAAGTTCCACCCCCTTAGCCCTGGCTTCCCTGACTTCTGCCAATAGAGTTTTCCTGTGAGGGCCTCCGCAACCCTTGGCTAAGATGCTTCCCTTGGTTTAACCAGGAATACACCCGGGTCATATTTTCTCTCAAAACACACGATCTCTTCTGCTATCAACCATTTCAGGTAGAGTTTGGCCCATGGCATAGGGCAGTGCTGTAACCCCCAGCCACCCCCAACTTCTGTGCCATATCACCTCCGTTCTTGCTTCTCAAAGGACTTAGATAGCCACCTCAGATCCTGCTCTTGCGACCTCTAAGGCCATTCTAGCTCCTGACCCAGAAGGTCTTGCCCCAGGGCTCGTTCTTTGGATCTCATCTCTCACTACTGAAGTTTTCTTCCGGAGTCACCTTTTCTTCCCAGAGGACAGGAAGCCAAAGTTCCAATGAGTGGATTCCACTAGGTGGGGGTAGCAGGAGAAGTGTTCCTTTTTCACTGATAGAGCAAAGTGCCAGGAACTACGGAATCATTTCTTCCCTGCTTGGGACTCCCAAATCAGCCCTTATTTAGTTCCAGTCCCAGCATGTGTCCCTAAGTGCCAGGCCTGAGCAGGCTCCTTTCTCCCTCTGTCCCTAGCCTAGGGAGTTCCTCCAAAGTCCCATCCACACTTCTTCTGGTTGTGCAGACATTTAGTTTAAGGGGAAAGCTTAATACCATCTCTGGGCAAGAAACCTCCTAAAAGTCAAGATCAGAATACTCTTTCCTGGGACCACATGGTAGGGGCCCTTAGGGTGGGCAAAAGGCAGACCTCATTACATTTAGAGTGTAGCTGATGCCTCTTGAGGTCCCTTTCTACTCTTCTCCTTCCCTAGAGCTATTCTGGCTTCTGGGTCAGGAGGAGCCCTATGAGGGCTCTACCTCATGGGATCTCTCTGGGAGGAATTCCCCAAACTGGCTCTTTCCAGACAAGCAGGGAAGGACAGTGCCTATAGTCTCACATGACCCAGAAACTAATTCTCTACAGGTTTTTAAGAAGGCGTCAGACCCTGGCTGGGTAGTCCAATAGGTTAGAGCATTATCCCAACATGTTAAAGTTGCAGGTTTGATCCCAGGTCAGAGCACATACAATAATCAACCAATGAATGTATAAATAACTGAAACAACAAATCAGTCTCTCTTTCTCTCATCCCCTTCTTCCCTTCCTCTCTCTCTAAAAAGCAATAAAGAAAATAGAAGACTTCAAGCTCTCCTCCCTTACCTTCTCTTTCATAACTACTACTACAACCATTGAAAGTCCTTGGGAAACCCCAACAAATGAGCCCAAACCAGTCTGCTGTCCCCCTGGTGCATGAAGTTCTTACTAGTCAAAGTTTGCCCTTCCCCGTTCCCACTCTCTCATTCATCTACAGAAGCACCCAATATTTGGGGCTGGAGGGGGAGAGTGGAGGTGGGCAAGGGAAGATTGAAGGAAGGTAGACACTCTCTCCTTAATCATGTTTCCTGGCTGTCCTAAGATTATAAAGTAATTGAAAATGTCTGCTTCATTGTCTTCCTTCCTTTCCAACCTGCCCCCTATGCATAGCTGGTTACTTTTCTGTTATTATTTAAATATAGAGTAGGCTGTTTAATTTTATTCTTCTTCTCTAAGCTGCAGTGAAGACTGCAAGCTAGTTCCAATCACCGTTCTTTATCATTCATTCCAAAAAATATCTACTGAACTAGCTAGGTACCAGGCATTGTATCAAACACTACCCACTCAGCCTGGTTTTCTCCTTACTGCACCTCACCCCTATAAGAAGCTCATCACAATTGTTCAGAAAGCTATACAGCCTTTGATTAATTCTGTTTTATTAACATAAAGAAAAAGAAAAATTGGCCTGGTGTGCGGGGGACCTGGGTTTGATTCCCGGCCAGGGCACATAGGAGAAGCGCCCATCTGCTTCTCCACCCCCACCCCCTCCTTCCTCTCTGTCTCTCTCTTCCCCTCCCACAGCCAAGGCTCCATTGGAGCAAAGATGGCCCGGGCGCTGGGGATGGCTTCTTGGCCTCTGCCCCAGGCGCTGGAGTGGCTCTGGTCATGGCAGAGCAACGCCCCGGAGGGGCAGAGCATCGCCCCCTGGTGGGCGTGCCGGGTGGATCCTGGTTGGGCGCATGCGGGAGTCTAACTGTCTCTTCCTGTTTCCAGCTTCAGAAAAAAAAAAAAAGAAAAAAAGAAAAAGAAAAAAACTTTTCCTTCCCCTCAAACTTTATTTTTTACAGTGGTTTCACAGGGACTAATTTTGAAGCTGATCACCTAGTGCTAACAGAGTAAGAAACCATTTTTAAAGGATTGATCTTTTCTCCTTTTAAAAACAGATGCTGCCAACTATAAAAGAAAAGATCCACCTAAAAAAAAAAAATCCTCCAAAGTGGTTAGTAGGGGGAAATGGAGAAGCGGCTGTCATCCAGTCTGGGCTAACAGCCCCCTGCTTTCTAGCTAATGAAAGTCAAATCAGGAAATGGGTTTAGAAATGCATGGAGAATGGGTGGAAATTAGGATGCAAAGAAATCTTTCTGGAGAGGGATCTCTTTCATGGGTTTGATGGGATGTGCTGGTGAGACCTTTTGCAATTGAATTTTATTTAGAAATCATGTATGTATGTGTGCTCTACAAATCTACACAGAACATCTATTCTTTTAATCAGAATCATTAAAAACCATACATTCTCACACTGTTTGGTGGCAACTGTGGCAGCCTATGAAAGGATGCTGGGGATCAGTTTTTTGTCCTTACTTCTGTTGATGGGAGCTGGGGCATCTTTCCCACCCCACCTCCCCCAATCACAGAATGTTACATTCTCAGGTAGGGCAGCCATCAGGCCCAAGATCCTTTTCTGGGCTTTCTCAGCAGGAAATCACCCTCCCCCCTGTTCCCTTAAGCTTTCCTTCTGGTGGGAGTGGCAGTCCAGGAGTGGGAGGGGGAGGACGCACCCAGGTTTGGGCCCCAGATTATGAGCACTGAGCTCTGTGGTTGGGGCACTGTGGGAGTGGGGACAACTGACTTCCTGGGCTTGGGTTCCTTGAGAGCCTCATTTGCTTCCTCACACCCTCTCCCCTTCACACTATGGCTGTTTTATTGTTTTATAACCTTCTTTAGAGCTTCAGTTACCAAAGATTCCGATGGGGCTATTCTCCACTTTCTCACTTTCCCAAACCCCAAGTCTTGCTGTTTTAAGCAGTTTGGTCACTTGCAAAGGCTTTCCTTTCAGATCTAAGCAAATTATAGAAACCTCTAGGCATGTGGCTACCTTCAACTCTGCTGATCCCACCCACAACAATGCAGAGCCAAGTGTTAGCTCCAACTGCCACCCCACCCCCACGCCCACCCAGCCTCTCCCAGTCACTCTTTTTTCTACTGACGCTTGAACAAAATCTCAAATAATCTCAGGTATAAGCAAGCAAAAAGTTGCCTTTGACTTTCCTCTTTATTTATTTACCAGATCTAGAGCTAGAAAGTGATTGAAATAAAGGAGTTGAAGGTACTCACAGTGAATGCAGCCAAAGAATCATAAGACATGCCCACCAACCAGCCTTTTCCAAATAGTACTATCTCCCAACTTAAACAGACGTCTCTGAAAAGATGCTATTTGAAAAGCCTGGGGTATTGATATGAATATGACCCCCTTGCATGCTGGATATTTGGAACTGTTTAAATGTGGGGGAACAGTTGCAGTGAACCTTTATTTAGTGAATAAAAGTTTAAAGCCAAAGGTTATTTATGGTTCTGCAGAGATGGGACCTGAATGGCTATTTCCGAGCACGTGATTCCAATAAACTTTGTTTTATGGCTTGAGAGTTGACAAGCCAAAATATAATTCCCACCATAAATTAGGTTAAGAGCATACAAGTGCAGATGCTGGGATCCTGGAGCAGCGATAGGAAAGTGAGAAGCTCCAGCTAGCGCCTGGCTCAGAAGGAGGCACTTTACTCCCAGCTCCCCTTCCCACTAGAAGGGAAAACCAGTAAGTCATTTACTACTTTTTCCCAGGACAGCTCCAGGGGTGGGGGACTTCTCTGCCTCTCTTTTTCACCTGGGGTGGGAAGAAGTCCCATCAAAGTTAATTCTAAACTTTAGCCTAAACCTAAATTAACAAATAGAAGGAAAATCCCGGTTTTCTTCTCTCTCTCTCTGGACACAGAAAGTTAGGAATTGAGGGTTCCCAATTCACAAGCGGGACTTCGCGTCTCTCTTCTCCCCACACGGAGCATCTGTTTCAGAAGTGGAATGAGACAGTGGTAGTCTTGGTGGAAAGAGAAAGGATGAGGATGGATGTGGCTTCGCCTCGAAGGTTTCTCAGAGAAGATTACCATACTAGAATAGAACCAGGAGACTGAAAAGTTGAAGCTGGACCCCAGCCCCTGTGAGGACCACCGCTCTGTAGGATTGCTGTGTGGTGTCTCCAGCTGCAGTGCTGACAGAACGATGCCACATCCGCAGAGCCGGATAACGATCTGAAGACTTGCCATTTACCTTGAATCCCATTCTCCTCCCAGGTTATCATTTGGGTCCTCATTTCCCTGGGAAATTGCTCTTTGTTTTGAATTGGAGCATCAGTGGGAAGGCGAGTCCCAGCTTTGGCTGGTCCTTCTTTGGGAAGAAGACAGGTTTGGGGGGCGCTAGTTTGGGGCTGGGGGATTTGAAACCAATTTGAAACTGGAAAAGGGGGCTGAGTTGCTCCCAACGCAAGGCAGGCAGGAAGCTGGGGCTGCGGACAGATGCAGCGACTGCCCCCTCCCCAGTGGACTTGCGCCCACCCAGCCCATTCTGCATAAGGAACCACAACAAAGGCCCATTTTCTGCTCGCTTCCCGTGTCCCACTGGGGAAACCCTGTTACAAGCAGTCTGAGTCTGGCCAAGCAGCAGTGAGGCTTTGCCCCTGGGTGCGTGGCGGGGGTGGTGATGTGGCCACACTCTCCTCTCCGCGGGGCTGCCCTTGAGCACCGCGGTTCCCGCTCCGCGGAGAACTTGGCGCAGTTCCTGGGGGCGGGCACCCGAAGCAGGGAGGTCTGGGTATTGGTGAGGGTGTCTGGGCCTTGTCATTTTTCTGTGTTACATCTATCTCTGCTTTATTATACTGTGGAATTTAAGTGAACCCCGTTTTTATTGCAACAGGTTCGGGACCAGGAAAGACCGCCGCTGTAAGTACCTTCCCGGTTCTCCCGAATGGCGAAGAGGCGGTGTTGCCGGCTGGGGAGGTGGTGGCCCAGGGCCGGGCCAGGGCCAGGCCAGGGCAGTGGGCGGGTGGAAGGCCGGCCCTGCCTCCCGGGGCCTCGCGCGGGGAGGGGAGCTCGCTTTGGAGGTGGAGGCTCTAAGCTGAGCTCCTGGAAAGATTTTTGGGGCCTACTCCACAGTCACCTAACTAAGGGGAAGTGCAGCGGGCTTTCACCCGTGTCTTCTTGGGTCTCGCTGGACCTTCCGGGCTTTCCAGCTCGTACAGGTGCAGCTCCATAGGGGAGCACGTTGCTGTTAAGAGCTTGCAGCTAATTAGCAGTCCGCTCTATTAAGTTTCGGCTAACATCGCCTCCTGTTAGAACCAACCTGCCAAACACCAAGGCAAAGCGTTCTCCCTCGCAGCCCAGCCCAACCCAGCCCAGCCCAGCTTTACCCAGTCCCGCCTAGCCCAATCTTCTCACGTGTGTGTTTATATAAAAAGAAGAAAGAAAAAGCGAAAAGGAAGAAAAACGATCTACAGCGGCTGTGTGGAGTGGGCCTTTTCTGGAAAGAGCTGCATTAGGTGGAAGTCCCTCCTCGCTCCTGCCCAGCCTCAATGGTTTGGGCTCTGGGTTGGGGACACCGGCTGAGTGGCTGAGCGAGGAGAGAGGAGAGAGGAATACAGCCCTTCTCCTTCACCTCTGCCTCTCAGTAGCTGCAATTCTAAAATCTCTGCGTGCGCTAGAGCCGCTGGTGTTGCAGGCAAATATGGGGGTGATTGGCGAGGGTAAGGAGGAGGCATAGATTTTGGGGGCCCTGGGCTCCGAAGTTGGATCTTTTTGAGTTGCATGTGCCTCGGAAGACAGGTACACATTTGAGGAGGCCCCGTAGAGTGTCAGGGAGATTGTCTCATTAAGATGAAGGTAGTGGTGGGATGACCAAGGGGAAAAACAACGACCCCTCCCTCACTGCAAAGCGAAGCCGGGTGCGAAGGCTGCAGGAACCAGGCCCCCCCCCCCCCTGCTGGTCAGATACCCTCTCTCTGGGGAGGAGAAGCTGGCACTTGGCTTTGGGCCAGGTTTTTTTGCCATCAGTTTGGGCAGCTTAGTTGACTCCATGGGGGTTGCATTCACCCCCAGAAGTGGAGATTTCACCCAGGACGTAGGTCCCCTCTACACACCAGGCTGGCTCAAGTGAAACGGGCTCTGGTTTCAGGCTGGAAAATACAGTAACCCCAAGATCCTCTTGGCTTCCCCCTTTCTGCCGCTGCCTTGGCTCTTGGGTGCTGATCTCTGGCTGATGCTCCTTGTTTAAAAACCCACGTTTTGCACCCGGTAGCTGACCAGAGTACAAAAACTGGAGAGATCAAAAGCATTTGTATGAGCAGTTGTGTGGGAGGTGAATATTTAACGCTTTTGTTCATCAATAACTCGTTGGCTTTGACCTGTCTGAACAAGTCGAGCAATAAGGTGAAATGCAGGTCACAGCGTCTAACAAATATGAAAATGTGTATCCCGGCCGGGTCCCTACCCGGCCCAGCAGGTTCCCCCAATTTGTCTGGATAAAACCTAGGCCCAGTGTCCCCAAGAAGGAGGGTGTGTGGGAGCACCCAGTATTAGGGGAAATCGGGAGGAACCTCCTCCCTGGGACAAGGGGAGTGGGCTTGGGGCAGCATCAGAGCTCTTGTTAGAATTGGCTCCAGGAAATCCCTACAAAATCGCCAAAGCACTGGAACCAATGGAGTGAGATGAGGGGAGTGTGCAAAGTGCAGAGTGGAAGCAGCAGCCAATTCTGACAGGCTGGGGGGCAGAGAGGGGTATTCCCTGCTCTGCCCCACCAAGCTGAAACTAATTTTTGAATCATAAGGGAAAAAATCAAAACAAAAATTATTTTAACACTTCCAACCTATAGTTAGGGATCTCAAAGCCCTACTCAAGCCGGGGCATCCCTCTGCCCCTGAATCCATCCGGGCCTTGAGTGCATCTGTGCTCTTGGGGCCCTAAACCGAGGGGTGAGCCACAGACAGCACTGAGCTGCTGGGGCCGGCATACAATTCGTGAACTTTTGTACTCTTGTGCTGCTGTCGGCAAAGCAAAAATAATGAAACTTTGTGATATGTTTCTAAATGATTTTGAATGACCCCTCGCCCTGCCCTTCACCATTAGTGCTCTGGCCCCAGCCCAGGGCAGCTCGAAGCCTGAAAGAAATGCCTGCCTCGGGGGTCTGCAGCAGCAGCAGCAGCAGCAGCAGCAGCAGCAGCAGCAGGACAGAGAGCCAGACAGGCTCAGGGACCAGGAAGGTAAATGCGCGACTTTTGGAAGAACTAGTTTTGTTAGCCAACCTGGTTTGTCCCCGCGGTGGGAAAAAGAATGGATAGAGGATATTCCTCTCGCCATTTTTTCTGCTTCTGAGGGCCTTTACTTTTTCCTGAAAAATACCACTAATAAAGGGGGGGGGGACATTTGGATCTGGAGCTTGGGGATAATAAAACTACCATTTCTGGGGTGGATTTTTTATTCCCTAAGAAAACTGCCCTTGCTCCTTGGCTGCTCTGGCCGCTCGGTAACCCTGGCCCTGGCACAAAGACGGGGAGCTCGTTGCTGCAAATTGCCTCCCAGCCCTCCAGGCTACCTGAACCGTCTCTGAAAGTGCAGATGGCTGTGTGAGGCTGGTGGTGGCTCTGAAGAAGAGGCCAAGGCTGGCAGCGGTCTGGGGACCTGATTTGGGTGGAACCTGGAGGTAGTAACGTTGTCTATATATACCCTGTAGAACCGAATTTGTGTGGTATCTACATAGTCACAGATTCGATTCTAGGGGAATATATGGTCGATGCAAAAACTTCACTTTTCTCAGAAATAGCCTGAGTCAGAAGGAGAAGCCAGAGGCAGCCATGCTGGGTCAATGGCTTCTTTCTCTTTTATTACATTGGGATCCAGGAGGATCGACTGAGCTTGGTGACACAGAACACCCTTTTCTTCGAGAAACCCTTCACCTTTATACAGAGGCTCCTGTGTAAACCTACAGTTGGTTACATGAATTCAGGGCCAGAAACCTAGGTTTTGTGGGACTGAGGAGTGAGGTAGGAGGCCAGGGAGCCCCAGCTCTGCCCTCAAGGAGCATGAGGTTGGAGGGTGCCCAATGAGGGGCTCACTGGTCATTGACTACTGTGTGGGGAGAAGGCACACTGCAAAGGAGTTCAGGGTCCTTAGGGACCCACTGGGTGGCATGGGGTGCTCTCACCATCTTCCTGTGCGCCCCTCCGCCGCATGAACTGAGGCAGCGGGTGCCTCCTGCCATACCTGCAAGGCCTGGCTCGGGCTGGAAACTCCCAGCTGGAGCAGTCGCAGGAAGCGTGGCAGTTACTCATTGCCTAAAATGATTCAGGCCAGCTAGAGTGTGGTCACTTTTGGGTGACCCTGACAAAGACAAAGCCGGGACTTCGCCTTTGTATGGCGGAGCCCGTTCCCGCGGCCGGGTTGGCAGTAGCCCTGCCTGCTGTGGACTCTGTCCAGCTCAGAAGCTCCCTTGCCCACCCGCCTTTTGGTGCCAGCACCCCAACAGACGTGGGAATTCATTTCCCCTTGAACTGTGCGCACTTTGGGGGGCTGTGTGCAGGCGGGTCGGCGAGTGGAGAGGGCACTCGAGGTTAGCAGTCAGTGGCTGACAAAGCTGGGATCACCTCGGGGAATGACGGGACTGGGGGTGAGAAGTACATTAACCTCTGGTGGGGGCCCTCGAATGTGACACAGCGAGTCACTTGATTACACGTATGTTATTTAGTTAAATTTGTTAAAATTATGAGATGCTCACCAACCCGGTGATAAACTCGCTTCCTCGCTATTGGCTGGCCTGGTCACATGGCCGCCAACTTTATTCAGTTGACAGCAAGTAGGAGGGCCCTATGGAAGCAGAAAAAAAGACAACACGAGAAAAATTAGTATTTTCTACCTTCTGAAATTAATGGCCATGAGTTCGTATATGGTGAACTCCAAGTATGTGGACCCCAAGTTCCCTCCCTGCGAGGAGTATCTACAGGGCGGCTACCTAGGCGAGCAGGGAGCTGACTACTACGGCGGAGGCGCTCAGGGTGCCGACTTCCAGAGCCCGGGGCTCTACCCACGGCCTGACTTCGGCGAGCAGACCTTCGGAGGCGGCGGCCCGGGGCCGGGCTCGGCGCTGCCCACGCGGGGCCACGCGCAGGAACCAGGGGGCCACTACGGCGCCCCCGGGGAGCCGTGCCCCGCGCCCCCCGCGCCCCCGCCCCTGCCGGGCGCCCGGGCCTGCAGCCAGCCGGGCGGCCCCAAGCAGCCGCCCCCCGGGACGGCGCTCAAGCAGCCGGCCGTGGTCTACCCGTGGATGAAGAAGGTGCACGTGAATTCCGGTAAGGCGCGGCCCGGCGGCCGCCCAGTCCCCACTTCAGCCCAGCGGCCTGGGCCCGGGGAGGGGTGCGAGGGGTGGGGGGTGGAGAGCTTCCCCGGGAGCCTCAAGGACTCTCTCCATAAATTTTTATAGCTAGAGGAGCAGGCCTGGGCCATGTGGCCGGCTGCGTGTCTGTGGGCAAGAAAAGGGGGTGGGGATGGGGATGGGTGGGGGAGGACTCCATTTTCAGAGCAGAGGGTAGAGGAAAGAGAGCTTTCCAAAATGCTTGGGAATCCTGGAGCTTTGGTGGGCCGGGAGGTGGGAGCACAGCTGAGGACCCTGCCTGCCCCTGGGGGGGAGTGTGAAGGGCTGGGCAGGAGGGAGTGTGTGGCCAGGAGAGGGAGGGAGGGCGAGCGGCCGGAGCGGGGAGGGCCTCGGGCCTCCGGCGCGCCAGGAAGTGAGCAGCGCTGGCCAGGGGCCTAACTGGTGGGCGGCTGACCTGACCGTGCTGTCTGTTTTGTCTCTCAGTGAACCCCAACTACACCGGCGGGGAGCCTAAGCGGTCTCGGACAGCCTACACCCGGCAACAAGTCCTAGAACTGGAAAAGGAATTTCATTTTAACAGGTATCTGACACGGCGCCGTCGGATTGAGATCGCTCACACCCTGTGCCTGTCGGAGCGCCAGATCAAGATCTGGTTCCAGAACCGGAGGATGAAGTGGAAAAAAGACCATAAGCTGCCCAACACCAAAGGCAGGTCCTCCTCGTCCTCGTCGTCCTCCTCCTGCTCCTCAGCTGCCCTGGGCCAGCATTTGCAGCCACTGGCCAAGGACCACCACACGGACCTGACGACCTTATAGAAGTGGGGACCCTGGTCCCATCCCTCCCTGCACTCCCGGCTGAGCCGAAGCTTCGGGGGCAGGCCGAGCCTACTGTCACCTCGTTGGGCTCTAAGGTACTGTAGGGTGGACCTGGGACCTGCAGGCCGCCCTCGGACTAGGTTAGCATCCTGCCCGAGGGCTGCCCCCTCCCCGGAGCGGGTATGGGAGTGGGAGGGGGGGAGGGGTTCTCTAAGTATATTATCATATGGCAGGAGCTACTGAGAACATAAAACCTTGGTGAGTCATTAAACTCATGAAAATCTCTGCTGTTGGAATTTGAATTTGCAAATGAAGGTTGAATGCTTTATCCCAATTTGAATTTGAACATCACACCCCCACCCCACCACTCCAGGGATCTTGGTGGTTTAATAATGTGGGGGAGTTGAGGCAGCAGGTTGCCCACCCCTGTGCTAGGTGCTTTCAGTGGAAGCAGGAGAGCTGGGCCAGGATTTCTGAACTTTCTGGGTTGTCTATATAATTTTCGGTGCGAAGAAAATATATATGTATATATTTTGTTCCCACTGGCCCCATGCCCAAAGAAATGAGTCTAAGAAAGAAATGAAAACGGGTTATTTTATGTTTAGATTATATTTGCTTAAATATTTATTTGTTGGGGAATAAGGTACAGATATAATTGACATCTTAATGCCAAAAAACTTAAGATGGTGAAAGAGGCCGAGTTTCAGGGAGAAGAATCAGAGAGGTGCAGACTTACTTCTGGCTGTAACTGGCATTTTGAAGCCCACCCCCTCCCCATTCCCCGGAAATGAGAGTAGGAGCCCTTAATCCTTCCAGAGAGAATCAAAGGGTCCACTCTCAGTTGAGTTCTGGAAAATATATTTTCACATGTGCTTTTTCAGCACTGTGCTACAACCAGTTCTGGGTGATTGAGGGAAAGGGAAAAAAAGAAAGAAACAAATGGTCCAACATTTTCCTTCTGGGGAAAGAAAACAAAACCTCTATGTTCTGGGTCATTAGATAATGACTGAATTTTCTGTTCCAACTGGATTCCAAATGCCCAAATAGCCCATATAGCAATATTTTCTAGGAATCAGTGTATGGCCTATATGGGTGAGGGGGGTTTGCAGTGGGAAGTAGAGGAAATCTCACTTTAAAAAAAGAAAGAAAAAACTAATTGAAGTCCACAAAGGTTGATCATAGGGTTTTTCCCCCTGAAGTTTTTATTTTTAAAATGAATCTTAAAGTTTTTCTTAACACATTAGGTTAGAAACAGAAATCGTAAAAGTACAAAAGTTTTCAGGCCCTCCTCCTTGCCTTGAGAATAGTGGTTTAAAACAATCATTCTCAAACCACAGGAGAGATGTTCTTTAGTCATTTTTCTTATGCCTTGCCTGGGAAGGGTTCAAAGCTCATTTTTCTAAAATGTTGGCCTTTGTGGATAAGAGGAAGAGAGTCAAAGGTAATGACCAGAGTTCATATACTCAAATGAAACAAGGCTTCGAAAGTTTAAATCCCAAAGTCTCCTGATCTCCAAAAAGAAACCCCAGGTTGTAGCTATGGAAAAGTGACAAAAGTGGGTGGGAGGAAGGGTGAGTTCGAAAGAGAAACAGAATAGGGGTTATTTCTTTAGTGCTTCAGAACACTTTAGAAGATTTCAGTGTAATTTTAAAAATACATTTAAGTGTAGGGGAAAGAAAAGACTTTCTCTGAAGTGATGTTCTTTGATTGTCTCCTGAGAGCTGAGGGCAGGTATTCACTGGAGTCCCTAGGCTGAAATTCCACTTCTCTAAAGTATCTTCCAAGCCTTGGTCTTTTGTATTAGACCCTGGGGACAGCTCTTTGTTCCTCCTTGGGGTGAGCCTGGCTCTCAGACTTGCACATGGCAATACTTGAATATCAGCACGTCGGGATATTAAAGATGGATATTCCTGCATTATTCACATCATTGTTTCTATGACAAAAAGCACAGAGTTCATACATAGTCAAGATGTCTTTTTTTTAATGCCCTCACGTTGAGAAGCTGAAAAGGTATTTTACTGAAGTTCGGCTAAATTACAGAATCAGGTTCATCCAGAGGACAAATTTTCTATTCGATTAGCTGTATTTCAGCCGAGAGGACTGACCTCTAAACCCTTAACCTTTTGGACTCTAACTACCCTTCTCCCTTTTTTTCCCCTCTAACATGGAGATTGGTCTTTGGATGTAGCATCTGAAAAGAATCGCTATCCTTAGGCAAGTTGGAAAGTTGCTAAGATTCTTGTCTAAAACACAAATCTCTGAATACATTTAACTTCTTCTTGGGAGGGGAAACAAAGTATATATTTCCACAACATCCAGCTACATATACAGGGGTAGGCAAAAGTTGGTTTACAGTTGTAATACAACTAAATAATACAATAATTAATAATACAAGAATAAAGTTTCATACTCATAACTGTAAACCTACTTTTGCCCACCCCTGTATATTAGAGATTATTATATAGATTTTCCCCCTTCCCAAATGTTCAGGTTATTTACCCTAGCTTTAGACCAAATACCAAAACTACTTAATTATCTTCACCCTTGCCACAGAAGAAAACCAAAAGGCACATTTTTATGAGGAAAATCTAAGCTCATTCTCAAACATAGCCCCATTACTTAGGAAAGTAACTTAATCAGAGAAACAACTTCTTTGTTTATAAATCCTCAGCTCTCCCTCTCAGCTTTCAGGGATTGTCTTTTGAAATGTTAATGGAGCCTGGATTGCCCAGAAGGCAGCCCAGGACCCTGGGGTCTCAACTGGACCCCAGGGTCCATTTGGGCCCATAGGAGTGGGGCAGGGAAGAAGCAGCCCCCCATCCCCACCCCCCCAACCACCTAGGGCAGGGAAGGAAATGAGTTTCCATCTGGGAACGTGCTTTGGAGAAAGCTAGATGTGGAAAGTCTCAGTGCCCATTTGCTTTTATTTGTTTCCACTTTGTTCCCCCAAATATGAGCCAGAAGTCTTTGTTTTGCTGTTCTGTTTTAAAGCTGTACGGAGGTTTTGACTAGGGGGAATGCAGTGTTTGTGAGGACATTGCTCCTCACACTCCCATCTCACTTTGTCCTTTGCAGCTGGGAGATGACATTGTCAGTCAGTCCATGGTGTCTGTTCACACGAGATGCTTTTTAAATAGAATTGACCAATGTTCTGCTGCCACTGATTAAAGTATTATTTATACTAATTGTTGCCTGTAGTTTTGATGTAATTCACTGATCTATATTTGAAGTAATAAAAGGTATAGCGAAATCTCCCTCCTGTTTGGTGCCTCCACAGAAGCATTCTTCATTAAGTCTTCAGAAAGCTAACATTAAATACAAACAATTTGATTTGTTTTCTTCAGTGTGCCTTGCATACGAAGGTTAAAACTGTGTAAGGCTTAGCAATTCTATCATGACACGCTTCCCCACACATACATACTCCCAAGTCAACCACCATAGTTTGTGACCATTGGTAAGCCTGGTGTTGAATTCAGGCTGCTGGGTCATAGGAAGTTACTGGCCTGAAAGGAGGTTCCACGTTGCCTTTCTGCATGGTTCCAGTCAGCCCTAGACCCCCCTTCAGTCTCTGTGATGTGGTGGGTGAGAGACCTCCATACCCCCCAACTCTAAGAGAAGGGGTAAGGAGCTGAGTGGTGGGCCAAGCTGGGACAGGCTGGCGGCTGCTCAGACCTGACCCCTCTGCCCTCCAGTCTGGGGTTCCTACTTTTCAGGTGCTGCTCAGCTCCACTGGGGTCTCCAGCACCTGTCTCTCCACCCCCCTGCACCCTCTCTGCTCTCCAGACAATAAACACTCCCCACTATAAAAAGGAGCGTGTGCTATTTTTATCGTGAGGGCTTTTTCACATTTTGGCCTGGCTTTGAAGGGGAGCCAAGGCGGGAGTTCCACAGTAGATGGGGTAGGGGGTGTTTGCTCCAGACAGGAAATGAACGGGATGCATAAAATCAGACATGTATCCTTAATATATGGAAGCGCTCCCCTCAGATGCGTGGACATGTGTATTTATAAGCGTGCAGACAGAAGTTTAAATATTCAGACACATTTTATGATTGTCCTTTGCCTGTCTTGTGGCTAATGGCTCCTCCTGTGCCCACGAATACATCAATAAGGCTGTGTGTATTGAATCAAGGCTGGGGTGAGGAGGAAGCGAGTTCCTAACTGAGACTACTAGAGTACAGTACTGTAACTGGGGCCCCTTGGCAAGCAGACGGCGCTGCCCGCCAGCCCGCCATGTTGGGGAGCCCTCCCTGCCCCCCGCCCCAGGCAGGCGGCCCCGGCTCACCGGCAGCTGCGGGAGGGCCTTTCATAACCCGGAGAATTTTCAAAGTGCGAAGAAGATGATAAGAATAGATTTCTACAAGTCCTGACCACGTGATTGGCGAAATAATTAATTCAGCACGTCCCTTAAGAAACACGGAGTCGTCATTAATCTGCCACGCAAAGGGCTCTCTCCGACTCGGAAAGTGCAGGGATCCCAAGAATGTCACCCGCCCAGGGTGGCCCCCCGCGCGGCGCCCCTGGCCTCCACCCCCGGCCCGCTTCCGGGTGACGGAGCGCAGCCCGCAGGTAAATATTTTGGCGACTTTTATTTCTTCAGATTTAAATCCTTAATGAATTTAGTTGTCAGAGCCGCTGACAAATAGTTCCCTTTGCTTCCTGATTTGGAGCTGCGCGCTGGCGAGAAGTTGTTAGTGGCTTGGATGGTGACCTTTGGTTCAACAAAGCTTTGCACTTATGAAAAATTACCGAGTGCGGCCGAGTTTATATGTCTGAGCGTGAAAGAGGGTGGGCGAGGGGACAGGGGGCGAGGGTGCCTGTGGGCTGCTCCGAGACAACAGGAGTTGGAAAAAAAAAAAAGCCGCTGGGCTGGGGGAGCCCCTGGCGCACGCGGCCGGGGCTGCGGTCGCCTGTGTCTACCGGGAACAATGGTCGCTGTCACGGCATCTGCTGCCTATTCTTAAACCGGTGAGAAAAAGCCCCAGCCCTCTTTTCAAGTGAGGGTCGTAAATTTTTCTTTGCGTCATAATAGGAGGCTATAAAATCGAGTTGAAATTTTACCCCAGGCAGGTTTTAACCAACAGATAACGATTTCCGAGTGGCTTCTCCACTCCCCTCCCTCCCCACCAAGCTCTACTGCTACTGTCGCCCTAGAAAGTTTTCCCTTCTTTCCTTTTATTTTGGTATTTTTAATTTGAGGGGGGGGGATAAAAAATAAAGGCAGAGGGAAGAAGCCCTTGCCTCAGTAGGGGGAGACCCTGGGGCGCGAGGGGAGAGGAGGACGATTGTGCAGGAGAGGACAAGGCAAGACGCAACGCTCGCTCCTGCTCGCTCGCATTTCAGCCTTTTTTCTTCTGCACTCCGAGGAGACTCGAGCTCCCAGACCTCTCCCACTCCCGTCCGGTCCCAGCACCTCGGGCTTGCCCAGCCGTGGGTCTATCTGCTGGGAGCAGCAGCGGTTCCCGGTAGCCCGCAGCTCCCGCCAGGAGGCCGGGGACACAGCCTCTTTATTCGCCTCCTTCCCTCTCGTTGGCTTCGAGGGTTTCTGCGAGCAGGAGGCTGGCGGTGTCGCTGGTTGTTTTGGGATTGGGATTCTGTGTGTTTTGATTCCTTTTTGGTGTGTGTATATTTCCCCGTCAGACAGAGACAAAGTTTCCTCCGTTATGAATTATACATTCAAACAATAACACATTAATTCAATTATTCAAAGATGACAAATGTTTATGTGCTTTGCAAGTAACTCCAGTGCAGATTCCGGGTGCTTTCTCCGAGTTGCTTGCCTTTTTTCTCAATAATAATTGGCTCCCCTCCCACCCCCAACCCCACCCACTCCAACCCACTTCCACATCTTGTGGTAAGCCCGAGGAGAAACCCGCCAAACAAACAAATAAATAAATAAACACGCCTCCTCGGCCCCGCGGCCGCCTAGCAGCCAGCAGCCTCCCAAGGCCCGGGCGCGGCGGGCACCGTCCGGGCTATTTTATCAGTGTGACAATTGCCCGTGTTGGTGTGATAAATCATCGTAAGTAATTCCTGAAAGGGTGCGAGGCTGTTGGGGGCCGGCCGAGGACTGTAAATCTTTCCGGTTTATTGCTCTATGAACATATGCTCCGATTGAAGAAAGCTTAGATCCTTTCCTGGAGACAAATTCCCGCCAAGGGGCCCCCTCTTTAGCTGGAGATGAACACTTGCTGCAGGCTGGCTGGGAGGCTGGGGGCGGGGTCCCTCGGACGGGGCCCCCTGGGAGGGGGTGGCATGGGGCACCCCGAGTTCGGCTCCGAGGGGCGTCCTGAGTGGGCCTCCAGCCAGGCTGGGCGAGGTGAACAAGAAGAGTGGCCCTCTGACAGATCTGGGGGCTGGACCTCCGCCCTGCCCCCCGGGACGTTCCTGGGCCTGCGGAGCGGGGAGTGCGGAGGACCGGACACCGCAGGACCGGACACCGCTCTCTCCCGGCTCCCGGCTTTCCCGCGGCTGCGGGGCACGTTCGCCGGCGCCTTCGCCTGTCCGAGACCTTGCGAGCGGCCCCGGGGCCTCTGTTCCGCGCTCACTGCCGCCGGAAAGCAGAGCTGGCGGTGGAATGGAGACTGCAGGGAAGGGGCGGCGACCCTCGCACACCGTGGGGTTCCGGGGTGCACACGCCAGGCCGGGCAGGCAGCGGGGCTCGTGGGAACCCGCAGCTGGAGGCCAGAGCAGGCCCCCGGCCGCCCAGCGTAGCTCTTCTGACCACAGGCAGAGCTGTTACCTGAATTTCACCCAACCACTCGAAGAGTTCTGGGAACCTGTCCTGATTTATTATTTCTGGAACATAAGTTCCCTCCTCCCCCAGATTAACCCGACCGCGCCTGTTCGGAGGCTCCGCAGGAAGCGGGGAGGCCCGGCCTGGCAGGCGCGGGTCCTGCGGCTCCGTGGGCTCTGCTCAGATCCGGAGGCGGACAGGTCGCGGCAAAGGCAGCTCCGCACCCCGGCTGCTCCAGGCTGGCAGAGCCCGGCGGGGTCAGCAAGGTGCAGAGCAGGGAAGCCGTTCTGGATCCTGGGGGCTGTGTATGCGCCCGGTCCTGGCTACCACAAGTGGCCGCTTCTCTGCCGCGTCCGCGGGCCGAGCCAAGGCCCCAAGTGGTGGCAACGTGACTGTAGTGGGGCACCCGGCCTGGTCTGTGAGCGGGAGGCCCCCCCCTTAGGGCCGGAGCTTGCACTGTGCCACAAGGTAACCGCCTCGCGGGGGACCGGGGAGCGCAGTGGGTCCGCCGAGGCGGCGCCTCGCCCCGGTGCGTGAGGGCGCAGAGCTGGGCGCAGGCGGGGAGCAAAGAGAACCCTAAGCAGCTGGTGCTCCACAGCCGCCTGCAGAGAAGCCTCTAAGTCAGGCGGGCTTTAAAATTTCCATCCCGGGCCCAGTCTCGTGGAAGGCTAGGCCAGGGTCAGAGTTCACAGGAGGGAAGATCCCCAGCGCCCCCAACCCGCTGTCCGCGGCCAGGCTGGCACTAGGTCTGTCCCCAGCAGCGAGATGGGAGCTTTCCTTCATCCTAACCGCTCAAGTCTGCCGCTGAGAAGGTGCCCGGATCCCACGCCTCCCGCCCCTCCTCCCAGCCCCCAGGCCTGGCTGTGTTCGGGGGCTGGATGGTGTGAAAGTTTCAGCCTCAATCAGTACAATCTTCCCTCGGGGTCACGTGAACAAATATGCTCGCATTTGAAGGCAGCGTCTGTATTTCCTGACTATGAGGGGGTTTCCGGGGCTCTCTCCAAATCCAGAAAGGACCACATTCCAAAAGCAAAACAAACCCTGAGCTCTGGGGGGTCTGGGAGGACTGGGCAGGAACCCAGGAGTGGGTGGGGGCGCGGTAGCCACCAGTCTGGGCCCGGGAGCAGACAGGCGGCCGGGTGGACCGAGGGGCTCGCGGTGCCGGCGAAGCCAGCTCGGGGACTAACTCGTTCCTCCTGCGTCTATTGGTAGTTGAACCTCAGCCTGGTTCCGTTCTACCGGGAATTCCGTGTGCTCGGGTATATGGCCGCGTCAGCGAGCACGCAAGACCAGGGTTGGGACAGTGTTGTCTGCAGACAAAGGGGGAAGGCTAGCTCTACCCCCCACTGGCGTCCACTCTGAGGCCGAGGACACCAGGTTTATGATAAATTGGGATCCAGGTAAGCAATTGCATGACAAAATGGAAATCTTTGGGCACGGGACGGCTTGCTGCCCTGAACGGGATACTAAATATGATTCATTTTGTGTAATCTGTGATCTTGATTATTGCCAATTGGTGAGGAAGCCGGCAAAGACCTAGATACACTTCTACATATACATCGAGGACTGTGATTAATCGTAACAAGGCGCGCTTTGTGGGAATGCTCTCCGCCTACTCAAAGGTTGGAAGGACACACTACCTTGCCAGGCTTGGAAGGTGGCGGGTGGCATGGGTTGGGGAGAAGAAGGTGGCAGTTTGAGGAGAGGGTCAGTGAGTGGTAGGGGTTTGAAGGAAGTGTTTGGGGGTAAATGTGCAGTTATGAGAATGGGCTGAAAATGAATTAAAAAAAAACTTTTTTTACACTGTCATTGCCAAAGTAAGATGGAGCGTCATATTAATTCTGTGTCTTGGGCTGCACGGCTGGGCGCAGGCAGGTTGATTTATATGTATTTAAAATAAACTCTGTGGCCATCCAGCTCCCTGCATTGTTCTGGGAGCTAGTTCCACATAGGTACGCCTTTATCTCTTGCTCTTGGCTTAATTTTTTTTTCCTGGAAGGTTAAAGTGCCACTCAAGATTCTCTCCCCAAATTCAAGAGAACCCCTAAACTCCACAGAATAGTTTGGGAGGCTCCTCCACACTCCTCCTCACTAATCTAGGGTTTTGACAGCAAGAGTGGCAGAGAAAAGGTGTAGGGTTTCTGGGTTCTCTCCAAGAACCAGGAATAAAAGCTAAATTGTATTTTGACTTCTGCATCCTATCCGTCCTTTTGTTTACTATGTACTATGGCTGCTGGCGGGGGGGGGGGGGGCAGGACAATCTATCCCAAGTCTTTTAAGGGGGGGGGCAAAGCCCCAGTAGGCAGCAACCTGAGTCCAAGTGAAGGGCTCCAAGCTCATGGGAATGCCACAGGCTGGGTCAGATTGGGCCTCTGTGGTGAAGGGACCCAGAAAGCAAGGAGCATTGACTTATCCTTGGTTGGGACCGGGCATCAGCAAGAGAGGAACCCACTGCCAGGGGCGTCGCCATCAAAGGAGAGCAGTAAAGTTGTTTTGTCAATCGCCTGTGGTTGGCTCCATCAGAACTTAAAGTCAGTGGACATTTTTCTTCGCTTGCTGCCTTGGAGCTGCGCGCCTGCCAACTTAGTCAGCTGAATCCAATTACTACGAGCAGCATTTCATTTGGCCCCATGGAGCACTCACTTATAACTTCTTGAAAATTTCAATAATCCGCACCCTATCCTAAAGGCTTCCTACCCTAAAGACTTTTCCAGGGTACTGGTGAGAGACGGGGTGTAGGGTCGGGCCTATCCGGACCTAGTTCCTCATTGACAGCTCTCAGACGGGATTCCCTCCAGTTTCCCCAGTTTTTGGCTGTGGAAATGGTACTTGAGTTGGTGGCTCAGAGCCAGCCTGGTTAAACCTTGGATTCTGGACATGCAGGAGGCTGAAGTCTGCCGGTGCTGGATGGTGGGTGGGTTGGGGAGGGAGCTCAGAGGAAGGCTGTGAGGGCTCTGGACGGCCCACCTTTGTCTACTCTGGGGTTCACTTTTCTTTCCCCAAGCCTCTTGCACACAGAGCGCACCGCACACCCCGGAAAGACCAGGCGCAAACTTACCCTGTTCCTCTGTGGCTGGGAAAACAAAATCTAGCTACCTTCATCCGGGAATCAGGAATCGTGGCCCTGGGTGAAAATTTAGCCCTTCTTCTGAGGGGAAGCTCCTACTTTTAAAGAACCTTTTAAGATAATAATAATAAAATAAAAATCAAGCAGCGAAAGTTGACGTCCGCCCACGTGAATGTATCATATAAAGCAGCTTCGGGATTCACCGGTCGAGGCCGTTGGCCCGGGTACATCGCCAGCGCCTCCATCGCGAAATCCTTGGGGCTGGCTCAGCGGAGTGGACCCCCTGGATCCCGGCCGGCTGGGAAGCTGAAGTTGAGGCGTGATGTTAGGATCTCTACCGAGCCGGGATCTCTCCGAGGCGCTTCCGTTGGGTGTTCATTAAGGGTGAGTTATTGCTGCGTGAGCCAAAGGTCACTTCAAAGGCTTATGGCTGCCCGCACTGTTCTTTCGAAGGGCCCGGAATGCGTTGTATGGGGCTTTCCCAGCGCGGTTTAGTGTTTACAAACTACTGAGTCAACAAATTGCACAGGGCAGATGCAAGAGAGAGGATTGTGTCTCTACTTTCACCTGACAAGGGCGGGTACCCACTGAACACCGGCATTAGTGGGCAGCTCGGACTGTTTGGGGGTGAGGGTGGAAGAGATGTTTCTTAGGCGGTTTGCAGCCTGATTTCTAACAAGGTGTGTGGGAAACTCAGATGAGGAGTGTGGTGGATACTTACTGGAATAAAATAAACTCAGGAAAATTATCCATATATAATGTACAAACCGGGAAATAGCGCCCAATTTCCTCTTCTCTGGGTCTGCCTGAGCTGCCTGGGCAGCCATTCACTGGGACTCATGCAGGCCTGTCTATATGTTCACCATCCTTTTCTGGTGCGCTGTAGCTGTAGCCCCCCTCTCACTCTAATTCTACACAATCCCTCTCTTGTGCTCTGAGAAGACTGAGATTGGCCTGGGGGACTAGGGAACCTGGAGCATTTAGAGTTTGGTTGGAACAGGAGGATAGGGACTGGTTTCCCTGTACCTCTGACCCATGTGGCCCATCCCAAGACCACGGGTCTTATCCTTTCCTCAGGTCTGACACACCCTTCCCCTATCCAGCTGAGGATTTCGGTGTTAAAGGCCACTCGCTCCCCAGGAGCTAACCGAGTCTCTATTCTGCCTGAGAGAAGACACCCTGAGGCTGCAGGCACATTTTATAAGAGTCGCATTGATTATTGACACCTTTGAAGGAGGTAAAGCCTCTTGACCTGTGAGTGTTGGTAAGAACCGGCTGCCATGGAGTTTTCCATTTTGTTCCACATCCGCCTGAACAGAATTTCTAAAGAAACCCAAAGAGCCTACAAAAAGAGTTAGAGACAAAATTTGAGAAAATGCTTATATACAGACTCATAGACAGTTGTGGTAGGTGACATGATTTAAAAAAAAATAATTTCCACTACGTTTACATCTGTTTTGCAACTCAGAGTAAGCCATATCAGGATTCATACATCAAGACATAAAACAAAGGGCGGCTTTGAAGTGGATCACCTTAGTGTGAACTGCTGCCTGTTGTTACATGATAACCGATCATCGGCCTTCAAATTTATGACTCTTTAATGGGGTGATCCTAGTGCCTTAAATGCAGGATGTATTACCTACTGAGTTATCTGGGCTAAAATAGTGATTTAGAAGGCCCATTCAGGGCTCCCATAGGGCAGAAGAGGCTGAGGCTGAGAGATCTGGAGTTGGGCAGAAAGCTATGGGGTAAATATATCCCCTTTCAAGCAAACCTGAAAAAAAAGCAGTTACAAAACCCCAAAGTAGCAAAGCCAACAGGAGGAAGAATCATTGTTCAGTCCAGTGAATTAAAGAGAATACCCAACATGAGCCGTGTCTGCCAGAAAGAGATCTGTGGGTTTCTAATGCCCTGGTTGAGGCAAAACGGAGAGAAGACGAGGGCAACTCAAACCTCAGAAAAATCTGAGACTAACAGAAGCAACCAGAGTACCATCGCCTCCCCCTTTTCTTTCAACTTGCACAGACTGACTACCCATCCGTGATTTACGACCACTGAGTGCTAGTCGCAGACGGGAGAGGGCCGCCCCCTCCCTCCCCAAGCCTCTCCGCCTTTCCACGACCACCGCGGGCTGGCAAGCTCTGGTCCGGCTCCGAGCGTCCAGCGGGCCTCCCGTCGTTCCCAGGACTTGGCGGGCCTTCGGTCCTGGCGAGGCTGCGCGCTTCCCTTCCAGCGTCTGGCGGCCCAGAGCAGCTCCAAGAGGCGGCCTCGGCCACTTTATATAATTCCCCGGCTCCGGGGGCGCGCGCCCGGGAAAAGTGCGGAGTAGGGCTTTCTTTTGCAGCGCTTCCTCCTACGCTGAGCCTGTTTTCCACTTCTGAAAATGCCGGGCCTGGGGAAGTGTTTTTCTTTTCATTCCTTACTGAAGCGTTTACTGCCTCCGTGGCTCGCAGTCATAAATTTTGTTACAAACCACAATGACAGGTGCATTGATATGCACCGTGAGAGCTCCAGCTGCTTAATAACCCCGTCCCCTGGCCGCTGTGAGCGCCTTTTATTTATTCGGTATCATATTAGGTATTGATCCCGGGCAGAATTAAGTGCAGTAGCAAGTATCTGGATTCAGCGGCTGGGAGGCGCGGTGGGCGCGGCGGGCCAACGCAGCCAGGGGCGCGGGTGGTGGTTGCTCAGAGGCCAGGCAGCTTTCCTCCCAGCTGGGCACTGTTGGGCCCTGACTGTGGTTGGGCCTCTGAGCTAAGTTGGGCAACTTCCTGGGACCTCGAGAAAGGACGGCCCAGACCTCCGTTTGGCGCCCCTTCTCAAGAAAGAGCTGGGAATGGCGCCGGCAGGGTTCTGGGGAGGCTGTCCCACCGGTTCCCCAGTCTGGGGGGTGGAGGAGAGGAGGAGTGAGAGGACAGGGCAGCTGAGGACTTGGAAGACTGCCCCTCCCCCTATAGGAGCTTGTCTTCACCCCAAGGCATTTGGGTCCCAGAGCCCACATGAGCAGAGGTACCAGAGGGCGAAAAAAGAAAGCCTTAAAGAAGGGGGGGAGGTGATCGAAAAGATGAGCCACTGAACAGTTGACCATTGTCCAAGTGATTTATGACCCATTCCAGCTTTTTAGGTTCAAGCAGAGTTCACAAGGAGTAGGGATTTCTGGAAAGAAAAAAGCGGTGTTTTTTTCTTTTTTCTTTTTTAAACCAGTTCTGTAACAATATCCTCAGGTTCTGTTTTTCTGTTGCAGGAGGGGTGGCTTCTTTAGGGCACTATATATTTTTAGGAGGAGAGGTTGCAAAATCCTTCCAATTTTAGGAGAGGGACACTGCCCTGGTTTCTGGGAGTGGATATTGGGGTGGTGAATCATCATTATGTGTGCCTTGAAATTCTTTAATACAATGAGAACAGAAAACACACTCTGTGGTTACTCATGAAGCTGTCCAGCATTTGCACCTTTGACATTTGCACACAGAGTGTTTTCTAGGAATATGCTATAGCAACAAATATGTATGTAAAGCCATGTGTTTTAAATACCTGGTCAGTTCCTAAATACATAAGCTTTTTAATGTGACTGGTCCACCTATCGAGATAAACTTGGTCATCCTGGGAGGCAAGAGGGCATGGATGTTTTGCTTCCATAGTTGTAAATGGAATGACAGAAGCAGCAGTGAGTTATGGTGGTCTCAGTGTCAAATACGACCATTTTGACATCCAGAGGGCCCAAAGACTGGAAGCAGAATCCCAGAAAAGTACAGAAATTTAACCAAACCCAGAGTTCCTGGTGCTTTTGCCTAGGGACAGATATATATAAATATTAATCACAGGATGAGGAGGTAGCTGTCCATTTGATATTCAGTAACTTTAAGAGTCAGAGGATGATATAGAAAATGAATTGAAAGAAAGATTAAGACCAGTTTTATTGGGTAGATATCCTAATTGCATACATTTAATAACAGCATAGAAAATACTACTAAAATACAACATTCTAGTATTCTGTTATCCTACTGAGAAGGGCCTATCTCTTCTTATCCAGATAAAATGGCGGCCTGGCCTATGGTGGCACAGTGGATAAAACATTGACCTGGAATGCTGAGGTTGCTGGTTCGAAACCCTGGGCTTGCCTGGTCAAGGCACATATGGGAGTTGATGCTTCCTGCTCCGCTCTCCTTCTAGCTCTCTTTCTCTCACTCTTGCTCTTCTCTATAAAATGAATAAGTAAAATCTTTAATAATAAAAAAGATAAATGACGTATTCACTTATATTTTAAAACAAAAATGGGCAATAATACTACCAAACAAAGGCTATAATATAAATAATTTTTAGAAAATCAGGTTAGGCTTTTTTGTGACAGTGGAGGGTAAAGGAGTGACTGGAGGAGCAATTTTGGTACTAGTGGTCAAATTTGTTAGGCCACATCAGTTGTCTAGATAATGTGGTCCATCATAATGACCATGATGTAAACCAGAGAGTTGTAGGGTAGAAAAGTTGCCTGAAAGCAGAAATAAAAAAGTAAGACCAGGAAGCTGACCTGAGTTTTCTTTATCAAGCAGACAAAAGTAGTTGAATGGTATTAGTTATACTTTAACTCCTTAGGAGCCTTTCAGGAGAAGGTTTGGGTGAGTGAGAACAAAACTCCTCTCCCCCCATCAAGAATCAGAAGATACAAAAGGCATAGAATTTTCTTATTCCCCCCCCTTCTTATTCTGGGTCCATTCATCATGCCAAAAGAGGCTCTCTCACTGGTTGTGAGTTTGGTGGTGGTGGTGATGGAATGGACAATCCAGAGCAGAGGTCAATAATATCTATACAATAGATACAGGATAAAAATGATAGTCATAATATAAAGCATTCTTCAATCAATCATACTCCATACATTTGAAATTCTAAATCTCTTCACCCATTTCAGTGGTATCCGTGTAAAAGTAGTGGAGGAAAAAGTTAAGAGTCTAGAAAAACATGTGAAAGAGAAGAAACATTTTTCTAGCCTCAGTATTACTCTGGGAGTCTTTAAGTCCTCTTCTTGTTTTTTATCTCCTAGTGGATTTCACAGTGCTAACCCACAGAGTTAACTGTGCTGATTCTCACCCTGTCACCGGAAAGTGGACTATCTGGGTCTTCATGAAGGATGCTGTGATTTTGAAACCAGGTGGGGGAAGAAACTTTTTTGAGAGCTTTGACTGTTCTGCATGTGTTGTATGGCTTTCTTTTGCCTATCAAAACCCTGAGATGACCCAATGGTTGATTAACCCATTCTTTCATTCACTCATTCAACAAGCATTTATTGCACTTACTACATATGGGGCACTGGCTAGATGTTTGGAATGTAAGACACAGTCAGTCCCTGCCTTCAAGGAGCTCAAAGTCAAGGGAGATAATCAGCCATTAATATGTATGAGGTCATAAGTGCTTTTCCATGCAGTTTCAAATGCTTAATTGACACTCTTGGAGAAAGAAAATTGTATCTGAAAAAAGAGAAGAGTCCCTTCCCTTGGATGTAGCTAAAGAGAAGTACCAATCTTTCCTTATGCTTATAAGAAATTCTTTCAGACTTTTCCAAAGGTTCAAATAAATTGAACTTCATAGAACTCCAGATCACTTACTATTAAGTGAGAAGCAGAGAGTCTAAACTAGTCCCTCTGTATTGATTGGTCTCGCCAATGACAGTCCTGCTGGGGCCTCTCACTTTTCTTCTCTGCAGGTCACCTGGAGCTTGGGGCTGCCCCAGCTCTCTCAGGATTTGGCAGACATTGGAGGTGGCAGTGAAGGAGACAGTAGTGGTCAATGTTATTTGAGCAGGGTCAGCAGGCCCTGGAGTTTCCTGAGTGCACGATGCAGAAGGCTGCTTACTATGAAAACCCAGGACTCTTTGGAGGCTATGGCTACAGCAAAGCCACTGACACTTATGGCTACAGTACCTCCCATCAGCGTTATCCACCCCCTGCTGCTGCCAACTCCTTGGACACTGATTACCCAGGTTCTGCCTGCTCCATACAGAGCTCTGCACCTCTACGAGTGCCAGCCCACAAGGGGGCTGAACTCAATGGCAGCTGCATGAGGCCTGGCACTGGAAACAGCCAGGGTGGGGGGGGTGGCAGCCAGCCTCCTGGTCTGAACTCAGAGCAGCAGCCACCACAGCCCCCTCCTCCACCACCGACTCTGCCCCCATCCTCACCCCCCAATCCTGGAGGTGGAGTGCCTGCCAAGAAGACCAAGGGTGGACCCAATGCTTCTGGCTCTTCAGCCACCATCAGCAAGCAGATCTTCCCCTGGATGAAAGAGTCCCGACAGAACTCCAAGCAGAAGAACAGCTGTGCCACTGCAGGTAGCTCTCTGAGTGAGCTTATCCCTGGCCTAAGTCCCCTCCGCACTGACCCCAAGAAGCTAGCTCACCTAGGAACCAAGAGACTCAGGGCTGGATGTCTAGAAGGGCATATGCCTAAACTTCTACAGAGACAAAAATGTCCCATTTTAGTGTCCCTGGTTGGGGGTCCTACCCTTACAGTGACAGGGGGCTCACTTCCATTTCAGGCTGTTGGTGCTTGTGCTGAGCAAGTCTTATAGTTACTAATAGACAGCTCTTCCTTATACTGACCTAACATCTGCTTTCCTGTGCTGCCGGTCATAACTTAGCTCTTTTTTTCCATCCAATGTCTCTTTAAGACCTGAAGACAAGTATGACCCCTAAGCCCAGATGGTTATGTAGTACATACCACATGAATACTAGTCTCTTAAATTAATAAGTAAAGTCTATAGATTGCTATGTTAAGAACGATGCTAAGTGCTTTACAAGCATTATCTAATTTAATTTTTCAAAGAAAAATTTGAAGCAGGTATTATGATAACATCCTCATTTTATAGATAAGAAAACTAACTGTGAGGGATATTAAGTCACTTGCCCAACACCATAAAATAACAGAATGGTGCATTTGAAACCAACCAGAGCATAACTATGGAACTACATTTGACCCACCCCAGCCCAATTCTCCCCATCCTACCAACTCTACTACATGGAGGGGCAAATCCTAGGGGAAGAGTAGTATGCTCTGAAACAGGAGCAGTTTTGTTTTTCTCTTCCTGGAAAGGGCGACTCTAGAATTGAGAAGATCTTCTGTGGGTTCATTCAGATTTGTGGAAGAAGATGGGCAGGGCCAGGAGCTCAGAGGCCCACGACCTCTCTCTTCTCAGCCTGCTTGGTTTCTGAAATTTTCTAGCCTTGTGTTCTGTGTTGTGGTTTATCTTCAGGTAGATGTACTTGCTTGCAGGTTGAGGGCTGTTTTGAAGCCTGGGATGTAGCTAGCTTGTTATCAGGTCTCTGGGTTGCCTGCTGCTCTCCGGGGATGCTGCTCCTAGGGGAGAGTATCTTCCACAGCCTGTGAGCTCCTTTTCCAGCCCCTTCTTCCCAGCTGCAGGCGCAGGCCCTCCCTCTCAGGAGAAATCCATTTGTCTTCCCAGAGAGGGAGTGGACAAGCTGCTGAGAGAAGTGGCAGGCAGGGGTGGTGGAAACCAGTGTTGAGGCTGTTGGTCCTAGCACTGCAATATTCAAAATGCTCCCAGCCTGGCCTCAGATTCCCTAAAACCCCAGGGCAGTATTTTCATGGTTTACCACCTTCGGGCATTTGGACGCAGAGCTCTTGGGTGAAGCTGGGCTGGAATGAGGTGCTAGGATCTCCATCCTCAGGCCTGGCTCCCTAAGTGCTTTGCCCAGGAACCTGCCCCGGAGCAAGGCAGGCTGGGTCTGATCCCCCACAGCCCCCTCCCCCGGCAGAGGCTAGAAGGAGAGTTCAAAGAAGTCTGGCCCTCTGTGACAGAGGTGGGGCCTTACCAGCTGCTACTAGTCTCCCATTAAATTCCACCGCGGCCTTTGGGACGGGATGATGGACTAGGCTGGAGGGGAGGGGTTAAGCGGAGGGAATCGAACCTCAGACCGGCTGATGGCGGTTTCAGGTGCGACTGATTGGTAGGCCTGTGGCCGGTGAATTTCTCCTTAGTCTCACTTCTCAAACGTCCCTCCCCCACTTCACCCAGGATTAAAGTGGGAGGAGAAGGAAGAGGAGGGAACCAGGGAAGCACCCCTTTCCAGCCCTGGGTGTCCCCAACTCTCCCTCTCAGCGTCCCCTCTCTCCCTCCTTGTCCAGGAGAGAGCTGCGAGGACAAGAGCCCGCCGGGCCCAGCGTCCAAGCGGGTGCGCACCGCATACACAAGCGCGCAGCTGGTGGAACTGGAGAAAGAATTTCACTTCAACCGCTACTTGTGCCGGCCACGCCGTGTGGAGATGGCCAACCTGCTGAACCTCACCGAGCGCCAGATCAAGATTTGGTTCCAGAACCGACGCATGAAGTACAAGAAGGACCAGAAGGCCAAGGGCATCCTGCACTCGCCAGCAGGTCAGTCCCCGGAACGCAGCCCGCCGCTCGGCGGCTCCGCGGGCCACGTGGCCTACTCGGGCCAGCTGCCGCCCGTGCCGGGCCTCGCCTACGACGCGCCCTCGCCTCCCGCCTTCGCGAAGTCCCAGCCCAACATGTACGGCCTGGCCGCCTACACGGCGCCGCTCAGCAGCTGCCTGCCGCAGCAGAAGCGCTACGCGGCGCCCGAGTTCGAGCCCCACCCCATGGCGAGCAACAGCGGCGGCTTCGCCAGCGCCAACCTGCAGGGCAGCCCGGTGTACGTGGGCGGCAACTTCGTCGACTCCATGGCGCCCGCGTCCGGGCCGGTCTTCAACCTCGGCCACCTCTCGCACCCGTCTTCGGCGAGCGTGGACTACAGTTGCGCCGCGCAGATTCCCGGCAACCACCACCACGGACCGTGCGACCCGCACCCCACCTACACAGATCTCTCGGCCCACCACTCGTCTCAGGGACGCCTGCCCGAGGCCCCCAAACTGACACATCTGTAGCGGCTGCCGACGGCCCGAACTCGTGGCGCAATTACCTCCTTTGCTTGGGTGGCGGGGTGGCGGGCGGGGCCCGCGGGGCAGGGCGACCCCTCCCTCGTCCCGGCCGGGTCGCAGCCTCCCTAGCTTCGGGCCAGCGGCGCCCGAGGCTCTGCGCTGGGTCTCCCCTCCAGGCGCTTCCTCCTTTGGGTAACTTGCCATAAATCAACTGCAAGGATTCTCCTCGGTAAGCCTGACAGTACCATAGACTGCGAGCCGAGGGCCTCTATCTGGTAGTGGGGTCCCGAAGGTAAGTCAGATCCCTCGGCAGCGCTCTCCGCGCAGGGACCGGAGCTGGGGGAGCTCCGGGCCCGGCCCGTGTCTAGCCTAGCTGCGGAGACCTTAATTTATGAGCTCCTTCCCGTCCGTAAGGATTGCATCGGACTCAACAATCTGTATTTATTATTTGAAGCGAGTCATTTCGTTTCTCTGATTATTTATCCTCGTCTTAATGTATTTATGTGTATATCTGTAGAATTCTCCGGCCAGCTTAGGAACGCGCTCCCAGGCCGCAGGGGCCACATTTCATCTCTTCAGGCCCGTTGGTCTGAACTAGTTGAGAGAGTAGTTTTGAACAGTTGTAACCGTGGCTGGTGTTTGTAGTTGATGTAAAGGATTAAGACCGCGAATTGTTCTTCATGGGTAGTCAGACGACGCCCGTTACTCATTTCTTAACAGCCGTAGCCCTCCAACTCGACACAGTTTATTGATTTCAAATTGTCTGGTACTATTTGAACAAATATTTAGAATAAAAATTTTTTTTTCTCAGTCGGAACAGTATCTGTGTTAACACACACTTGCAAGTAGATCACTGCCTTTATCTTTCCTACAATCTCAGTGGAAGGCCCCCAAATACGCTGACCCTTTTAAATATTTCTTTCCATGTGTTTGGAATCTAGTGCACACACTGGTTCTAGAGATACTTGATCACATCCCAGCTATTGACATTAGTGGGGGAAAAGTCTGAGGATGCAAACCTAGAAAGCTGATTTGGGTAGTGCTTTGCGCTGTTCCTGCTTTGCTATTTCTACCCTTCTCTTTCGAGACACCAAGTCGACCTTTTTAGATTTCATTTACACTGGGAAGGCTAGAGCTCACTTTTCTGTGTTAAGTAATAAAAAGTAAACTTTGAAAGAAAACTGACAATCAAAAAGACACAAGAAATCCTAAGAAGAATTGAGCTACGAAAAAGCTAAGGTGCAGAAAAAGAAATGATCATTTGGAGACACGCACCTAAGCCTTTTCTCTAGGAAGTGCTGTCACGACTTTTTCCTTTATAGTGGTTGGTGGTTAATTTCTAAAGAAAACAAACATTCCCTGTAATGTAAAATAATAAAAGTTTCATTAATGGAACATAAGTATAAAGACCTTGTTTACTCCTGTTCCTTTTTACTAAACGGGCAAAAAAATGTCTCCAAGGATTTATAACCATTTTGTAAATAACTGCGTGGCTTTAGCTAGGGTTGGACAACTTCCACCCCCTTCTCTGGGAGGAGGCACTTGGAAAACGCCTTCAGATAAGGTTCAATTCTTTGTATTTCTGCAAAGTCGGCCCACACATCTTTATTTGGTTTGACAAATAATGCAACCCCTACTACATCCCCAGTGACACGAGGTGAAATTTCTATTGTGTGGAAATAATTTAACTTCTAATCTTCTGGTGGAACAATAGTTTCTATTTGGATGTTTGTGTTTTGCTAAATAACGACGCTCAAAAATATTTAGTTTTCCTTGTTCCTTTGTGCTGTTTTTTAAATGGCATGTTAGATTGGGGGTGGGAGGGGGTTATCTTTTTGCTAAATTTCACCTTTTTCTGAGCAGGTTTAAAGTATAAATGTTGTAGAGGTGTATCAGCGGAATAAATGACTTCAACCGGAGGGATAGTTTACCCACTTTCAAGGCTTAAAATTGTTTTCTATGAAATTTGTGTCCATAGGCAGAATTTCTAATTGTCTTGTAAGGAATTATTTTTTAAACTGTTAGGGACATCAAAGAAGAGCTTGCTGCCTTGCAGGGATAACAACTTTTCTTAACTGGCTAAATATTAAATAGATGAATTGTTAGGCTGTTTCGATTCAGCCCGGTTTTCCCTCACCTCCTCTTCCTACCATAAGTAATAATAAACATACATAATGCATCATGGCTCCAGGCGTTTTCCAGCGCGGTTTGTTACCGCAGGAGTATCTGCTGAGTCTGCGGGTGTCTGCAAGGTCCCAAGTGTCATCTGCGGCTTGGGGTTCCATGGATTATACTTTAAACGGTGTCTAGGCCGGCTGACATCAGCTTCCTCTCACACTCAGGCTCGAAAGAAGTGCGGGGGTAGGGGCTCCCTATCCAGGCAGCCGCAGCCGCCCTCGGCCCTCTAGGCACCCTCTCTAGTTGGGTGGAGGAGTTCTTCTGGGCCCAATCTGTGGCTTGCTCTCTGCTTTTTGGAGAAAGGTTTCCCGAGGCCTCTGAGAACGCCTTGGATGGGCCACACTGAGCCGCTCCTGGCGCGGGTGGGGCGTCTGGGGAGGGCGAGAGCGGGGCCGCCACACAGCCATTTAAAACTTCATAAATTATAAACAAGCCGCCTTGGCTTTCGCCATAAATTCTGCTCCTTTTGAGCCTGCAATTAGTGTTAGGAAACACCGTAGTCTAAACACAACCAAACGCCCTCTGAAGGGCCCTACTGCCCGAGGTTGCAAAGTTTTATTTATTTCCCCTCCGAACCGAGGTTTGCACACACAGCCGGCTCCTCCCCCGCCACCGCAGGCGGTACACACTCGGCTGGGTTCCTGCTCTTGCAGGGAAGGTCACAATAGCCGCTCTATCGGAGGAGGCGCCCGCCCCCACTCCCCCGAGAAACAGAGAAAGAGCAGTGGGGGAGGGGAGCCCGGGCCCGGCAATGGCGCTCGGAGCCCAGGCCTCTTCTCTCTAGGAGGAGCTGCAGCGGGAAGGGGCAGGTTGGAAGGGAAGCAAACCTCCCACCTAGGCCGTGAAAACAGGGAACGCACCACGGCCTGGAGGCTGCCTGCCCTCGGCCCTCGGCCCTCGGGGTTGAGGGCGCCCAGAGCCGCCTGTCCTCTGGGATCTGCTGTACCACAGTGTGCGCAGTGTCCCCACGAGCTCCGTGGAGGCCGGGAAGACCACACAAAGGCAATGTTGAGCCGACCCCTGGAAGTGGGGAAGGGCCTGACCTAGCTACGGGCCTTGGTCTTTGGGAGGTTCACCTCATTAGCTCACCTTGAGGAAATGGCTCTTTGGCTCAGGCCTTGACTAGCTCTGACTTTTTCCTTGTAGAGACCTCACTTTGGGGGAGGTGAAGATCAGGGAGGTTGTGGGGGATCCTCCTGAGGCCTGAAGAAGGGGGTAGGGCCTCAAGTCCTACCTCATGGATGGGGAGTGGCGGTCCTTCTGTTCAGAGGATCAAATGTGAATTAAAGCAAGGTAGAGGTGAGCCAGCAGGAATAGCCCACTGCAAAATGGGAGGTGACAGTAGGAAAAGATTTAGGCAGACTGGGAGCTTGCCCTGGTTACCAGGAGAAAGCCAGCACCCAGCTGGAGTGATGGGAGACCCAACTGAGCTAGCGATGGGGGTGGGGAAATGGCAGAGTAAGGGCCTGAAGAGGGTGCTGGCCCCAGGAAAGGCAGTAAGAAAGGGCACTTAAGTCCATAGTCAGTCTGCCTCAGCTTTCAGACCTCAGCTTCATCCAAGGACCTGACAGAAAAATCCGCCTCTGATGGAATCATTAAGTTAACAATCCGTTTGTACCATTTCTTTGTACAGGCTTTCAAATGAGAGGGAGGGAGAGAATCTACAGCTAGTACTTTCTCTTGGTACAGCCCCAAGCCTAGTCCCTATCAGACCTGTCAGCCAAATTGGTTTCCTGGGCCCCAGGGGCCGCTAGCCTTGCTGATCAGAGTTTTAAAAGCTAGTAATTATACCTGTGCCAGTTCCTCCCTTCTCCCTCCCCCAGTCTGTACCAGCTGACTGACCCTTGAGTGGAGTGCATCTTCTCAGCCAGCAGGCTCAGGAGCCTGGGCTTTCCATCTGTTGAGGTTTTTCATTAGGGAGGGTGACTAGGATGTGTGTGGGTGTATGTCTGAATAACAAAGAAGGAACCCAACTTCTAATAAAAAGTGTTTCTCCGCTGGACCTGGGGAAGCCAGCCACTTGCTTATACCTTCAGTATTCAAAGGATAGTCACAAGCCTGTTTTGTCTTATCATGAGAATTAGTTGAAACTTCTTCCTGAAGTTAAGAATAGGTTAATCCTAGTTACAGATCCAGAAAGGTCCTCTTCATCTGGAAGTTCTTGGCATTACTTTGGCCCTTCTTTCATAAACTGTAAGAAAAAAAAAATAGGATGAACAGAAGTTTGTGAGTATCAAGTAAAAATAAAGAGGCGCAGAAATCTCCAGTTTCCCACAGGTCTATAGCTTGATCACTTCAGAGCAATGCCAGTTTCCAGAGAGGATGAACACACCTATCTCTAGACACTTTGGGCACAGGGAGCTGAGACTGAATCACCAGCCACACCCTTGCCACCTCTTGAGGCTTGGCTTATTTAGATTTCTCTTACAGAAAGCCTGGAAGAGAGAAAAAAAAGGTGGGTTGATGAATTCTTTGCACTTACTGCATTGGTGGTGCTAGTTGGTAGTGCGGAGGATCATCACAGATAATGAAACCTTAGTTCTCAGTTCTCATTGTTCCTTTGTCTTTTACTCCAGCTACAAATGCCCTTATCATTGAACCCAAAGTTGGTGCCAAATGGACTTAAATATTTGGCCTAAAGCCTATATACCTAAATACTTCCATCAGATCTCATTGGCAAATTGGAAAGGTACAAAAACAGTCCTACAAAGGCCTACTTTCAGGCCAGGTCCAGCCTGATTCACGGTGAACAAAAGGTTTCCAGACATGAAGAAAAAACAAGATAAATGAATGTCCCACCATTTGTAGTAGCAGACCCAGGTGAAGGGTCCCCAGGAGATCTGCAAGGTGGGAGATATTGCAAAAGTCCTCTAGCAGATCTTGTGGCAATATATCTCAGCTGGTTACTATAGTTAGTCTGGATCATTTTAACGGAAGAATAATACCTGGAAAATCATGAAAATAGGGTTTTAAGGAGATCTTAATTTAAATCAGCATTTATAGAGAAACCTGGTACAAATGAAGTTGTTTTTATTTTATTTTATTTATTTATTTATTTATTTTGCTGGGAAATCATGCCTCAAACCAGGCCTGGAGGGAGGACCTGTTGGGCCAGGACCTTTTTGAGGGAGGGAAGAGCATCCCTGGCTTATTAGGAGACAGGGAGAAGGCCTTTTAATGGGTCTATTGTTCAAAGAATGTTGCTCTACAAATACCACATTCTTCCCTGCCCCCTCTGCAAGGGCTGAGTGGGGAAACTAGGTCGGTTGAACTGAGCTCCAGGCAGCAGCAGGCTGCCCCCCCCCAGTCTATTGCCCCTTGGGGCAGCAACGACTCCATCCCCACGGCAGGCAGAGAACACACAACAAAGGAAGCTACCAACTGTCCTCGGACCTGGAGACACTCTGGGGAGGAGGCTGGCGTGGACCCTGAGTCTGAGCACCTCCCTTCCTCGTGGACCCTGAGTCTGAGCACCTCCCTTCCTCGTGGGGAACAATAGCCCAGACTTCCCCCGGGGCGGTCAGGCGGTCAGTCATCACGCTGCACAAAGACTTGTTTTGGGCTGCGCCACCAAGTGACACGCAACGCAAGCTTGCTTGCTCCAGCTGGCTGCCTGCGCGGCAGGGTGCTGTGGCTAGGGGTGGGTGGTGTTCCTGAATCCACCTGGAACACTTTGGAAAGACAAACGGTGAGTTAATCACCCAACCGGCTGGCGGCTGGCGGCCTGAGTCCCATCTCACTGGCCAGGAGGTCTGGGGAGGAGGCTGGGTTGAAGGATTTCTCAGTGTGTGTGTCTAGGGTGGGGGTGGGGGGGGCAGGAAAGGTTAGTCCTATTAAAAGTTCATCAATCACCCGCTGTGCACTTTTTTCGCTAGACAGAGGTTCCTCCTTATTCAGAGCAAGTCTGGGCCAGCTGGTAACCGACCAGAAACCGCAAGTGGATGAGACACAGGCACACTGAATGAATGCCACGAGGGTGAGAGCGGCCATCCTGAGCTGCCCACAGGATCCTCACAGCCTGGCCAGCACGCTGCTGTGTCAGTCTCGAGGGGAGCACTGTCCAGTGACCTCCTCACATAGTAGCCAGCTCTGCCCTCAGACAACTCAAGGTGCCCAGGACCCTGCCCAGAACCCTCAGTGATTCTGTACCCTCTTCACCCCCACCCCCACTTCTGCTTGTCCAAGTGGCACTCTTAAACACTGTAATACCCCAAGAAAGGGCCAAATTCATCTCAGATGACAAGACAAGAAAAATCCTAATAGGTCAGAAGGTTCTTGCAGACACTTTAAAGAGTTTTAAAAAAGATGTTGCCAGGGACTAGAATTCAAGGGCGAGTCTGAACTATTTTAGTTCTATTTATCTGCAGGAGTATTTATATGGAAGGAAGTAGGATAAGACTCCGGTTGAGCATGGAACTAAACTTGAATGCCCTTCAAAATGACAATAAAAACATACTCAAAACACTAACCACAATGATATGCTTCTCCTATTTTTTTTTTCTCTCTTTTTTTTTTCAGGGACAGAGAGAGAGAGAGAGATAGGGACAGACAGACAGGAACGAAGAGAGATGAGAAGCATCAATCATCAGTTCTTCGTTGCGACACCTTAGTTGTTCATTGATTGCTTTCTCATACGTGCCTTGACCGCGGGTCTTCAGCAGACCAAGTAACCCCTTGCTCGAGCCAGCGACCTTGCGTCCAAGCTGGTGAGCTTTGCTCAAACCAGATGAGCCAGCGCTCAAGCTGGCGACCTCAAAGTCTCGAACCTGGGTCCTTCCGCATCCCAGTCTGACGCTTTATCCACTGTGCCACCACCTGGTCAGGCTCTCTTTTTTGATGTGAGGTCAGGACTCTAATAATATAAAAGTTTAAAACTGAAGTATAATTGATAACATTGTATTAGTTTCAAGAGTACAACATAATGATTCGATATTTGTATACACCACAAAATGATCACCGCAATAAGTTTAGTTAACACTACAAATTTTTCTTGATGAGAACTTTTAAGATTTAGTCTGTTAGCAACTTTCAAATACACAATTCAGTATTATTAACCATTGTTACCATGCTGATGAGCATTTTTACTTCAGCTCTTTTAGGTTCATTTTTGAAACATCATAAAAGGACAGACTCCAAGTTTGGGGCAGTAGTCATTAGCATTAGAGCTATTTAGAGCAGGAGACTTGGGTGAGTGGGTGGTGAAGCATTCTTCTACCCCCTCTTGAATGGTACATAACTGTCTTCTTTGTAGAGTCTAAGAAAGTTCCAGGTTACCCCTCTTTTACAATCCCCTCTTTTATCTTTTTTCTCAGTGACATCAGGTGAGAATTTTCTGAAGCCGGGTAAATGTGTTATCTCAGCCCATAGTCTCTGAAGGACAGAAAGTCCTAGCTTTCTCCTCCCTTCCCTCAATCCTCTTCTCTTATCATCCCCTTGGTTGTAAACTTGCTTTGGAGAAGTGTTTACTATCATTTTGTTTCAGATAGATATGTTAAAACATTGAGCCTTGTACAGTGTCCCGAACTCATTGAGCAATTAAAATATTTGGTCCTGATGTCCTCGGTTCACAACTTGTCCCTCTGTCCTTGTCTTTTCACCAATACTGACTGAACAGCTCCTGTATGCACTTTTCTGGGCTCTGGGGTACAGAAACGAGTCACTAATGCTAAGTGCTCTTCTATCTACTGGGGGAGAAAAAGAACCCATGCTAAAATAATGTGACAAAGGCTGTACTAGAGGCGTGGCTAAAATGTTCCTGAAAAAGGGGGAAGGCACCCCTACCAGTTCTGTAGTGTCAAAAAAGCCTTCTCAGAGGAGGTGAATTTGGGTGCCTGAAGTATAGAAGGCTTTTGGGCCCAGGAAATAGGGACATACTAGGTGGAGAGAACAGTGCACACAAAAACAGGGAGGGAAGAAAGAACAAAGTCTGGACCTATAACAAGGAGAGTGGTTTGGAGTGGGGCACCTGGCTGAAAAGAGAGGTTGTAGAAGGTCCATGGAAATGAGTCTGCATTTCAATCTGTAGCAGCTGGAATGTGAGGTTGTCTGTTCGGAAGGCTAACTCTTGGGGGTACTGTGACTGATTAGGGAAAGGAGAGATAGGAGGCAAGAAGAAGAAAGAGGCTGCTGCAATAATCCAGCCTCGGGAGGAACTAATGTAATACGGGTTAAGAGGAGAAACATTGAGGAGGAAGAATTCACAGGACTGGGCAACCAGTGAAAGAGTCATGGATGTTATTTCCTAGGTTTCTATTTTGAGGGCCTGAGTGGGTAGTCAGGTCATTCACCAAAATGCATAGTGGAAGGGGAAGGGAAGACTTTGCAGAGGAAAATAGTTCAATTTTAGGTCTACCTTATGTTCTCTGCTTTGTTAACTGATATACTGCATGACCCTTAGCAATTCATTTAATCTTTCAGGCCTTCAATTTCATTATCAACGAAACAGTCAATAAAGATATCTACCTCATAAGTTTATCATTAGAGCAGTGTGTGTGTGTGTGTGTGTGTGTGTGTGTATCTTTCTTTTTTTAATTAATTGAGAGACAGGGAGGCAGAGACAGACTCCCAGATGTGCACCCCCAAGATCTATCCTGCAAACTGCAACTGAGCTATTTTAGCCTGAGGGGAGGCCACAAGGGGGGGGGACAACTTTGCTCAATCCGTTTAGCCATAGCTTCCAGAGGGGGAGAGAGGGAGGGGGAGAGGGGAGGGGCAGAGAAGCAGATAGTCACTTCTCCTGTGTGCCCTGACCAGGAATCGAACCCAGAACTTCCACACGCCAGGGCTGATGCTCTATTGTATTGCTGAGCCAACCAGCCAGGGCCTGTGTTATTATCTTCACTAGGTCCAAGTGAGTGTCCTATTATATAAAGCTAAAACCTAGGGAAAACATCCTCTTACCCATCCATGCTGATCAATATGTGGGTCCTGAGTGGCCAGTGAAAAGTAAGTCTCGGGAAAATTAAAAACAACATCCCACTGCTTCCCAGATATTGAATCCAAGCTAATATTTAAGACTAGGTCAGATCAAATTGCTAACCAGAGCCCCTCTGCTTCCGGAGGGTACTCTCCAGGGGATACATGCAGAAGTACGGTCTTGGTATGAGACCACTAAAGAGGGGGCCTCTTAGCAGATGTCAGAAAAGCATCTGTGCTTTTTTACATCATGTATCTTTCAGGGAGCGCTCTAAGCCACCCACTCTTTTTGAACCTCCTACGCTTTCTTACGGCACAGTGCAGTATAGGAGAGAGCACTGAACGTTTGACCTTGGCCGTTCACGTTGGCTGTGACTACAGCAAGCTGCTTATCTTCTCAGCGTCAGTATTACCATTCATTAAACAGAATTATGGAAGGATTAAATAAGACAAGTAGAATGACGTTTCTGGAAATGCTATAAGGCTAAATAAAAGATATTTTTCACTTATCAAATTGGCAAATAAAAAACTAATTCCCACTGAGTTGGCAAATGTGTGAGGAAACAGGAATTCTCATTTATTGCTGCTAGAACTAGAAACTGCTTCACTTCTATGGAGAGCAGCTTGGCACTATGTATCAAAATTGCCAGCACACATACTTTTGACTAATTTCACATCTAGGAATTTTTCTAATAGGTAAAAACTTGAACGTGTGTTTGTGATAGCAACAGACTGAAAATAAGCTCAATGCCCAATAATAAGGGACTGGCTAAATACATTGTGGCAGGTGGATACAGTAGAACGGATGAAGTTGTAAAAATGAGCCAGAAGTTCTGAGTGCATTTAAATGAAATGACCATCAAGATATAATAGGGAGGCCCTGGCCAGCTGGCTCAGCGGTAGAGCGTCGACCTGGCGTGCGGGGGACCCAGGTTCGATTCCCGGCCAGGGCACATAGAAGAAGCGCCCATTTGCTTCTCCACCCCCCCTCCTTCCTCTCTGTCTCTCTCTTCCCCTCCCGCAGCCAAGGCTCCATTGGAGCAAAGATGGCCCGGGCGCTGGGGATGGCTCCTTGGCCTCTGCCCCAGGCACTAGAGTGGCTCTGGTCATGGCAGAGCATTGCCCCCTGGTGGGCAGAGCGTCGCCCCTGGTGGGCATGCCGGGTGGATCCCGGTCGGGCGCATGTGGGAGTCTGTCTGACTGTCTCTCCCCGTTTCCAGCTTCAGAAAAAAACAAAAAACAAAAAACGATATAATAGGGAGAAAAGCATGGTTCAAAAGTCTAATATGCTATTGTTTGTGTAAAAAATGTGGATGCATGTGGTGAATGTGTGTGTGTGTAAAATATCTCTCGTGTCCTTGTCAGGATGCTTAAGTGGTCTAAGGTTCCAGACTAAAGTATTTCTAGAAAGATATATAATAAACTAGTTTTTATATATAAAATTGGTTTCCTATGTGAAGGAGAACAGGAGTGGGAGACTTTCACTGCATACTCTTTTGTACCTTTTGCAACTCTCAAACCATGTAAATTTGAATGAATTACCTAGTTTTTGAAAAAAAAAATGAGAAGAAAAAATAATCAGTACAAGTGTAACCGACCTGGGTGTACCTTGTGTGTTTACAAACATCTTTATTTGTACTTGCTCTATCCAGCTACATTAATTTGGGGGCACTTCTTGTTTTGTCTCCCTGGCACCCTGATGCTAATCAAGCTCAGCAGGAAATGAGTGGATCTTGACCCTGGCTTGGCGATACAGTGGTTAGAGACCCAGGCCCATCACTGGCCTCTCCTGCAGGAGTATCTCAAGGTAGGACCTCAGAAGAGTAGGGCGCAGGTTTAGCAAAAGGACAGTAGGCCTGCCCGTCAGCCACACTGCCTGTGTGGTCTTCCAGAAATGAGAGTGCCTCCTTGATCACCGGGCTGCTTGCTCAGCATCAAGGCCGTCACCGTGCAAAGAAGGAGATGCCGTACTCTCTGTGTTTTGCAGACTGTGGGAAGGCAACAGACTGTGGAGAGTCAGAGACCCAAGTTGATTCCCGCATTTTTGCAGGACGGTTTTTGACTTCTAACCTGAGTAAAGTGCCCTTCTCTCTAAAATGAGGGGTTTGATGTCACTTACCTCTAAGGGGCCTTATAGCATTGATATCTAGAATATCTATGGAAGGCCAGCCTTTAGCCAGAGGAAGAGTGACAGCCTAGGCCAAGGGACATTTTACCCTCTCTGGATTCCTGAGGCTCAAATGCTCATTCCAGACAACTTGGGAAAGGTGGAAAGAAATAAGGGTTGGCTCCTTCCCCTTGAGACCATCATCCCCATTCCTTCCCTCTTCTCACTGCCTCAGAACCACTCTACATTTTCTCTGAAGAGATTAGGAGATTCCTGACCAGGTGGTGATGCAGTGGATAGAGCATCATCAGCTTGGGATGCAGAAGATCCAGGTTTGAAACCCCTAAGTCAATGGCTTGAGCGTGGGTGCATCCAGTTTGAGAACGGGGTTGCTGACTTGAGCATAGGATCATAGACATAACCTCATGGGTGCTGGCTTGAGCCCAAGGTCACTGGCTTGAGCAAGGGTCACTGGCTTGGCTGTAGCCCCCGGGTCAAGGCACATATGAGAGAGCAATCAATGAACAACTAAGACGCTGCAATGAAGAATTGATGCTTCTCATCTCTCTCCCTTTCTGTATGTCTGTCCCTCTCTCTGACTCTGTCTCTCTCACTAGAGAGAGAGAGAGAGAGAGGAAGGGAGGGAGAGAGAGAGATTAGAAGAGAAAAATCCCACTGGCATCATCAAAGCCACATTAGAGAGGTGGCAAGGAGCAGAATTGAGCGCAGTACGCAAAGCACTATTTTGTCAGCAAAACTTGAGAAACCCCTACTGACTTCTTTCTTCTTCCTTCTTTTTCTTCTACCCTTTCTTTTCTTCTCCTCTTTCCTTCTCCTTCCTCCTTCTCCTCCTCTTCTTTTTTAAGGATTTTATTTATTAATTTTTAGAGAGAGAGAGAAGGGGGAAGGTGCGGGAAGCATCAACTCTCAGTAGTTGCTTCTCGGATGTGCCCTGACCAGGCAAGCCTGGGGTTTCAAATCTGCCACCTCAGCATTCTAGGTGGATGCTTTATTCACTGTGCCACCACAGGTCAGGCCTGACTACTTCTTAGAATATTTTCTAGAACTTCGGCCCAACTAGACTTAAATTTGACCTTGACATTGACCTCTCTGCTTCTACTATCCGACAGGCTATGGACATTTTCAGGTATACTCACGCTCCAACTGGCCAGGAGTTTTTCTCTTGCTGGTTCTAGGGCTCCTTTCACAGAATACCCTTTCTCTTTCCACACTGCTCCCTCAAACCGGCTCGTAAAGCAGAATTTCTCAAAATGTGGTTTCAAAGAATCTTGCTTTAGAATCACCTAAGAGGTTTACTAAGAAATAGACACCTGGCCTGACCTGTGGTGGCGCAGTGGATAAAGCGTCGACCTGGAAATGCCGAGGTCGCTGGTTCGAAGCCCTGGGCTTGCCTGGTCAAGGCACATATGGGAGTTGATGCTTCCAGCTCCTCCCCCCATCTCTCTCTCCTCTCTCTCTCTCTCTCTCTCTCTCCTCTCTAAAATGAATAAATAAATAAAAAAAAATTAAAAAAAAATTACTCATAAAAAAAAAAAAAAAAGAGAAATAGACACCTGAGTCAGACCTATTGGATTAAAATCTCTGAGGTTGGGCTGAGGAACTTGCACCTTTAAACAAACTTCCATGGTGATTCCTACCCACATGAAGTAGTTCCGGGAGCAAATAGTCTAAGGCTACCCTTCAGCTAATATTAGATACAGTGAAGACACAAACATTCTGCCTGTTCTTTGTTTCTGTACAACAGACACTTACTGAATGCCTACTGTGTGCTAGGCATGAGCTTGACCCATGAATCTTTCATTCATGAAGCTCTTGGGGAATGGCACAAAAATCTAAACCGTTTTCCAGAGGGAAGGTCATGTTATGAGACTCCTGATGGGTGTAGAATTCTTGTCCTTAGAATCCCTTTCATTCTATGCTGGGAGCCCTCCTCCCTCAATTCCTTTTACTCCAACAAGCAATGGCCTTTCCATGCTTTGGAGCTGTGGTCTGCTTGGGTACAAGTGTCTCAAAGGATAACACGGCGGGGCTTGTGGAGAGGGGTTGCCAAGAGGCTTCTTAGGAACAAATGTAAACATACAGCAGACCAGATTGCCACTCTCCATCACTTCTGTCTTGAGAAAAGAAGCTTGTTATTGAAATGGAGAAGAAAAGTAGTCATGAGGAATGGGTAGGGGGTAGCTGCTGTGGTGATCAGAATGGGAAAGATTTCAAAGCATTCCTACATCAAACACAACCTGGCAATCCAGCCCCTCTGCTATCACCTCCGGCTGAGAACTCTCAGCACCAGGGCCCAGCAGGGCAAGTAACCCTCAGGAATTCATGACTTAAACAAGCAATAAAATCAGTAAGACATTTCTTCCATACCCTGTGAACATACAGGAAACAAACTTTAAAGTTACTCAAAATACCCTATATTCACATCTTTCTACACACACCTCCCTCAATATTTTCCATTTTCCCCTTAGAAAACTACAGACACAGATTATTCTGGAATGTATTTATAGTAGAGCTAACATCTGTGCCAGAAATGAATCTCTTGTTCCTTTGGTTCGTGACTATTTCTCCCCCGGCCTAACCCTCCCCTAATAAAATACGCTAACATGGTAGGAACTTAGTAAACATGTGCTGCATCCGAGTCTGAGATGACCAGCGTCTGGACTGCCAACCTGAGCAAGTCAAGAACTATCCAGGAGAGACGACAACTCTGAATTCCAAGGTGGAGGATGCGCCAAAGACTGGGAGGGAGGGAAGATCGAACAGAATGTATCCCTGTGTGTGCAATGATCAGGGAGTCTTTTCAAGTAGTGAACACCTCACCCACAGTTGTGAAAACAAAACAAACCAATTTTATAACTTAAAAAACCCCTGATTTTAGACAGAAAGGAAAGGAGGAAGGGAGGCGGAGAGAAATTTTAATTTGTTTCACTTATTTATGCATTCATTAATTGATTCTTGTACGTGCCTTAACTAGGGATCAAACCCACAACCTTGGTATGTCAGGACGATGCTCTAACTAACTGAGCTACCCAGCCAGGACTCAAAATAACTCAATTTTTAAAAACAGCATTCTTTTTGGGGATATTTTTTCCATCAGCAAAAGCTTAATCTCCAGAATTTTGCTTCAGTGTAGTGTGGACAGCTCATGACCACATCAAAGTTAATGTTTAATTGTGATACAAAGGACCCAACTTTGTCCCAAATGCTTAGCAGCAAAAACCTGGTCCTTGTTGCAATGGAGGTTGCCAAGGCACTCAAGCAGTCTGTATTTCCTGAAGCCTTACAGAGAAGGGTCCTAAATTTGATAGATTTTGTCTGACTTGCCAGACAGTTGGGCTGGGTTTTCTGTTCTATATCCTGGGTCGCAGCCAGCTGGACATCTTCAGAGAGGTTTACAAGGCCACCCTTCCTTCTTGACCCCCCTGGGGCCTCTGGACCTAGAGTTGCCATTTGATGAGTATCTTTTGAGAGAGGGCCTTAGGGTTTTATGATAGGAGTGTAAGATCTGGGACATTATGCTGGTTAAAACTGGCTATTAATGTCTAGCCAGGGGTGGCTATGAGGACACTAGGACCTCAGCAGCATCTGATTTGCTGATACTTTTTTTGCACTAAGGGTACAAAGGCAGGACAATGAAGAAATGAGTCTACCTTTGAAGCCTGAGTTAGCTTTGAAGAGCTCTATAATTTCCTGACAGAACTTTATTTTTCTCTTTTAAAACACTAGGATGTTTGTCATTTAATTGGTTTCAGGAGAAAACTGAAGCAGCAACATCAAGTTTGAAGTGCTATTTTCAGCATAGATTTCTATTTCCCGGTGAAATCCAACAAGCGTGACAGCAGTGCAGGAAATCCAGATCCTTTTAGCTTTGGTGCTAGTTCCTCTCTACCTACACCCTCCCCACCATGGCTCAACCCTCCCCCATCTTGGCTCAACTTCAGCCTCACCAGCAGTAACACTTTGGTGTGGCTTTGCTTAGTCACAAGTTCATATCCCTGTAAGGAACTGGCTCGCTGGACTGCAATGGTTCCTATTTTCCAGACTTCCTCAGAGTGGAATTTTAGGCAAGGACTCAATCGCTCTTTCATGACAAGTGGATCAGTAAAACAATAATAAAACCTCGGTCACCATAACTCAGAGGCTGTAATAGATCAAGTTCTCAAGGGCACTTGAAAAGCCAAGAGTAGACTCTATTCACAGAGTTTTAGGAAACCACCCTCTTTCATTATTGCTGTGTGCAAATAACATTTATATGTTTAATTTGTTATTTTCCTAAGTCCCAAAGCGGGAAACATTAAAAGGAATATTCAAGGAAGCTGGAAAGTTTGTCAATGTAAATAGTGTCTTTGTAACCCTTCTACTCTTTATTTCCTGTGCCAACTGCACTTTTATTTCCCGTCTCTCCACACTCAGTAAACAGAACCATATTATCAAGGGAAAGACGTGAGTCCATTAACATTGTAAGCCCTCAGATTTCACTCGCAAGAGACAACGCAGCACTTATCTGATGGAACAGAAGCTTTAATTGCTTCGAGGTACAAGCCTGTCCAAACCGTTGCAATCTGACCAGTCCCTGAAAGCGCCTGGGAGAAAGCCTGCCCAGCACCAGTGTGTGTGCCAGCCTCCCAGACAGAAGCACGACAAGGGCTCCATCACAAGGGCAAATTCTTTATTTTGTCAACCTAGTCAGAGGAGAAAATCAGCTAAACTTCTGAACAAGGCAGAAACTTCACCTTCTCTCCAAATCAAAACCTGGCACTCCAACACTCACACTGAGGCCGCCACAAATGGAAGAAGTGAAGAAGCTGAAAGGAATGCTGCAAAGTAACGTGAAAATCAGGTCTAAAGTGAAAAGGCTGTGCCTCCCGAGGTACCTAGAACCTAGAGCACAAAATTTAGTCCCGTAAATTGGAGGGGGGGGGGGGGCGGGGAATGAAACCTCTGCTCTGGGTTTAGGAGAGAAATAACACCAGTGACAAGAAAGCCAAAAGCGCACAGGTCCTGAGGAACAAAAAGAACAGGAACAACTATCTTCCCCGGAGAAAGGCTAGGAGCAGTCCCCACCGGCGAGATCTGTGCTCCCTTTTAACCCCTTCCACACCGCCACGCCCACACCCGCACCTTAGAGAGTAGCCACCCACGACCCAGAACAAGTTCTCGCCCCCTCACCTGAGAGCCCAGTCCTGCCTTACTCCCCACACCTCGCCCAATACTAATCCGGGGAGCAGGACTCCTAGACTCCTGCGCTGCGCCCTCACTCCGCTTTTCCCAGGCCGCGCCTGGGCCTTGCCTGCTCTCCCTGGGGCCGGGGTCCACTGGGTGGCGGCCTCCCGCAGGTTCGACAAAGTTGGCGCTGGGGCAGGCGCGCAGAGTCCGGGGCCGTGCGGGGAATGCGCCCATTGGCCGGCCCACGCCACGTGGCCACCCCGGCCTCTATATTAGACCACTATTTACCTCGGGCTTGCTCGCCATGGCTTGGCAAGGGCACCTCTGTTAGGGGAGAAAAGCGGTGCAGCGCACAGCGCGGTGGTCCTGAGGTCCCCGCAACCCAGACCTGGACTGCGCGCTCAGGTGGGAGGGTCAGTACCATGAGTTCCTACCTGGAGTACGTGTCTTGCGGCAGCACCGGGGGTGGCGGCGACTTGCTCAGCTTCGCCCCCAAGTTCCGCCCTGCCGACGCCGGGCGGGTGGCCCTGCAGCCCACCTTTCCTCTGGGCAGCGGCGACGGCGCCTTCGTCAGCTGCCGGCCCCTGGCCGCTGCCCGACCTGCGCCTTCGCCCCCGGCCACCCCCGCGCCGCCCCCTGCCGCTCGGTCGTACGCGCCGTGTACCCTGGAGGGTGCCTACGAGCGGGACGACGCACCTGCGGCGGCGGGGGGTGCAGACTACGCCTTCCTGGGGGCCGGGTCCCCTTACGACTTCCCGTGCGCGCTCGGGCGGCCGGCCGACGACGGCGGAGCGCACGTCCACTATGCCACCTCAGCAGTGTTTTCCCACGGCAGCTCCTTGCTTCTCAGAGGCCAGGTGAATTACGCGGCCGTTGGCGAGCCTGGCCCCTTCCCAGCCTGTCTCAAAGAGCCCGCCGACGGCCACTCCGGCGCCTTCCAAACCGCGTCCCCGGCCCCTGGCGCTTACCCCAAGTCCGCCTCCCCAGCCTCTGGCCTCCCCGCCGCTTTCAGCACGTTCGAGTGGATGAAAGTGAAAAGGAACGGCCCTAAGAAAAGTAAGTGCTCGAGCCTGGGACGGACGCTCCTGGGCTTGAGGACAGAGGCCCCTTGCGCGGAACTGCGCTAGGAGCACCTTGCAGCTGTCCTTCTAGACCGCAGTTTGGGTTTTATGGATGAAACGCATTGCAAGGTGTTACTAAGCAGACGAATCCCAGTGAGCGTGCCCGGAACACACGCTCGGAAAGTATGCTAGGCATGGAGAAAATTGCGGTAGGGACTCTCTCCGTAGAGTATTTCTCCAGGCACAACTGTGTTAGTAGAGACCCAGGAGGGCTGCGGTGTGACTTTGATTCTAACTGTAACCTCACTGCTCGCCAGTGCTCTGTCTCGGCGTCGTCTCGACTCGCTGACGCTCCGTCTTTCTGTTGCAGGCAAACTCGCGGAGTATGGAGTCGCTAGCCACTCCAGCGCAATTCGCACGAATTTCAGCACCAAGCAACTGACAGAACTGGAGAAGGAGTTTCATTTCAACAAGTACTTAACTCGAGCCCGACGCATCGAGATAGCCAGCTCCTTGCAGTTGAATGACACCCAAGTCAAAATCTGGTTCCAGAACCGCAGGATGAAACAGAAGAAAAGGGAACGAGAAGGGCTTCTGCCCCCAGCCCCCCCTGTGGCTTCCCTCCAACTTTCCCTCTCAGGCAAGAACCCGGGGAGCCCTTCTCAGGCCCAAGAGTCCTCATGAGGTTCAGTCTTGAGGCTGAGGACACTTGGCCTGCAGAAGTCAGAGGTCAGCCCACCACTGTAGACTTACTAGCCCAGTTTGGGATGGAGGTGGGCCTGGCTAGAAACAGGTTTCACCTGGGAAAGGAAGCATCATAGTGGACTTCTGAGTTTCTCCAGGCGGTGGGTGTACAGATATTAACTTGAAATCTCCTAAGCCACTCATATGTGTATGATATGTGTCTTATCAGGGAAAAGGTGCCCAGCTGCCAGCCCAACCTTGCTGCTATGTTGCCTTAGTCATATGCAATTCCTGGGTGCAGAGTGGCAGTGCATTAGCTGCAGAGCTCTGCGAACTCTCTGATTTGCTCAAAAGAGCATCTACCCAAAGTTTTTCTGGTCTTAATTTAAAGGACAAGGCTATGTGTATTCAGCTTCTAGAGATGACCAAAGCTAGTTAGGGCCTCCTTGATGTAGCTAAGCTGCTTCAGTGATGAGCTTCACATTTGCACTCCAGTTTTCTTTTTCTTTAAGAAGCAGTTTCTACCTCTCCATGTGCCTGAATAAAGATGCAATTGCTGTTTAGTTAGACGAAGAAATCCACTGGATGGGTAAAAATTAGAACCTGAACTACGCCTTGACACCACTCAAACTGTAATGTAAATATATACAGTATGTATATTTTTTAAAAGGTTTGCTTGAAAGGAATATATGTGACATTTAATGTCATAGCATGTAAAAGGTTTGACCTTTTTATAGTAAAAGTTAAAGAATATGCTACTCTCTTCCTCTCATTTTGATTTTCTTTCAAGCTGATTCAATTTCTTCTATTTGGTATTTCTTTTTTTTTTTTAAAGGGAATCACTGACTTTTTTTTTTTTTACTATTTTATTTATTTATTTTAGGTAGGGGAGAGAGAGAGAGAGAGAGAGAGAGAGAAAAGGGAGGGGAGGAGCAGGAAGCATCAACTCCCCATATGTGCCTTGACAGGCAAGCCCAGAGTTTTTTGTTTTTTATTGTTGTGTTTTTTTTTACAGAGACAGAGAGAGAGTCAGGGAGAGGGATAGACAGGGACAGACAGACAGGAATGGAGAGATGAGAAGCATCAATCATTAGTTTTTCATTGCGACACCTTAGTTGTTCACTGATTGCTTTCTCATATGTGCCTTGACTGCAGGCCTTCAGCAGACCGAGTAACCCCTTGCTCAAGCCAGCAACCTTGGGTCCAAGCTGGCGAGCTTTTGCTCAAATCAGATGAGCCTGCGCTCAAGCTGGCAACTTCAGGGTCTAGAACCTGGGTCCTCCGCATCCCAGTCTGACGCTCTAGCCACTGCGCCACTGCCTGGTCAGGCAAGCCCAGCGTTTTAAACAGTGACCTCAGCATTCTAGGTCAACACTTTATCCACTGCGCCACCACAGGTCAGGCTTTTTGATATTTCTTGATTCTGCTGTGGGAATTTGTTTAGTTTGATGACTTTTAAAAATAACACTTCCTAGATATTGTGTACACAAACAAATTAGGGACAATTATCTGAGCAGTTAAGGGAGAAAAAAAACTATCCAGCTACATATCCAAGTAACCTAGGAATTACTTACCATAAATACCCTAGTTTTATGGCATATATGTAGACTGCACATTAACTTATAGCTCAGGCGCTCATGTGGGAATGCTGTAAAGCAGAGGGAACACTGCAAGGAGGTCTTGTTCTTTTGTGTCCTGATCTTACAAAAGGAAGAGGAAAAGTGACGTGAAGACTTTGCTAGTTGAGTAATATTCTCTGAGAAAGGCAGCTGCACATTCAAGTTCTTAATGGTTAAATTCTCATTTCCAAAATCAAGTATTATACAGAGGCTGGTACAGCTATTAAGTCTAGACAGGAGTGGGTTGGCCTATGATTTCAAGCTTCCTGCTTTCCTGTAACCCAGATTGAGTATCTGGCCTTGTAAGAGATAGCACAGGGGTATCTTTCTGTGTAGGAAGAAAGTACAGGAAAAAGTTGTAGGAAGAAGTACAAGCACACAGTCGGAAAGTTGGCATGAGGGTATGTGGATGGTAAAAAGCCTCTTCTCTAACCTTGTTTCCACCCAGCTTCCCAACTCCCAAGCTCCCAATTCTGCAGGCACCTGTGCTTGACCAAACTTTTATGTAATCTTACAGAAATGCTATTTGAAAAAATGCAATGTTCATACACAAAATCATTTTCCTCACTATATAGCTAGCTACCTATAGCTATATCTTTAAGTTCTCTGTATAATTCAACTGAAATGATTAAAAGCCCAAATAATTCAGATAAAAACCTCAGCTCTTCTTTTAGCTAGGATTTCTAGATTCTAGAGTAATGCCTCAAATCCAATAATTCAGAGATCTGATGATTGTGGAGGATTACTTTCCATACAAAACAGTAATGTGATTAATTGTCTCAGAAGGTTGACATTATAATGAAATTCCTGTCCTTTGCATTCACAGTTTAATGGAGTCTAAGAAATAAAATTATCAGCCTTCACAAACTCAGTTGATAAGGGGGAAAGGATATCATTTAAAAAATAGATCTGTCAGTATTATTCTTAAATTTTACCATCTGCCTTTCACAAACTTGTTACTGATCAGATCTTGTTTGAAACAACAGCCTCCCTCTGAGCTCTGTAGCGTTTTGAAAGGACTTGTTAAAGGAAATGTGATCAGCTTGCCTGTGGCCACCTCAGGGTTTCCCCTGTAGTGGTCTTTGACAAGACAATGTTTCCTTTTTGATAAGCATTCACTTGTACATCTAAACAACAACAACATAATACCAACACACTGGGACATTTCCTTAATCTGCTACCCTTTTCTTTGAAAAAATAAAGCTTTTTTTCGTCGACCTGGAAATGCTGAGGTCGTTGGTTCAAAACCCTGGACTTGCCTGGTCAAGGCACATATGGGAGTTGATGCTTCCAGCTCCTCCCCCTTCTCTCTCTCTGTCTCTCTCTCCTCTCTCTCCCTCTCTCTCTCCTCTCTAAAAATGAATAAATAAAATTAAAAAAAAATAAAGCTTTTTTTTTTTTTTTAAAGCTACTACTAGCACTTAGCTCTGATGGATGTCTTCCTTTATGAAGGTGGCCATTTTGACATGTGTATAATGCTATTCTATGAATCAGGCCAATATTAGCTATTTTTTGACCAACCCTAGGGATCTTTAAAAGCTTTCTTAATGCAGATCACTATACAGCTATATTCAGTATTAGGCAGAGTCCTGGCTGGAGATCGGGAAGAACTAGATGACCTCTGGAGGTCCCTTTCCACATGAAAATGCTACAGAAATAATTCAATGACTTCTGCAAATTTTATTTTTAGGCCCATCATTGAAAGAAAGAGAATTCAGTTCTAAAAAAAGCAAATACTGTCCCTCAGAATTACAGTGATACTGTGTTTACAAAGGGAAAATAGATTTTGGAAATTATTAAATACATTTCATTAGTGGAGGTACCTAGCCAATGTGGATTGTTTATAGATTATGTCCCCTTTTCATTTTTCAGAGCCTTGTGTTAATTTTGCGTCAGATCTTTCATAAAGTGTAAGGTTTACTACTCAAACTGTGCAATTGCTAAAACAATCTCATTTTTATTCTACAAGGTTTCAAACTAAACATGCTAATTCATCCTCCAGCCACCCATTACAAGAATGAATACACAGTGGACAGTTCTGGCTGTTGTATAATTAACTATTCAATGTTCCTTTGTCTTCACAGAATGACCGTGTGTCTGTTTTTCTGGATTCAGTATAGTTGGGAATAAGGAAAAAGAAATAAAGCATTTAATAGCATATAAAACTTCCATTGCTTGAGTACTAGCAAATGAAGGACTTGCTGATGTAAAAACCTACAGCAATGTCACCTAAATTCTCAAAAGATTAATTGTATGTGATTTATTCTGCCTCAGTCTCATATATGGCAAGGTTCAAGACCAGAAGAGGTTATGTTTGATTATCATGTCATTAGAAAGGAGGGGTAGGCTCAGGAGAGTTGCATTAGCTCTGATGTTCTTAATTATTTCTTATGGCCAAACAAATGCTCTATAGTTGCTGAATATTGAATTTGAAAACCTCAGGACCTAATCAGGTTCAGAGAGATGTTTAGTCTGACCACAGACCTCTCAACAAGAAAAATGCCCATTGTTAAAACTTTATTTGTGGTTTTAAAGTGAAACCATACTGGGCATATCTTACAAATAATGATTAATCTGTATGTATCGAAATAGAAATTAAGATTTTAATTTTTTGACTTCTATAGCATATTTCTGGGACATGAACAGGCAACAAATATACAAAATAGTTCTATTTAACATATAACTTGTATCTGCTTAAGTTATTCTTGTTATTCAGAGATATAATTGCAATAGAAACTTTAGCTAAATTCCATAATGAAACAAGATGAAAGAAATCCTAAATATTGATAGGAAAGGGAGTTCTATTACTTAGATTGTAAAGTTTTAAACATTATCTCTTCCATTTCTAATAGTATTATTGATATAATTTGGAAAGGATGGCGAAAGAGTGAATATTTGAACTTATAATAGCTAATAAAGCAGGTTACTGACACTTGGAGGCATTTCTAGAGGGCGCTAGACTATTTAGCATATTCCGTCCTTAGGGGTTGTAGAAAAGCTAAACTATAATTTGAGGAGTCCTCTTTAAGAAAAAAAAATACAAAATCAGAAATACAAGATTGCTAGGGCACTTCTCAGGAGCTAAAAGAGCCCAAGTTAGTGAAGCTTAAGTTTCTTTGGGTTCATAGTAAATCAATCTCTGCCTCTTCCTGAAACCATTGCTCCACATGCCCACGACCCAGCCATTGCCTGTAAAATGATAACAATGATTGCTCTCCTCCAACATCTTGGAGCACTGTTTGATCTTTTTCAAATGCATTCAATAATAGGTAATACAAACAAGGGCAGGTTGGAACTGTGTTCTATAACCTGAGCATCTCAATCCCACTCTGCTTGGGGATGGGAGTTCCCTCATCCTGGAGGGTCTTTTCTGTATGTTTCCTTCTCAATGATATAAGCAGAAGAGAAACATAGAGCTAGAAAGCCCACAGCTACACATGTAGCTTCTAAGCATTTCCCAGAAGGATTGAATTACTGAGGCTGAAATAAAGGACTGTGTAAAAAAGAACATTATTCTTAAGGGAGGAAATCTGGATTTTAGCACTGGAAGTGTTTTCTGATTAAAAGGGAAAATAACTTCCCTGGTTTGTTTTTCCTATAAAAAGAGGTGGGGGGGGGTTGGTCTGGATGGTCATTAAGTTTTTTTTATCACCCAGTATTCTTCTATAATCCTTTACTCCGCTGTTTATTACTGAAAAGTATACCTAACATATTGAAGCTCTGTAAGATTATCATCAACAAGAGGCTGTTATTGGAGTATTATCTGAGGCCTTTAAATTTTCATCTCTGTAGCTTTAGAACATATTTATGTGTGCATTGGTATGTGTGAGGTAGGCAATGTTTCTCATTGGTCTTGACTTGTTGAACAACAACAAAAAAATCTAACAATGCTCATTGCACCCTCCACCCCAAAGTTACCCCTTCCCTTTGAACAGATAAATTAGGGGCTAATAAGAAACTTTTCAAATAGGTGTCAGCACTTCACGTTCAGATTTTCAATCTCCTTGTCCTTAATTCCATACTTCAAAGTCGACAACTTTCAGAATAGAGAAATAATTTTGAATTTTTCTTCCTCTAAGATAATGTGGAATTGAAAAATAAATGCTCTCTTCTGTTGAAGAAAAGAGATATGGACAAACAAATCACTTCTTTCCACAGTGCTGCCTTATTTTCCCCCTCTGTTGGCTCCAGCTTTATAATTTCTCATTCAGATATGCAATGGGTGTCACACTGGACTCCTTGCCTTTAGTATCCTATCCAGCCAATCTACTGTAAAACTCTTATCTTTTTCATGTTCTGCTTTAACTTCTTGGTAGTTTTTGGTCGCCAGTGAGACATCTTTAGCCTGAGATTCAAGTCCCCCAACACCTATATTTCCATGTTAATCTCATACAATTTCTTGACACAAAACTCCCCAGTTGGAGTAGTCTGTTCACTCTATCTCCAAGGAAATTTATGCTTTTTGCCTTGAACATTTTCTCATGCTATTTCGCCCTCCCATAATTATCTTGTAACCTCTCCCTGCTTATCCAAAGTCATCTTTTTATAGCACAGCTCAAATCCTATCACGTCTGTGAAATCTTTTTTGTACCATCCAATTTTAAAGCAAACTCCTTTGAGTTTTTGCAGCAGTTATTGTTTGTAATACTCACTCAGTGTTTACAATATTCTGCCATATTATGAGGTCTTGATTTTTTTCCTTCTCTCTTCCCCTCTCCCTCTCCTTCTCCTCTTTGCTGCTGTTTCACTCTCCTCCCTTCCACATTAGTTCTCTCTCTATGGGTATATAGTTTATCTCTCATTGAGTACCTTGTGCATTAACAGTGGTCCTGCACTATTTGCTGAATACTGAGTGTAATTTTATTAGCTCAAGGGGTACAGTGTTGCTCATCACACACCTCTTCTACTAGGAGAAGAATGCTATAATGACTCATTGCTAAATATTCTTTGGATTTCATTATTTACAGTATAGCACATAGCTATTCTTGACCACACAATAAATATGAATAGGAGACTAGGAGATGAAGGAGGAGTGACTACAGACTTCCCTCCTATGCTTTAAGGCACATTCTCTTGATTGAGTACAGTGTAAACCAACAAAGAGTGTGAATATTATCTATAAGATCCCTTTTTCTTTCTGCCCTGGCCAGATAGCTCGGTTGCTTAGCGCATCATCCCAAAGCGTAGAGGTTGCCGGTTCGATCCCCAGTGAGGGCACATAGAGGAACAGATTAATGTTCCTGTCTCTCCCTCTCTTCTTTTCTCTCTCTCTAAAATCAATCAATAAAAAATTTAAAAACAAGACATTAATATAGAAACCCAACCAAATCCCATCATTTTTGTCATTAAAAAAAATAAAAGATCTCTTTTATCCTTACAGAATATAATTTATAATGCACTTTGGTTGTTGTCTGAGGCTTATTAATATATTGCATTTGTTATTTGCTAGTGTCATCTGGTTACCTGATGGAAATAAAATCACCGGAGGAGGATTGTTGAAACCAAACAAGGTCTAGCATATGATCTCTCAAGAAAGGTCTGGAGACAATTAAATATGATGGTTACAGTAGCGTACCTTGGAGGCAGACAGGCCTGGGAGTAAATTCTGGGACGAGTGACACTATGTTGCTCAGCTTTACATTCCTCTCTTAAAAATGGGAATAATAATGTCCTTACTTCATTGACTTCTGAGGGTGAACAGTTAATACATGTAGATTGCATAGCACAATAGACAGATTATGAGAGTCATAATAGGCAGCTAGGATGGAGAGACATGGGCTGAGGGAGAGAAATATTTATATATCTGACAAATATTTATTGAGCTCCCAAATGTTAGGCACAGACTATTAGATAGAATTAAAGAGATTTGAGAAGGGAACAAGACTCACAGGGAATCAGGTTGGAGAGAATAAGTAAAGGCCAAGAGTTATTGACAAACTTTGCAAAATATTGGTGGTACCTAATAACAGAGGGAGGTAAAATGGCAGTTGATGGATACTTGATGAGAATAATGGCTTGAACACTTACTGAATCAACTAAGAACCCAACACCTTAGAACAGGGGTCCCCAAACTATGGCCCGTGGGCCACATGCGGCTCCCTGAGGCCATTTATCCGGCCCCCACTGCACTTTCGCAAGGGGCACCTCTTTCATTGGTGGTCAGTGAGAGGAGCATAGTTCCCATTGAAATACTGGTCAGTTTGTTGATTTAAATTTACTTGTTCTTTATTTTAAATATTGTATTTGTTCCTGTTTTGTTTTTTTACTTTAAAATAAGATATGTGCAGTGTACATAGGGATTTGTTCATAGTTTTTTTTTTATAGTCTGGCCCTCCAGTGGTCTGAGGGACAGTGAACTGGCCCCCTGTGTAAAAAGTTTGAGGACCCCTGCCTTAGAAGAAGCCTGGGAGAAAGGAAGGACAAAGGGGGTGTCGGATCACGAAACACTGCTTCCAGTTACTGTATCATTATGGGCGATGCAGAAAACCGAAATCCATTGTGCTCCTGCTCATTCTTTCCCTCTGCCGAAGGACATGTAAATTACATGTATGGTATTTGGAGGGTCAGGTGTCATACATTAGAATGCAGTGATGATTTACATGAGTTTCCTATATTGTGGTGCCTCCTCGGGTTGAATTTATCATTCTCAAAAATAGTGACTCTGGTTGCTGTGTTTTGTTTTGTTGATCAAAGTTAAATCAACCACATTTCTGATTCTGTTGCTGCAGGAAGAAGAAATTTTTCCTTCTACCTACTCTGGCAGTGGGAAATCATGACTTTTCCTAACTGTGCATAAACCTGTACCTATTTCCATCATGGGATTATGAAAACCTGTTATTAAACTGGGGGTAGGCAGGAGAGAAGCTTGCTGAAAAAGAAAAAAGACACTTTGAGATCTAATTAATGGCTAAGAGATAATCCTAAATAAAATAGAAAGTATTTTATTTTTCCTAAATGTCTATGACCAATTGTCTAAATAGGTTAGTATTCCATTGCTTAAATGAGTGATTATTATATATAAGTTTATATCTCCTTTTACATTTTAAACCTGGTTTAAATTTCAAATTCATGAAGTGGGTGACATTACAAGCTTCTGAAAAAATTGTAGAAAAGATAGATTCAATGTAAATAAATAAAATAAGCTCCAAATGATGAGTTAAAACTATAATGCTTTTCATTCAGACAAAAATAGCATACTGCTTGTTCCTTAAAGTCTTCCATTGACTTTAAAAGCAATTTAAACTTTCTTGAGTTAACCTGCCAAAAAAGCCCAATTTATTCTTCTGTTTTGACTGCAAATAGAAGCCCACTTGCAATCAGAATAACCATTTGTTTCCCTACCAGCATATGGTTTCTTTGCAAACTTCAAAAACAGCTGTGTTTGAATCTCTGAATATGCTTTGAAATTTGTCACATGGTAATACTATCCAAGAACTCTCCAAGTCCACTTTTTTTAAAAATTCAATGAGAGGAGGGGCGGCAGAGAGACAGAGTCCCACATGCACCCCAACTGGGATCCACCTAACAAACCCACTAGAGGCTGATGCCCTGCCCATCTGGGGTGTTGCTCCATTGCTTAGCAACCAAGTTTTTAGCACCTGAGGCGGAGGCCATGGAGCCATCCACAGTACCTGGGCCAACTCACTCCAATCGAGCCATGGCTGCAGAAGGGGAAGAGAGAGACAGAGAGAGAGAGAGAGAGAGAGAAGGGAGAGCAGGTGGAGAAGAAGATGGGTGCTTCTCCTGTGTGCCCTGTCCAGGAATTGAACTCGAGACATCCACACACTGGATCAACACTCTACCACTAAGCCAGCCAGCCAGAACCTAAGTTCACTTTTATCAAAGGTTTGTAATTTTTGGCTTGGCCCTTGATTTTTGAAAATTTATATATTTTATATAGGTCTCTTAATTGGGCCCATATAAACAAAAACTATTTTAAGTTACATATTATACCAATAAACTAAATAAATTTTATTCTGAGTAGTCAAAGACAAATAAAGGTATTGCTTTGCAAATGTTCCTAACTCAAGATGCATCACAAAGACAAAGGCAAGCTACCTCAGGTTATTTGTAAAATAAGTTTTATACTTTCAAAAAAAGAGTTTCATGTTTTCCAATTATGCTCCTTCCAATTTTAGTTATAAAACTATTATAATTTTGCCTGACCAGGCGGTGGCGCAGTGAATAGAGCGTTGGCCTGGGATGCAGAGGACCCAGGTTCGAGACCCCCGAGGTCGCCAGATTGAGTGCGGGCTCATCTGGTTTGAGCAAAAAGCCCACCAGCTTGAACCCAAGGTTGCTGGCTCCAGCAAGGGGTTACTCGGTCTGCTGAAGGCCCGCAGTCAAGGCACATATGAGAAAGCAATCAATGAACAACTAAGGTGTTGCAACGCTCAACAAAAAACTAATTATTGATGCTTCTCATCTCTCTGTTCCTGTCTGTCCGTCCCTGTCTATCCCTCGCTCTCTCTGAAAAAAAAAAACACAAAACTATTATAATTTTGAACTTGGGACAAGTAGAGTTAGCCTAAAGCTTTCTCAATTACAATTATGTATATTAAGACACTTTAATAAAATTCAAAAATACATTTGGGTTGCTGAAATGTCAAACTTTGAAAACATTTTTCACATAATGCAATCAACAGTTCAAATGCTATAGAAATGTCTACCTGAAACCTATGTACTCTTATTGATCAATGTCACCCCATTAAATTTAATTAATAAATAAAAAAATATATTTTTTCCCCCTTTAATGTCAGAAGGCTCTTTTAGAGGCTGCTCTCTAAGTGAAGAAGAAAGTTATGTTAGTTTCATCTGTTTTTCTCTTTTTGTTAAACTTAATATTTTTATTAAAAAAAAATGTGGCCTGACCTGTGGTGGCACAGTAGATAAAAGCATCAAACTGGAATTCTGGGGTGGCTGGTTCAAAACCCTGGGCTTATCTGATCAAGCATATGTAGGAGTTGATGCTTTCTGCTCCTCTCTCCACTTCTCTCTCTCTCCTCTCTAAAATGAATAAATAAAATCTTTAAAAAAATGCGGCCCTGGCCAGTTGGCTTAGTGGTAGAGCATCCTCCTGGCATGTGGAAGTCCCAGGTTTGATTCCTGGTCAGGGCACACTGGAGAAATGACCATCTGCTTCTCTACCCCTCCCCCTTCTCTCTCTCTCTCCCTCTCTCTCCCTCTCTCTCTCTCTCTTTCTCTTCCCCTCCTGCAGCATGGCTCAAATGGTTTGAGCAGGTTGTCCCCAGTCACTGAGGATGGCTCCATGGCCTCACCTCAAGTGTTAAAATGGCTCAGTTCTGAACAACGGAGTAGTGGCCCCAGATGGGCATAACATCACCCCATAGGGGGCTTGCCAGGTGGATCCCTGACCAGGCGCATGCGGGAGTCTGTCTCTGTCTCCTTGTCTATCAATAATAATAATAATAATAATAATAATATGCATGGTATGTACCCAGTTTTATAGCTATCGCTGTGTACCAAACTATCTCCCCATGTGTTCATCTATCACTCTTCATATCTGTGTTTTCACAGAGACAGATATCAAGAAATATGACCACCTAATGTTAGTGATGATTATTTCTATATAGTAGTATTTTGTTGATTTTTTTCTTTGCAGTACTCTTCTTTTATAATGCTTAAAATTTTTAAATAAAGCATTAAATATAGAGGTAATACAGTCATTACTTTAAAATACATGAAAAAGGAGGAAATGCGTTTGGTAGCCACAGTCACTACATTTATTTTTGCCAGTGGGAGACCCCAGAGGAATTAGATAATGCATCTCAGGTGCCAATTCCTGAATAATTAAATAAAAATGTCTGTAATATACATGAGTGTACACACGAGTCAAATAAATGATAGATAAGGTCTATCACTCATTTCTTCAACAGGGAATTCAGCACTTGGGTGTCGCATATGTTGAATTTTCATCCTACCAGTTGGAAACAAGCTCCAAATTGTGCTGATAAAAGCAGAATTTATGATTAGCAAAAGAATAAGAAAAGAATATTTTTAGCTTAAGAAAAATAGAGAATCAAGATATATGGAAAACTATACTTCTGATTACCATTTTTTCAATACTTACAAAGCAAAACTAAAGAAATGCTAGTTTTACTATTAAAAGCAAGTCTATAAAAATATAAGCAAACTTTTTATAAGAATGTGTATTTTTTTTTAATCAAGTGAGAGGCAAAGAGGCAGAGAGACAGACTCCTGCATGCACCCTGACTGGGAACCACCCAGCAACCCCCATCTGGGACTGATGTTCTGCCCATTTGGGGCCGCTGCTTCAATGCTCCACAACTGAGCTATTTTAGTGCCTGAGACAGGCCTTGGAGCCATCCTCAGGGTCCGGGGCCAACTTGCTCTAATTAAGCCATGGCTCCAGGAGAAGAAAGAGTGAGGGAGTGAAGGGGGAGGGGGAGGGACGGAGAAGCAGATGATTGCTTCTCCTGTGTGCCTTGACCGGGAATTGAACCCAGGACTTGCATATGCTGGACTGATACTCTATCGCTGAGCCAACTGGCCAGGGCCAAGAATGTGTATTCTTAATAAGCTTTGCATTTTTTTCTGGAGAGCAACACCAAAATATTCTTGGATTTCTATCTTTCATAAAGTTTCAGGTCAATGAGATAAACACATCAAAAAAGAAAAAAAATCCTACAAAACAGGTTTAGTTAAAGTTCTAAGAGGCTAATTAAGGATTAGATAACCACAGTGAGAAATGCTAATTATTTCGCTGGCTTATTTCATTAGCAACTTGATACCCCTAGGTTTGTGTGAAAAACTTAAAAGATATAACTGTATTAGGTATCTTCATTTGGCTGGAATGATTAAAATTCTGTGGATCATCTATTACAGGCTGTTTGCTTGTTTGGACTTGCCCAGTATCCATTCCTTCTTCCTCTAACAGACCTTCTCTACTCTTTCTATGGGGAAAGAACAGCTGAGCCTTGTGCCCATGATGGTGACATCTGTGCCTGGTTTACATTTAGGGCTGTGGAGACACCACCTAGGTCTATGATCCTCCTATAGATAGATACCTAAAGTTAATCTTTTTTTTTTCCTGTTTAAATTAGCTTGGTTGGATACAGTGTCTGTCTTTCAGAGCCCTGTGTGATGCACTGCCCTCAAGGAACTTATAAACTTCGTAGTAAGGAAGATCAGACAAGTCCAAAAATAATGTTAAATGCATTATGGGAGCTTCACATGCTTAGATTGTGTCTACACAGCACAAAATGAAGTGGCAGTCTGGCACACATCCAGTTGCTTTAACAAATCTGGCAGCCCATTGACTGCATACGCCTTCAGAGTCAATCAGCTCTCTGGAGAAGGGAATTCTAAAACTTCCACTGGTAACTCACTGTGAGTTGCTCCATAGACTGTGGCAACTAGAGAAGTGGAGTAGATTTTTTTCTCTTAATTTCTTTTGAGTCCCAAGAACTTTCTCAGCTCAAAGTGGGAATTTTGAACTAAACGATGAACAAAGATTCCACTACCAATTGCTTCTTGCTTTGTTTCTTTTTTTTCTTCCTCTTTTCCAAGTGAGAGGAGGGGAGTTAGAGAAACAAATCCTAGCATGTGCCCTGACTGGTATCCACCCAGCAACCTCCATTTGGAGCCAATGCTCAGCCCATCTTGTCCCATGCTGGCAACTGAGCTATTTTTAGCACCTGAGGCAGAGCCTCCATGGAGCCACACTCAATGCCTGGGCTAATGCATTTAAACCAATTGAGTCATGGCTGCAGGAAGGGAAAAGGGAGAGAGAGAAGGGAGAGGGGGAGGGGGAGGGGTAAAGAAGCAGATGGCCACTTCTCCTGTGTGCCCTGATGAAAATAGAACCGTGACATCCACATGCTGGGCCAATGCTCCACCACTGAGCCAACTAGCCAGGGCACTTCTTGCTTTGCTTCATAGTTTGGTTAATTTTTATTCCTTCTGTTTCCAAGCCCTTCTGTGTTCCACGTTGCACTTTGTAGACATCTTTATTACAGAATGATTGCTTTATCGTGCAATGATCTGGATCCATGTCTACCTCCTCCAGGGCAGGAGCTGTAATAGACTCATCTTCCTAACTGGATTCTCGACTGTATCCATCTTTGCTATGGTTAGTATCATGTTTATTTTATATACCATAATTACCGAAGAGATTTTTAAAAAATGACTTGTGTCTGTACCCCATTCTGGTCCTTCTAGAAGGTACTGCCTGCCATGCCTGGGTTAAAATGATAAAGTAAGAGAAGTTTGTCTCTCTATCTCCTTTTTCTGAGGCTTTTCTGTCACTGCTCCCCTGTAGGTCAACTCATACCTTCCAGCCAGTAGTGGAATAAGTCAGCCCTAAAGCACTGACAGTGTTCTAATTTAACCTGGTAACACAAGTGCTCTCTTATAACTGTTTTTTAAAAACTGTACCCAAAAGTTCAATGCACTCTTCTGGATGTATGCTATATTTCACAATCAAGATAACTGAGATAATGCAGGTTAAAATGTGTAGTCCACCACTACACATAGTACTGGGTTTCCCTCTGAATGTGCGGGAAGAGTGTTTTAGTGTACTTTAGCTTTTTTTAAAGGCAAGAGTGAGACACTGAGAATGTTAAACACTTTCTGAGATGACCTTGAAAGTGGTATTGTAAGGTAGAATAAATGGGAAGAAGCAGAAGTCAGAGAGGCTTCCTAAGAATTCATTCAGTAGCCTTGATAAGAGATGATGAAGGTGGTCTTGGCCGGTTGGCTCAGTGATAGGGCATTGGCCCAGTGTGTGGATGTCCCAGATTCAATTCCTGGCCAGGGCACACAGGAGAAGTGCCATCTGCTTTTCTACCCTTCCCCCTCTCCTTCCTCTCTATCTCTGTCTTCCCCTCCTGCAGCCAAGTCTCCATTGGAGCAAAGTTAGCCCTGGCGCTGAGGATTGCTCCATGGCCTCCGCCTCAGGCACTGGAATGGCTCCGGTTGTAATGGAGCAATGCCCCAGATGGGCAGAGCATCGCCCCCTGGTGGGCATGCCGGGTGGATCCTGGTTGGGTGCATGTGGGAGTCAGTCGCTCTGTCTCTCCGCTTCTCATTTCAGAAAAATACAAAAATAAATAAATAAATAAATAAAATAAAAAAGAGATGATGAAGGCTTGAGGCAATGAAAAAAATAGAGAAACATAAAACAGTTTGGAAAAAATATATGAATGAGTTAGTAACTGATGCTAAAGAGACGAGATAAGACCAAATATAGACTTTAGCACTGTAGAAACAGAAATAAACATTTTTATCATGGTAAAATACACAGAAATTCAAACTTACCATTTAACCTATTTCTTTTCTGTACAAATTTTTTTTAATTTTATTTATTCATTTTTAGAGAAGAGAGAGAGACAAGAGAGAGACGGGGGGAGCAGCTGGAAGCATCAACTCCCATATGTGCCTTGACCAGGCAAGCCCAGAGTTTCGAACCGGCAACCTCAGCATTCCTATTTCTTAAATATACAATTTAGTGGCATGAAATAGACTCATATTGTTGTGCAAACATCACCACTACCATTGCCCAGTTTTTCATCTTCCCAAACCTGAGGCCCAGAAATACTGCACTGCAGGCTTAATGTAAAGCCTGGTTTGGGGCTACAATAATCAGATCCCTTATAGGCCCATTAGCTCTCTGGGTTTCTTGAAACCAGGAGGGCAGAACACTAGGTTATAATCAAGAATCTCTCTTCCCGGGCCAGAAGGGAAAAATGTAACCTGATACCCAAAGCGTTGCATTTTATTTTCCTACAATAGAAAGAAGGGCAGATGTACTGTGAAGGCATAGCAGGGAAGGGGTGACCTGGTGATGGAGGGGCTGTCATTTCACTGTTCTTTTTTTCTTTTAGTTAAAGACTCTGGTTAAAGTATAAATGCCCCTCAAGAGGGGTTATAGATTAACTTCCTGTACTAGTTATTCATTGCAATGTAACAAATCACCCCAAAACTTAGTGGCTTAAACAATAACCACTTATTAAATGTCACAGCTTCTGTGGGTCTGGAATTCTGGAGTGGCTTGGCTGGGTAGTTCTGGCTCAGGATCTCTCACAAGGTTACAGCCAGTCATCTGACGGCTTGACTGGGCCTAGAGATTCACGCCCAAGGTGGCTCACTCACGTGGCTTAGTCCTCTCCCTGTGGGCTTCTCCATGCAGCTGCTTGAGTGGCCTCACGACATAGCTACTGAGTCCCTCCAAAACAAGAAATCCAAGGAACCAAGGTGGAAGCTGCAGTGCCTTAATGACTTAACCTCTGAAACAACACACTGTCATGGTGGAATGTTCTGGTCACACAGTCCAGTACTGATTCAGTGTGGGAGGCTGGAAACCAGGAAGTGAGGACCTTGGAGGCTGATTTCCATATCTGTCTTCAGCTCCTGTCCTAGCTAGGAGTTAACCCAGGAATAGGGGAAACTTGGGGTGGGGCCTGGAGGGAGGCCTTAAGTTGGTCCTGGAAGCAGGAGAGGCAAGAAGGAAGGAAAGCAAGCTTTGTGAGTCTTTCCCTGCCCTAACAGAGGGCCTGAACAGCAGCCTGGATGAGAAAGGCACAGCCCCTGAAGGAAAGCACAGATTGGAAAAGAGAAATAAAATCATTCCCCCTTTAGCAAATTGGGTACAATTTTGAAACTTTTGACAAATGTCCTGGTAATCCCTGTCACACGGCTGAGTCAGCAGTTTTAGACAGCTGCTGATGCACCTACCAAACTTATTCTGTGTGACAGCAAATTGCTCTCTTCGTGTCTGTCTTCATCTTTGGAATGGGTTTGACTATTCATTCATTGGTAGTTTTGAAAAACAGGTTTATCATTATAAAAATACAGTATATTTATTTTCATGTTATTATTTTGCTTTAAAATGTTCATTAGTCTGTTTAAAAAGATGGTATGAAGATCCTCATAGACGCATTAATCAACACATTTACTTGATCATTTTTCTTTTAATTTTAGTTTTCAAAAATACCCTAAGGCTACATCCATTACAGGGTAATGAACTGCAAAATCTTATTTAATTGCAACGAACATATTTACTGGAGTTACGGAAAAGGAAAAAAATATGTAATTCTGCGAACTATCAATTTAAAAGAATCAAAACAGACCCTGGCTGGTTGGCTCAGTGGTAGAGTGTTGGCCTGGCATGCAGAAGTCTCGGGTTTGATTCTCGGCCAGGGCACACAGAAGAGGTGCCCATCTGCTTCTCCACCCCTCCCCTCTCCTTCCTCTCTGTCTCTCTCTTCCCCTCCCGCAGCGAGGCTCCATTGGAGAAAAGATGGCCCGGGCACTGGGGATGGCTCCTTGGCCTCTGCCCCAGGCACTAGAGTGGCTCTGGTCGCGACAGAGCGACGCCCCAGAGGGGCAGAGCATCGCCCCCTGGTGGGCAGAGCGTCCCCCTGGTGAGCCTGCCGGGTGGATCCAGGTCGGGCGCATGCGGGAGTGTCTGACTGTCTCTCCCCGTTTCCAGCTTCAGAAAAATACAAAAAAAAAAAAAAAAAGAAAGAATCAAAACAACCTCTGCTAATAGGCAAGGAAGTGCTTCCTTGCATTCTCACTGTCTTGCATTCCCTCCCTTCTCCCTTCACTCCAACTCACAGGCCTTGGAGAGAAGGACACCCAAGCCCAGAGTATTTTTGGCACTCAGAAGGCCTTGGAGACTTGAGGCTCAGAATTTGTGGCTCAGAACTCTTGGGAGATGGATGTTCTTAACATGCTGCTGGTTTGATTCTGATATAGGGCTTTAGGGTGACTCACCAACAGCAATTTCCAAAGCTCTCTTCCTCTGCAGGCAGATAATGCTCAGCAGATAGCTGTGCTGGGGGACCTTCAAGCTACCAACTGCCCTGGTGTCTATGAGTTATTCTGGTGCATTCCTTACTTACCTTAAAGATAGAGCATTTCTGAGGTGTCCTTACACAGTCTTATTTATGATTCTTGAATTATAAAGTATTTTGGTGGGAGATTCCCCCCATAAGTTTAAAAGTAATCATTAAAAATAGATAAGAAACACAAAGTCAGGAACACTTAATACACCTTGCTTTATGTACTAGATCCTGGTTCCATTATAGATATGATTATATTTAATTCAATCTAAGATGATTACTTCAAACTGGATTCTCCCACTGTCTGTTTCTGGTTCCTCGGGGATCCTATGAAAAATCCGAGAAAATTCCTTGCTGACTGAGGAGATATCAGACTGTAACATATGGCTCACACATGTGATTAGTGTTCCTCTCAGGAAAAATGCAGAGTTATATTTAGAATATAGGGTATGTGTTCAGTGGTTCTGGATGACCCAGGGGATTATTAGATTCTTCTTGTGGAATTTTCTATAGTTAAAAGATGAATCCAGCATTCTGACTATTTGGTGTGGACACTGGAGCACATCTGTAAGTTTTTGCAGGTGTGAGGCCTGCCAAATTTTCACTATTGTGTAGCTTCTTGAAAGCAGTAGCTCTTCAGAGAAGATTTTCTCAGTCTCAGTGTTCTTACCATGCATTTTAAAGGATTCTTTGACACAAGTTTCTGCCGAAGTAAAAGAGTGAATAATTTATAAACAATAGGTTATTGGCCTCCAAATGAAATGGGTTGAGCTATAATAGCATTGCCAGGTTTGCATCTATTTTATTGTTTTAAAGGAAATGTTCCTTTTTGTTTCACCATATTGTTTCACCATAATTGTGTTTTATCACATATATGATATTAAAACTAGTGAATGGGACATGATATCTGATTAAATTCTGACACTCATGTCATGGTCCTTGGAGGCCCTATGTTGGTAAATCAGGATTATGTGCTTGCCTTGGTCAAGGCCTTGGCTAATCTGTCTCAGAAGCTACACTGTGCCTTTCCCATCTTCTGGCAAGATATCTTGCATTGCAATGTAAACTTCTTGTTTCATATGTATCCAGCTTAATCCACTAAAGTCCTGAAGAATGTAAGGGCTTCCAATTGCCTACATGTAGCCTTTCCCTCTGAATATCAATCTACTCCCAATTTAAAATCAACACCCCTTGCCCAGTATACCCCTTAGTAAACTGGTTCCCCTTCCCAGTGACCTGACTGCTGCCACTTTAGTGACACCCAATTCTCTTTACTTCTAGATACTCAAGTGAAATCTCTTGGAAAATACAATTGCTTTCCTATTCTTGCACTGACCTTTTTTAAAATCCCTTTATTATTTTTTCTCTTTAGGCATTTAGATTCACTTTCCATTAATTATAGATATTTTCTGAGACTCCAATGTCTTTTCCATCTAGTTCAGCCTCAGTCCTGTCACCAGTGATTCTTCATGAACCATCTCCACCCCCACTTCTCCCCCCACAGTCCCCACACCAAATTGTGCTACTGTCCTGGGCTCTAGGAAAACTGTAGCAAGTTTGAACTATTTTATCTATCTATCTATCTATCTATCTATCTATCTATCTATCTATCATCTATCTATCTGTCTATATATTTATTTATTTATTTTAGAGAGAAGCAGGGAGAGAGAGACAAAGAAACAGAAACATCAAGCTGTTCCTGTATTTGCCCTGACTGGCGATGGAACCAATAATCTCTGCAATTCCAGAGGACACTCTAACCAACCGAGCTATCCGGTCAGGGCTTAATTTGTTTTATTGATTGATTTTTAAACAGGCAGACAGAGGAAGGGAGAGAGAGGGGAGGGGGAAGGAAAGCATTCATTTATTGTTCCACTTAGTTGTGCATTCACCGGTTACTTCCTGTGTGTGCCCTGACCAGGGATCAAACCTGAAACCTTGTTGTTTCGGGAGGATGCTCTAACCAACTGACCTACCCAACCAGGCCTATTTTATCTCACTCTTAAGAGCCTCCTCTAAAAAAATCTATTTAACTCATCCTGCCTGATTTCCCATTACTGCCAAAAACACACCTCTACTTCTACTTTAATCAGGTTAGTTTCCTTTTGTCTTTTGTTCATAAAGCTCTTTTGTTCATATTGCTTATTTATTTTTTCAAGCACTTTTTTTTTCCTTAAAAGATTCCTTTTTCCACCATTCAAATCTTCATATTCTGATTTCTGATAACCCTATCTAGTTTCTATGTTGTTTAATCCTTACAGTATACCCAATGAAACATGTATTATTAGCTCCATTTACAGATTAAAACAAAACAAAACAAAACCCAGGGCAGGAGAGGTTAAATAAATTTCCCAGGATTACACAGTTAAGAACTGATAGATTCAGGATTTTCACCTGATTCGGCTGCATGAAGATCTGAGACAAATTTAAACATGTCTTCATTCCTAATAAGATATCCATTATTAAAGACTCGATTATTAAATAATGTGACTATTATAAACCTTAAAAAGTAGGACACGAGAAAGAGAGAAAGTGAAAGAGTTTTGGAATTATATTCATGGACTTCTTTCTAAAGAATAGAAACATCACAGAAGTTAATGACAGGTCATGCTAGTGGACAAGGTGTCTTTTGGGAGCTCTGGTTTGCCATTTTTAGCTTAAGGTTTATGATGCAGAGGGGACAATAATAAAACTGTTCAAGCACTTGAATGGTTTGATTGGGATGCAGTTCACCTCTAAAATAAGATTGAGGATCGAATGTTACCATCTTTCTACATATCAACAATTCAGCTTGGTACTTCATGACACTTTGGTGTCAAGTACTATTTCATCTTTCTAAAGATTGCTGGCTCCTCAGACAATTTCTGGAGTGGCAGAGATCCTGTAGCTATCTCCCATTATATGAACCATAAGAAGCTATGAGGTTTTGACAATCTCTGGCTGAAAACAATACCTTGATCTGCAGAGAAGATCTTATAAAAATAATGTTGGCAAAAGAACAACAACAAAAACCCCCAAAAGAACTAATTTTACTGAATTCCTGGAACTGGTGGCTACCTAAGAAAGGGTATTTCAGAGCTCTATACATTTTCCTCTGGGACTTAAACAGCATGGATTCCTGATTGAAGAAGGAAAGCTTTTGATGTTGATTTTGAGCTTCTTCTGTGCATTTCAAGTTATATGGGGATGACCTAGGCACCATGGTTGAAGGAAGTGATAGTGAGAATTTGAGTCTCACAGTGACTTGGTTATTAGGTTAATCGTGATTCTACTCAAACTATACTGTTTGTTGGAGCCTGCTAATAAGCAATGCCATTAGTTAAAAAAGATGAGGCTGCTCATATCTAAGAGAACTAAAAATTTACTTTACATTGCTATGGGCAGAAAAATGTTTGGTGGTCAATTTAGATTCTCACAAGCACCAGCATGTAATTTGCAGAACAGTCCACAGGCGCAGCATGAATTGGGGCAGTGTTGCTTGGAGTCTGCTAGAATGACAGGGACAGACAAGGAGGGAGTGTATGCAGTATTTGTTGTGTGGGAGGACGGCTGGGGTAGGAAGGCTGAAGCTCATATATAGCCAGTTCTTATCAAGGTAAAAGGGAATGGAACTACTTTCCCTTCCCCTGTACACAACTCAGATTTCACATGGCATTGTTTTGACTTCTTTTTGATTTTAAATCTGTCCATATTGCATATTTTAACTTGGAATCTACTGTGCAGAGGTTCTGGGGTGGGAGGTAGTAGGGAAATTTGAACTTCCTTAGATATGATCCTAGGCTTTGTACCTCCCTTGGGGTGGCACTAACTTGGTTAAAATCTATAGTTTCATAAAATCTTTTCCTTGGGAAGAGTGAGAAGTCCAAGGCTTGGCAGAACCTCATGTCCATCATTGTTACCAACATCTTGTTAAATAACTCAGTCATGTAGTATTTGCTAATTGGTATTAAAATCCCAAACAATTTTTAAAAATCAAAGTCCTTAATATGAGCAGTAAGGGGATAGGAAATGCTAAAATTAGCAAAGGTGCACAGACTGGCTAAGAACATCCACCAACCTTTTTTCTGAAACCCTTAACTCCATAGTATAAAAGACAGACCCATTGGATCTTTCTTTGTTTCTTTTTAAAAATATTTTTTAAGCCTACCTAAAGTCTCTTTTTATTATGGAAATTTAAAAACAAATATGATGTCTAAACTATCTTGAGAATTCTATTCATTTGATTGATTTTCAAGCTAGATAACTAGTGATTCAACTTGGATATTTTCTTAGCTTATGTTTTCTCAAAAAGAACGAAAATATTTTACTTTTGATGTACAACAGATGAGCCAAGTATAGGTTATATGCTTCAGTATGCTATTTAGGGATTCTATAATGGAAATATTTTGGAGTTTGTCCTATCATATTGGTTGTTACATGAATGGTATTATTTTTAATAAAAGCATAACTTTTGACCATCATTTTATTTCCCTCTCACTAGGGTATAAACAACATTAGATGACTTTCTTAAGATTGTGAAGAAAAAAACCCTATTATTCTATCAGTGACCTTTGGCAAGCAACTGCTTTCTTGAACTACTTATGTCTCTGGAGTGTTTGACTAAGGTTTCTTCTGGTCAAGCCATTGGCAAACCAAATGTCAAATAACAATGTGGTCATTTTTCATCTTGAGATAAGTGTTTCTCCAATAAGATGATCAATTAGTCTTATTCACATTATAACACACCTCCCCATGTATTTTATGTGATACAAAGATTTCTGTAGTCTTATAACCTTCTTATAAAAAAACCCCTTCTTCTAGATTTCAGGTTACTAGAACACATAATGAATCCAAACGTACCTCATGTATGACCTATGTGTATTGACATTTTCATTATACCAATATATCCTTCAAAGGTGGTATTATAAAAAAAATAAATAAACCTCTTTTCTTTAGGATATGAACTAAGGTCTTTCATAGAAAATATCCACTTTTGACAGAAATAAAGTTCTGGAAATGGTCTTTTCACTGAAGCCAAGCTTATATTTAACTACAAGTCCCGAGGATATTTTTCAGTTGGAAACAAGGCATTTCATGGCATGCTATATAAGAAAAATTCTGAAATTTGTTTTTGGGTTTGTTTTTTTTTTGCTAGAAAGACATTTAAAGATGCTGCACTTTCTTCTAAAGAATAGTCCAATGTGGGAAACATTAGGTGTACGTATTGAGGAGAATCTCAGAGCATCTTTACATATTACTTTTGAAAAATTTTGACCTCTGCTGGGGTGCGTAGATAATAGTTATAACCACTGCTTCAAATGCAGGCAGATTTTACATATGAACTACTTATTTTTTATTTCTTGTTAATGATAACATCATTTAAATCTATCCATGCTTCTGAAATTATTCTAATTTTTATTTATTTATTTATTCATTCATTTTAGAGAAGAGAGACGGAGAGAGAGATAGAGAGAAAAGGGGAGGAGCAGGAAGCATCAACTCCCATATGTGCCTTGACCAGGCAATCCCAGGGTTTCGAACCGGTGACCTCAGCATTCCAGGTAGATGCTTTAACCACTGCGCCTCCACAGGTCAGCCCCTGAAACCATTTTACATTAGAGTTGAACAATTTATAAATTCTGCCCAACAGATACCTACATTTTAGAGAGATCTATGGATGCCCTCATTTTTAGAGATCTTATTTTTAATTAATGAAATTTTAAAAAGCCCTTTCTGAGAATGGTACTTGGGAGCCCAGAGTGTTTACACTTCTGAATGTAAACTGTTTCAAATCATTTTTGGAAACATGATTAAAAATATAATGCTAGGCCTGACCTGTGGTGGCGCAGCGGATAAAGCGTCAACCTGGAAACGCTGAGGTTGCTAGTTTAAAACCCTGGGCTTGCCTGGTCAAGGCACATATGGGAGTTGATGCTTCCTGCTCCTCCCCTACTTCTCTCTCTCTCTCTCTCTCTCTCTCTCTCTTCTCTATAATGAATAAATAAAATCTTAAAAATATATATAATGCTAAATCTATATGTATATGTGTGCCTATGTATAATGAGAGAGAATCATAGTTCTATGTCCAGAATCAGTCTTTAGTAACACATTCTAGGAAATTTGGAATACTTAACATATTCATAACAACTGGCTTAATATAATAACAACATACTCTTGTACCTTTGAAAGTGAAACAGCAGTTTCAATAAGCATTATAAATAAAACAATCTTCACTGGTTCATTAATTCATTCATTGGTACTTATGACAAATCAGTGACAAGCACCTAATCTGGGCCAGGTAATGTGCATGGCACTGGAAATACAAAGATAAATGACAATCTGTGCTGTCCTGCAGAATTTTTTCTCTTGGAGTTTTAATGTTTAATTTCGTTCGTGCTTCTATTAGGAAGGAAAGGCGAAGAGGAGGAAAATGATTGTCTAAAAAGGTATGGAAGCTTGAGTCAGAAGCTATTATTCAGCTTTTCTTGGGAGATTCTGAACTCTTCATTATTATAATGGTTTCACTCCTCCAACTGAAGTGAAACATACACCTCTTTTTTCTTCCACAAAGATGGATGACTAGTGAAAAGAGAAGAATATGGGATCTGGAGCCAGATAGGTTTTGGGCTGGGATACTAATTCTGATACCAATTTGATTGTAGATTTCTATTATTTACTTAATTAACCTCTACGTGGACTGGTGTCCCCATTGCAAAATGGAAATAAAAATATTAGTTGGTCCTTGCTGAAAGGCTGATTCTTTCCATTTCTAGTCCCTTCTGGCACTATCGTTGATCTGAAAATAAAGTTTCCACACACACAAAAAAATTTAAATAAAACCTGGGAATTGTATCATTCAAACAATGTGGTATAATTGTTAACTATGGATGTTTTTTAAGATGCTGGAATAAAAATGATGTCTGGGCCTTCTATGATATATTCTTGGTCTGGCTGTGCATGTTTGGCACTGGTCCCAGACTAACTATAACAAGTCTTATAGCCTGGGTCAATATAATTTCTGATCTCTAGGTTGAATGAGAAAGCTTTCCCAGACAAGATTTAATTCACAAATGCGTTTAGGTAGACACTGGATATATCTAACAGTGCATCATCAAGTGAACACAGGTCATCAGCATAAGCTCAACTAACTGAAAAGAAGCTTGCCTTAGGAAGCCAGCAATCTCACCAACAGATCCTGCTGGGGATTGACTAAACATAATTGTTCATTGAAAAAAAAATTTTAAATAGAGTATTAGAGATATATTTTCCCACTGATAGTTGCACATAATTCCCCAGAGTGTTAATGAAAGCTCAAAAGAGCATCATCGAAAGAATCTACCTCTTAACATCCATGTTCATCCGTCAGTCTCCATTCACAGGCTCTTGAAGGGGGTGGGCAAGGAAACAACATCCCCTGGAATTTTCAAGTAAGAGGGGTCCATCTCCTTATGCTTACCAGTTCTCCACAACACAGCCTTAGCTTTAAAATGGCTAACCTCTTTGGAATCATGTGTTCCCATCCCTAGAGGATGGACTTTGCTCTTTACCCCTCTAGAATAGATTAATGGGATTTCATCTAATTTACTCCATGAAGAACAAGCTTTAAAAAGCCAGGCTCTCCTGATTTACATGGGCAATAAAAGACTTTTTTCTTTTATTCTGGCTTTGGCCAAAATATTTCTGAATTCTTAAACTTAAAAGCTTTATGTTCTCAGACTATCAGCAGAAGTTCAATGTCTTTATTTTTCCATTCATTTTGCTTGAAATAAACAAGCCTATATTTTCCAGTTTCTTCACTAACTGAAATCAATTTTCGAGTTGGTATCACAACTCAGTTTGAAAAGTCACTGAGAAATTTAGGACCCCTGTTTCTGCAGCCACTTCTAACGACTGCAATAGTAGATTTAGACTGCTTTCACAGTAGTTTTATAAGCCAGGTCCAAAGGAATGCTTGTATTTCTGTGCAACCCCTCCTAGTGATACAGCCATTCAATCTAAGTGAGACTGCAGAAGCTTTACTTTTGCAACTTGTTTGGCTTGTGGCTGGTATTAATTTTCTACAACTGCCTTAGCAAATTATCAAAAACATAGTGGTTTAAACCAACTCAAATTTATTATCTTACAACTGTGGAGGTCAGAAGTCTGATGGGGGTCTCACTGGCCTAAAATCAAGCTATTAGTACACTTCTTTCTAAAGGCTTTAGGGTAGAACCCTTTCCAGCCTCCTTGGCTCATGGTCCTCAAAGCCAGCAGTAACTAGGTGATCTCTCTCACATCCCATCATTGACACATTTTTCTGCGTTCTGTTTTGACTTTTAAGGATCCTGTGAATACTGGACAATCCAGAATAATCTATTTTAAGGTCAGATGACTACCAACCTCAATTCCATTTGCTCAGTAAGAACATATTTACAGTTTCTGGGGTTTAGGACATGGCCATCTTTGCCTACCCCAAGCTGAATAAAATCCCCCCCCCAACAAATAAAAAGAAACAGCACAAAAGGGCAATAAATTTCTCTTTTTCAGAAGAATAAAACAAAAATCCTTCTCAGATGGAGAGATTTCATTATTATAAATGGTCTCACTTCTCCAATTGAAATGAAACATACATACCCTTTTTTTGTCATTTGGTTTGAGGATTAGGAGCAATTGGTTTTGAATCATGAATTCGAAGTGAGCCTTGAGCTAGAATTCACAGATTTGTGACAGTCACAGTAAATAGAGTTCTAAATCTTTGTGGGGCGGGGGTCAGGAGGTCTTCATCTCATGTTTCAGATATAAACTGGGGTAAACAATTACCTTCTTACAGGTATCTGCTGGGAAGTAGCTATCATTCTAATCTGAACTGGGTTTAAGATCTCTGGATAAGTCTCCCCTTTCCTCTGAGCTTACATTGCAAACGTCTGTTCTAGGTGCCAAGTCCCTGACTATTTAGTACTGGCAATCTGGGCAGGGCAGTCTGGCAGAGTAGCTTTCACTGGCAGCGGGGACATAAGTAGATACTTACTATCACTGTAATTGATTTATCTTTTTCTCTCTTTTTCTGATTACTTGGACTTAGGGGTTGTTTTTATTTTCCCTTCTTCCTCCTACCTCTCATTTTCTCCCTGCTTCTGTCTTCTGCCTGCTGGGGAAACCCAGTGCCTCCCAAATGGAAAAGCACATATTACTGTTTTGTGAAACGTGTGCAGCTTTTACAGTAGAATACTATGTAGCTGTGAAAAAACACCAGATTGGGCTTGGTTTTTCTGTATTACCTTCTCATTCTCCCTCTGGCCTTTAAAAATACGTCTAGTATAAAGAGTCCTTCCCAAGTCAAGAGATGCAAAGACAAAAACATAATGAAATCCTTTAGAATTGGGTTGGGGAGAAGCAGGTAAGGGGAAGAAATCTTTCTATTCTGAGGTCACAGTAGTAGACTGTTTCTGTATCCCTCCACTCCCCTCTTCTCACCTCCACACTTTTCATAAACAACCCCAACGGGCTTCCGTACCTGCTCAGAAGCATAAACTTTTCAATATGCTTAAGTGCTTCTGATTTGTCCTTACTGATACTTGTGCTAGAAGAAGTTGCTGAATCCCATTCCCCAACAGTAATGGGTCATGGGCTGATTTTAGACCCTGCTGGATGCTAAAAAGAAAAGAAGAGCTCTTATTTCATAGGTCTTTTATTTTAATGACCATTGTAGTAGGCAGCCTTTAAGATGGTCCAGTGATCCTGATTCCTCAAATGTACTCTGGACCTAGTTACTTTCTTCCAATCAACTGAACAGGGCAAAAGTAATGAGATCTTGGTTCTGAGATTAGGCTACAAAAAGACTCTGGCTTCCATTGTGCTTGCCCTCAGGTGTTTGTTTTGATGAAACCAGTGACCATATTTTGAGCTGCCCAATGGAAAGGTCACGTGACTAGAAACTGAGGCAGGTTTCTGGGCAACAGCCAGGGAGCTGGAGCCCTGGCCCTCAATGCAGTGACTTCAGAGGAACTGAATCGTCTCAGTAACCACTGGCGAGAGCTTGGAACTGGGTCTCTCTGTGGTCAAGCCTTGAGTCGACTATCGTCTTTGACACTAAGGCACCTGGCAAAGCTGTGCCTGGATTTCTGACCCATAAAAACTGTGGGAAAGGCCCTGGCCGGTTGGCTCAGCGGTAGAGCGTCAGCCTGGCGTGCGGGGGACCCGGGTTCGATTCCCGGCCAGGGCACATAGGAGAAGCGCCCATTTGCTTCTCCACCCCCCCTCCTTCCTCTCTGTCTCTCTCTCTTCCCCTCCCGCAGCCAAGGCTCCATTGGAGCAAAGATGGCCCGGGCGCTGGGGATGGCTCCTTGGCCTCTGCCCCAGGCGCTGGAGTGGCTCTGGTCGCGGCAAAGCGATGCCCCGGAGGGGCAGAGCATCGCCCCCTGGTGGGCAGAGTGTCGCCCCTGGTGGGCGTGCCGGGTGGATCCCGGTCGGGCGCATGTGGGAGTCTGTCTGACTGTCTCTCCCCGTTTCCAGCTTCAGAAAAAAAAAAAAAACTGTGGGAAAATTAATACTTGTCTTAAGCTTCTAAATTTTGAGGTAATTTACTTTATAACAACAGATAACTAACTAATATAACAATAAAATGGTATTACAAGAAGTTTGGAAGATAGAGGGAGAAAAATCACCCATAATTCTACCACTCAACCACAACCATGGCTTTACTTCTTGCATGTTTTATTCCAGCCTCCATACATATGTACTCGTGTATTTACATTGCTGATAAGCATAATGTGAATAAAATTCTACATCCTTTTTTATTTCATTTAACATTAAGTCAGAAGTAGTTCCATGTAACTATAAAAATCTTTGTACTTATAATTTTAATGGCTGCATAATATTCTCTCAAATGAAAGTACTATAATTTAGATAATTTTCTCATTCTCTTTGGGCACTTCATTTACTTCCTATTTAATTTGCAATTAAAAATAACATCATCTTGGGTATGTAGTGCTGTCTTTTTTTTTTTTTTTCCTCTCACCACTTCAATTTTCCCCATCTCCTTTTCTTCCTTGGTACAGTTCTCAATTTACAGTAGTAGCTCTTCAGATATTCCTCAGTGGTCAGTAGGTGGCAAAATTTCTGAGTCACTTTATGTCCAAAGCTATCTTTGTTCTTCTCTCTCTTAAATATTAATTTAAATGGCTATTGATTTTCGGTTGAAAAGTACCTATTCAAATATCTGGCAATATCAAACTATTTTTTAAATTAATTAATTAATTAATTTAGACAATTAAATTTAACAGGGTAACCATTGGTCAAGCAGAGTACATAGATTTAGAGAAAACATCTCCACATTATTTAAACAGTAGATTATGCTGTATACCCATCACCCAAAGTCAAATCATCTGTCACTCTATATTTTGTTTCTCTTTAAGCTCCTCCCCTTCTCCCACTCCCTCCTTTTTTTCTCTTCCTCTCCTCCTGGTAACCACTGCACTTTTATCTATGTCCATGAGTCTCAATTTTGTGTCCTACCTATGTATGGAATTATACAGTTCTTGGCTTTTTCTGATTTACTTATTTCACTTGGTATAATGTTATCAAAGTCCATCCATGTTGTCGTAAACAATACTATGTTATCATTTCTTATGGCTGAGTAGTATTCCATTTTATATATGTACCAGATCTTCTTTATCCAATCCTCTATTGAAAGGCATTTTGGTTGTTTCCATGTCTTAGCCACTGTGAACAATGGTGCAATGAACATGGGGTGCATGTGTCTTTACGTACCTATGTTTTCAAGTTTTGTGGGTATATACCGAGTAGAGGGCTTGCTGGGTCATATGGTAGTTCTATTCTTAATTTTTTTGAGAAACCACCATACTTTCTTCCATGATAGTTGCACTAATTTACATTCCCACCAACAGTGAATAAGAGTTCCTTTTTCTCCACAGCCTCTCCAGCACTTGTTATTACCTGTCTTGTTGATAATAGCTAATATAACAGGTGTGAGGTGGTATCTCATTGTAGTTTTTGATTTGCATTTCTCTAATAGCTAGTGAAGATGACCATTTTTTCATATATCTGTTGGGCCATTTGTATTTCTTCCAGGGAGAAGTGTCTGTTCATGTCCTCTTCCTATATTTTTATTGGATTGTTTGCTTGTTTGTTGCTGAGTTTTGTGAGTTCTTTATATATTTTGGATATTAGCCCCTTATCTGAGCTGTTGTTTGAAAATATCATCTTCCATTTAGTTGGCTGTCTATTTGTTTTGTTGACAGTTTCTTTTGCTGTGCAGAAGCTTCTTAGTTTGATGTAGTCCCATTCATTTATCTTTGCCTTTACTTCCCTTGCCTTTGGGGTCAAATTCATAAAATGCTCTTTATGGCCAAGGTTTATGAGTTTAGTATCTATGTTTTCTTCTATGTAATCTATTGTTTCAGATCTTATATTTAGGTCTTTGATCCATTTTGAATTAATTTTTGTCAAGTTTCATTCTTTTGCATGTGGCTTTCCAATTTTCCCAACACCATTTATTGAAGAGGCTTTCTTTTTTCCATTGTGTGTTTTTGGCTCCTTTATCAAAGATGATCTGACCATATATATGTGGTTTAATTTCTGGGTTCTCTATTCTGTTCCATTGGTGTGTGTGTCTATTTTTCTGCCAGTACCATGCTGTTTTGATTATCGTGGCTCTGTAGTATAGTTTGAAGTCAGGTACTGCAATGCCTCCAGCTTCGTTTTTTTTTCCTTAGGATTACTTTGGCTATTCGGGGTTTTTTATAGTTCCATGTAAAACTGATGATTTTTTGTTCCATTTCTTAAAAAAATGACATTGGAATTTTGATGGAAATTGCATTAAATTTGTATATTGCTTTGGGTAATATGGTCATTTTGACTATATTTATTCTTTGTATCCAAGAACAAGGAATATTTTTTCATTTCTTGTATCTTTTTCGATTTCCCTTAACAATGCCTTGTAGTTTTCATTATATAGGTCCTTTAAATTCTTTGTTATGTTTATTCCTAGGTATTTTATTTTTTTTGTTGCAACTATAAAGGGGATTATTTTTTTGAGTTCTTTTTCTGAAATTTCATTGTTGGCATATAAGAAAGCAATAGACTTCTGTATATTAATGTTGTATCCTGTGACCTTCCTGTATTGGTTTATTGTTTCTAATAGCCTTTCTGTGGGGTCTTTGGGGTTTTCTATATACAGAATCATATTATCCTAAGAAAAGTTTTCCTAATGAGATTGTTGGGCAGATAAAATGTATTTTGCTCACTTTGTTAAAATGGTGCTGCCCACGTGAGGCCGTCGCCCAGGTGATATTAATGTGTGTTGAGAATCCTTGTAGCCTGGGGCTTGGTTTTGGGATTAAGCCTTTCCCACCCTTTTTGATGTGGGGTGGTACAATCCAATCATGCCTCAGAGAAGTGACTTTGTATTAGGGACTTCCCTACTTTGTATATTGGATTAGAGGTTGTGAAGCTACAATATAAAGTGGGGGCAGAATGGGAGTTTGCTCTCTTGGTTCCTGGGATGATTAGCATGAGAGAGCAGAGGGAGCAGAGCAGAGAGCAGTGGAAAGAGGCCATGTGGCCAGGAGAAGCAGCCAAGATGGCGGAGTGCTGAGTGAGATGCCAGTTTGTGTAGTTTGTGTAGAGAGAAGGAAGGAGATGGGGAACGGAGGAGAATAAGGCTGGTGAACTAGAAACCTTTGATTCTAGGAAACTCGGATAAGTCAGTAGCTTTGTGAGCACTGAATGTGAGTGGGTTTTGGAGCCCAGTGTCTATTTTTACTTGCCCGCCGGGTGCAAGCTAGAATTAAAGAAGATGGCCCATCAGTTTTTGGCTCCATTGTTTCTTTACCGACTGTCCGAATCCAATGTGAACCTGCATGGGCCGGGCGGCTGCTAAGATAGTGGTGGCTGGCCATGGCCACTGGCTTTACAGAGATGTTTTATTTTTTAAATTCTTATTTTTTTTTAAAGACTATTCATTTTATAAAGGGGAGAGAGAGAAAGGGAAGAGAGGAGGAGCAGGAAGCATCAACTCCCATTTGTGCCTTGACCAGGCAAGCCTGGGGTTTCAAACCAGTGACTTCAGTGTTCCAGGTCAATGCTTTATCCACTGCACTACCACAGGTCAGACATGATAATTGCTCTTTTTTTTTTTTTAAAGAAGGAGAAGATAGTTTAAAAGTTTACAACCAACTTGAATACATAATTTCATACATGGAAACAAAATATGTCATATATAATATTTAGTTTTGTCATTAATTTTAATATACAAGCATTTAAAGCAACGTGTTACAAAAATAATTTTTTTTTAGTGAAATACTGTTTTCTTTTTGAATTCTTAAAAAAGGTTTTATTGTGGTAAAATATATATCACATAAAAATTTGCCACTTTAACAATTGTGAATTGTGCAGTTCAGTGGCATTAAGTACATTTACATTGCTGTGCATGCATCGCTGCAGCCATCCCTGGAATTGTGCTGCCTTTCTTTGGGATTAGGAAACATTTTCATAAGCTTAGTTATTGGGTAAGGGATTTGGATCATGTGCCCTTTTTGAAACTTAAATATTCATAAGCTTTATAAAATGTAATAAATTTAATAATATCGTGGCTCTGGAAAGTGGCTCAGTGGATAAAGCATAGTCTTGCTGCACCAAAGTCATGGGTTCAATCCCTGGTCAGGACACGTACAAGAAGCAATCAATCAATGGGAAAAAAATTTAAATATATTTAAAAACTTTTTAAAAATAATATTGTAGTGTCTAAGTTAGACAACTGGGATCTGAATCCTGAATCTGGGTAATATTTTATAGCCTTGAAGAAGATTTTTTTTAAAAAAATCTCATGTTCTTCTTCTACATGGTGAGTATAATAAATCTAATAATAATTAGTATGAAATTATATGTGTAAAGTACTTAGTGTGGTACCTGGCATATAATAAACATCATTGTTTATTTAACAATATGTAAACACATTCTTTATCATCATTGTTACCATTGTATACACAATCTTATATAATCAGTTGTTTTTTCAATATTGTGACTTTTTGGCATTTTACTGCTTCTGTCATATACTGTACTGTAAGAAAATTTAAAAACTATTTGTGAACAATATTTATGTTTTGAATGAGTTGTGATAGTATCAGAATTGTAAAAAAAATACCATTAGAGTGATTCACCTTAATCTTGAAGGATCAGCTTTTTTCAGATTTTAACAGTAGAAACAATGAACATGGAATTAAACCACAACAGTATTCCCAGCGCACCACCACATGGCAGATTTCAATATTAGATGAAGTGAAATAGGAAACAATATAAAATGAGAGATAGAGAGTGATAGAGATTTTATAGAGATGACCCAAAAGAGAACCAGTGAAGCTCCCGCTTTTGGTTATTAAGCCGTCAAGGAAAGCAATTGTAGAAAAAGAGGTGGTCAACATAAACTCAAGTGTTGCAAGTATCTTCAAAATATTCTTGTGAGGCAGTAAAGTGCAGACAAACAAAACCACCTAAATACAGAAAATTAACTTTCCCGACATCTCACAGCTGATTATTGGCAGAGGTGGGATTAGAATTTAGGTTCCTGAGTCCATGATTCTATTTGCTTGTGGTACAATGTATTAGTATGAGTAAAGACTAATTCTAGAAAAAGGTCCTTTTTACTTGAAATGAGTGGATCTTTACACAGACACAAAATTGTGGAAAATGGACACAATTCAGCTGTGCAGAGAGCTTCCATTTGCCCCTGAGTTCCACTTCTAACCGTCTTCATCTTGCTCTCTGCATTAGAATTGAACTGTAGAGATGCCATCAAAGAGTTCCCTTGCTCCTGCAGCTTCCTGTCAGTAATGACCAAGGGAAGTGGAGTGGGAGAGTAGTTATGGTTTCCTCCCTGAGGGTTTTCATTAGACTGGTTGTGTCCTGGCTCTTGTCTGGTGTGCCTCTGTGCACAACCTCTCAATTTTCAAGTTTCAATAATTTCTCTGTATTTTTGTTATTGTAGGGTCATAACAGCCCCTATAGACGCTATAGTCCTATGCCTTCTGATTCCCTTTACACTATCTACACTTTTACCAAACTCTCCTCAAATTATCTCATTTTGAGTGCACCATCTATTTTCTGCTGGGACTCTTTATTACCAGTAATCAGAACTTTTGAGGAAAAAAGAAGAAGTTACCTGACTTAAGAGGGGTCTAGTGTCTCACCTCTCCAGAATGGGTTTAGCATAGACTGATGGCAAAGAAGGTGAGTATAGCTGTTCCAATAGGTATGAATCCTCAAGAAAACTAGACCCTTCTTTTTCTTGTCAAAAGTGAGATAAAATTTCCATCAGTGGGATATCACCAGCTCAAGAAGAGCAGCCTAGTCTGTGTGGTGTCCTGTTGCCCAGGGCTGCCTTGGAGAGAAGCCATAGGTTCCTCCTCTGGATGTAGCCTGGACTCTTTTCAAGAGTGGCCAGGCAATCTGGGACTGGACTGCCCAAGTGTCTTAAGATTATTTTTTTCCCTCTTTTAAAAATTTTTTTATTCAGTGAGAGGAAGGGAGGCAGATAGACTTTCACATGTGCCCCAACCGGGTTCCACCCAGCAAGCCCACTAGAGGGTGATGCTCTGCCCATCTGGGGGAGTTTCTCCTTTGCTCAGCAAACAAGCTTTTCTTAGCACCTAAGGTGGAGGCCATGGAGCCATGCTCAGCACCAGGGACCAACTTGCTTCAATTGAGCTATGGCTGTGGGATGGGAGGGGAGCGAAGGGAGAAGTGAGAAGGGGGAGAGATGGAGAAGCAGATGTGCACTTCTCCTGTGTGCCCTGACCAGAAATTGAACCCAGGATATCCACATGCTGGGCCAATGCTCTAACACTGAGCCAATTGGCCAGAGCCAAATTCTTAAAAGTCATAAAGCTAAAGAGCAACCAAATTCTCACATTTCAGAACTATCATTGGCACCCAAATTACAGTATTAAAATTATGCTTTACACCCAAGATTTTCAGGCTTTAGATTCTTAAAGGAGCAGTGTAGTAACTAAAGAAAGTCTCATCATAAAGTGTCATTTGTTTAGAGGTCTCTAGATTCCAGAGAAGAGATTATCTGGAAAATGCTCCACTATCCCAAGTGGAGAAGAAAGGTTTGACACTGGGGTTGGGGCATTTGCTGCTACATGTCCTCTCTTGGGAATGCTTTATACATTTGAAAGGACACAGTCAGTGCCCCAATGCTGGCAGGCCAGCCAGCTTGGAGAGCTTCTTTTATTCTGTAAACCATGGGAAGATCCAATTTTAAACTAACCTCTAAATCCATTGACTGTTCACTTAGCTTCACATTTCTAATAGCTTTTAATTTTAGTTCTTTACTCCTCATTTTGGTACATGACTATACAGAGGCTGTCTTTTCTTGTTACTTCAATAGTGTATGTTTATTTATTTATTCAAGTATTAATGATTGGGAAGGGATTGGGTTATAATAGGCAGCGGTGAATATGATGACTACAGTCCTTCCTGTCATGAAATTTATGGTCTTGAGAGGATACAGAGCCACAAGAAGATAATTACACGTTTGTTCCTTGTTTTTCCAACTTTATTATAAGCAGAAAGCAGAATTCATATCTACTGTTTTGCATCCATTGAGTACCAAGTAAATAGGTGACATTCAAGAAATACTTTGTTTTATAAGTTTTCTGCTAATAATTCAGAGTTTATTACTTTGCTTGCCCTGATGTCAAAGCATTGCATTTAGCCTTGAGGCAACAAAGAAAATCAGATTAGAAACTGATACTTGCTTAGCATTCTCTGTACACTGTGGGACACAGATCAGACTAGATAGCTCTAGCTGTCCAATAGATTGGGTCAGCTCCCATTCTAGTCCTTTTTCCCAGAGGCACAGGTGCTCCCCTCATTGATGAGCCTCTCTAGTCCACTGCAAAGAACCATTTCCCAGCAAGGAAAATAAAACAGAGGAAAGAGCAGTGAGCTCTGAGGCTAACCCAGTTTCATCTCTCAAGGGTAAGAAATTGTTCTCCAAATCACCCCATTGAAGGGAACAGGAAGGCAAAAACAGATCTGAAGCTCACAATCTTGGCGTATTCTTGCTACATTCAAGATAGTTATTGCCACTGGCTATTATATCTGGCTATTGCTCTTTTAGGAGCTAGGCACACAGTTATTCAAACCAATATATTCTACTATTGTTTGAAAATGGTTCATTTCAATTATTAATGTACTTATCTACATTCTTGGTATTTTTTATTTTTAGTTTCAAATAAATTTATTTGTTAAATGCATCATGATTTACATGATGGAAATGACTCTTCGCAAGGAAACAAAATAGTTTTAAAAGGACAATAGCCTTTATATCGGTCACTATCATTTGGTATCTTTTTAAAAATTTAAGTGAGAGCAAGAGAGACAAAGAGACAGACTCCCACATGCACCCCGACTGGGATCCACCCAGCAAGACCCCTATGGGACAATGGTCTGCTTATTTTGGGACATACTCAAAACCGAGCTATTTTTAGTGCCTGAGGCAAGGCCATGGAGCCATCATCAGTGCCCTGGGCCAAGTCACTGGAGGCAATCTAGCCATGGCTGCAGGCATTTGAGGAGAGAGAGAGCATAGAAGGAGGGGTGGAGAAGCAGGTAGTCACTTCTCCTGTGTGCCTTTACCCAGAATTGAACCCGGGACATCCACACACCCAGGGGAGGCTCTATCACTGAGCCAACCTGTCAGGGTCTATTATTTGGTATTAATACCATCCCTTTCATCTAGATCCCTAAATATTCAAATTAAAGAGTTAATTCAATTACAATTACATTTATAAAGTTCTTCAAAACCTTTATTTTTATGTAATTATGTATCTTTGTACCTTAGTTTTTATTCATCTTAATTACATTTATGATTTTTCCTTAGGTTATTACCTTAACTGGCCAGTATGACCAGCTTATATTTGTAGTAATTTGCTCAAAATCTCAGACTGTATTATGAATTTTAAAGCCACTGGAACTTCTTTTTCTACTTGTGTCTGTAAGGAAAGGGATTCTCTGCTGCTGGATGCAAGTGCTCTCTGAGACTCAGTCCCATGCTCCTCGCTCCACTGAGACTTTCTATCTCATGGTCCACATGGCTGCTGAAGCTCCAGCCCTCACATTTGCATTCTAGCCACCAGGAAAGATGGATATTAGACACATGTACCTGCTTATATCACAATAGATAAAATTTAGTCATGTGGACATACCTAGCTTCTGGGATGCTGGAAAATGTCTTTATAACAGGTGGCCACATGCTCAGTTAAAAATCAGGAGCACTATTGCAAGGAAAAAGGAAATAACAGATGTTGGAAAATAGATAAATACGATGTAACTGGGAACTCTTGGGGTGAAAAGATCCATGAGCATTTCATGAAAAGAAGTTGCAAAGCATTTTTACCTTCCAATATTAAATAATTCAAATATATGTTAAATCATTTTCAGAAACATTTTTACAACAGAACTACAAGAGCAACTCTCAAGAGCCTGGGTTTAGGAGCATATCACAAGTTATTGCTCCTGATATGGGTTTTGAAAATGGTGAGTGAATGAAGAAGAGTGAGTGAATGTTGAGAACAAAGCCCTCAGAGACTCATGGATAAATGTACCCTGGAAGTGGAACACCAGCCTGTCACAACTTGAGGAATGATTTTGATTATTGTCAGCAGAATTATTCTGAATCGCAGATTTACATCTTTTGGTTGGATTCTCCTAAGCAGCATTTCTGTACTTACATTTTCAAATCAGAGAAAACTGAAATTTCAACTCTAAATGACAAAGGTTTTTTTTTTCCAAAGGAGCATTCTTCCTCCCAAATGGATCAATTTCAACCCTTTCTTGTCGTTTCCCACAACAATGATATCTTTATTCAGTGGTACTTTAAGTTAATTTACTGTCTATTTTTAACATTTAAACTTTTTAAATTTTATTTATTATTATTTTATTATTATTATTATTTTTTAGTTGAATTTGTTGAGGCAACATTGGTTAACAAAACCATGCAAAAATGTGGAATACTTCATGAATTTGCACATCGTCCTTACACAGGGACCATTCTAATCTTCTCTGAATTATCTTAATTTTAGTATATGTGCCGCCCAAGCAAGCACTAAGTTAACTTATTTTCCTTAACTCATTTTTAGGTAGTGATTTATGTACCATGAAAAGTAGAGTTCACTAGTTTGTATGGAAATAAAAAACAAAACAAAAGACCTTTCCCCATAAGCCACTGGATCTCTCATCATCACATTTTGGCCTCACTTGTTCCCTCTGGAGGACCTGTAGGTCTAAATCCCTTGAAGCCAGGGACTCTTCCTATTTCACTTGGTATCCCACCACCGTGGATCTTGCAAAGCTACTTTTCAATAAATATTTGTTGAAATAATCTGAAGATGGTTCATCAGAGAATGGCAGACAATCACATAAAAATGAACATCGCAGTATTTGATTAGTCTGAGTCATTTTCTAGTAGTTCTAAGAAAAAAGAAAAACTCACAGCAAGACAACACTGGGAAGTCTTGGGTTTTTGTAAAAACAAGTGACGAAGGGAAAATATTTGACAACTGCTCTTCAACTGTGTGAAAAACTCACAGCTGTAAACTGCAATGAAGCAAAACAAAACAACAACAAGAAAACAAAACCTAACCATTGAAGCTAAGCTTTTTAGCATACTAGATTTCAGGACACAAGATAATTCCTTTTGCTACTTCTGTTCGCCAGTTCTGCCCATTTGCCAAAATAAAGATGTCCTTTCTCCAACCAAACCTCAGTTACTAGAGTGAACTAATGACTTCAGAATGGAGAACAGATACTTCCTGCAGGAGGACTCCCGGGGCAGCAAACAAAGAACACAGAACCAGCACTGGTTACCGAATCTGTGAGGCCAGTGCAAAATGAAAATGTGGAGCCCCTTGTTCAAAAGTCAGAAAAAACCACATTAAAGATACTAAAATAGAAGCTTTTCCTTTTATTCCAGTTTCTGCCTTGCCTTGTCATGGTGTGTTTTGTTTTTTGTTATTTAATGGTTCTCTAAGTAAAGAAAAATTAAGACTCTTAAATTATTGGCATGATTTTTATCATTTATCTTTTTATTGTGGAATGCCAGTTTTAAATACAAGTATGAGAACATTTAAGATGTCTGCAGAATCACCAAAATCACACAATTTGTATTTTGTAGCTCAAACCATGCATAGGTATGTTGTTCTTACCAGAACACTGGAAATGCTGCAAAAACTAACTTGACTATCTTTTTATTTTTTCTGAAGTGAGAAGCAAGGAGGCAGAGAGACAGACTTGCACATGAGTCTGACCGGGATCCACCTGGCATTCCCATGAGTGGGTGATGCTCTGCCCATCTGGGGCTTTACTCTGTTACAACCAGAGCCATTCTAGCACCTGAGGCAGTGGCCATGGAGCCATCCTCAGCACCTAGGCCAACTTTGCTCCAATGCAGCCTTGGCTGCAGGAGGGGAAGAGAGAGACAGAGAGAAAGGAGAGAGGGAAGGGTGGAGAAGCAGATGGGTGCTTCTCCTGTGTGCCCTGGCTGGGAATCGAACCCGGGACATCCACACACCAGGCCAATGTTCTATCACTGAGCCAACTGACCAGGGCACTTGACCATTTTTTATTTCACTTCCTGATACATGCACATTCACCAATGCTTTACAGAAGCCAATGGCTTTCATTAAATGCCGACCTTGTACTTGCTTTGAGTCCTACTGAATTCCCATGTTGGGTCCTCTGGAATTCTGTGCTCATGCAGCATCAGGAATGATATATGCAAATGGCATGGCAGGAACAACAGACACATGTGTGTTTGCACATGCAGTGCTCCATTTGGACTTCACTTACAAAACACAAGTTTAAGGATAAACGTATTATGTACTTTGAAACAGTGACATTAAACCAAGTGTAGGGCCCTTCTGAATGTAGGGCTCTCCATGACTAAGCAGGTCACACACCTTTGAAGCCAGCCATGCATGTAACCAAAGTAAAGAGTTATCTTTTTCCACCAATTTGAAAAATCAGTAATCACTGGAAGAACACAAACAAAGAAACTGGAAGAGCACGTGCCCATTGGGGGAATATTGAAAAGTAACATGGTAATGGGTACTGTATGCCTGATGAATCTTGAGAACAAGTTAGTAGGAGATAAAGGCATTGTGGTCAATGTTCATTTGAGATTCATCTTACTTGAGGTCATCCCATAGTTGTAAGGAAAATTTGTAGATTAAAATATTTTAAAGAATAAAACATTTTTGTTTATTGATGCAAATCTTACAACTTTAAAGGTTGAAAGTTATAAAGAAGTAGTATAAAAAAGCTACTCTCACAATTTTAATATATTTTCAAAAATATTTGTTATACTATAATACAACCATTTTTACTCCTAATTGAGGCAGATGACATAAGAATAAGCAAAGGCAGCAATCTTGTTCTTTTCTTTCTATGCTCTACAGTTATGTATTACTTTATTGATGAGAGACAGCACCATAATAGCCTCAAAGGAAAATCCATTTAAACATTTTAAATTTGAAAGGTTTTAAAGAAACAATAATAGATAAACCATTAATTTGTTTTCATTTTAATGTATCTTCTTTTATATTAGGATGAAAACTTCAGCTATATTTTCAAATGACCAATAAAAATATAAGTAACTATACTAGAATGACATGGAAAATCACATATGACAAGAGGGCTATGATTAAATTATATAAATATATAACTTTGTGAATATAAAAGTGTTGCAATATAAAGACACATTATATCTATATACACTAATAATTGTTCATAGTAAAATTAACCAAAAGCCAGATCCTTCTTGTACTTAAATATTTCCTAAAAATAACTTCTCTAAACACACACACACAATTATGTATTGAACATTTCTGGAAGGATATTCATAAGCATGTAAATTATGTGGTTCCATACCTCTGGGAGTGAGACTGGGTGATGGGAGAAACATTTTGCCTTTTCCCCATTATCTGTATTATTTATATTTTTTCCAGGAACATTATTTTAATTTAATAATTTAAAAATTTGGCTAATTAAAAAAGGTAGTCATTAGTGAGTATACCCTAAATACAAAGTATAATCTACAGGCACACACTGTGCATATGCTTTTGTACCATGCTTTCAATTTCATTCTTGGGTTGGTTAGAACCACTCTCTAGCACAGGAGGATTTTTGCATTAATAATGTCATGGGGGTCTCCAGAGGAAAAAGGGTCTGTAAAGGCAGAAGGGCTGTTTGCAATAGCAGAGCTTGCCAATTGTGAGGAAGAGCTATGTATACACGATATATAGAATAATGATATTCTTTCATACTTTAAAACATTTTTTTAAATGGAAAAATTTGAAAACACACAGATGTAGAGAGAATAGTATAATAAACCTCCATGTATTCATCAGCCAACATCAGCAAAGATCAAGTCATGCACAATTTTGTTTTGTTTATACCTCTACCCTTTCCCCAACCCAAATGAATTATTCTGGAGCAAATCCAAATATCATATTTTTTCATCCATAAATATTTCAGTATGTATTTTTTTTTTTTGTATTTTTCTGAAGCTGGAAACGGGGAGAGACAAACAGACTCCCGCATGCGCCAGACCGGGATCCATCCGGCACGCCCACCAGGGGCGATGCTCTGCCCCTGGGGGGGGGGGGTCGCTCTGCCGCGACCAGAGCCACTCTAGCGCCTGGGGCAGAGGCCAAGGAGCCATTCCCAGCGCCCGGGCCATCTTTGCTCCAATGGAGCCTCAGCTGCGGGAGGGGAAGAGAGAGACAGAGAGGAAGGAGGGGTAGGAGGTGGAGAAGCAAATGGGCGCTTCTCCTATGTTCCCTGGCCGGGAATCGAACCCGGGTCCCCCGCACGCCAGGCCGACGCTCTACCGCTGAGCCAACCAGCCAGGGCTCAGTATGTATTTTTATAAGGACTTTTTAAAAAGAGTAACCACAATATTATCTCATCTAAAAAATCTTTAGGAATTTCTTAATGTTATTAAATATTCAATTATTGCTAAAAATTTCCTGATTGTCTCATAAATGTGTTTCTTTTTTTTTTTTACAGTTGACTTGTGTATAGACTGCCTTTTTTCCCCTTCCCTATTCTTTTTTTTTTTTTAATTTTCATTTTTTAGAGAGGAGAGAGAGAGGGAGAGAGAGAGAGGAGAGAGACAGAGAGAGAGAAGGGGGGAGGAGCTGGAAGCATCAACTCCCATATGTGCCTTGACCAGGCAAGCCCAGGGTTTTAAACCGGTGACCTCAGCATTTCCAGGTTGATGCTTTATCCACTGCGCCACCACAGGTGAGGCCCTATTCTTTGTTTGTTGAAGAAACCAGGTAATTTGCACCATAACAGTTTTCTATAGTCTAGATTTTGCTGATTGCACCCCCTTATTAATTGTTAAACATGCTTTTCTGTTGCCTGTATTTCTTTCTTTCTTTCTTTCTTTTTAGAAAGAGACAGAAAGGAAGGGAGAGAGATGAGAAGCATTAATTCTTTGTTACAGCACCTTAGTTATTCATTAATTGTTTCTCATATGTGCCTTTACCAGGGGGCTCCAGCTGAGCCAATGACCCCTTGCTCAAGCCAACAACTTTGGGCTTCAAGCCAGCGACCTTTGGTCTCAACCCAGTGACCATGGGGTCATGTCTATGATCCCACACTCAGGCCAGTGACCCTGCACTCAAGCTGGTGAGCCTGTGCTCAAGCCTACAACCTTGGGGTTTCTAATCTGGGTCCTCAACATCCCAAGTCGATGCTCTATCCACTGTGCCACCATCTGGTCAGGCTCCCCTGTATTTCTTGTAAATTAGTAATTAGTCTGGATGCTTAGAACAGGTTTTATTGTTTGAGAAAACAGCTTCATAAATGATGTTGCATACACCCTACTGCATCACATCAGAAGGCACAAAATGCCTCGTTGTCTCTCTTTTTGTAACATTAGTATTGATCAGTAGTTTAGGGACCGTCAGCACAGCATATTGCAGTCTCCTCCCTCGTCTCCCACTTGGTCCTATAAGTGGTATTTTCCAAGGAGAGACTGAGCTATGAGGTTGGCTGGACAATTTTTTTACCTTGGTTGGGCTTAGCTGGGCATTTTTTCTGGGCTCAGCTAGGACTTACTTATTAGTTGCCAACTGTTGTCTGATCTAGGATGGATTCCAGTGAGATGTTCCTCTTCCCCTGTGTTTCATCCTATTGCAGGCTAGCCCACGCATGTTCTCACAGCAATTACAAAGATCTAACAGGCTTCTATATTTGAAATCATTTAACTCATTAAAAAGATTGTTCCTTCTTAGCAAAGCAAATTCTTCATTAGACTTCCGATTAGTTTTCAGTACGAGCATTCAATACAGACACAATATATGATAGAGCTGATCTTTCCGGAGCTTCGGCAGTCATTTTGTCTCTTTGTAATAAGATAAGGTTTATTATTAACATCTAGTTCTTATACTTAATACAGTTTTATAAACTTTCTGAATTAAGTAAAAGTCTTTATCATTTTGTTCTTGTGCTTGTTAGTTCAATCCATACTAGAATTCTTTATTTCCTTTAAATTGTCTCATTAACTCTTTTACTTTTTGTACAATTCTTCTTCTCTTTTATTTTGACAACCCAAGCAGATTTATAGACAGTCCTGTTTTAGCTATGCTGACCTATCTATTCAGTTTATTCTTGGGAGATGGAGAATAAATCTGTTGCTGTTAGTGTTTATCAGCTTTTATTATGTTTACCTAACAAATATGGCTTTTAAGAGACCAAGGTAGGCACTGACAAATAATAAAAATAGACAGATGGCAAACTCAGGCACGGGTAGATAGCCCACTCTGGAATGGTGCTTCTGTGAGATGAATATTTTCCCCTCAATGTTAGCAGCAGCTCTGCCAAATCATTCCATTTCTTCAATAATTTATACCATGATGAGTATCCTGAAATATATAAACTACCTCTACGTAGTTTTTTCTTGAGTTGATCAAATATGATACCATATATTTTATTTATTGTCTCATACTCTTTCTTTTTTCTTTTTTGATAGAGACAGTGAGAGAGTCAGAGAGAGGGACAGATAGGGACAGACAGATGGGAAGGGAGAGAAATGAGAAGCATCAATTCTTTGTTGTAGCTCCTTAGTTGTTCACTGATTGCTTTCTCATATGTGTCTTGACTGGAGGGGAGGGGCTATAGCAGAAAGAGTGACCCCTTGCTCAAGCCAGCAACCTTGACCTTCAAGCCAATGACCTTTGGGCTCTAGCTACAGACCATGGGGTCATGTCTATGATCTCAGGCTCAAGCCAGCAATCCCGCGCTGAAGCTGGTGAGCCCGTGCTCAAGCTGGCAACCTTGGGGTTTCGAACATAGGTCCTCTGTGCCCAGTCTGATGCTCTAACTATTGCACCACCACCTGGTCAGGCCATTGTCTCATACTCTTAAAACTATGTAAAGATTAATGATTCACTTAACAGTGAAAATAAAAACTTGTGAAAACATATTTTAGGAAATATTTAATTCATAGGTTAAAAAAAGCTAAAGCTCAGGAAGATGGCTTTCCTTCATCTAGTGGTAGAGCAGAAGACTAGGCAAGAGCATGGAAGCCTAACCCGAGCCTCAAAGGCAACCCCTTACTCACTCTATCTCAAAGGCAAGATAATGCACAGCCTGAACTTGAAGAATTTTACATAATAAAGTATGGCACTGGAAATTAAGACTGAAAGTCTTGGATGGATTTTGTTAAACAACATAGCGATCTGTGAATTTCAAAGAAGTAGAAAATAAACAGAAAAACCCAAAGTTTTTATTTGAGCTTAGCCAGACTAATGTGGTTCACTAAGGCAAAAGCTCAATAATCATTACATACTAAAAAATTGCTTGAGTGTCTTACATTATAAACACTCTTATAATCTTGGAACTATAAAAAGCATTCCTGAATACAATTATTACAAATCAGTTAAAAATATTATTAGTTTAACACTGATTATCTTTAGAATGCTATCAGCTTAAAAATATTTCTTGAGCCCTGGCTGGGTAGTTCAGTTGGTTAGAGTGAAATCCTGATAAACCAAGTTTGAGGGTTTGATCCTGGCCATGTACAAGAATCAACCAATGAATGCATAAATAGACAGAACAACAAATCAATGTTTCTTTCTCTTTCTTTCTAAAATCAATAAATAAAAAAATTAAAAAATATTTTTTGAATGTCTTCAGTACTTCTAAAAAATGCAGATGAAAATAAAATTTACTTTAGTAACTTTTTAAAGAAACAGAAAGCTCTTTTGAGTCATTGACTGCTGATCTTTGGAAAGCTATAAATTTTTTCATTAGAAAATGCATATTTGAACATACATTCAAAATTTTACATTTAGTTTTTGGGACTTCATGGGCTTTGCAGAGCCCTTCCATGGATCTAGGGTGAGTTATGTATTTTAATTGTTCCTACTGTATTGGGAAGTAACTAAGTAAGTGTCAAATATGTCCCTTGCTTTCCATCTGATATTTTAAAAAATTTTTATTGACATTGATTTTTAGATAGAAAGTAATAGAATTGTTGTTCCACTTATTTATGCACTCACTGGTTGATTCTTATCTGTACCCTGAGTGGGGAATGAACCTGCAACCTTGGTGTATTGGGATGATGCTCTAACCAACTGAATTATCCAGCCAAGCAATGCCATCTGCTCTTGTTGAAGTCACTCAGCATCATCCATCATTAGGACTCAGTTTCCCTATTTGTAAAAAAATTTAAAAAGCATGGCCTAAATAACTTTTTTTTTTTAAATGAGAGGAGGGGAGATAGAAAGACTCCCGTAAGTACCCCAACCAGTATCCACCCAGCAACCCTTGTCTGGAGCTGATGCTCATATCAACTAATCTATCCTCAGCACCCAGGGTCAATTGAGCCATTGACTGCGAGTGGGGAAGAGAGAGAGAGAAAAGGGGTAGAGGGAAAGGGAGAGAAAAAGATGGTTGCTTCTCCTTTGTGCCCTGTCCAGGAATCGAACCCAGGATTTCCACATACTGGGCTGACACTTTATCCACTAATCCAACTGGCTAGGGCCTAGATAACCTTATGGATATAACTTCCTCTGGACTTTAGATATTAGTAATCTGGCTGGGAAGATAAAATCAATGATTAAAAAAATTTCTACGCAATATTTCCCCCAATATTTATTATGAAACATTTCAAACAAACAACAAAATGAAAAGAATTTTACAGTGACCACCCATATCTCCATCACTCAAATTCTCCCATAAAATGTTATCATTTATTTGTCCATTTAGCCATTCCTCTCTACATCCATCAATTTATCTTTTAAAAATGCATTTTTTGAGAGAGAAACAAAGAAGAGGGAAGAGAGAGATGAGAAACATCAACTTGTAGTTGTTTAATTTTAATTTTCTTTTTAAAATTATTGATGGCTTTCCCATGTTGCATGGCCCTGAGTCTCAAGCTGAGCCAGTGACCCCTTGCTCAAGCCAGTGACCTTGGTCTCAAATCAGTGATCTTGGGCTTCTAGCCAGTGACCGTTGGGCTCTAGCTAGTGACCTGGGGATTATGTTGATAATTTCACTTTCAAGCCCAGGAGCTTGTGCACTAGCCGGTGACCTGGGGATTACGTTGATAATTTCACGCTCAAGCCCAGGAGCTTGTGCACTAGCCAGTGACCTGGGGGTTACGTTGATAATTTCACGTTCAAGCCCAGGAGCTTGTGCACTAGCCAGTGACCTGGGGATTACGTTGATAATTTCACGCTCAAGCCCAGGAGCTTGTGCACTAGCCAGTGACCTGGGGGTTACGTTGATAATTTCACGTTCAAGCCCAGGAGTTTGTGCACTAGCCAGTGACCTGGGGGTTTCCAACCAGGGCCCTCAGTGTACCAGGCCAGCACTCAATTCACTGTGCCACCACCAGTCAAGCTAAGAATGCATTTTAAAATAAATTACAGACATCCCTACTTTCTCTGTAAATTCTTTGACATACATATCATTAAATTTAATATTTTTTATAGTTTTCTTCGTTGGATCTAAAATTTGCATACAGAGGAATGCACAAATATTAAATTTACATTTGCTGAGCTTTAACTAAATACATGGTTAACTGTTTATAATCGACCCTTTGCTATACCCTGACTCTCTTTACCCTTCTCTATTTTTATTTTAAAAAATTAAAAAAAAATTCCATTGACTTCGAGCGATAGAGAAAGGAGAGAGACAGGGAAAGAAAGAGAGAGAGAGAGAGATCAGTTCATTGATCCACTTAGTTGTATACTCATTGGTTGCTTCTCTTATGTACCTTGACTGGAGCTGGAACCTATGACCCTCTGTGGGCAGGGAGGACACTCCATCCACTGAGCAACTCAGCCAGGGCTCCCTTCTCTCTTTATTGTATTCTCCTGGAGAAACCATTACCCTGCTTAAATTCAACAATCCAACTGATAAAAATATATCTATGCTTTGAATAAGATGAGACAAAAACAACTATGTTAACCATGCATGTTTTAAATTTATGATTACTATTACCAAGTGAGTGCTTAATGCAGTCCAGCCTCTTCTGCTCTTTAACAAGTGTTTCTCAAGCTATCTGTGGTAAGGGCCAGTTTCTTATAATTTTAAATTCATCTTGAAATAATCCTTCTTTTAAAAAACTACAAAAATGAGTTGCAAAAAAATGAATAAGACAAAACACAAAATTCAAGTCTCAAATTTTTATTAAATTTAACAGTCATAAAATTACTCTGTCTAGGTCTTGGCTGGTTATCTCAGTGGATAGAGTGTTGGCCCAGCATGTGGACATCCTGGGTTTGATTCCTGGTCAGGGCACACATGAGAAGTGACCGTCTGCTTCTCTTCCCTTCCCTTTCCCCTTTCTCTCCCTTTTCCCCTGCTTCTCTTCCCTTCCTTTTCCTCCTTCTCTCCCTCTTCCCCTCTTGCAGCCAGTGCCTTGATGAGCTTGAGTGTTGGCTTCAGGTGCTGAGGATAGCTCAGTTGATATGAGCATCAGCCCCAGACTGGGGTTTCGGGGTGGATCCTGGTCAGGGCACATGTGGGAGTCTGTCTCTATCTCCCCTCCTCTCATTTAAAAACACAATTAGTCTGTTCAATTGATATAAGAGTTTCTAAATGCTTACTCTTAATTTTTATACTTACCTTTTCATGGACAGATAACAAAGCATTTGCAACAATAGCCCCGGTCTGCAGCCTAGCTTTGGAGTAGCACTGCTCTAAATGACTAGACTAATTGTCTTTTCTCCTGGCTCCTTTCATCTGTACACTGGTTTCATGCCCTCTCAACTTGAGGATGTTGCTCTGGCAATTCTCCCCCTCTGAAGTGAGAGGTAGGGAGGCAGAAAGACAGACTCCTGCATGCATCCTGACTGGGATTCACCCAGCAAGTCCTCTAGGGGGCAATGCTCTGCCCATTTGTGGCTGCTGCTCTGTTGCTCAGCAACTGAGCTGTTTTAGTAACTGTGGTGAGGTCTTGGAGCCATTCTCAGTGCCTGGGGCCAACTTGCTCAAAGGAGCCATGGCTGTAGGAGAAGGGAGAGAGAGAGAGAAAGAAAGTGAGAAAGAGAGAGAAAAGGGAGAGGGGTGGAGAAGCAGATGGGCACTTCTCCTGTGTGCCCTGACCGGGAATTGAACCTGGTACACATTCCAAGCCAATGTTCTACCATGGAGCCAACCTGCCAGGGCCTACTCCCCCTCTCTTTTGCATCATTATTTCCCTTCTCCCTCTCTACTGCATCATTCCCATCAAGACACAGTCAATATGTTATTTTTTCCATCTTAGAAAATCTCTTTTGGCCCTCACTCCCTTCTCCAGCTACATACCCACTTCTCTGTCCCTTTCCTACAAACTCCTTGAATGGTTGTTTCTATCAGCCATCTCCAATTTCTCTCCCTAATCCTCTCTTGGACCCACTTTAGGCAGATTTTCACCCTTATCACTGCTTTGAAACTGATCTTTTCTTAAGGTCACCAGTGGCATTCACATTTCCAAGCCAATAATCACTTCTCAATCCTCACCTTCTGCCATTGGCGACAGTTGATCCTTTTCCTTGAAACATGTTCTTCTGTCTTCCAGGGTACTCTTTTAGTTGCTTTACTTCTGACTTGACTGGCCTTTCCTTTGGTGGCTCATTGGCCTGGAAATGTTGGAGTACCCAGCCCTTGAACCACTCCTCTTTTCTATCTGCACTTATTCCCTACATGATCTCAGTTAACTTGATGACTTTAAATAGTATCTATAGGCTGATGAATCTCAAGTTCCCTGGACCTCTTTCCAAATGCCAGATTGCCAACTTGTTTCCCACTAGATGTCTTAGGAACATCAGAGCATCTCAAACTTCATGCGTTCAAACATGGCTCCAGAGAGTCCCTTCTGTCCCCAAACACTTTCTTAGTCCTATCTGTTTCAGTTAATAGCAACTCCATCCTTCCAAAACCTTAAAATCTTGGCATTATCGACATATTTTTCCCCCCTCACACCCCACATCTAACCCCTCAGCAAATTGTGTTAGCTATCTCAGTTAATAGGAGACCCAAATGATAAAGAGATTTCAGAAAGATCAAAGAGTAAGGCTTTTAAAAACAAAAGTACTAGGAGAATACCAATATAGTCTCTGGGTGATTAAATATGAGGAATGGAAAATGTGCAGCCTCCACTCCAGAGGGTTGCAGGATACACAGAAAGTTCTCAAGTTCTGCACAGGCAAGAGTTGAGTCAGGTTTTGTGAAGAGGCTGAGGATGAGAAGAATTTGCTAATAATGGCATTACTGTTCCAGAGGGCAAAAAGGAGAGGGTTGGGGGAAACAACAGTGGAAGGATAAATCATCATCGTCATCGTTATCCATCATTATCACCATGTGGTCTAATATCCTATTAGAAAGATAAAAGATTCATATACATATAGGTGCATTGTATTGAACCCTAACATCTTGAATGCAATGTTAACCTAATGATTTAATGTCAAGACAAGGTAACTAATAACGAAGTCCCAAATTGTAGCTAGCTGATTTATAAGAATTGAAGAAAAAAGACAAATATTGTTTGATTCCACTTATATAAGATACCTAGAGTAGTTAAATTCACAGAGACAGAAAGTAGAATGGTCGTTGCCAAGGCCCTGGAAGGAAGGGGGAGGGAAGCTAACATGTAATGAGTGAAGATTTTCTGTTTGGGAAGATGAAAAAGTTCTGGAGGAGGATGCTGGTGGTGGTTGTACAGCAATGTGGATGCACTTCATGCCACTGAACTGTACACAAAAAAATGGGTAAAATGATCAATTTTTATGCATTTTTCCACAATAAAGAAAGAAGAGAACTGAAACAATATCTTTTTAAAAAAAAATTTCAGTGAAAGGAGGGGAGGCAGAGAGACAGACTCTTGCATATGCCCTGACCAGGGTCCACCCAGCAAGCCCACTGGGGGGATGCTCTGCCCATTTGGGGCGTTGCCACCTTGCTTAGCAACCGAGCTTTTCTTAGCACCCAAGGCATCCCCAATGCTGGGGCCAACTTGCTCCAATTGAGCCATGGCTGCAGGAGAGGAACTGAGAGAGAGAAAGAGAGAGAGAGAGAAGGAAGAGGAGGAGGGGTGGAGAAGCAGTTAGTTACATCTGTGTGCCTTGACCAGAATCAAACCTGGGACATCCACATGCTGAGTGGACATGCTACCATTGAGCAAACTGGCAAGAGCCAGCAGTGTCCCTTTTAACACTTGCTAGTCCAACTAAGTTCAGAGATTAATTGCACACCTTAATGGGAGACTGACACTGTGGAAAGTGTTGTATCAACTTCCTTTTATTTAATCCTCACTGCAGTCTGATCAGGAAAGTATTGCTGTCTCTATCATAGAAGAAGGAGAGGAAATAGGGGAGAAGTAAACTCTGTTTTAAAAATATTCCAGAGTACATATTTTAAGCATGTGGCACAGTAGTGGACCACCAGCAACAGATGGTTAAGGCAGCTCAAAAGCCAGACTGTGTGCAAGTTGAGAAGCTAGTAGTGGTGTAAAGAGGGGCAAGCTCTGTGAGAAGTGGTAGAAGCCTTGGCCCTGGCCGGTTGGCTCAGCGGTAGAGCGTCGGCCTGGCGTGCGGGGTACTCGGGTTCGATTCCCGGCCAGGGCACATGGGAGAGGTGCCCATTTGCTTCTGCACCCCCCCCCTCCTTCCTCCCTGTCTCTCTCTTCCCCTCCAGCAGCCAAGGCTCCATTGGAGCAAAGATGGCCCAGGTGCTGGGGATGGCTCCTTGGCCTCTGCCCCAGGCGCTAGAGTGGCTCTGGTCTCGGCAGAGCGACGCCCCGGAGGGGCAGAGCATCACCCCCTGGTGGGCAGAGCGTCGCCCCTGGTGGGCGTGCCGGGTGGATCCCGGTCGGGCGCATGCGGGAGTCTGTCTGACTGTCTCTCCCCGTTTCCAGCTTCAGAAAAAAGAAAAAAAAAAAGTGGTAGAAGCCTTGAATGCGAGAACACTGTTCAGTGGGAATACCGTGGAAGGATTCACCATCATGCATGGGCTCATCAACCACCTTCCTCTGCCCACACAGGCAATAATTGCCCCAGTATCACCCTTTGGATAATGCGAAGCCAAAATATGAGATGCTCACAAGTAAAAAGAAATATGAGTGTTTCATAAGTACAAGCCATTAAAATGATTTAGATTCCACAAAGCAGTCTGGGAACAAGAACGGTTTTATCAGATGGGTCTTGTAAAGCTCACTGACAGCCAAAGCAACAGTGCTGTAAAGGATTGAGGTACAGACCACTCAGGAAAGCTTTGAATAATGCCAATTTAAACTGTCCTTTCTTGTTTCTCCCCATCAAATCATGTTTTGAAAAGTCTGTGTATGTATCTTATTGTCTAAAAAGCTTCAAAAGATGAAAGTGGACCACTGCAGAAACCTCAGAATACTGTCTTAATAATACTTCAAATATTTCCAAAACACATCTGTATAAAACATCTGCAATGTAAATCAAAGATGCCAATTGGGTTGCCAGTAAAGGCAAAAAATATTTCCACATGTTATACACAGTATCTATGATAGGTTGGCTGAATAGGGTATGCACATTTGTATAGCACTGGTATTTTCTCAAATGTAAATCTAGTCCCTGGAGATATAACAATAGCAAGACTGAATACATTGTCTCAAAAATAAAAGTCATATTTCTTTTGATTACTGCTAGTTTAAAAGATGGGGGAAGGGAAAGAGCGAGAAAGCTAATTCCTCTGGTAAATGGTATTTTTTTCTAATTGAGGTAGTACCCCTAAATTCTCAATAAGAATATATATGAAATGAATAGCTTTTTAAATTTTGGTATTGATTACTCCCATTACAGAGCTCTTGGAGGATACAATGAAAGCTAAATATTCATTTATTTAATAAATTCTCTTTTTGACTGTGTACTAGCTTATCCTAACATTTTAAAGCTTCCTATCTTTTAAGACAATTGATTGAATTCTACCTAGGATGGTCAATACAAAATGGAGCATGATAATTTCACAACATCAAAGGAGCCATGGCTACATATAAGAGTATTTTAGAGGATTTAGTAATTCATAGCATCCTTGCCCTTGTGAGATTTGGTAACAAAGACAGACTAGTGGAAGCAGTTTACTTCTGGCAGCTTTCTCCTATTTTACTCCATTTGGAGTTGAATTTCAGAGATAATAGCCATAAAGAACATTTTTTTTTTAAATCTTTTTATTTTTTCAGAGGCAGAGATAGACAGGGACAGACAGACAGGAACGGAGAGAGATGAGAAGCATCAATCATCAGTTTCTCGTTGTGCGTTGCGACTTCTTAGTTGTTCATTGATTGCTTTCTCACATGTGCCTTGACCGTGGGCCTTCAGCAGACGAGTAACCCCCTGCTGGAGCCAGCAACCTTGGGTCCAAGCTGGTGAGCTGTTTGCTCAAACCAGATGAGTCTGCGCTCAAGCTGGCGACCTCGGGGTCTCGAACCTGGGTCCTTCTGCATCCCAGTCCGACGCTCTATCCATTGCGCCACCACCTGGTCAGGCCATAAAGAACATTTTTAAGTGCAAAGTTATTTTGGTTAATCCAAAGGACAATTTTTATCTAGTCACTAATTAATTTAATTATTCAATAGGCTGTGAACTCAAAATATTATTATTGAAAGCAGTAAGGGAAAATTGTCAAGTGTAATGTCTTTTATATCAGTAATATAGTCAAGGTATCAGTCTCCAAATACTTTGGCATTATACAGAAACCTTCAGGGTAAGGTCAGTAAACTGAGTTTCTAGATATTATTGCCCTTTATCAGATGTGACCTTGTAAAAATAATTTTGGCTCTTTGGAACTATGTTTCTTCATTTCCAACATAAGAAAGTTGAGTTTAAGTAGTTTTCCTGAGTTCTTCACCACCAGAGGATCTCATTTTATGGGTTGTCTGGAAACTTCTAGTTGGGAACCTCCAATTAGTTTATGTTGGGCTGGGATCACATAATTTCCAAAGTTTCCTTCCAATTTTAATAGACTATGATCTTATCACTTATTTGATGCCTATCCTTCAATCATCATCCACAACAATAAGATATGGGGTGCCTATTATTTTACCATATTGCACTAGGCAATGAATCCTTTACCAATTTAAAACGTTCCTCTTCATTCTGGCTAGGAAGATAGTTTAGATAGATAAAATTAATAAAACGAGGTAATGTGTACTGAGTAAGAATGATGACTGGAGTCAGAGTGTTTAGGAAGGGTTTCACAAATGTGACTTGAGAGATGTTGACAAAAAAAGGAGTATGGACCTCTGGAAAAGATTGATAAGGTCTTTCTAGGTGGGGTAAATGGAGTTATCAGAACCATGGGAGCAAAAATAATCAATGCCTGCCTTGGAATAATGAGTAGGTCAATATGGCTAAAAAGAATTGTGTTATTATTTAGTGGGTCTTTAATCCCAAATTGTGTATAGCAGCTTAGCTGTTATTTTAGCAAATGTGGTAGCTATTATTGCTATATTTAGTCTGCCTGTGGTAAATCAGACTATCCAACTGTATACAATTACTTTTATTAACCCTAGGGAAATTATTGATGTGTCTCAGAATCTAACATTGACACAGTGGAATAATAGACAAATATTTATTGAATCCATATAGTGTGCAAGTCTTTATGGGGCATAAACTGGATTGGAAATCTTGCCCTAAGGGAGCAGACTAGTTACTGTTGTAAAATGCCCTCAAGGAAGAAACAAAATAAAGAGCTAGATCACATAGCCTAGCACTTGAAAAATAAACCTTCGAGTGACCTATACTCACAAAACTGATCTTATCCATAACCATGATGATGATGATTCCTTTGGTACACTGATGAGTCAAAATCTCCAGCTATGGTCCAGGTCACTTCCTAGCCACAGAAGAGCTAAGTCTATTTCTTTCATTTTTTACTTTGCAGATATTTACCTGGTAACATACAAGCATGCCAAACTTTAAGTTCTAATAGAACAAGGAATCTGTCCCCAACACATCATCTTTCTCCCAAACAAAATATAACAAAAGCAGAAACCACTTCTATCACACACAGAAAACAAGATAGCCACCAAAAAACTCCAAACCAAACAAAACCAAACTCATGCTTTCTCTGGCAATTCCCACCATGGTGAATGTCATTACCTCCAATAATCCAGTCATCAGGCCGGAGACTCTGGGACCTGGGAGAAAGGCACGACGAAATGGAGGAGGATTGCACATGCAAAGGTGGTGGGGATAAGGGGCCATAATGAGGCCAAGGGTTGTATTGATCTATGTATTTATGAAGTACCGGACACTCAGTAATTGCTCAATAAATGTATGTTACATAAAGTAGAAATTTGCCCAAGAGTGGAAATTAATGCTTTATCAAAAAGGAGGAATAAATTAATAATTACACTTTTACATTTCCTGGACAGCATAAAGTTTGACCTATAGATTCTTGAATAGGTACTATTAATACTTTGGTTCAGTTTCATCAAAGGCTGATAGACTTCCGTGATTCCTCCTTCAGAATCTAACCAGCATTTGTGATCTGACTTCCGAGGAAAGTTGAATTCGTCTTTTCAAAAAGCCAATTTACAAAGATACATACTTTTGGAACACAACTTGTTTGTAAATTGGAGATTTTCTGTATTCTGTGTGATCAATGCTAAGTAAGTATTTCAGATGTTAGGTGCTAGAGGTGTACTCAAGAGGCCAAGATTGTTTCCAGGGGTTAAGAAGGTAGGTGAAAGAACTTCTCAAGATGGAAGATTTATACAGAATATTTGAGAATGTGCAGGAGTTTGGAAAGGCAGAGAGAAGGAAGAAGGGCAATGTAGATGAGAGGAGAATTATGAATAGAAGGAAGAATTAACAAGTAGTATAGGAATACAGTGAGTAAATGTCTAAGTTTTGTAGAGGAGTATCAGAGATATGTAGAAAGCATGTTATTTAACACAAAGAATTTTAGGAGAATTAATCTAGTGGTTATCTGTGGCATGATTTGGAGTTGAAAGAGACTGGAAATAAAATTAATTAAGAGTCTATTTCATAAATTCTGGCATGAGATAATGGCCTACACCAGAGAGGTCGTGGATATAGCAAGACTATGGGAAAAGGTTATAGAAAATGAATGATATTTTATTATTTCACAGAGCAGAAATTATATTCTAGGCCTTCTGGCCTTCTGACCTATAACAAACATAAAATACAGTAAGATATTTTCTGAAGTACATCACTGTAAGGCCTTGTATTATTTTTCTTGAAGGACTATTTGTTTATGTAAAAATCATATTAAATAAAATATAATTATATTGACAGAATTACCATCTGAATTTTTTTGTTATTAAAAAGGCATAGTTACACTTCTAGTTCCAGCAGAATTGTGGTTTAGGTAACTTGAAAAACTCTCATTACAAAACCTTTGGCAATCAGGATAAAACAAAACAGCTCTATACACCAAAAGTGAAGAGTGAATTGAAAACCAAAATGGTTTCAACCAAAATGGAAGAGGAGGAATGGCCACCCTGGAAATATCATATGTTGGTCTTGTTAACCTAGAATCTTGGGTTTATTATCCCATGCAAGGATACTAGGGGCTTGGAGCAGTGTCAGGTTAGACACCTCCATAACACTCCAGCCCCTGAAAGGTAGTGCTCTCAGAGGAAAGGCAAACTTGACCCCAGCCATCGGATAGATAGAATCACTAAAGTGTAGGGGCAGTGGTGGTGATGCTGCTGGTGGGGGTGGATGACAGCTGTTAACAAAGAGTAGAGTGACTGTCAAGATGGTAGTCAAGGGCTTGATTTTAGGGCAGATAAATATCCTAGGAGAGAAATGGATTACAAAACAAATTGGGAAAGAAGTCCTGTAATGCAGATTAGGCATGAACGAATTTAGGGGACAGGGGAGATGTAGTTTAGGGTTTGAAATATGGGTGCTCTGGATACCAGACAGAATAACAAGACTGATTTCAGACACTACACATACTGATGGGTATGAGGTTTTCAATATGCTTCTAGGATATTCAATATGCTCAGTTAGGACTAGCTCAGAACTTTAGCAAATTTAGGATCTAAAGTTGGGTGAAGTTCTATTCGGCAGGCACTGGTATATATGACTGCATTTATATATACATGTATCTCTAGATTGTGAAATGTCTTTAGGACTTAAAAAAGAAAGAATCTTGCATTAGTGTCTGGTAATAAAGCAATTGTCACCCCCCTTTAATGTACTACAAAACATCATGCAAAATATTTCTTTTTGCATGCAATATAACTTCTATTTAAATTAATGCTATATCTCAATGAACAGATTTATGATAAATTCATCCAGCTCTTTCCTATTGGCTTCCACTGTCACAATAGTTTCTTTTAAAGTGTTTATTAAGAGAGGCACAATTCCCTTGCTGATGAAGTATTTTTTTTTTTTTGAGGAGTGATTATTCACTCTAGGAAATTTAAAGTGAAATTAAAAGTTTTTGAGTTTGGAATGTTTTCTGTTTGAGAGATGGAATTCCAGTCAGCCTTGAACCACCTGCCATGTTTATTGCCCATCTACCGGCTCAGGCCGGACAGGCCCTAGCAGGAGCTGCTCCCTTCAGGGAAGAGCTGCTGGATGGCCAGGGTTGAGTGTCTGCTTCTGAGAACCACAGAGTCTATTCAATCCTCTGGGTTGGACTCCTTGGGAACCGTGTGCCAGATTGCATGTGAGTTTCTGAAGGCTCCCGGAAATGGCTCCTTGTTCTCCCCGCAGCCAAGGCCCTCCCGCCCCCAGGACAGCCTCTTGCTGTCTTTGGCCTCAGGTACCAGCTTGAGAGCAGTATTCAGCATGCTGTTCAGCTTGGGCTGTGGTGTGAAACACTAGGAGGACTTTGTGGCAATCTTCTAGAGTTAGAAAGTTCCTTTTTTCTGTAAAATAAAAATGAAATTTCTGGATTCTGTGTTTGACTTTGACACCAGAGAAGAGACTAAGGAAAAGAGACTAAGGAACATTGGTTTACAGACATCTCATCCTGAGAAATGCTTTTGGAAAAAATGATTGGTTAAAAAAATTTAAGGTTAGTTGGTTTAAAAAAATGTGTAGAAATTTGCATACTATTCTCTTTTAGGAAATTTATAATTCATTGGAACATTTTAATAGCTCTGAGAAGTCCTGCAGGAGGAAAACCTGTTTAATTTGGATTAATGCAGTGTTTTCCAAAGTATTTGATCCTCATAACACTTTTTTAAAACTATTTTATTTTTTAATTTTTTTAAAGATTTTATTTATTCATTTTTATTGGAGAGAGAGAGAGAGAAGGAGAGAGAGAGAGAGAGAGAGAGAGAGAAGAGGGGAGGAGCAGGAAGCATCAACTCCCATATGTGCCTTGACCAGGCAAGCCCAGGGTTTTGAAGCAGCGACCTCAGCGTTCCAGGTTGACACTTTATCCACTGTACCACCACAGGTCAGGCCTCCCATAACACTTTTTGGACAATATGTATTATCATCCTGAAGAAACTAGAATGCTGGGGACCAAGCTTTGGAAAACACTGAGATTACTTCCATCTAATGGCATTTGCTTGGCCTCATTGTCTTTCCTGCTTCTATCATAGAGGCCCACTTTTACTTTCTGGACCTTCTCTCTCAGCCTCTGTGCCTTTCCTCATTCTGATGTTTCTCATACCACCTGTCCGTGTACCAAACCTGGGTATTCTGCAAGGTTCAGGCTTCAACTCACTTTATTACTTTTTAAATGACTTTCTTCCTTTGGGATCACATTTCTTCTCCTGGTTTCAATCATCACCCATATACGGATTAAAAAATAAGATGCCCAACCCTTAATATTACTCCTAACTCTAAGCCTGCATCTCCAAATATCTCTAGAACACTTTCAGTTGTATATTCTGCCGCCACCTGAAACTCATCATGTCTCCACTTCTCTTCCCACAATACAGTATGTATCCCTTTCTGTGTATATACACAGACAATAAGCAGTTATAGTCCATAAAGTTAGAGAAAACCCCATTCTAACATCTAATAAAGATGATTACATGCTCAGGAGTAAACTTAATAAGAAATGTATAAAACCTAGATGTGAAAAATTTAAAGCATTCCTGAAAGCCAAAAATGGAGTCTTGAACAAATGAAAAGACATCCTCTATTCTTGGATAAGATGAGTCAACATTATAAAGATGTCAGTTCTTGGCCCTGGCCAGTTGGCTCTGTGGTAGAGAATCAGCCCAGTGTGTGGATGTCCCAAGTTTGATTCCTGATCAGGGTACACAGGAGAGGAGACCATCTACTTTTCCACCCCCTATCCCTTTCTCTCTATCTTCCCCTTCCACAGCCATGGCTTGATTGGCTTAAATGGTTAGAGCACATCTGCCTAGGTGCTGAAAATGGCTCCATGGAGCCTCAGTCTCAGGCACTAAAAATAGCTCTCTGTGAGCATGGTCCCAGATAGACAGAGCATTGACCCAAGTATTGCTGTGTGGATCCCAACTGGGGCACGCAGGAGTCTGTCTCTCTATTTCCCCTTTTCTCGCTTGGAAAAGAAGGAAAAAAAAAAAAGAGATGTCAGTTCTCCTTAAATTGATTTACAGATTTAAGGCAAATCTTATAAAAATACCAGCAAACTTTTTAAATGAAGGTGTACAAGTTGATATTAAAGTTTATGTAGAAAAGTCAACATGCAAGACTATCCAGGTCTAGGATAACATTCAAAATTATGAGAAAAGAAAGACATAATAAGATAAACTACATCATGTAAAAAGGAAGGAGAGTTTAAGAAATAAGTAATTATCTGCTAATTTGTGCAAAAGTAATTCAGGAAGGATAAACCAGAAATAATAAAATTGGTTACTGACAGGGAGTAGATAGAAATGAACAGGAAGAATGTGTAGTAGAAACGAGGGAAGAGTGACACTGCCTTGTGTGTCTTTTGACTCTGAGAACTACGGCAAAATCTCCCATGCTCTCTTTATAATTTTAATTAATAAATAATTAAAATTATTTTATTTGGAGGGGACCTCAAATGGAACATGAAGAGTAATACATGAAGCTAAGCGTATTAAATAAATAATATAATCACATGAAATGGGTAGGAAAGAAAAGAACTAACCTAACTAACTTTGGAAAATAATTTTTTGACTATAAACTGTAAAGCTAAAGCCAAAAACCCTGAACGGAAATATTGTTCTCTACTTAGTAAATTTATTTCTTGTGGGGAAATGGGTTTGTGATTTTGAAACTACTTATATATACTATGACTGAACAAATAAGAAGATATATTGTAGATTATGAAAGTCAAGTTTCTCACTGTCTGAAGAGAAAGAAGTTACAAGGAAGGGAAGGGAGAAGGCTGGAATGAATTCTGTGGTGTTGGGTTAAAACTGAAGATGTCGGCATGAATTTATGGTTATATATATTATAGATACACACATATACATATATGCACATATGTATACACTATAATACACACTCAGTTTTAAAACTAAATATAGATGTATGTGTGCATGCATTACAATACACACATATCTTTCCTACCTTTGTCCACTGAGTGGGCTGGAAGCAAGGACATCTAGCATCATCTGGCATACCAGACAACCAGATCTTGGTTTCTAAATATTATGCTTCACTAAAAGAAACCAAAGTTCCTTGGAAAATGGTTGATTCCATGGTGGGGGTTGGGAAAATACAAAGTGAGAAACATCGTCTAGGGTCAGAAAATAAGGAAAATTTTCTAGTGCCAGAAAATAAGGAAATGTTCAAACAACGATAAAAGCCTTTGAAAAGACACAGGAATCAACTTGGAAAATGTACCAATAGACTAATCTGGAGAAATTTGAGCAATAAAATAAACAATAACAGCTTTGGATTCTAACCAATAGAGTAAAACAAATATCCATGAACCCATACTGATATAACTAACTAACTAACTAACTAGGAGAAAGCCAGCTTTTCCTTGCAGTAAGATTCTAATAAGTGTAGAAGGAATGATAAAAATAGAAAATCACCATTTGGTAAACAACAAAGTAATAATTGTTGCAGACAAGAACCATCGGTGGATGCTAAAATTAGTGGACAACAGTCTGATTAGAAAGAGCACTTTTGCATAGTCTCAATGTATCTCCCACAATGTACTTATTAATTACAAAAAATTCATAACTGTACAGTAGAGAAAACTCACAGACACTACTATGTTATCTAATTTAATATGACCAGTTATAAGATATATTACTTGTACGCCAATATGATCTACTTAAAAAAAGGCACAATATCACTTCTGTGATGCTCTTGCCAAAACACAACCTCAATTTATCATGGATATAGCAGAGAAACCCAAATTGAGAAACATTCTATAAAATAACTGACCAATATTTTTCAAAAGTGTCAATGTCATGGAAGTCAAAGAAAAGAAAAACTGAGAAACTGTCACATCTTGGAGAGACAGGAGACTAGACAACTAAATGTACCATTGGAGCCTGGAGAAGAAACAGGAAGTGAGTGAGAAAACTGGAGCAATCAGCATAAGGTCTGGAGATTAGTTAATGGTACACCATCAATGTTCATTTCTTGGTTTCAGTGATTTTATTTTTACATTTAAAAATACACATACATTTTACAAATATAAATGCATTACATTTTCAAATACAATTTTGTATTTTTATAAAATACAGCATTATATTTTACTATTAGTTATTAACATTAGATAAAACTGAGTGAAGGGTAGATGGGAAGGAATTCTATAATTTTTGCTACTTTTCTATAAATCTAACATCCAAAACAAAAGTTAAAAACAAATAAAGTAGGACACAACTTCAACTATCCGCAATACATACTTTAATACTCAAGAACTTAAATTTTAAAAATACTGGGAAGGTTATGATATTAATTTTAATTTTAGGCCTGTTATCGGTGCCCTTTTATCCAACTTTTACTTTCCTTAATATGCTTTCTTGCTATACCATGATCAGGCAGGGCTGGTAAGCTTAAAGCACTTTCCAGTGTGTCATTCTTTTTCTAAAAGCCTATGTCTTGCTGTGACCATATACTTCAACATGATACTGGTCATTAAAAAAAGCTAAAAGATATATTTTTAGTTTATCATAAGAAAAATACATAGATAACTTATATGACTTTTAAACTGTTATTAAATACAAAGTAAATTTATTATTATTATTTGAAAATTTATTCTTGTAGGTATCATCTTCACTCACTTTGTCTTCATCTCATTTTAAGATCCTGGGATTCTTTGTTTTTCATTTTTGTGTTTATGAATACGTACAACTACACTTACATAGGTGCATTAGATAGGCAAATTCTTCTTCCTCAGGGGTGGGAAATCCTTTAGAGAAAACTGGGTGAGGGAGTCCTATGTGGAGAAATTAAATACTTATCTATTAAGCTAGCGAAAGTCCTTTATATTTGAGGTTTTAATACATCAGCCTTAGATTGCAGTTTAGATGCAACTAATGTTCTTTGAATGCTTCACATGCAATACCTTTATTTCCTGAATTGAGATAGTAGCCTGATGACACTGCAATTATTAGAAATACAATTTGAAACAAAGCAAAGGCAGATGTTGTTTTGTAATTTTTATACTTGAAATTAGATTCTGAAATACAGACAGAACTAAATAGAAGATCTAGATAAAACTCACATGGGTTCATGTGACTGAACCCAGTGAAGAGAGTAATATTCAGTCACTTATTACAATTTTTCTAGAGAGAAAATGGAAACCATTGCTATGACTGGCAAGAGGTGTTGCTACCCAACATTACTTGTTCCTATACCTTTTGAGGTCCTGTGTTTTATTTCTGGAGTACTGTTTTGTTTTGTTTTATTTTGTTTTAAAGAAAGCTGGCAGGATACTAAATATTTCACACTGAAATTTGAGCTGAGGAACAGCTAAAGATGGTTGTTTTTAGTTTTGAAGACTTATTTAGTGAGATTTTTCATTTTATCTAGAAAGGAAAAAAAAGAATTGTCATGTCATGAACAGAAACATGCTGTGCTTCTAAGAGATTGTGAAGTGCAAACATGTGATAAAATATGCTTGTTCATTACCTCTTTGAATGTTAACATATTTGATGAGTTGTTGAGTTATCGAAGGTATGCTTGACACCAGCCCACTACAATTTGGGGTTTAATAATTACCTGATGTCTGACTGCATAAATAAATCTCATGCTCTAATGCTGATTCTAATTTAGAATCAAGGAGTTTTCATACATCTAAATTTTAGAAAAACATTTGGTATTCTGGCAAAGGCATTTTGCTTACACCAGAGTTGTAACTATGACAACACAATAACTTAAAATATGTTTTAAAGGAGATTGCCTATGACTTTAAGTAGCTTTGGACATGCATAGACCTTATTACTCTGTGTTGAAATGGCTTGCTTGCTTGTGCATCTTCTCAATTGAATCCATCTTCTCAGACAGATACTTTAAAAAGATTTTATTTATTGATTTTAGAGAGAGGAGAGAGAAGGATAAAGGCTGGAGATTAGTGGGAAGTATCAACTCCTAGTAGTTGCTTCTCGTATGTGCCTTGACCAGGCAAGCCTAGGGTTTTGAACCAGCAACCTCAGCATTCCAGTTCAACATTTTATCCACTGCACCACTACAGGGCATGCTCAGATAGATTTGTAATACAGAGCAGACACCGAATTTTGCTCACAATAGTAACTTCATGATCTATTGAGGGCTCAGCATTACAATTTGAGGTTCAATAATTAATTACCTGATGTCTAACTGACTAAATAAATAAATTTTATGCTCTAATACTGATTCTAATTTAGAAAGAAGGCAATGGAAAATAGTGGTGGCTCTGTTATTTGGCATAACTTCTAGATGTGACTTTACATCAGAGGTGGCCTGTCTCCCCATCATGGGGACCTTTTTCTCAAAATGGCTCCCGGTGCTAAGGAGTCCTTCCAAATTTCTGCTTTGGCCCATCTCTACCAGTTGTTTGTGTCATTCATGTAGTAGACACTTTTGCTTCCAGCTCCTTAATTCCTATCGCCAACTCTTAAGCTTTGTTTAAGAGGTTATTAGGTAAATATGAGGGCTCAGATGAAGTTTAAAACCAATGCCAAACCATTATCAAAAGCAAGCGTGTCTATAACCAGTCTACTAAGTTTACCAGTTTCTCCCTGTTCACTCAACACATTCCGTAGCAAACAGTAGAAGTCAACCAAGGATATAACACATTTGAGAAACCCACCCAGTTTTTTTATATACATGTTTTTATACAGTTGTATTCATAACAAAATACATTTTGCATTCTGCTGTTTTTATTTAACATTGCATCATTCATGTTTTTCATGTTGTTATATTAACACATATTATTTATAGCATCAGAGAATGTATATACTTGTGAGTCAGCTCTGGAAGGGTAACATATACACTAGAAGACAGTTGTGTATCAGTTTTTATTGTTTTGCTTTGAAACCTGTAAGTTTGCTGCTATAGTGATTTAAGGTCGAGTTAGCTCATTACATTTACATTAAGTATTTTCACATAAATATAATAAAATAATAAACATATAAATAATAAATATAATAATTCTGTTGAAGGTATCCTCAGCTCTTTCTTTTAGTTAACACAATCATCTGAATTTCCCTCCCCTTCTGTCATCCGAATACTCCCTATATGAAGTGAAAAATATTAAAGAGCTTAAATGACTTCTCTAGTTTTAGAACAAGTAGTAGCCACAGTATAGCACTCTTGATTCTTATTGCAGTCTGTGATGCTATGGTTTTGGCTGCCTAGAGCTTTTCTCCCATTTTCCTTCTTAAAACAGGTTTCATTCCTTCCTGGCCTGGTTAATCATTGAACTCATTCACTTGGACAAAATATTTAATCCAGAGGTGAGACCATCCAATTTTAATTTTTCTGTAGGATTAATATGTGGATGGTGGGATTGCCAAGCTAAGATGTCAAGTTGGTGCTGCTGGCAGCTATTTTTCCTGTCACCTGGGAGAAGGTGTGTCTTCAGTTAAAAAGAATGAAGTTGAATGGAGATGAAAGGTGGACAGAGAGACAGCAAGCTGAAGCAGTAATGTCCTGGTTCCTAGAGTTCTTCATTCAGTCTTTGAATTACCCTGGTGTCTTTTCTGCCCATAATGAGGCAATAAACTTAAATTTGCTTAAGCTAGGTTTAAGTGTGTGTGTGTGTATATGTGTGTATTCAGTGAGAGGAGGGGAGGCAGACAGACTATTGCATGAGCCCCAACTGGCAAGCCCACTAGGGGGCGATGATCTGCCCATCTGGGGTGTTGATTCACTGCTTAGCTAATGAGTTCTTCTGAGCACCTGAGGTAGAGGCCATGAAGCCAACCTCAGCAACAGGGGCCAACTCACTCCAATCAAGCTATGGCTGCAGGAGGAGAAAAGAGAGAGGGTGTAGGGGTGGAGAAGCAGATGGGTGCTTCTCCTGTGTGCCCTGATTGGGAATTGAACCTGGGACATCCATATACCGACACTCTACCACTGAGCCAACCAGCCAGGGCTAATTGTGCGTTTATAACTTGCAACCAGAAAAGTCCTCACTAGTCTTCACCACCAGTGAAGAGTACCCTTAGTAGATACAGTTAAAAGACTCAACTGCCAATAATAATATAAAGCTATGGAAGTAAGGCAATATACATATTCTGCCCAATTTGGCTGAATAATTTTGAAATTTACTATTTTAACTACTTTTGACAACCAGTTGAAGAATCCAGGCCCACTATAATCAATAAATGTAGATATTTCCCAAAGTGTAGTCTAATATGTCTGTTGTTTATGCGAGGGTGTGCTAGCCTACCGCACAAGAGGGTGGGGTCAGAAAGTGAGAGAAAGGTGAGAGCTTAGCCCTGGGTTGGTTATGATTTCTTAGGAATTAAACAAAATGGAAGAAGGAGGACTTGAGAGATAGGACAAATGGCTACCACATTTCTGTACCCTTTAAAAAATATCTTTGTAAATCCCATATCTTAGAATGCCTGTAGTTGTCTACAGTTTCATTGGTTCAAAAGAAGTAAAAACTGTTAACAGATGAACAGAAAAGCTGTATATCTTCTATTTATTATAGTAGTAGAAAATCTAGATCACAGACATGAAAATATGCTTATGATGAAGAGCTTTGTAAGAAGAATGATTTTATTAGGGCAAACAATAAGACTATTAATATCATGCATTAATATTTTATTTTAAATAATTGTGTGATTATCCTTTCAGTAATGTGGATTCCCTAACACTTTTGTTTTATAACCTCACTCTTAAAAATTGCAGATGCTTGTTTTCTTATATTTTCCTTAATTGTGGTGATCTTAAACAGATCAGTTTTAAGGTTGCCAGTAGTTCTAATACAGATACATAAATATATTTTTCTCCAGTTGGCTATTTATTACAAAGACAGCTTGCTTGTGGGTACCATCAGGACATCTGCATTTTATTGGATTTAATTTTTAGTAATAAAGACCTCCCACATTATAGATTCTTTCCAGCATAAATTAGCCTGTGTGGGAAGCAAAGGAACCATCACTCAGGGAGAAAAAGTGAATCCATATGGTGCTGATGATTCTGTTTCCCTGGCTACAATGAAGAAAGGTTTGAGCATAGACCATCCCTCAGCGGATTCCTGATTCTTTCTCAAAAGCTTGCTAGAACAGGATTGGTGTCAGTACCAGCTCAGTATCTTTGAGTCAGTTCAGTTCATCCATGAAGCCGTAGATGCCTTCTGACATTTCAAGGACACATTCTCCTTTGCCTCTCATATTGATCTGTTTCTCTTGCCTGAGTACACAGTCCCTGGCTCTTACCATTCTCATCCATTTTTGGGGCTTACCTCTACTTGTTGGATTTTGGTTTCCCCAGTCCAATTCTAAGTACTCTCTCTCTCTTTTTCTTTTTTCAGAGACAGAGAGAGTCAGAGAGAAGGATAGATACAGACAGACAGGAACGAAGAGAGATGAGAAGCATCAATCTTCAGTTTTTCGTTGCGACACCATAGTTGTTCATTGATTGCTTTCTCATATGTGCCTTGACCATGGGCCTTCAGCAGACCAAGTAACCCCCTACTCAAGCCAGCAGCTTTGGTAAGCTTTTTTTCTTTGCTCAAGCCAGATGAGCCTGCGCTCAAGCTGGTGATCCTCGGGTCTCGAACCTGGGTCCTCTGCATCCCAGTCCGACGCTCTATCCACTACGCCACTGCCTAGTCAGGCCCAATTCTAAGTACTTTTTAGGAACTTTGGTTCAGGCTCTATGACACAGTGAAATCTAAACTACCCTTCATGTGTCAAAGAGAAGTCAAAATATTTTATCTTCAAGTTTTTAATGGTGACCAACTGAACTTGATAATAGGACTTCAATAGTTGATGGATCATTTTCACTTTTACAGGTTACACATAATTCTCCACTGTCCAGAGAACAAATGGGAACTGAAAGCTTTTCTTTCAACTGATACTTGGAAGAGTTAATTTCTCTTGGTCAATAGCACCCATGAGAGGAGGAGGAAAACACTGAGCACAGCATACTCTTTGCTATCAGTGTTAAACAAAAAAAGCCTATTTTCTCAGTCTTTTGTCAACTCTGAATCTCTACCAGTGAGAAGACTATTTCTTAAAACACTGCTGTGTTTATGCTCAAGTAAGTTTTTGGAATTAAATTTAAATTTAATTCAACCAGTTTTCTAGTTGCAGAAGGTGATGCAAATATTGATAAGACATAGTGAAAAAAAATTATAGTGGGTAGAATTATCCCCCATCCCCAACAAAATAAAAGGATAAGTTCAAGTTTCTAAACCCCTGGTACATGTGAAAGTGACCTTATTTGGAAATAGAGTTTGCACATGACACTAAGTTGAGAGATGGGCCCCAGTTTAATGATTGTTACCTTTATGAGAAAGGGGAAATTTGGATGCATTCATACAGGGAGAATACCATGTAATGATGGAGACAGAGATTTGAGTGATATGCTTAGAGCCAAGGAAGGCTAAAAATTTCTGGCAATTCTCGGAATCTACACAGAGGCAAGGAAGGATTCTTCCCTAGGGCCTTGAGAGAAAGCATGGCCTGTGGACATTTTGACTTTGGATTTCTAGCCTTTGGAACTGTGAGACATTTTTGTTATTTCAAGCCACTTAGCTTGTGGCAATCTGTTATGAAGCTATTATACGAATTAAGGAGGCAGAAACATGAACAACACGCTGTAATAGAGGTTTAAAGAGTTATGGAAGCATCTAGAAAGGAGACCTGGTTTCCTAAATGTCATGTCATGGACAGTACTTCTTAGAATACCAGGTTTTCTTTGCAAAGACTTAGTAAGCTATCTGACTTTTTGATTTACTACGTGATTTAAAATGAGTCACTTCACCTCTCTGAACCTGTTTTTCATCAGTGAGCGCTTTGGCTCACCAGATGATCTCTGAAGTCTGCTTCACTTAAACAATATTTTATGCCTCTATGTCTGTAATAGATTTTTTTTAAATTGTATATGTATAATTTAAGAAGTTATTAGGTTAGGGGGTTAAAAAATCGCTTATGGTATTTAGTGTCTTCCTTTCCTGCCCCTCTGACACTGGAAAGGGGAGAAGTGTGTGAAACTAGAGTATTCTTTTCCACGATAAGCTTCATTTGGGGAGTACAGAGTTGAAGGGCAAATAATCTCTCAGTATAGGCACTGCTCAAGTCTCCTCCTCTCTGGCAAGCATGTTTTAATAAAGGAATAATTAAACACTAATGTCTGTTCATGGGCTGTACTGTCAACTAGCAGTATAGTACAACAGAGGAAATCAATGTGGATTTGAAACTGGGCCTGAGCGGACTTTCTGAGCAGCGTTTCAACTCTGTTTCCTTATGAGTAAAATGGCGACAACAGTATACCTCAGTGGGTCGCCGAGCGATAAAATGAATAGAACGCCGTATGTATTTTTTAAGTGCCCGAGTCCAGTGTGAGTTTAAAAATGTTACTTGCCGACAAGATTCCCGCTTACAGAAAGGCTATTAAAGACTTCCGGGGTCCCCTAGTCCAAGCCCGAGTTGGACTCTCGGGTCACTGGGAATCCTGCACCCCCCTTCCCGCCTGCCCCGCAACGCCAGGAAGCCTGGGAAGGCCGCCCCGCGCGCGGGGAGGCGGCGGGGGCGGGGCCGGCGGAAGCACTCGCGCGCCGTTGTCAGCGGGGCCGGAAGTCCCTGGTCGGCCGTCACCTTGGGGTCCCCGCCGCCGCCGCCGCCTCCTCCGCCGCCGTGGTGGGCTTTGCAAGTCTGGGTCTCAGCCAGGCCAATTCTGTTAGCTGCCAGGAGCCGCCGGCGTTGCGGCGGAGGACTCTTGAGGGTTGCGGAGAGCAGGGACCACGGGCGAAGGGCCGCCCAGCCGACATGTCTCTAGTGGCGGAAGCCTTCGTCTCGCAGATCGCAGGTAGAGCGCGTGGCTGTGTTCCACGGCCTCAGGCGGGGGATGGCGCGGGACAGTTGCGGGGAGCAGAGTGGCGTTTAGGGTTGCGGCTTTCCCTTGGCTCTGCGGCACTACGTGCTGAACCCAGGTCTGAGGATAGAGGTGGGCACGGAGTACCAGCCTCATCACGGATGAGGAGACTGAGGGGAAACACTTGGTCAAGGTCACCCTACAGCGGCTGGAGGCCCGTCTGCTTCCCCTGGGCGGTGCTTTGCCCAGTTCCCAGTGGGTCGGAGCCGGGGGTGTGCGTGGAGGAAGTGGTGAGTTGGGATTTAGGTGGGCGGCGTGGCCACAGGAGCCTGGTCTTCCAAAGCTTCAGAAGTGGGAGAGCGGGAGCAGCCAGCGTGGTGCGACCTGAAGTTTAGGGTGATTGTCACTAATGAGTCGCTCTTGTAACCTGTTATCATTGAGGGGCCACCGAAGTTCTTGTTTCATCTCCAAGCGACACACAATACAACAATTTGCTAGGTCTCTGGGATTCACTGAAACTTCTTTAAAGCTGAATATACCTTTTAGAAACACCTTTGATTTGATAGACTTAACATTACTGATGTAAATAGACTTACGTTTTCTATTATTGACGTTTTTATTTATTGTAGTGAAAGAAATTAAATATTGAGAAAGGAAACTAAACATACCTATTGTACTTGTCTGTTGATGGATAACAGTTACTATTTAAATGGAGTTAATTTCCTAGCAATGTTTTCATTATGAGTTCAGTAGTAAGGAGACAGTCAATAGGGTGAATAAATACATTTGAAATAAGGTAGTATTTTGGAAATGGAAAATACAGAATTTGTCATCAAATTTGCCAAAGTGGTTTTCATTGCATTGCATTTATGTGAACATACATTTGTTTCTTCCATTTTCACTTAAAATAAATAACATTGTTTCTTAGGAGAGAGGGAAGCTCCCACTAGATTGCAAGCTTTATGAAAGCAGGAATCATACTTGTTTTGTCCCCCATTGTATCCTGAGCACCTATCAGTTGGTGCTCAAATATTTGTGATTTGAATCAGTGAATAATCTTGAATTTAAAACGATTATTTCTGTTTTTATCATTTATGTTAAAAAAATTAGACTATCTATTTAATTTAGATTGCTGCTATGTTAAAAAATCAACCTTTTCACAGTGAATGATGATACTGGTATACTGTATGCATGTGTTCCAACATGTGCTTTCTTTAAAGTGATGAATGTCTTTTAGTAAACTTTTAATAAGTTTGGAATTTTGCTTCATTTAGCAAAGTTTAAGAAGTTCTAGGAATTTTATGTCTGCCATCTTAGCTATATATTTGCAATGATCTGTTGTTACTCTAGATTAGAAGGAGGCATTTTAAGTCTGATAATTCAATAAATGGTGTTGGGACAACTAAGTCATAACACTGCAAGAATGAAGTAAAATCTAAATATAAAATAAGAACAAAACCAAATTATAATAAAATAATTAAGAAAAATATAGGAGATTATTTTAACAATCTTGGTTAGCAAGAGAAGTCCTAAGCAAAACACAGAATCCAGAATTCATGGAATAAAAATGGGCAGATTTGACTGCAGAAAAATTTATAAAGCTTTGTGTGATAAAAGACATAAGTTTCTACAAATTCATAAAAAGACTCCCAATAGAATTAAGGATGAAGGATTGAAACAGGCAATCATGAAAGGGAAAATGCAAATGAACAATGTTATGAAACGATTTGTCACTAAAAGCAGGTAACTGTCTTTCTACCTCATCAAATGGGCAAAAATGAATATGGTAATTTCAAATAAAAGGAATGGGGAAATGGTTACCCTCAAACTATTGGTAAGTCTGTAAATTATTGCTACTTTTGGGAAATTTAATACAGTAATAGTGTACAAAATACAATCCTTTGACCCAGAATTCTTCTTTAGGGGATTTATCTGATAGAAATGTAAGGACCATTATTTAAAGAAATATATAGAAAAAGAAAAGAAATATAAAGTGATATTAATTGTAGCATTATTTGTAATAACAAAAACAAGAAATGTCCTAATTATATATCAAATGGCATACTTGTATTATTACAGATACTAAAAACGAAGAGGTACACCTGTTAGTAATATTGGCTGTAAAGTTATGATTACCTTATTGAATAATATATATTGTATCAACCCATATTGTTAAATAAATAAACTCTTTGTAAACATGTATATGTTTATGTAAGCAAAAACAACCACATAGAAGAATATTTAACTAATTTTAGTAGTATATTCAGGGTAATCCAGGTAGGGCATTGTGGAAGGAGGAAGAACTACATTTCTGAGTTGTGTGAGTAGTTTTGGTGAGAATATTTTACTTTTGTAATTTAAGTGGTTCTAATTTTATTTTATATTTTATTTTATTTTAATGGATTGATTTAGAGAGTCAGAGAGAAAGGGAGAGAGAGAGAGAAAGAGAGAAGAAAGCATTTATTTGTTGTTCCACTGTGTTGTACGTTCATTGGTTGATTATTGTATGTGCCATGATGGGGGATTGAACCCGCAACTTTGGTGTTTTGCGATGATGCTTTAACCAACTGAGCTAACCGGCCAGGGCCAAATAATTCTAATTTTAAAGATTAAAAGATTTTATTTGGCAAGCAGTTTAAAAAGGGCAAATGAAATAATTTATATGAAACCTGTGTTTGATTTGAAGTGACTTCTAAGTGTGACTCAAATCCAAGAACTATTCAGAGTATTCCATTTCTGGCAGTAATATGATTTTGTTGGAAGATCTCAACCTCAAGAGATTTGAGATACACACACACAGAGTCCTATTATAACTTCATAAATAATTGTATTTTTGTAGTTGAGAGTTCTAATTTTTAATGTGTGTATTTAACACTGCTTATTATTTTTCCTTTCAGTGGCCATGAGCCAACACACTGTATGATACTTCTGTTGGAAACATTTAAAAGCATCTTGCCTTTAAGGCTATCTGTAATATGCTTGATAGCTTTAAAAACAACTTTTTGGAAGCCTTCTCTGAACTCCCAAGGTTAAGTGAACCACTTCTATGTCTGTACTACAGTGTATCTCCCTCTCCCCCCAAGTTCTCTTAGTCCTTGCTCCTTACTGTGACTCAATGGCTTATTCTCTCCCTCTCCACTGCTTTTCTTGCTTGGAATCAAGTGGTAGTCTGAGTTGGTTTCCTTGCTTCCATTCTGGTCTCTTTCCAATACAGTCTCCACATTGCAAACCTCAGTGGGGTTTTGTTTGTGTTGTTTTATTTTTATTTTACTAAAATGCAAGTGTGACTCCTGTTGTTTTAACACTTTCATTAGTTCCTCTTTGTCAGTGCATGGAGTGACACATGTAAGACGTTCCGTAAGTTAGTCCAAGTGTCTCTCTCTAGCCTCATCTCCTGTCACTCCTTTCCCTGAACACAGAACTCTCTTTTCTAAATTACTTGTAGTGTCCACCTTTGGCACATGTTGCCCTCCGCCTGAAATGTCCACTTTGTTTGGATAATTCCTGTCTTTCCCTTAAGGCTTTCAGCACATTTTTACCTGTAAGTCTACCTGACATTTTTTTTTCTCTTAAATGAGAATGGCTTATTTTTTTCTGAAAAAGAATGATACATGCCCATTATAGAAAATAAAAGCAGCCCCTCAAATAAATAAAGAATAAAGTAAGAATCACCTAAAAGCATAATATTCAGATTAAGACTTAAAAATCTCATCCTCATCATTAAAACTTTGGTGAACAAAGCTACTTCTTTCTCCCTAAAATAAAAAAAAGGTGACACAAATATAAAATATGCATACTTTTTGTAACCTGTTTTGTTATATAACATGTCTGCCATGTGTATGACTGGAATTATACATCATTTTAAATGGTTGCATAGCATTTTATTGTAATAAAATAATAATTTACTTATATAGTCTTATTCTGATGGGTATTTAGGATGTACAAATAGTTCAACCAGAGAAGCCAGAAGCAGTAGGAACTCTTATCTCCATCTCTATCTCTGTCTTTATATCAGTATATTTCCATATCTACACATGCGCGCGCGCGCGCGCGCGCGCACACGGAATTGGCTCATGCTATTGTTGTGCAGGTTGACCACTCACCAAGCCCACAAGGTAGGCAGGTAGGAAGGGGAGAGCCCGGAGGAAGAGAGCACATATAGCAGGTGCTGCTTGCAGTTTGTGATCTCAGGGAGGCCCTAGGACTTCTGTAAGGGGTTTACAGCTGATTAAATACGGTCCACCCAAGATAATCTTCCTTTTGATTAAGGTAAAGTCAGCTGATTAGGGACCTTAATTATATCAGCAGAATCCCTTCACAGCAGAGAATTTGAAGAACTGGGAGGTGTTTTGTATGCTACCCAGTGGCTGTTGCCTCCCTCTGTCTTCCCTTTTCTAGGGTCTGCTAGAGAATGTTCTTTGTACCTCATCCTAATCAGAAATATAGTAGAAAGGGAATTCTGGCAAATGTAAGTTCAGTCTAGCTAAGTTGATGCATACTAAAGCCATTACAAGTATATATGATTTTTCTGTATGTAAAGAGTGTTTGCATAGACATTTGTATCTACTGAGTCGTTTCTTTGGATGAATTTCTTCAAATGAAAGAGGAATTTGATTTGTTCTTTTATCAGTAATATGGAAAGGCATAGTAAATTATCGTTTTGAATTAGTAGCTTGGATCTCTAGATGATGATATGGTAGGTTTAGAACTTTAAAGGAAGAATAAAAATTGTCCTAGATATTGAATGTTTTTTTTTTAAAGTTTATTTTATTTTTTAAAGATTTTTTTATTCATTTAAGAGAGGGGAAAGAGAGAGAGAGAAAGAGAGAGAGAGAAAGGGGGTGGAGCAGGAAGAATCAACTCCCATATGTGCCTTGATCGGGCAGCCCAGGGTTTCAAACTGGCCACCTCAGCATTCTAGGTTGATGCTTTATCCACAGGTCAGGCTTGAATGGTTTTCAAAATCTTTTATAACAGCCTGTGTATTTTAAATTTTTACTTTTTTTTAAATGACAATATAGTTCAATACATTAGTTGAGTTTCTTAAAATTTTTTTCACGGTCAGTTGAGTTTGAATATATCCTAGGGAAAGATTGAGTAGTCCCATTCCCATTTGAATGGTGTGACCACATTTGGAGCAGTCACTGTCACCAAAAGGATGGAATACTGTGGTGGACAGTCCTGACTCATTTTCCCATTCCAGTGCCAAGAGTGGCTCCAGACTCTAGGGCTCCACAGTACCGCCAGATATATAGAAAAGGAGAGAGTGCTGAGCGCAAACAGGAGAAATCACATGTATTGTTGCTAACTTCCTTCCGCTTGCTTTTACACTGCCTTTGGATTTTAGAGTGAGAGTCAGACCTGGGTTCTTATTCAGCTACTTAGTAAATATGTGACCTTGGGCAAATTACTTGCCTTTTTAAGCCTCAGATTTCATATTTGCGAAATGGTGAAGATAATTGTAGGTTATTTAAAGATGATGAGAAAAGATATAAAATACTTAGCACTGTATCTGGCATCAATAATTCTTCATTAATATTATTTTAGCTCTTTAACTATTAGTTTTTCTCTTCTGTGTTTTGCCTCTTTCTCTGTGAGGATATGTTTGGTCAAACTTTTAAAAGTTACTTATAAATGGAATACAAAGTCCTGGCTGGTTGGCTCAGTGATAGAGCATCAGCCTAGGTGTGTGGATGTTCAATTCCTGGTCAGGGAATCGACCATCTGCTTCTCCACCCCTCTGTGGAGCCTCCGCCTCAGGTGCTAAAAATAGCTAACTTGCGAGCATGGCATTGATGGACAGAGCATCAGCCCCAGAAGGGGTTGTCAGGTGGATCCCAGTCGGGGCACATGCGGGAGTCTTTCTCTCTATCTCCCCTCCTCTCGGAAAAGAAGAAAAAATAGTGGAATACAAAATTTGTTTCAATAATATAAAACATCAACAGTTATTACAATTAAAATTATTCCTATTACAACTTATTTTAAGATTTGTTTTAAGATTATAAATTTGATCAACTCCAGCCATGTTTATCCTTGTTATAATTTTTTTTTTTTTTTTTGTATTTTTCTGAAGCTGGAAACGAGGAGAGACAGTCAGACAGACTCCCGCATGCGCCCAACCGACCGGGATCCACCCGGCACGCCCACCAGGGGCGAGGCTCTGCCCACCAGGGGGTGATGCTCTGCCCCTCCGGGGGGTCGCTCTGCCACGACCAGAGCCACTCGAGCACCTGGGGCAGAGGCCAAGGAGCCATCCCCAACGCCCCGGCCATCTTTGCTCCAGTGGAGCCTTGGCTGCGGGAGGGGAAGAGAGAGAGACAGAGAGGAAGGAGGGGGTGGGCGTGGAGAAGCAAATGGGCGCTTCTCCTATGTGCCCTGGCCGGGAATCGAACCCGGGTCCCCCGCACACCAGGCCGACGCTCTACTGCTGAGCCAACCGGCCAGGTTTTTTTTTTTTTAAGGAGAGAGAGAGACAGGAAGAGAGATGAGAAGCATTAACTCATAGTTGTGGCACCTTAGTTGTTCATGGATTGCTTTCTCATTTGTGCCTTAACTGGGGGGCTCCAGCTGAGCCAATGACCCCCTGCTCAAGTCAGTGACCTTGAGCTCAAACCAGCGACCTTGGGCTTTAAGCCAGTGACCTCGGGGTTTCAAACCTGCATCCCAGGCTGATGCTCTATCCATTTTGCCACTGCCTGGTCCGGCTAAAATAGAATTTTTGATATAGGTCATAGGTATATACATATATCTTTTCATTGTTTCTTTGATTTTTTCCTTTCTTCTTCTTCTTATTTTTTTTTTACAGAGACAGAGAGAGAGTCAGAGAGAGGGATAGACAGGGACAGACAGACAGGAACGGAGAGATGAGAAGCATCAATCATTAGTTTTTCATTGCACATTGCAACACCTTAATTGTTCATTGACTGCCTTCTCATACATGCCTTGACCGCGGGCCTTCAGCAGACCAAGTAACCCCTTGCTCGAGCCAGCGACCTTGGGCTCAAGCTGGTGAGCTTTTGCTCAAACCAGATGAGGCCTTGCTCAAGCTGGCGACCTCGGGCTCTCAAACCTGGGTCTTCCGTATCCCAGTCTGATGCTCTATCCACTGCGCCACAGCCCGGTCAGGCTATTTTTTTTCCTTTCTAAGAAAATTACAAATTTCTGTTCTAAAAATAATTTGAACTGTTGATTGTGTTGTGTGCCCATCACCCTACTGAGTCTTTTTCAGTAGAGGCCTGCTTCTTAGTGCCAAAAGGTTTTAGCCTTACAACTTAGCTTATAATTATCTGATTACTGATTTTAAAAGTGTCTATTTTTGAGCCTGTGCTAGATGACCTATATACGTAATTGGTAATGTTAACAATTTGATCCTGTTGGATAGGTGCTCTTGTTTTACAGATGAGAAATTGAAGTTCCCTTAGGAGAGAAAGAATAAAGGTTAGGAACAAGGACATTGAAGTAAGACAGAAGAACTGAGTTCTGAACTCAGCTCTACCTCTTACTTGTTTTATGATCTTGGGCAGACCATTCTAGACCACAGTCTATTTATTTGTAAGAGGGGGATAATATATTTTATAATATGTATTAAACACCAGGTACATGATGGTACATGATGAATGTTCAATACATGGTAATTTCTCCTTACTTTTATTACCTAAGAGCCTTTGAGGAGGTTATTCTATTACCATTTTGGACAGAAGAAAATGTCCAAAGTGTCTATATTTTTATTAACTCATATACCATCTTTTCTGAATGATCTTATTACTTCCCAGTGCCTTGCTATATTTTAAGCATATTAGTTAATTTTGTCATACTGTAATTATTAATCTTTTGAAGTCAGGACAATATCTGTCTGTTCTTTATTTAGAAGCTCAAAACTATATAAAGGATGAAAAAGGGAGACTTGGAATACTTCATTTATCTCATTGTGGGCATGTGGGTGCTTAATTATTTAAATTTATTAATAACTTCATTTTAGCAGTAGCATTAATTTATAGTATGGTCTGGGAAAGTAGTTTTACAGGTTTCATGAAACCTATCTCTAAGCATCTTGAAAGTAAGTATAATCAAAACAGTTATATTTTAAAAATCTTGCTTTTATATCAGTAATAACATGTTTCTTTTTCATCTCATTTCCACATAAGTACTGGGAAATCTGGACTTGAAAAGCATTCAGAAGGGACCTGACCAGGCAGTGCTACAATGGATAGAGTGTTGGCCTCGGGTGCTTAGGACTCAGGTTTGAAACCCTGAGGTTTCTGGTTTGAGCCCGGGCTCATCACTTGAACGTGGGCTAACTAGTTTGATTGCAGGGTGTGGGATCATAGACATGACCGAACAGTCACTGGCTTGAAGCTCAAGGTTGCTGGCTTGAGCAAGGGGTCACTGGCTGGGCTGGAACCCCCCTCCCCAAAGCACATATGAGAAAGCAATCAATGAACAACTAAGGTGCTGCAACTAAGAATTGATGCTTCTCATCTCTTACCCTTTCTGTTTATCTGTCAGTCTCTCTCTCTCACTAAAATAAATAAAAGGAAGAAAAGCATTCAGAAGATTCAGAAGGGTTCTAGAGGTACAAAGAAGTAAAAAACATGGCTTAAAAGTCCTTTTTAAAATATAAGTGATACTATTGTTTATAAGGTTTATTGAAAATGAGCCTGACCTGTGGTGACACAATGGATAAAGCATTGACCTGGAATGCTGAGGTTGCCAGTTTGAAACCCTGGGCTTGCCTGGTATAGGCACATATGGGAGTTGATGCTTCCTGCTGCCCCCCCTTTCTCTTTTTCCTTTTCCCTCTCCCCTCTCTAAAATGAATAAAAATAAAATCTAAAAAAAAGAAAGAAAATGATAATCAAAACTCTTATATCTGCCTATCTGAATATCTAAGGATGCTAGTTGCAACAGATAATTGAAAAAATACAGTGCATTTGAGTCTTTTGTTCTTGAAAATAAAGCTATTTTGTTATTTATACTCAGTATTCTGAGGATCCTCCAGTATTGAGGAAGGCACTGAAGAATTATTGAGAAGTTATTGAACTGGCTGTCACATTTCAGAGATTCTTTTTTGATTCATATTAATTATATGAATAGTCTCATACTGTAGTGCTTATCACCTTGGCACATGTGAAGTAGATATTGAAGGAGCAGACAGAGAAGCAAAACAAAGGCAGAATGTACTTTGCCTCTCTTGACAGTGGTGTGGCCTATTTTAATTTATCATACTTGTATTCATGAGTAGGTTGGCAGCTGCATTCTCAGAAGCAGTGTTTTGTTGCCTTTTAGAAAACTTTGATATGATGTTAAAAAGGTTTGTTTCTGATCTTGAAATAGTCTATAGTTAAACATAATGTGACTTTTAATTTTACTGTATGCTTATTACCATTTTATACTCTGAACTTAGTTTTTAACTTAAGATTTTGGTGATGGGTGCTCCATAAAATTTGTCTCTCTTATTTCTGTGGACATTTGAGTTATTAATATTAGCTCAAGCCTTCCATATTTGAGTGAAAATTGAAAGACAACATCATCAAACTTCTTAACATTTTTCAAACACTTAAAAAAATTTCGATAAGCAGTTATCAGATGGACTGAAGATATCAAATAGAGATGAGGTATTAAATTCAGGCTTTTCATTTTTTGTTCAAAGACAAGTTATAATATTCAGTAAATTTAACTACAGACATTTGTGTAGAAGTATTTGCCCTGCCAGTAAGAGAAATGCATACTTTAATTTTTTATTGCTTTGTAAATGATCCTCTATTCTTGAACACTTTTCTTATTTTTATACTCTCTATAAATGAATCATGATTTTGAACTTTTCTACATCAGTAATAAAAATGAAATTTGATTGGTTAGTAATAAAGAAGGTTCTTTTCACAAAAACAATCATTTTGCCATGGCAATTCCCATTAAGTGTAACTGTTAGCAAAATAGAAACTGTAAAAGGCATTTCATTGTGCTTATACACACTTAGTTATATTTTTGTGCTGATTATATATTTTTATCTCTGAGAACTCTTAAAAAGCCAAAGAAGCTACTTTATGACTTAACTTGCCTTGGGATTTTTAAAAAAAGACTTTTGTTGTATATAGTTGTGGTATATTTATCTTCAGTGAATATAATATCCTTAGATTTTATAATGAAATTTCAGATGAGTCAGTTTTTAATTTTGTCTTTAATGTTAAATCTGTGACTAATAGTTATTATTAAAATATATAACTGTTACTATTGTGTTTAAGCCACACGACAAATTATAGCTGTAATACATTTATTTTATTACCTTCATGGAGCCTATGGGTCAGTGTAATGCCAGTGGCTGAGGCCAGCTAGGTTCACATTGGATTTGGGCAGACGGTAGAGAAACTGCGGAGCGGGAAAGCGTTGGGCCATTCCCATTTGAGTCTCACGACAGTGGACAAGTAAACAGGCAGGGAAAACTGCTTCTTAGGCTAATGAACAGCAAAAATGGCCCCTCACAGTGGCAGGCAGGCAATCCGCAGTCTGAGTCTGCGCCGAGGGCGAGCACCTGTAGCCTTACATAGCCTATACACACATGGTGCTGCCACATGCTCATGCACTGATCAGGCAGGGTACAGCAAGCAAGCCTAACACAGTTGTTTTCCCAACAGTCAGTAAGTCAGATAGGCCACAGGAAGGATGGCTTGAGTTTCCCTAGTTCACAATGTCTGGATCCTTAGCTAGAAAGACTCAAAGGCTGGAGATGTTCCAACAGTTGAAGGCTGGAAACATCTGGAAGTATATTCACTCATATGTCTGATAATTGATGCTGACTAGGAACTCAGCTGGGATGGTCTTCTGGAATTCTTACACATTGCCTCTCCATGTGGCCTGGGCATCCTCAGAGCCTGTGGCTGCAGGGTAGTGAGACTTTTTACTCAGTTCTCCAAAGATGTGTGTCCAAGCTAACAAGGGGGAAGCTGCATCACCTTCTATGACCTTGTCTCGGAAGTCTCGAAGCATCACTTCTACTATGTTCTATTGATTACAAGAGAGTAGTTACAAGGGGGTTCAAGGGGAGGGGAATTAGACTTCACTTCTTTATGGCTGTGGAGGAGTTTGGTGTTCTAGAAGAGTTTGTGAGACAGGAGATATTGTTGTGGCCATCGAAGCCACAACATAATCTGCCACAGAAACCAAGGTGGTGATAGACTGGTGCAGAAGGCTCAGTTGAAGCTGTTTTATTTAGAGCTGGGAACTGACTAGTCCCATTCATGACCTAATGAGGTTTTAAAATGGGACGGTGGGAGGTGGGAGCGGGTAGAATAGTGTGTAAGGGTGGGAGTGGGTGGCACTGCGCGTTGCAGTTAGTTCTCTGGGGAGCTCTCGAAAGGAAGCCATGCTTGCTGTGCATCGCACCTCCTGCCCTTGTGCACTTGCACACACATTCTTTCTTCTCACCAAAAGCCTGGTATACATGTGCAGGCTGAGGGAGGTTCTAAGGCAAGTATATATTTTAAACATTTCATAAATGGACTGTGTACCTCTGGTTAGGAATATTGAGCAATTTGGTGAATTCACGAGTTTATACTGTTGAATTTAATGTGTATTATTAAGATGTTACATGCCTTAATTTGGTTTATAGTTTTATTTCGAGAGTATGGCAATTATTTGCTGTCAGAATCTTTCAGGCTTTAAATAGCAAAAGACTTGCTTATATTTTCTACAGAATATATTTATTTTTTAAGATGGGTACCTAACTTATATGCTCCATAAGTGCTGGGATACAAAACTTAGTGATATAATTCTTGCCTTTGATAAACTGATACTCTTGCATGGGACACATCCATTGAAACACAATTTCAATATGAAGTAGTGAGTCCTATAATAGAAATGCTAATTTAGGATGCCTTTACTAAGCGTTTTACCTTTCTTCTCTCAAACTGAATTAGGGGTGCGATATTTTTATTGAACATCTCAACTCCTTTCCCTGCTCCTACCTGTCACGGTGTGATTATTTTTTGGATCCAGTTCAGATTTCATCTCCTTTTGTGAATTCTTTCTTGTCTTCCTCAGGCAGATTTAGTTATTTCTTCAAGAGGATTCCTGTAGTGTTTTAAACATACTTTTGGTCTGATGCTTATATTAATAATTATTGATTGAGTACATTCTGTGAGCTAGAGATTATAGATGGCACTTAAATAATTTATCTCATTTTATTCTTCCAACAACCTTACAATTGAGGCAAGAAGAGGTTAAGCAATTTGACCAATATTACTCAGACAATAAGTTGTAGAGTTGGTGGGGGAGCCCAGGTGCTTGACTTCAGGATCTGTGTTTTTCCCTATACCTAACCTGTATCACTTATTGTGTTGTAAATTATTATGTGTATCCAGTTCTCTTCTTCTCAGTGACCCCATCCCTGGGCCCCAACCCACTCAACAAAGTTAGATTCTAGAGAGCAAGGACAGTTTTATATCCATCTTTATCTTTTTATTATAATTTCTGGTACATTTTGGAATTTTAATAACTTATTTGTTAAATGCATTAAATGTATATTTATTTTTGTTTGTTTTTGAGGATTTTCTAACCCTGAACTCCTATTCATAAAGGATCTCTGTGATGATTAGGCTATGTTATCTTGTCTTTTGTTTGTTTATTCTTGGAGTATCTTGCAGTTCTGCTAGGATTTCAGGAGGTGCAAAGACAGATCCAAACCTCTATAGAGTATCGTTTGTTTCATGGCTAGCCGGGAGGAGTGAGGAAGGAGGAATGGAGAGTTCTTCGGTTATCTAGCTTGATGTGAGAGTATGTGCAAAGTATTTAGAATAGTGGGAAAATAGTAGATACCGTACTTTTAAAAAAATAGGTGCTGTTATTACAATGATTGTGTTTGGTTTAGTGTAGTGGGGAGAATTGCTCCTTAGTTTGAGGGAAATCTATTTTCCAGTTTCTAGGATTAGGTTTAGAGAACCATTAAAACTTGAAGGTTAACATTGTTAACATTGTTGAGGTTTGATACCTATGGTGGTTTGTATTCTCTCTATTTTTTGGCCAGAAATTACACTTTTAATCTTAACCATCTGTTTTTGTGTAGTTCTGCTATTGATCTCATATTCATCTGTTTCTGAGAAAAGCTCAGACATAGTGTATTTCCTATTTTGTGAATTTCAGATTACCATTTTAAAAAGAGAATTCAGATTTTGAGTCATAGCTATAAGGTTCATATGTATGCATAATCACATGTAGTTGGCCTGCTTCTTATGTAGTCTACACATAACCATTTGGGATGACACATGCATATTTAAGAAGAAAGAATGGAAGATTTGAAATTTGACTTGTATTTGCTTTAGCCTGAATTATTGGCATATTGATGAAGTGAATTTATTTTTCTGACCCTTACTAATTTCCAGAAGTTTGTCAGTTTTATGAAATTGATCCTTTAGTACCATTTTCAGATTGATCGCTAGTTTCATATAGATTTAGATGACTCATGTTCAGGTCTCATAATTACTAACTTAATTTTACTTTCCTTGTTGATTACATCTAATGAAAAAACTATCTTTTAGCTACCTTGGTTCCAAAATAAGTGAGGTCTCATTCATTAATCTTAAAGGCTTATTCTGGAACAACATAAAATAAAATTGCATAAAATTGCAACATGTTACAAAGGCATGTTGTAAAACATGACTATAAGCTATATCCACAAATACTTTTTTCTTTTACCTTATGTGAGAAAAGGGCAGATAGTGAAGCAGCTCCTGCATGTGCCCCTACCAGGATCCACTTGCCAACCCTGTCTGGGGCCAGTGCTCAAGTACAGAGCTATTTTTAGCACTCGAGGCTGTTGTGCTCCAAGGGAGCTATCCTTAGTGCTCATGGCCATGCTCTAATCAATCATGCCACTGGTTGTGGAAGAAGACAGAGAGAAGGGGGAGAAGGAGGTGGAGAGAAGCAGGTGGTCACTTCTCCTGTATGTCTTGACTGGGAATTGAACCTGGGACATCCATAAACTGGGCCAATGCTCTATCCACTGAGCCACTGGCCAGGGCCCACAAGTACTTAAGTAGAATAAAATGGGCAGAAATATTCTTTTTTTTATGTGTGACAGAAACAGAGTGAGAGACAGAGAGAAGGACAGGCGGGGACAAACAGACAGGAAGGGAGAGAGATGAGAAGCATCAATTCTTCATTGCAGCATCTTAGTTGTTCATTGATTGCTTTCTCATGTGTACCTTGACTGGGGGACTACAGCAGAGTGAGTGACCCCTTGCTTATGCCAGCAACCTTGGGCCCAAGCTGGCAACGTTGGGCTTTAAGCCAGCAACCTTTGGGCTGAAGCCAGCAACTATGGGGTCATGTCTGATCTCACGCTTAAACCAGTGACCCTGTGCTCAAGCTGGTGAGCCTACGCTCAACCCGGATAAACCCGTGCTCAAGCCAGCGACCTTGGGGTTTTGACCTGGGTCCTCTGTGTCCCAGTCTGATGTTCTATCCACTATGTCACTGCCTGGTCAGGCAAAAAATATTCTTGAATAAAATTAAACTACATGGATTCTCACATCCTAGTATTAACCAAGCCCAACCCTGCTTAACTTCTGACGTCAGATGAGATCGGACATGTTCAGGATGATATGGCTGTAGATTAATCTACATAGACACTCAAAGCCACATGCTTTGATGCAAATGAATAAAAGAGGTGAAAAGAACAGTCTTATTTCAAGTGCGTTCTTTGTCCTGGCTACAGGCCTTTTTTTTTCATTCTCACATTCCATCTACATCAGATTTACTGGGAGACCTTGTTGTATGTTTGGATTCTTGGTCCTCATCTCTACAATATTGAAATCTCTTGAGTTTTGGGTTTGGTGGAAGTACACAATTTTATGAAGTTCCCCAGCTGATTCTTATGTACTAAGGGTTGAGAACAACTGTTGTAGGATGAATATAATTGCTTTAATTCTAATTTATTACTCAAGAATATTTTTGTGGGCTCTGTAAATGTTAGCTAATACAGCTGTGTGTTCACTGACTCTGGAGTCCAGATTACTAGTGTTCAAATCCTGGCTCTTATCACTTACTAGCAATGTGACTTTGGGTAAATTATGCTTGTGCTTCAATTTTCTTATTGTAAAATAGGGTTGATAATAATGTGTTTATCTCGTAACGTTGTGAAATAGTTAATATGTCAAGCACTTAAGTGCATGATAAATGCAGTAAGAGTCTTTAAATTTTCTATTTACCTCAGCTTTACTGAGATATAATTTCAGTATCCCTTTTAAGTACAATTGAAGTATTTTTTGGTGTATTTACAGAGTTGTAATTATTACCACAATTTAATTGTGGAACATTCCCATCACTTCAAAAAGAAATCTCCCTTGCCCTGGCTGGTTGGCTCAGTGGTAGAGCATTGGCCTGACATTTGGATGTCCTGGATTTGATTCCTGACCAGAGCCCATAGGAGGAGCAACCATCTGCTTCTCCAACCCTCCCCCTTCCCCTTCTCTCTCTCTCTCTCTCACTCTCTCTTCCCCTCCTGCAGACAAGGCTGGATTGGCTTGAGTGCAGTGGCTTCTGGCGCTGATGCCTCTGCTAACTTAGGGGCTAAAAATAGCTCAGTTGCCAGCATGGCCCCAGATGGGTAGAGTATTGGCCCCAGACAGGGGTTGCTGCGTAGATCCTGGTCCGACTGCACGCTTGGGTCTATCTTTCTATCTCCCATCCTCTCCCTTAGAAAAGAAGAAGGAAAAAAAAAAAGAAAAAAAAGAAATCCCTTGCCTCTTTACAGTCACTCCCCATCCCCATTTCGAGTCAACCACTATCTACTTTCAGTCTCTGTAGATTTGCGTATTCTGAACATTCATATAAATAGATCATACAATATGTTTTCTTTAGTGTCTGGCTTTTTTCACTGGGCATAATACTTTTGAAGCTTATTCGTGATATAGCATATATCAATACCTGATTCCTTTTCATTGCCAAATTGTATTTTACTGTATGAATATACCACATTTCTTTATCCATTTACCACTGATGGTCATTTGGGTTGTTTCTATTTTTTGACTATTGTGAATAATGCTGCTGTGAACATTCACGTACAGATCTTTGTGTGGATATATATTTTTTCATTTCTCCAGAGTGAATACCTAGGAGTGGAATTGCTGGGTCATATAGTAATTCTGTGTTTAGCATTTTGAGAAATTATCAAACTTTTTATATTTCCATCAGCAATGTATGAGAGTTCCAATTTTTCACATCCTCTAAACATTTGATATTCTGTCTATTTTGTTGAGATAGCCATTCTAGTGGGTATGAAATGGTATCTTATAATTTTGATATGTAATTCCGTAATAACTAATGATATTGAGTATCTTTTCATATGCTTTTTGGCCATCATCTCCTAAATATCTGTTCAAATCTTATGCCCATAACGTTGTATGGGGGATATTTTTTCTTTTTTATTATTGAGTTGTAAGTTCTTCATATATTCTGGATATAAGCTTTATGAGTCTTGGGCTTAAAAATATTTTTTATTTATTGATTTTAGAGAGAGAGAGGAAAAGGAGGGAGGAAGAGAGATGTGAAATTGCTGTTTCACTTATTTGTGCATTCACTGATTGATTCTTGTATGTGCCCTGACTAGGGATCAAATCCTCAACCTTGGCGTATCGCGTCGATGCCCTAACCAGCTGAGGTACCCGGCCAGGGCTGAGTCTTAGGGAATTTTAACTGCTATCACCATCATATCATCATCATGAGCAGCAGCAGCAGCAGCAGCAGCTGCCTAGATAGAAGTCTAGGTAGTGTTTGACCAGAAGAAGATAGATTCTCATTATTCTCTCATTTTATTTGGGCCCAAATATTGGTTTGTGAGGGAGAAATTCTGCCCTTAAGTTTTAATCTGTTTTGTTTTCTGTCCTCTGCTTCATGAATGGCAGAATATTTGAATGCATTTGTTTTAGGTAGTAATTCTACTGTCATTCATTCATGTGCTGTCACTTTGGGTCATTTAAATTTTTTGTTTACCACTTTTTTACAAATGAATTGGTGGTTGAGAATATTGATGAGGGATTTGTAGGATATATTTGTTATTGGATCAGTAAATTGGCATTCATTTGGCATTCTGGAGATTGTGCACTGTTGTATATTTTTTTAAAGTTTTGTCTTATATTCCTCAAATCTGTCCTAGAATGTCTGCTTCTTGCTTCAGGGCTCTTATTTCAAACTAAGGTAGTCTTTAATCTTTGTATCCATACTTGCTTGCAGTATATTCTTTAAGTAACTGCTATGATTTGAATTTTTGTGCTCTCCCGAAATTCATTTATGATATCCTATTCTCATTCCCCAAGGTAATGGTATTAGAAGGTGGAGCCATAAGGAGGTGATTAGATCATGAAAGCAGAGCCCTTCTGATTGGGATTAGTACCCTTATAAAAGAGGTCCCAGATAGCTCCCTTACCCTGCTACCATATGATGACATAGCAAGAAGTCAGCAGTCCGCGATGTGGACAGGACCTTCACAAAACCTGACAATCCTGATCTTAGACTTCTAGCCTCCAGAACTGGGAGAAATAAATTACTTTTGTTTATAAGTCATCCAGTCTGTAGTATTATGTAATAAGTAACCCAAATGAGCTAAGACACTAGCCTTACTGCTAATGATACAAAATGCTACCTGCCAGTTTTTTAGGTTTATGGAAATAACACTGTTACTCTGTGCTTTTCAGTTTTTCAGACTCAGCCGTTTTCTGATGTGAACATTGATTTCTGATTGTTGAGGTGGTGGGAGATTGGTTTTAAACTCCTTTTGTGGGAAGAGTCACTCCTTCTTACATATCCTGTGTAGTAGTATTAAACACCTCCCAAGAAATAGTAGCTCAAGGGGTATCACTATTTATTCATTTCATTATCAGTGTTATAGTATTATCTTTTAATTGTACTATAGTTTGCAGGTTGAGTTGCTGTTGAATCTAGTAATAGCTCTTAAAATTCTATTTTTGATAACATCACATGTCATCATATTTTAAGTCTAAATATTTTTTAAAATTCATTGAGAGGAGGGATGGCAGATAGATAAAGACTCCACATGCGCCCCAACTGCGTCCACCCAGCAAGCCCACTAGGGGGCGATACCTTGCCCATCTGGGGTGTTGCTCCATTGTAACCAAAGCCAGAGTTATCCAAGCATCTGTGACGGAAGCCATGGAGCCATCCTCAGGCCTGGGTCCAACTTGCTCCAATCGAGTCGTGGTTGCAGGAGATGGGTGGGGGAAGAGAGAGACGGGGAGAGAGAGAAAGAGAAGTGAGAGGAGGAGGGGTAGAGAAGCAGATAGGTGCTTCTCCTGTGTGCCCTGACCCAGAATCGAACCCGGGACATCCACATAATGGGCTGACGCTCTACCACTGAGGCACCTGGCCAGGGCCAAGTCTAAACATCTTTGAAATCTACTTTAAATGGGGCCTTCATATCATAACTGCCTAAAATTTGATAGGTTTTGAAATTAATGTCTGGGTTGATATCACTGAAATCATGAGAATAGTATTTATGTTAAAATAATAAATTTATTTCCTTTTTTTCTCTGTGTGTCTTTGCAGTAACTTGTTCATATTTAAGAGCTGTCAAATGCTCTTTTAGCATTTTGTTATGTTAGTAGTATTTGTATTTACACCTTTGGCAGAAAGCCATTCAAATTTAGAGGTAAGCTGCACATGTTTCTTCTTTTATATAACACTGTCTACCTTGTCTTTAGAAGCTAAAGAGATGGCATCTATGAGCTTTTAGAATCTAGTTGCCTGAGGATAAACTGGGTTTGACTTCATTAGTGTACAAATGATAGGTTTGTGTAGAGTTATTATAACATTAATCAATTTGATGGATTAGAAATATGACAGCATTGAAGCAGCATTATAATATTAGTGCCTATTATTCTACAAATTATGTCTTCACCTACATTTGTATGCCAAAGGAGTCATGTTGTACATTAAGAATGCACAACCTAAAAACCAATAACAACAATACAGGGCATGGCCTTTCTCTTGTCCTCTTAGGTTAGCTTATCAAGAGATGGACTTTGGAATTCGACTTGTTTATTAGGTCATGGCACTTTCATACTCGGACATACCCTGAGTTGAGTGGAGTTCATAGATCATCTGCTACCCTACTGACTTATCATCCAACCTGATACTTGAGAGAATACTGCTGATAAAATATAGAATCTTTAAGAGATCTAGAGATAAGTATATCCCTGGAATTTATTGACTGGTAGTAATTTCTCTTAAAATGGGTTAGTAGTGAAGAATATTGATTTCTTTGTTATTGTATTGGTTGATAAAGCTTAAAAATAGTAGGTACCTTAAAGATAATTAAATGAGAAGGAAACGTAATTTTTTTGACTGTGGGTGTTGCTTTACTATGTATGTATTTCAAGCACTAGTATATATGCATTATTAAGTTTATTTTATGGATTTCTAAAGTCCAAGGATATAGATCCCCTCTCTCTCTTTTTTAAAACTTTGTTCTCCACACTGGCGGGTAGTGCAGTGGACAGCATGTCAGCCTGAGTGCTGAGGTTGCTGGTTCCATCCCAGGATCACTGGCTCAATCCCAAGGGCTCCCGTTCGACCCCCGTGGTGGCCTGAGCCCTGGTCAAGGCACATGTGAGAGGCAATCAGTGGTACAACTAAAAGTAGGAGCAGATTGATGTTTTCTCTCTCTTTCTCTCTCCCTCTCTCTCTCCTTCTCTCTCTCCCTGCCACTCTCTCTCTTCCTCTCGCTCTCTCAAAAAAACAAAAAACAGCCTGACCAGGAGGTGGTCCAGTGGATAGAATGTTGGCCTGGGAAGCAGTGGACCCAGGTTTGAATCCTTGAAGTTGCTTCCTTGAGCACGGGATTGCTGGCTTGAGTGTTGAATCATAGACATGACCCCATGGTCACTGGATTGAGCCCAGAGGTCGCTGGCTTAATCAAGGGGTCACTGGCTTGGCTGGAGCCCTGCGGGCAAGGCACATATGAGAAAGCAATGAACAACTAAGGTGCCACAACTATGAGTTGATGCTTCTCATCTCTCTCCCTTCTTGTCTGTCTGTCCCTGTCTGTCCCCCTCTCTCTCCCTTGCTAAAAAAAAGCAAACAAACAAAAACAAGAAACCACTTTGTAACCCTCTTCACGAAGATGGCGCCGAAAGCGAAGAAGGAAGCCCCAGCCTCTCCCAAAGCTGAAGCCAAAGCAAAGGCTTTGAAGGCAAAGAAAGCAGTACTGAAAAGAGTCCAAAGCCACAAAAAAAAGAAGATCCGCACGTCACCCACCTTCCGATGGCCAAAGACACTGCGGCTCCGAAGACAGCCTAAATACCCTTGGAAGAGTGCCCCCAGGAGAAACAAGCTTGACCACTCTGCCATCATCAAGTTGCCCCTGACGACTGACTGAGTCAGCCGTGAAGAAGATAGAAGACAACAATACACTTGTGTTCATTGTGGATGTCAAGGCCAACAAACACCAGATCAAACAGACTGTGAAGAAGCTCTATGACAGCGGTTCTCAACCTGTGGGTCGCGACCCCGGTGGGGTCGCCTAAAGCCATCGGAAAATACATAATGCATATCAGGTATTTACATTCCAAATCATAACTGTAGCAAAATTACAGTTATGAAGTAGCCACCAAAATTATTTTTTGGTTTGGGGTCACCGCAACATGAGGAACTGTATTGCGGGGTCACGGCATTAGAAAGGTTGAGAACCACTGCTCTATGACATTGATGTGGCCAAGATCAACACCCTGATCAGGCCTGATGGAGAGAAGAAGGCATATGTTCAACTGGCTCCTGACTATGTTGCTTTGGATGTTGCCAACAAAATTGGGATCATCTAAACTGAGTCTATGGATAAAGAAGATGTGGCACATATACACTATGGAATACTACTCAGCCATAAGAAATGATGACATTGGATCATTTACAGCAAAATGGTGGGATCTTGATAACATTATACAAAGTGAAATAGGTAAATCAGAAAAAAACAGGAACTGCATTATTCCATACGTAGGTGGGACATAAAAGTGAAACTAAGAGACATTGATAAGAGTGTGGTGGTTACTGGGGGAGGGGGGAAAGGGAGAGGGAAAGGGGGAGGGGAAGGGGCACAAAGAAAACTAGATAGAAGGTGACAGAGGACAATCTGACTTTGGGTGATGGGTATGCAACATAATTGAAAGACAAGATAACCTGGACTTGTTGATCTTTGAATATATGTATCCTGATTTATTGATGTCGCTCCATTAAAAAAATAAAATTATAATAATAAAAAAATAAACTGAGTCTAGCTGGCTAATTCTAAATATAAAGATTTTACACTTAAAAAAAAAGAAAGAAACCACTTTGTTCTCTAACAAATTACTGTTAGGAATAGGGGAAGTTTCTTTGAAAAATTTAAAAACACTCGTTTGGATGAAAAAATGCCTGTGTTCCACTGAAGAATGAAACCTTAAGAGGCATTTCCTTTGCTCCTGGTGAAAGAGACATTAGATATCATTCTGCCTGGGCAAAATTGGAAAGTTAGGTAAAGTAGGTAAAAAGATTTTAATAACTAATTAATATTGATAAAACTGTTATGCAGTGCTTTGATATTTGCCTTATTTCTAGATGTTTTTTATATTTATAAATTAGGAATATATTTCTTTTTTGTAAAAACAATAAAAACTTTCATGGGTCTTTTGCTAGGGATTAAGAAGTCATTCTAATTTTATTTTTTATATTTTAAAGATTTTATTTATTGATTTTAGAAGGAGGAGGGAGAGAGAGAGAGAGAGAGAGAGAGAGAGAGAGATAGCGATAGCGATAGGAGGAGGAGCTCAGGAAACATCAACTTTTGGCTGCTTCTTGTATGTGCCTTGACTGGGCAAGCCCAGGGTTTTGAAGTGACGACCTTAGCATTACAGGTCGATGCCCCATCCACTGTACCGCCACAGGTCAGGCGAAGTCATTCTCATTTTAAAGAATGAATTAATGTATGTCACTCGGTATCCTGGAGTAAGTTATTGGTGTGAAAATGATATTTGTTTCTTATTGTGAAATTATAAATTTCTGAAAGGTGGGTAGTTTTACTTTGGAACTCTTATAGTATAGACATTAGCTTTAAGTGATACTTAGACCAAATAATTTAAATCTTGCTTAATTTGAATTTCATATTTTGGCATATGTTATTATATATCCCATATTCACTTTGGAGCAATTGAGAAGCCATCTTTAATAATCTCAGTACTACAGGAGTTTTTCACATTCTCAGAACTTACTGGTTGCTAAGGGAGATAAGATATTGACATAATAATAGAATACTGTAGAAAGTAATATATGATCTAAGACAAGTACAAACTACTATGAACAGTATAGATAAAGGAGAAATTATCTTTGTTTAGTTACAAAAGACTTATTTAAAAAAATTTTTAAATCATTTTAGATAGGGGGGAGAGAGAGAGAGAGAGAGACACACACACACACACACACACACACACACACACACACACACACACACACGGGGAGAAAGACGGGGGAGGAGCAGGAAGCATCAACTCCCACATGTGCCTTGACTGGGCAAGCCCGAGTTTTCCAAACAGTGACCTCAGCGTTCCAGGTTGGTGCTTTATCTACTGTGCCACCACAGGTCAGGCACAAAGGATTTCTTGATGGAGGTAGTATTTTAACTTGGCTTTTTGAGAAAGGTATAGGATTTAAGTTTGTGCTGCTGAAGGAGTTCATAACAGTTTTGGACAGAGGAGAACAATTTGAGCAAAGTCACAAATTTGAAAAAGTATGAAATGTATGGGGGAAATTTGAAGGATTCCTATAGGATATGAGAGTCCTGTTTTTAGGGAGATTAGGTAGGCAGAAATCACTCCTTCCCATTAATTTGTGTTTTTTCCAAGCTTTTTCTGTGGTCAAAAAAGGATTTCACTAGAATAGAAGAGGATTCTTCTTTGTTAAAGGCTACGTGAATGGCTGGATTCCTTGCTACAATTTCAAAAATGTAGTTATTTAACTGGAACAACAGTATCTAATGAAAACTATATATTTGTTATGAAATATAGAAATTTCCAGTGTTAGGGGGTCAGTGTGTAGGTGAGTTTATAGAATTAAATCCTGCCAACTATTTTAGGCAGCTGTTTAATATTTCTATAGTTGTGTTATTGGTTGTAGTATTGAAGTTCTATTGGTCAAGTTTTGAAACTTTCTTTGCAGTATGTTGTGTAGTTTCCTTATTTTCCCTGCTGCATTCTTAGCTTAAATGGTACAGAATGATAATAATAATGATAGTAATACTAATAAAAGGAAATGTTTATTCAGCCAAATTTGATTGCCTATTGGGTGCTAGGTTCTAGGAATGACGTGGTAACAAAAAATCAGAAATAAACACTGGATATTTATGTTGTTTTTATGTTCTACTGGGGGAGATAAACAAATAGTCCTCACTCGATGTAAAAATGTTGACTGATAAGTGGTACAACAGAATGTGTGTGTTATGAAGCTTGTAAAGAGAGTGTTTGAACTATTTACAGAGAGCTCAGAGAAGGCTTTCCTGAGGACAGGCCTGGCTGTAGGGTCCAGTGCAAAGTGAAAATGAGGTTATTTGGAAGCGACCCAAGTGCCCATTAGAGATAAGTGGATAAAAAAGCTGTGGTACATTTTTACAGTGCAATACTGTGCATTCATAAAAAAGAAAATCTTACTTTTTGTGACAGCATGGATGGACCTGGAAAACATTGTGTTAAGTGAAATAAGCCAGTTAGAGAAAGACAAGTACCATATGATTTCACTCATATGTGCAATCTAATAATGAGCAAAATAAACTAACAAGCAAAATAGAGGCAGACTCATAGAGAGCCTGCTGACAGCTGTTGGTGGGGCTGGGTGATGGGAGTGAAGGGATGAGCAAAAAAGGACAAAAAAAGGAGAAAAAACTCTTGGACATGGACAACTGTGTGGTAATTGCCCTAGAGGTAGGGGAAGTGGAGGGGGTATAGAGGGGTAAATGCTGATGAAGACTTGACTTGGCAGGGCATGAAATATGGTGTGTAGAGATCTATTGTAGAATTGGGCACCTAAAACCTGTATAATTTTGTTAACCATTGTCATCCCAATAAATTCAATTAAAAAAACAACAACAATGAAGAAACAAAATTCGAGAAGCCCCTTGTTCAAAAGAATTTCAGGACTGAGATAGCAGAACATTGAACCAAGGGTGGAGCCTTGCTAAGTGCAGGCCTTGTGCAGCTACCCAGGTTGCATGTCCCTGAAATTGAACCAACTCGAGGAAGTGATGTTTGAGTGGAGATGTAAGGACAGAGCAGGATGGCAGATTGCTCCGGGGTAGAAGAAACAGCCCGAATGAACCTCTAGACCAGGAGGGAACATGGTGCTATCAGGAACCAGATGAAGGCCAAGGTGACTGGAGTACAGAGTGGGTGGAGTTGAGGTATGATGAGGCTTAAGAGGTAGAGAGGTAATATATAAGGCCAAGTTGCTGATTGTGATCTTTATTCCAAGAGCCACACAAACTATTGATATATGTGAAGCATAAAGTATACTTTTGATGTGCTAGTAATATCAGTAACTTGGCCACTTGACAGCATTAGACAATGGTCTCTGAGTCCCCATTTCCTACTAGCCTTCTTTTTAGAAACTTTTAGATGCATCTTTTGTATTTATTCTAAGGCTGACCCTTCCCTAAGGCAAGTTTAAAAAGGATTTCATTTCAGGGAGTGCTTTTGATGGTAGAAATTGGAAATAGGATGAGTGAGTTATGAAGTTTTATTCACTATTGAGTTATTCATTGTTTAAAACATTTTAGGTCAACTGATGTAAAACTCATAAGATGAAAATGTTTTATTACTGTTTTTAAAATGGTTTTTCTTCTTAAATACTACAGATTTTTAAGGTCTTTTGTAAGCACTAAAATTTTAAATTCTTAATCTCTCTCCTGTATATGCTCAAAAGGGGTATTGACTTGCCTATCCTTGGGAAAGACAAGTGGGGAAGAAGTTGTATTTTTGGACGTTGTCTTTCACAAAATGACATTCTCAATAAAAAGGCTTTAATTAGTATTACCCAAACCAAGAAATAGGCTTTGTACTTTGTTATGTGTGGATAATAATGTTCATGATTCATGGATTTACTTATAACATCAGTTATAGGGCTCATTTCCTAGGTAGAAACCTGCATGGTTGTAGATCCACACAATTTAGGATTTTCACTTTAGGCACACTATCAAATATCACGCTAGCCATTTGTTGTCCCATGTCACGCTTACCGTGTAATTATTTGAGCTGATTAATGTAGGCAACACATTTAAATCAGTGATATTTGTGTCCTCTGCGCTGCTAACTGGTGAGATAGGCAGCTGGTCATTCCCTGCCTCCTTTACCGGTTCTTGCCTCCTGGTCTATGAATGCACTGGAATTCCAGGCTGTTAAAATAACATGATTATATAGGTTTCTACCAGCCTTCTTGTCTTCTTTTTTTAAATGGTAGGTTCTATTTGTGAAGATAACATCAGATATTTTGGCAGTTACTTTCTGAGAATTTATTTTCAATAATAATTTCTGAGTTGGAAGATAGTTTGCGTCCTGGATCAACAAAAGCATACCATGTTCAACCTCGTTTTCAGCTTTAGTTTTTTAATAACAGAGGTTTTAGTATTTGTAGGCAACTTCTTTATTCTTATTTGTAGTCAGGTAATATGTTGAAAGATTTCTTTTACTTTCCAAATGTCTGTTGTAATAGATCTGGAGAATCCATAGGGGTGTTGATAAATTAACTTTTAACTGGAATTACTGAACACTTAAATTATTGTTTATATGAGAACTCTTAATATTGCAGAGTGTGAAGTAGTTTCAGATTTATCAAAGAACACTTAAATTATATTCAGCATGTATTTAATGCTAAGATTATGTTATTCCATTGCTTTAAAAAGTTTTAACCTATCTCTAGTATGTGTACAAAACAGCTCACCAGCTGTTAAAATTATAATATTTAATTAGAACATCCCATTACTTTAACATAGTTGGTAATATTAAGTTCAGTAAAATTTTGATTAGTCAGAATATTTAGGGACTGGAGTGGTAGGTTTAACCAAAATACCTTTGTCTTTTGTTCTACACACAATTAATGAACACTAGTTATATGCTCAACATGGTATAGTGTAGCCCACACAGGATGCAAACAATGTATTAGTGTTCTCAGGAACTTATTTGCAATATCTTTGAAATTTTTGTAAATTTTATTTCTATGCTTTATTGCTTTAATATTATTAATATAATTGCATCTTTGTTGATGGTAGAGTCTTATAATAAGCCTCATTGTATTGTTTCTCATACAGATGTAAACAGTATAGGAGTGCTGACCATACAGTTTATCCTTAAAGGTTATTTTTGAGTAATTTGCTGATATCAGCTTGTTTTTGTTTTCCTGACTTTTATAAAACTGTGTTACACAGGTTAATTGGGTTCTTACTGAAATTTTACTTTGTTAAAAGTTTACAGTAACAATAAATATTTAGTTTAAATGCCTTTTTGGTATGTGAGTCGAAACTCAGTAGTCTTTACATATATGTATAATATTGTGGTAGTAGCATACAAAACTATGTATGGTTCACTATTTGCTTGATGATTTTGTGGTGTATTACCCTTCAGTATGAGTTTAATTTTCTGTAGCCCAAACCAAACCAAAGCAAAAATAGTTTTTATAGTGTAAAATACTACTAGTATATTTTCCTTTTCATTTTAGTATAAATAAAAGCAAATTAAGGAGTCCCCTTATTCCTGGGACTGTTTTAATGAATTTTAAATGATCATTCATAATGCTTCACATATACAAATTTCTTTAAAAATTTAGCTAGAGTTATATATTCAAAAAGTTTGTTGCTATGTCACAGAAACTTGATTAAACACAATAAGAAAATACTAATTATTCCCAAATTTCATATATTAATTTACCTATTTTCTGAGAGTAAACTTACTATGTTAGAATTGGTGATTCTGGTGTTTTATGGCTTTTACAAAGAAAATTCAACAAATGATGTCCTGTATATTCTATCAGGGGAGACATTGCTTCTTAGGGTACAGTTGATTAGATGAAATTTAAATCTAGTGCTTTTTCCAAGCATTGATAGGTTGCTAATACTTTGTTGTTAGCTAGAATTTTCTCTAGATAGGCTAAGAGTCAAGGTCAAGCCTGGCTTTTGGCCTGAAATTAGCTTTACCAGCTTTATTTGATATTGTAAGTACTTACTCCTTCATTATGCTACTCTCCTTTGATTTTGTGGGGTAGTGATGGTGGAATCGAGGCAATGAAATGTTCTAGAATGCAACAGAATTCCTCTGTTTAAATATTACCAGCTTATAAGGCAACATGCACAGCATTATACAAATATATTTGATTTTTTATGCTATGTTGTCTGTTTGAAAATTTATGTACTTTGTTAAATATTTACAGTAAAATATTATAAATATTGTTTTACTATTTCATAGTGAATCAAAATCCAGTGTCTTTTTTATATGTATGAGTAACATTTGGATATGTCTGTTTGAAAGAGGCTGAAAAAAACCACAGCGTAGAGGCTGTTTTATTTTTTCAGTTCTCACTTTTGATTGGGCAAGATGTCTTCCACCTCCTTGCCATAAAAAAAAAATTACCACGAAAAAACAAAATAAACATGCATTTGAAACATTATCTTAAGGTAGTGTGATTAGTTGCCATGGTTAAGGTAACCTTGGCAATTGACTTAAAATGCTAGGCCAATGTATGTGCTTATTTGTTTGGTGGCTTATTCATGTTTTTGCTCTGTTTGCCTAATTATCATTGCCTTGTTTCCGTAGCTGCAGAACCTTGGCCTGAAAATGCTACATTATATCAGCAACTGAAAGGTAGGAACTTGTTCACAATTAAAAATGGATTTGAATCAAATATATTTATTACAAAAAAAGTTCTCTCAATAATATAATTTACTGCAAGGTGAACGTAAAGCATAAAGAAAGGGGATTCCTTGTATAATTTGTCTAGATTTTGCCTAAACTTGTATCTGCCAGTGTAAACCAACTATTCACGGCCTATAAGGTTCTTAGTTTATTATTGACTCATTATATTGGCTGCTGTAGGCAGTGTAAAATGATGTGGTTGCAGGAGCAGTTGGCAGATTTACTGCACCAATAGCTGACGCAGCAGATTTTTGAAGTCCTGTGGTAAAGTGGGCTCTCAGTAAAAAGGAACTGTTAAAATGTATAGGCTAGGATGGTTCAGGCTCCCTTTAGCAGCTCTTCATATATCATCAGATCACATTATGGACCCCATTTGGGGCTTAGCAGCCTGCTACAGTTGTCAGAAGACTGCAAAGTAATGAAGACTAATAGGCAGCAGCCCTAGTCTTCTAAGCATGGAATTTTTATTGCAGCGAACTTGTCATCTTTCTTTTGTGTGACAGACCTAGACACACTGTGCAATATTAACTGCAAGCTGCTTTTATATGATTTTAAATGGCTTTACTTTTAACTAGAGAGGTTTGAATAGATACAAGTAGTACTTAATTCTAAAATATACTTAATTTTAATGAAGAGGGTTATATCTTGAAAAGTTGAAAAATGAATTTGTTTTTAAATGAGGGGTTTTGATTACATATTGCTGATAAAATGTGATAAATGATCAGTTGTAGAAAAAAGTCTTGTTTTATCATATTTACATATGATAATATAATCAAAATTATAATTACACAATAACATTGATATAGAACTTCATAATTATGTTAGTGAAAGGCTGTATCTTTTCTTTTTAAAAATATGGATAGGTTTTAAAAATATAAGTGTATTATACTTGTTTAGCAATCACACTTCTGACTCAAACCTTCTATTGTGTTTCCACAGGGGAACAAATTTTGCTTTCTGACAATGCAGCTTCTCTTGCTGTGCAGGTAAATAGATAAATGTAATATTTTTTTACGTTGGGTTGCAGTTTTTCCCCTCAGGCAATCTGATGTGGTCTATTTAGGATTTTTCTGTGTAATTTACAATTATCAATATAGCATGTTTCTGTGAAGGATATAACATAAACATAAAAATCTTCATTATTCATTCTCTTTATAATCACTTCTGTTTCTTAGTAGTTTTGCTTTTGGCTAGATATGATGGTATTGATTTTTGGGGGGCAATATGTTCATTTACAGACACAAAATTATTTTCTAACTTATTTGTAAAGATTTATTCATCGCATATTTTCCCATTTTATTAATTCTAACATTAATCCATTTGATAATCTTGAAGTAGACATTCTTTAGACATTTTTTTATACTTACTGATTACATTAGTGTCTATTATCCCCAAACCACTTATTGCATTCAATAGCTCTCTAAGTTTTTACACAGTTATGTAATCCAACAAAGATTAGTGGCCCTGTAAACTTTTTTATTTATTCATTTGAGGGAGAGAGAGAGAAAGTGATAGAGAGAGAGAGAGAAGCAGGCAGTGGGAGGATCAGGAAGCATCAACTCCCATATGTGCCTTGACCGGCAAGCCCAGGGTTTTGAACTGGCGCTCTCAGCTTTCCAAGTTGACACTTGATCCACTGTTCTACCACAGGTCAGGCAGTGGCCCTGTAAACTTTAAACTGCACTATAGGAAAAATAGGATACTTGGGAATTGTTTGCTTTAAAAAAATGGGAAGGAATGTCATAGAATTTATGTATGTCATAGAATTACAATTTTTCAAACATTTTGCATACTTAGCTGCTGTTATTAGTTAGCTTACATAGTTTGATTCAAAACAAGGATTTATTTTTCTGTCCAGCATCTAAAAGATAAGTTAAAAAAGAAAACTAAAATGTGATATTTATTAGAGTTGAGATTGCAAGCATCTTGAGGACAGAAAGGGAAGGAAAGGAACTGAACTTGTGCTGTGTTCTAGGCACCTCATTATATTTTTTTATTCAACTTGATATCCTCTGGGCTTAATAAGTATGTCTGATCACAGTATGTTATTCAGTCCATTCATGTTTTGTTTAAGGTAGGGGAAGTAGATGGAAAGAAGTATGTTGGACAATAATTTATTTGTATGAGTCTGAGTTATTTTTAAGTTTCTTTCTTTAGAAAATTTATATCTTTTTATGAAGAATATAAATTATGTTTATTTATGGATATACCTTTATTTTACTTTTTAGGCACTAGTATTATAACTAGCATATTTTCTTATGTTAACTTTTGAGAAGCAGAAATTTTAGTTGGTTACAGGCAATAAGTATGGATTTTATACTGCTATTTTTAAATTTACATTTTTTAAAAATTGTTTATTTTTTGTGAGGGAGATGGAACTTAAGTTTGGCTTTCAAATACTAATAACATAGTGCCTAGACTATAGAATATACTTAGTAAATGTTGAATGAATGTTTTATAAGTGTGGTAAAAGTAATCTTGCCTGATAATTGATAATTGATAGCTCCAATAAATTATATACTGTGTATAAAATAGTATTTTCAATCTTTATAGCTTTGAAAAGATGGTTCAGGGCATATTAAATATTTTAGTTGAAGCATTAATACTTAACCCTTTTTTAATTGCCGTTTCTGGGGTAACTCAGGAACTGATGAAATATATTCCAGTGCACACATATAAATAAAAGCATACCTGGACTATTCTGCATACAGTTTCAGGAAGTTTGCTGATCTCTATGCGAAAGCTGTCAGGGAATATCCTATGTAGAGCCCTTTAAACTAAGGAATGGTATAGTATAGAAAGCACTGAAGTAATTTTGGGTAGGAATAGATCAATGCTTTTTAATCAAGAGAGATTTCTACCCCACAAAGGACATTTCAGCATGTTTGGACTTTTTTTGATTGTCATAGCTGTTGGAGGGAGGTGCTATTGCTGTCTGTTGGGTAGATGCCAGGGATGCTGTTAAACATCTTCTGATGCACAGGAAGTCTCCCACAATAAAGAATTATCCAGCCCCAAATGTAAATAATGTCAGTGTTGAGAAACCCTGGAATAATTGGTTTAACTAGTTTCTGTTACAAACTAAAATATTACTATAGTACCATTAAAAAAATTAATGCTTTAAGTACTCTGTGGAAGGGAAAAAGAAATGTTAGCATGTACTTTATTTAGCAGCTCTGTTTTTATGGTTCCTGTTAATTTCTTTCTCACCATGGCTTCTCAAATCACAGTTGCAATTAAAAATAAAACCAGAAAAAAAAGAACCTTTTAAATGCAGAATTTTACATATCCATTTTTAATTTTTTTGTTAGCCTACATATGTCACTTAGATGATAAATTAACCAACATATATTAAAAATTCTTGGTTTTCCTCAATATTCTTTGGCTTGACAGCTGATAGTAGCCATGACTATAAATATGACTTTTCCAGATATCTGATGTAAACTTTATGGAGTAATTTTCATCAATATATAGTGGACCAGTATCCGTTTAGAAGAATCAGTTAAATGTATAAAATTGATCAAAACAATGTGACAGGTATCCATAAACTGGATATTTTCTGGAAGATAGCAGCTATCAAACATCAGGTATTTTAATATTCTGCTAGTTGAACCATCAGGACATTTAAATTTTACTTACCACATAGACTTGTCATTTATTATACCCCTGAAACGAAGTGGTGAGGGCTTTTCTGATTAAAGGAACCTTTATGATTTACATTTAACAGAAAATAAATCTTTTTCTCATGGCAGTTACTTCCTTTTGGATTTGCTTTTCTTTCTCATTCACAAAGTATTACCTCAAGTGTTTGCCTGGTCGTAAAATAATCTTGTGTGCTGAATATAGTGAAGTATCAGGGTAGAGTGTCTCTCGTTTTCATGATATATGTATGTATATGTGTGTGTATAGATATATATTTACATGCATACACATATAGCTAGCTATATATGCATATATATGACACCATAAACATACAGAGAGAGAGAGAAAGAGAAACCTTTTACTTCATAATACTTCCACTTTGAAGGACTCAAGCTTGTATTGATTGGTAAAAGAACTTTGATAATAATTTTCTGTTACTGCTCTTACCCTGAAACCTAAAAAAACTATCCAATAGATTAATAATGTGGGCCACATATGTAGTTTAAAATTTTGTAGTAGCCCCATTAGAGTAAAAAGAAACAAGTGAAGTTAATTATGTATAATAATGAATTTTATTTTATTTAACCAGTGTTTTAGATATTATCATTTTATCATGTAATTATACAGAATTTATTAATGGGATATTTTAAATTTTTTATATTAAGTTCAAAATCTGATGTGTATTTGACACTTTATAGCACATTGCAGTTTGTGCTAATCACAATTCAAGTGCTCAATATCTCCATGTAGCTGATGACTTGTATTGGAAACACATGTCTAGAATTACAGTATGAATGAACACATATGAACTCGACTTACACGTTTTCTGCAAAAAAACGTTTTATTTGGTTTTCTTCAAATGCTGTCATTTATATAAAGCAGACTCTACAAATGAAATGGATAGTTGGTCTCTGTTCTAGTAGCATACTTTAAAGAATACTGTTTCAAGTTTCCTCATCTGTAAGATATAGTAGATGTTGGAGATATAATAGAAGAATTGAATGTGAGGATTGAATGTATCAATATATCTAAAGCACTTAGAAAAAGTAGCTCGCATATTGTAAATATGCACTGCATGTTATTATTTTCTTTCCTCCTGATTCTTTGACAGAAGTACATGTAATCAAGGTCAGCAGGGAGAAGGGAAGCTTGCAGGCTTTATAATTCCTAAAAACATCAAAGTAGTTCAAATAAATGTTAAGACATATTTGAATTTGTGTGAGCTTCTATTTCATACCCCCAAATTGTTAATATTGAATGCTTTAAATCAAACAAAATATTTTAATAGTACTAAGATTTGTTTTAAAATTGAACGTTTATTGAATGCTTTTATTATGAAAGGCATTCTGCTAAGAACTTTTATGTGAAGTATCTCATTCATTTCTTACCACACACTGCTTAACGTAACCTCATTTTAAAGGTATGGAAACTGAAGCTTAGAAAAACTCTACAAAGTCATAGAGCCCAGAAACTGTGGAGGTAAACAGGCCAACAGTATTGGTTGAGTGCCTACCATGTGCTCTGCACTTGTTTCTTACTAACTCATTTAATCTTTGTAACAGCTATGTGAGGTAGGTGCTATTATCATTCCCATTCTGCAGATAATGTTAGTAAGGACAGTAATAATAACATAGCTAGAATTTAGATAGCACTTACTCTGTGTGCCAGGTCTTGTTATATGTACTTTAGCTATCATAGATAATCCTCACACACTGCAACCCTGTGCGGTAGGTCGTATTATGATTTCCATTGTATAATTAGGAAGCTGAGGCAGAGGGGTTAAGCAGTTGGCTCAAAGTTATTTAAGTAGTACTTGGCACAGCTAGAAAGCAGACCCAGAGAGTCTGAGTTGAGAATCTTATAACACTTTGCTGCATATCAGTTCAGCCCAGTGATAAAGAACCTTGAAATTTTATCCAAAAATAAGTGGACATTTAATTCAAAACTTATTTCTGACATTTCCTAGAAAATTATATCTTATAATTTATAGATTGTAGTAAGATGTGAAAGACAAACATTTCCGTTTTTGGATCTTTAAAATGTGATAAGGCAGTCTTACTTATGAGTTATTTAGTGAAGGTCAAATTTGTAAATGAGAAATTCTTTTGAAAAATAAAAGCAGTAGAAATATTAGATGATATTCAATGCTGAATTAGTGCCTATTTTGACCTCAAAAATGTATATACATATATTTTTAATGTCTTTATATAATGTTACTTTCTAATCATTTTAGAGAAGATTGTGTTTAGTATATATATGAAGCTAATTTAAAAAGAAATCTGTTTATTTTTTGCATGGGTTAATCTAAATATTGTAGAAGTTTGAATTTGCTTTTAGAGAGTGCCTCAAGCTGATGATTGATTATGAGGATGTTGCATGAAAGAGTAATCTTAGTTTTTCCTTACTAAGTTTTTACTTCAAGTGAGAATAACAGATTAGATTAAGAGAAATGTCCCTATTCCATTTAATATTCTCATTTTCCCTTTCCTTTTGTGAATAAATACTTTATCTTTAAAAATAAAAGGGAAGAAAGGAAAACAATATTCTTCCTGTTGAATATGTTGTATCATTAAAAAAAATAAGCATTTTTATAGGACCCATTAATGCTGGGCCATGACACTAACATGTCAGATCTGCTGATAGTTAGCTTATCCTTGCTGTTTTCTTTTAGCAAGTGATGCTTTTTAGGTGGACATATTAATTAGCAGTTAAAAAGAACCTAATGTAGTGGCTGGGGAAGAGCAGAGGAGGAGTATTCCTCTCTCTTGGGACTGCCGGTCAGGTGTTGCACTGGAGAAACACCTGTGATTGTGAAAATGCTGTAGAGATGGCCACAGTGGACAGCCTACCTGCAGAATTTTGGAGGAAATGATTTTGAATTTTCAGTTTAGTTTGATACATTTTTGCTTTAAACAAGTTGTTTATGGTTGTATGCACTATTTTTTGTCTCGGTGTAATTTAAACCTGTTGTAAATACAAATAGAATGATACCAGTGGATAAACTATAATAGAGAATTAACAGAATACTATTTTATGGAAATATTTTAAAAGTTGACATTTTAAAATTTAATAAGTATAAAATTTTAGTTTTTTAAAGTTTGTTCATCTCTCTCCTTTGCTTATCCTCTCCAGAATGAGGCTTCTGTATTCACTTTCAGAATTAGGAGAAGGAAGGGAAAGTTAAGGGCTAGAGAGAATTTAGTGAACATTTATTACATAGAAGGACTTGTAAAATCCTTTGCAGTATTCTAAAATGAGCAAAATGGTGGCTGCAGATGTTTCCTTGTTATCACTGAGTTAAAATTTTTCAGATTAAGTATCTTATCCTCATTACCTTTTATATACCAGAACTATAAAAGCATTTCTTTGTGATTTCTGCTTGTAATACCTGGAATGATTTAAATATATAAAACTTAAATTACAAACAATGTAGCAAATTTAAAAATATTCTCATTTAATATTAATCTGTCAACACATAAATAGTATGGTTATATAAAATATTTAAATTAGTCTTACTAGATTTGTGAAAATGAAGTATATTCAGAATAGAATTAGGTGGCTATGAGAGTTGTTATTTTTAGTAATTAGTGAAATAATGTAAAATGGTTAGATAGGGTAATAGTTTGCTAATATAAGCATCTGTTTAACTTAGCAAAAATTCATAGTCCTGTATTTCTGAGAGATTAAAGTTAGAATATCAACTTTATATTTTTCTGTTTAAAAAGCAAATAGGAAGCAGGATTTTAAAATTTGTTGCTGTTAGAGCAATAAAGACATAGCAGTAAGATGAAAAAAATGACAGTCTATTTTTTAAAAAGAAAAAGGCTAGAATTCTTCATTATTAGATATACAGTATCAACATAATCGATCTAGCAGCATTATATTTGAGCTGAAAATACACTTAAATTTGAGGCCATACACTACCCCGTGTGAGCGAAACATCTTTCATATAGTTCTAAGATGAAATTACCCTTGAATGAATAGCATCTTCATTTATCTTCAAACCTCTTCTGTGCTTTTACTGAATCTACTCTTTCAACATTCTGCAACAAGAATTGCATTATACCAGAGTACTTCTGCAGTGTGAAATAGATTGGTTTGGAAAATGAACCTGGCTTTGCTATAAATTACATTCTCAGGTACAAAGGAGTTTGTTATTTTGTTTAAAATAGTCACAAATATAATTAAGGTCTTAATTTATGTTAAACTACAAATATGGCTATTACTTTAACTGGATTAGGTACTTAATCTGTCACTTCAAGAATGATACCTAACACTTTCATTTGTAACGTTAGATACATTATTTCAATTACAGGGTCTGCAGCTGTTTGATATAAAAATGAATTATTTTGTAGATAGATTTGTTCATGGTTTTTAATTTTAAAACATGCCTCTTCAGTAAGGTGGAAAATAATTCTTCAGTTGTCATCACAGATTTTCTTTTGTGTCCTAGTAAAACAAAATATAAATTAAAATTCAGAACCATTTTCATTTTGTGTCCTGAAAATGGCTTTGCATGCTTTAGAATAGTAGTCCTTGGTGAATCTACATAAAATTTTTCAAATTTAATTATGAAATGAATAGAAGCTTTGTCTTGAAGGAGAAAACCCGAGGTCTGCTGTCTCTGGATAAATTTACCTGGTTGGACTGAAAATGGTTTGATTGTTGACTATCTAGAATTTGAATAACTTTGTTAATGTGATTAACATACATTTTAGAAGCTATGTTTATAGTTCCTTAATTCATAATATTAATCAGTATAAAGTAATGCATCTTTTAAAAACTTAAGAAAGATGATCTTTAAAATTTTGAATTATTTTATACCTTTATTAGAAAGCAATGTTGAATTTCTTGTGGTCCTAGCCTGTGGCTTAATGGATAAAGCACCAACCTAGTGCATCAGAGGTCATGGGTTCAACTCCTGGTCAGGGCACATAAAAGAAGCAATCAGTGAATACACAACTAAATGGAATAACTAAGTGAAACAATGACTTGATGTTTCTCTATATTTTGTCTCTTTCCCTTTCTCTCTCAAATCAGTGGAAAAATTTTTTAAAAAAGTTTCTTGTTTTAAGTGCAATTAAGGAGTATTGTTATATATTTTACTTGTAAGACCAGTGTTTATTTTGTTTTTAGAATAAAGAGGAAAGAAGATGGTTGTTACTGCTCATTGGTAAATGATTCGATATTGAGTTGCTATTATCTTATTAAAATGAAAGGAATACATTTTATATTCTTGACATTTACTATTTAGCTTATCCTAAGACTTTTTAATTTTGTGGGTTTTTTTCTGTTATGTTTCTGAGTTGGGAATATTTTTTTAACCTGTAAATGACAAAACTTTAAAACATTCATTATAGGACCTCAGGGGAAAAAATAGTTTCTCTTCTTTACTCCCAGATTGTTCATTGAGTGCCAGCCATGCAAGCAGTATTGCATTAGGTTCTGGGGTTATAAGAATTATTCTTTCCGTTCCTTGGCCCATTTTATAATTCTTTTGCTTAATTTTGATCCTATACCTTACTTTTATTTGTATTTATTCTAACAGAGGAAGTTTGTATCTTTTCCTGTTGTAGTTATTGTTTTTGTTGCTTTCTTTCTGAATTTGACTTTTCTTCTACAGCTGTCAGATATGTCTAAAATGAGCCAAATATTCCAGGGACAGATTTCAAGTGAGAGCTGTATGAAGGAAGTTTCTCTGACATGATCTGTCTTTGTGCTCTCAACAACATTTCGTATTTTTTTGGTAACAAATTTGCTCTATTTAAAGCTTGTTTACACTTATTGAATTTTGGTTTCTGATGATTTCTGCACAGCTATTGTTTTACATTGAATTCCTGTTATTCTTTTTCTAAAACATTATCTGCTTATTGATATTTGTAATTTTATTGACTTTAAAAAATACCTCTGAACTTTTCTTAATTTTTAGTGAGAGGAGGGAAGGCAGACAGACACACTCCCACATGAGCCCCAACCAGGATCCACTCAACAAGCCCACTAGGGGGCAGTGCTCTGCCCATCTGGGGCCATTGCTCCTTTGTTCTGCAATGGAGCCATTATTTTAGTGCCTGAGCACGGTGGAAGCCATGGAGCCATCCTCAGCGCTTGAGGCCAACTCTGTCGAACAAATTGTGCTGCTGCAGGAGGAGGGAGGGGAGGAGGGAGAGAAAGAGAGAGAGAGAGAGAGAGGGAAGGAGAGAGAGAGAAGGAGGTGGAGAAGCAGATGGTCACTTCTCCTGTGTGCCCTGACCAGTAATCAAACCCGGGACTTCCACATGCTGGGTGGACGCTGTACCACTGGGCCAACTTGCCAGGGTCACTTCTGAACTTTATAGGGATTACATCTAATTTTTTAAAGCAGTGAATTTTGTTGTAGATTACTGGTTTTCTATGAGCTTATGTTTCTATTTATTATCAATATCAATATCTTATTCATTAAGCAAATGTTTATTTAGAACCTATTGTATGCTGAGGGTAAAGTAGTGGAGAAGAAAACATGATTAGTGTGTACTAGCAGAGCTTGTATTCTGGAGATGGAGACCTTTTATCACTTTACCAGTTTCATTAATGTGTATTACTTTGAAAAATTATTCATAAAGTAGAAGTTTATATCAATATCTTTATTCACTTGTTTTTGCCTTGTTAGGAAAGATTTTATATGAGATACATATTGAAAACAAATCATATATTTACTGCTTTACATTATTCTATAAAAAGTGCTTTTTGTTGTGTTCCCTTATTTTAATAAATATTTAGAGATTTTTATCTTAGCATACAATTTTGCTATTTTCACTATAAATAATATTTTACATACAGCACCTCAGTCTGCTTAATAAATTTCTTTTATTTGAGAAATCAGAAAGCTAATGAGGTAAAGGAACTTTCTCAAGCTAACACAGTTGCCTAGATTCCACTCAGAAATGCCTCACTGGGAGGCATCTGCTCTATTAACTCCTTTTAGCTCTATACTAACTCTTAAGACTGATGCAGCCTGACCAGGCGGTGGCGCAGTGGATAGAGCGTCGGACTGGGATGCAGAGGACCCAGTTCAAGACCCCGAGGTCACCAGCTTGAGCGTGGACTCATCTGGTTTGAGCAAAAGCCCACCAGCTTGAGCCCAAGGTCTCTGCCTCCAGCAAGGGGTTACTCGGTCTGCTGAAGGCCCGCGGTCAAGGCACATATGAGAGAGCAATCAATGAGCAACTAAGGTGTTGCAACGTGCAATGAAAAACTGATGATTGATGCTTCTCATCTCTCTCCGTTCCTGTCTGTGTGTCCCTGTCTATCCCTCTCTCTGACTCACTCTCTGTCTCTGTAAAAAATAAATAAAAAAAAAAAAAAAAAAAAAAAGACTGATGCAGAGGATTCCCTTTTTTCAAAGGATACTCTAGTCTTCCATTTAAACAATTTGCTTCTTAAAGCTACGTACTGTTAGGATGGATTAAGTTCTGCTAGGGCACTTAACCAGTAACAATTAAGGAGTGGGAATGTGCTTTGCCCAGGCATGAGGGTGGTATGGCTTGTGAGTTGGCAACAGGAAGTCAGTTGCTTAAGTGATGGCAAGGAGCGTATCTCATGAGGCAGCATCCGCTCTGTGCAGATGTAGAAACCAGGGAAGGCCTGTTGTTGGCTGCCCGTGTTTCCATTTAGCTGGGGTTGAGCCCTTTTCACCATTTTCTGAACTGAGTGTTTAGTTATTTTAAATAAATAAAGCAGCGAAAACAAAGGATATTTGATATTTTAAGGTTTTTAATGGTATAGATTCTATTTCCTTGCTTTTGTCAGGAACTGTCATATTTACTGCTTTTTAAAAAGAAATGAATGCCTTTTTATTTAATTTCACTGATTTCTTCCCCAGATTTCTTTTCTGGAATACTATCAATATATCTCTCCATGCATAAAGACTTGAAGAAACTAGATACATATAACATTTGAGGTGTTTTGTTTTATTTTTCATTTCTTTATTAACGTTATTCTACTTTTCTACTTATATTCATTATGAGACCTGCATGCTTATTTTTAATCTGCTGAAGATTGAGCCATGGTTGCTGAGATTTTTCATGTGTCACTTATTCTTCAGTAAATTTTCAGAAGGTAGTACTGCTCTAATTGGATGGCTTTCTTAGCTTCTTGAAGCTTCTTATTTTAACCAGGTAGTTAAATTGAGTTTTCACTTGGTGGGCTATAGATGCAGAGGATAGAAATGACCAAAGATTGTTTTTATTCTGTGTAATGTCTTTTGGTCACCAGTTTCTTAAAACCTTGATATTATAGACCTGATAAAGATGATATTGATCTGTACACACTTCTGTCACCTGTGTCCACAAAAGACATGGGGTGGCCATCAAGATTGGGCTTCTCAATATTTCAGTAGAACCTGCTTGTCTGGTTTCAAATAATATAGTTGTACCATAGCAACTCCAGGCCTTTGAAAAGAAAGCAGAGTTGTCTGCTATTCATTTCTTCTCAGAAGTTGTTAACATAAAGGTAATAACTGGAGAAGAGCATCTAATGACTCCCAAGTCTCTGTCCTCCCACAAAAACCTGCTCATCCCAGTTTTTCATATTTTGGTAAATGGTATTTCCATCTCTCTGGTTGTCAAACTTCGAGTCACCTTTGGAGTTTTCTTTTTTTTCCTATATCCACACCGAGATATTGGCAAATCCTGTTGGCCTTACTTTAAAATTAGAGCTATCACTCTCACTCTAGTCCAGACTGTTATCAGTTCTTGCCTAGATTATTGCAAAATCCTCCTAACTAGTTCTCTTGCTTCCATCCCTCTACTCTCTGCAATCAAATCTCTGTATAGCTAGCTGTTTGTAATCCTTTAAAATGTCAGTCAGATTCCAGCAGTCCTCAGTCTAAAACCTTCTAGTGATTGCTGATCTTACTCCAAGTAAAAGCCAAAGTCCATACAATTATCTGTAAGTTCCACATGATCTCCTGGTTGTCTTTCTGATCTTACCTCTTACCACTCACTTCCTTACTTCCGCGTCGTCACACTGGTATTAATGCTATTCCTCAAACATGCCATTTTAAGCACAAGACTGTTTCATACCTTTGAACTTGAACAACTCTTCTCTTAGATATCTACATAGCTTGCTCCCTAACTTTCTTCAATTTTATGCTTAAATGTTACCTTATTGTAGAGCCCTTACCTGACTACTCTACATATAACAGCAATACCTTCCTACTCCTTTATGTTTACAAGTAGCAGGAATTACCATGCATATTTTCTGGTTTATTTGCTTATCATGTCTCCATTAAAATGTAAACTCTATGAGGTTTGGGACTGTATGTTCACAGCTTTATTACCTGGAACAGTTCCTGATACATAGTAGGTGTTCAGCAAATATGTATTGAGTGTATGAATAAATGAATAAGTGCTTTTCATTTATTCTTCTAGATAATCAAACTTGTATTCTCCTATGAAGTTAGTTCACAGGAAGGTACACCTTGGACCCACAAATTAGCCTTTTGCAGGCCTTTTGGGCTCTGTTTTGTTCTAGGCCCTTAGAAAAGAATCACACAAAAATCAACTCTGCATTTGGTGTCATGTCATTTAGTAGCTCTTATAGAAGATTCCAGGTGAGAAATTTCTTTTGGTATTTAGTATGAGAAGTTCAGTTGAAGATTGACCCCATTCTCTTTTGAAGACTAGGAATATTCCATTGATAGATCACCATAGTTTTTGAACCAGTCTCTTGTTGACGAGGTATTAGGCTATTGTTACAATTATTATTTTGCACTTACAAATTGGGCTTAGGTGTGAATATCCTTATGCTTATCTTATATAATGTTATGCAGATATGTCCATATGATATATTTATCACAATACAATTGCTGGGTCAAAGGATATATGTACATTTCAGATTTTATTAGATGTTGCTAAAGTGCCTTTCAAAAAGATTGCATTGATTTATACCTTAGCCAGTGGTTGAGGACACATTTTGTGTTATTAATTTTTACTAAGCAGCATTTTTTAGTTATGTTTTTATTATCAGAAGTTTCTGTTGCTTCATTTAAAAAAATCACATGTAACTAGAACTAGATTTACTGAATTTTGGAGTTCTCACTCTTTGTTTATTTTGTGATTTGATTTATTGTTCAGGTTTTCATTTGGTTTAATTGTTCATTAAGCTGATAATCATTGTCTGCCAGTTATGTACCATGCACAGAAATGGGATTACACCAGTAAAGTTAGCTTCAGAAGATAGAAAAATCTGAAATGAGAAGCCAGAGGAAGCCTCGCCGCCATGTTACTGAAGGATTGCTGTAATAGGGTCCCTGTCTGTATTCCTGATACTCTATAAGCTGCAACATTGAAAGGATTCTTCTAACATTTAAGCTGCTTGTTTTATAATCAATCTAATGAAAGCAGTGGCATTGTCACGTACAATAACAATTTTTAATCTAGGATTTAAGATATTTGTAAAGGTTGAACAGATTGTCCTTGTTTCTTTAGATTCCTGGCCTTATTTTCAATTATGTGTAAATAAAATATTTTTATTTCTCAAAACCAATATTTACAGAAAATTGGAGCCATAGTTCCCAGAAGATATGATTCAGAAGTGATTACTAAAAAAATAGGACTTGGAGTTGGAGTATCACAGGTGTCATCATTTGGGATGGTTTCTAAAATTTCTCTGATTTAAAAGTTATTTCTAAAGAACTTAAAGAGTCAAAATGTATAATCATTTTATGTTTACTTTTTTCTTTTTCTTAATAGCAATTGATGCCACATTGTTTATCTTTTTTGAGTTGGTATTAGGAATTTTAGAGTCAAATTTGTTACTCATGTTAATGGATATTAACTTGTTCCCAATATTTGGTTATTATGGATCAACATAATATTCTTGTACATGTTTCTTAGTGGCTATATGACTGATTTTTTTGTTATATTTCTGGGACTGAAATTGTTGGCTGATAGGTTAAGCCAGTGATCTGCAAACTCATTATTCAACAGAGCCAAATATCAACAGTACAACGATTGAAATTTCTTTTGAGAGCCAAATTTTTTAAACTTAAACTATCTAGGTAGGTACATTCCTTATTGAGGTAGCACCCGCACGTAGTATTTTGTGGAAGAGCCACACTGTTAGGCATATGGTTAGTAGACATTACCAGTTTCAAAGTGGTTAGGGTCGATTTACATTCCCACCGGCAATGTATGAGAGGTTTATCACCAAAAACCAGTCTACCATTCCACCCTTACCCCACCCCAGTGCTGATACCCAGAGACAGCCATTTTCAGTCCTTTGAGCTGTATTATTTCCCAGGCAGTTCTCAAGGTTTCTACATAAGATGCTTGTGTTTTGCTTTTCAATATTAAATATATCTCTTGAATTCCACCTATTACAGTTCTCCTCCCCTATTCCTTTCTGTCTTCCTAATAGGTCTCTCAGTTTTTTGGAATGAATTAATATTCAGTGTTTGCAGTATAATTAGAATGTAAATATTGATCTCAGCTTATGTGCTTGGTGTACTATGAATATATTATTTTTATATGATTTTTACCTTTGGGTAAATAATTGCCTCAGTTAATTCATTTGGGTAGTTTTCTCTCCTGAATTTGTTGAACTGTAGAACTCTCCCTACAAAGCTTAAACATATCAAGCCCCGCCCCCTTTTCTCTTGGAAATACTACCTTTGAAATCCTGGTTCTTCTACATTAACTGAAGTGGCTCCTTTCTTGGCTGGCTTCAGAGCTTTTTCCTTGTGACTGATATTCATTGTTATACAGGGAATTCTTTTTGCTTTTCTTTTATGTTGGAACCCCTATTTTCTGGATCCCATGTTCTTTACTTCTTGGTTTATTATTTTTGTTTTTTGTAGCATCTTCATCATTAGCCTGCTTCCTGAGAAAGGACATACGGGAAATACAAATTTAAAGACCTTGCTTGAATGATACTATTTTTATTCTGTCTTCACACTGGACTGATACTTTGGCCACATGTAGAATTTTAGGTTGGCAAGATTTTTCCTTGTAATTTTGAAGGCCCTGTGTTATCATCTAGCTTTTAGAGTTGTTGTTGAATCATTCATTGTCATCTGTTTGCTCAGTTCTTTGTGTGCTTTGCTTCTTACTTTTCTTTTCCTTTTTTTATTCTCTCCTTTCTTCCCTCCTTCCCTTTCTTCCTATATGTCTTGATCAGATTCCTTAAATCTCTGTACTTGTTCTCTTATCTTAATATGGGGATATTTGTTACATTGTAAATACCTCACAGGGTAAAGCTCTTAAGCAAGTATCTGGCATATAGTAAGTGCTCGATAAATACAGTGTGTATGTAAAGTCATGGTGCACTTTTGACCAGTCACAGGAAAGCAACAAAAGACGATAGAAATGTGAAATCTGCACTAAATAAAAGGAAAGCTCTCCCAGTTTCATACCTATTCAGTGCAGTTTGATGCGGGCTCACACACAGATTTTTTAGGGCTACTTAGGTAGCTATCCCGTATAGCCTCTACAGACTCGTCACTGACTGATGGCCTACCAGAACGGGGTTTCTCCACCAAACTGCCAGCTTCCTTCAACTGCTTATCCCACCGAGTAATGTTATTCCTATGTGGTGGCGCTTCGTTATAAACGTGCCAATATTCATGTTGCACTTTGGTCACGGATTCGAATTTAGCGAGCCACAGAACACACTGAACTTTCTTCTGTACCATCCACATCTCGACTGGCATGGCCGTGGGCTGCAGTATACCCACGGTGTTATGTCATCATCTCTGCATACGCACATGCTGCCACATCATCCTACAGAAACTGGGAGGGTTTTCCTTTTATTTGGTGCAGATTTCACATTTCTATCGTCTTTTGTTGCTTTCCTGTGACCGGTCAAAAGTGCACCATGACTTTACGGACACACTGTATTAGCCATAATGATTTTTCTTTGACATTTCTGTACTCTGCATTTTTGGTTTCCTCTCAGTTCTTTCTTTTGTGGTTTATTTTGGGTCTCTCTGTTTGAGGCTTTCCTCAAATCTGTATTGATCACTGCTAATAATTTAAGGCAGGCTCTGCAAAGCTGATGGGGAGTTGAGGGGCTTTTTGACATGTGGCTTCACTATAAACTGAGTGCACAGTGAGCTGCCATTTTTGTTGGCCACTATCCAATCCTACCCCATTTGTACCCCCAATAAAACCATCAGTATTTGTTGGTCTTTTCTACAGAGATATCCATGAAGGACTTAATTTGGCTGCCATTGATTGGAAGCTGTGAGGGAGGGGGTTCTGTGAGTCTCTTCAGTCAGTGTATACTTTCTCTGAACTTTTTCAGTGTGACACCTTCCCCCTACTTCTTCCCTCTCTGCTGTGCTTGGGTTTGAATCCAAGAGTCTCTCTGGTTGGTTTTGTCCAGAGACTGAACCTCTGTTTCTGCCGGATTGGGGGTGGGCTAATTGATGCTTATACAGACTTCCATCTGATTCTCCTATTTTTATACTTTTACCTCACCTCTGCCTTCTGTGGCATTGGCTTTCTCCAGTTTTGGAATCTTATTTCTGTGATACAATTGTATTGGTTTTCTCCTCTGCATGTTTTAAAATATTTTTATTTATTTATTTATTTTAGAGAGGGCAGAGGGATACAGAGAGAAAGAGAAGAGGAAGGAGCAGGAACCATCAACTCCCATATATGCCTTGACCAGGCAAGCCAGGGGTTTCAAACCAGGAACCTCAGCGTTCCAGGTCGACTCTTTATCCACTGTGCCACCACAGGCCAGGCTCCTCTGCATGTTTTTGTTTGTTTGTTTGTATTTTTCTGAAGTTGGAAACGGGGAGGCAGTCAGACAGACTCACATGCGCCCGACTGAGATCCAACCGGCACGCCCACCAAGGGGCGATGCTCTGCCCACCAGGGGGTGATGCTCTGCCCCTCCGAGGCGTTGCTCTGTTGCGACCAGAGCCACTCTAGCGCCTGGGGCAGAGGCCAAGGAGCCATCACCAGCACCTGGGCCATTTTTGCTCCAATGGAGCCTTGGCTGCAGGAGGGGAAGAGAGAGACAGAGAGGAAGGAGAGGGGGAGAGGTGGAGAAGCAGATGGGCGCTTCTCCTGTGTGCCCTGGCCGGGAATCAAACCCAAGACTCCTGCACACCAGGCCGACGCTCTACCACTGAGTCAACCGGCCAGGGCTGCATGTTTTTATGTTTCAGTTTTCTTTGCCTCATTATGTTTGCTTTCCATTTTATAAAAATGAATTGACAAGCCCTGGCTGGTAGCTCAGTGGATAGAGCACCCATCTGGCATATGGATGTCCCCGGTTTGATTCCTGGTCAGGGCATACAGGAAAAGTGACCATCTGCTTCTCACTGTTCTCCCTCTCCTTTCTCTCATCCCTTCCCGCAGCCAGTGGCTCAATAGGTCCCAGCATCGACCCCAGTGCTGAGGACAGCTTGGTTGGTCTGAGTGTCAGCCCCAGGCACTGAGGATAGCTCAGTACTCGAGCATCAGCCCCAGCTGGGGTTGCCAGGTGGTTCCCAGTCGGGATGTATGTAAGAATCTGTCTCGCTATTTCTCCTCCTCTCACCTAAAAAAGAAAATGGATTGACATCTCTGGTCTGCCTTAGTTTCCTCTCCCATTCTTTATGTCTTTCTTGGTTTATGTTTTTATTTCATTTATTTTTTGAATGGTTGTAGAGATAAATGTGTGAATTTGATCCTTCATGTCTAAGCAGTTATCAGTGATTTGGTGTTACATTTTTCCCTTTAGTTTTTTTTTTTTAGGAAATAAAAAATATAACATTCAATGATTTTTTTAACATTAGGAATTTCATTAATGTATTCATTATGTTGAAACATCAAACTTATTAAATTCCAGGGTCTTAGAAGTCAGATACGGGATATTATAGTGTGTGTGTGTGTGTGTGTGTGTGTGTGTGTGTTTGTGTGTTTAAAAAATACCTATCATATCATGTGCTTAGGTCCTGAGTAAATTTATATTCGAAGAATGAACATATTATTGACTGTTTTAATTGATTCATTCCTTAGTTCTTAGTTTTTGCTGACCATTTTTGCTATACGAGTTGCTCACCAAATGAGTAAATACTATATTAATTATTTCTGAAATTGAAAATATTGTAGTGTTTAATGTGTCATTGTCAACAAAAGTTGATTGACCACTTGCAGAGTTTGTGGACACTGCACTATTTTGCAGGTTGTTTTTTGTAATATAGTATTTAGCCTAATTACTTTCAGCTGATGTTAGCCTTTCTTGCTAGCATGTCTTTTATGCACTGATTGCCATTGTTATAAACCTACTCTGTCCAATAGAACTTTCTGTGATGATGTAAATGTTCTGTTATTTGTGCTGTCCAATAGATATGATATGTACTAGCCACATGTGACTTTTGAGCACTTGAAATGTGATTAGTATGACTGGGGAACTGAATTTAAAATTTTTATTGAATTTTAATTTATTTAAATTTAAGTTAAATAGCCACAGAGTACTAGTGGCTACCATATTGTACAACACAGTTTATAGATCATTACTTTGATAGGATGCACTAAGGTTTTTATTAAAATATTTTATATTGTTAGTCATTTGACAATTTAGATATTGGCCACACCCAGTTACAAGGGAGCCTGGGAAATGAAGTTCATATTTCAGGCAGTCATGTGTGAAGACACGAGTTCTATCACTGTAGAGAAAGGGGGAACATATGGGGGAATAATTGGGAGCCTCTGCTATAGTAAACTCAGACCTTTTGTTGACTTTGTCACTAAGCATTGAATCCTTATTATAAGTAGTGTACTATCTTACAGTAGCTGTAGGAAAATGAGGGATATTGGCAGAATTATTAAAAATTCAAAGCTATTCCTTGGCTAAAGTATTACTTTTACTTGGTGACATCAGACATGTAGACATAAGTTACAGATCAGTGCAGGAATCAGTGGGTGTAAGAAGAGAAGGATCAGACTCATCATGAGGGCTTTGTTTTTAGAGAGGAGCATTCCTAGAGGACTGGAGTTTTGGATTTGAAGAAGAGCCTTGACATACTTTTAAAGTGTATTTTTTTAAAATTATTTATTTATTCGTTTTTAGAGAGGAGAGAGAGAGGGGGAGAGAGAGAAACAGAGAGAGAGAAGGGGGAGGAGCTGGAAGCATCAATTCCCATATGTGCCTTGACCAGGCAAGCCCAGGGTTTCGAACCGGCAACTTCAGCATTTCTAGGTCGACGCTTTATCCACTGCGCCACCACAGGTCAGGCTGAGCCTTGACATACTTTTAGGCAAAGGGAGTACTTTGTATAAGCTAATACACTGTTGAACAATCTTACTACTTCACAAGAGTCTCAAGATTGATTTCTAATCTAGAACTGAGGAAGGAATTGTTATAAGTAACCCTATGAGAAATCAATTGGGTAGGATAGGCTAGTTTATTCATAATATTAGTATATGATAAGCAATAGCCTTACTTATTAATTAATCTTAACTGACATTTGACTGCTATTTGTAGTAGTTTCCTTAGTTTTGAAATAGATAAAAAAATTTTCTAATTTGTACGTGGTAATTAAAACCATTGTAACCTATGACTTCCCATTGAATAATATTATAGAAAAAAGATAGGTATATTTTGTGAGTGGATAAAACAAATATCGATGTCATAGAAGAGAGAACAGGGAAGTAAGCTTTGAGTGTTCCAAAAATAGTGGAAAGAACCAATCAGAAGCCATGTAGGTTTGGCAAAGAGTTTACTGATATATTAAAAACATTTAAAAATGAATTAGGATATATATAGTCAATACATTTTTGTATTTTTTCGCTTAGTATTATAGTGTGGACACTGTGCCAATACATGGAAACAACCATAATGTCCATTGATAGAGGACTGGATAAAAAAGATGTAGTGTGTGTATATATATATATATGTATATATACACACACACACACACACACACATACATACATACATATATATACACACAATGGAATACCACTCAGCCATAAGAAATGACATTGCTATTTATGACAACATGGATAGATCTTGAGAACATTATGCTGAGTGAAATAAATATATCAGAAAAGGCTAAGAACTCTGTGATTTCACACATAGGTGAGATATAAAACTGAGACTCATGGACATAGATAAAAGTGAAGTGGTTACCAGGGGGAGGGGGACATGGGAGAAGGGGTAGGGAGAAGGGTGTAAAGAGGGAGAAATATATGATGATGATGATGGAAGACGATTTGACTTTGGGTGATGGGTATACAACATAATCAACAGTTAAGTGCTATAGAAATGCTTACCTGAAACCTCTAGATTCTTATTGATCAATCTCACCCTGTTAAATTTATGTTTCTAAATAAAATTTTAAAAATATGATTTTAAGTTGCATAATATTTCATGGTTTGGATATACTGTGAATAATTTACTGATTCCTTATTGTTAGATATTTAAGTTGCTTATAAATTTTTTGTTACTCTAAACAAAGTGAAAATTATATTTCTAATAAGTGATAGTAAGCATACAAACTAGGATATTTAGTATTATTGGAGAGAATTTTGAAGTAGCAGAAGAAACATTTAGAGAATTTTTTCCTAAGACAAGAAAGAGTAGTGGAATTAAGTAATACCTTATAAAATTTGGACTTCTGTCATCTGTTAAGAAAATTAAAGCAATATACAGTATTGACTTACATAAACTAATATAGCAAAATGTGGACAATTTATGTTTCCTTATATGTATAAATGCTTTAAACTTCATATATTTACTGGTGTCTGTATCATTGAATTTTTAGTTGTGAAATGATTTATTTTTGTTTGGAATACAAATCTTTTATTTCTAGTATATTTACTCTTTTCCAATAAAGTGCTACTGTATAAACCATTACTGAAGTCTAGGAGAGAAATTTTTTAAAAGTTGTGTTCAGCTATACATACACATTGTGTTCAGATATACATATAGTTTACTAGGCTTACTATGCTTCTCTTGATTTACAGGCCTTTTTGCAGATGTGTAGTTTGCCCATCAAAGTGGTTTGTAGGGCAAATGCAGAATATATGTCTCCATCTGGTAAGTCTTTTTCTTTTTCTCTATTAATATTCTACATTAATAAAATTGCACTGCTACTCCAGTTTTGTACCTAGATTTTTTAAGTGTCAGGTTTGCAGTATTGTAGTGGACATGTCTGTGCATTTCAGTTGTGTTCAGAGGAATTGTTTTAAATAATAGATATTAAGAAAGTACAAAATCTTAGATTTTGCCAATCTTATTTACATAGGATTGTTTGCTTTTCACAAAACGAACTTTTTTTTTTTTAAGTGAGAAGCAGGGAGGCAGAGACAGACTCCCACATGGGCCCCGACCAGGATCCACCCAGCAAGCCCCCTACCAGGTGATGCTCTGCCAGTCAGGTCGGCTGCTCTGTTGCTCGGCAACTGAGCTATTTTAGCATCTGAGGTGAGGCCATGGAGCCATCCTCAGTGCCCGGGGCCAACTTTGCTTCATTTTAGCCATGGCTGGAGGAGGAGAAGAGTTATTATAGAGAGATAGAGTGAGGGTAGGAGGAGGAATGGAGAAGCAGATGGGTGCTTCTCCTGTGTGCCCTGACCAGGAATTGAACCCGGGACTTCCACACACCGGGCCGACGCTCTACCACTGAGCCAAATGGCAGGGCCAAAACAAACTTTAATATTAATGAATCCATTTATTATTAAACAGACTTTTTAAATTATACTATCCCATTATAAAGATGGAAAAAGAAAGATTGTGAAATAATTAAATTAACTTGTCAAATTATTTCTGAATGTTTTTATAGTTTCCAATCCTTTTTATTTTAACTGGCTTTATGATACCGTTTACTAAGGTTTTAAATTTTATGCTAATTTTCATAATCAGAATTGCTTTTTGTGTGTCACATTTTAGTAAAACACAGTTTTAAATAAATATGATTCAGGTAATTTTTAAATAAAATAAAATACAACAAAGCTGATAAATGTTAAATAGATGTGATATGGATTGTTATAACTATGATTTTGCTGGAGCAGTAATAACACAGAATTATTCCTTCATGAATGAATCTTGTTGACTGTAACTGATGGGCATAAGTGTGTTCCATTGTTTTTTAGGGAAACAATTATCTCTTCATTTTAATGGTAACTTGTATTAAACCCTTTTTTTCCATCTTAAGTTCTTAAGGGTGGTAATAATTGTCAAAAGCTATGAAGATGCTTTCTCCATACACACTGAAAATTCTATATGCATACATGTATACAGGGCCAGACAAAAGTAGGCTTTATAGTTTATACGGAAAAGAATATAATAATTAATAAATAATAATACAAGAATAAACTGTATTTTATATGCTCAGAACTATAAATCAACTTTTGCCCCACCCTATATTTGTAGGTTTATGAATATGCATTTTAAAACGTTTCCATAAAAAAGTTTCTAGATTTACATACATATATATTAGATTCTTGAAGACCATTAATTGATTCATTTTGTGTTAATTTTATGCATAGATTTTGTAAACTTCACTGAATTCTGGAGTGATAAATCTTGGGTTCCATCTATTTTTTTCCTCTTTGTAGTCACATGAAGAGTATAGATAGACATAAAATGGTTAGTAATTTTTTTTTTTTTTTTTTTGTGAGAGGAGAGGAGGCAGAGAGAGACTCCTACCTGCGCCCCAACCTGTATTTACCCGGCAAGCCCACTAGGGGGCGATGCCCTGCCCATCTGGGCCCTTAATCTGTTGCAACCTGAGCCATTTTTTTTTTAGCACTTGAGGAGGAGGCCACAGAGCCATCCTCAATGCCCGGGACCAACTTGCTCCAATGAAGCCCTGGCTGCAGGAGGGAAGGAGAACAGAAAGAAAGAGAGAGAGAGAGGGAGAGGGAGACGTGAGAGGAGAGTGAAGGGGTGAAGAACCAGATAGTCGCTTCTGTGTGCCCTGAATGGGGATCAAACATGGGACATCCAAATGCCAGGGCGACACTACTGCTGAACCAACTGGCTAGGGCCAAAATGGTAGTAATTTAATACTGAACTTGATATCTTTGGTATATAAGGAGAAACTATATCTAGGTGTTTCCCTAAATGACTATACTATTATTAAGTATCACCTAGGTAGGTACCTAGCTTCTTATAGACTATGAAACACAAACAGATAAATATTATAAAGACAGATAATATTGTAGACACTAATGTAATTGTAGATAAATACATACATTCATACATACATACATACATGAGAGATGTCTTTTATAGATAAATGAAAATAGCGCTTTCTATTAAGATATTTAAAATTTATCATATCTCAAGTATTCTCTTTCAGCATATGATTTGGGGTGATCAAGGGAATATATTTTATTTTATTTGCTTCTTTGATCTTGTTGAATACTTTTAAAATAAAAGCATCATAGAATAGTCAGAAGACCAGTTGGCTAAGTGTTAGGAAATTTTTACTCTAGTCCTTCTGTGATTTTGTCACATATTAACAGTTTTGGGGGGAAATTTTACTTGTCTTTTTTTGAGCCCCAGTGACTTCATCTTTAATTTGAGGTTGTTGGATTAGATGACATCCAAGGTCTTTTCTATTTCTAATATTCTCTAAATCTACATACTTATTGGCAACATCCTCTTGCTTTCTTTGGAAACAAAAGTTGTAAAACTGATTATTCTGTCTTAAGTGAGAAAGAGTGTCCTTAGTTTTATTTTGATTGGTGCTAGAGAGTAACTGTCTTAAGTGTGCTTCTGCCTGATAATGATATAATAAGGCTATAACATTGACTCCACTTTGAAGTAATGCAAGTAACAGAAAACATTATTCACTTCTACTGTAATTTCTTGCCTTTTATATACTGCTCACAAAAATTAGGGGATATTGATAGATTCATATTCATTTTGAAATATTCCCTAATTTTTGTGAGCAGTATATATTTTTTATATTTAGAGGTATTTAAATCCTCATTGACTACCCACACTACTTTCCTGTTTCAGAATCTCCAGTGCTCAAAGTATTTTTAAGTAAAGAAATAATGTTTTCTCCAAGAACTCCAAACTGGTCATTGAAAATGAGAAATACACTGTGCTCTCAAAATGTTATACTCTAGAAATACCCTTCAGTCTAGGCATTCATGAATAGTTTTCATTCTCAGATTATTTCATCTCAGAGGATCTGCACTATTTCTAGCAGTATAGTAGTTACAAAGATTTTATCCCAATTTAAAAACAATATGATCTAATGCTTACCCAGATAAGAATTTTATTTCTTTATTGAAAGATTTGTAAAGCAATAGAAGAAAAGAATGCAGAATTCAGTGGTTCTATGTTGGTAACATAGATTTTTAAAATGCGTCTATTAAGTTGTGCTCCAAAAAATCTGGCTTCCTTTGTAAGGTGTTACCCTATGGATGCAGACAAAGCTTTTGTTGGTGCTGTCCACCTCATTCATTACCCTCAGGCTGACTGAGCCTCAGAGGAGTGCATCTATTGAAAAGGACCGTGAAGAAGCCTGATGTTAATGTGAACTCTATTTGAACTAGGCCTGACAGCAAGTTTTATTCTCTAGTTTTGGGGGTAAATTTTATTGGTATTTGGAAACTATTTTGTTCTCATCATCTCTGATAATTTCATCAACTTTAGTATTTATAAGAATGAAATAATTTTTTAACATGGCTTTCATTTAGAGAAGCCAATTTTTAAAAGCATCCTACTTGTTCTTTCTTCCCACGTGTATTGGGAACATACTTTGGATTGTTCATTCTCTTAATTCCTAATGTTTCTAATTCAAAGACATTTATTAGTACACCATTATGTACCTAAAATATTGACCTTAATGAGTATCTGAGAATTGAAAGAAGAAGATGTGAAAATAAGTCCTTTTTCTCCTCCTCCTCCTCCTCCTCCTCCTCCTCTTCCTTCTCCTCCTCTTCCTCCTCCCCCTCCTTCTCCTCCTCCTTCTTCCTTTTTCTTTTTTCTTTTCCAAATGAGAGGAAGGGAGATAGAGAGACAGACTCCTGCATGAGCCCAACCAGGATCCACTTGGCACCTCCCCCCAACTGGGGGTGATGCTCTGCCCATCTTGGGTCATGCTCACAACCGAGCTATTTTTAGTACCTGAGGTGGAGGTTCCAAGGAGCCATCCTCAGCGGCCAGGGCATTTGCACTCAAGCCAATCAGGCCATGGCTGTGGGAGAGAAACAGAGGGAAAAAGGGGAGGGAAAGGGGTGGAGAAGCAGATGGTCACTTCTCCTGTGTGCTCTGACTATTGGGAATTGAGATATCCACATGCCTGGCTGATGCTCTACCACTAAGCCAATGGGCCAGGGCTGAAAGTACGTCTTTTTAAATATAGTTTAAAATATGGAGTGATTCATTTTACTCTGAAGAGAAGGCTCAGTTGAATCTATCAGCGGTCATAAACCAATGTCTGGGCTTGGTTCAGGTAATTTGAATAATTGATATTTGCAGCTATAGAGTGATCTGTTAGTGTTAGCTCTGAAAAGGGAATATTGTGCTGTTATGTATAAGTGAGAACTCCAGAGATGAGTAATTCAAATTTTTCTTTTTTTCTTTTGTTGTAAAACAAATAATCAGTGTTTAAAAATATGTATTTTTTAAATGTACACATTGAATTGTAATTTTCAAAAGTTATAGCTTTATGAAATTCTGTATTTATAAAAACATATCCCAGTTTTGTGTTAAACTGTTTGGTAGCACAAACTTTAATTTCCTGCACAAACTTTAATTACTTAAAAGTGTTTTCATGGATTTTTTTTTCCTCAACAGGTAAAGTACCTTTTATTCATGTAGGAAATCAAGTAGTATCAGAACTTGGTCCAATAGTCCAATTTGTTAAAGCCAAGGTAATAAAAAAGATATTAAATGCATTTGATCACAACCGCTCTTAAATCATTTATCATTCTTTAGGATGTCTTAACATTTACATTGATTTTACCCTAGTTTTATAAAATGCCAATATAAACTACTGGAGAACTATTTCTAAAGTGTAAGTTTTTTCTTTTAATAATGCAAATCATTGGCAAAAGGAAGAGGTAATTTGATCTTTACGAAATGGTAGATACTTTTCTAACTTATGAGAATTTTGGTCATAAATGAAAACTGTTAGGTTGTTATAAAATGTCAAGGTAACCTTTGAGAAGGGAGATACAGGATCTGTTTAGAAGTTGAATTATTTAATTTATCCATTTGAATTATTCAGTTTAGATTTTAATAGTTGTTAAGGGGCAACCTCCATTAACATTTTGGGGAAAATCCTTCCAGACTTTCCTCTTTATATATATATAGAAAAACATGAGTCATACTATTATTAGTTATTTTGCAACCTGCCTTTTAAAATCATCAATATGTTTGGAAATTTATATATAAATATATATATATTTATATATAAATTACCCTTTTAAATTGTATAGCATTCTGTATATGAGTATATTATAATTTATTAAGTCTTTACTGATATACACTGAAGTTGTAAGTTGTTGCCAGTTTTTTGCTGTTACTTAGTGCTAAGGTAAATATTCTTATACATACACCTTTGTACACTTGTCAGATTATTTCCTTAGGAGAAATTCCTAAGAGTGATATTGCAATGTTATAGAATATGCATTTTTAAAATCTTAAAACAGAATGCCAGATTGAACTAAATGAATGCATTTTATGCATTCATTCATTTCTAGTGTATTAGAATTTAAAAATTGGTCTCTATTTTCCTATACTTTTATTTATCTTTGACCACTTTATAAGCAACACATGCCAGTCTTTTGGCATTCACTATTTTACTAATAAGGTTATTCTCTTAAAATAACAAGGTTTACAGATCATTTTTGTTTTCTTTTGTGAAATAATTGATAGTATAATTTTATCCATTGAAATGCATTTTTATGACAAACACTACTTATTAATATTTTGTAGAAATAGAGTATTATGTGTTTTCATATAAAATAAGTTTCTTTTTGGAAGCATTTTGAAAATTAATCCATTGCATATTTTCAGTAAAAAGGTTGATGTTATATTACTTGGTAGTAAGATAACTGAAAGATTTTGTATATTTAATATAATGCTCTTAAATTTTTTTAAATTCCCTTTAGGGCCATTCTCTTAGTGATGGGCTGGATGAGGTCCAAAAAGCAGAAATGAAAGCCTACATGGAATTAGTCAACAATATGCTGTTGACTGCAGAGGTATAATAGAAAATAATAGGCCTTGAAAATAAGCTTTTTCTCTCATAGAAGATAATCTTTTCTTATGGGTTATTTTAATGTTATCAACAAATAAGAAAATAGTCAAGCAATGCTAGGGCTAGGATGCTTACCCAAATTATTAGTTCATTATCTTTGAACAAATTGCCTGATGCTTTCTGTTCTAATTTTTCTGTTTGTAAAAAGGAGTGATTCTTGCCCACTTATGATATTACTTTGGCCTCATAAAGTTTACTTAAATAATATCTATAAGATACTTTAATGGTATTTAGAGATATACTATATGAATAAGAAATATTTTTATTAAGTACCACCATTAAATTTAATAATTATGTATAGCAATATTAGTGAAGAAAAAAAAACCGTTACATATGTGACTTTTATAAAGTTGGCTTATAAAAAATTACCATGGCAGAAAATAACTTTCTTTTTATCCATCTTTGGTATTATAAAGTTTTAGTGACTGTTTCTTTTGTTCCTAGTTGTATCTTCAGTGGTGTGATGAAGCTACAGTAGGGGAGGTGAGTGGTTCTGCAGCATTTATCTTAATTAAAATTTAATGAGAAAACACTTTGCTCAGAATCTCAAGTCCCTGCTCATAAATGAAACATTGTGGTTTATACCATTAGTGATACAGTTTTTCACATACTTTAATTTTGCTTGCACATACATTTTAGGGAAGCTATATTGTTATATATTGTTTGATATAACTGGTTGCAAAGTACATAAAAGTTTATATATTTTTAAAGGGAATGTTTTAAAATTTTAATTTTTTAGATTACAAACTCTGTATTTTTTTTTCAGATTGCTCTGTGTTCTCTAGGGGAAATATTCTATATTTCCCTTAGAATTCTATTTGTAAAAAGAGGCTTTGTTTTTAGAAAGAATCATGTTGTTGTTGTTGTTTTTTAAGTGAGAGGACGGGAGACAGACTCCTGCATGCGCCTCAACCGGGATCCACCTGACACCCACCGTCTGGGGCTGATGCCCTGCCCATCTGGGGCCAGTGCTCACAATTGAGCTATTTTTTAACTCCTGTGGAGGAGACTCCACAGAGCCATCCTCAGCACCTGGCCAGAGGGCTTGAATCAGTCCAGCCATGGCTGCGGGAGGGGAGGTGGAGGAGGAGAGGAGAAGCAGAGGGTTGCTTCTCCTGTGTGCCCTGACTTGGGATCGAACCCGGGACATCTACATGCCAAGTTGTCGCTCTACCACCAGCCAATCAGCCAGGGCAAAGTCACGGTTTTAACAGAATCTTTTTGTTGTAGATTACACATGCTAGGTACGGCTCTCCGTACGCGTGGCCTCTGAATCATATTTTGGCCTATCAGAAGCAGTGGGAAATCAAACGGAAGATGAAAGCTGTTGGATGGGGTAACAAGACTCTGGACCAGGTTAGTTCAGACTGAAGTTCACAAAACCCTCAATGTATTTAAGATAAACATTTAAAGCTTTAATTAATGTTTTATATTGATAGTCCTTTAAAAAATCTCAACATAATAAAAAAGTAATAAAATATTTGCTCTTATTTTCTTTGACATGAAGTAATTTTGTTTTATAAAAATCACATGCTTACTGTAAAATTCTATTATACACAAAAGTTCAAAAAGGAAATAAAAATTGCCTGAAATTCTGTGACCTAGAAGTTGCCACTGTTAATTGTTTGGAGAACATTTTTCTGGATGTCTCAATAACATTTTCCTTAAATGGGATCATATTATACCTAGCAGTCTATAACCTCTTTTTTTTCCCCACTCAACAATACATTGTGGGCATCTTTTATGCCAATAAATATTGCTTTGCAATATCAGGGCTTTTTAAAAAAAGACCCTGTTTAATATAGTGCTTAGTATATCTTTTATTTATTTATTTATTTTGGTCCTTAATTCACTGAAGTAGCAAGATTAAAAATTAAAAATTTTGTCTAGAACATGAGTTTGAACATTATTGGACTAATTAATGCCCCTTTTCCAAGTCTACCCCTAGTCCTAGCCAGCTGATTCACTTTTGTATGCCATTGACCACAAGGAGGATTGAGTAAATGAATAGGAATGGAGTAAATAAAATTTGTCTCTCCTAGTCGTCAATCAACTGAAATACTTTTGCTCATGGTAGGTCAGCAGTGTTATATTTATGAAGCAGGTTTCTTCCTTCCTTCCCTCCCTCCTTCCTTCTTTCCTTCCTTTCCCCTCTCCCTCTCCCTCTCCCTCTCCCTCTCCCTCTCCCTCTCCCTCTCCCTCTCCCTCTCCCTCTCCCTCTCCCTCTCCCTCTCCCTCTCCCTCTCCCTCTCCCTCTCCCTCTCCCTCTCCCTCTCCCTCTCCCTCTCCCTCTCCCTCTCCCTCTCCCTCTCCCTCTCCCTCTCCCTCTCCCTCTCCCTCTCCCTCTCCCTCTCCCTCTCCCTCTCCCTCTCCCTCTCCCTCTCCCTCTCCCTCTCCCCCTCCCCCTCCCCCTCCCCCTCCCCCCCCTCCCCCTCCCCCTCCCCCTCCCCCTCCCCCTCCCCCTCCCCCCCCCCTCCCCCTCCCCCTCCCCCTCCCCCTCCCCCTCCCCCTCCCCCTCCCCCTCCCCCTCCCTCTCCCTCTCCCTCTCCTCCCTCTCCCTCTCCCTCTCCTCCCTCTCCCTCTCCTCCCTCTCCCTCTCCTCCCTCTCCCTCTAATTCAGTGAGAGGATGGGAGTCAGAGACAGACTTCTGCATGTGCCCTCACTGGGACCCACCCAGAAAGCCCACTAAGGGGCGATGCTCTGTCCATCTGAGGTGTTCTGTTGCTCAGCAACTGAGCTCTTTAGTGCCTGAGGTGGAGGCCATGGAGCCATCCTCCAGCCCGAGCCCAATTCACTCCAAGCGAGCCATGGCTGCAGGGGGGGGGAGCAAGTGAGAGAAGGGAGGGGTGGAGAAGCAGATGGTCGCTTCTCCTGTGTGCCCTGAGCAGGAATTGAACTTGGGACATCCACACACTGGGCCTATGCTCTACCACTGAGACAACTGGCCAGGACCATGAAGCAGGATTCTCAATGTATGTCAAATTATTTGAATATATGGATTCAGGAAAAGTTTTTTTGTAGGGACTGGAGTTTTAAGGTAAAAATCTTTCTTGAGAGTAATTCTTATAAATAACTTAATTGTACTTGTATTTGAAAGCAATTAGCTCTCAAGTTTTCTTTGTATTTCTTGTATAGAAAGTAGTATTTATATTTTATATGTGACTTGTAATCTGATTTAAATATATTATAAAAGATTACTGAAATTTATATTTTTGTTATAAACTATAATATAAATTGTTTTAGACATATTTTATTGTTTTGCTAATTTAAATATTTTTCTTTTGGGTCTGTTGCCATACCAGGTCTTAGAAGACGTTGACCAGTGCTGTCAAGCTCTTTCTCAAAGACTGGGAACACAGCCATATTTCTTCAATAAGCAGTAAGAAATTTTATTTTTTTAAGTTCGTTTTTTTTTCTGTATTGTTAGGTTACAAACTTATTTTATCATAGAAGAATTATTTTATCAAGAAATATTTGTGAAAAGATTTAGTTGTATTTAAATTTATTTTTGCCTTCATTATACATTTACTTAGCACTTTTTGGGTGTCAGGCATTAGCGCTAGGCTCTGGGAGAGTGAGATTTCTATTTTAATTATTTTTATTTATTTTATTTTATTTTTTACAGAGACAGAGAGAGAGAGTCAGAGTGGGGGATAGACAGGGACAGACAGACAGGAACGGAGAGATGAGAAGCATCAATCATTAGTTTTTTGTTGCGCATTGCGACACCTTAGTTGTTCATTGATTGCTTTCTCATATGTGCCTTGACCGTGGGCCTTCAGCAGACCGAATAACCCCTTGCTCGAGCCAGTGACCTTGGGTCCAAGCTGGCGAGCTTTTTGCTCAAGCCAGATGAGCCTGCGCTCAAACTGGCAACCTTGGGTTCTCGAACCTGGGTCTTCCGCATCCCAGTCTGACGCTCTATCCACTGCGCCACTGCCTGGTCAGGCGAGAATGAGATTTCTAAAATGCAGTTTTTGCCATTAAGAATTTCTCTTAAGGGCAAATATGTTCAACCAGTCATTAGTGTTAAGATATGTTAGAGAAGCCCTGGCCGGTTTGCTCAGTGGTCGGCCCTGTGTGTGGAAGTCCCAGGTTTGATTACTGGCCAGGGCACACAGGAAAAGCGCCCATCTGCTTCTCTACCCTTCCCCCTCTCCTTCTTCTCTGTCTCTCTCTTCCCCTCCCGCAGCCAAGGCTCCATTGGAGCAAAGTTGCTCTGGGCACTGAGGACAGCTCCATGGCCTCTGCCTCAGGTGCTAGAATGGCTTTGGCCGTAGCGGTGCAACACCCAGATGGGGCGTTGCCTCCTGGTGGGCATGCTGGGTGGATCCCGGTCAGGTGCATGTGAGAGTCTGTCTGACTGCCTCCCTGCTTCTAACTTCGGAAAAATACCCCCAAAAAAGATATGTTAGAGATTCTACTAGAAGTAGTTCAAGGTGCTATATAAAGAAATATAGCATCATAACAGAATTCAAAACTTGCAAAATACTGTTCAGTTATAAAGTTTAGGGTCTGGCTGGTTTGCTCAGTGGATAGAGCATTGGCCAGGCATGTGGACATTCTGGGTTTGATCCCGGTCAAGGCACACAAGAGACGCAACCATCCGCTTCTCTTCCCCTTCTGCAGCCAGTGGCTCAATTCATTCGAGTGTGGTCTGGGAGCTGAGAATATCTTGGTTAGTTTGAGCTTTTCAGCTTCAAGCACTAAAAATAGCTCAGTTGATTCGAGCATCAGCACCAGTCATGGGTTGCTGAGTGGATCCTGGTTGGGGTGCATGTGGGAGTCTGTCTCACTGTCTCCCCCTCTATTCACTTAAAAAAGAAAGAAGGGTAACCATTCTTGTGTATATAGAGCGATACCCTGGTGACTAGAAAAGTGAATAAAACTAAACAATAAGAAATATTGTTGGATAGACAAGCACAATTAAGAACTTATCTTTTAAAAGTCAGTGAAAGTATTTGTAAAACACAGAAATGAATATGAAGATATAGATTAGATATTTATGTATATAGGTTAATTCATATTTCATTAAGATATTTTTTGGTAATTTGGAAAAGAATTTCTAATGTATGCAGTTATAATTTCAGTGTATCAGAACCGTCTATCCTGTGATCCAGTTTAAGATGGGCTTAAATTAGCATTTTAATCTCAATGATTTGCTTAGAAATTCTAACTTTTTCTTGGCTTTTTAATAAATTTTCTTTTTAGACTGATTATTTTTTATAAAGCTTTGCTATTTATTATAGCTTTATAGGCATTTATCTTTTATAACTATATCAAACATCTTTTGGTAGAGATATTAATTTTTGTAGCAGAAATGACTATTTGATAGGTTGGAAATATTTAAGTTATATATTATATACTATATATAACATGTTAAAATAAAATTAGAGTTTGTTGATCTCTGAAGAAAGGTCATAGAGTTCAAAAGCTCTAGGAGCAAAGCTCAGAAGGGGTGTGTTTTATTGTTTGAGGTTCATCATTGTGTTAGGAGTTAGTTTTATTATTGTACAAGCTGTCTTCATGGGAGAATAGATTTAACTTATTTTTCTCTTATTTAAGCTCAGTGTTAAAGAGTTAGTAACCAGGTAACATATGGCATGTGATTTAGTGGAAATATTCAATACATTTTTTTCTTCATAAGGGTGTAATTATATTTAAACTTGTAATGAAAAACTAAAAATCTAGAACAGTTGCAAAACCAAAGGTATCCTATTGAAGAACTGTTTGATATTAAGATATAGGTTTTTGAAATAACTTTACCTTATATGAGACCTAGATAAACAATTTCCCCTAACAGTTATGATTAAAGAATAGAATAGACTTAGTTTTTTTTTTTTTGTTTGTTTGTTTGTTTTTGGTAGGCCATTACCTTTAATCCTAGCTCACACTCAGAGGCCGAGAAATACACACAGTGGGAAAACCCCTCCCTTTCCACTCAGGGCTCCCAAAGCCACTGACTGATCCGAGTTTCCTAGAATCAAAGGTTTCTAGCTCACCAGCCTTATTCACCTCTGTTTCCCATCTCCTTCCTTCTCTCTGCACAAACTGGTTTCTCCTTCAGCACTCTACCATCTTGGCTGCCTCTCCTCTGCAATGCTGATGGCAGGATCTAAGTAGAATAGACTTAGTTTTTAATTTTAACTTGACCCAATTATACTGCCCACAAAAATTAGGGAATATTTTAAAATGAATATGAAGCTATAAAATATCCCCTAATTTTTGTGAGCAGTGTATTTAATTAATATTAACATGCAAATGAACTACATTTAGAAAAAGGTGGCCCTGGCTGGTTGGCTCAGCGGTAGAGCGTCGGCCTGGCGTGCGGGGGTCCCGGGTTCGATTCCCGGCCAGGGTACATAGGAGAAGCGCCCATTTGCTTCTCCACCCCCCCCCCTTCCTCTCTGTCTCTCTCTTCGCCTCCCGCAGCCAAGGCTCCATTGGAACAAAAATGGCCTGGGCACTGGGGATGGCTCCTTGGCCTCTGCCCCAGGCGCTAGAGTGGCTCTGGTCGCGGCAGAGCGACATCCTGGAGGGGCAGAGCATCGCCCCCTGGTGGGCAGAGCATTGCCCCTGGTGGGCGTGCCGGGTGGATCCCGGTCGGGCGCATGCGGGAGTCTGTCTGTCTCTCCCCGTTTCCAGCTTCAGGAAAAAAAAAAAAGAAAAAGAAAAAGGAACTTGTATTTTCACTTTGTTGTCGTAAAATTTCTCTCATTCCTGTATTTGTCACAGGAGTATTTACTTTGTTAGACACTATCCTCTAGTGAAAGAACTCTGGCTTAAGTCAAGATACTGACTTAAGTATTGGAGAGTATTAGATTCTGAGTCAGAGGCCTGAATTCTATTCTTGGCTCTAACATATACCAAACTTTTGCAGATTGTTTTATTTTCCTGCGTGTCCTCCCCTTACTGTCTTAAATTAGAATCAGTTTTTCTCTTAGCTTACCTACTGGGGATTTTGAGAGGGCTCCTGAAGGAAACCGAATAGCTTTGCTTGATAAGAGAAAGGGAAAGGGTAGTTGAGGGAGATCTTGCAGTAAGAATAGTAATTCTGAAAAAATGACAAAGAAGCTAAATGGTGCAAAAGCAAAAGAAAAATGAATTTGAAAAATATTAGAAATTATACAAGGTACATACTAAAATATGTGGCCTTTGATCGTTCAAAAATTTATAGTGTTGGTAGCTTATAAGTATTTAAGTCATTTCTGAAATGCAACAAAAACAAAATCTATACTACACTACCTTGCTGATGTGTGATATCTGTTAAGACACCTACACAAAGACTACTAGGTCATTTGTTTCTTCAAATATAGACTTGGAATGAAAAATTAAAACTTTGCCTAAAGAGATATTTCTATGCGTTTTTTTAATAAAGGGGAAGAAAAAATAGAAAAATATGTATTTTTTTCTAAATGTAATCAGGATAGAAAAAGTTACATACTCTCAAGTATTTATGACCATCTTGCAGGTCTGTGTTTTCCAGACAAAACCTGTTAGCTCGAAGAAGCTGAATAAATGTGAGTTAAAACTAGTTGAGTGAGAGATTGGAAAAAGAGTTAAATGCTGCTAGTAACCATTAAGTAAATAGTAAAATTTGAAAATACACCCTGACCAGTGGTAGCACAGTAGATAGAGTGTCACCCCGGGACACTGAGAACCCAGGTTTGGAAACAAGACCTGCAAGGTGGTCATAAATACTTGAGAGTATGTAACTTTTTCTATCCTGATTACATCATTGGTTTAAGTGTGGGCTCATCCTGCTTGAGCGCAGGCTCCTCAGCTTGAGCCCAAAGGTCACTGGCTTGAACAAGGGCTCACTGGCTCGGCTTGAACCCCCCAGATCCCCCTGCCCCCATTAAGTCATGCATAAGAAGCATGAAAGAATAGCAGATAACCAGCAGAAATGTGGGAGGAATGATAATACAAGATAAGAAGGCAACAAATTGCTTAGGACTTTAAAAATATATGTCACCCTGGAATATTTTTCTAATAAAAAGTCTATAAACATTTTCTTTATGCATCTTTTAAAGCATTTACTAAGTTGTACTCTGGTAATTTATGTTTTGTGTCCATGTCTTAGAATACCTTTCTTGTTTTTATATCTCTAGCATCTGGCACAGTTTCTGGCAAAAGGGAGCCCTGTTATATTTTTTTAGTGGAAAATTTAATGAATAAGATGAATTATGATCAATTATACCAATATTATTTTAATGTATTTAAACAATATTGTGGCCCTGGCTGGTTGGCTCAGTGGATTGAACATTGGCCTAGCATATGGACATCCTGGTTCGATTCCCAGTCAGGGTACACAAGAGAAGTGACATCACCTTCAGGATATACAAGAGAAGTGACCATCTGCTTCTCTTCCCCTACCACTCTCCCTTCTCTCTCTCTCTTTCCCTTCAGGGCCTTTGTTGGTCCTAGCGTTGGCCTCAGGTACTGAGGATAGCTCGGTTGATTCAAGCACTGGCCTCAGAGGGAGGTTGATCCTGGTCAGGGTGCATGCAGGATTCTGTCTCACTATCTCCCCTCCTCTCATTTAAAAAAATAAATGCTGTTACTTCATAAAGGAAGTCATACAACTAGCAAATCATAGTTTAAAAGACTTTATTTCATATCTTTATAGCAAACTCCAACTTAAAACAACAAATTATGCCAAATTGGAGTAGGATTTATTTCTTTGTGTGACTTTTTTTCTTATAAATAGATGAATAAAATGTTACAAAAAATAGTATATATCCTACCGTACAGATTAAACACTATTAATGTTATCCTCATTTCTACTTTTATTTTAGGCCTACTGAACTAGATGCACTGGTATTTGGCCATCTGTACACCATTCTTACCACACAGTTGACCAATGATGAACTTTCTGAGAAGGTGAAAAACTATAGCAATCTTCTTGCTTTTTGTAGAAGAATTGAACAACAGTATTTTGAAGATAGTGGTAAAGGCAGCTCATCTATCAGATTGTCTTAGAGTTATATGTTAATTTAATTATTAAAAAAATTAACTTTTGATGCCTGACCTATGGTGGTGCAGTGGATAAAGTGTCGACTTGGAATGCTGAGGTCACCAGTTCAAAATCCTGGGTTTGCCTTGTCAAGGCACATACAGGAGTTGATGCTTCCTGCTCCTCCCCTTCTTCCCTCTTTCTCCCTTCTCTAAAATGAATAAATAAAAAAGCTTTAAAAAAGATTTAACTTTTGAAATATATGTTACTTGAATGATACAATAGTGGTATCAGAACTTTAAAAACAAAACACTGCTTTTTTGCCACCTCAAAATAAATTCTGTAATGTATCTTATATATGTACTTGATACTGTTGTTTATGTATACATTGATATAATTCTGAATTACTTCATTTGATATGTTATGCTCTGTAGCTTGAAATTTTTGTTTTTTTGAAACTTGTTATGTATATAAAAGTAAACATTAAACAACTATATGGCTGGTGTATTTACTTGTTCTTTCTGAAAGCCACTCTCTGAGCTTTATACATGCAACGAACAGTGTCTTTTCTAAGGCAAGTAATTTGTGTTCCTACTCCCAAGGCTATTTTACTAGATACATGGTAAGCCTTGTCCTAGGACAAATGTTAACAAGGGTGCTCTTGGAAAATGTGAGTGATTACCATTTAAGAACATTCTTCATATCTGAACTTAATTGAATTGAAAGACATTGCATCAGAGCAGGTATAATTTACATTTGATAAAGGGATAGTTTCAAGGACCTTATTTTTTTGAAACTTTTCATTTTGAGAAAAGAATATTTTAATAATGCTGTTGTCTTCCTTTTGTGGGGGAAGGGAGGATAGTTTTCATAGAAATGTCAACAAAGGTTTGTATATAAACATTAAGGATTATATGTTGTGTCGCTTTCACATTTTCTAGTATTTTATATAAAACCAGGGATGCTATAAGGAGTCAGATGTAAAAATTACTTCTTGAAAACTTCTAGATTAATAGTAGTTTTATATTTTCTCTTTAGGTACCATTTTTAACTCATTCAATCCTTATAAAAGCACTGCAGAGGTTACTATCCCCAGCTCACAGAGAAGGAGATGGAGACCGAAAGGGGAACACCTACGCAAGGTCATAGCGTCACAGGGGGTAGAGGTGGAGTTCAAACCAGGCAGTCTAGCATTCGTTTGGCTTTTCAGGAGCACTATGCTTGTTCTTTTAAGATTATAAATGTATACTCTATAAGGGGCATATTATATTCTCTTTAGCCTAAATCCCACATAAACATTGGGCATTAGGTACTCTCTTTGGACTGCAGTGTTTATTATAGCGTTCCTGAACTAATTTTGTAATGTGTATTACTATTGAAATAAAAAAATCCCAAGTTACCTGTTTTTGCACAATTTTTATGACAGGTTTATTTTTGTATATATTTTTATATTGGTTGTATACTAGATGCTTTTAAAAATATATTTCTTGGTCTGTCTAGGTAGAGGTTTATCGATTTATTGTTTTTCCAAAATGTAACTTTTAGTTTCATTGATTTTTTTTTTTTTGTAGTTTGTTCTCAGTTTCTTCTTTGCTCTTTTTTTTTTTTTTCCACAGAGACAGAGAGAGGGACAGATATGGACAGACAGGCAGGAAGGGAGAGAGATGAGTAGCATCAGTTTTTTGTTGTGGCACCTTAGTTGTTCACTGATTGCTTTCTCATATGTGCCTTGACTGGGGGGGGGGGGGTACAGCAGAGCAAGTGACCCCTTGCTCAAGCCAGCAAACTTGGGCTGAAGCCAGTGACCTTGGGGTCGCATCTGTGATCCCACACTCAAGCCAGTGACCCCACACTCAAGCTGGTGAGCCTGTACTCAAGTCAGATGAGCCCGCACTCAAGCTGGATGAGCTCGCACTCAAGCAGGCGACTGCGGAGTTTCAAACTTGGGTCCTCCGTGTCCCAGTTCAATGCTCTATCCACTGCCAGATCAGGCTCTTCTTTGCTCTTATCTATTTCTCCTAGTGGTTCTGGATTTAATTTGCTCTCCATTTTATAGTTTCTTAATATGGAAGCTTGGACTGATTTGAAACTTTCTTTTCCAATATAAGATTTAATACTTGAGATTCCTCATTACACACTGCTTGGAGGGAATTTTGAGATGTGCTTTTATTTTCATTTGGTTCAAAATATTTTCTAATTCTTGTGATTTTTTCTTTGACCCATGGGTTATTTATAGGTGTATTTTTAAATTTGAAAATATTTGAGGATTTTTCAAATACCATTCTCTTACTGATTTCTAGTTTGTTGTATTTCTAGAACATACTGTATATTTCTGCCAATGTAAGAGATGTCCAAACCTGTAAGAATTTTTATGGGTTTATTTGAGCCAAACTGAAGACAATTACTGGGAAGCAAAATCTCAACGGATTGAGAAAATGCTCCAGAGAATGGCAGTTCACCACTTACTTTATACCTCAGAATCAAAGGGGGAGATGTAAGGGGTCACATGAAATTCATTGGTGATTATGGAGACAGGAGAAAGCAAAGTGGGAAAATCTCTAGGATTGGATATAAGGTAAAACTAATAGACAAATATTTTACATAGGCAGGTATAGGATAGTTAACTATACTCACAAAAATAGGGGATATTTCAGAACAAATATGAAGCGATAAAGTATCCCCTAATTTTTGTGAGCAGTACATTAATGTGATAATGAGGGGATTTGTGGTCTGGAAAAGGTTACTCTTACATTTCAAAGGCATTTTACTCTTATACAGGGGGTCCTCGGGTTACAACAGTCTCCACATACAACGTTTTGAGTTTATGGTGCTCACTCCCATAAAAACTTTAAAAAATTGAGATGTGAGTGTTTCGGCTTACACCATTAGCATCGTACTGACGGACTGTGGGCAAACTAGTTTGGTTGTGCAAGGCGGAAGAATATGCAGTAACGCAGCGTATGAGTGAGGGAGTTGGCATCTGCCAGTACTCTTGCACCAGTTTGGACTGTTAAAAGTGCAAGTGTTCCGTTTGTGTTGCTTTGATTGGCGACTTTGCCTGGGATGAAGTGAGGCAAACAATCTTAAATGGGTGGAAAAAACTGTGTCCCCAGTTTGTGTATGACTTCCATGGCTTTGAGGAGTCAGTGGAGGCTGTAACAGAGAAGGTTGTTGTCATGGGTAAACAGCTTCATTTGGAGGTGGAGGATGAGGATGTCACAGAGCTACAGGCATCACATGGAGAGGAGCTGTCTGCTGAGGACCTCATTCAGCTGGAGAAGCAGCTGACTGAAGAGAAAGACATAGAAACACCAGAACCCAAGAGATTTACTACCAAGGGTTTGGCAGAATGTTTTCTATGGTAGAGGATGGGTTGGCAAAATTTCAGGTTGAGAACCCAGCGATGACAGATTCAGTAAGGATCTGTCTACAGAGCTATAATGGATGCCTTGCAATGCTATAGGCAGATTTTGGAAGAGAAGTAGTCATCAATCTTCCAGACTAGCCTGGAACAATTCTTTGAGAAGGTAGAGAGGCCTGCAACAGATCTGGTACCCTCTATATCAGCTGCTTCTCGAGATGAAACACCCGTAGTACAGGTAGAATCATCTCTAGTGTCTCCTGCATGTTCCAATCCTGATCCACCTGACCCAGTATCTCCAGCACCTTCTGCAGGTTCTCCTGCCTCTCCAGCTTCCTCCTCCCATTAGGTTACTCTCTCCCACCTTGCAATGCCCCTTCCAGTGTGCAAGCAAGCCAACCACAGGAATAAAGGTAAGGAGTATTTTTTTACACTCATTTTCTGTTAATGTAATTCAGTGTATTTATGTTCTTTTCCTTTTTCTGTGGCTTAGATGGGTATTTATGTCCTAGATTATGATTTTGTAACTATTAGAATTGGTAAGTGACTTCTAGGGTGTGTTTTGACTTAAACCAAAATTCAGGTTACATCATTGTTGTAGAAACGGAACTGTGTTGTAATCCGAGGACCCCCTGTATTTTAAAAGTATGTTATAGGGTCTGACCAGGCGGTGGCGCAATGGATAGAGCGTCGGACTGGGACGCGGAGGACCCAGGTTCGAGACCCTGAGGTCGCCAGCTTGAGTGCGGGCTCATCAAGTATGTTACAGGTATGTTATTTTAGATATAAAAGACCAGGCTCAGTTAAGGTAAACATTAATTTTTGTTAGAGAAAATACCACTCTAGAACATGACTATCTGCCATGAACTGCTTTTAGTTAGAAAATTTTAATTTCAGTCCATCCTATGTGGTTACCTTAGGTCTTTGAGTTTGTATAGCCCCTTTTTCATCACATTTCAGTTCTTTAAATTTGTTAAACTTTGCATTATGGTCCAGGATATGGTTTATCTTGATGATTATTCCATGTGTAGTTGAAAAGAGTTTGTATTTTGCTATTATTGGATGGAGTACTTCTTATAAATGTTAAGTTGGTCTAATTGGTTGATAGTGTTGTTCAGGTCTTTTATATTCTTATTAATTTTCAACCTACTTTTTCTACATTACTGAGAGGAATGTTTTACATTGCTGAGAAAGGAGTGTTGAATTGTGGGGGGGGGGTTCACCTTATTTCTAACAATTTGCTTTATGCATTTTAAAGATCTTGTTCGATGTATATATATTTAGGAATATGATTTCTTGGAAAATTGATCTCTTTATTCATATTATATTTTTGTTCTTTATCCCTTGTAATTTTTCTTGCTCTGAAGTTATATCAATTTAGTTATTTCAGCTAATTTACTTATTTACCCGATATAACTACTTAAGTTTTCTTTAATGTTTGAAAGGTCTATGGCCCTGGTCAGTGGCTCAGTGGATAGAGTGTTGGTCCAGCATATGGGCATCCCCTGTTTGATTCCCGGCCAGGGCACACAGGAGAAGCAACCATCTGCTTCTCTCCCCCTTCTCTCCCTCTTCTCCTCCTGCAGCCAATGGCTCAGTTGGTTCTAGCGTGACCCCGGGCACTGAGGATGGCTCAGTTGGTCTGAGCATGTTAGCCTCAAAGCTAAAATAGCTTGGTACTCAAGCATTGACCCAGACAGTGTTGTCAGTGGATCCCAGTCAGGGCGCATGTGGGAATCTGTCTATTTCCCTTCCTCTCACTTAAAAAAAAGAAATTGAGAGGTCTATATATTTTTACCATTTTACTTTTAGTCTACTTGTTAATCCTAATCCGGAGGGAACCGAAACATTGACACGAACAAAGTCTGTCCATTACACACCAAAGCTTTATTGTCTAGCTTGGCCAAGCGGCAGCAACTCCGACAGAAATCTGAAGGAGAGCGCCGGCCCTTTGTTTTACCTAGTTTTTATAGTTTTGTAAGTGGGAAGTACAGAAGCAAAAATTGTAATTAGGAGCCCCTTACCACTATTGGTTATAGTCATATGTCCTTTAACATGATAGGACCACGTTCAATTTGCAAGTCATACATTATTTTGGAGAAAACAAAATTTACAAGTCAACACAATGGCAGAAAGATATCTTTTTACATATTAAAAGGCTTTCCCATATTATCTAGTGTTCATCTGCTATCTCTCTGTCCAGAGTCACATGTGTTAACTACACGCATTTACATAGGAGAGGTAGTTTCCGTGGGGACAAATGCCCGCAAATGGCTCATAGTTATAAGAAAAGGTTTATTTTGGCTTTTCTCTCCCTGCTCCTGGCTAGCCATTCACCCCTTTCCCCACAGGTGTGGTGGAATGTCTGGGAATCCATGTTTTCCTCCCCTTTGCATTTACAATACAATGCCAAGGGCCATCCTGACTATGCCAGTCACACAGTACAGAGACTATTCTCACAATTTCTCTGCACACCTTAACCCAAATTAATAAAATGTTCTCCAAGCCTCTTAAAATATTAATATTAATTCTGTAGTTTTTGGTACTTTACAACACCTGCGGGCGAAGTGGCTCAGTGGCTCCTCATACTTATATCCTTATTTATGTTTTTCTTATATAAACAGCTTAGAGTTGGATTTGGATTACCTGACAATTTGTCTTTTAATTGCTATTTTTGGGGTGTTTACATTTAATGTAAGTATTGATAGACTTGGATTAAGATAATTTTTCAAGTATTTGTATTAGTTTCTTTTAACTCTTCATTTAGATTAATTAAGGTTTTTGTTTTTTTTAATAATGCCATTTTATTTCTATTGGCTTATTTATATCTTTAAAATTTTTTATAGTAGTACCTTAGAGTAAACAGTGACATAACCTGAATTTTGGTGTAAGTTGAAACACCTTAGCCCAAGTCACTTACCTATCCAACCACTGTTGTAAAATCATAATCTAGAACATAAAAAACACAACTAAGCCACAAAGGAAAAGAACATAAATAGACTGTATATCCCCATGTATAGGATGATCCCATGTATAAGACGCACCTTAATTTTGGGGCCCAAAATTTAAAAAAACAAATGTATTATATAAAGTTATTGAACTCAAGTTTAATTTATCATAAAATCCATACAACTCCTCATCACTGTCAAAACTCCCATCCATTAGTTTGCCCTCATCTGTGTCTGATGACGAATCACTGCCTTCAACAATGAGCGCAAAAACAAGAATGAAACAGCGAGAAATGCAAGTGAAAAACCTACAACCACTGTATAAGACCCACCCAGTTTTTAGCAATTTTTAAAAAGTGCATCTTATGCACAGGTAAATGCAGTATGTCAAGACTGCTGTAACCAGAGGACCCCAGGTGCGAGCGTGTGTGTGTGTAATCAGAGCCTATGTTCAAATAATAGATACTACTTTACTACAAGTTTATGGGTTGTCTTTATTTTATTTTATTTTATTTATTTTTTTTTTTTTCTTTTTCTGAAGCTGGAAATAGGGAGAGACAGTCAGACAGACTCCCGCATGCGCCCGACCGGGATCCACCCGGCACGCCCACCAGGGGCACGCTCTGCCCACCAGGGGGCGATGCTCTGCCCATCCTGGGCGTCACCATGTTGTGACCAGAGCCACTCCAGCGCCTGGGGCAGAGGCCACAGAGCCATCCCCAGCGCCCGGGCCATCTTTGCTCCAATGGAGCCTAGGCTGCGGGAGGGGAAGAGAGAGACAGAGAGGGAAAGCGCGGCAGAGGAGTGGAGAAGCAAATGGGCGCTTCTCCTGTGTGCCCTGGCCGGGAATCGAACCCGGGTCCTCCGCACGCTAGGCCGACGCTCTACCGCTGAGCCAACCGGCCAGGGCCGTCTTTATTTTCTTAGTGGTGCTTTCGGAAGAACAGAATTTTAATTTTGATGAAGTGCAGTTTATCAAGAATTTCTTCTATAGATTATGCTTTCATCATATCTAAAAAATCTTTGCTTAATTGAAAATTCTAAAGATTTTCTTCTGTTTTCTTTTAGGAATGTTGTTTTAGCTCTTATCATTTAAGTGTATGGTCTATATTGAATTAATTTTAATCTTTGGTTGAGGTGTAAGAGTTGAAGTTCTTTGGTACCTTTTGTTCTATGTTGTATGGTCTATACTGAATTAATTTTAATCTTTGGTTGAGGTGTAAGAGTTGAAGTTCTTTGGTACCTTTTGTTCTATGTGAGAGATATGGAGAAGAAATCAGGCCCGGGGAGGGGGGGCTTTGTGTCTTTCTTGCAACTGATGCTGTTCTCCAGGAGACCACAAAGGACACTTTCTCATGTTCCCACTCTCCGGTTTTTTGTTGTTTTGTTTCTTGTGAACTTCCTGTCCTTGGAGAAGAGCTTGTGAGTGAGTGTGAATTCTTTATTTGTCTTTGGCCCCAGGGTGTTAATACTCTTGTTAGCCTATGCTCAGCTTTTAGTAATTAGTTAAAAATTTTAGCTGAGTTCTTCTTACCATTCATTGTATATGTTTTAGGTTTCTCTCAGACTTTGGGTTAGTTGGCCCTGTAACCAAGAACTGGGGTGAATTTGCAGATTGTATTGTATTCATTATTGTAAGGGTAGAAGCAATACTCTTCAGCTTTCTATACTTTATTATTATTGTTGTTGTTGTTATTATTATTATGCAGTGGTTAAAAGCAGCACCAATTTGTTATCTCTTGACTCTCTAGGTAAGAAGCCCAGGTATGTCACAGCTGGTTCCTTTTCTCTGGTCTTCTAAGGTTGAAATCCTCATGCCAACTATACTGAGTTCTTGTCCGGAGCCTGGAGAAAAGAATCTGCTTCCCAGATCATTTAATCATTTAGGTTTCTGGCATCATTCAGTTCCCTGCATCTGGAAAACCGAGGTGCCATTGCCTTGCTGCCTCTAGCCAAAGGCTCCAGGTTCTTAGGATACACTTTCCTGCAGTGTGGCTCCATTCATATTCAAAACAGGATCTTCCTTCTGTCAAAAACTCTCAGGCTCTGACTTGACTGGCAAGTCAGCTTTCTGCATTTTAAAGTGGGAAATCTGGAAATCTAGGTTGCTTCTTATTCTTGAGATAAATGTTCATTCAGAAAAATGCTGAATTTTTAAACAAGTTTTATTGTGAAAATTTAAACATAGAAGAGAAAATAAAAAGAACTCATGTACTTATGAATCACTCACTACCTCGCTTCCACAGTTACCACCGATATTTTCATTTTTTCTTATATGCTTTGTTTACTTAATAATGAACATTGCAATAAGTTTATGTAAGTCTGCTTTTTAAAGATGTAATATATAACCATTTTCTTTTTTCTTAATATTTTGTTATGTAGGTCATATCCACACCTAGTTTAAAAAATAGAACACTACTAGTATCTTAAAGACCTCTCTGTGACACTTAGCCATTTTCATTTAATCCCAGCTTCATACCCTAATTTTGTATTAATCATTTCCATGATTTATTATATTTGTCTTTGATATTTATGTAAATAGAATCATACTATCTATATTATTCTGTTTTGCTTTTTTCACAAAGTATTACACTTTTGAATTTCATTTATTCATTCTGTTGCATCTAGTAGTGGTTAATTAACTTTCACTATTATATAGTATTTTATATGCAAATACAACACTTTCTATTCTCTTGTCAGGGAACATTTTGGTTGTGTCTGGAATTTTACTATTGTAAAAAGTGTTGCTTATGAACAGTCCTGTTTATATCTCCTGATATACATGTACAGAAAATTCTTCCAATGTGTATATGTAGGAGTGTAATTGCTGGGTTGTTGGGTATGTATGCATTTAATTTTTTTTTTTTTTTTTTTGTATTTCTCTGAAGCTGGAAACGGGGAGAGACAGACAGACTCCCGCATGCGCCCAACCGGGATCCACCCGGCACGCCCACCAGGGGCGATGCTCTGCCCACCAGGGGGCCATGCTCTGCCCCTCTGGGGTATCGCTCTGTCACGACCAGAGCCACTCTAGCGCCTGGGGCAGAGGCCAAGGAGCCATCCCCAGCGCCCGGGCCATCTTTGCTCCAATGGAGCCTCGGCTGCGGGAAGGGAAGAGAGAGACAGAGAGGAAAGAGAGGGGGAGGGGTGGAGAAGCAGATGGGCACTTCTCCTGTGTGCCCTGGCCGGGAATCGAACCCGGGACTTCTGCACGCCAGGCCGACACTCTACCACTGAGCCAACCAGCCAGGGCCTGTATGCATTTAATTTTACTCGGTAATTCCAAGTTGTTTCCCTAAATGTCTGTGCCAATTTACATACTTATACTTATTCACCTCTGTGCCAGTGTATGGAATTAATAGACAAATTTTTTTCCAATTTGATTTTAATTTGCATTTTCCAGGTTAACGGTGTGTGTGTTTATTGGCCATTTTCTTCCTTTTTTGCTTTTTTGCTGTGTGTGAAATGACTGTCAATAGTGGCTTTGCCTTTTTTTAATTGGTTGTTTGTCTATTCTTAGTGATTTCTGGGAGTCCTATTTGGATTATAGATATTAATGCCTTTCCTTGGTTATAAATATTACAAGTATCTCCTCGTTTGTGGTTTGTCTTTTCATTCCTTCTATGGTGTGTTCTGATATACAGAAGTTCTTAATTCTTATATAATGTAAGGCCAGGGACCACCGCCATCACAGCCAGGCACATGCAGATTCCCATTAGATTCTGACAGATGGTAGAGAAACTAGAAAAACAGCCAAGCCAAAAACTGGTGGGCCATGCCTTTATTCTAGCCTCACAACCGGCTAGCAAGTAAAAACAGGTCACCAAAACCCACTCCCATGTTCTCCGGTTCCACAACCAGGAGAATCCAGTTTTTCCTAGAATCAAAGGCTCCCCCACCAGCCTCAGTCCCCTCTGGTTCTCCATCTCCTTCTCTCTGCACAGACTCTGCAAAACATGGCCTCCTTCTTTCTTCTCCTTCTTTCTTCTTCTTAAAATTTTTTGGTGCAAAAACCCCTCCTCCAGCACACATTAGCATAACAAAGCCCCTTCCCAAGCAGGAAGGTAATTATCAGTTTTACAGATCATATATCTGGGAAGCTGCCATTTTTAACAATAAAAGTGAGCAGAATCAAATAACACATTTTACAAACTTATTTGCCCAACATATAGTCAAAGTAATGATCAGTCCCTTCCTTTATGATTTGAACTCTTTGTGCCTTGGTTAGGACATCCTTCCCAATCCTTATAAGTCAGGGTCCAGTTTTTGAGTCCCATCATTTATGGGATTCCAGAATAAGAAGGCCTTAATGTTCATTGAAAATGACTACTAAGCTCTTGAGAGTAATTTTCTGTTGTTTAACCCATCAGGTGGATATAGTCTTAGTATCTAATATGGTTAAGGTGGATATTAGAGTCATAGTGTGATCTTAAGCAAAATATTTCTGTGTATTCTGTGTATTTTAGTGTTCATCTTGTAAGTTTTTGCCAAATTTGCCAACTGAAGGGAAACTTAAAAACTGTACGTCAAAATAATATCAAGGAAGAAAACTTTGTGAAATTCCTAAGCACATTCTGTTTACTTCTCAAAATTTTTGGAAATTTTGACACAAATAGGAAGTTGACATTACATATATTGAGAAAGGCATTATTTTCGACTGCAGAGCACCCCTCTATAAAAGTGTGAAGTGGTTACCAGGGGGAAGGGAACATGGGGGAGGGGAATTGGGAGAGGGTGGGGGAGGGGTGTAAAGAGGAACAAATAAAAGGAGACGGAAAATGATTTGATTTTGATGATGGGTATACAACGTAATCAACAGTTCAAATGCTATAGAAATGTTTACCTGAAACCAATGTACTCTTACTGATCAATGTCACTCTGTTAAAGTTAATTCTCTATATAAAATTTAAAAATTAATTAAAAAACATTAAGGGAAAGAAGTCAAGTCCCTCAAGTACTTCAAGTATGAAGGGTTGTCTTACAAAGGACTAAACTTTACTCACCTGGCTCCTGTGTTTTATACAGTATTTTGATGACAATTCGTGATGATTCCATAGGGCAGGGAGAAGCAGATGGTGGCTTCTCTTGTGTGCCGTAACTGGGAATCGAACCCCAGACTTCTACACACTGGGTGGACACTCTATCACCAAACCAACTGGCCAGGACCTAAATTTTTTATAGATGCATCTGATTGGCTGAACTCAAATAACACCTAGAGCCCTATTTGTTAAGTCTGGAAAATATAGGTTTTAGCTTTCTAGCTTCTGTAGGAGGAGACTCCCTAAAAGGATGCTACAATAAATGTTGAAAAGCAATCCATGTTATTCTTCACCCTGGAAGTTATAAAGCTATATGCCAACATTTTTTTTAATACAAGTTTGTCTTTCATATTAAAGTTATTAATGTATTTTGATCATTTTTTAATGGTGTGAGATAGCTATTTCATTTTATTTTATCAAATAGATAACTAATTTTTCCAGCACTGTTTATTGACCTTACTGACTGGTCTGACTTCTTTCTGCTGATACACAGTCTCAGTGTGCTATCAGTTTGCACGTAGGATTGTTTCTTGGCTATTCTATTGCATTGGTCTATTACATTAGCTATCTTATTTTGCATCAAATGCAAATTCTCTGAATTATTATAATTTGTACCAAGTTTTAATATCTGGTAAGGTAAATCTCCCATCCTATTCTTTACTTTCAGAAATTGAAGTTGGACCTCAGCATGTCTATGTAAACTTAAGAATTCCACCAAAAATTAGATTTTAATTGGGCATGCATTTAATCTCTGAATTATTTGGGGAAGATTGTTAGCTTTATAAAATTGAGTCTTTATATTCCTAAATGTGTCATGCTTTCATATGTGTTCTTCAATAAAATTTTTCCTCCATAGAAGTCTTGAACATCTTTTATTTTCTTATTTGCTCAACTCTTTCTATTTTAGCTATTATAAATCATGCTTTATTGAATTAAAATGGTAAATTAGTGATATAAAGAAATTTCCTTTATTTTTTTGCCTGACCAGGCAGCAGTGCAGTGGGTAGAGTGTCCTACTGGGCTGCAGTGGACCCAGGTTTGAAACCCTGAAGACACTGGCTTGAGTGCGGGCTCAACCAGCTTGAGTGCGGGATTGCTGGTTTGAGCATGGTCTCTGGCTTGAAGCCCAAGGTCACTGGCTTGAACCCAAGGTTGCTGGCTTAAATAAGGGGGCACTTGCTGTGCTGAAGCCTCCCAGTCAAGGCACATATGAGAAAGCAATGAATGAACAACTAAGGAGACTTAAGGAGCTACAATGAAGAATTGATGCTTCTCATCTCTCTCCTTGTCTGTCTGTCCCTATCTGTCCTTCTCTCTGTTCCTTTCTCTGTCTCTGTCACACACACACACAAAAATGTTCTGTATTTTTGTATGAAATCTGACCAGTAACCTGTTCAACCTTTGTAAGTATTCTTTTTGGTTTTCTATGGATAAAGTAATATAATCCCTAGATAATGGTAGTTTTGTTTCTTTTTACATGTTTCCTTTTCTTGTCATATTGTGTTAACTATCACCTTTAAGTTAATGTTAAAAAGGAAGATTCTTTTCTTGTCGATTAATTAAATGGAAATTGACATTTTAAAAATATTGAGTTTCTTAACTCTGCATGATGTTGCAGATGTAAGGGGAGTCAGGTTTGCTAAAGAAATTATGATCATAGAAATGCATTAGTCTCAGAAGCTACTGAGGGTGCCCATTTTATCCCGGTATAGTATTAAAATTGAATTTCCCAATTTAAAACGTGGTAAATCTCCATTTATTTAGATTTTTTTGTGTGTGTATTTCATGAAAGTTTTATATTTTGCTGCATATAGACTATACATATTTTTTCCTTATTATTAGTTCTAGTTTCCTGCTTCTTTGCATACCTGGGAACTTTTGATTTGATGAAAGATGTGAATGTTATCTTTTGGGGCCTGGATATTTTTGTTTTCCTATGAAGATTCTTGAGCTTTGTGCTGGCATGCATACTTAGAAACAGTTTGAGCCTTTTGGATTTTGTTTTTAAGAGTTGTTGGACATGAAAAGAACAGCATTTAGTCTAGGACTAATTATTTTCTCTTCTAGAGATAAGGACCTCCTAAATACACTATCGAAAGTCTTGTGAATTATGAAGTTGTAAAATCTCACTGATGGGAATTAGTGTTGAGGATAGTGCCTATTCCCACTCTTGTATGATCTCTGAACACTGCTCCCTCCAATCCTTTCAAGTGTTCTGCTGGCTTCAACCTCAGGTGGTTTTCCCGTACACAAGCACACATCAGTATTCTGCTAACTACTCATGGGGGACGTCTGCAGATCTCTGCAGTTCTCTTTCTTCTCCACTACTCTGCCCTGTAAACTCTGGCTGCCTTTGTCTTGCTGGACTCTCCCTTCATCCTCCTCAATTTAGGGAGTCTATCTGGCTCCACTTGGGAGATAGACTCCCAAGTGCTATGTCCTGAAAACTCTCAAGGCAACAAACGAAGGGCAGTCAAGAGATTCACTTTATTTCTCATCTCTCAGGGATTGCTGTCCTTTGTTGCCTGGTATCCAATGTCTTGAAATCACTATTTCATATTTTTGCCTGGATTTGTAGGTGTTTCCGTTTGGAGAACGTATCTGGTCCTTATTACTCTTGTCTTGGTTAAAGTTGATATCCAAGTAAGAATATTTTTAATTTTCAAGATTTCAAATTATTCCACATGCAAAGAGTTCTGAGTGTTCGATAATATTGTTTTAAATTCATCTTAAGTGGCATAATCTACTTTTTAAAAAATTTATCTTGGATGATAGTGTTTCTGTTGAGTTTGGGGCCTTACTCTTATGGGGTGGCTTTCTTTATATGTTTGACAATTCTTGATTGTCTTTCTTTGTGTTTTGAGAATTGCTATACATTTCTTTGTGGATGCTAGTCATTCAACTCACCTGCTTCTTCTCATTTTCCGTGATACGCTTTTACATAGAATTTGGTGGCAGTTTGTCTTGTGGGTGTGTTTTCCTCATCCTTGGGATTAGTTGTTACTTGTATACTTGACTGTCTCTCTCAGCCCAGATCGGTGCTCACAACATCGTCCTGAGAGCAAATACTGCTGCTGCGCATCTGCTTCTGAGCAGAGGCTGGAGGTGGAAGAGGGGCCCATCAGCCTAGCTGCTCTGAATTTATTTTCTTACTTAATCATGTGAATGCCTAGGATTCCTTCTTGCTCTTTGTATAAGGTGCCACTGACCTTGAATTCTTGCCATTAAAAAATATTTTTCTCCCTGGCCGGTTGGCTCAGCGGTAGAGCGTCGGCCTAGCGTGCGGAGGACCCAGGTTCGATTCCCGGCCAGGGCACACAGGAGAAGCGCCCATTTGCTTCTCCACCCCTCCGCCGCGCTTTCCTCTCTGTCTCTCTCTTCCCCTCCCGCAGCCAAGGCTCCATTGGAGCAAAGATGGCCCGGGCGCTGGGGATGGCTCTGTGGCCTCTGCCCCAGGCGCTAGAGTGGCTCTGGTCGCAACATGGCGACGCCCAGGATGGGCAGAGCATCGCCCCCTGGTGGGCAGAGCGTGCCCCTGGTGGGCGTGCCGGGTGGATCCCGGTCGGGCGCATGCGGGAGTCTGTCAGACTGTCTCTCCCTGTTTCCAGCTTCAGAAAAATGAAAAAAAAAAAAAATTTAAAAAAAATTTTTTTCCCATTGATTTGAGAGAAACAGAGAGAGGGGAAACAGTAAGAGAGAGGCATCAACTCATTGTTCCACTTAGTTGTTCCATTTAGTTGTGTACTCATTGATTGTTTCTCATATGTGCCCTGACTAGGGATTGAACTTGCAAACCTATGACCTTGGTGTACTGGAAAGATGCTTTTCCACTGAGCCACCTAGCCAGGGCCTCTTGCCATTTTTTTTGTGATAATATTCTACTACTACTTGGAACTTTGGTTTCCTCCAAACTTATTTTTATGTAGATCTTGTGCCATTTGCATTATTATTATAATTTATTTATTTATTATTTTTTTAAATCAGGAATTCTTCAGAATTTCTGCCCCTCTGATAACCCTTTTCCTTGTTTTCCACCATTGTTACAGACAAGTTTTCAAAAATGTATATCTTTTCTGACACCTTGGGCTATAGAGGAGGAGATGTTCAATGATTGTATGATGTTTCATTGTGTACCTTATGGTACACACCCATAGTTTATTAGCCCTTATTAATGAGAGATGAAATGATTTATAGTGTATAAAAGTGATATTATAATGAATGTTCTTAAATATATATCTTTATTATGTAAATTTTTCTGAAGGATAAATTTCTTATTTTTTCTCTTCTTTTTCCAAGTGAGAGGAGGGGATAGAGAGACGAACTCCTACATATACCCCAACCAGGATCCACTTGGCATCTTCCGTCTGGGGCCAATGCTCTGCCTATCTGGGACCATGCTCGCAACAGAGCTATTTTTAGTGCCTGAGTTGGAGGCTCCACAAAGCCATTCTCAGAGCCCAGGGTGATGTGCTCAAACCAATTGAGCCATGAATGTGGGAGGAGAAGAGGGAGAGGAAGGTAAGGGGGGGAAAGCCGATGGTTGCTTTTCCTGTGTACCCTGACCAGAAATCAAACCTGGGACATCCACACATCAGGCCAATGCTTTACTACTGAACCAACCAGCATCAGCTGATAAATTTCTAGTGGCAGAAATTTTCTGTCAAAGGCTGTGTGTTTCTTGAATTTGATAAATTTTAAAAGTAGATATTGTTAAATTATTTTTCTAAAAAGTATATTTACATTTTTCCAAACTTTTAGAATGTACAATATCATGAGTGAACCAAAATGCAAACAATAGACTGAGTATTATGATGTGTGAATGTGGGTTCAGCAGTTGTAACAAATTTAGCACTCTGGTAGGGGATCTTGGTAATGAGGGGAAATTATATATATCTATGTGTGGGGACAAGAAGTATGTGGAAGTTTCTGCATCTTCCTTTCAATTTTGCTGTGAACCTAAAATTACTCTAAAAATAGTCTTAATTTTTAAAAAGTATATTTATTTAGTAGACATATGCTGTTTGCAGTTTTAATTTTTTAAAAACATTAAATGATTTATTATTCACAATATGTAATTATGATGTAATATTATCCTAATTTTAGAGATGAGAAAATTTGGGAGGCACAGGGAGATTGAGAAATTTGTTCAATGCTTTGGCCAGATAACTCAGTTGGTTTGAGCGACATTGTGCTACACCAAGGTTATAGGTTCCACCCCTCGTTAGGGCACATACAAGAATCAACACATGAATGCATAAATAAGCAATGACCAACAAATTGATGTTTCTCTCTCTCCCTCTCTTCTGAAATCAATCAATCAATTTTTTTTTAAAGAAATTTGTTCAAGGTCACATAACTTTTATATCAATTTACAGTCTCACAAAATTGATTTACCATGAAATATTTAAATATTTGCTAATAATCTCATTACTCTTTGATTTTGTATCTTTAGTTATATACATGAGGTTAAACGTATTTCCATATCTTTATTGGTTATTTGAAATCTCTAGTTTTGTACATTGCCAATTGAATGGGTTTTATTTATTTATTTATTTATTTACTTATTTATTTATTGAGAGAGACAAGGAGAAAGAGAGACAAGAACATCTAGTTGCTCCTGTTTGTGCCCTGATTGAGAAATTGAACCAGCAACCTCCGTGCTCCGGGATGACACTCCAACAAACTGAACTATCTGGCCTGGGCTTACTGTATTTCCCCATGTATAAGACACTCCCATGTGTAAGAACCACATTAATTTGGGGGCCCAAAATTTGAAAAAATATATATTACATAAAGTTATTGAACTCATGTTTTATTCATCATAAAATTCATACAACCCCTCATCACTGTCAAAACTCCCATCCATTAGCTTGTCCTCATCTGTGTCTGATGCTGATAAAGAATCATTGTCCTCAACAATGAGCACAAAAAGAAGCATGAAAAAGTGGGAAATGCTACAACCACTGTATAAGATGCACCCAAGTTTTAGACACCAAAATTTTTAAAAAAGCTGTGTCTTATATATTACCTGGGGAAATATGGTAATTTTTATTGAGACAGAGAGAGGAAAGGAGAGAGAGGGGCAGGGGAAGGAAAGCATTTATTTGTTGTTTCACTCAGTTGTGCACTCTGGTTCCTTTCTGTGTGTGACCTGACCAGAGATCGAATCCTCAACCTTATTGTTTTGGGACGACGCTCTTAATTGACTGATTCTAACTGGCTAGGGCCTATTTCTTTTCCTTATAGATTGATGTGTGATTTTTGTATGTATAAATTAACCCATTGTTTTCATAGATGTTGTGGATATTTATCCTCACCTTGCCATTTGCTTTTGACTTTATTTTTCCCAGTAGTAAGTTAAAAAAAATTTAAGTATATTGAGCTATATTATTCTTTTCTATTATGCTTTCAGATTTGTGTACGTGCTTCTATCTGGAAATCATCTTGAAGCAAGAAATAAAAAAGTTAAGAATCTGGCTTTATTGTTTGTTTGTATGATTATTTATTTACTTTAATGAAATGGCTAGCCTGTTGTCTCAACACCATTTTATGAGTTCACTGATTAGAAATGCCATATCTATTATACTAAATTCCAATTTGAAAAATTTTACCCAAATATTACAGTAACTTTAGCAATTATAATAAGTTATAGTATTTCTTATTACATGGATTATCAGTTTTTCAATAATTAAAATACAATAGAATATAATTAATAGTGAAATTTCATCAGGCATAATTTAATTTCTTTCTTTCTCTCTCATGCTTCCATCCTCCCTCCCTCCCACCTCCCTCCCTCCCTTCCTCTCCTCTTTCCTTTCTTTTCTTCTTCTTTCCTTTTATAAATATTTTTAAGTGAGAGGAGGAGAGATAGACTCCCAATGCACCCCCACTGGGATCCACCTGGCAACACCTGTCTGGGGTCAATGCTTGAATCAGTCGAGCTATGCTTAGTGTTCTAGGTTGATGCTTGGACCATCTGAGCTATTCTCAGTGCCTGCTGATGCTCAAACCAATTGAGTCACTGGCTGCAAGATGGGAAGAGAGAGAGAAGAAGGAGAGGGAGATGAAGAGAAGCAGATGGTTCCTTCTCATATGTGCCCTGACTGGGGATCAAGCCTGGGATGTTTGCATGCTGGGCTGTCGGAGACAGGCTATAAGCTGACAAAATCCTTACAGCCTAGGCTAGCGCTTAGTTTAAGACTAAGATCTTCTCCTGCCTTCTAATACCAAGATCTTCCACACACCCTTATAATACTAAGATCTTCTCAGCACCCTTTTCAAAACTAAGCTTTTCCCCACATCCTTGACTGTTGCATGATGTGGGATGGTGCACTCTTTTGAGGAATTCTATTTATGCCTCAGATAAGTGGCTTTGTATCAGAGACTTCCTTATTTGTATATTGGCTTAAAAGCTTTAATTGTCTATGCTATATAATAAAGCAAGACCGGGGGCTCTAGCTCTCTCTGATCTTGCCATCAGTATTGCAGAGGCCTCCCAATCCCATCCTCCTTTTTCAGTGAGTCTATTTTCTTAATTCTTCACAGTTCTCCCTTAGGACTCGGAATTACTAGCTGTGCTGGTTCGCAGCACTGGGACAATGCTCTATCCACTGAGCAAACTGGCCAGGGCAAGAGTTACATAATTTCTAATAAAACTTTATGTTTACATCCCCCAAAATGTTTATTTTCAGTCATTCTGTAAACACCTTTAGTTTGCCAGGGATTGTGCGAAGTAAATACTTTGAATAAAGATCTACTGACTAGTTCCCAGCCCCTTATCTCCATGTTCTTGCTTATTGAGCATATGGTAGGTACTTAAAAAATACTTATTGAGTCCATTTACGTCATGGATGATTCCCCTAATATGTGGAAATTAAAAAATATACCCAAATTTGTGGGATTTTTTTTTCTTTTTTTAGTTTTTTCTGAAGCTGGAAACGGGGAGAGACAGTCAGACAGACTCCCGCATGTGCCCGACCGGGATCCACCCAGCACGCCCACCAGGGGCGATGCTCTGCCCATCAGGGGGCGATGCTCTGCCCCTCCGGGGCGTCGCTCTGCCGCGACCAGAGCCACTCTAGCGCCTGGGGCAGCGGCCAAGAAGCCATCCCCAGCGCCCGGGCCATCTTTGCCCCAATGGAGCCTTGGCTGCGGGAGGGGAAGAGAGAGACGGGGGGGGGGGGGGGTGGAAAAGCAAATGGGCGCTTCTCCTATGTGCCCTGGCTGGGAATCGAACCCGGTTCCCCCGCAAGCCAGGCCAACGCTCTACTGCTGAGCCAACCGGCCAGGGCCCAAATTTGTGGGATTTAACTTAAGCAGTGCCTAGGGGGAAAACTGTAGCTTTAAATGTTCATATCAGAAAATGAAAAAAAAAAAAAAGCCTACAATCAATTATCTCAGCTTCTACCTTTAGAACCCAGAAAGAGAAGAGCAAGTAATTTCTAGATAAGTACTATAACAAAATAATAAAGAATGATAATCAATAAAATAGAAAATATAAAAACAATAGAGAAAAGTAAGCCAAAATGACATAGAAAACAGAGGCATAGTAAAGAAAAACAATAAAATCCTAGGTAATTCAATGAAGAAAATGGATAGTTTTTTAGATAGATGGTTCTGGAACAATTCAATATCAAATGGAAAAGAAACAAATCTTACCTCAACCATACACAAAAATGAACTCAAAATGTATTATTGACCTAGTGTGAAAATTAAAACTCTAAAACTTCTAGAAGAAAACACTGGGAAAAATCTTTGTGGCCTTAAAGGTAGGCGAAGATTTTGTAGATAGGACACAGAAAGCACCTATGAAAGACAATACTGCCAAATAATTCTTGGACTCCATCAAAATTAAAAACTTCTGCTCTTCCAAAACCCTTCATAAAATGGAAAGTCTTGCCACAGATTGGGAGAAAATGTTTGTGACAATATATCTGATAAAATTACATATCCAGAACAGATTAAAAAACCCTCTTAGAATGCAATAAAAAGACAAACAGGTGAGGTTAAAAATTAGTAAAAGACTTACATGGATATTATAGAAAAGAATATATTTAAATAGCTAATGAATACATGAAAACAAGCTTAATGTCATCAAATAAATGTAATTAAACCACAATGAGATAAAATTGAAGTTTGACATTACCAAGTGTTAGCAAAGATTTGAAATGATTAGAATTTTCATGCACTGCTAGTGGGAGCATGAATTGGTACAAGCACTTTGAAAAACTGGCAGTTTCTTAAATACATTTACCAAATGACTGAGCAAATCAGCTTCTTGAGTATTTACCCTAGAGGGATGAAACCATGTCCATACAGAGATTTGTACTTGAATGTTTATAGCAGCTTAATTTGAATCTGAAAAAATCCAAAAGTACATCTACAGGTGAATAGTTAAATTATGGTATATTCAAACAATGAAATACTACTCAATAATAAGAAGAGCCAAACTATTGTTATTGGCAATAACCTGAGTGAATCTCAAAACCATTCCATATGTTGAAGATAAGAGGCTGAAGTGAAATATATACTCTATGTACATATATATGAAATTCTAGAATAAGCAAAGTTAATTTATGGTGACAGCAGATCAGTGGTTGACTGGGATGAAGTGTTTTGTTTTGGGATTGCTTTTTGATTGTATTTAGAGGAATACAAGGGAATTCTTGGAGTGGAATGGAAAATTCTATGTTTTGATTTTGGTGTTGTTTATTATAAGATGTATATATACATTTGTCAGAACTCATCAAACTGCATTTTATTCTATGTAAATTAAACTTTAATAAATCTGATTGAAAGAAATGAATTGGATGACATTTTTTGTTCTCTGAAATTAAAAATTTGTTGGATTTTGAGTACCAATTCAATTTTTGTCATTAATTTATTTGTTTTCTATTTCCTTTTAATTTAAAGAGAGAATCAGTGTTAAGTTACTAGTCTAGAACTTCAGTTTAAGGAATTTTTCTTTTTATTAAAAATTATGAGATATTTTGTTAATGAGAGATGAGGTTTGTTTTTCCACTTGCTTTAAATCTTGGTTAAGACTATTTTTAAGAGTTATCCTGGCCCTGGCCAGTAGGGTCAGTGGTAGAGCATTGACCTGACATATGGACCTCCTGGGTTCAATTTAGAACACACAGGAGAAACTACCATCTGCTTTGCACTCCCTTCCCCTCCCCCTTCTCTCTCTCTCTCTCTTTCTCCTCCCCTCCCACAGCCATGGCTTGATTGATTCAAGTGCATCAGCCCCAGGTGCTGAGGATGGCTTCCTCAAGCCTCTGTCTAAGGTGCTAAAAATAGCTCAGTTGCGAGCATCGGTCCCAGATGGGCAGAGCATCAGCCCCAGAAGGGGTTGCCCAGTGGATCCTGGTCAGGTTGCCTGTGGGAGTCTGTTTCTCTATCTCTCTTCCTCTCACTTAAAAAAATGTTATCCTGAGATGTAGGCTAGGTTACATTCCCATCTTTCATAACACTTATAACATAGTGCAATTTTCAAGTGACCTTCATCTTTTCCCAGGCATTACTTGCTTAGATTAAGGGCAGAGGTAAAATATTTTTTTTAATTGAATAAATTGATGCTTAGATAATTTGTGATTCTTGAAAATCTTTGGATGTACAGGGTGGGGCAAAAGTAGGTCTACAACAATAACCACTGTAAACCTATAGTTGCCACACCCTCAATCCCATCTATTTTCTTAATCTCCTAGGCCCCCAACCTTGGTTGTTACTATTTAACACCTTCCCATTTAGTCAGGGATCACAGACTAGATATTAAGTGAGACAGACTGGATATTAAGACAGTAGGAATAGTGGGGGCTGTGCCAAATTGTAGAATGCATCCCCCCACCTAAAGCACTAAAATAACATAATTAAAACAACTTTCCTGTCCAACAAATATGTCTGTAAGCATATTCAACTGGTTGACCAGCATTTATTGACTTGTGACTGAAAATATTGTGCCATTTAAAGAAGTTTCTCAGGAGGCAAGGAATATTTTGGGAAGCTCTTCAAACAATACATATTCCTCTAATCAGCTACCTAATTAAGGACTACCGCTATACTATCTTGGTATCTATTGCTAAGTGATAATAATCAAGATGATGGTACCATGTGGCCTTAGTTACTGGCCATTACTAAGTTTTCTTTTTGCCAGCAGAGAATGTTTATTTTGCTATGGACTTTAGCAAAACCACGTTTGTGCACAATTGCATTATTAGAGAAATGACAAGATAACCATATGTAGTTCTCAAATGACCCAAATGAACAATAAGTACTTGGGCAAGAATTCTATTTACTGATTTATTATTCACTCATCCATTCATTTGTCCATCAATAAATATTTAAATGTATGCAAAATGGAGTTAGTGGTTTCTTTTCTCTAAAGATACCTCAAACTTAGTGTTGGGAGGGAGAAATATCTAAGACTGGTATTCAAATGGCAAATGTTGCTGAGATGGGCTTAATGAAGCTTCTTAGGATCAGCTGGACTGCTAGCAAATGCTCTGTTTCCTGTAGATTTCTCTACTTACAAGCTGAGCAGAGCCTCAACGGTTCTCACAACAATTATCACCCACTTCTTCTGTATGTCTCAAGTTTTTTTGCATTAGTCAGGTTGAAGGATTCATGGTATTAATCACAACTGAAGCTGTTATTTATCACCTGCTGGGTGAGAAATAATAATTTTGGCACTAGTGGGGCAGCAGGCCAGAGGTACCAAATTAAGTAAAACATCTAAACACTAGCAAGGATCATTTCTCTGATTAATGAATTGTTACAAAGAAAAAGTGCTACTCATTATCTGGTCTTACCAATTCAAAGTGGAGCATGTAAGGAAGAAAAAGTACTAGTTTGCTCAGACCAATTTTTCTGTTTATTTCATCTCTCTCTTCCTTTTTGACTATAAACAGATTATGTTGCCAATCACACTATTTTTTCTTTTGCAACCACACAACACAAATGGAGAAATACCTTTTATTTTAATAGCACATCAGAAAATATTTCTGGCTATTGAAACAATGCTTTTTGTGACCTTTAAGAAATTAAAATGAGTTTGAAAGCCATTAGGTAGGTAAATTACCTTTAAAATCTTGAATTACCTATTCATGTGTATAAATGAAAGATTTCACTCTGAGGAGTTGATGCATTTTACTTTCTCTACTTTGACCTAAATAATATTGCTGGTCTTGTTTTTTGTTTTGTTTTTGACAATCTCAAATAAGAAAAGCTTATTTTTACTTTGACTCCTAGAGCCTTCTTTACATTTCTGACTGCTAGCTAAGAATGTCTACTTCCTGTCATGATGAGAATAACAGGGACTGAATTTATTCTCCTGCCTTAAACAACTAAAGAAACCAGACAAAATATATGACACAGTGGTTTTCAGACGTGAAACAATAGTCAGTTCAGGACAGTGATCCTTGCATGAAGAGAAATGAAGAGAGCTCTTCAGTCATCCCAGCTTCTGCTTAGGGAGCATTTCCAGGCTGTAGCGCAGGACGGGGGAGCCAGACAGAGGCCAGTAGATTCCTAGAAGCCTAGTTGAGAAGCCTAGAGTTTGGAGTTGAAGAAAGGCAAGGTGGCTATTCACAAAGTAAAACACTGGAGATGAGATAACTGCATAGAGAGAGAACTCTACAGAGCTGTAGAGGCTTCCGCTACTAGACTTCAACTGAGTATCGATCATCACACACATATGAAGATGCTACCAAGATTAAGGAAAGAACTGTCATTCCAGAAGAGAATAAAGAATGACTTTTAAATACAAAACCAAACAAACAATAAGAGCTATTGGAAAAGAACAAGCAGATGATCTTTAGAGCTCACAGAGGTCTGGAAATTGTGTTCCCACCAGTTACAGTGGAAAATCACCTGATGCACATGAGCATCAGAGGCGGATTTAAGGGCAGGCTCATCGGGCGCGCGCCCTGCGCTCGAACTTCTGAAGGGCCCCACAAAACCCGAACTTTACACTTTTTTCTAATGACACCAAGTTTGGTTCCATATGTGCAATTTTAACACTAATAGTACATAATATTTTTTATTTATTTAAAAATGTGGTTAATGTGTATTTTTATTTTTCCTGTCTCTCTCTCTTTTTTTTTTTTTTTTTTGCATTTTTCTGAAGCTGGAAACAGGGAAAGACAGACAGACTCCCGCATGCGCCCAACCGGGATCCACCCGGCACGCCCACCAGGGGGCGACGCTCTGCCCACCAGGGGGCGATGCTCTGCCCATCCTGGGCGTCGCCATGTTGCGACCAGAGCCACTCCAGCGCCTGAGGCAGAGGCTACAGAGCCATCCCCAGCGCCCGGGCCATCTTTGCTCCAATGGAGCCTTGGCTGCGGGAGGGGAAGAGAGAGACAGAGAGGAAGGTGCGGCGGAGGGGTGGAGAAGCAAATGGGCGCTTCTCCTGTGTGCCCTGGCCGGGAATCGAACCCGGGTCCTCCACACGCTAGGCCGATGCTCTACCGCTAAGCTAACCGGCCAGGGCTCTCTCTTTTTAAGGGGCTCAATATTTTCTTCTACGCCTGGGGCCTCAACCAACCTTAATTTGCCTCTGATAGGCATCAAATGGAGTCCTCAGAAGGGGACTAAGCCAAATTAATATTCAAAAAATATACCGAGTTTAAACATGTGAAAAAAATATTGACATTTAATGGAATGGTTATAGAAAACTTTATGGAAAAAGTAAATTGAATTGCATTTTAAGAGGTAAGTAGATAGATTTTGAATAGTGGAAGACTTTTATTAGAAGGCCACTGTATAAGTAAAGAATGCCCAGCAAATTATGGACAGTAATAAATCAATGCAGTTGAATCAGAAGATTTCTGTAGGGCTGTCATGAAGGATAAATTTATAAGTGTAAATTTGAACTTGATTATTAAAGGCCTGAGTGTACTTAAGCATTTTCCACATTTAGGCAACATGCCCTTATCCTAGACAGAATGGTGTAATGGAAATTGCCCCTGGGATTGAAGTCAAAAGCCTTGAATTGGGACTTCTGCTACAACTGGTAGCTATATATGGCCTCAGGCCAGTCCCTCTCTAAGTTTGAGCTTCCCCATCTACAAAACAGAAATGTCAACACCTGTTCTGCCCACCTCACAGGCTTGGTGTGAAAGTGCTTTGTGGATTTTGAAGTATTCTACAAATACAAAAGATTATTTTTATTGGAGAGGAGAATAAGATATTATTAAGTTGACCATTGAGCAAGATTAATCAGGAAGAGATGTGTCATCTGCCTCCAAATGGGAAACAAAAATGAAAGGTTTCATTCATTTAAGTTCAGGTAATGAGGACTTGGATTAGGCAAGTTGCCATGAAAAAGGAAATAGAGGGGCTGATATCTAATCAGATATGGTGAAAGAAAAAGTAGCATCAAAGATTTTGAACTTCATTGGCTGAAAAAGAACAGTTGATATAAAAAAAAGCAAGTTCATGAGATGTTGACAGTTGGCAAGCTAGTTTTGAACAAGCCTAGTTGAACATCCAAATGGAAAGGTCCAGTAGGCAGTTTGAAAGGACATTAAATTTTTACAATTCCAATTTAATGAAGCTCTCAAAAAAAATCTTCTGTACATAAAAGAGAGCTTTAATAACCTTGGTATTTTTAGGACATAGGAGAACAAAAGTCCTGGAGGAGGGGGTAAACTGGGTGTAATTTAACTCTGCCAACCTTGACAATGCTCATTTAAAAATATGTAAATTAAATTTGTCAGAATAAACTCCTAAGGGGCAGCTGGCCACATTTTACAAACTCTACAAATGTAAATTCACAAAATCCGTCATGCTGGTTTTTCTATAATTTTATTATTAGCATATGTATTTTCCATTTTCTTCCCTCTTGTCATTAATTGAAAGAATTACCATTAATCAGAAGTGGCAAATATTGATGGAAATACCATTAACTGTTATTCTCAATTGAGAAAATTCAATTTCTGGAAATCATATCATAGTGAGTCATCCTTAAGATGGTCTTGATGACTTCTGTTTCACTTATTCCCATAAGCATAACTGGTCCTAGGTGGGATATGTTTTCATTTGATAAGTACATGTTATTTTTTTGTTTTGTTTTATGAATTAAATTTGATCAATTATTTCTTTAAATTAAAATTAGGCATTTTTGGTTGTTTTCAAAGTCCATGTTTGAAAAAGAACTAAATATCATGTCTTCTTCTAGTTCTTTTGACTACCTGTCATAGAAAAAGGGAGATTGGGTAGATATTTATGTCCATGTGAACTGTATAAGAAAATAAATCCATATGTTTCTGATGAACTTATATGTAACTCATCAAAATGTGTGGTTTGTAAAAGCTATTTGATGTCTAAAGAGATCTCTTTGGGACAATTTTTAAACTTAGTTTTCTTTTATTGCTCCCTCTCCTTCCCTGATAAAAATAGAGGATCATAGTAAGAGAAAAATACTGTATTCTGCCTTGATTTATATGTCTGGATTCTGGAAAGCTCTTTTTTTTTTTTTCTTTTCCAAGTGAGAGTTGAAGAGATAGACAATCTCCCGCCTACACCCCACCTAGGACCCACTCTGCAACTCTCATCTGGGGCTGATGCTCTGCCCATCTGGGGCCATGCTGGCAACCAAGCTATTTTTAGCACTTGAGGCAGAGGCTCCACAAAGCCATCCTCAGAGCCCAAGGTGGTGCCTGCAGGAGGGGAGAAGAGAGAAAGAGAGAGAGGGAAAGGGGGAGAGGGAGGGGTGTAGAAGCACATGGTCACTTCTCCTGCATGCCCTGTCCGGGAATTGAACCTGGATATTCACATGCTGGGGTGATACTCTACCACTGAACAAACCGACCAGAACCCTGGAGAGTTCTTAAAAGAAAAAAAATTATCTTACTAGTTTAGAGATATATTTTAGGATCTCATTCTTATCCTGTGTGTGTATATGTGTGTGTGTACGTACATATATACATACATAAAAGAAAATCCTATTTAAATGTCCCTAAAACTTGGAATAGATCTGTAGGAGAGCTGTCTTGTCATGTCATTCTGCAGAGGTGACCATTCCCTCTACTCTCTGTCTATAGTAATGGCAAATCCCTAAAACTAACGACACCTTTTAGCTGCAGGCATAACCTTTTGTATTTACAACTGGTGCTAACAAGTATGCCTTCTATGGCATTCTCTTCCAAAAGAACAACACGCAGGCCATTTCTAAGGCATTTGGCACAAGTTAAGCGAGAGATAGAGAATGCCCTTTGCTTTCCTCTTTAACAAAATATATTCATTCCAGTTTTCAAATTGCTGTATTTTAGTCCTAAATCTCTACCCACACCAATTTCTGCGGGTGAGACTTTGACCCTGATTGGAACAAAATCTGGAGTCAGATATTCACACCAGGCCACCCCCACCTCCGCGCATGTCAGAAGCCATATTGCTGCAAATGCCTCACACACCTTGGAGTGCAGCTTGTGGAACTGATGAGGTGAGAGCGCGGCACCGCGGCGCAGGCCTGGTAATCACAGGACTGAGGAAACACATACATCATCTGCCACCCAGGTTGGCATTTCAAGTAAAAAACCTTCACACTGTGTAAGATGTTGGACAAATGATGGCCATATGCATGTTTGTCTGGGTGCAGATGGCTCTGCATTCTCAGAGAGGAGAAAGCTGAGCTCGGCTTTTTTTGCAGACAGTTTAATATTGGTGACACAGTTTATGTCCTCTGCAAAAACAATAATGGAGGGGAAGGTGACATAAATTATTTGCAAATCGTTTGACATATGCAGGGCATTGTCCTTGCAATAATCAACATCAGTCTGTCAGTTTAAGATATGAGCCGTGCCACTGCCATTTTATATCACTGTGTTAAGCTTTCACATGTTGTCATTTTACAGATTTGTTCTTTGGAGAACCACGGCAACACAAATCAAATTGGATTATGTTTAGTCATGTACTGTATCATGCACGTTGCTTAGATAAAAATAAAAACGTGCGTTCTAGGGGATGGAAATCCTGAGGCAGTCTTCCGATGCCATATATTTGTGAGGTGGTAGTTAAATAAACCTTTCCATCTCTACCATTACTCATCTTTAGTTCATTGTTCAAGTTGGTGAAGTTATTTTTGAGAATGTAGACTTTCATTTCTCACTATAAGGATCTACAGACACGTATAAGATGAAAAGGGCTCTCCTACGAATTTTTCTGATTTATTTTTTGTAATAAATTTAAGAAGTTAAAATGCAAATGTTCAACGATATGTCAAAACTACCTTAAATTTTATATATTGTATATCAGCCATATTGGATTTTTTTCTCAACCTAAGAAAATAACAATAAGACGATTAAATAGTTGATGACACTGTCCTTGTTCCTACAGTATGAACTTAGTGCCATATGGCACTTTTTACTTGCTGAGTTCCCGATGTCAATTAATGTTGAAAACTGTGTGTCACAGCTTAACCGTACACGGCAGATGTCGTAGACACTTTGGAGTCATTGCTTTACTGCGTATATTTGGACCAATTGATAAATAAACTTTAGGGACAGTTTCTCAATTTCTTAGTTTGCAAAAAAAACCCCAATAAATTCTAAAACAAAGCATTCAGAAATTGAGCACAAACATTTCTAAAGAGAAATATGATCTGTTTTCATTGGGAACAGTTACCTCCATTCAGTCACATCAGCAGAGCTGCATCTATCTTCTCTTGTTACACAGCCTTTAAAACAAAGATTTATTATATTTCCATTTTCGAAATAACACTTTTTTTCTCATTGAAGGTAGCCATTATCACTCTGCTCTTTTATATCTCTACTGAGAAGTGCAGTGAGGCAAGCATTTACAAAGAAATTGTTTTAATTTATCTTAAATGATGCACTTAAATGGTGCATTAGGGAATTTGACATTAGGTTCAGATGATTTCGGCAAGTCTTTATAGTAGCATTAAATTGGAATTTTCTTTACTTAGCATTCCGGCAAGATTAAAATAAAAAAATTTAAACTTGATGAAGATGTTGATAAAACCAAATTGTATTTATAGAACCAAAGTGTAAAGATGGCATTTTTAAAATTGCCTTCCAACAAACTTAACTAATGCATTTATTATAGAAGTTGTTGCCTATGTGTTGTTGTTATATAAAGTCTATGTCTAACCTCCCATTGAATCTGTTCAACTGGGTGTCCCACAGGCATCTCAAATTGTATAGTCCTTTCTTTATTCTTTTTTTTTAGCGAGAGAAGAGGAGATAATGAGACAGACTCCTGCATGTGCCCCAATTGGGATCCACCTGGCAGCCCCTGTTTGGGGCCGACACTCAGACCAACTGACCCATACTCAGCTACTGAGGCTGACACTCAAACCAACTGAGCCACTGGCTTGTGAGAGGAGAAGAGGGAGAGACGGGGGAGAGGGAGGAGGAGAGAAGCAGATGTTCGCTTCTCTTCTGTGCCCTGACTGGGAATCGAACTCAGGACATCCATAAGCTGGGCTGACACTCTATCCACTGAGCCAACTGGCCAGGGCCTCTATAGTCCTTTTTAAACTGCTATTCCTTTAGTATTTTCCCCATCTCAGTTAATATTACCATCTGTTTGGTTGCTTCTTTGTCTTGATCTCCTATAACTTTCACTCTAATGTCTGTTATAAAACATTTGTACATAGTATAGTTAATTGTTTTAATTACTTACTTTTTCAATTAGAAAGTTAGGCCTCTGAGATCATGTCAAGCTCACCCATGCTTGGAAAATATTTGGTGAATTGAGCTGAAAGATTTTTAGCTGCTCTTTCTTTCTCATCTCAACATCAAATACTGTCAACTGCTCTAGGAATATCTTTAGAATTTATCCTGTCATCTTCAATACACTTTTTCCTGGTTTCAGATCCTCATTGTTCTTCTGTTGTTTTTTGTTAGAAGTCTCCAGGTTCTGCTTCTGCTCTAGTTGGGTACAGGTCCCCTTGTGGTCCATGTGCTGCTTTTTCTTCCTGCTCCAGGGACTTCACGGACTCATTATATGATGGATTGATTGCTTATTTATGTTTTATTCAGCATGACTTATAAAATATTTACTTATCAAATATTTAAGTTATTGCATAGATTGAATTTTAGAATATAGTTTTCATGCCGAGTTGCAGCTTTTTATCAAATCTCATTTTGCTTGTACATAGCATCTATTTTAAACTTACATGTCCAGATCTTAATTTCTCTTTTACTTTGAACTATTTACATATGGTACTTAAAAACTTTTTATTATGCCAAAGTTTAAACATACAAAAACCTATAGAGAGAATAATATAATGAACTCCCTGTACCCATTTGCCCAACTTCAACAGTAATGAACTCATGGACAATGAATGTTGTCTATATATACATTCCCATTGTTTCTATGCACCATTGAGTTAAATCAGATCCTAGATGACTTGAATCAGCTTTAAATATATGCAGCCCTATGTTCAATGCAGTGTTATTTACAATAGCCAAGATCTGGAAACAACCCAAGTGTCTGTCAGTAGATGAGTGGATAAAAAAGTTGTGGTACATTTACACAATAGAATACTACTTGGCCATAAAAAAGAAGAAACCTTAACCTTTTGCAACAGCATGAATGGAGCTGGACGGTATTATGCTAAGTGAAATAAGCCAGTCAGAGAAAAACAAGTACCATATGATTTCACTTATATGTGAAATCTAATGAACAGAGAACCCTAACAAACAAAGTAGAAATAGACTCATAAATATAGAGAACGAACTGACAGCTGTCAGAGGGAATGGGAGGCGAGTTGAGGGGGCTGGATGAAAAAGGTGAAGGAATTGAGCAAAAAAAAACCCCTCACAGACACAGCCAACAGTATTATGGGAGACAAGCTGCAAGCTAACAAAGTCGTTGCAGCCCTTCTCCACATTCCTTGCTTGATTGAGTTGCTAAAGGCAGTCTATATTCCCTTCCTTTTATACTTTGTTTGAGGAATTGCTAGTTAAGATGTTATGCATGACTATATCAGAGACTTCCTTGCTAAAGTTCCCGGTAATATGTAAGCTGCAAACAGATTTGTTCTCTGTATTATAAAATAAAGCTGTTTAGGGGTGTCTGTGCTCTTGTAGACCATCAGCATGCAGAGACCTCCCGATCCCATCCTTTGACTCTTTGTGTTTAATTCTTGATCCCCCACTGTTCTCACTCAGGACCTAGATCGTGACAACAGTATGGTGATTTCCAGAGGGGAAGGAGGGAGGAAGAAGGGGGAAGAGGGTAAAAGGGGGAATAAATGGTGTTGGAAGAAGACTTGACTTGAACACACAATACAATATACAGATGATATATTATATACACACAAATGAAACATAAGTTATTCAAAGGAGTCTGGCTTGTATTTCTGTCCTGAATATACCATATTCCTTATGTACTTAAGTGGTTTCCCATTGTTCTGCCTCTTATTGCAGAACAAACAATGCTTTAATGAAAAGTTGCGTATATATTTTTTATGTTTTTTTGCAAATATACCTTTGGGATAAATTGTTAAAAGTGAGATATGGGTTAAAGGTAAATGCATCAGTCTTTTGGTAGGTATTGAAACTTTCCTATGGATAATCCATTGGTAATGTGTGCAACTTCCTGTTCCTTCATATCTTCATCAACAAAGTACATTTTCTAACTCTTCAACTTTATTAATTTGATAAGTAAGAAATGGTATTTCCCTCTCAATTTATACATCAACTTTATTGAGGTATAATTTATATATAGCAAATCCCCTTACTCAAGGGAATATGCTGCTCTAAGACCCCCAGTGGATGCCTGAAACCACTGAACCCTATACATACTATATTTTTTACTATACATAAATACCTATAATAAAGTTTTATTTATATATTAGACATGGTAAGAGATTAACAATAATAAATAATAAAATAAAAATTATAACAATATAATAAAAGTTGTATGATTATAGTCTCTCTGTTTCTCTCAAAATATCTTACTATACTATACTTACTTTTCACTTATAGAAAGCACTTTCTGGCTACTATTTGGCATATCTGAGTTGCCAGCATCACTACTCACACTTTAGGGCCATTATTAAGTAAAATAAGAGTTACTTGAACACAAGCACTGTGATACCGTACCGTCAATTTGATAAACAAGACAGCCATTAAGTGGCCAACAGGCAGGCAACCTATACAATGTGGATACACTGGACAAGGGGATTCAGGTCTGGGGCCGGATGGAATGGGATGGTGAGAGATTTTACTCGGAGAGGTGTGCGAATATAAATTTATGAATTGTTTATTTTTAGAATTTTTCATTTAATATTTTCAGATTGCAATTGACCACAAGTAACTGAAACTGTGGAGAGGAAAACCAGGAATAAGAAGGAACTACTGAATAGTAAATGTAAACATTAAGTGTATAGTATTCAGATTTAGAAAAATGTATACATCTGTGTGAATACCACCAAAATCAGCATATAGAACATTGCCATTATACCCCAGTTTTTTGTGATCCTTATAGTAAATCCTCACTCCCTACTCCACAACTAATTTGCTTTCGATCACTATAGACTAATTTTCCTATTGTAGAATTGCATATAAATGGTTCATGTACTCGTCTGTGTCTGATTTCTTTCAATTAACACAATGTCAGATTTATCCATGTTGTTGCATGCATCAGTTATCCATTTTTTGAAATTCATTTTATAAATTGTATGGTTGTATTACAGTTTATGCATTCACCTATTGATGGACATTTGACTTGTTTTATGTGTTTAAGTCTAGAAGTGAGTGGAAGATGAGTGGGGTGTACTTATTTTTCAAGGGGGTACAGATCTTTGGAAAAATTCCATTTCAGGAGCATTTATAAGGTTAATTTTTCTGAAGTAGGTGTTGCATAGAAGGATAATCGGGATAAAGGTCATTTGGGAAGCTGGAACTGAGACATTAACCTTGGTGTTTCAGCAAGCTAGTATGAAAAATGCAGAGAAGAGAAATATAAAAGTAACAGTGAGAGAAATTATGTATCTTATTCTTTTTGTACTGATCTGATCTTATATTGCTCCATTGAAGTTTTGCCCTAACTTTGGCACTTCCCATTCCACAAAAGAACAGAATTGTCTACTGTTCCATCAAAAAGGAAAAGACACCCGTTATGCAGTCATAGTCAGCTCTGTGTACTGAATTGACTAACCACTAGCAGTGATGGCCTGCTGCAAGGCCTTGGTGTAGGGAGGACACCATGATGCTTTAGCAAAAGCACAGCCTCTGGAATCAATCAGACACAGGCTCAAATCTCAGCACTGCTGCTTCCTAGTTTTGTGACCTTGGAAAGTCAGTTTCTTCATTTGTAAAATGAGCGTATAATGCTATCCAATATGGTGCTGAGCTGGTTATATGTAAAGTGCATAATACTTTCTCCTTTTTCCCTTGTCTTTTTACTAAGGCGTCATTAATGCAGGTGTGAGTAGAGAGGGCTATGGTTTATTTCATGCCCTGGTCTTTCTCTGTAGTGTGCCATTGATACAACCAGAAGTTAAAGCTGTGATCTTGGCTTTATTATCACTGTGTGGTTGAAGAAACTCACATTTAATTTATATTTCATTTTATTTAGAGTTAGATTATCATAGAATAAAAATAATGTTTGTTTTTCTAAGTTTTAGAATGGTATTTGTAACAAAAGCTGACAAAGTAGAGAGTAGTAGGTAAGCCTCATGCTTTCATGAGAAGTCTCTTTGAAGACATGAATAAATCCAGGAATCTCTGTTGCTTTTTTCCCACGGAAGCAGATGGAGTCCTTCCTGAATGCAGAGAAAGCCAGTGCACCATTTTGGAGATCTTAGAGCTAGAGGCTACAGCCAAGTTAGAGCTTAACATCATTTTTCTTAGATTCCAACTGGAGAGATAAAAACAAAAAACAAAAAAGCCCACCTCATTTCAAATCTTGCCCAATAAAACCCATGCTAAAAGGCAGTTGACACTTTTTAGTATTGTATGTAATATATGAATTATTTTCCAAACAAATCTTGTTACAATTACTGACTCATTCATTTAACATAACTTCCTGAGCACTTATGGGGAGTCAGGAACTGCCAGTTCAAGGGACATAAAAAAAAAGTGACATTCTTGTGCTTAAGAGGTTTCTAGATAAACAGAGGGAGATTGATGTGTGTAATAAAGAAGTTAATCTCACTTATATTTTGGAATCAGTTTCTGATAACCTGATGCATAATGAGAAATAATGGGATTTTATGTATACTGAAAAACATCAGAATACTCAAGATGTATAATAGATGGTTAGATGACACTGGGGAACAATTTTTTTTCCATTTTCTGTTGCATGAGGTTTTAGAACTGTTTCTATATATTTTTGCATCACTGATTCCAAATCTAAAATCTGGTGTTTTTTTTTTTGTTGTTGTTGTTTTTTTGTGTTTTTCTGAAGCTGGAAACGGGGAGAGACAGTCAGACAGACTCCTGCATGCACCCGAACGGGATCCACCCGGCACGCCCACCAGGGGGCGACGCTCTGCCCACCAGGGGGCGATGCTCTGCCCCTCCGGGGTGTCGCTCTGTTGCGACTAGAGCCACTCCAGTGCCTGGGGCAGAGGCCAAGGAGCCATCCCCAGCGCCCAGGCCATCTTTGCTCCAATGGAGCCTCGGCTGCAGGAGAGGAAGAAAGAGACAGAGGAAGGGGAGGGGGAGGGGTGGAGAAGCAGATGGGCGCTCCTTCTGTGTGCCCTGGCTGGGAATCGAACCCGGGACCCCTGCACTCCAGGTCAATGCTCTACCACCGAGCCAACCGGCCAGGGCCTGAAACCTGTTTTTGGTGCATGCTCTAGTTTTTATGCAATTTTAATTTCTTTTTGTTATAGTTAATGGCATACATTGGTTTTTAAATTGGAATTAAAGGGCAGCGAATCTTGGATTGAACATAACCACTAGGCAATTAATGTTTTACAAACATCACTTTTACATAATTATAGTTGTTTTTAAATGTAAAAAAAATGTTATCTGATAAAAACACTCTTTTATTTTGTTTTAAGATTGAATCATGGCTTCTTCGAGTAGGTGTAAATGTAAGAATAATCCTGACACCTTCTGTTTTTTATGTGGCTGTTACACACTTCAACATCAAAGGCATAATATTTCATCATTTGTGACACGTGCATATATTGCCTATTTTCAGCGGTTCCAATTGGTTTTTCAACTCATCTGCAAGAAGATTATATGACATAAAATTTGTCCTCGACTTTCTGAAGTATGAGGGGCATAACTGAATCATTTGTGTGGATCTTAAAATGGTAAATTTCCTGCTAGGACAACAGAGAGGTTTCACGAAGTATCCTTGTTTTCTGTGTTTGTGGGACAGCTGAGCTTGGGAGAAACACTGTTCACAGAAGGAGTGGCTGAAATGTGAAGCTCTGGAAGTAGGGATGCAAAATATTGTGAATGAACCTGTAGTTAATTGAGACAGGATCATTTTTCCCCCACTTCACATCAAACTTGGCTTAATGAAGCAGTTTGTTCAGGCTTTGAAAAGAAAAAGTGAATGCTTTCAACATATTATTTCTGCTTTTCTTGCCTTGTCTTTTAAGAAGATATAAGCAGGTATATTCGATGGACCTTAAATTCGAACCCTCATATGTGACAAAGAATTTGCCAGGAAGATGAATAAGGAGGAGAAAGCAGCATGGCAGTCTTTTGTGGCAGTTACAAAGAACTTTTTTGGCAACAAAAAAGCAAAAAACTATGACTTCTGTTTCAAAGGATGCTGTTGGCTTTCCACAACATTGGATGTAACATGAGTGTTAAGATTCACTTCCTGGGCCCTGGCCAGTTGGCTCAGTGGTAGAGCATCGGCCTGGCGTGCGGGAGTCCCGGGTTTGATTCCCAGCCAGGGCAAATAGGAGAAGCGCCCATCTGCTTCTCCACCCCTCCCCCTCTCCTTCCTCTCTGTCTCTCTCTTCCCCTCCCGCAGACAAGGCTCCATTGGAGCAAAGTTGGCCCAGGAGCTGAGGATGGCTCTGTGGCCTCTGCCTCAGGCACTAGAATGGCTCTGGTTGCAGCAGAGCAACGCCCCAGATGGGCAGAGCATCACCTCCTGGTGGGCATGCCGAGTGGATCCCTGTTGGGCGCATGCAGAAGTCTGTCTGACTGCCCCCCCATTTCCAACTTCAGAAAAATACAAAAAAAGAAAAAAAAAGAGAAAAAAAAAGATTCACTTCCTGAACAATCACCCTGATAAGTTTCCCGAAAATCTTGGAGCTGTTAGTGATGAGCAGATTACTGCTGGAGCATCAAACGAGATTGTCCTCAAGAAGTACACAAACGCAAGAGCTACAAACACAGATTTTTGCCTGAATAGAATTTAAATAAGTTTTGTGTGAATTTTATGATTAAAATAAGTGTTTTAATATGTTCTATTTCAAAATTGTAGGCAAATTCTGATGCAATCATATCTTTTAGTGTATTAGTGTATTTACTGCATTATATAAATTATTAGATTTTCACAAAGATGATGCCCAAGAAGACATTCTACTTCATTATGTTAAACTAAATGTTGAAAATTTTACAATAAGATGAAAACCTAATATCTTGAATTGCAAAAAACCTGTAGTTTACAGAGAAAAACTAATATCAGATTTGAGATCAGCACACTCAAATTAGGTAAGAACAAGTGTTTTTGTGGATGCAACAAAAACTTTGCTCCCCAGTGTAATTTCCTTCATCTGAAAGGGAGTCCGTGTATTTAAGGATGAATTATATATGATGATCTTTGACCTCTTATTTTTTTTGTACAAGTTAATTTCTTAATTTAAATAAATGCTTGTTCAGAAGTGTTCTGTGCCCTTTGCAGGTAGCTATTTATGAAAAGATATATACATATTCTGCATTCTGCATTTTCCAAAATATAGATATATAATTCTTTTTATTGTGGACTTTAAAATTAATTTGTTTATATCAGTGCAATAGTCAATGCTTTTCTGAGATTTCCCCTATTATAAGAAAGAAAACTCTCAAATGCTCATTTGACACAGACACACCAAACATTAAATCCTAAGCAACAAATAAACCCACCTCAAGTTTGCCCCTCTGTACCCATAACAGCCACATCGACAAGCCCTTCTTTCCCTATGTTAACTATAATTGTGGTGTGTACTTCATCCCTTGTCACTGTTGTCTTGTTAGAAATGCACATACACTCCTATTAAGGTGCCATTCTTAATAGGAGTTTCCACAGGCAACTGCAAAATGCAAAGTATTATGATTTTGCATTATATTAACTCAAGGGATTTTTAACAAAAATAAAAGCATCATCACAACATGTAATGTCCTTCTACTTTCAGCAAAAATGAGATTTTTCTTTGTGCCAAATCTCTGCCTTGGGACTCTTGGTCTTCATATAATATTGAACCAGGCAAATCAGTTTAAATTTTATTTCTCATCTGTAGACTCAAGTTTGGTCTGCTTTTACGGTAGTGAGATGCTGGAGTTAGCAAAGAAAATATAGGGTGCTGTTGGGCAAATGAGTTTGTAAAATCAGTGTTTGAGTTTGCTCACTTTTATTGTTAAAAATGGCGCTGGTCTGAAATTGCTAATTACCTTCCTGCTTGAGAAAGGCCATTGTTATGCTAATGTTGCTGGAGGAGAAGTTTTCGTGCCAAAAAGTTTTAAGGAGAAGCAGAAGGGGAAGAAGGAAGCCATTTTTGCAGACTGAGAGCAGGGAGGAAGTGTGCTGAGGAGAAGGAAGCCAAGATGGCAGGGTGCTGAAGGAGAAGCCAGTTTGTGCAGAGAGGAAAAGGGAGAAGGCATGCAGAGGGGGAACCAGAGGTGACTGAGACTGGTGCGGAGCCTTTGATTCTAGGAAAACCCAGATGTGTCAGTAGCTTTGTGAGCTCTGAATGAGTGAAAAGGAAGTGTTTTTTTCTTCATGTGTGTTTTACTCACCAGCCGGAGTGAGGCTAGAATAAAGGAATAGCCCACCAGTTTTTGGCTCTACTGTTTTTTTACTGTCTGTCCAAATCTAATGGAAACTTGCATGAACATGGCCATGACGATGGTCATGACTACTGGCCCTTCAGATGCCCAGTTAAATCTGAATTTCAGATAAAGAAGGAATATATCTCAAGTATTGTATGGGACATACTTATACTAAAAATTGCTTTTTTTTAATCTAAAATTCAAATTTAACTGGTGTTCAGTATTTTTATTTGCTAAATAGTGCAACCCTAGCTTTAGTGCTTTTTGAAAAGAGATCATTCTTATAATATTCATATTTACATATATATGAAGTTTTGCACAGAAATATGTTTAAAATAAACTCAAATCTGTGTGTTTTCACAAACATCTGTATGAAAAGCCTGTCCACAGACCTTGGTTCAACTTACTTGTTGAGCATTTGGAAACTTTAGAATGTTTAAATAATCAGATAAGATATTCTAGGAATGAACACCCCCTTCCCCATGCTTGTCTCTCACTCCCTAGGGAGTTAACAATTTCTCTGAGCTGGATTAAATGGCCAATTACTGTTGTCTGACTCCATATGCGACTGCTGGTTTCCTTTTTACCTCCAGCAGGTAACAATAGAAACAAAGTCTTTCACCCCAAGTTCAATATTTGGCTTTCGTTAAATATTTCACAACTACTGATTTCACATGCTCAGCATTCCATTTTTTTGGATTTTGATGTCTGATTATGTCTTCTTTATAAGACTTGAATCTGCTCACACAAAGATTAAATTTGAAACTTGTTAAAAGGAATTCCTCCCTTACATTTGGGTACCAAGGCCACCAGCAACGGTATTGTTCTCCTATGTTACCCCCATTGTAATGAGTTTATAATCCTGCTCTATTAAAAGTTTAATGAAAAGAAGCATTTCAGTACTAAGATCTATTATCTAGTGAATTTAAGAGGAAATAAGAGAATAACATTCTCGTGTATCTATGGCCCCAAAACATACCAGATGAACAAATAATTTATTTTGAAAAGGGTCTTAAAGTACAAAATGCTGAATAATGAAAATGTTTGATAGGTACATATGACCAGGGCTGACGTCTTTAGAGAACAATTCCCTTCTCTAAATAAGGATCCATATCACAAGTGGTCAGACTTTAATTATAAGAAGAAACAGAAATGATAGTGTGAGCACACCCCATTCCTGGCAAAGCATCTTAGTAGGAAGATTGTCATTTTCAAAGACCTACACACTTGTCACGTGAGGGCAATATGTGTTGTAAAAATAAAGGGTTAAGCATGGGAAATCCTCTGTTTAATGATGGCTTCTTTCCCCTTTATGAAACTCACGTAATTCTCCAGAGAAGTTACTTGGCTGTAGTAGGCTGATCCTGATCTTGACTGGTAAACTTTATTAGGTTGTAAACGTAATTTCTACATTTTTTCCCCTTGTTTACCATATGAAAATTTTTTGCCCGGCAGAAACTTCTCTTGGTCTTCCACATTATCCAGGGACAGATCCTTCCAGACTTTTCAGATTGTAGGGGTCTCTATATAGTCAATCAACACCTGCCTTTTGTTGAAGGTTTTAGCAAGCAGTGAAATGACCAAAAAACAAGGGATCAAATTTGACTCAGACTGATGAAGCTCTTACACTCATCTTACATCTTTGGAACTTTGGACTTGGTTTGTGAAGCAGTTGCATTTATGATTCTAGTTAATCGAGCTCTTAGAATACATTCACTTACAAATGATTGAAATGCAAGTACATTTTAGAAGCATCTATGTACTGTATTGATTAAGCTGTAAAATGTCTTCCACTTGCTGTCTGCTTATGCAAATGCCAAGAAAGGCATGCTCTTTTCCCAGTGGTTCCCAGGATGCAGAAGCCCCATCATTTTACTAATTCCATATTTCAAATGCCATTGAAAAATTGGCAAAACAATATTCTAGATATTTTTTTAAAACAGTTCTTTCTTTTAACAAAGTAAATGAACAAACAAAACAGAAATGAACTCATAGATACACAAAACAAACAGGGTTGCCGGATGGCAGGGGTAAGGGGCTAGGTGAAAAAGGTGAAGGAACTGAGAAGTATAAATTGACAGGTACAAAATAGCCTTAAGAATATAAAGGACAGCATAGGCAATATAGTCAATAATATTGTAATAACTACGTATGAGGCCAGGTGGATACTAAAATGATCAGGGAGGGCACTTTGTAATTATATAATTGTCTAACCACTATGCTATACGCCTGAAAGTAATATAAAATAATATTGAGTGTCAACTATAATTAAAGAAAAAAAATTTAAATCTATCTTTTATGTTCTTGGGAATACCACCCAAAGTGATAGCCATGAATGTGAAAATCTACTTTTTGACAAGCAGGTAAAAATCAAGTCTTTTTTTTTTAGAGTAATTGCCTTTAGTAGCACCGTCCTGGAAGAGTTCAGCCAGGAATGGGAATATAGCACAAGTCCCAGTCTCTTGCTCTAGCCATTATGGTCCTGAAGTCTGAAGAAGCGAGGGGGTTTTAGAGAAGATCATTTGGAAAGAAAGAGGAGGAAGACAGAGGAGGCCACCAGGAGCTGCCCTTCATGTGGTGACTCTCTTGAATGGCCTGTGAATCGACAATTTTTTTTCCTTTTTTTAAAATTCAGTGAGAGGAGGGGAGACAGATAGACTCCTGCATGTGTCTCAACAGGGATCCACTTGGCAAGCCCACTAGGGGGCAATACTCTGCCCAGCTGGGGTGTCACTCCATTGCTCAGCAACTGAGCTCTTCTTAGTGCCTGAAGTGGAAGCAATGGAGCCATCCTCAGTGCCTAGGGCCAACTCACTCCAATCGAGCCATGGATGCAGGAGGAGGAAAGGGAGAAAGAGAGAGAGAGAGAGATAGAGAGAGAGAAGCAAGAGAGGGAGGGATAGCAAAGCAGATGGTCATTTCCCCTGTGTGCTCTGAGAATTGAACCTGGAACATCCACACGCTGGGCCTATGCTCTACCACTGAGCCAACCAGCCAGGGCCTGGATTGACAATTACTATGATGATTCTTGAAAGGAAGACTTTGAGTAAATAAGTTTTGGTGAGAGAACTTGGGGAGACCACAGGTAATAGGCTGTGGTAATAGGCTTTGAAGTAGGCTGAGGTTTTGCATAAGCATTTGGAATATTGAGCTAGTCACAAATACTTTTTTTTGGAACTTTATGGTCTTCATAGGCTGATGAGGCTGGTGAGATCTGGGATCAGTTATGTTATCCACAAATAGACCCAGTCATCAGTACCACCCTTTGGGGGAATCAAGCTATCTAGTGTAGTGATAATTGGTATATGAAAGACAAACAGCAGACCAAGTAAGACTTTTTCAATTAATATTATTCATCTGAGGAATTTCCAGCCTCTACTTTTAGAACAGTTATTCCCAAATTTTGCCTAAGCATTTGAGACATTTGTTAAAATACAAAATCTAAGGCCCATTAATTGGAGGTTCTGCAAGTTTAGGAGACATTGACTTTAGGTAGGAATAATATATGAAATGCCCTGATTAGCTGGATTTTGTCTAGAATTTGATCTCAAGAATTAGATGAGTTATGGGAGACTACTCATATTTATCTTAATTTCATAAGTTTTTAAATTATTATTCTTAAGTGAAAGGCAGGGAAGCAGAGAGACAAACTCCTGTGTGAGCCCCAGTGAGGACCCACCAGGCAATGCTCTGCCCACCTGGGGCCATTGCTCTGTTGCTCAGCAACCAAGCTCTTCCTAGTGCCTGAGGTGAGGCCATGGAGCCATCTTCAGCACCTGGGGCCAACTTGCTTGAACCAGTTGAGCCATGGCTATGGGAGGTGAAGAGAGAGAGAAAAAAAGAGAGAAAGAGAGAAGGGGAGGCGAAGGGGTGGAGAAGCAGATGGTGGCTTCTTTTGTGTGCCCTGACTAGGAATATAACCTGGGACTTCCCCACGTCAAACCTACACTCTACCACTGAGCCAAACAGCCAGGGCCAATTTCATAGGTTTTAAACAATTTTCTTTTTAGACTTTACTGGGTAGGGAGTCTTAATTTTTTGTCTTTCTTTCTATGAAAATTGCTTCATCCTCATGATTATTTTAGTTGCCTTTCGCCTAACCTTCTGACCATGTGTGGATATTGAGTGTGAGTGCCTGAATTGCACACACCTTTCCAGATATGGACAAATCATTGTGCCCAGAAAAGTAATAGCAAGTATTTACCTCTCAACCTTCATCACTTCCACACTCCATTTCTCTGTCTCAGCATTTCAACCACACAGATAACTTCATCAACACTTGCTAATCTCTGCACGGGCCTTTTCTTTTGTAGTTATTTTCTTTCTGGGACACTAAATCTTTTCAATCCATTTACCTCCATCTAACTCCTACTTCTTTTATCTTTCTTGGCCCTAACCATTGAGGCTGTGTGTTCTTTTTCCATATAGCATCATGTGGTGTTGTCTAGAAAAGAATTCATCATATTCCATCAACTTGTCATCCTGTAAGACTATAACTCTGTATTTTCAACAGCTGACACAGTGCTTGGCACATAATCTGTGCTCAGTATATATTTATCGAAAGAAAGAATAATTTATGTGTTAGATTTTCTGATGCTATCCTATAATTATTCACTTTTTACTTCTCTGTCCCCATGAGAAAACTTCTGTCCTCTAGAGAAAACCTTTGAACTCTATCACAAAACCGAAAATCCAGATCTTGGCATTTCATAGGTACATTTTATATGACTTCTAAAGGCTGGCACTAATCTCTCAATTTTTTTTATAAAATCACAGAATTTTGAGAGATTTATCTAGTATTTTGTTTCTAACAATGTTTCACATTCTAGCTGTCTTAGTGTTAACTGTAATGTGGGCGCTTTGTCTTGTGCTCTCTTGGTGGACACATAACACATTAGATTGTCTTAATTCTGATCTCTATGGAAGCCCATTATTTTTTACCTGGAAAAATATTTACTTCTACTAGCTTTTTGTTTTCAGCCTTTATACCTCTCCTTGACAAAACAGCAAAGCTTTTAAGAACAGAGCTCTGATACTCATGAATAGTATCTGGATAAGAAAGATTCCAATAGGATGTGTTTTGGGGGCTTAGAATGGTAAGAAGGTCTATAAAAATATATTGATTAGAACTTATACGAAATGTTAGTTTGGGGCTCATACCTTAGAAAGAAGCAGATACTTTCGGATGTGTATGCAAGCATCCATTATAAACTCATGTCTACCAACTCAACTCAAAGTCCTTACAAAGGCCTGTTAGGCCTGACATAATCTGGCACCTGCTACTTCTCTGAACACTTCTTGCCACATTCTTTTCACCCACTTGGCTCTAGCCAAATGGGCCTCCACGCTCTTTTGTGTTCAATAGCCTGGGCCACTTTCCCACCTCTTTTCCTTTAATCTCTGTGCAAATATCACCTTCTTAGTGAGTTATTCCACAACCACTCTATAAAAAATGGCATTTCCTCCATCCTGTCAGGCATTACCTGTCTCCCTCTCAACCTTTTCCTCTAAAGCTTTCATCACCTTCTGAGGTGTTATATGTATATTTGTGCATTTGTTTTTCTGTCTCCCTATCAAGAAGGTAAACACCATGAAGGCTGCATTTGGTCTATCTTGTTCACTGCTGTAATCTCAGTACCCAGATCAATGCCTGGCAATAAACCAGGAGGTCAATTGACGTTTATTGTTCAGTATCAAATTTTATTTCTATTTACAGCATTTGTAGAGTCTTCATTATTATAAAAAAAAATAGAATAGAATGTGACCAAGGAAGAATAAAATTGTTATGGAATAATCACCTCCTAAATCATTGGATAATTCTATTGAGATTCAAAAACCTTTCAGGCAATATTTAATTAAACATTATTAAGCTCTTTTAGAAGGTAGGGGTAAATGTTCATCACAATCTTTTATAATGAAGAGTAGAAACAATGTAAATATCCAATAATAAGAATTACTTAGTAAGTTAATATATATTTATATTTTGTCTTCCTGTGAAGTCATGAGAAATAATATTGAAGTAGAAAATACTTCTGTTGTAATCTTAAGTGTATGAAATACAGTTTAAGTATGCAAAAAATATGTTTCAACTTTGTTGTTGTTGTGTGTATATTACATACAGACACACTCAACGGACTAGAAAACAAGCACATCAAAATAGTAATGAAACTGAGATACAGATGATTTATGTATATTGCCCAAGGTTGCACTCCACTCTAAATGGAGGAGCTGAGAGTCAGATCTAGTCAGACTAGCTCTTGCCTTAGCTTCCTCTGTGTCAGCACTCCCTCTAACCATGAGCTCCTCCAGGTCAGGGCTGGGTGTCTGTAATTCAGCACCTAGCACACGTACTACTAGCTCACCTCACAGTTGTAGAGTTGAATTCCAGTCTAATATAACTTTGGCTCATATATATTTCTTTCTGGAATAATAGGTTTCTATTTCATCAGGCATAAATAACTTCTTTGGTTTTACTGGAATATATGATGGAATAGTAACACCCTATAGCTTACTATGTTACGCTTTCTGTAATGACAATAAAAGAGCCAACCAGCATTGAGTTGATATATTTTTTTTCTTTTCCAGGACTTAGCCTATAGCTGTTGACTAAAGAAGAAAGAATTTAGCTAAAAAAGCAGATTCATGAAAAATAAGCTCAATTGCTCAGTTGTAAGTACATAAATCAACACCTTGGAGAACTGTTAGGTTATGACATCAGTTTGTTTGAGGGCAACAAACTCAGAGAAAATATCTTCCAAAGAATCATCATTGGTAATGTTTATTTGGATGTTTAATCAAAATATGGTGTCAGTAAATACAGCCCTACACTAGAATTTATAATCTTAGGGAAGTAGCTTACAAGGTGGTCACCATTTGTTCTGTTTCTTTAAGCAACTGTCTTGCTATCCAAGATGTCCTGTTTATACACTGTCATCTACGAGGCCAGGGAGCAAAGTGAGCCATGTGATGGATCACCCTGGGCAGGCTGACTCCGCCTGTCATTCTCCGTGGCTCTAATTAAAAGATGACTAAGTCAGGGGTCTAAGGCAAGGATGACAATAGGGCAGCAGTCCCCAAAATAGCAGCAAAGGAAAATGGATGCCTTTGAGTGATTGCATGATGTCTGAATTAATGGCCAGGAAATGAGCGATTATTGCACACTTAAAGCTAGGCTGTTTTATAAAGCTTGTGGTGTGCTCAAAGCCATATACTTGAACTTGAGGAAATTTAAGAGAGGAATTTGTTCAGTTATTGCTTGGCTGGATATAATGCATATTCAAACAGTGCTTAAACTAAGGGAGAAATGCTTTCTGTTACTGCTGTTTTGGTATTGATGTTTCTAAAATAAGCCTAGTCTTAGAAAACCTATTTTGTAGACACATGTAGTCCTCACCCAGTTGTTGACTTACAGAAATAGCTTTAATTGTCACTGCCTCAGTTCCTGATTTATAGTAATATTAGCTGATATTTGAATAGCTGTTTTACTGTTAAAGCAAAGCTTCCTTCATCCTTCTTCTTTTTACAAAATATATTTTCACAGCACTTCCATTTGGCAAGTCAGTGATAAGCATCCTTATTTTTCTGTGGCCAATTGGTTCAGTAGGTTAAAGCATCACACAAAAGAGGCCAAGGTCCAGCATTTGATTCTCCAGTGGGGGTGAGTTCTCCTAGGTTGCACTCCTAACCCCAGTCTCCATCTTGTAATGGTGCCCATTCATCATGGGTGGAAACGGGAGAAAGGGTGAGGGTGGATCACAGCAAATCCATCACCACTATAGGAAACCCAACTGATCACGCCGGCCTCACAGACTGTGGGCTGGGAGGGTCAGGAGAGTCATTTTTTGCAAACAATAGTGCGGTATGCAAATGAGGAAATTTAGGTACATACATTATATTGTTGAATTTTAACTATTTGATCATTTTAATGAAATTCAAAGTTACGTTATTTTCCCCTACTTCCCAGTCAAGTGGAATTTTTTAGACAAAATCTTAAAACCACTTAAAAATATCTAGTCTGTGTCATATATGGGCACCTAATTATTTCTAAAATGATCTTTTGTTCAAAAAGTAACTACTGCAACTTCAATAGTTGGAAAACAGATGTCAGATGAAACCTTGTTCACATATATCTTCTCACAGAGAATGGCCTACCTTAGAAGAACCTATAGGGAATAAAGGAGAAAAAATGTACTGGAACATAACACTGACTTCAAAAGGGAGACGATTTTGGCTGAGGTAGGAGACGTTATATTTGGCCTGGTTTTATTTTTGCAGGACAGCTATTCTTAGAGTGGCTGACCTTTCTATTGTGAATTTCTTTTATCTTGACTACTTTTTGCCCCCATTTATTTTTTCCTTCCAATTGTTGGAACTTCTGAGAAGTCCTGCCTCTCTCAGCCTTGCAGACTGTGCTGTCAGGTGCACTCAAGGGCCCCTGGTGGCTGAGGGGCCACCAAACATCTCAGTCATAACAAGCCCATAGTCAAATTCAATGTGAAGACGCCATTGAGATGAGAAAAACCTGGGCTGTGTATTTTATTTCATTCTGTCAAATGAGATCCTTTCCTCATAGCAGGCCTTTTATGAACATTCGCTGAGTTGAATGGGAAAGGAGGCCAAGGTCTATAAATGCTATTTATATGCTTCTCTGATGAGAGTGATTTGGCTCATTTTCCAATGTGCAACATTCACAGATATCCAGAGAGTCCTCTTATCAGTTCAGGCAGACTTTAACCTTTCTTCTGGCTTATTTTTTATTTATGAGTGGCCTCCAGGCCTGAAGTCACCTCCCTGCATGCTGACTACTAACATTATCCATCCTCAAGTATGTTCTGGCCAGGGAGTACCAGATTCTCCCTGACTAACGATCTTATCCCCAGCTCCTTCCCTGATTCCCTTGTTCTTGTTTCTGCCCCTCTGTTTGCCCTGAGAGGTAGCTTCTGGGCTTATCCCAAGCACCTTCCCCACCCACATTCTCTCTATTTTTTTTTCTGATAATGAAAACAGCTTCTTAATTATCCTGGGAATTAGAAAGGTAGAGAGTAAGCTTTATACATCTGGCACAAGGAGGTTGCAGAGTCATAATTAAGAGTACAGACTCTAGAGCCAGACTGCTTGGATCAAATTCATCATTTTGTAGCTGTGTGATCTTAGACAAGTTACTTAACCTGTCTGGCCTCCATCTTTTCATCTTCCAATGTGAATAATACTCTCTACCTCACAGGTTAATGTTTGTAAAGCACCTAGAACAGATCTGGCAAAGAGGAAGTGCTATGTAAGTGTTTCTCAAATAATGAGGAATTTCTCCTCTTCGATCTTCCCTCTAAGTATATACTTTGCCTTTCCCTATAGCATTGATTTCCTGGGGAGATGAGGATGTGTGTTTAGAGACCAGGAACCAGGAATCACCTATCTGCTGTCCTAGCCCCTGGCTAAGCTGTAAATGCAGGATTAATATATTTTCTCTAAATAAGCCCATGTGAAGGCTTGGCCCTGATGTACGATCATGAACTTCAAGCCTGCTGACTATGGAGCTGCCAGGTGTATGTGGAGTGAGCATGTGTGCAGTCTGTGAGGTGTGGAGAGCATGGTTTCAACCAGAATCCCTCTGGGCTAAAACCTGTTTTGTACTCAAGACATTCAGAGACATGCTTAGAATGATAGAACACAACTCGAGAAAACTAGAGAGAAACTCTGGAAAAGAATGGGTATAAAAGAGGAAGAATCAAGAAATAATGGGAAAGTACTGCTTTTTGGAGAGAATTTAGCGACTTTCAGTATGCTCTCAGTATTAACATGTACCCATATATCTGTGACCTAAATATGTCCCTAATCTTGATTAGTAAGCTTTAGCAGTGCTCAAGGACATGTGCGTCAAGGAGAGGGAAGGATCAGCATCATCAGCTCTTATAGGCCCTTTCGAACCTGCGTGGACATTTTTAGAAGTCACTATATTCCTCATTAAAGCTTCTTTTAGAAGTGCCAACACACATATTTGTACTTTTCCTAACCCATTTTACCGTTGCCTTTCAGTTTTGTTAAAAATAATGTGTATTTTTTAAAAACATTTGAAATGGTCCAGATATTTAAATATCATTTTTAAATTCTGAAAAGAAAAGGTGATTGTCTAATACCCATAGGCCTTGGGCCATGTCTCTATTAATTAACCATAGAACTTATTTAATGCCTTACTCTTTAGGAGTTATTTAATAAATATTTATTGCATGTGACCAATGAATATATGGGCAATGTGCCATCTGAGTTATTATGAGTTAAACAGGATTCTGGGTTAATAGATTTTTGTCTCCACAGGTTTCTGGTATACAGAAATGAGCTGATAATTTTGGGTTCATGACACATTCTTATTGGTCTTGCTCTTATTGTTTACTTGCTTAGTGTATTTTTGTGAAGTAATAAGTATCCATGAACCCATCATTCAATATAAAAAAAGATAAATCTTAACAATGAAATATATCTAATTTATTGTTGTTTCTTCCTGCCCCCCACCCCATCATATCTCCCTGCTCCTCAACCCAAGGAGCAGAATACAGAATTCTTATTCCTGATTCTTTGTATGTACTGGGTTGACCAGCCTCCCATTTGGAAGCTATTAGGATCTTCTCTTTATCCTGAGTGGTTTAGATTTTCCTGATATAGACATAATTCATTGAGTATATTGGATTCTCAAAGGGATTTTCATTTATCAGATTTATAAATTTCAGTTCTAGGGATGTTTCTTATATTATTCACTTGAGAATTTTCTCCTAACCATTTTCTTTTTGTCAATTTTATTTATTAGCTATTCAATATTCTACATTAACACTCAAATTTTCTTATATTTGTCATTATCTATTTCCTTAGAAGATTTTTATTGAGTTTATCTTTTAGTACCCTTACTGGATTTTTCTTTTGGCTGTCATATTGTTTTTTTCTAAAAGCTAATCCTTGTTATTTATTTTGTTTTTATAGAGCCTTGTTTCATGGATGCAATATTTTCTCTTTTTCCTTAGAGGATTTTAATTGTAGTTTTTGGAAGTTTTCTTCAGCTCCCTGCATTGTCTCTCTTACTTCTAAATAACTAGTTTCTAAATAACCATCCAGGCAGCTTACACTTAAATAAAAAAATATTTAACAAAAGTATGTTGTACTTGCTATTCCTGTTGTACAGAGACAAAAATAGCTCTTCAAAGATAGCAGATTGAGCCTGACCAGGCGGTGGCACAGTGGATAAAGTGTCGGACTAGGATGCAGAGGACCCAGGTTCGAGACCCGAGGTCGCCAGCTTGAGCGCGGGCTTATCTGGTTTGAGCAAAAGTTCACCAGCTTGGACCCAAGGTCGCTGGCTTGAGCAAGGGGTTACTCAGTCTGCTGTAGCCCCACAGTCAAGGCACATATGAGAAAGCAATCAATGAACAACTAAGATGTCACAACGAAAAACTAATGATTGGTGCTTATCATCTCTCTCTGTACTTGTCTGTCTGTCCCTATCTATCCCTCTCTCTGACTCTCTCTCTGTCTCTGTAAAAACAAACAAACAAAAAAATAGCAGATTGAAGTTGATATTAAAAATGTCCACTTTGATAATGAGCATATCTTTACTCCTGAGATAGTCTAGGCGATCATAATAACTAGGACGTCCAGCGGAACACAATCATGTCAGAGTTGCTCTTTTTTGCACTATCATAATGTCATATTTTACATTGACAGTTGATAATAGAGATTTGCACAGGACTCAATTATTTGTATTTTGTTATAGTTTCATGGCTAACAATGCACACTAGCACTGTTTTATTTTATTTTTTTAATGAAAGGAAAAACAGCAGGATGCAATAACAGAAAATCCAATGGCTGGAGCTATTGTTGATCAGGTTCTCTGAGCTGTGGGGGCTGCATCTGCAGCATTCAAGAGATTCCTGCCCTGGCCGGTTGGCTCAGTGGTAGAGCGTCAGCCTAGCGTGCGGAGGACCCAGATTTGATTCCCGGCCAGGGCACACAGGAGAAGCGCCCATTTGCTTCTCCACCCCTCTGCCGCGCCTTCCTCTCTGTCTCTCTCTTCCCCTCCTGCAGCCAAGGCTCCATTGGAGCAAAGATGGCCCGGGCGCTGGGGATGGCTCTGTGGCTCTGCCCCAGGCGCTAGAGTGGCTCTGGTCGCAACATGGCGATGCCCAGGATGGGCAGAGCATCGCCCCCTGGTGGGCAGAGCGTCGCCCCATGGTGGGAGTGCTGGGTGGATCCCGGTCGGGCGCATGCGGGAGTCTGTCTGACTGTCTCTCCCTGTTTCCAGCTTCAGAAATATGCAAAAAAAAAAAAAAAAAAAAAAAAAAAGAGATTTCTTTATGGACTAAGATTTAGAACAACTTCACTATGTCTCAGGTGTAGTGTTTAGAGGAGTTATCTCTGAATTTACCTAAATACCCCAATATAAGTACATTTATTTATTTAGGAGATGTCACATGTATTTACATATACCAAACACAAATTTAAAAAGATAATTGAAGTAGTACACATAAATTAAAAAATTTAAAATTTCTACTTGTGCCCAGTATATCATTCTTATTTTGGAGACCACTGGTCTGGGAGCAATGCCTCATTTACCTGTAAAATGAATGAAAGGTTGTAGAATTTGCCTGTACAATAAATGAATAACTTCATGAGAAGAGAAGAGAATCTAGAAAAGCTTATGTAGCTTTTTTTTTTTTTCCATCTCCATGCCCATCTTAACCTCTTTATATTATAGGTTATTTTCACTAGTGGAAAATTCCCTTAACTATATTGGTAGAAACCCAGCTCCCAGAAATCATATGCTCCCTTATGTGATTTGAAAGTACTAGATTCGGCTGGCTATTTTTGTGTCCTCAAAGTCCAGGATCAGATGGAATTTTCAGATTAGTTGCAGATGCCATCCCCTCCCCCCTTTGTAACTGGATGTGCTTTAATTCAAAAAGCAACTTTTCAGGTCATTAAGCTTCAATACAGTTTAATGCCTTTGGGCTGTGGGGCTTGAAATCATAGAGAAGCCTGAATAAATGTTTTAAAATAAAATCTGCAAAGCAAAGCACATTTTTTCCTTATCTCAAATTTGTTTTTAGTTTTGTGATTTTCTCCCTTGTTCAAATCAAACATCTTGATCATGTTCAGGCTGCAGAAGTCCCAGCGGATGGCCCACCCGAATCAGGAGTGGACAGGCCAAGTCTGAGGAGGTCTGGGTTGTCACAGAGGGAGGAGGCAATGACCTCTGCCTCCTTCTGCTTGTAGCTTTTAAACAGTCCCAAGTGACCAGTTTGTATCCTGAGCTATAGTAACTCTTTTGCAGAACGAATAATATTTTCTTAAGCGCTTTTAAGTTCTCATTCACAGCCTATTTTAAAAATGATTTAATGAATAAAAATATGCTGTTTATAATTCCCTAAGTGCAAATTTTTTTTTTTAGAATGGCCTAAAAGAGTAGCTTTGTTTACACACATTTAATACAATGGCCAAGTAGGATGTTACTGTGGTCAGAACTCCCTCAAAATGATTTATGGAGAAAACTACTATCTGCCTGATCATCTTTTTTAGCATCAAATTCGATTTGAACTCTTGATTCACTTGAACTTGCACAGACCCTTGTCCCCACTTTTTTTTTAAATTTATGTATTGATTTTAGAGAGAGAGAAAGGGGTAGAGAGAGAGAGACAAATATCAATCTGTCCCTCTATGTGCCCTGACCAGAGATCAAACCGAAACCTCTGCATATTTATATGGAGAAGAAATTCTAACCAACTGAGCTATCCAGCCAGGGCTGAGGCTTGCAGACATGCAAATAATGTACTCCAGTTTCAGCCAAAGACAGTGAAGTAATTAATTAGGAGCCAGGTCAGTTTATTTAAAAATCTAGCCAATGTGCTACCTATAAGCTGTAGGGATACTGTAGTCTGAAGAGCTCTGATAATCAAGGCAAGAACTAGACTCTTACTTCTAGACTGGAGAAAGGATTTGCTAAACAAATTAATAAACTACAAAGCACAGCTTAGTGTAATGCTATTTTAAGTCTGAGGAAGCATCCAGTCATGTGCAATTAGGATACTAATTATAAATTATTTTTTTATTTGTTAATCAGGTCCCTAAATAATCTCTTCCTACCAGTGCCGTGTGAGCTGGATGAGTTACCATGTAAAATTTAAAGAAATAAAAAACTGATTAAAATAGTTTCTATTTCAGATTAGACCAAACTAGCAAGTGTTACAGTTTCTGGTGCCATCTTTTTTTAAAATTAATTAATTTATTCATTTTAGAGAGGAGAGAGAGTGAGGGGTGGGAGAGAGCAGGAAGCATCAGCTCCCATATGTGCCTTGACCAGACAAGTGCAGGGTTTTGAACTGGCAACCTCAGCATTCCAGGTCGACGCTTTATCCACTGCACCACCACAGGTCAGGCTGATGCCATCTTTTATGTAGCAAAGTGCTAGCTTAGTGTCCTAATTTTAAAAATTAAGTTTATTCATCAATTTTCTGTCATCCTTCTGGAATTTTGAATACTTTTATTATTTAAAATTAACAATTACTCTAATTTTAAATGAGAAATTGCTTTTTAAAATTTATTTCTCATCAAGAAGAAAATTCAACTTTATTTTTTAAAATAGTATCTCCATGATCCATTCCATCAGGAACAGAACAGGCTGAGATGGAATTTAACTGAAAAGCAAATGATCTTGTAAAAGTATGTCATATCACATTTTAAGTGACAGTATTAACATTCGATTTCCTTTTTAGTTGAACTTTTTAGGAATAATTCATAATCTTTATAAAACAACAACAAATTCTCTTTTGTTTTTGTCAGTGTGGTGCTTTAGGAATTTCAGGAAGCCTGTAATTCTGATAAAATAAAAGAATATTTTAGGGCCCTGGCCGGTTGGCTCAGTGGTAGAGTGTCGGCCTGGCGTGCAGGAGTCCCGGGTTCGATTCTCAGCCAGGGCACACAGGAGAAGCACCCATCTGCTTCTCCACCCCTTCCCCTCTCTTTCCTCTCTATCTCTCTCTTCCCCTCCCGCAGCCAAGGCTCCACTGGAGCAAAGTTGGTCCGGGTGCTGAGGATGGCTCTATGGCCTCTGCCTCAGGCGCTAGAATGGCTCTGGTTGCAACAGAGCAACGCCCCAGATAGGCAGAGCATCGCCCCCTGGTGGGCATGCTGGGTGGATCCCGGTCAGGTGCACGAGGGAGTCTGTCTGACTGCCTCCCCATTTCCAACTTCAGAAAAATACAAAAAAAAAAAAAAAAAAGAATATATTAGGCCCTGGCTGGTTGGCTCAGCAGTAGAACATTGGCCCAGCATGTGGAATTCCGGGTTCAATTCCCGGCCAGGGCACACAGGAGAAGCACCCATCTGCTTCTCCACTCCTCCCCCTCTTCTTCCTCTCTATCTCTCTCTTCCCCTCCAGCAGCTAAGGCTCCAGTGGAGCAAGTTGGCCCGGGTGCTGAGGATGGCTCCATGGCCTCTGCCTCAGGTGCTAGAATGGCTCTGGGGTACACGAGCAACCCCCCAGATGGGCAGAGCATCACCTCACTGCCTTTCCTCTTCTATCTTTGGAAAAATACAAACAACAACAACAGTAAAAAACCCAGAGAGAATATTTTAGCATTTTTTAGTAAAAAGGAAGACTTTTTATTATAATCCCCCAAATAAAAAAGGAAGAATACTATGGGTTATATATTTATGCAACTCTGCAAATACAAAGTCACTATTTGGCTTGAGTTGTTCTAACAAATCCTCTAACCCAAGTCAATTTAAGTTAATCAGATACAGGCCACCAGAAACTATCGAGAGTGATTCAGGAGGTGCAATGCACAGGCCAGTCCTGAAAGCATCAGAATCCTTTTGAAGAGCCAACACTTTAAATTGTTAAGTGTTTAAAATGGAAAATTAATCTTTCTTAAAAATTGGAAAACTGAGGTCAAGTTAGAATGATACAGTGCATCTTTTCAACAGAGAATAATATTGAATTGATGTGAGGGTGGGAGTCCTTGATGATTAGTTTTCAAATAAGAATGCCACTCTCTGGAATTCTGCATTAAACCTAGTTTCATCTCCACCCTGAAAGTAGTTCTTTTCATTCAGCAAAGGGCATTTCCTGTGTGGTGGTAATAACAATGAAATGGTATCAGGTGTCTCAGTAATATATAGTCATCAATGAATTGAACAAGGATACATTTTTATAAGAAAATCAATAAGAGAACACGATTATATTGCTGACTGTAGCCAGAAATGAAAAATAGAAAGGGAAATATCACTTTGCATTGGAGGGGGTTTCAGTGTACATAACATACTGGGATCTTCTCAAAGTTATTAGGTATTAAGAGATACAACAGGCAGCAAAAGGATAAAAATACTTCAGCTCTTCTTAAATGTCAGAAACAACCTTAAAATTACTATCTCATCCCTAATCTATTGTTTGAATAAAGTACAGTTTTCTGTTCCATCAAAATGTTTATGGGTGTAAATTGAAGTGTATTGTGAGCCACTGTTTGGATACTCACATTTACACATGTGAAAAGCTATTCAAATAATGAACTGGGAAAAAAATCAATGACAGCATCTACCACATAGACATCTGGAAAATATAAGAAATAAATTTTTTAAACCTCCAAGGACTGGAGATTTTATACTATGTCATCTACCCAGTATTGTTTCTCAATGAATACAGAACTGGAAAATAGTGGTTATGTTAGTTAAAAAAATACAAAATACTTAAGATATGAAGATGTACATAATGTATTGAAACTGTCTTAAGAAGCACTATGTTAATACTGTGGCTATATAATTCCATTACAATGCTCTCATTTTCCTTATAAAAATTTATTAACTTAAAATTGTAAAACTTGAAAGATTGTTTAACAAGTTTTGTCATTAAATTTGAAATATTCATTCACTATCATAAATGCATCTGACTCTAAAATATGTGTTTATTTTGGTATCTTGACTACTTATTTTGTCCCTTTATTTTTTAAACATTTATAAAGGTGTATATAGATACAATTTTAAAAGACAAATCATTTTTCAAGACTTAAAATTAAGAACAGCAACCCCTGCCCTGGCCAGTTGGCTCAGTGGTAGAGCGTTGGCCTGGCGTGCAGGAGTCCCGGGTTCGATTTCCAGCCAGGGCACACAGGAGAAGCGCCCATCTGCTTCTCCACCCCTCCCCCTTTCTTTCCTCTCTGTCTCTCTCTTCCCTTCCTGCAGCCAAGGCTCCATTGGAGCAACGTTGGCCTGGGTGCTGAGGATGGCTCTGTGACCTCTGCCTTAGGCACTAGAATGACTCTGGTTGCAACAGAGGGATGCCCCAAATGGGCAAAGCATCGCCCCCTGGTGGGCATGCCGGGTGGATCCCGGTCAGGTGCATACGGGAGTCTGTCTGACTGCCTCCCCGTTTCCAACTTCAGAAAAATACAAAAATAAATAAATAAATAAATAAATAAATAAATAAGTAAATAAAAAAGAACAGCAGCCCCTGACTCAACTTTTCCCTCTTGAGTCTTCTTTAGTGCAACTGACTGCTGCTCAATCTTCTAACTTGTTCTTCCAGTGTTTGTGATTGTGTTTCTGAATAACATCCTTACACTATAATTTAATTTTTTCTTAGCTTTAGCTATTATCTATTAGTTTCTTACCTTTACTTACCAAGTTTGGTTTTTCTACCCTTTCTTTCTTTAGACATCTTCACTCATTTTAGTTAGGTCGATATTTAAATTTGATGACTAAGCACATCTTTACCGCTAAGCCATATGGTATGACAGCATTTCTTTTACTATCTACTTTGTTGTTTCCCCTGAAATTAATAACTCTCTTTATTGTTTTCATTGTTTAGTTTTCTGATTTTGTTCTAGTTTAATCCTGTATCTTAGACAAAGTTGAATTTTTCTGATGACAAACAAATCACTTAGCTTTTTCTTAGATCCATCTCTCCAGAATCCCTTTTCTGCCTCGGTCCCTCACTGTCATCATGTAGATTTCCTTTGTCTTCTCAGTGCTGGATCCTTTGTTTCCTGCATGCCAAATCTTCCTCTTTCTTGTTTTATCTCTTCTTTGGGAAGTGTTAGCTTCCCACTTAAAAAATGCAGAGGAGATCACCTTTTGTCTTTGCATTGCCAAAACCTTTATTTTTTATTTTTTTATTTTTCTGAAGTTGGAAATGGGGAGGCAGTCAGACAGACTTCCGCATGCGCCCGACTGGGATCCACCCGGCATGTCCACCAGGGGGTGATGCTCTGCCCATCTGGGGCATCACTCTGCTGCAACCAGAGCCATTTCAGTGCCTTAGGCAGAGGCCACAGAGCCATCCTCAGCGCCCCGGCCAACTTTGCTCCAATGGAGCCTTGGCTGCGGGAGGGGAAGAGAGAGACAGAGAGGAAGGAGAGGGGGACAGGTGGAGAAGCAGATGGGCGCTTCTCCTGTATGCCCTGGCCGGGAATCGAACCCAGGACTCCTGCATGCCAGGTCAACGCTCTACCACTGAGCCAACTGGCCAGGGCCCAAAAACATTTTTTTTATGTTATCCTTATATTTGACTAATAGTTTGACTGAGAATAGAATTCCAGTATGCAAATAACTTTTGAGTGTGCAAATATTTTGAAGGCATTGCTCCATAGTTTTCCCATTTCCAATTTTGCCATTAAGACTTCCTATGCCATCCTTTGTATGCAGCCTCACATCAGCATTCCAGGATTTCCTCATGTTTCCAGGATCTCATGATTATGAGCTTTGTAATCAATCTTACTCCGTTTACTATATTGGGTACATGAGCCCCCTTAATACAAAAGCTCATGTCTTTCTTTCTCTTCCGTGTGTCCTATTCTAGTGTTTTTCTTCAATGGTTTTCTTTTCATCTCTTTCCTTACATTCTTTGCTAAGCTGTTATAATCAAAAGCTGGACTTTCTAAACAAATTATATAAATTTTCATCTTATTTCTTCCATGGTCACACATTTATCTTTTTTAGAATTGTCCTCAGCTTTATTTTCCAACCATTCTATTGTTTTCCCAGCATTTCAGTGGTTATAATTTCTAAGAAGTCTTTACTGTTTTTTGAATATGTCTTTCAAAATAACCTATACTTTTGAGGATTTTACTAATTTTTAAATATTTTCTTCTGTTCTTACGTGTACCTGTTTTCTCCAAATCTGGTCCTCCCACCCTCCCTCCCTTCTTCCCTCTCTTTCTCCTTCCTTTCATCCCTCCCTTCCTTCCTTACTTCCTTCCTGTTCCTTTCTACCTCCCACCTTTCTTCCCTCCCTTTCTCCCTCTCTTTCTTCCTTCTCCCTTTTGTCTTTCATGGTAGAAATGTTTCTTAAATGTCTAATGATCTTGGAACGCTGGTTTGTAAGAGTGAGTTTCTACCATGTGATCTGGAAGGTCTGTGTGCGTGTGTGTGTGCATGCCTGAGTCAGTGCTGGATGAACACTAGTCTTCACTATTAGAACTGACTGCATCTTTACATTAGGGAGAGCTTAACTGTTTGTTTTGTTTTTTGGGTTTGTTTTTTTTTTTAGCTTAGTCAGTTTTGTTCAGAGAGGAATTTTGCCTGAGAGAGATAAGCCAGGCTCCCACTCTCCTTGGAATTCAGTTGGGGAACAGCACTCTTCACTATGTACAATAGATTTTCACTTAGTCCTTCTGGTTTTAGTACGCAATCCTATGCTCAGAAGTAATATGTATTCCTGTGTCCAAAGTCAACTTTTCTAGAGAACGGATCTTTAGAATACTGCCAGATTCGGGGTAGGGTATTATCTAACCTTGCTGAAGAAGAAGATCTGTTGTATAAAACTGCTATAGAATATATAGTATTTTAACTCTCCTATTGTTTTTAGTTCACTGCAGCCCACCTCTAGAGTTATCAAGTGCCTCTAATTCCTGAGCTTGTCGGAGTTCTGTGGTGCCAATATATTTTCTCCCCAGTTTTCTCCACTGCTGGCTTCAGGTTCTGTTTACTCAGGCTGCTGACACAGTTAGGACTTCTCCTTCTGCTTTCCAAGCTCCTACATTTTTATTATCATCATCTCTCCACTTTTTCTCTCTCTTTTTAAAAATAATCTCCTTATTTTATTTTATTTTTTAAATGTTTATTTTATTGATTTTAGAGAGAGAGGAACATCAATCTGTTCCTGTAGGTGCCCTGACCAGGGATCAAACCAGCAACCTCTGTGCTTTGGGAGGATGCTCTAACCAACTGAGCCATCCAGACAGGGCACCATCTCTTCTTTTAATCCTTTTAAATGAATGCTTTTTAAAAATCATTTGATTATCCCTTCCGTGATTTGGAAGGGACTAAGAGTAAGAGAATCTGTGAAATCTACCAGGTTTAAGTAGAAATGTCCATTTTCCTAACTCTTCGATTGTCCTCTGTTAGGCTTGCTTGATTTTCTTTCTTCTCTGGTTTCCAAAGGAGAGTTCTTGGAGGCTCAACCCTAGGCTCTTCCTTCTCTTTGATGTCTACTTTGAAGACCTCATAAATACAACTGCTCTTATGCTGCTTATTCCCAAGCCTGTGTCCATGTGACTATGGCTTCTTGCAAAGTCCTAAGCAATTAGAGGCCTTCAAATTCTCTTTGATAAATAAGAAAAGCTCCTCCAATGTTTTATACAATAGTTATTCATGAGATGATATTTCCAGGTTACCTTAATTGTATATTAGAATCATCATTTAATATATACAATATTTTAAAAATATTTGTGTAATTAGACAAAATATTTCAAACCAAGTGCTGAAACTGTAAAACACAATTATTCTAAATGTATTTATGGTTACTATGATTATCACAAAGCTACTGTTTTGCATAAAAGTTCATGCAATGTAAGACAGCAAGAAACTTCCCAACACCACCAAACTCAGATGGATAGAATGCACCAACTCCAATGCGGTCTCTGTGGAGACCTCAGCCTTTCTTCATGGTCAATTCCTGTGATTCCATTGATAATAACTAGAGGTTTGAAAGCAAAGAAAAAAACAAGCAACAATTGTAATGACTGATGAATTTCACCACCTCTCCAGAGTACCTCACCTGGTATTAAATTTAGTTATTACAAAATTTCCCTAATAATAAACCTCTGAAAACTATCAAATTCCCAGTTATTTTGGAAATAGACATTCAATTAGGGAATGCTAAGTGGAGTTGAAATAGTGCTTCCCTGGGGATATATGAGGTTTGAATTAAGACTGAGTCTCAAAGCTCTGTAGCCTTTCAAGGGCATTTTATGAGGACAGAGTGTCACAGATTACAGCAATGTTCCTGATTGCTCAGGCCTGAACTCAACACGATTTACTCCTCCAGTGCGGTCTTGCAGGGTTTGTGGGGGCGACCCAATCACTCATGAGATCCAGCCTCCATATCCGCGCTCCCCTTCCCCAGCAGCTTCCGCTCTGTAATTGACAGGTATGTGCTACCTTAGCCCAAGAGCCGCTCAAACGTCAGTGTGCCCACGAGTCCGCTGGGCTCTCGTTACCTTGCAGAATCTGACTGCGCAGGTCTGGGTGGGTCTGCAGAGTCTGTTTGCAGAAGCTCACAGGCGATGCCAATGCTACCCTTCCGAGGAACAGATGTTGAATCATAAGAAGTTAGAAATATTTGGAAGAATTTGTTCGTGCTCCAAATTGTGTTACTTTTAAGAGTAAGAGTGCTGCAGACATGCTGAACTTCCTTATGTTGAATTGTCATAATTTTTTCACTGATAATTACAGACCCATGATTTTGTACTTTATTTGCCTCTCCTGGTGGCCCAGTGGATACCTTTAGCTTATGTCTGAGAAGGCTGGCATCGCAGGGAGGTGTGTTGTCCCTGAACTTACAGGGTCAGCACTAGTCAGGGCTCTTGGAAGCCAACTAAACTATTCACAGCCCTTCAGAGTTCCTCTAACTTGGGGATTTGGGGTATTTCTGATGCCACCCAGCTCTGAGTAATTGGATCTTTATTGTTTAGAGTGCTGCTCTGAAGCCCTTAGCTTTGAAGAATATTCAAGAGTCCACCCCTGGCTGGGAAGGCAGCATGAGGAGTACAGGGCGCTGATTTATGGGGCTTCTCCCCTGCCTGTGCAGCAGGGAGTCACTTGCCAGACTCAAACAGAAATATGACTCTTGCTGGTGATAAACATTCTGAGAAGAAGGCATGAAATGTGACTGAGAAAGAAACTGAAAACGAAAGTAACATTTTATTTACTGAGCTACACTTGGCTTCTACTCTATGAGAGGGTGGGTGTCCCTCCTGTGGGTGGTTGATATAAAAATACACGGCTCTGGCTTACCAAGCTCAAGGTGAGCAGAAGGTTTTCTCAAAGGCTGCTTTTATCTAAAGTTTCAGAAGAATTGATTTATTTTATGATACAGATTAGATGAGGATATTTCCTTTTATAAGCCGATTATATTGAATTTAAATTTAAATTAACTTATTTATTTTCTTTCTAGGACCAGGTTAGTAGCCATTTGTTTGAGTTGGAAAACATTTGATATGAACTCTCTGTCTATATTTGTATATTTGAGAGAAGTGGCCTCTGTGAAATAATAGCTCAGATTATTTTTTGCAATTATTTAACCACTAGATTAGGAGCCCTTTTATATAAAACTAAATTAGCAAAGACTGAATGAATTTACTGGTTCCTTTACCCTGTGGTTCTCAAAGTGTGGGTTCCAGCCTCACCTTGGAACTGATTAGAAATGCAAATTCTTTTTTTTTTTTTTTGTGATAGAGACAGAGAGAAACAGAGAAAGGGACAGACAGGAAGGGAGAGAGATGAGAAGCCTCAATTCTGTTGGAGCACCTTAGTTGTTCATTGATTGTTTTCTCATATGTGCCTTGACTGGGGGTGGGGGCGACAGCAGACCCAGACCAAGTGACCGCTTGTTCAAGCCAGCGACCTTGAGCTCAAGCTGGTAAGCCTTGCTCAAACCAGATGAGCCCCCGCTCAAGCTGGTGACTTTGGGGTTTCAGACCTGGGTCCTCCGTGTTGCAGTCTGACACTCTATTCACTGCTCCAATGCCTGGTCAGGCAGAAATGCAAATTCTTAAGCTCTGCCTCAGATCTATTTAACAAGAAATCCATGTATCTTTTCCCATTCCGCCCCCCCCCCTTTGGGAATCTATAATTTGTTATATATTTACCTCAACCAATTATAGAAGTGTATAAAGTAAAACGTGAAAGACCCCACCTAACCTCCCCTCCCCCAGCTTAACTCTCCTAAGTGCCTCATCTTTTGTGAAAATAATTGGGTTTATTGTCTCTAATTTTTTATTTTGAAATAATTATAAATTCATAAGAAGTTTCATTAAACAAATGTACAGGGATGCCCTATGTACCTGTCACCCAGATTCTTCAAATGCTAACGTCTTGTAAAACTAGCGTACAATGTTAAAACCAGCAAAGTGGCATTGGTACAATCCAAAGAGCTAATTCAAGTTTCAGCAGTTTTACATGCACTCAGTTATGCGTGTGTGTGTGTGTGTGTCGTTCTATGTAATATCATTATATGCATAGATTTGTGTCACCACCATCATAATCAAGACACAGAACTGTTTCATCACCATGAGGCTCCCTTGTGTTATTTCTCTAGTTGCACCCCTGCTGTTTTTAACCACTGACAATCACTAATCTGCTTTGCATCCCAATTACTTTATTTCAATTTTATTCCTTTAAAAAAAACTTCAGTATAATTCTCTGAGATTCATCCAGGTTGTTGCATGAATCAATAGTTTGTTTCTTTTTAATGGCTAAGTAGTATTTCATGATAAGTAAGTCCCACAGTTGTCTTAACCATTCACTCATGGAAGGACATCTGGATAGTTTCCAATTTTTTACGATTATAAATAATGTTGTTATAAACATTCTTGTACAGGTTTTTGTGTGAACACAAGTTTATATTTCTCCTGGATAAATGCCCAACAATACAATTATTGGGTCATATAGCAGTTGTATATTTAGTTGGGTTTTTTTTTTTTTTAATACTGCAAACTATTCCAGGATGGTTGTATCATTTTAAAATTGTTTTTGGCCACTGTTTTTATTTAGTCAGTTATTCTGATAGGTATGTGTAGTGATATCTTACTGTGGTTTTAATTAAAATTTTCCTAATAGTGGTTGATTTTTAACATCGTGGTATGTGCTTATATGCCATCTGTATTTTGTCCTTGGTGAAATGTTGATTCATGTCTTTTGCTTATTTTCTACTGAATTGTTTGATTTTTATGGTTAAGTTTTGAGAGTCCTTCAGATATGTCATTTGTCAATACACTGCTCACAAATATTAAGGGATACTTTATAGCTTCATATTCATTTTTGAAATATCTCCTAATTTTTATGAGCAGTATATTTTCTCCCAGTCTGTAGCTTTACTTTTTATCCTCTAAACAGGATCTTTTGCAGAGCAAAGTTTAAAAACTGTGATATAGTGCAATTTAACATATTTTCTTTTTATGGATTGGGCTTTTGGTATGAAGGTTAGGAACTCTTCTTCTAGCTCTATGTCCCCCAAATTTCCTCTTTTTTCCCCTAAAAGCTTTATTATTTTTCTATCTAAGACCGTAGTCTTTTTGAGTTAATTATGTTGAATGAGAGCAGTAACATAGGCTATCTTTACCTGTACCCAGTTTTAGTGCAAAAGGCATTCAATTTTTTCACCATTAAGAATAATACTAACTTCAGGTTTTTTGTAGATGCTCATATCAAGTTGCGAAAGTTCTCTATTTCTAGTTTGCTGAAAGTTATTTTTTTTTGTCATGAATGAGTGTTGAATTTTGTCAAATGCTTTTCCTTCATCAGTTGAAATGATTATGTGACTTTTTCTTCTTTAGCTTGTTGATTTCTTGGATTACATTGTTTGCTTTCTGAGTAATGGATCAGCCTTGATATCTAAAATAAGTCTTGTTTTGTTGTGGTACATAATTCTTTTTATGTATTACTGACTTTGATTTGCTAACTTTTTTTGGGAGATATTTTTGTGTGTGTGTGTGTGTGTGTCTAATTTCATGAGCGATATTTGTTTATAGGTTCCTTTTCTGGGCTGTTTGTTTGATTTTGATGTTTGAGTAATACTGGCCTCATAGAAAGAATTGTTCCTTCCTGTTCTTTTCACTGAAAAAGAGTGTGCAAAATTAGTGTTAATTTTTTTCAACTGTCTGGTTGAATTTTCCAGTGAAATTATCTAAGTCCAGATAATGTAGGGGTTGGGGGAGAATTTCTAAATTATGATTTTAATTTCCTTAATGGTTATAGGACTATTTAGATAATCTATTTCATCCTAGTTAAGATTTGGTAATTTTAATTTTCTGGTGTGGTTGATCCATTATTTCTACATTATCAAATTTATGAGTGTTAAATTGTTTGTAGTACCTCCTTATTATCATTTTAATGGTTTTAGCAACTGCATTGAAATCTGCTTCATTCCTGATATGAGTGATTTGTGTCTTCTCTCTTTTGTCCTCATCAGTCTTGCTAGTTTATTAACTTTATTGCTTTGATTAAAAAAGTTTTTTAATTCCTTTTCTCTATTGTTTTTGTGATTTCAATTTTACTTTCTTCTCTTTATTATTTCCTTTCTTGCTTTAAGTTTACTTTGATCTTCTTTTCCTAATTTCTTGGGATAGTAGCTTAGATTATTGGTTTGAGACCTTTCACTTTTCTGATATAAACATGTTTTTCTCTCAGAACTGCTTTAGCTACATCCCATGAATTTATTATCTTGTATTTTCACTTTCAATTTAGTTCTATGAATTTAATCATTTTTTTTTTTTTAGATTTCATTTTTCACTCATACATTTTTGGAAATGTGTTGTTTTATTTCCAAGTATTTAGAGATTTTCATGTTGTCTTTCTATTATTAAATTCTAGTTTGATATCATTATGGTCAGAGAATAGTCTTTTTAAAAAATTTTACTTAAAAAATTAAACATAACGGGGTAACATTGATCAATAAGAGTACACAGGTTTCAGGTAAACATTTCTTTTTTTAATTTATTTATTCATTTTAGAGAGGAGAGAGAGAGACAGAGAGAGACAGAGACAGAGAGAGAGAGAGAGAGAGAGAGAGAGGAGAGACAGAGAGAGAGAAGGGGGGAGGAGCTGGAAGCATCAACTCCCATATGTGCCTTGACCAGGCAAGCCCAGGGTTTTGAACCGGCAACCTCAGCATTTCCAGGTTGATGCTTTATCCACTGCGCCACCACAGGTCAGGCAAATTTTTATTTATTTATTTATTTATATTTATTTATTTTTTTGTATTTTTCTGAAGCTGGAAATGGGGAGAGACAGTCAGACAGACTCCCGCATGCGCCCGACCGGGATCCACCCGGCACGCCCACCAGGGGGGACGCTCTGCCCACCAGGGGGCCATGCTCTGCCCCTCCGGGGCGTTGCTCTGCCGCGACCAGAGCCACTCTAGCGCCTGGGGAAGAGGCCAAGGAGCCATCCCCAGCGCCGGGGGCCATCTTTGCTCCAATGGAGCCTTGGCTGCAGGAGGGGAAGAGAGAGACAGAGAGGAAGGAGGGGGGGAGATGGAGAAGCAAATGGGCGCTTCTCCTATGTGCCCTGGCCGGGAATCGAACCAGGGTCCCCTGCACGCCAGGCCGATGCTCTACCGCTGAGCCAACCGGCCAGGGCCTATTTATTTTTATTTATTCACTTTAGAGAGGAGAGAGAGACAGAGAGAGAGGAGAGACAGAGAGAGAGAGAAGGGGGGGGGGAGAAGCTGGAAGCATCAACTCCCATATGTGCCTTGACCAGGCAAGCCCAGGGTTTTGAACCGGCAACCTCAGCATTTCCAGGTCAATGCTTTAGGTAAACATTTCTATAGCATTTGAACTGTTGATTATATTGTATACTCATCACCCAAAGTCAAATCTTTTTTTGTCACCTTATTATTTGTCCGTTTTTACTCCCTCCCCTCTTCCTTCCCCCATATTCTCTCCCCCATAACTACTTCACTTTTATTTATGTCCATGAGTGTCAGTCTTATATCCTACCTATGTGTAAAATAATACAGTTCCTCATTTTTTCCTGATTTTCTTATTTCACTCAGTATAATGTTCTCAAGGTCTATCCATGTTGTTGTAAATGTCACTGTGTCATCATTTCTTATGGCAGTATTTCATTGTATATATGTACCACATCTTCTTTATTCAATCCTCTATCAAGGGACCCTTTGGTTGTTTTCGTGTTTTGGCCACTGAATAACGCTATGATGAATATAGGGGTGCATGTGTCTTCGTGTACCAATGTTTTCAAGTTCTTGGGGTAGATACCCAGTAGAGGGATTGCTGGGTCATATGGTAATTCTATTCTTAATTTTTTGGGGGAATCACCATACTTTCTTCCATAATAGTTATACTAATTTGCATTTCCATTAGCAGTGAATGAGGGTTCCTTTTTCTCTACAGCATCTCCAACATTTTTTATTACCTGTCTTGCTGTTAATAGCCAATCCAACAAGTATGAGGTGATATCTCATTGTAGTTTTGATTTGCATTTCTCTAATAGCTAGTGAAGATGAACATCTTTTCATATATCTGTTGGTCATTTGTATTTCTTTCTAGGAGAAGTGTCTATTCATGTCCTCTCCCCATGTTTTAATTGGATTGTTTGCTTGTTTGTTCCTGATCTTTGTGAGTTCTTCATATATTTTAGATATTAACCTGTTATCAGAGCTGTTGTTTGCAAATATCATTTCCCATTTAGTTGGCTGCCTATTTTTTGTTGTTTCAGTTTCTTTTGCTGTGCAGAAGCTTTTTAGTTTGATATAGTCTGATTCATTTATTTTTGCCTTTACTTCCCTTGCTTTGCGGTCAAATTCATAAATTGTTCTCTACGGCCAAGGTCCATGAGCTTAGTACCTATGTTTTCTTCTATGTAATTTATAGTTTCAAGTATTATATTTAGGTCTTTGATCCACATTGAATTAATTTTTGTGCAGGAGAACAAACTGTAGTCAAGTTTTATTCTTTTGCATGTGGCTTTCCAATTTTTCCAGCACCATTTATTGAAGAGATTTTGGTTTCTTTTTTGTGTGTTTTTGGCCCCTTTGTCCATATGCACGTGGCTTTAGTTCTGGGCTCTCTATTCTGTTCCATTGGTTTATATGTCTGATCTGCTGATACCATGCTGTTTTGATTATCATGGCTCTATAGTATAATTTGAAGTCAGGTAGTGTGATACCTCTGGCTTCATTCATTTTTCTTAGGATTGCTTTGGCTATGTGGTTTTTTTTTAATGGTTCTATACAAAGCTAGTGATTTCTTGGTTCTATTTCTTTTAAAAATGACATTGGGATTTTGATGGGGATTACATTAAATCTGTATATTGCTTTGAGTAACGTGGCCATTTTAACTATGTTGATTCTTCTAATCCATGGATATGGAATATTTTCCATTTCATTTTGTTGTTTTCAATATCTTTCAATAATGTTTTGTAGTTTTCAGGATATGGATGGGTCCTTCACATCCTTTGTTAAATTTATTCTTAGATATTTTATTTTATTTATTTTTTGTTGCAATTTTAAAAGGATGGATTTTTTTAAGTTTATTTTCTGAAGTTTCATCATTGGTGTATGAAAATATTCTTTTAAATTTGTGAATCTTGTTTTATGACCCAGCATATGGTCTACATTGGTATATGTTTTATTGATGCTTGAAAAGAATGTGTACTCTGCTCTTATAAGTGGAGTTCTATAACTACCATTTAGGTCCTGTTGGTTGATGGTAGTGTTCATTTCTTCTATATCATTGCTGATTTGCTGCTCAGTAGTTCTATCAATTGCGGAAAGGAGTGATTAAATCCTCAGATGTAATTGTGGCAATCTGTGTTTGAACAAGCTTTTCAGATGGTTCTGATCATGCTGAAGTTTGGTAACAAGTACTTTTAACTATTTGTGAGTTTCAGCTTCATGAAAGAAATCATCTTGAAAGTGGAGAAAATGAATTCTTTCATGAAATTAAAACTCCCTAGCTTTGGTTCTTTCTTCTACTCCATTTCCTGATCATTACTAGGTACATTTTTCTAAAGAAAATTTCACTTTATCACTAACGGGAAAATCTTCGATGATGCTTTGCTGCCCTTGAGTTAGCATCACTATTTTAGCCTGAGTGATGTTGGCTAACTGAAACCCTATTAGCACTGTTACCTGCCACCATCCAATATGGACCTTATTATCTATCAAAGTGATGGTCTTCAGTACTGTTTCTGGCACAGAGCTTATAAAACCTGTGAAATTTCCAGAGTGATGAGAGCTGCAAAGGTGTCTTTTGATATGCTAATGATGTGACTTTTGGACCACATCTAAGAATGGGTGCTGATTGCCCTGAGAATCAACCATGTGATTCAAAGGTTGGAAGTTCAGTTTCATCAGCCTGACCCGCAGGGTAGTGGGGCTGGAAGTTGAATAAGTTACTAGTAGCCAATGTTTTAATCAATCCTTCATAAATAATAAAGCCTCCATTAAAATCTTCAAAGGAGAAGGTTCAGAAAACTTCCAGTTGGTGACCATGTGGGAGATATGGGGAGAATGTTCCATGCTCTTTCTCATACTTTGCCCTATGCACCTCTTCCACCTAGCTATTCCTGTGTGAAAGTCTATTTTTTTTTTTCAGGTGCTGTCTTTTTTTTTTTGAAATTTTTTTTATTTATTAAATTTAATACAGTGACATTGATAAATCAGGGTACATATGTTGAGAGAAAATATCTCTAGATTATTTTGACATTTGATTGTGCTGTATACCTCTCCCCCAAAGTTAAATTGTCTTCTGTCACCTTCTATCTGGTTTTCTTTGTGCCCCTCCCCTCCCCTAACCCCTCTCTCCTTCTTCACCCCCTCCCCCCTCCCCCAACTCCCCGCCCCTGTTGCCATCACATTCTTGTTCATGTCTCTGAGTCTCATTTTTATGTCCCTTCTATGTATGGATTCATCTTAGTTTTTTTTCTGATTTACTTATTTCACTCCGTATAATGTTGTCAAGGTCCATCCATGTTATTGTAAATGATCCGATGTCATCATTTCTTATGGCTGAGTAGTATTCCATAGTATATATGTACCAAAGCTTTTTAATCCACTCGTCATCTGACGGACACTTGGGCAGTTTCCAGATCTTCGCTATTGTGAACAATGCTGCCACAAACATGCGGGTGCATTTCTCCTTTTCGAGCCGTTCTATGGTGTCCTTGGGGTATATTCCTAAAAGTGGGATAGCTGGGTCAAAAGGCAGTTCAATTTTCAGTTTTTTGAGGAATCTCCATACTGTTTTCCACAGTGGCTGCACCATTCTGCATTCCCACCAGCAGTGCAGGAGGGTTCCCTTTTCTCCACATCCTCGCCAGCACTTATTCTGTGTTGTTTTGTTGATAAGCGCCATTCTGACTGGTGTGAGGTGATATCTCATTGTGGTTTTAATTTGCATTTCTCTAATGATTAGTGATGTTGAGCATTTTTTCATATGCCTATTGGCCATCTGTATGTCCTCTTTGGAGAAGTATCTATTCATCTCTTTTGCCCATTTTTGGATTGGGTTGTTTGTCTTCCTGGTGTTGAGTTTTACAAGTTCTTTATAAATTTTGGTTATTAACCCCTTATCAGACATATTGTCAAATATGTTCTCCCATTGTGTAGTTTGTCTTTTTATTCTGTTCTTGTTGTCTTTAGCTGTGCAAAAGCTTTTTAGTTTGATATAGTCCCATTTGTTTATCCTGTCTTTTATTTCACTTCCCCATGGAGATAAATCAGCAAATATATTGCTCCGAGAGATGTCCAAGAGCTTACTGCCTATGTTTTCTTCTAAGATGGTTTCACGGCCTACATTCAAGTCTTTTATCCATTTTGAGTTTATTTTTGTGAGTGGTGTAAGCTGGTGATCTAGTTTCATTTTTTTGCAGGTAGCTGTCCAATTTTCCCAACACCATTTGTTAAAGAGGCTATCTTTACTCCATTGTATTTCCTTACCTCCTTTGTCAAATATCAGTTGTCCATAGAACTGTGGGTTTATTTCTGGGTTCTCTGTTCTGTTCCATTGATCTATATGCCTATTCTTATGCCAGTACCAGGCTGTTTTGAGTACAATGGCCTTGTAGTATAACTTGATATCAGGAAGTGTGATACCTCCCACTTTATTCTTCTTTTTTAAGATTGCTGAGGCTATTCGTGTCCTTTTTTGGTTCCATATAAATTTTTGGAATATGTGTTCTATATCTTTGAAGTATGTCATTGGTATTTTAATTGGTATTGCATTGAATTTATAAATTGCTTTGGGTAATATAGACATTTTAATGATGTTTATTCTTCCTAACCATGAGCACGGTATATGCTTCCACTTGTTTGTATCTTCCTTGATTTCTTTTATCAATGTTTTGTAATTTTCCGAGTACAAGTCTTTAGTCTCCTTGGTTAAGTTTACTCCTAGGTACTTTATTTTTTTGGTTGTAATTGTGAAGGGGATTGTTTCCTTAATTTCTCTTTCTGACTATTCATTGTTGGTGTATAAATTGCTTCTGATTTCTGAGTATTGATTTTATATCCTGCCACTTTGCTGAATTTATTTATCAGGTCCAGTAGTTTTTTGACTGAGACTTTAGGGTTTTCTATATACAATGTCATATCATCTGCAAATAATGATAGTTTTACTTCTTCTTTTCCAACTTGAATGCCTTTTATTTCTTCTTCTTGTCTGATTGCTGTGGCTAGGACTTCCAGGACTATGTTAAATAAGAGTGGTGAAAGGGGGCACCCCTGCCTTGTTCCTGATCTTAAGGGTATTGCTTTTAATTTTTGCCCATTGAGTATGATGTTGGCTGTGGGTTTCTCATAGATGGGAGGTATGTTTATCATGTTGAGGTATGTTCCCTGTATTCCCACTTTGCTGAGAGTTTTGATCATGAATGGGTGCTGGATTTTATCAAATGCTTTTTCTGCATCTATTGAAATTATCATATGGTTTTTCTCCTTCTTTTTGTTTATGTGATGAATCACATTGATTGATTTACGAATATTGTACCAGCCTTGCCTCCCCAGAATAAATCCCACTTGATCATGGTGTATGATTTTTTCCATATATTGTTGGATCCGGTTTGCTAATATTTTGTTGAGGATTTTAGCATCTATATTCATCAGAAATATTGGCCTATAATTTTCTTTCTTTGTGTTGTCTTTGCCTGGTTTTGGAATCAGAATTATGCTCGCCTCATAAAAGGAGCATGGAAATCTTCCTTCCTCTTGAATTTTTTGAAATAGTTTGAGAAGGATAGGAGTTAGTTCTTCTTTGAATATTTGGTAGAATTCCGTTGTGAAGCCATCGGGCCCCGGACTTTTCTTTGTTGGGAGTTTTTTGATAACTGTTTCGATCTCCTTTGTTGTAATCGGTCTGTTTAGGTTTTCTGATTCTTCTAGATTGATTTTTGGAAGATTGTATGTTTCAAGGAATTTGTCCATTTCATCTAGGTTGTCTAGTTTTTTGGCATACAGTTCTTCATAGTATTTTCTTACAATATTTTGTATTTCTGTTGTGTCAGTTGTTATTTCTCCTCTCTCATTTCTAATTTTATTTATTTGAGTCCTCTCTCTCTTTTTCTTGGTGAGTCTAGTTAAAGATTCTTGAGTCTTGTTTACCTTTTCAAAGAACCAGCTCCTAGTTTCATTGATCCTCTGTATTGTTTCTTTAGCCTTTATGTCATTTATTTCTGCTCTGATCTTTATTATTTCCTTCCTTCTACTACATTTGGGCTTTACTTGCTGTTCTTTTTCTAATTCTTTTAGATGCAGGGTTAAGTTGTTTATTTGAGCTTTTTCTAGCTTCAGAAAGTGTGCCTGTAGTGCTATGAACTTCCCTCTCAGCACTGCTTTTGCTGTGTCCCATAAATTTTGAGTTGTTGTATGCTCATTGTCATTCGTTTCTAGGAATTTTTTTATTTCTTCTTTGATCTCATTCTTAATCCATTCATTATTTAACACCCTGCTATTTAGTTTCCATGTGTTTGAGAATTTTTGAGCTTTTCTGCTGTGATTCATTTCTAGTTTCATGCCGTTGTGATCGGAGAAAGTGCTTGATATGATTTCAGTCTTCTTAAATTTGTTGAGAGCACTTTTATGCCCTAACATGTGGTCTATCTTAGAGAATGTACCATGAGCACTTGAAAAGAATGTATATTCTGCTGCTTTAGGGTGAAAGGTTCTGAAGATATCTATTAAATCGAGTTGATCTAGTGTTTCCAATAAGTCTGCTGTTTCTTTGTTAATTTTCTTTCTTGAGGATCTATCTAGTGATGTTAGTGGGGTATTGAAATCCCCTACTATTATAGTATTGCTGTTGATCTCGCCCTTTAAATCCATCAAAGTCTGTTTTATATATTTGGGTGCTCCTATATTAGGTGCATAGATATTTATAATAGTTATATCTTCCTGTTGGATTACTCCCTTTATCATTATGTAGTGGCCTTCTTTATCTCTTACTATATCCTTTGTTTTAAAGTCTAATTTGTCTGATATAAGTATTGCTACCCCAGCTTTTTTTTCATTTCCGTTTGCATGAAACGTTTTTTTCCATCCTTTTACCTTCAATCTATGTGTGTTTTTTGTTCTAAGGTGTGTCTCTTGTAGACAACATATCAACATATGTATGGGTCCTGTTTTCTTATCCACGCAGCTACCCTATGTCTTTTGATTGGATCATTTAATCCATTTACATTTAAGGTTATTATTGATATGTAGTTGTTTATTGCCATTTTCTTCTTTAAAGGTGTATTCCTTTTTTTTTTTTTTCTGTATTCTTTTCCCACTTTGATCTGTTTACACCAGGCCCCTTAATATTTCCTGCAGCATTAGTTTGGTTGTAATGAATTCCTTGAGTTGTTTTTTGTCTGGGAAGCTTTTTATTTCTCCTTTGATTTTAAACAATAGCCTTGCTGGATAAAGTAGTCTTGGTTGTAGGTTCTTGTTCTGCATTACTTTGAATATTTCTTGCCATTCCCTTCTGGCCTCAAGTGTTTCTGTTGAGAAGTCAGATGTCATCCTTATGGGGGCTCCTTTGTAGGTGATAACTTTTTTTTCTCTTGCAGCTTTTAATATTTTCTCTTTATCGCTTAGCTTTGGTATTTTAATTATGATGTGTCTTGGTGTAGGTTTCTTTGGGTTTCTCTTTAATGGAGTCCTCTGTGCTTCTTGGATTTGTGAGAGTTTCTCTTGCATTAATTTAGGGAAGTTTTCAGCTATGATATGATTGAACAAAGTCTCTATCCCTTGTTCTTTTTCTTCTTCTTCAGGAACCCCTATGATGCGGATGTTATTTCTCTTCATGTTGTCACAGAGCTCTCTAAGAGTTTCCTCTGACTCTTTGAGTCTTTTCTCCCTTTTATTCTCTGCTTTCATGCCTTCATTCCAGTTTTCCTCTAACTTGCTGATTCGATCCTCTGCTCTATCTATCCTGTTTTTAATTCCTTCCATTGTGGTCTTTATTTCTGATATTGTATTTGTCATCTCCAACTGATTCTTTTTTATACTTGCTATTTCTTTATTTAGGTTTTCAAACTGCCCCTCCATTGTTGTTCTAAGATCCCTAAGCATCCTTACAATCATTATTTTGAACTTTGCATCTGGAAGTTTGATTATTTCCATATCACTCAGTTCATCTCTCGAAGGTGTCTCTTGTGATTTCATTTGGATTGCACTCCTTTGTCTTCTCATCTTTTTTTTTTTATTTGTAGAGTTGGTTGAGTCTAGGCTTGGTGTTGTCTGCCTCCAGTTTTCAGTTGTGTTATTTCTAGGTCTTCTTGGGTTGATATCAGCTATTATTTGTAATCCACTTTTGGATTTGGGCAGCTTTGAAGTCTTGATTTGTTTGTTTTCTTAACAGGTGATAGTCTTGTTAACTGATCTCAGCAGGGGGCTTCGTTGAAACTGTAACCAGGAATGCTGTGGGTGTAACCTGAGATGCTGAAGGTCTCTTCCACCAACTAATCTCACTGGGGGCAGGGTTTTTTCTCAGCTTCAGTAGGGGGAGGTGTATCTCAGATCTCCATGGAGACCTGAGTTACTGCCCCTCCTCCCCACTTCTTGTTTTCAGCTGTGTCTTGTTGCGCTGATTGGAGCTGGATAGATGTCCGGAGATCTCTGATCCGGAAGCACTTCAGCTCTGTTTTGTGAAAGGTTCAGTCCCTCCCCCAGCTATGGCCGCCTCCAGCACTAACGAGTCAGCTTTTTTATTTTGTTTCTTGCATACCTTAGCCCCTCACAGTCTGTCCCTCTTCCTGTCCTTTCCACTTGGGAGATAAGCTGGTCTTTTCAACCCACCTTGCTCCCTGGTCGCCAGGTAAGTGGCTTTGAGCAGTAGTTTCTGCTCTTTTTCCTCTGTGAAATCCTCTCTGGGCTCTCAGCCTCACCCCCCCCCTTCCGTTCCTGTAAGCAGAGGAGATTCAGGCACTCCTTACCAGGATTATTGTGGCTTCCTCTTTGCTCCTTGGTTTTTGAGAGCTGTTCTTGCAGTTCAGTGTTGGTTTTTCATGCTGATTTTTTCTAAATTTATTTGTATTCCAGTTTGGTGTTGAGAGCTGGGCATCTGTGCATCTGCCTACTCCGCTGCCATTTTCTGAATCCTGAAAGTCTATTATAATAAAGTAGTGGTCTAGGAAGTAACTTGTTTCTTTGAGTTCTGTGAACCATTCTCAGCAAATTAATGGAACCAAATGAGGAGGTTGTTGGAACCTCCAGTCTATAGCTGTTGAGTCAGAAGCACAGCATGGCATCTGAAGTGGGGAGAGCACAGTCCTGTGGGGCTGGGCCCTTAGCCTGTAGGATCTGGTGCTATCTCCAAACAGATAGTGTCAGAATTGAGTTGAATTGTAGTACACCTAGCTGGTGTCCAAGAGTTGTTTGGTGGTATGAGAACCCCTTCCCCATCCCATGTTGGAATTGCCCCACAACCCTTTAACCCTATGTCCACACTCTGCCTTCCCTCCTCTGGGGTTTCTTCATGCAATTTGTCTGTACCTCCATCCATATTTATATCTGTTGAAATTTTCCCTATCTTTTGGATTGTCCCAAATAATACCTTTTTCAGGAGAACTTTTTCTTATAAAAATTTTAGTTTTTAATTATAATTGACATTCAATATCATTTTATATTAGTTTCAGGTGTACAGCATAGTGGGTACACATTCATATAATTTACAAACATTCCCCCATTTATATCAAGTACTCACCTGGCACCATGTGTAGTCATTATAATATTATTGACTATATCCCTTAAGCTGTACTTTACATCCCCATGACTATTCTGTAACTGCCAATTTGTACTTCTTATTCCCTTCAGCTTTCTCACCCAGTTCCCCAACCCCTCTCTTCCCAGGAGAGAAATTTTCTTAATATCTGAGCAATATATCATTTCCCCAGAATCCTCAAGGCAGTTTGTTTATCTTCCTCTTCCCCATTTTTCACATTGTCCTTCTTTAAGTTAGTTGAATTTTTATCTTCTTCATTCTGCTAGATCAAAAGTTTATGAAAGGAAAAGGCTCCATCCTTGTATTTCCCCCAACACCTCACATGACTACTTAAAAATATTTTAAAAGTACTTGTTGCCTGACCCGGTGGTGGCACAGTGGATAGAGCATCAACGTGGGGTGCTGAGGACCCTGGTCTGAAACTCCAAGGTTGCAGGCTTGAGTGTGGGATCATAGACATGACCTCATGGCCGCTAGTTTGAGCCCAAAGGTCACTGGTTTGAAGCCCAAAGCCACTGACTTGAGCCCAAGGTCACTGGCTTAAGCTGGAGCCCCCCAGTCAAGGCATGTATGCGAAGCAATCAATGAACAACTAAAGCGCTGCAATTTTGAGTTCATGCTTCTCTCTTCTCTCTCTCTTCCTGTCTGTATCTCTCTCACAAAAAAAAAAAAAAAAAAAAAAAAAAAAAAAAAAAAAAAGGAAAAAGAAAGGAAAAAAATTGGTTGAACTGAATTTTCTGGACAATTAATAAACTTATAAATTTGAGTTTCCATTGCTTTTTCCCTCTGAAGTTAAAGAAGATTTCTAAATAAGTTAAGAGTTTCCTTTTTAAAAATTCTAAAAGTAGCCTGACCTGTGGTGGCGCAGTGGATAAAGCGTCGACCTGGAAATGCTAAGGTCGCTGGTTCGAAACCCTGGGCTTGCCTGGTCAAGGCACATATGGGAGTTGATGCTTCCAGCTCCTCCCCCCTGTCTCTCTCTCTCTCTCCTCTCTAAAATGAATAAATAAAATAAAAATTAAAAAAAAAATTCTAAAAGTAAAAGATTTTTCTTATTTAATTAAGGAGAGTTCCTTGGAAATTTATGCTTTTGAAGTGGCCTTTAAATATATTATAAAGAGTGCTACAATAATGGAATACATAGACATGAATACTATAATCAATGTTTATAGTGATTATCACTTCTAAGTGTATCTGTCTCTATCCCTCTTTTCTATTCCCATTGCCACTCTTGAGGGCTGGTTCTAGTAATCTAATCTTTGGACTAATGTAGTGTTTCCCAAACTTGCCTGGCTTTAAGGACAGGCTGGATTATTCACTAAAGTACAGTGTCCTTGGCCCTACCAATGTGCTTCAAAGATAGATTTGGGAATGTATATTTTTAACAAGCCTCCCATATAACTACAATCATTTGGCCATTGTTTTCAAATAGTTACAATTTTTTATCTCCTTAATCCATGGTTTGTTCCTCATGTTACTTAATTATTAATTAAATTGTCAGCTATTTTCATAAAAGATTTGTAATTGAGGGTAAAGTGTCTCAAATGCTTGATGTTCTAAATGAAAGGGACCTTCATAGCAGTCTGGTATTTTTATTAATTATAGAATGCTTTGGTATCCTCAATATGGGCAGGAAAATTCTATTACTTTGCCTTACCCAGAATAAAATATTGAATATTATAACAGCAAAAGAAAATTATTATTATTATTTTTTTAAATGTTTTTTATTTTTTTAAATATTTTATTTATTCATTATAGAGAGGGAGAGAGAGAGAGAGAGAGAGAGAGAGAGAGAGAGAGAGAGAGAGAGAAGGGTGGAGGAGAAGAAAGCATCAACCCCCATATGTGCCTTGACCAGGCAAGCCTAGGGTTTTGAACCAGCAACCTCAGTGTTTCCAGGTTGACGCTTTATCCACTGTGCCACCACAGGTCAGGCAAGAAAATTATTTTTATTGCATAATAGAGACATATAGCATAAAGCAATAGGGTACCACCTTATTTGTGTTTTAGGGCATATTGTGTTATGTTGAAGAACTGATACAAAGTAATTTCAAGAGCTTCTGGTAATGTGATGCACAGAGCATTTGATTCTCTATAGCACAAATCAGCTAACTTTTTACAAAGAGTATGAAGAAAATTTACCCCTGAGATACTACAATGCCTACATATGTTGATATACAAGTGCCAAACAGCAATTTTGAGGAATATAAAACACAATTAACAACATTACTATCTTAGCTTTAGTGAATAAAGGGACTTCAGAAAGTATCTCATTTAATTCTTATATTTTTTAGATAATAAAAATGGTAAATACCCAAGCTATTACATCACAACAGACACTGTTATAGTACTTTGAAGTTACAGCTTCATTTACTCTCACCCTTTTAGATAGGTATTGTTTACAGATAAGGAACCAGAATGACAGAGAGATTAAGTAGTTTTCCTAAGATCACACAGCTAATAGGTGGTAGCTGTAAACCCAGGTAGTCTGACTACAGAAGTCTACTCTTAACTGTTACCCTTCCCTGAGGAAATAAACCACAAGTGCCCTGAGGAAAATCACTTTCAGTAAGGGTGAAACTCAACTCTCTTGATTTCTACTACCATATTCTTTCTACCTCACCAGGTTACATAGAAACATGTCAGATAAATCGCAATTTCTTTTGAACCCCTTACTGTTACCAGTAGGAGTATGTTGAATCTCATAGCTACAGGAAAGTAAGTACTTCTATATATAATCTCAGGAAAATTTTTTAAAGTTTGTTTGAATTTCAAGTCTTCTGTCTTTCAGCACCACATAGACAGATAAGTAACTTAGTGCCACCATTGCATTAATGAAAATGTAAGAACATTATGAATAACCCAAACAAACATTACCAGTTAAGCGTTACCTATGTTTCTTATTAGCATATGTTATGGGAGCAATTGTGTAACTTCCCCAAATTCATATGTTGAAGTCTTAACCCCCAGTACCTCAGAATGTGACTATAATATTGATAGACTGTAATGGAGTATGGCAGTTGTCCTTCTAAGAAGAAAAGATTAGGACACAAACAGCGAGACGGAGGGATAACTATGTGAGGGCACAGGAGAAGGTAGTCAGTCATCTGCAAGTCAAGTACAGAGGCCTCAGAGGAAACCAAACCTGTTGAGATCTTGACCTTGGGCTTCCAGCCTCCAGACTGTGCAAATATAAATCTCTCTTATTTAAGACACCCAGTCTGTGATATTTTGCTATGGCAGCCTGAGTGGATTAATACAGCATAATTGCTAAAGCCTATGGAGTCCTGACAATATTGATACTTAAGAAAACCCTTTGGTCATTAAAGGATTCTTTAGTAGATATTTGCTTTGCTTAAAGCCATTAAGAAAAAGAGTTGTCCAATTCAGGATATAGTGGCTCTCTGTATATAACACATTTCTCTTTATAGTAAAGTTCCATTTGAATTTCTCTGCTAAGGGTTCCAGAAATATTTTTTCATTTCTGCTCACCCCTTCAGTGACCAGGATAAATACAGTAATCAAAGTAACACCGACCATCCTCCTGATTTCTTGTGTCTTTAGGCAAGAGTCTAGGTTGAGTCCTAACAGCCTGGGAAAAATGGCAGGGAGTTCTCGCTTAAGAATTGTCCTGTGGCATGGGCAGTAGTTAAGCCATTTTAGTTTGAAGTTGTCTACTTTGAAGAAAATTTCTGTTCTTCAATACCTGGTGGGAATAAAAAAAAAAAGGCCAATATGCTTTTAGAACGTGGACTTTGAAGAGCAAGCTAGAGCAATTATATGGAGATCAGGGCAACTGCACTTGCTTCCCCCGTGTCCCACGGTGAGGGACCGTGACGAGTGTTTTGGGGAAAAGATGCTTTGGAAGGGTATTTTTAATCTGGAACTTTCAAACTCATGATACTACTAGGAAGCGCATATCATTTGCTAGTTTATTTTAAAGCTGTTCATTAGAAGCCCTTATACCTCTTCCCCCAAACTCAAAGGAATATTAAAACTTTTTGTACAATGTTTCTCTGTTTAGATACTTTGCAAAACAACATGAACAAAAACATCACTTTTCTTTTGGAATAAAATATGTGTAGGGGCTGAGGAGGGAGTTGGGGACCCCGCACATTTCTCAGTCTTGTCATAAATATCAGTACATAAGATAAAAAATAACGCTGCCAAATACTGGCCCCCAGAGAGTTCCTCACACGGAGTGGTGCTGGGGTGCAAGGTGAGTTGTCAGCTTTGATAGACTATAAAAGAACTTAATACCTTAGATCCACAAAGCACCAGGAAGTGGCAAAAATGATAACCGTTAAAAAAAGAAAAAGAAAAACACAATTCTGACATATTCTACATGTTTTTAATTGCATCCGATTTTAGATACGTTTTGTTGTCTTTAAATCCATAAACTAATAGGAAGTTGTAAAAAAATAATAAAACTAGTCAAAAAGAAAAAGTTCTGAAATAATTCAGGAGTTCTAATTATGCCAGATTTTATACAATTTTTGGTTTTCTTTAGTAGATAGTATATACTTAATAAACACACAGACAATTCATGAAATATTTATGAAATGTTGGTTAGAGGGAAGACTAAGAAAGAAATGCACAGTTTTAAGCATATTATTATATACATCAATTTCCAAGAACATGCACTAGTGCAATATTACTCATGAAGTGAAAGTGAGATGATATTTTTGTCTGCAAATTCTATATTAATCTAATACAGCTAGCAGCAGTAATAGCGTTGTAAACATAAAACTTTCTTTGTCTAACATTCTTGACAAATGCTTGATAGTCCTGGAGCAGCCATCTGTATGCTTGTGAAATCTTGTAAGATGCTGTATTACTGTTTTTCATGAAGAATTGCCTGCGTTGGCATGTATGTGTTCTCTAAAGCATTTCTTCATGTGCTGATTCCTCTGTAGATACTCAGCAGGTGGATCCTTCAAGTGAGCGAAGCAGCACTGAATCTTGAACTTGATGATATGCCTGCTTGCTCTGGTGGGTGAGCTGTGAAAAAAAAAAAAGGAAGTGGGCACAGTGGTGAAGAAAACATGTTCATGGGCTGCCTTCTCCCTCAGACTCAATAACGCTCTTGAAGTGGTGGCTTAAAGTGTTGAAAATGATGTGAAACTTTAAGAGCAACAAGTCAAACAAATGGCGAGGCTTGGGGGATTTGTAAAGGGATCTGGACCTTTCTAGTGCAGATTACCAGGTCATCAGTTCAAAGGCAGCTGTGTTCAGCCATTACTAAAAATTATGGCACATGATGGCCTCCTGGGCCAGCGGGGATGGGGGGCTGGTGCTCCTGGCTCCCTTGTGGACAGCTGGGCCGCTGAAACCCTAGCGAGGGCCACCGTTTCAGCTGGCATGCAGGGAAACTCGAACTCACCAGAACTCCCACGGTCTGCTGAACCCTGCTGCCATCTGCCTTTGTAACGCCTCCCGGGGCTCTGCAGGCTCATGGCGTGTGCGGGAAGAAAACGTGCTCTGTGACTGTGTGAACGGCACGAATTCTGTCAGCCCAGAGTAAAACCTTTCATGCATGACTCCAGCTGCTGAGAATCGTGCTGGTGTGGGGAGGAGTTGGCTTCCGGGTTTGACTCCCTGTCTCTGAAAAAGTCACGTAGCTCTGATTTCCCTCCAGGCTCCTGCCTCATCCCAAAGCACCAAGAGGTACCCCAGGGAGTTCCCTCCAGGACAGTGGTGGAGCAGCCCTCCGATTTGGCTTGGATGCAGTAAAATTTGCATAAAGGTATGCACCATCTTTACAGAGCCTCCAGTTCTACGATAGGAGACTCGGGATTGCAACGGCGTGGAACCTGGTACCTGAGCTCAGCTTCCCATGAAATATGGATCAGTTTTTTAAAAACAGAAGTAATCACATATGAATTGTCAGGTTAGGACATAGTATCTAAACCAGCGTTGAGTAAAGACAGGTAGCAGCTGCCTGGTCCACTTGGGTTGGGAAAACTGGTAAGTAGGAGGTGATCTTTGTGTGACGTACATGCACTGCAACATCCAGTCAGGACCAAGCAGAGACCCTAGGTGGACAGGAAGCAGCTGTGGTTTAGCAGAAAGCCATGGTTGGGCCTGGGTTCTGGGAGTGTGGATTTCAGTCCTGGATCTGCTCAGAATAGTCCCATAACCTCTTTGGAACCTCAGTTTTCCCATCTGGAAAAATGGAACACTACCTTATGTGCTATTTTTAAAACAGTTCAAATTTCTCAGAAGGCAACAATTATAAAAATATAAATCACTGTGACTGAAGCCATTAATAGTAATTACATTATATAGACTCACAGTGAATGAACAAAATTTGTTCTGTAGAAAACTGGGGAGATAAGTTTAGAAAGCAAAAGTCACAATGACATTTAAACTAAGGTGGTTTTGTGAAATGCATGTGTCCAATGAAAACTGCATAGAAGACAGTGAAAGTGCTGGATGTGTGCTGGAAATAAAGGTATGAGGTTTTATATAAATTGTTTTCTAACATTTTATTTATTGCATCCATTATTTTTTTTCAACAACTCAAAACAGACTTCCAAACAGCTTTTATCTTTAAATTTACTTTATGGAGGTAGTCACGTTGCTGTTAGAAAAAACCTTTATTAGGGTGTACTTACTACATTATCTTGAAAATAGTGCATTTATAGATCCACCTTCTCCCCAAAGCCATACAAAACAAAAAATATAGATGTTTGGTTTTGTCAGTCCCTATAAATAAAAGGAGGCAGAGCCAATAAATACAGAAAAGTGGCATGTTACATTACCATAACACACCAGAAACCCAAGGTGAGGATAAAAGTGCTATTTATCAACCCACTGAGAGCTATATGATTCTATGGATTTTCATGTATTATGTGTTACTGGAGTTTAGATAATTCCAGGATTTGATTCTGTATCTGAGACTGTTATCTTTGGAAAGTATATTTAGTAAAACTAAAAGGTAGAGTCTAGAAGGTAAGAGGCTGGGGGAGCCAAGAGGAAGGAGTGTTGTGTGAAGCAGCTACCTCCCAGATAACAGCAGAAGGCGGAGGAATGCTCACATTCAAAGGAAATCCGAAGTGTCATGATGCTTGTCATCTCCACATCTGTTTACTTGTTTGAAACACTTAACAATGGCAACACCACATGATTTCTGTTTAGTTTCTGTCCAAAGATGGCATTGCATGTCAGGAATTCATTTCTCTGATTTCAAACTATAGAATTGGTACACAGAAGTCTGAGTGATGATATTTGTGTTTATTATATTTCTTTTCACCTTGAAAAAGTAGCTTTCTTCCTGTCTCTGTTTCTGTCTCTATCTAAGCAGGCATGCGTGCATTTATTATTTGGTATCTATCCTTATAGAAAACGTAATCATGGCTTCTTAACATTAAAGTGAAGAAGAGTACTACTGAGTGTGAAGAATAGTAGTAGTGAAGAAAGAATAGTTCTTTCTTCTTCTTTTTTTTAAATTCAAAGTTTTTAAAAACCAGTCTGGGTTTCTAAGGTTAATGGGAGAACAGAGAAGTATACCTAACAGTTACCCCATCCTAGGCCCTGTGCTTAATGCTTTAAGCATTTCATCCCATTATCCCTCATGCCAGCTTCTGAGATGGACACTGTTCTCCCCAGTGTACAGATGAGGGGACTTGTTCAAGGTCATAGAGCTGGGAGTCAAACTACATCTGAAATGGGCAGCAGGGTGTGAACTTCATACACTACAGTTTATGAGAAAACAACTTTCTCTATTTAAACATTGGTTTATCTTGCTCTTAAGACACTACTCAGCTGCTGACAGGAGAAAAATGTGTATTTGTCGATTAAGGGGAACTTGAGAGAAATTTCTGTGAATTAAACTGGTAAAGATTGCTTGAAAGAGACGATGTTACTTTAGCACATCAGACTTAAGCATAATAAAGTTGTAGATGTTACGCATTTGAGTCCTAGTGTACACATTTTGGCTTGGGTGCATGGAAAGTTGTAGGTGGAAATTGAGGTAGGACTTTCTTTCTTTCTTTCTTTCTTTCTTTCTTTCTTTCTTTCTTTCTTTCTTTCTTTCTTTCTTTCTTTTTTTTCTTTGTATTTTTCTGAAGTTGGAAACTAAGATGCAGTCAGACAGACTCCCGCATGCGCCCTACCAGGATCCTCCTGGCATGCCCACCAGGGGGTGATGCTCTGCCCATCTGGGGCGTTGCTCTGTTGCAACCAGAGCCATTCTAGCGCCTGAGGCAGAGGCCATAGAGCCATCCTCAGCACCCGGGCCAACTTTGCTCCAGTGGAGCCTTGGCTGCGGGAGGGGAAGAGAGAGACAGAGAGGAAAGAGAGGAGGAGGGGTGGAGAAGCAGATAGGCACTTCTCCTGTGTGCCCTGGCCGGGAATCGAACCTGGGACTCCTGCATGCCAGGCCAATACTCTACCACTGAGCCAACCAGCCAGGGCCTGTGGTAGGACTTTCTTTCAGAAGACATCCCTGTTTTCTTCTACCCACCCCAACTCCAGTTTGGCTCCCTGCCCCTTGGTAGAAGCTCCCAAAGCACCCTGTGCTTCTCATTTGCAGAACCCATCACCCTTCCAATTGCTTCTTCCCCATCTGTCTTCCCAGTTGGGTTGGAGGCTTTAGGAGTGCTGGAGCAGTCTGCTCCTTCACCAGTCAATCCATGCAGGCAGGACCTGGGAAAGCTGCAAGTGGAAGCCCTGCGCCTTGGTCCCCCCCAACCTCCTTTCTCTTCCAATCCTGAACCTCCAGCCTTACACTGAAGCTCTATCTTTCTCTACTCCACCATAGCTAGTCCTTTACCTCCTCCTCAGGGCCATTTGGATGGGGGATTTTAGGGTCTTGGGTACCTGGAGCATGGTCTAGAACCCTGGTGGCTCGCAAGGCAAATGCGGCTCTTTGCCCCTTGAGTGTGGCTCTTCCACAAAACACCACGTGCGGGTGCTACCTCAATAAGAAATGTACCTACCTATATAGTTTAAGTTTAAAAAATTTGGCTCTCAAAAGAAATTTCAATTGTTGTACTGTTGATATTTGGCTCTGCTGACTAATGAGTTTGCTGACCACTGGTCTAGAAAATGGGGCATGGGCTAAGGCACACTCTCTAGTTTGTGGGACCCAGGGCAGAGGTAGTGGTTGCTGATGTCTAAGGGGGATGTTGCCAAACTCAAGAAACACTGTTGAATGAATGATTAACAATGAAGCACAACCATAGAGAGACAGCATTAAGAGATAGCAACCTTTATTACTTTTCAGTACTTTTCTATAATGTTTAAGGGTATTCATTGCAGAGAGAGTTCCATCTACCTGAGTGTCTAATAAAGAGATAATCTTAAGCCTTCTCAGAAACAACTCAGGCCCTGGCCAAGTAGCTCAGCTGGTTAGAGCATCACCTGATATGCCAAGGTTGCAGGTTCAATGCCCAGTCAGGTCACATACAAGAATCAACTAATGAATGTATAAGTGAAACAACAAATCGATGTTTCTCTCCCTCATTTTCCCTCTCTCTCTCTCCCTCTCTCTCTCTCTCCCTCTCTCTCTCTCCCTCTCTCTCTCCCTCTTTTCCTCTCTCCCTTTCTCCCTCTCTCTCTCTCCCTCTGTTTCTCCCTTTCTCCCTCTAAAATCAATTAAAAAAGAAAAGAAATAAACTGAAGTTGGACATCCTGAAAGATAGCTGACCCCTAAGAATCTTTCCTTGTCTATCCCAGTAATTTCCAGATCCACAGAGCATTTCATTTCTGACAGTGTATATAAAAGTTTAGATTACAAGTGAAATTACCTGTGTTATGTTTTCCCAGCAAGGCCTACGGGGTAGAGGCCAATTAAACCACGCCATCCTAATAAAACAAATGTAAAACGCAAATAGGAATTTTGGCTAGATGAAGACAAAATCATCTCTCTTACAAGTAGACCATGTTCTGTGGAGTTTTAAGTTAAAGTTTGGGGATTATGTGAACACATAGAGCTGAGAGAACCCTCATGGAGCTGTAGAGAAAGTTCTGGAGCTGGATCAGAACTCTGAGTGCTGTCCTCAACTTTTTCATCTCAACACAAGAATGATTCTGAGAAATTCAAAATGCCCCTCACTTAGAGAAGGCGAAAAGCAGAAAAGGAATGTATATTCAGTAGACAGGAATTCCATTAAAAAAAGAATTGACAATTACTTAGAAGTCAGGAAGCCAATTTTAAAATCAATATATTGCTTGAAAAGTGTAACATGATGTAGCGTCAAAGGAAGAAGCATTATCAAAGTGGTACTTGCTTTGCATCAGGCCTTAAGTAGCCCTGGCCAATGCCGAGACATCCGAGAAAGGAAGTACGAAAACACGGTTACAGTTTCACCCAAATCTTTACACTCTACTGACCAAACCTTATGATCTAGGCTGAAGCTGATATTCCGGTTTGGGCTGCTTTTAGACTCACACGTGCTTGGTTTTAATTGTGAAAGACAGCTCCATCCACGATGCCCTAACCCCATCCCTAGAATAAGCAGCATAACTACAAACAGGAAAAACCACAGAATTGGGTCCCTTGTGTCCCAGGCAAGCTCTTGGTGACACTGCAAACACAATCCAAATGCTATTAAATGGGAGTGCAGAACAAAGGCAGATTTAAAGTAAATTACCTGGAACACATTTTCATCGTTTATGCTTTCGTTTGTAAAAAAAATTCCAGGTCATCCACATATGTACATTACTGAAGAATCGTTTCAACTGATTCAGCGAAAGGGGCAGAAATATATCTAATCTGTGAGAGGATGAACCGTAATGTGCAGTGTCGCTGTCATGTTGAGGAGGTGAGCAAAGTGTGTTCCCCGCGGACGGAGAGACAGACTGCTGGAATGGAACCAGGACGATGGGACCCAGCTTCTTTTTCTAATGTTTGGTACAAAGCCTGTTCCCATTTGTTTTAAATTACTAAGAAAAGTAAACATTTTGGTAAATGCTTCAGAGAGATTTATAGGTGACCCTAAATGCAATCTACTTGGTGACTGACTCAATTTTAATTCCTTTGGTTCTTGGTTGCAGAAAGGGCAACATTGTTACCACTTGCCCGGTCAAAGGTTACATTTCCTGCCCTCCATCAACCTGGCTGGGACATCTGAGTGTTTTCAGATACTAGTCAGGTCACCTTCCAAGGGGAATCACTCAGGCTAGCTAACCATCTGATTAAGGGGCCTCTGTAATGAATGCTGCTACTAGGTATGCAATTAGCCAGGCTCTAGCTTTCCTGGTTTAATGAAGTGCATGTTAGATACCCGTCCATGTAAGAGCTCGGTAAACAAAGGCCCCTAGGAGTAGGGCATTCAATAGCCATTCTTTCTTTTTAAATAGTATTTATCTGAACTACATTTTAATTACTTTTTTTTTTTTTTTAGTTCAGTGCAAAGTTTTTTGTGTTCACATTGCAGGGCATTTGGAAACTTGGAGAGCCACATGTGGTTCATTGCTCTGAAGAGGTTTCCGCATGTACAGCTTTAATTATCCACTTGTAGTTCGATGTTAACGCCCTTGGCAGTGTTGTGGATGCTCTTATAAAGTCTCATTAACAAAAGAGACTTACTGGGTGCTTACAAAGCCAAATACTGTCTTAAGCTTTTATTTGTTGATGATTATTATTACTCATAATTTTTCTTTTCTTTTCTTTTTTCTTTATCTTTTTTTTTTTTTTAGGTGAGAAGAGGGGAGATAGTGACAGACTCCCTCATGTGCCCCGACCGGGATCCACCAGGCAAGTCCCGTCTGGGTCCTATGCTCGAATCAACCAAGCCACTGGCTGTGGGGTGGGGAAGAGGGAGAGAGAGGGGTGGAGCAACAGATGATGGCTTCTCTTGTGTGCACTGACTGGGAATTGAACCCGGGATGTCTATACGCTGGATGACACTCTAACCTCTGAGAAACCAGCCAGGGCCCATAATTCTTTACTCATGAGGAAACAGATGCTAGAGAAGTAACTTGTCTAAGCTAAGGAATTGGCAGAGCCGGGATTTGGACCCAGTCAGCTTAGAACCTGTGCACTTAACCATGACCCAGATCAATAGAATTTGGCCAAAGCAAAAAGCCCTCAAAAGTCATTTTGGGAACACTAAAATCATCCTTTTGCTTCTTTACTCAGAAGTACCCCTCTCCTGGCCCTCAGACACTAACAGTTTGGACTCTGACCACCACCTCAATTCAAAACAGACACCTGCCATTTTAACTGAAGATCTCCTAAACTCAAGATGTGCAGCAATGTGGCCCCTCTCGCGGTGTTCGCTTGTTAGCCTGGCCAATCCAGCTAATATCCCCCTGACTGCAGTCACTGGCTCAGAGATGGGCCCATGACTCAAGGTATTCCAATAAGAGTCCATCTAAATCCTTTTTTTTTTTTTTTAAAGCTAAGATTAAAAAGGCTGTTGTTTTTTGTTGGTCTTGAACTTGGGAAGCGGGAAGCACCTGCACCATTGTGGATCACGTGGAGCCTGAGAATAGCATCAACAACTGAAGGAGAGCAGAGCCCAGCCCAGAGCCTGAGAGGGCTGCATCTGGGAGATCTCCTTGAGCCCCAGCCCAGCTGAGTCTAATGTGGCTCCTACCCTGGGCTTAGCTGAGACCCAGTTAATTCCCTTTCTGCTGAAGTAGATTGGATCGGACTTGACAACACTTGAAAATAAAAGTGCTGTGCAGTGCCAGGGAGAAGCTACTGCGCGTGACACTTTCAGAGGAGCAGGGCTGGGGTAGTGCTATGGCAAAGCAGGGCGAGAGGGAAAGGAATTAATGTGGAAAGCGACAACATTGGCCTTATTGTCTTATTTAATGCCCTCAGTGATCCTGCAAAGAAGGTGTTATCTCCAGTGCGTAGATGAGGACACCGGGGCATAGGGAGGTAACTGATGTTCATACTCTTTGTTAGTGGCTGACCTGGCTTTCAAAGCTAGACACCTCTGACTCCAAAGGCCATCGGGGAGTTTCTGCCATGCGGGCTGCTCCAGGCGGTGCCAGGTAACATGGAAGACATGGGTAATGAAACCTTCCAAGTTGCTCCACATTTGATGTGCTCTAGCCATCTTTACAGCACTCAACAGGCTGTTTCATTGGCTGAGTCGAGTCCAGTGGGTGAGGTAGATGGATTTTACCTCCATCTTGGCTCCTGACAGGAGGGTAGACAGGATTGCGCTGACACTTTGGTTGTGGGATTGAGAGGAAAGAGATGGCTATGAAAATGTGATGCATGCAAAGCAGTAGTGTTGTGGTCACAGGGGACGCATGAAAGACAGGCGGGCTCAATGTGACCCGCCCCCCTCTGTGTATGTGAGGAGTCTGAAATGGCACTGTTGCCATAGTAATGAGTAAATAGAGTACTTTGATAAAATGTGGAAGGAAGAGGAACACTTCTTTCTTTTCCACATTTAATGATGAAGAAATTAATAATGAAGCAAATATTTGTTGAACAACATTGTAAATGTTATTATTTCAAGTACAGTTCTGTATTAGGTGCTTTGAGAATATCAAATAAAAGGGATTTTTTTTTCTCAGGAGGCCAAACACACAGAACCATGGAACAATTAAATAACAACACATGAACAAGAGAAGATAAAAATCATGTGTGTGTATGTTCAGAGTACTTTACAGGTGATGAGAGTGATAATGAGTGAAGTGGGGTTGGCCAAAGGCAAGGTTTCCTATCTCTTGAGATTTGAGCTAAGCTCCTAAAAATTAACCTGATCAATAGAAGTAGGTGGGGACAGTGGTGGGATTCAGCCAGTTTGCACCAGTTCAGCAGAACCGATACCTAATTTTTTGTTGAATTTGGTGAACCTGTTGTTAAAATGGCACTTGTAGTCAGGGTTCTCTCTAAGGTGGGTGCCTGGAAAGCCACCAAATGTGGAACTACAAATTCACATTCCTTATTCTTTTTTAATGTTCATGTGCACAACAGTGTATTCTTTTTATTATTATTATTTTTAAATTTTTTATTCAGTGAGAGGAGGGGAGGCAGAGAGACAGATTCCTGCATGCGCCCTGACTGGGATCCACCTGGCAAGCCCACTAAGGGGTGATGCTCTGCCCATCAGGGGCAATGCTCCATTGCTCAGAAACTGAGCTCTTCTTAACGCCTGATGTGGAGGCCATGGAGCCATTCTCAGCGCCCAGGGCCAACTCACTCCAATTGAGCCATGTCTGTAGGAGAGGGAGAGAGAAAAAGAGAGAGGGGAAGAGAGAGAGAGAGAGAGAGAGAGAGAGAGAGAGAAGCAAGAGGGGGAGGGGTGGAGAAGCAGATGGGTGCTTCTCCTATGTGTCCTGAATGGGAATCAAACCTGGGACATCCACATGCCGGGCTGATACTCTACCACTGAGCCAACCAACCAGAGCCACAACAGCATATTCTAAGCACCTGTAGTATTGTTCATTCTGTCCAAAATTAGGTATCGGTTCTGCTGAACTATTGCAAACTGGCCCACCACTGTCTCCATGAGGGGACATGTCAAATGAGGATGCCAATCAAGAAGCAATGTGGAAATATCTTAAATAACACTTTGTTTTTTGTCAGGTATTATTTAATACTTTTTCATTAATATTTTAAAACTCTTTCTTATAACATAATCTAGTTTTGTGTACCTCTATTATTGTTCTTAAGTATTAGATGCATGAAATAATAAACTACCTTTCAGTATATTATTTTTTTATACTTAAAATGGTAATTAGGGAAGAAAACTGGTTGTTAAATTATTTGAACCCCACCATTGGTTGGGAAGAATAGTTTTTTGGTCAGAGCAACACCAAACTGGGGTGTCACTTTATTCTGCCAAACAAGATCACGGCATAGCTGGGTGATGGAAACGGGTTGGAGTCAGCTTCACACTGTACCTTCATGAAGAGCACATTGGGAAAGGAGGCCTGTCAGGAGATTGTTGCTAAAGCCCTGATGATTTTTGGAGGGCATTGCCGAGGATGGCAATGGGGGAAATATGAAAAAAGTGAATCCGAAGAAACGGAGATGTTCTCTCTGACTCTGTTCAGGTGCTTAGAATATGCTGTTGTGGCTCTGGTTGGTTGGCTCAGTGGTAGAGTATCAGCCCGGCATGTGGATGTCCCAGGTTTGATTCCCATTCAGGACACATAGGAGAAGCACCCATCTGCTTCTCCACCCCTCCCCCTCTTGCTTCTCTCTCTCTCTCTCTCTCTCTCTCTCTCTCTCTCTCTCTCCCTCTCTCCAAGGAGAGCATATGACATTAGTATGTGAACCAGTTTGGGTCTCATTTATCTTCCCTCAGGGTCTGGCACTCCAGGTAACTGACGTATTTATAAAATAAATAAAGGAAGAAAGAAAGGAAAGGAGAAAAAGAAGAAAGGAAGAAAGGAGAAAAAGGGAGGGAGGAAGAGAGGGAGGGAGGGAGGGAGGGAGGGAGGAGGGAGGAAGGAAAGAAGGAAGGAAGGGAGGAAGGAAGGAAGCCTAATTGTCAGGATGCTTCAGAAGCAGGAGCAAGTTAATAGCTATTGATCAATGGCTAGAAGCTGTGGAGAGTTGAAGAATATTCAGAATGGAGTAGAGCCATTTTTCTTTACAAGAGTGAAGACATCATTAACTAGATGGGAACTGTGGTTTCTTTCTGTGGTGGTGCAGGTGGAAGTTAAGCTGGAGAGAATGGATCATTTTAACTCAGATGACCTGGTTACACCAGATTTTCAACTTCCCTATCAATCAATATTCATATCCTTAATGCTCCCCAGCTTTCCCTCCCACAGGAATGAGACATATCAGGAGCCAAATTTCAGGTATCTCATTCCCCGAGGATGCACTTGCTTTGGTTATAAAAGCTATTTTGCATGGAATACCTCCTGTTCTCTCACTCTGCTTCCAAAGCCTCAGCAGTGTGTTCCCTAACCTGCTTAGTCTTTTTCAGACTTGCCCTCTCTCTTCAAAGGGCATTTTGCTTTTCTCCAAACATTTTCTAATACACCTGAACAAATCAATTAAAAGAAAAAGTCATCTTGTGGTGTCCGACAGATTCTGTGTCTTCTTATATGCACCCTAAACCAACCTCTTCATCTTTCCTCATTCCTCCGAATGCAGGAAATTGTTCTGGTAAATGGGTTACTCCCTCCAGGATGCTCAGACCAGCCACAGCAGCAGGGTCCTCTGATCCTTCCCCAGGCTGACGGCTCTGTGGACAGGGCTTTCACTGCTCCAGTGACCCCAGGGAATTGAATTCCTTTCCCAGGCAGGAGCCCTGGAATTTACCTCTTTCTTCTTGCATTATTTTATAGATAGATAATCTCAGTTAATTCCTTCAGGGTTTTTGTGCCTTTAGCCCTTAAATCTGTCTCTGAAATCTGCTGCAGTTCTCCACTAAAATACAGAAGGCAAATTCCCTTAAGCTCATTCAGGTGTTGATCCTTATTTTCTTGATAAGATAGAGTTGCATGAAAGTTTCTTTAAGTGAGGTTCTTATGCATATATATATATATATATATATATATATATATATATATGTTTTTTGTATTTATTCAACAGTTGACTCTCATTCTTTTGTAATAGCAAATCCTTTCTAATCAAGCTTTTCAAGATCAAGCTCTGCATTCTATTTCTTTTAGCTCACATAGGGGAAAGAAATTTCACAGCATGTAGGGGTAAGGGTATTCAGAGAGGGAGTGAGAATTCAAGTTTTCCATTTCCCTTGTCATTTGGGGAATAAGACAATTTGGCATAGGAACATTCCGAGGGCTTCCAAGAAACAACTCCTTCTATAAATCAGCTCACTAAGCCCTTAATTTCTATGACACCTGTCTTTCCAACTTAATTGTAAACTTTTGGAAGTGAGGACTTGTCCTTCCTCTTTTCCTTCTCCTCCACTGTTGGGTCAACAGCTGTGTCAGGCTTGCTCGCTTGCACTTTGCATGATTAGTGCATGAGCACGTGGCAGAGACATGTGTATAGATGATATAAGGCCACGGGTACTTTCACTCCGGACAGATTGCAGATCACTTGCCCACCACTGTGAGGGGTTGTTCTGCTGTTTGTTCACCTGCTGCTATTTCCCCTGCCTGTTTGCTAGTCTGCCGTTGCGACAATCTATTACACAGAATGGCCCAATGTTTCTGGCTCTGCAGTTCCTCTATCATCTGCCCGAATTCAATGTGGACCTGCCTGGCCTCGGCTACCGGCATTACATCCACACTCTGTGCCAACTTTGGGATTGGGTTCTCCATATTTCCATATTATGAGTGAATCCTTCACATTATAGTGGGTGTCTGGGATGAGGTAGCTACTAATTCCTGTGATGGTGGCTCTATGCTTGTGTGTTAACATTAATGTCAATGTTGGGCAGATAAAATGTATTATGCTCACTTTGTTAAAGATGGAGGCCGTCGCCCAGGTGATATTAATGTGTGTTGAGAATCCTTGTAGCCTGGGGCTTGGTTTTGGGATTAAGCCTTTCCCACCCTTTTTTGATGTGGGGCGGTACAATCCAATCATGCCTCAGAAAGTGACTTTGTATTAGAGACTTCCCTGTTTTGTATATTGGATTAAGGTTTTGAATCTACACTATAAAATAGGGGTAGAACGGGAGCTTGCCCTCTTGGTTCCTGGGATGATTAGCATGAGAGAGTAGAGCCAGCAGCGGAAGGAGGCCACGTGGAGGAGGCCAGGAGAAGCAGCTAAGATGGCGGAGTGCTGAGTGAGATGCCAGTTTGTGTAGAGTTTGTATTTGGGATAAGGAAGGAGATGGGGAACAGAGGTGAATAAGTCTGGTGAGCTAGAAACCTTTGATTCTAGGAAACTCGGATAAGTCAGTGGCTTTGTGAGCACTGAATGTGACTGGGTTTTGGAGCCCAGTGTGTGTTTTTACTTGCCTGCCGGGTGCAAGCTAGAATTAAAGAAAATGGCCTATCACTTTTTGGCTCCATTGTTTCTTTACCGACTGTCCGAATCCAATGCGAACTTGCATGGGCTGGGTGGCAGCTGTGTTGGTAGCCCTGGCCCTGGCTCCTGGCTTTACAGTCAATATTAAGGCATTTCAGAAATGATTTCATGCCCATATATGGATTGTTCTGGTATGTTCACTACAATTAGATATTTTGGGCCACAAATGTCAAAAAACTCAAATCACAGTGATATAAACAATAAATGAGGTGTTCCCAGGACATTTGCAATTTACCCTTATTTTTCTGCCCAAATTATTAATAGCACCCCTTTTCTTCTCAAAAGTGCCATATTTGGACAATAAAGTACATGGTCATCATATTAGTGTTCAATGGCTACCATTACAAATTACCACAAACTTAGTGTCTTAAAACAAGACAAATTATTATTTTACTGTTCTGTCGGTTAAAAGTCCAACATAAGTCTCCCTGGGTCTAAATCAAGGTGTCAGCTGGGCTGTTTTCTCCTGAATGCTCTAGGGGAGTGTAAAGCCAGGAGCCATGGCCAGGGCCACCATCACAGCAGCCTGGCCCATGCAGGTTTGCATTGGATTCGGACAGTCGGTAAAGAAACAGCAGAGCCAAAAACTGATGGGCCATAGTCTTTAATTCTAGCTTGCACCCGGCGGGCAAGTAAAAATATACACTGGGCTCCAAAACCCAGTCACATTCAGTGCTCACAAAGCCACTGACTTATCCGAGTTTCCTAGAATCAAAGGTTTCTAGCTCACCAGACTTATTCACCTCTGTTCCCCATCTCCTTCCTTATCCCAGATACAAACTCTACACAAACTGGCATCTCACTCAACACTCCACCATCTTAGCTGCTTCTCCTGGCCTCCTCCACGTGGCCTTTCTCTGCTCTCCTCTGCTCTCTCTTCTAATGATAATCTCAGGAACCAAGAGCACAAACTCTGTTCTGCCCCCATTTTATATTGTAGCTTCACAACCTCTAATCCAATATACAAAATAGGGAAGTCTCTAGTAGAGTCACTTCTTTGAGGCATGATTGGATTGTACCACCCCACATCAAAAAGGGTGGGAAAGGCTTAATCCCAAAACCAAGCCCCAGGCTACAATAATTCTCAACACATTAATATCACCTGGGCGATGGCCTCACATGGGCAGTGCTATTTTTAACAAAAGTGAGCATAATATATTTTATCTGCCCAACAGGGAGTGTAAGGCCAGTGGCCGCTGCCATGGCCATGCAGGTTCCCATTGAATTCAGGCAGACGGTACAGGAACTGTGGAGCCAGAAAATGGTGAGCCATTCTATTTATTCAAGTCTCACAATGGCAGCCGAGCAAGTAGGCAGGGAAAACGTTTCCCTTTGGCTGTTCCAGACTCACCCAAACTCACAGACCCCTTACCAGCCTCAGCAGGGGTGCCTAGCAAAACGAGCTGGGCTGAAATCTCAGGTTCCCAAGCCCCTCAGCTCTCTCTCTCTGGATTCTCCAGCAAACAGGCTGGGGGAAAAAACCCCTTCTCCAGCAAACAATCGCCCCTTCCCTTGGTGGGGCAGTACCACAGCCTTCCATAGACTATACATACATGGCGCTGTCCCAATAAAAGAGAGCAAACCTAAAAAACATACTTGTTTACCCAACAGGGAGAATACATTTTCTTCCCCTTTCCAGCTTCTAGAAGCTGCTTGCACTCCTTGGCCTGTGGCTTTTCCCTCCAGCAATGCCCTGCTGAGTCCCTCTCACACTGCCACTCTTCTCACACTCTCTAACTCCCTCTCCCACTTTTAGGGCCCATGTGATCATTGTGGTTCCACCCAGATCATCCAGGATAATCTACATATTTTCAGGTCATCAGTTGAATGGCAACATTGATTTCATCTGCAACCTTAATTTCTGTTTGCACTATAAATTAACATATTCCCAGTATCCAGGGATTGGGCCAAGGACAACTTTAAGGGGCATTATCCAGCCTACCACATCATTCTATCCATAAGGGCTTTATTTTCATACATATAAAAAGGTCAGAAGTAGAGTGGCTCCAGGATGATAAATTCACAGCTGTGCTACATCATCAGGGACCTAGGTTCTCTTGTGTTTCTGCTGACTCATCTTCAATGTTCCAGCTTGTCTTTTCTTTTTGGGTATGAGATGGTGTTAGGCTTGCTTGCTGGTTTACTGGCTGAAAGCACTTTGCCTGATTGGTAGGTGAGTGTGTGGTTGAGCTACAGGTATATGGCATATATAAAGCTATGGCTGCTTGTGCTCAGGGCGATTGTGAATGGTGGATTGCCTGCCCACCACTGTGAGGGGCCATTTTTGCTGTTTGTTTCCTGGAGAAGAGGTTTTCCCCTGACTGTTTGCTTATCCACTGGTGTGAGACTTTATTAAACAGTAATGGCTCAATGCTTTCTGGCTCCACAGTTTTTGTACTGTCTGCCCAAATCCAATCTGGACCTGCTTGGCCTTGGCCACGGGCATTACATCTGACATAGTGGGCAGGATTTGGAGCAAATTGGTATGGAGCCACCGATATCCTTGAAGGGTGGAATAGAGGAGTGGCTGTTCCCAGTGGTTCTCTTGTTGGGGACAGTGAGTGGGCTGGCTGTTTTTTTACAATCCTGCAAGAAGAAATCAAGAGCTCTGTGTGAGAAGCTGAGTAAGGTTGAAAGCTCCAGGATGAGCTGCAGACCGAGTGCCAATGACAGTGTGAACTGGAGCAAGTGCTGGAGAAGGAGTCCTACCAGGTTTGAAAATTGCAGTGTGAGGTGCAGGCTGAGTACCAAAGGCGCCTGGAACTGGAGCGATCTCTGGACAAGGAGTTACGGGTTTGTGAGTTGCAGTTTGCCCTTGAAGCTGAATGTTGGCAGTGACAGCTGTTGGAGAAACAACTGTGGGTTCAGGAGCTCGAGTTTCAGTTTCAGACCAAGAGCTGGCAGCCAAAGGAGCCAGAGCAGGTGTGAAAGACAGAGCTGCGTTCCTGCCAGCAGAGTGGCTCTGAGTGGGTGGGAGCAGGCTTTTCTGACTCCTCTTCTTCTGAGGTGGAGGCTTGGGCTGCAACTGCCATCTGCAGACTCAGGGTCCAGCTGGTGGTCGCCTAGAAGGTAAAGACCCAGCAGCCAAGAGTCCCTCTGGGAGAGCCACAGCCTCCTACCCAGGTAGTGGAGCACTCGGTGGTCCAGCCCTATACCCAGGCAGAGCTGATGGAGTTGGGGTGTAATGCAGGCAGACACCACTGGCAGCCTGGTTACTGAAGTTGTGGGACATAAGGGCGATGGCATCATCATCTCTGGAACAGAGATGGGCCATAAGGCCACATGTGAGGGCTGCTGCCTGTGCTGCCCCCGTGACTAACAGGAGAAATGGGCCTGTAAAGGTTACCTGAACACAGATGTGGGTAGATTTGATTGAGGGTGGGGCAGATAAGGAGAAATTGGATGGCAAGCCTTTTTGGAGCTTTGGCAGTAGCTTGAGTCGGAACAGAGGTTCCAGCCACTGAAAAAGCAGAGGAAGCAGGTGGTCCCGGCATCTGCCAGGAAAATGGCAAACGTTCATGTTCAGCTAAGAACTCTCAAGGCAGCAGAGGTCTCAAATGTGTTTGACCCCGCCAGGCCCTGTGAGCTTGCTGAGGGATTTGGATGGGGCTTGTGGCAATGGACAGGGCACTTATGGAAAGGTGCTGAGGTCCGTTAATAAAGAGCTGTATGGCTAGTTGCCTGTAATACTTTTACCTTGGTGATTTGCTCGGACAGCTGGGCTGTCTGTCTATCATGAACTGATCTTGGACTGCAACTATGGGAGACCCTTATGGGGGAGTCTGTGGCACCTGTGGAGGCCCTGCTTCACTGGGAAGCTGCTCTCACCCAGTTGCAGAGATGTACCAAGGTCACTTTTTTCAAAGGACACAACCTTGGACTATACAGGCTCTCCTACCTACCATCAGCTGGGGAGCTAGAGGTGGGCCTCCAATTAATTTCCTAGAAAGAGTGCCCAGGGAGACATTGTGAGGGGCACCTTTGTAAATGTTATTTTTGGTATGTAATTTGGTATCTATTGTGAGGTGAGCAACACTAAAGGTGTGGAATGTGGGGCAGCTGTGTTAGGCTTGCTCCCTGGTTTACCGGCTGCAAGCCCTTTGCCTGATTGGTAGGTGAGTGTGTGGCTGCACCACGTGTGTGTGGTCTATATAAGGCTATGGGTGCTTGCACTCAGGGGGATTGCAGATGCATGATTGTCTGCCTGCCAATGTGAGGGGCCATTTTGCTGTTTGTTTGCCTGAAAGGCGGTTTCCCCTGCCCATGTGCTTGTCCACTATAGTGAGACTTTATTAAACAGCATGGCCCAACCCTTTCCGGCTCTGCAGTTTTTCTACCATCTGCCCGAATCCAATGGGAACCTGCCTGGCCTTGGCAGTGCATTACAGCACTGTAAAGTGGATTATAATTTTGTTTAGAGTGGTTGTTCCGGAAGCCTTGAGGCATGGCAAGAGTGTTTTCTTTTATTCACAGAGGAAAGAAATAGACACTGTGAAGCAAAGTGGCATTCACTGAAGGGTCTGGACCACATCCCTTGGGTGTCCCTCCTTTGTACGTGAGCCTCCCCGTGGCTGCTCTGTCGTGTTGTTTGACCCTGTCTCGCCTATGAATGTATGTACAGTCATGAGGTACAAAAGCAGAACTTGTCAGTGTGTTTTATATAATAAATAAATAAGTGTAAGATACAATAATGTTACCAGTTTTCTATGTTCTCTATGCTCGAAGCTTCTGTAACTATAGGAGCTGGACATCTGATGAATCTCTGTGAGTTTATGCAACATTATTGATAGCTACAACTGCATAGGACAGAGCAGTGCATTGCAGCAAACAAACTGACTTTACGGTCCCGTTATTATTACTGGTACAGGACTACATTGTAAAGCACAAGAAGTTACAAGCTATAAAATGCACATTGCTTCATGCCCCTGTGACAATCGAGGTAAAATGACATGCCAGCACAGGTAATACCCACGGACTCACATGGCAGCTCTTTACCCTTGAGGAAGCTGGCTGTTAATGCTGTGAAGTGTCCCATCTCAGTTCTTCCCTCTGTGGATACAGTGTGGTTTCCTCAGATCATTCTGTGGGAAAAAATTGATTTGAAACAAGACCATGCTATTTATTTATTACTTTAAATTATTATCTTTGCCTGACCTGGTGGTGGCACAGCAGATGAAGCATTGAACTGGGAAGCAGAGAATCCAGGTTTGAAATCCCAATGTCACCGGCTTGAGTGTGGTCTCATCTGGCTTGAGTGTGGGCTCATCAGATTGAGCGTGGGGTCACTGGCTTGAGTGTGGGATCATAGACATGACCCCGTGGTTGCTGACTTGAGCCCAAGATTACAGGCTAGAAGTCCAAGGTCGCTGTCTTGAACAAGGGGTCACTCGGTCTGCTGTAGCCCCCAATCAAGGCACATATGAGAAAGCAATCAAGGAACAACTAACATGCCATAACAAAGAATTGATACCTCTTATCTCTCTCCCTTTGTGTCTGTCTGTCCCTCTCTCTTGCTCTCTCTGTCTCTGTCAAAAATAAATATTATCTTCATGTAAACTCACTCATTTGATCAGTAAGTGTTTATTGAGAGCCTTCTATGTTCCAGCTACCGTTCCAGGCTCTTGTGATAAGTCAGTGAACCAAACAAATATTCCTTCCCTCATGGAACTACATTCATGTGGGAGACTGACCATACAAGGTAAATATAGCAAGTCAGTGAATGTCCTGGTGTGTTAGAAAGTGATACATGTCCTGGGTATCCTGGGAAAAGAAAAGGTGGAGGCACTTGCTCCTAGACACTTTTTGCTCTCTACATTCATGAGGGCATATTATTTCTTTTCACCCCAATAAATCTTATCACTATGCTTAAACTTCTCAAAAAAAAAAAACCATCAGGAAAGAAAAGATCGAGCAGTTTCAAGGGATCGGAAAGGTTAAGGAGAGCGGTAAAAGAGGAGGGTTAGTGTTCATGGTTTTAAACAAAGGGCTGAGAGGAGGTCTCATTGGTCAGGTGCTATTTCATCAAAAAAAGAGGTGAGGGAGATAGCTATGCATGCAGGAGAAACATAAATCAGATTGTGTCTGTCCCCAACATCCTCCTCACACTCAATGCCTTTTAGTTTTCCCTTAACTCCTACAAGTAAGTGTGACCCTTTAACAGGCTCCAGAAGACTGTTTCTTCTCTCAAACCTTATCACATTCTTCTCTTAGCTCAGCTCTCATGCTGCTCCAGCCACACTGGTCAACCCTCTGTGCCTTCAAGCCCCCACCCTCTTTGCTGCCTGAGACCTTCTTCCCTGGGGGTTTATCATTGTTTGGTCCCTAAGCATTTTCTCATCTTCAGGTCTCAGCTGGAAAACCACCTCCTTAGGGAGGCCTTCCTGTGCTCAGAAAGTCAAAACTGGCCAGCCCCCTAGTTATTCTACCATATCACCCTATTAATGTTTATCACAATCTGGCATTTTCTTATTTATATACAGGGGGTTCTTGGGTTGCAACTCATTTCTGTTCCTACGATAGTTACGTAACCCGAATTTGGGTGTAAGTTGAAACACACCCCACCCTAAGTCACTTATCTAGCCTAACACAGTTATAAAATCATAATCTAGAACATAAAAACATTGTGCTTTTAACAGTCCAAAATGGTATAGGTAAATGTACTGGGGGATGCCAACTCCTCACTCCTAGTCAGTGTTACTGTGTATTCTTCCACCACCTGCAACCAAACTAGTTTGCTCATGTAATCTGTAAGTATGACACTAATGATGTAAGCCTAAACATTCACGTCTCAATTTTTTAAAAAGTTTTTATGGGAGTGAGCTTCGTTAATTGTATGTCAAGACTGTTGTAACCTGAAGAACCTCTGTATTTGTTTCCTCATGTTGTCTGTCTTTCTCCTTTAGAATGTAAGCACAGTGAAAGAAGTTTACACATAGAAAGTAAAATTATCCTTCTTATTTTTAATTTTATGTCTAAAATTTAGCAAATAGCAAACACCCAATATATTTGTTAAGTGAACAAATGCGTACATGCTTGGGTGTATAAGGCTTGATTTGCGGCAATTTAATGCTTACGGAATACTTACCAACCCAGCCATCCCCATCATTGCACATACACATAGACATAAATAATGCTTTTGTGATGTTGCAGAGGAAATGACTGCAGATTAGGGAGAGTTAATTTGCACCAATCTGTTCTCTCTACAGAAAGATCAGTTAGGCCAACCTGAGGTGAGTAGTGGGTTTACAGATAGATTAGCTCTAGAGTATGCTGAAAGTGGCTGAGATGACAACTGTTTTAGAGAGCATCAACTCCGTAGCAGATTAAATTAGAAAGTGAGATGACCATTTATTGATATTTCAAAGGCTATCTATTCATCTACCATAAATCTATGTATCTGTTTTTATCAATCATCTATTATCTATAGCTGTCAATCAATCAATCAATCTATCAGTTACCATCTTTATATCTACCTACTTATCTATCAGAAAGATTCTGAACTAGAATCTTGTCAAATCTCGAAGCTGGTCCCAATAGAATCTAGATATCAGCACAACTGGATAGCTTCTTAAAGAGCTTGTAATTACAGAGTAATGGGTGGTACCAACTGCTTAGTTTCCACTGTTTTCAAAAGAGCTGTTCTTGGCAATATGTTTTACTCTCCTAAAATGAGGTGGGAGACAAAGAAAAGCAAAAGATGAGTGGTATTTCCTTGGGTTTACATTGATTTTCTTTAGAAACCAAATCAAATGTGGTAGTCCATAGAAGGCATTCTACTAGAAGAGAATCTGTGGAATTAAAAGGTATGAATATATATATTTTTAAATTAAGTGAGGGGTGGGGAGGCTGGGAGGCAGAGTGACAGATTCCTACATGTGCCCCCACCAGGATCCACCCAGCAAGCCCCCTACAGGGCAATGCTCTGCCCATCTGGGGCCGTGGCACCGTTGCTCGGCAACCGAGTTACTTCAGTGCCTAAGGCAGTGGTTCTCAAACTTTTTGAAGTCGGGGCGCATTTAAAATCCTACAAATAATTGTAGGCGCACTATATACATTTTTCTGAGAAATATGTTATAATAATTAAGTCAAATATTAAAAAGATATATAAAGTCCAAGCATGTTTTTATTATAATTAAATAAAATAAATACGACAAAATTAAATTTATCCTGACATTAAAAAACATTTTATGTTAAATTTTTTGAGTTATGCTTTTTAGAATTTGTAAAAAAAGGGGGTTAAAAATAATAAAGAGACAAAAATGTTATCTTTTTCTATATATAGATACATTTTTAGTAAGATTTAGTAAATTTGGCAGGTGCTGGTGCGAATGTGTTTTTTCATTCTTGTGTTTATGAGAAACATGAGCCTGATGTGTCCTAGTGATTTCTTCAATGTTTGGGTATATATTTGAAAGGCAAATTCTCATTTCATTTATGAGAAATATGAGCCTGATGTGTCCTAGCGATTTCTTTAGTGTTTGGGCATATATTTGAAAGGCAGACTCTCATTTTCTCATCAATATATTGAAGAACTCCTCTTTTTACTCTTGTGTTGAGTGCAGAAAACTCCACCATACATATCATCTTAACTTTACACCAAACAAAGAATAGAAGAAACTTGCCTCCAGTTTTTCCGGGGAACATGGGGGGTAGTGTAAACAATCCAGCACCATAGTTTAACAGCCTTTTGCAACCTAATTAGGCAAATGAGGTGTGGGGTTGGGCAGATTGTCAGCTTACAGCCAATTCCCCACACCTCTGTCCCCCAAAAATCTAAACTCCAAAAACCCTGTTGGTGTTTTGGTCCCCAACAGGCATATATTTCTCTGGAATACTATAGTGCACACCTGGAAATCTTCTAGGGTGCAACAGTGTGCCCTGGCATACACTTTGAGAACCACTGGCCTAAGGCAAGGCCATGAAGCCATCCTTAGCTCCAGGGGCCAACTTGCTCAAATCATTTGAGCCATGGCTGCAAGACAGGAAGAAAGAGAGTGAGAAGGGGGAAGGGGAGGGGTAGAGAAGCAGATGATTGCTTCACCTGTGTGCCCTGATAGGGAATTGAATCTGAGACTTCACACGCTGGGCTGATGCTCTACCGCTGAGCAAACCAGCCGAATATTGTAAAGATGCAATACTTGTTGTCAAAATGCTTTCCATAAAGGTTAAGGATTTCATGAACAGGTGGGTGAATAAATAAATTAAAGATGGGAGATGCATTTTATTTGAGAAGTTTTTGAGAAGGCAACATGTTGTAATAGAAAGCTCAAGGGCTTATGATTGCTTCAGGATATATCTAAAACTGGAATAATTCCGGGGAATTAGCATAACCTCTAAAGAAGAATATTGCATTTTAAAAAAATGTGAAAAACAACTTCATTCTGTAAGTTCAAACAAGAATGGTATGCCTAATTTTTCACCTATCCATTAGTAAAGATTAAAGGGCAATAATAGTGATGAAAAGAGTGTAGTAAGATTAACATTCTCAATCATTGCTGGTGTGAAGGTTGTATTAACAACCTTTCTGAAAAGAAATTTGGTAAAATGTAGTAAGAGTCTTAGCAATTCTCATACCTTTTATTTCAATTGTTCATCTTTTAACTGATTTTCTTGCCGAGCAAGATTTGTGCATTAAGGAAGTTTATTGCAGTTCTTTTTGTAATAGAGAAAATCGGGCAGCACCAAGAATGGTTAACTAAATGATGGAATATCTATATAATAATATATCGTGCTACCATTAAAACTTATGAGTATGATGTGATGCTAAGTTAAAAAGCAGGAAATGAAATTATGTATGGACTATAAATTCAATTATGAGAAAGAAAATATGCTGGGAAACTATTAAGTGAAACTAGTAAACTATTAAAATAAAATTGGTGAAAATATTGAGTGATTACTTCTGGATAGTGGAATTATAGATTTTTTTCTCTTAAATATTTGTACCTTTCCCAAAAAGAATGATTATTTTGATCATCAAAATTTTTTTTTTTTTTTTTAGTAAAAACTTTGGTGGAAAAACTAGATTCTAATTAGGCTCTTCCACATCCTAGTTATGTGACATTTGGAAAATTATTTAGTATCTTTGAGACTCAATTCATCACCTGTAAAACAGGGAAAGTAACTTTTAGTTTGCAGAATTGCTGTGATGCTTAAACAAAATATTGTATTAAGAGCTTAGTAGAATTAAACAATAAGTAGTACTTATAATTATTACTCTGGGGTTCAAGTTGATTAAAAGCTGGTAGAAGTATGTTTTTAACTTTATCAATTCTTTTATTTTTTATTGCATGTCAACATTATACAGAAAAAAATAACCATTTAATATCAAACTTCAATTAATTGTGTATCTCCTGCTGATATTTTTGAATGCTGAAACTTAAATTTTTACATGAATATAATTAGTAAGCAGAATAATTCATATTTTATTTAACACCTTTGGGCCTCATTTAAACAATTTTGTATATAACTTCACATGTTAATATTATTTAATGGCTATGTAAAAGCTATAATAGCAATGACAATACACCAAAATAATCTTGTTCATTTCCCAATTGTTAGTCTTTTTTTTTTTTTTTTTGTATTTTTCTGAAGCTGGAAATGGGGAGAGACAGTCAGACAGACTCCCGCATGCGCCCGACCAGGATCCACCCGGCATGCCCACCAGGGGTGATGCTCTGCCCACCAGGGGGCGATGCTCTGCCCCTCCGGAGCGTCGCTCTGCCGTGACCAGAGCCACTCTAGCGCCTGGGGCAGAGGCCAAGGAGCCATCCCCAGCGCCCGGGCCATCTTTGCTCCAATGGAGCCTTGGCTGCGGGAGGGAAAGAGAGAGACAGAGAGGAAGGAGGGGGGAGTGGAGAAGCAAATGGGCGCTTCTCCTATGTGCCCTGGCCGGGAATTGAACCCGGGTCCCCCCCACGCCAGGCCGACGCTCTACCACTGAGCCAACCAGCCAGGGCCTTGTTAGGCTTTTAAAAAAATTTTCAGAAATAAAATTGCTAGAAGCATGTTTGTAAAAGTAGCTTCCGCCCACTTTTAAATACAGGTTAAGCAAAAGTAGTTTTATATAATACAATAATTAGTAAATAATAATATACAAATAGATTTTTACTTATTCACAACTGTAAACCTACTTTTGCCCACCCCTATATTTTCTTGAGAATATGCTACTCAAAGTGAGTTAGTATGTCAAAAGATAGATTGATTACATAGCTCTTGTTGTATTCTTCTAAGTAGCTCTTTAAAAGGTTACTAATATACTACAATTCTAACGGTATGAAGATACAGGCAATTTAAAAAAGTTTTGCTATTATAATTGCATAACTAGGTCTCATTTGTTTCTTTTTTTTCCTTCTTTTCTTTTTAATTCAGTGAGAGGAGGGGAGGCAGACTGACTCCCACATACATCCCAACTGGGATTCACCCAGCAAGCCCACTAGGGGGCAACGCTCTGCCCATCTGAGGCTGTTGCTCTGTAGCAACTGGGCTCTTCTTAGTACCTGAGGCAGAGGCTATCCTCAGCACCTGGGGAAAACTCGCTCCAATCGAGCCATGGCTGCAGGAGAGGAAGAGAGAGAAAGAGAGAAAGAGAGAGAGAGAAAAGTGAGAGGGGGAGGGGTAGAGAAGCAGATGGGCACTTCTCCTGTGTGCCCTGACTGGGAATCGAACCTGGGACATCTACATGCCGGGCTAATGCTCTACCACTGAGCCAGGGCAGGCCACATTTGTTTCAATTTTTAGTTTTAATATTAGGACATCTAAATATCATCCTTAGCATTGATTTTTATTTGTATCTTCTCATTTGTTCTCTATTGTTTTGTAAATTTGCCTAGTGAAAGTTAGAAAATATGGATTTACATCCACTTTCAAAAAATTCTTCATGTGTGCAAATAACTTTATTCTATTTCTTCTTTTGTCTCTTCTTATTTAGGATGTAGCTTTCACTTTCTCTTAGTGGATCTCACCTACCTTGTCGGTAATGTTTTCAGTTGTTATAAAGTTCTTTTGGCCACTGTTGGGATGAGAATTCTAGTTCTTTAATTTTCACTTTTATAATGTTTTATTTATTTATTTTTATTAATTTACTTTTTAGCAAGAAAGAGACAGAGAGAGAGAGACAGAGAGAGAAAGAGATAGGCAGATAGGGAGAGAGATGAGAAGCATCAACTCATAGTTGCGGCACTTTAGTTGTTTATTGATTGCTTTCTCATATGTGCCTTGACCAGGGGGCTCCAGCCGAATCAGTGACCTCTTACTCAAGCCTGAGACCTTGGGCTCAAGCCAGTGACCATGGGGTCACATCTATGATCCCACGCTCAAGCCAGTGACCCTGTGCTCAAGCTGGCAAGCCTGCACTCAAGCTGGATGAGCCTGCGCTCAAGCCGGTGACCTAGGGTTTCGAATCTGGGTTCTTAGCATCCCAGGCCAACGTTCCATCCACTGAGCCACCGCCTTGCCAGGCTATAATATTTTATTTTATGTAAAGTGCATTTAATTTCTTTTTCTGTACTGATTTCCAACCAGTCTTTCTACCAAATGCTGTTAAATGTTTATTTTTTTCATTCAAATTATTAGTCTTAGTTAAACTTTCTATTTAGTATCATGAACTATTTAGAAACATTGTTAATTAAAGATTATTTTCAAAAGATGCATTTTAATGCTCAAAAGACAACTTTATCATTAGTAATGCCTAATTTATATATAAAAAAATTATCTCCCCAGATTCTAACATGCCCATTTGCTTATTATTATTTTTAGAGAAAGGAAGAAAGGGAAGAGAGAGGCATCGGCTTGTTGCTCCATTTAACACTTCTCATATATGCCTTGACTGGGGTTCAAACCATCAACCTCAGTGCTTTGGGCCAGTGTTCTACCCAATGTGCCATTAACCAGGGGACTAACATAATCATTTGAATGGAGGAAGACCATTTTGGATGTAGTAGAAAGGCAACTAGTTCCAACCAGGATTTCTTTCTTAGAGATAGCGAGTGTTGTATGCAATCAGTTGCACAGTCTGCATTTAATCTAGTTGTATGTATATTTTTAAAAAGCATGAATTGGATTACAGTCTATTTCCAGATATACATGGCCAGTTTGATGACAGAATTCATTTTACTAATATGAAGGGAACTTTGATAGCTCCCAATTTCTTTTTTTGCATTTTTCTGAAGCTGGAAACGGGAGGCAGTCAGACAGACTTCCGCATGTGCCCGACCGGGATCCACCCGGCATGCCCACCAGGGGGTGATGCTCTGCACCTCTGGGGCATCACTCTGGTGCATCCAGAGCCATTCTAGCGCCTGAGGCAGAAGCCACAGAGCCATCCTCAGTGCCCGGGCCATCTTTGCTCCAATGGAGCCTTGACTGTGGGAGGGGAAGAGAGAGACAGGAAGGAGAGGGGGAGGGGTGGAGAAGTAGATGGACACTTCTCCTATGTGCCCTGGCTGGGAATCGAACCCAGGACTCCTGCACGCCAGGCCAATGCTCTACCACTGAGCCAACCGGCCAGCTCCCAATTTCTTACAAGGGAAAGTGGAAACTATTTTGCCTGACTTTATGGAGTTCCAACTTCCCACTCAGCCTCTTCTGGCATCCCCATTCCACTTCCTGCCCTCTTACTCTTCCTGCCCACTCACCCCTACCTTCATCTTTCTGCCATTTTCACCTTGTCCATGAATTTCTTCCACATGGGGTTCCCTATGTTACTTAAGATATTGATTTGGATGCTTTAACAGATATTTTAATAGTGACTGAAATAGGAGAGGAGGTTTATTTCTATTTCATAAAAATGAGCTGATGGACAGACAGGAGTAGGCTGTGCTTGTTGTTCCATTGGGTCACCCAGGGCCCTGGTGCCTTCTACTTTGTTGCTCGGCCTTTGCCTGGGGTTTTTGCCTTTGTCCACATGGTCCAATCCACTACTAACATCTGCATCTCAGTCTATGGAAAAGATCAGAATAGGAAATAGAAAATAAGGAACTTCTTTTTAAGGATAGGATCCAGAAATTGCGAACAACACATTTACTCCCTTCAGAATTTAGTTGCATGGTCCTCACTAGCAGGAAGGAAGGCTGAAATCTCTAATGACTATGTGCTCAATTAAAACCCAAAGTGGAAATAGGGTGCAGGGAGTGTATTCTATTATAAAAAGAAGGAGATGATGAATAATGGGAATTTCCTTATTATCTTTCCCATTTTCTCTGTGAAGTCTTTTCTGAGGTCCTTAAGCAGAATTGGTTTCTCTGTCCTCTGGGCCCCATATTTAGGGTAAATAATATTTGTACATCTCTCTCTTTCCCATGAGTCTCTATACTCAAGTACAAGCATAATGTTTCCTTCTTCTTGGGATTTACCATCTTATTTCACACTTATAGAGGTATTACTTTTATTTTTCAGGGTCAGACACTATCTGTCACATTAACTTCTTACTTGGAAGATGAAATTTACCTTTCTTTCACCTCCCTCCTGTAATGCACACACCTTCCTATGTCTTCATCCACTCAGTATAGTTAGCTATATAATAATTTTAATTTATGTCAACATTTGCATTGTGTTTAAATAATTATGACTTTGTAAGTGCTATTCATGTATTGAACCATGTAGGTTAATTTAATAACTTCCCATCTGGTCCAAATATGTTGTCTTCTCTTGAGCTTGTAATTGTTTGTTTTAAAAAATATTGTTATTCACTATCTATGTACTTATCACTGAATTCAATCTACACTTTCCTGAAATGGTATAAACCTTTTCTCAATATGTTTAAATACATTAAGCATAAATTTTCTTGAATAACACAAGCCTTCTTATGTACTTCACCTAGAACTGTTCATTTTTTTAGTCTTTTTGTTGCTGAGTAGTGTCCTATTGTATGGCCAGACATCTAAATGCCTTTGACTACTCATCTATATTACTAAAACATTTTTGAGCATATGCCCCGCTATTTACATACTCAGTATATTTGTACTGTGGTACTGATATATTTTACACATTATAAAATGACATAAACATCTAGAAGCTAAGATAGTACAGAAAGAAATACAACCTATTTTCCTCATGCATATCAGTGCATCATCCTGACTAGTCCCTGGGTGGACACGTTTGGGTGGACATGTTTGGTTGCCATTATACTCAGCTTCACTTGGCTAACATGATGTTTTCAACGTGGTTTATTATATTTCCTCTAAATTTAGTTCCTCCTCCTGCTTTCCTTGTGCATGAAATCAGTCTTTTCTTTCTTTCTTTCTTTCTTTCTTTCTTTCTTTCTTTCTTTCTTTCTTTCTTTCTTTTTTTGGTGACAGAGACAGAGAGAGGGACAGATAGGGACAGACAGACAGGAAGGGAGAGAGATGAGAAGCATCAATTCTTCATTGCAGCTCCTTAGTTGTTCATTGATTGCTTTCTCATTATGTGCCTTCACTGGGGGACTATAGTAGACCCAGTGACCCCTTGCTCAAGCCAGCGACCTTGGGCTCAAGCTAGTGAGCCTTTCTCAAACCAGATGAGCCCGCGCTCAAGCTGGCAACCTTCAGGTTTCGAAACTGGGTCCTCCGTGTCCCAATCTGATGCTCTATCCACTGCGCCACCACCTGGTCAGGCTGAAATCAGTCTTTTCACTCAATTACACCAGATTAGTAAGAGTTACCTTCACCCACCTCTTTCTAATTTCTTATAAACAATCTTCAATCCAAAAATATCTTTTGGGTTCATCCAATAAAGACCCATCATGGTCTTGTCATATTTACTACTGCTTGGATCAAATACAAAAAAACTGTATTTTTCTAGGAAATTATCTGTTTTTTTCTTTAGGTTTTCACATGTGTCACTACAAGTTTTATGTAATATTCTATTATAGTACTTTTAGCCTCTCTAGGACTTGTTAATATGCCATCTTTTCACATTCCTAATTTTACTGTTTTGTTCTTTTTTTTCCTTAATCAAGCTTGGGAGGATTTTGTCTATTCTGTTAGTTTTTCAAAGAACCAATTTTCAAATTTATTCAGTTCTGTTTTCCATTTTATTAATTTCAGCTTTAATCCCTCTAAGGTATAGTTTAGATCACATCACTCCTTTCTTGGTAAGCCTGCAATGACTCCCCATGGCCCTCTGAATTAAGTACACACTCTTTAGATGGGAACTCTTGGCTGTAAGGAGATGTGTACTGAATGGAGCTCTTTCTCCATTGTCAGAGAGGGAGAGCTCGAGTTGTGTGGAGAAGAAAACCAAGTCTGCAAACCAGCCGGGTAATCTGTTTAGCTATGTTACACAACACCTTTCATGTTTAACATCAGGGGCAGATCACTGACCTTTAGCAAGGTTCTGAAATAGACCTTGCTTTCCTGAAAGTTTGGGATATAAATAATATTTATATATAATGTCTGCAATACCATAGGATCAGTTTCTTGAGCTGTAATTAAATAGGACTCTTGCTATAAATTCTTTAGTTTCTGATGGCATGCAACAGCTGGTGACCTTAGTTTTTAAATAGTGTTTTCAGAGGAGGAGGAAAGAATAAGAGAAGGTCAGTAATATGGTGCAGCTTCTGAGACTTTTGTGAATACTTTGGTCTAGTAAATATCTCCACTCACAAGGTGAAACATATTAGTTCATTCTGCCTGCAGCAACTGGAACTGGCATTGAAGGTAGCCTATATAAATGGACCATCCTGGTCATGGTTTACCTATTTGATTGAGAGGCAATATTTATTATTTTTGGTGAACTTAGGCAATTGACTTGATTTCTTTTCTTTTCTTTCTCCCAGAGTAACCTTCTCAAAATCTGATGGATTTGAGATCTTTTTTCTGTTCTACGAGAGAAAAAAAATTCTACCAGTTGCCAAAAAAATTACTATATTCAGGAGAAAGTGGCTGGGGTCCTTGTGAGTTTTCCTGAAGGTGTTGCATGAGAAGACTTTGGCCAAGATCACTCTCTTGATGGCATCCTTCACTGGCTGTGGTCCCAAACTCATTATGGCTTGCTAGGCATAGCAGGTAACAGGTGATCTAAGACATTAAGGAGATTTATTAACATGAATTTGGTAGAAAACAAGTATGAATTCATGTGTAATTTGTACCCAAGGGTTTTTATGTGTGATAGATTGCTCTGTGGTGATTTTGGAAAATGGATATATGTGGGAAAGTACATAGCTAGTGAAGAATATGGTGATAAAATAACATTTAAGACTTCATTTCAAACTTTAAAAATTAAATATTTTTATTTGATTTGTTTCTGATCACAAATCTATAAAGATTCAGTATAAAAATTCAAGTAGAAAAGATAAAAATAAAACTCATCCAAGTTCCAGAGAAAATCACTCTTAATATATTACTTCTGTCCTTATGATCTTTTTTTCTGTCTCATGTCAACTTAACAAAAATGCAACTATATTAGAAAAATTAATAACATGCTACAGCAGCTTAAAAAATGGTAGTTAATGGGTTGACTTTCTTTTCACTGTCCTCTCACCTTGTACCAAGCTGGCTTATGACTCACTGATAACCAGTTATGTGGCTGAAGTGACTCTACTGTAATTTCCAAGGCGAGGTCAGAAAAGGTGATGCAGTTTCTACCTTGTTCTTTCTAACACTTGTGCTGGAGCCCTGAGCCACCATGCAAGTTCCGCTGCCTGAAGCAGCCATTCTAAAAGGGAGGCCACCCCATATGAGGAGCCCATGTGGGCTGCAGCCAGCAGCCCGAGCCCGTTTCCTAGCTGACTGCCGTTTTAGGTAGCCAGTCCCGGCGAGACTTCACGACTGAGCTTTCATTTTCACTGTAATAACTTGAGAGATCCCAAGCAAAGACTACCCTGTTGAGTCCTCAAATTCCTGACCTACAAGTTTTTGAGAAAAAAAAGAAAAGAAAATGGAATAATTGGAGTACTTTGTTATATAGCAATAGTAACTGGAACACATGCTGAAAACAAATCAATGAACAAACTTAGCAGCATACTGTGAACTCTTTAGATTCATTCCGTTTCCTTCTGTATCATTTTAATGGTTGCATAGCAATTTTATCGTATGAAAATAACATTTTTTAAATTAATTCCCCGGCATTGAATAATTAGATTACCTTATAGCTTAACATTCTAGCTGAATCTTTGTACATATCTATGATTTATTTATTTCTTTTTAAAAAATGTACAAATGGTGCAAATTTTATTTATTTTAAATTATTTTTATTTATTTATTCATTTTTAGAGAATAGAGACACACACACACAGAGAGAGAGAGAGAGAGAGAGAGAGAGAAGAGGGACGAGCAGGAAGCATCAACTCCCATATGTGCCTTGACTAGGGCAAGCCCAGGGTTTTGAACTGGCGACCTCAGCCTTCCAGGTCAACACTTGATCCACTGCGCCACCACAAGTCAGGCGTCTATGATTTATTTCTTAAGATAATTTACCAAAATTCTAAAGGTAGAAGTGCAGAGTTATATTTAATGCTTTTAACCTGTACGTTCAAATTATTTTCTACCAGTAGTATCTGTGCACTTATACACACATACACACACTCACACAGAATAGAGGATCAGCTGGCTTGAGTTCCAGCTTGCATGATCTTGAGCAAATTAGTTAAACTCTCTAAACCTCATTTTAGTCATTTCATTGCTATGAAAGTTAAATGAGGTACAGTAGTGAAGTACCAAGCATAGAGAGGCCATTTAGAGTGTTAATTGTTCTTGTAATTACTTTCTAAGAGTGAAGTAATCACCCCTAGATTTCTTTCTCCTACTGTCTCCACCTGCTGGGCGATCCTGCTTCCCTCCTGGCGCTGACCCTGTCTCCTGGCCTCGGGTGCCTTGCACATAGCTGTGTGATCAGCCCTGAGTGAGCCAGTAGCTGACAAGTTTTGGAGGTATTACTTCTGCCAGCTAGTGGATTCATTTTAGGAGGCAATACTTAAAAGCAGAGGCATTTTAAAGACCAGTGGAGTGAGATTCTTGGCACCTGCCACACAGAGGGAGCAAATGTTTCTGGGGAGGGAGGCCACTTCATCATTACACCTTTCAAGCCACATGCCTTGTGCACTTCTAGTCATGAGCCTGACCCTGTTCTTAGGCAACCTGCATAGGACAGCTGGACTTCCTTCTAATAAGATAAGATAAGAGAGAGAGAGAGAGGAGTGAGAAAACTAAAACACGCAGACAGTTCTTTCACATTACGTTTGAATTACTTTTGGGAGATATCATGTGAGCTCTGAAAAGTGTGTGAAGGGAAAAGTGGTCGCAGATGTGGGGCAGGATCAGGGCAGCAGCTCTACAGGCTCTTGGGAGCATGTTTGGCTTGAGTAGCTGAGAAAAACTGCTCTTCACAAATGATATCTGCAAGGTAACAGCAGGTGAGAGGGAATGAATGATGTTGGGGAGATTTTCTGAGCCATTTCTATCTCTCCGTTCTTCTTTAGTCTCAGTCATTCCAGAAAGTTGTCTACTTAAAAAAGGAAAGAGTTTTCTACATCTTTAATTTTATTGAAGCCTTTTGGCCTGATCTGTGGTGGTGCAGTGGATAAAGCGTCGACCTGGAACGTTGAGGTCACCAGTTCAAAACCCTGGGCTTGCCCGGTCAAGGCACATGTAGGAGTTGATGCTTCCTGTTTCCCCCCTTCTCTCTCTCTCCTCCTCCTGCCTCTATAAAATGAATAAATAATATTAAAAAAAACTTTATTGAAGTCTTTATATAAGATCCATGCCTTGCTTGAAAAGATGTTTACTTTTCAAAAATTTAGACAGTCATAATGTAAATACACTGTTATGTGGCAGCTGTAGAAACTTCTTCAGAGACAGGGACTAGGGAAGATGTTCTTTATTTTAAAACAATGTGAAATATTTAAAAAATAAATTATTTTCATTTTGGGCATTCCCTTTTAATCTTTGTCTACTTACCCATGTATTAGGTCTGCAAATTTTCTCATACATACTCAGATGTTAATATATATATATATATATATATATATATATATATATATATATATATATATATATATCTTTTTTTGTTTGTTTATATAAGGCCAGTTTGATCTTCCTCATGAATTTTCATTTGTGTCTTGGTTGCAAGAAAAATGTTAAAAACTCGTTTTTTGCTAAGGGGTAAATTCAGTCTGAGGCAATCATTTACACAGTTTTTATAGATGTTCAGATGCTTCAGATAAAATGGTCCCTCCTCAGGCCCACCCCTATCCTCCACCTCTTAGAAGGATCTGGCTGTTGAGAGAGAGGAGATAGAAGGAGATGGGGGACTTGAATCTTTAGACATCCCTTGGGATCCTTATTTATTCTTGTCAAATTGTCAGCCTGGTGGCTTCCTGGAAGGGTGGCTGCTGTGGGAGAGCTGGCCTCACAGTGAGTGTTGACTGGCAGCCGAGGTTGAGGCTTCTGTCGGCAGAGACTTCACTCTGTGTGGGCAAGGCCAGGGGTCTCTCATAGGAACTTGGCATCACTCGCCTTGTCACTCTTGGTGCTGCAGGCCCTTTGAGTCTGTGCAGCATGCCACAAGTGGCCCCTGGGCTAGTTCTTCCATTTTGTTTCTCACTGTGGTGGGTCCCCGGGCTGGTTCTCAGCTGCTACCTACCCTCTGTGTCTGCCCTCAGGGATGTGCAAGGACTCCTGGATCCAGTCCAAGCCACACAGACTCCAGGGTGACTCAGAAAAGCCCTCTGTTACTATTCACATTGTATGCCTGAATTCATTGGCTAACAGCCTCTGGTTTAACATGGGTGAAACACCTTTTGGAATCCAAAACCAAGCAGGGCCAAACTCCTCCTCCCCACCTCCCCAACAAGCTTCCCTCCTTTTCTTGGGGGGTAGGAAACTTTCTAAATAAAACCATGGTCTGCCTGGCAAGGCCTCAATTTTTATATTCTAAGAAGAACATTTTATTTTTAGAATCTCTTCTCTCCCTCAACCTAGCCAGCCATTCAAAACCAACCTCTCATTAAAGAAAAAAGAAAGGTGGTTCTGACAGGTGTGAGGTGGTATCTCATCGTGGGTTTAATTTGCATTTCTTTGATGATTAGTGACATTGAGCATCTTTCCACATGTCTATTGGCTATCCAGATGTCCTCTTTAGAGAAATGTCTATTTAGGTCCTTTGCCCATTTTTAATTAGATTGTATTTTTTTTTTTTTGGTATTGAGTTTTATAAGTTCCTTATACATTTTGGATATTAAGCCCATATCAGTGGTATTGGCAAATATGTCCTCCCATTGAGTGGGTTGTCTTTTTATATTACACCTCTCAGAATGACTATCATCAATAAATCAATAAAAAGCAAATGTTGGCAAGGATGTGGAGAAAAGGGAACTTTGTGTACTGTTGGTGGGAACACAGATTGGTGCAGCCACTGTGGAAAGCAGTATGGAGTTACCTCGAGAAATTAAAAATGGAACTGCATTATGACTCAGCAATTCCACTTCCAGGAATATATCCAAAGAAACCCAAAACACTAATTCAAAAGAATTTATTCAGCCCTTTGGTCATTGCAGTGTTATTTACAATAGCCAAGATTTGGAAGCAGCCTGACCAGGTGGTGGCACAGTGGATAGAGCGTCAAACTGGGATGCGTAGGACCCAGGTTCAAGATCCTGAGGTCGCCAGCTTGAGCGCGGGCTCATCTGGTTTGAACACAGCTCACCAGCTTGGACCCAAGGTTGCTGGCTCCAGCAAGGGGTTACTCGGTCTGCTGAAGGCCCACAGTCAAGGCACATAACGAGAAAGCAATCAATGAACAACTAAGGTGTTGCAACATGCAACGAAAAACTAATGATTGATGCTTCTCATCTCTCTGTTCCTGTCTGTCTGTCCCTATCTATCCCTCTCTCTGACTCTCTCTCTCTCTGTCTCTGTTAAAAAAAAAAATATTTGGAAGCAGCCTAAGTGCCCATTAGTAGATGAGTGGATAAAAAACAAAACTATCCTACAGCACACACAATGGCACTGTAAAAAGAAAAGGAATAGAAACAGTTCAGAGTTTGCAGTCAACTTACTCACAAACAACAGGCTCAGCTGACAGGACACATAAAGCCCCTGCAACAAAGAAGTGTCTGGTCTGAAGTTCATAGTGCTGAGCCTGAGAAACCTGGTCTGAAGGACTAGATTCTTATTTTGGTTTTTCCAAAGGGCTATGAATTTAGACGTGTCACCTTGCTTCTCTCTGCCTTAGTGTCTTCAACTGTAAAGTTGATTTGCAAAGTTACAAGAAGTCTATGGTTCCAGGGTTCATTAAAGAAAGTAAATAAAAATGTCCAGAAAACTGGGACAGCTGTTCTCTCTTTCTATCTGGATTCTTCAATTCACCTTGCTATTGCTGGTTGGCTCTTTGTGGCTCACATCTCCACAAATGTATTATTTTTTTAGAACAATTTCTATCAGTCTACAATATACTATCTAGTCTTCTGTTGCATCATTGGAAGGATCTTGAATCAGAGAGTGCAAAGCACTTTTATTTTTTAAATGAGTTTGATTTCAATAAAAGTGTGACTATGACTACAAGTTATTTTAAATATTTAATGCAAAGTTGGCTGAGATAAGAGTTTAGAAAAGAGCATCAGAGGAAAGAACTACTGGGCTTTGTGTATAGACACAGAATCCTAAATCAGCTTTGAGTTGTTGTGTCAGCCTAACATCAGTGCTGAGAACAGTATATATCATGTGGGTTAGGGCCAAGTTTATTTTTTTAATTCTCAATAATCTACTTTATATATTATTTCCATAATAGCACATGGAACTTAGTGGCTCGAATATTAAATAGCAACTAAAAAACATACCTAGTTGCTTAGAATGGAATATAGATGATTCTTTTTTAAGAACACTAAATAAGGCCCTGGCCGGTTGGCTCAGCGGTAGAGCGTCGGCCTAGCGTGCGGAGGACCCGGGTTCGATTCCGGCCAGGGCACACGGGAGAAGCGCCCATTTGCTTCTCCACCCCTCCGCCGCGCTTTCCTCTCTGTCTCTCTCCTCCCCTCCCGCAGCCGAGGCTCCATTGGAGCAGAGATGGCCCGGGCGCTGGGGATGGCTCTGTGGCCTCTGCCTCAGGCGCTAGAGTGGCTCTGGTCGCAACATGGCGACGCCCAGGATGGGCAGAGCATCGCCCCCTGGTGGCTGGTGGGCAGAGCGTCGCCCCTGGTGGGCGTGCCGGGTGGATCCCGGTCGGGCGCATGCGGGAGTCTGTCTGACTGTCTCTCCCTGTTTCTAGCTTCAGAAAAAAACGAAAAAAAAAAAAAAAAAAAAAAAAAAAGAACACTAAATAAGAAATACTAGGTAATGTTTTTACATACCCCAGTAACAAGATATATAATAGAATTTGTTAAAAAGAAAATCTGCTTTTGGTGTGACTGCAACTAGCTAAACTAAGTCAGATAGCTTCTAATTAACACAGAAATCAGTTTATTTGGGGAAAAACACTTTTGATAATTATGACCTTTTTTTTTTTTTCTTTTTTATAGAACCGAAAGAGCAGAGCCCAGTTTTACCAGCAGGCTTGGTATTGGTTGTTTACTCACATAATATCTTGGGGTGTTTAATTGCCAAAAATATTTTTTAAATGTGGGTAAGGTCAAAATTACTACCAAGTGATTATGATTTAATGACTGTTGCTAAGGTAGGTAGTTTAACAGCTGTTCATCCTGAACTAGGATTGTCTGTACCAGGAGAAACCAGGCTGTGGCAGGTCTTCTTGTTATGAATCTAAACCAGGCCAAGAAGTAAGGCCCAGTGAGGTTGATGGTTCAGCAGAAAGATTTCCTTTTTAACAAAGAGTAACCAACAGTCCTATGTACTGTGAAATAAAAGGAAAGTGAGTTCGATATCTAGGTAGCACATTGGCTTTGCAATCAGAGACTACTGGGTTCAAATCCTCACTCCACCATTACTGGTATGTGAGCCTGGACAAACTCTTTAAGCTTTTTAAATTTTAAAGCCTCAGTTTTCTTATTTGCAAAATAGGAATATTCTTTCTCGTCGAGTTTTTAAAAATAGGATCTAAACAAAACACAGTATGTAAACTGACTTAAAATAGGTGCTTAATAATATCAGTGTTCTTTCCACACTCATACTGGCTCCTGTGCCATCTTGTGATCCTTTGCATTTTCTGTCACAGTGGGAAACGCAAGGCTGAGGCCCAGTGCCATGCAGGGCGATGCGATCGGTGTTATATGTATCCAGTACTCTGAAAAGTGCGTGGCTGCTCCTGCCTGCTGAGACAAGGAGAGAAATAAACTTCCTAGAGACTAACCTGAAATGTCCTCCCTTGATGTAGCACCTCCAACACTGCCTAGGTCAGGATTACGTGGACATGCCCGCTACGCAAAAGCCTGGCACAGCCCTGCTCCCCTGCGTTCTGTGCATGTGCATGTGTGTGCGCGCACACTCTTGGTATCACTGTCCTCTTCTTATTTGTTCCTGAATCCTAGGGCCTCTCTACATAAAGCAAGTCGAAAATAAATATTCTTGGAATGAGTGAATGAATGAGCATTTGAGCTGTGCTGAGGAGAACTGTGCACGTTTGGGATTATATAGTGGAGATGTGCACATTTCAGGAAGAGGGAAGACTACAATCTGCTTTTTCTTCTCCGTTCAAGGTATATATTAAGTAAATTTGTGTCTGCCATATTTTGTTATTTGATCTGGGGCAAATGGTTAAGTGACCATTTTCACGATAGATCATTTTCCTTTGGGCTCAGAGCCATGAGGTAAAGCAGGTCAGGGCACATTTTACTAAGATTCCACCAGAAATCTTCTGTTGAGTGTAGGAGGCCCACGCAGGATCTAGCTCTGCCTCTCATTTGATGGATTTTGAACCTGGGGGAGGGGTTGAGCCCCCCTGCTCCATCCTGCCAAGGCCACAGTGCTGCTCAGAAATGCTGTCCAGCTCTTCCCGTTCAGCGAATATAAAACAAACAAACAAACAAACAAACCATCACCACTTGTTTTTTATGAGTCTTTGTTCGGGCCGTGTTCATTTGTGGCCAGCAGAGATGCACTGGTCAGGAAAGCTCACTCAAGGCCTGTCTGCCCCCAGCTTGGGGGCCAGGCTTCAGGCTGACTGACCCACCTACTGGAACAGTCACATTGTCTCTGACATTGACTCAGCCGCTTAGTTCAGAGACAAAGTCACAGCTTTTATGTGTTCATAAATTTGCAGGAACAGGGAGTTAGAGATGTGCAGCTGTTACAGGCATAAACTGGTTTAACCTGAAGCTAACGAGGCCTAAACTTCTCTGCCTCCAGGCCAGGCAATGCCCTGGGAGGGCCTGAGCAATGTGTTCCTAAGAGCATGTGTTCTTGTAACATTTCCAAAATTTAGTTATTTTTATATTATTTTTCTTGAAAGAGATCTCCACGTACCATTTCCTCCTGGACTGTGGAGGCTTCAGGCCTGGGAAGACCTAGATCTGCTTCTGAGAACTGGTTACTACTGTTTCAAATCTGTTTGCTTAAAGAGAGAACATGTAAAAACATTCCTTGTGTCAGAAATGACCACTTTTCTTCTAATTTCCATTTCTCCTCCTTTCTTTTAACAATAGCACCCTCTAAGTTTCAGGGGGGCATTTGTCCGCTCAGCCAGAGAGTATGTTTCCCAGTTCCTTGCAGTAGTGTGGCCATGGGACTACATCTGGGACAATAGGAGGTAAACTGCAGTGAGACTGTACAAATTTTGGGTCTTAAAGACATAACTGCTTGCCCTGAACTTCTCTGTTCTTCCTTCCCACAGGCTGGGAAGTGGTGATGACTGGAACCCACATGTGAAGGATGGTTGCCTAGCCCTGACTTTCTTGGTCTTTTCACTCCAGTCTCTTAGGTACAAGAAAAATTGAGTCACTTAATTTTTGAATCTTTTAATTAGGGCAGATTAGACTGTACTCTAATTCATTCATTTACTTCTCTTCTCTGTAAAAAAAAAAAAAAAAAGCAAATAAAACAAAAACTCAACCCAGCAAGGATTTATCTCTGGATTTATCCCAATCCTATAAACTAAAACTGAGTCTAAGACAGGCAAAGTTCTAGAAATACCCTCATCAATAGAGTCACTCAAACTTTATTGGCTTCATATTACAAAGAGCACTGGATGGGCAGTTAGGAGATGTGAATCCTATCATTTATTGGGTCACTGGTGGGGAATGGAGGCTCTCTCTGGGCCTTGATATGCTTGTCTGTTTACTGTCAGTAATTATGATTTCATCAGGGTTTGGGGAAAGTCATGTAAGTCCAAATGTGAGCTATCACTTCAGTTTTATATTTATTTATTATTTTACTTTATTTATATTTTGCATTATTCCACAAATGATCTGACAAACTTGGTAATAATACAAACCTGCTAGTTCTTTTGTGAGGAGTAGAGATAATCTATACCAAGTGCTTAGCCCGGGCCTAGCATATTGTTAGCACACCACAAGTGGTGATTTGTCATCAGAAAGTCAGTGTTCAATAAGTGATAGGTTTTTACTATTAATAATGTGCTATTAATAATAATGTATGCCAACTGTTTTGAAACTATATAACTCTGCACCAATACCTGGTGTTGTTGTTGTTGAGCTTATTCTGAAAAAAGTATAAGCACTTACACTGGCAGATATTAAACAAGCAAAGTTGTGTAGGAGATAAACAGGTATGAGTCTCGAGTGTAGTGGACATCAGGGAGGGCAGCTACTCAGCTCATGGTGCCCTTCAGCTGCCCTGTCTCTGGTTTCCTCCCAGTTCCTGACCGTGTCTGACTGGCTCAGGGTGGAGATGCTAGGCCTGGCTGGGCCAGTCAGAGTCCCCATCCTGAGAGATGGAAGGTTGACGGAGTCTCGGCTGGGATTCTGGTGGGGAGCCCTCGGCTTTTGTTAGCCGGAGTCTGGTTCTCTGCCTTGTAACCACAAAACCTTGACTGATCCCTCCAGGAAAACAGCGTTTGCTTTTCCCAGGGTTCGCATTACATGTTTCTGAGACTCATATAAAGGACAAAAAGTGTAAGAGTTTATTTATAAGGCTGAGCAAAATTGGGGAGACGATATCAAATGGAATATTTTTGTAAATATTATTCAGCTTCCTTCTAATTATTGGCTTGCCAGGTATAAACTAAGGAAAAATAGTAAAGCTAGATAGAAATGTTTTTCCTTATCAAATTATAAAACTATTATAGAACCACACTAAGGCTTAATTAATGCATTTTGCATAAAGAAGATAGGCAAGTCAATGATTAAATGCACCATGGTTCGCAGGATCGTTAAGACCACAATGCAAGGGAACCTTGACCTAACTGTAGCCATGTATAAACTACCAGAACTGCGCTCTCAGACTCATCTTAGAGAGAGGGGTTTGGTGAACTGCAGGCTCAGGTTGCCCTCCAAGGGGTGCTTTAATGCTAATATACCAAATGTGCTAATTATAAGGCAGTTTTCTCTTTAAGGTGGCCCCTGAGCACAAATTCCTGAGAGTAGTCTGTTTATGCTGCTTGTAAAACTGCCGTCAAGTGTGTTTTGAAACATAAATAATTATATGAATAATATATGTGGAATTAGACTATTGTAGCTATAAAAATTATGTTTATCTTCAAAGGAATAAATAGAACATATCCTTTATGCGGGTTATATTTATTCCATCCACTTTCATTTTATAGAATTTTTTTTTTGTTGTTGTTGTTTTTTGTTAAATAAATCTTTCTCAACCATAATAAAAACCTCATTGATCCTTTCTTTGGAGACATTCATAACCAGATCTTTGATGAAATGCCCCTTAATGGTTCTGAATGAGGTGTATTGAACTGTTTTGTCAGTTCATTGCAGGAACAGTGGCAGTGCCCATATTAAACATGAGGTAAACAGTTCTCAGGAAAAGTATTATGGAATCACTGTGATCGTCGCCTTTTAAAACAACGATTTTATAGTTTAGGTCCTTTAAATATAGTTTGGAAAATCTTAACGGTCTATTAAGTAACGAAACTAAAAATGCCAGTCAATTTAAAGCCTAGCTAACAAGGTTTGACTTTCTCTGAAGGATTTGGTTAGATGCCTCATTTCATTTCCCTGCCTTGCACAGCTCAGACAACATTCATTCATTCATTCATTCATTCATTCATTCACACTCCAACTGCTGTTATTAACTGCCTCTGTGAACATATATGTAAACACACAGACAACTTTACTTAATACCACAATGGAAACATGAAAGTGGTTTCGGAGAGTTCACTGTGGATATCTGATAGAACTGTTTACACTGAACAACCTGTGCTTGTTTACAGGGTAAGCTATGAGCTACCCTACTGTGAGGAATAGTCTTACCAACAGGAATATAAGACACCATCACTCACTCAAGTTCGAACTCAGCTTCAAATATTTCTTTTTCTTCCCAAAAGGTGCATCTCCTATGGACTCTGCCTCTATGTATTTATGACATATGCTAGAAAGACTCTGTAACCGTTGCTAAGTGAGCAGATTTCGCTGCTGCTCACGCTGGAGAACATTCTCTATGAAGCTTTTGGGCAGTGGCAGCTCTTTGGAGAGCTGGTGCCTTTCCTGAGTCTGGGTTTGGGTCACATTCGAAACCCTGTGGTTTTCTTTGGCTCTGCATTTTCATTCCTTGCCATGACTCTGATTGGGAGTTATAAGTATCTTTCATGTCTCATTTTACCTACTCACTGGGGTGTCCTGAAGTGAGTCTCCTGCTTGCAAACCCCATGGCCTGTTTTTTTTTTTTTTTTTTTTTTTTTTAAGTTAAGACATCCCAAATGTATCCTCTAAAGCCAGTGAAAATCTGTCCAGCTGCTTTGGTATGATTCGGTGGCAGCAGAAAGATGGAAACCAACCTTAGATTTATGGAACAAAGATGCAGCATGGCGGTGTGCTGCCGAGAATTCCTGCAGGTTCAGAATGAGTTCAAGTGTGTGGCAACAAGGTCCTTTCTCTTTTGATGTACATGCAGGAATTTTGATGCCATGAATTTCATAACATCGACTGGGTTTCAAGTGCCTATGTCAGCGCCCCTCCCCCTCTGCCCACCATATGGAGTCGAGTGGTTAATGGGAGAGGCTGTGAATGCTCAGTCATTTTATTTTGTCTTCTCCTTGTCGCTCCCCATGCCGGGGTCTGTTCACATAAAAGCTACATTCTGTGGGAGGGGCATCCTGCTCTGAGGAGAAAAAATGGCATCTCTGGCCAACTTAACTTTTTCACACACTTTCCCAAAACTCTGTTCTGAAAGACTAAGATAACTTCATTTTTTTAAAGGACAGGATTTGAAGGAAAAGCTGCCTTTCCAGTTATCTACAGGAGCATTTCTTGAGATTTAAAGTTGTGATTACATGTGGAAAAGTCTGACTTACTATGAATTATTAATTAATATCGATGTGCCATCAATCAGGGCAGTGCATTTATAGTTAGATAAAAGTTAGAGAAAGTCATGCATCCTAATTGGCACTCTGGCGGGAAGGATACTGAGACACTCTAGTAGAAACCCTCTCTCTACAAGGTCCATGCGGTATATTTATCCTCCAGACAGTATTCACTCCAGAGAAGCTCTGGATGGCTTATTGTTCTAGTGCCAATTTGCAGGACTCAAGGAGGCCCAGTTATCTATCAATGTGTAAATAACCACCCCAAGACAGAGTATAAAATAACAACTGTTAATTTGCTCTTGAGTTTGTAATTTGTGCTGGGTTCAGCTGGATGGCTCTTCTGCTTGTTTTGCCTGAGGAAAACTATGTGTTTAAAATTGGTTGGTGTGGTTGGCCAGAGGCTGGCTGGTTGGCATTAGTCTCATTCATATAGCAATGAATTGCTGGGATGGCTGGATGTTTGGGCTTCTCTCTCCACTTGGTCTCTCATCTGCAAGGAGGCTAGTCTGGGTTTTCATATTATATGGTGATAGTGGTTATAGCAGAGGATAAAAGTGGGAGCTGTAAGATATTTTGAGGCCTGGGCTTGGAAGGTGCAGTATGTCAGTTCTGCCACATTCTGTTGGTCCAAGTGAATCAGAAGACCAGCCCTGATTCAGAAAGTGGGAAAGGAATTCCTCTGCTTATTGGGAAGAACTGTAAACAATTTGTAGCCTTGCCTAACCTACAACAGGTAGGCAGGTCAGGGTTGGAACCATGGGCTCCTATCAGCTTGAACAGTCAGGACTTTGCTCAATGTAAAGCATGTACTCACTTTTGTAAAGGACTGGTAGAGTGAGCCCAGGTAATAGTCTTTTCATTCTCAGACCAACATGCTAAAAAAGCCCCTACATTCCTATCAGAATGATTTTTCTAAATTCAAATCTGATTATATCACCCATGGACTTACCATATTTCCCCATGTATAAGGCACTCCCATGTATAAGATGCACCTTAATTTTGGGGCCCAAAATTTGAAAGAAAATGTATTACATAAAGTTACATGAATTCAAGTTTTATTCATCATAAAATTCATACAACTCTTCGTCACTGTCAAAACTCCCATCTATTAGCTTGTCCTCATCTGTGTCTGATGACGAATCACTGTCTTCAACAACGAGTGCATAAACAAGCATGAAAAAGTGGGAAATGCAAGTAAAGAATCTATAACCACTGTATAAGATGCACCCAGTTTTTAGACCCCAAATTTTTTGTAAAAAGGTGAGTCTTATACATGGGGAAATACAGCAGACTGTAGTGATTTCCTTTTGTCTAAAGCAGTGGTTCTCAAAGTGTGTGTCAGGGTGCACTGGTGCGCCCTAGAAGATTTCCAGGTGTGCCCTATGGTATTCCAGAGAAATATGTGCCTGTTGGGGACCAAAAAACCAACAGGGTTTTTGGAATTTAGGTTTTTGGGGGACAGAGGTGTGGGGAATTGGCTGTAAGCTGACAGTCTGCCCAACCCCACACCTCACTTGCTTGATTAGGTTGCAAAAGGCTGTTAAGTTGTGGTGCTGGATTGTTTACACTACCCGCCATGTCCCGGAAAGACTGGAGGCAAGTTTCTTCTATCCTTTATTTGGTGTAAAGTTAAGATGATATGTATAGTGGGGGTTTTCTGCACTTGGTAAGATTCTTGGGTTGCCTTGGAAATGTGATCAGAGACCATTAATTTGCTAATGGCCTTATTTTGCCCTATAAATAAAGCAGGATGCAGTTTTTGGGTGTGCTTTGTTCTTGCCAGCAGCAATTACAGGGCCCTCCTGACCCTATATTTTCTTAATTCTGCACTGTTCCACTTGGGACCTGGAATTACTAGCTGCACTGGTACACGGCATGTGCCCAGATATAAAAATAAATATAGTCACTCTATTATACCATTTCATTATGGAAATACCACTCTTTTTGTTAACACCTCATTATTATATTTATTATTAACACATCATTATATTATTTTTAGATAAGTACACCCAAGTAAAATGGATAGATTTCTCAAAAAGAAGTGTGATACTGAAGAACCCAATTCTGGAAGTGAGCAAAAGTTAAGTGTAAATAAAATAGGACTTGAAGGCTGACGGGCAGAACTTAATTTGTAGCATTTTTCATCACTTAACACTGAACAATATGATTGGATTAGAAACCCATTTGTGGAAGTTTCAAGTGATTTTGGTTTAAGATTAACAGAAGAAGAAGAACTAGCAGCTATATCCACTGATCATGGATTGATCATGAAACATAAGGAATTGACTCTTGAAGCCTTTTTGATTTCTATAAAAGAAAAATATGTGGCAATATCTAAAAAAGCTTTGAACATTCTACTACAATTTTCAACATCCTATTTATGTGAATTAGGATTTTCTACCCTCAACACAATTAAGAGTAAAAAGAGAAGAATTCTTCAATATATTATGAGGAAATGAGAGTTTGCCTTCAAATATATGCCCAAGCATTGAAGAAATCGATAGGACACAACAGACTCATGTTTCTCATAAACACAAGGATGAAAAAACTTAACACATTTGCACGGGGACCTGCCAAATTTACTAAATCTTAATAAGAATGTATCTATATATAAAAAAGATAACTTTTTTGTTGTTTTTAAATTTTTTAACCCCTCTTTTTTATGAATTCTAAAAAGCATAACTCAAAAAATGTAACATAAAAATGTTTTTTAATGTCAGAATAAATTTAATTTTGTCATATTTATTTTGTTTAATTACCATAAAAGCCCACTTGGACTTTATATTTTTTTCTTTAATATTTGACTTAATTATTATAACATATTTCTCAGAAATTTGTATATAGTGCACCTACAATTATTTGTAAGATTTTACTTTTTTTTTTTCAGAGATAGTCAGAGAGAGTGATAGAGACAGATAGACAGGAATGAAGAAAGATGAGAAGCATCAATCATCAGTTTTTTGTTGCAACACCTTAGTTGTTCATCGATTACTTTCTCATATGTGCCTTGACCATGGGCCTACAGCAGACTGAGTAACCTCTTGCTTGAGCCAGAGACCTTGAGTCCAAGCTGGTGAGCTTTATTCAAACCAGATGAGCCCGCGCTCAAGCTGGTGACCTCGGAGTATCGAACCTGGGTCCTCTGCATCCCAGTCCGACGCTCTATCCACTGCGCCACCACCTGGTCAGGCTATTTGTAGGATTTTAAATGTGCCCTGACTTCAAAAAGTTTGTGAACCACTAGTCTAGACTCAGGATAACTTCTCATTCTTTAGCTTGGCCTATAGGACCTTTCACAATCTGGCCCTTTTCCACCTTTCTAGAGTCATCTCTCATGGTTTCCCCATAAATAAGCTTTATTCCTTGTAGCTTCCAGTTGCCCATGTGCTTTCACGCTTTGTTCAGTTCCTGATGCCCTTTGTTCAGAACCATGCCCTCTGTTTCCTCCTCTAGGTCCACTGGGTTTGTTAGGGGTCAGATGCCTTGCAACGCTTTCTTTTCGGGCAGCCTCAGTTAAGTTAGGTGCGCCTCTGTAAGCTCCCCTTTGGCACCCATAGCACCCTGCTATGCCTGTCTTATTGCACTTTTTGCACTGTTGAAGTCTGTTCTCCTTGACTTTCCTTCCCACCAGACTACATACTCCTAGAAGGCAAGAGCCGTGCCTTATTATTTCTCTCTGTACCTCCTGGCCTAGTGTTTGGCACATGATGGGAGCTCAAAACAATGTGGATGAACAAATAAATTGTACAGTGAGATCTCTTTGGGATTTTTATACTTTTGATAAAAGTTCTTCACTCATCCTTTGGAGGCCCCAGGGATGTACAAATATGGGGGCACATATCACAGAGCAGAGTCTTCAGGCTTGTTTGTGGGTCATTAGGGATTCTGGTGTTTTTCACTATTTTAATTCCCATCAGCACCAGGGTCTCCTGTATCTTTTTTTTCCTTCAAGTATTTTGGAATTATGTGATCCTCATCAGTTTGAGTGAGAGAAGGAACCATTAAGAAATAGCAGGGAAACTAGCAATATTAAAATCTCATCTTAAAAGTTGCCTATGAGTCCGTGAGATTCCCAGGAAGACATCATGAAAGCACTACTTCCCAGCAAGGCATATGACCACTAGAAAAGTGTTACCCTAGACTGATGTTGAGTCATCAATCATGGTTCATGCAACAGTTTGAAATACACCTTTTAGGATTAACTATTGTTTTTCTTTCCTTATAGCAAAGACAACCATTCAGCAAAATGCCCATAGCCCTCTCACATCTCTGGTGGATTGAGGGAAATAACTCTTCCTCCACCTCAGGCCTTGATTACCCCTGATCACTCACTGAGACCACATGGCCCCTGTCACAGCCCCAGGCAGCAAAAGCAGCTGGGATGCTGTCTCACCATTGAACAGATGCTCCAGGGGAAGGTAGGGTGAGGAAAAGCCTGGTCAGGGGAAGTGGGAATGAAATAAAGAGCAGTGAAAGGAGGAGATGAGTGAAGAGAGGAAAGGAGGGAGAAGGCCTCTTTCCTCCTCTGTGGCTCTGACCATGCCCTGTCTGAGCTTCTCCTCTGATTTCTTTATACTCTGGGCCCGTCGAGGGCAGAGTTTCTAACTTTCTCTTGCGCACATTGAAAAGTACTGGCCTGACCTGTGGTGGCGCAGTGGATAAAACATCGACCTGGAATGCTGAGGGCGCCGGTTCAAAACCCTGGGCTTGCCTGGTCAAGGCACATATGGGAGTTGATGCTTCCTGCTCCTCCCTCCCCCTTCTCTCTCTCTCTCTCTCTCTCTCTCTCTCTTTTCCTCCTCTCTAAAAATTAATAAAAGTAGAAAAGTACTGGCTATAGAGGAGGAATATTGAACTTGAAGCTCTGTAAAGCTTGCCAAATTTCAGTTCATAACTGATTTTTGAATAATGCTCTTAATCTTTGTTTTCTTTCAAAAACCTCAGTCAGTGTTAATTACTAAATTCTTCTGTGTCTCTCCAGAAAGATTTATTCCTTGATTGGCTTTATCTGGGAGAACACTTGGGTAAATATTTGTCCTTATGTGGTACTACAGAGTGATTAAATCCTTAAAGAAAACTGAGTCTAAATAAAACAAAAAAATTATTCCAAATTTTTTCTCCTGTACTGGACACTGGGCTAAGATTTTACCTGCATTATTTTATTTATCCTAACCTCACTTCTTTTTATTTTATTTTATTTATTTTTTATTTTACTTATTTATTTTTTATTTACTACTTTCAGAGAGAGAGAAAGAGAGACACATTAATTTGTTTTCTCACTTATTTGTGCATTCATTTGTTGCTTCTTGTACGTTCCCTGACTGTGGATCAAACCCCCAACCTTGACATGTCATAAGAAGGGGCTCTAACAGACTGAGCTCTGTGGTCAGAGCCTAACATCACTTATAGGAGGTAGACTCTAGTATTATCCCCAGATAAGGAAAATGAATTTAGCGTGATTCAGTTGATTGAGTAAGGCCACACAGATTGATTGAAAGAGCTGAAAATATTCAAGTTCTGTTTAACCCAGCACTCTCAGCCACCTCACTAATTGAATACAAAGGGTCAGTATATATCATATAATATATACACATCTATTCTCCCCACTCCCAATTGTTACTGAACATCTATTATAAACCACAGATTGAACTGGGTACCTTATATAGATTATTCCATTTGATTAAAAGAGCCATTTACTAGCTGAGTTTGTATACAACTAAGAATTCTACCTTATTAAGAGATAACATAGCATGGTAGTTAAGTGTTTGGACGTTGGCACTAGGCACCCTGGGTTCAAATCCTGATTGGACAATTTGCCAGTTCTGTGTATTCTGGCAAGTTACTAATTTCTCTCTACCTCAGTTTACTCCTCTGTGACAGGACATCTACCGCATGAGGCTTAAATGAATGAAAAGATATAGAGTGAATTGGCTTTTAAAGTGTGGCTGAGAAGATAGCCAGTATGAATAGTGAAAACTTGTTAGACAGTAACTTGTGAGAAAATCTTTAAAATAAAATGAAAAAATACCTATCAAATTACAAAATCTATAACAACTTATTTTTTTATTTTTATTGAGAGGCAGAGACAGACTCCCGCATGCACCCTAACTGGGATCCACCTGGCAAGCCCCCTACCAGAGGGTGCTCTGCCTATCTGGGCTGCTGCTCCATTGCTTGGCAGCTGAGCTATTTTAGCTCCTGAGGCGAGGCCATGGAGCCATCCTCAGAGCCCAGGGCCAATTTTGTTTGAACCATTCCAGCCATGGCTGAGGGAGGGGAAGAAAAAGTTGGGGGAAGGGGGATGTGGAGAAGCAGATGGTTGCTTCTCCTATGTGCCCTGATTGGGAATCGAACCTGGGACTTTAACACACCAGACCGATGCTCCACCACTGAGCCAACCGGCCAGGGCCCATTAACAACTTTAAAATGAGAATATTGTCCAAATCTATCCACAGGGCTCTGAAGTGTAAGTTAAAGGAACTAAACTGACTAATTTTATTCAGAGGACAAAGAAATAGGCTATTTAAAATGTTTAAATAGTAATGGCTGGCAATATTGAAGCCTGGTTTTGCGAGAAGAATGCTGGTGTCAATTTCTGTCTACAAGAAGGCTGATTGTTTTGGCTAATGAGTGGATTGTTTATTGTGATTATTTATGCACTACCAGGGGAACACGTGATGTTTCCACACAGACACGGGTTGTCAAGTAACACAGCTGACCCCTGCGAAATGAAATAGCAGGAGATTACTTTTACACCGACGCCCTTCTGCACTATTGACTCAGATTTTTATGAGACAATCTAGAAGTTATTTGTGCTCTTTGGGTCAGTCTTGAAAAGCAGGCAAGAACATCTTTATACTTTTGTGAGTATGTATTCAACCTTCTTCTTAATCTAGTTTCATTTATTGTCTTCCTTCTTCAGATTTTACTTCTAGTACTCTCCACAAGAGCCAACTTCCATCAAAATGTACATTTTAGTACGAGGTGGGAGGAAAGCTTCCTAGAGTCTGTCTGCTTTGAAGAAGGAGGCAGAGGGTTAGAGAAATCAAAACGCCAATTACCTGTAAGGTCTGCCGCTTGGGAGGAAAGGTATAAAAAGAGATTACTGCGAAAGAGTGCCCCCTGCTGGGGACTCAGTGAATTTCATTGTCTGTGGCTCAACCCTCAGCCCTCTCAGCTCAGTCCTGTAACCTAATGCAGCTGCTGGAGAGGGGCCTCCTTCCCCCAACACACTACTCGTAGTCTCAGACTCACTGCAGATGTTTCTTTATGACCCGTCAAAATGTTTGCTAAATATCATCTGTTAAATTCCCAAACATCCTGGCTCTATTTCTTTTATGTGAAACCTGACTCAAGCTCTTAAAATAGATGATAGCAAAATAAAATATAAAGTCAAATACAAACACGAAGGTGCATTAGTCACAAAACATCAACAAATTGTGCTGTTTAGTAGAATTCCAACTGCAAAAGACATTTCTTCATTTCTCAGAAGTTTCATGACGGGAAGACCGGTAAGGTGATTGGTGGCCATCCCTAGTCTTTGGCTTTTCATCATGAGATTTTAAGAACATCACCAAGTGTAGGGAGAGCTAGCTACTGGTCTCAATCTGAGTTGGTTGTGGCCACAATGACTCCTCTCCCAACTCTCAGCAAGTACCTCACAGTGGGACTCTGGTTCAATTGTATGGGAGGCAAAGTTGATGCTATCAGCATCCTTTGTGCGTGAGATCAGGCAGTCTCTCCTCTGAGGCTGGTACCAGGCTGCATTTGATAAAGGAATGCACACCCTTTTTGAGAATTGTTTGCATTGTAAGATGGGATTCCTGGGTGGAAGTCCGAAAGAGGAGTTCCTAGTGGTTGTTATTTGGAGAATGAAAATGGTGTAGCCCATCCATCAAATCACACATCAGTGTTCATCTTCTCTTTCGTGGAGAGGGGATCAGCTGCCATCGCAAATAAACCTCCAGTAGTTGCCCTCAAGACAGAGCTGACTAGGGAGTTGGGAGGAGGTCGAGAGGAAGTGCATCCACCCAGGAAGCTGGGCTCAGGTCGTCACCACACCCACAGGTGCCCTGTGCGCAGGGAAGTGAGTCCGGCTGTGACTCTGCTTCAGGAAACTGGGAGCAGGCAGCTGGGCTGGGAGCCCTTCTTGCTGAGAGAGGTCTATGGAGACAAGCGGCGGCTGCTTATAAGATATTTCATCAGAGCAGCTGCAACAGATCAGATCCTGACTCAGTGCTTCTCAGAAGATCCACCCTTTGGAAACTTCGCAAACTGTGCATGTTGAACTTTATCCGAAAGGCTCTACCACTGTCAGGGTTCTTTTAAAGAGAAAGGCTGCTTTAAAAATACTATTTCTAAGTAGCTGTTTGTTAGGATAGATAACTGGTTCTCTAAGTGTGTTCCCCAGACCAAGCAGCATCAGTTCGTCAGGGAAATATGGAAACATGAATTCCAGTGCCTTGTGCTGGGCCTACTGAATGAGAAATGTTGGGTGAGGCCCAGCCATCTATGTTTTTGAAAGCTCTCTGGGACATTCGAATGCACACTGGTGTTTGAGAACCATGGAAATAGGTTTAGTATTGATCAATGAGTCAATATGGGAATATATTAGGGAAAGATGAGAGATGAGGAAATGGTGATGCAAACCCTCCAACAAGATGAGGCCAGAGGTAGGCCTTGATGCAGGTTCTTGGTTTCCTCCTTTTGGGAACCTAGAGCACGTCTTTAGTGTCATGTTGAGACCACACAGACAGGATCACTGTCCCCAACTTTAACACCACTCTTATGGAAAACTATAATTTGTACCAAATTGCTAGAGAGCTTTCTAATACTCTCTCTTCAAACTAGCTGCAGAAAGGAAAACTTTCGTTTCAGTAGTAGCCTTTAGAACAGGGGTCTCAAACTCGCGGCCCGCCCACCAATTTTGTGCGGCCCGCAGACTAATCAAACTTCGTGGATTAGTCTGCGGGCCAGTCTGTGGGCCGCACAAAATTGGTGGGCGAGCCGCATGCGGTCCGTGGGCCGCGAGTTTGAGACCCCTGCTTTAGAAGGTAGTTTGAGATACTATCACAATGAGCTGTTATTAGGAGGCTAATAATTTTTCACAGCACACTGTGGTATGTGAGCCTCTCTTTGGTTAGAAGGTTGTTGGTATTTTTTGTTTAAAAAATTTTAAATTTTATTTAGAAAATTAACTTTAACAGGGTGACATTGATCAATAAGAATACAAAGTTTCAGATAAATATTTCTATAGCATTGGAACTATTGATTATGTTGTATACCCATCACCCAAAGTCAAATCATTTTCTGTCACCTTATATTTGTCCTTCTTTACACTCTTTCCCTTCTACTTCCCCTTCCCCCTGGTAACCACTTCACTTTTATCTATGTTTATGAGTCTCAGTTTTATATCCCACCTATATGTGAAATCATAGAGTTCTTAGCTCTTTCTGATCTACTTATTTCACTCAGTATAATGTTCTCAAGGCCCATCCGTGTTTTCATAAATGTGTTGTTGTATTCAATTTGCTAGTATTTTGTTTAGGATATTTGCATCTGTGTTCATTTGAGATATTGGCCTGTAGTTTTCTTTTGTTGTGTTGTCCTTGCCTGGTTTTGGTATGAGGATTATGTTGTCCTCATAAAATTTGTTGGGGAATATTGGTTCTTCTATTTTTTGGAAGACTTTGAGAAGGATAGGTACCAAATCTTCTTTTAATGTTTGGTACAATTCACTAGTATTGCCATCTGGCCTGGGACTTTTGTTTTGGGGGAGCTTTCTAGTAGTTGTTTCTATTTCCACCCTGCTTATAGGTCTATTTAGGTTTTCCGCTTCTCTGGGACTCAGTCTAGGAAGATTGTATAGTTCTAGGAATTTATCCATTTCCTCTAAGTTGTTGAATTTGGTGGCATATAATCTTTCATAAAACTGTATTCTGTTATGATCCTTTGTATATCTATGATGTCTGTGGTAATTTCTCCTGTTTCATTTCAGATTTTGTTTATATGAGTCCTTTCCCTTTTTTCCTTAGTGAGTCTAGCCAGTAGGTTTTTTATTTTATTGATCCTTTCAAAGAATCAGCTCTTTGTTGTATTAATTTTTCCTATAGTTTCTTTGTTCTCTATTTCTTTTAGTTCTGCTCTAATTTTTAGCATTTTCTTTCTTCTGCTGACTTTGGTTGCCTTTGTTCTTCTTTTTCTAGTTCCTTAAGATGTGATGTTAGGTTGTTTACTTGGGATCTCTCTTGTTTTTGATATGAGCCTATAGTGATACAAACTTCCCTCTTATTACTGCTTTCGCTGCATCCCAGAAATTTTGACATAGTGTGTTGTCATTTTCATTTGTGTGCATATATCTTTTGATTTTTGCTTTTACTTCTTCTTTGACCCAATCATTGTTTAGAAGTATGTTGTTTACTATATTTCCCCATGTTTAAGATGCAACCTTTTTCAAAAATTTAGGGTCTAAAACCTAGGTGTGTCTTATACAGTCATTGTAGTATTTTTACTTGCATTTCCCTCTTTTTGCACTTGTTTTTGTGCTCATTGTTGAAAACAGTGATTTGTCATCAGACACAGATGAGGACAAGCTAATGAATGGGAGTTTTGACAGCAATGAGGACTTATATGAATTTTATGATAAATAAAACTTGAGTTCAATAACTTTATGTAATACATTTCTTTTTTCAAATTTAGACCCCCAAATCAAGGTGGGAGCCTCTTATACATGGGAGCCTCTTATAAATGGGGAATATGCTAATTTCCACATTTTTGTGGGTTTCTTCACTTCCTTTTCACAGTTGAATTCTAATTTCAAAGCCTTGTGATCAGAAAATATGCTTGGTATAATTTTAATCTTCCTGAATTTGTTGATGTTAGTTTTGTGACCCAACATATGGTCTATCCTTAAAAATGTTCCATGCACACTGGAGAAGAATGTATAATCTGATCTTCTGGAATGAAATGTACTGTAAATGTCTATTATGTCCATTTGGTTCAGTGTGTTGTTTACGGCTCATATTTCCTAATTGATTTTCTGTTTAGATGATCTATCTAAAGCCACCAATAGTGTTTTGAAATCTCTAGGTATGACTATTTTTGTCTGCTTTTATTTTTAGATCAGTTTGTAGATGATGTCTTATATATTTTGAGGCTCCCGGGTTTGGTACATATATATTGAGAAATGTTATGTCTTCTTGATACAATGTCCCTGTTATCATAATGAAATGTCCATCTTTGTCTCTGGTTACCTTTGTTGTCTTGAAGTCAGCATTTTCAGATATGAGTATGGCTACACCTGCTTTTCTTTGTATATTATTTGCCACAGCTCCAAAGGTAGGTGCTTTTAATTCACCAGTGAAAGAAAATGAGTCTAATGAGAGAGAACTCATCCAAATTCTCCAAGCTACTAAGTGGTCACTCCAGGGTTAGATCCCTGAATGGTCTGATTCCAGAGACCATGGGATTAACCAAATCAACTGAAGCCCTGGCCCTTCTCTTTGTGCCACTACTAACATTGCTACTGATAGTTTGCAGAATAGCTACACTGGTTATCTCATTTTGTCATCACAAGAACCCTGTGAGCCCTGGCTGGTTGGCTCAGCGGTAGAGCGTCGGCCTAGTGTGCGGAGGACCCAGGTTCGATTCCCGGCCAGGGCACTTAGGAGAAGCGCCCATTTGCTTCTCCACCCCTCCGCCGCGCTTTCCTCTCTGTCTCTCTCTTCCCCTCCCGCAGCCAAGGCTCCATTGGAGCAAAGATGGCCTGGGCGCTGGGGATGGCTCTGTGGCCTCTGCCCCAGGTGCTAAAGTGGCTCTGGTCGCAACATGATGACGCCCAGGATGGGCAGAGCATCACCCCCTGGTGGGCAGAGCGTCACCCCATGGTGGGCGTGCTGGGTGGATCCCGGTCGGGCACATGTGGGAGTCTGTCTGACTGTCTCTCCCTGTTTCCAGCTTCAGAAAAATGAAAAAAAAAAAAAAAAAAAAAAAAAAGAACCCTGTGAAGTAGGTAATAGTGTTAAAATCCCTGAGTTACAGATGAGAAAACGGAGGCTCTAAATAGCCCAATAGCCTATCTAAAATCATAGAGTTATTATAGGATTGAGCCAAGGATCAGAATAGGAAGTACATTTGTATTTAATACTCTGAATTCTGCTACTTAGCATTCATGGCTTCTATCCAAATTATCTGTGTTCATATCTGTGGTTATTAGATGTCAATGGCAGACCTTCTAAGTTAGTTGTCACTATTTTTCTTTCAAAATGCCAAAATATAGATCTTTTGAAAAACTTTTTTTTACATATTTCATTTTTTACATTTGTAATAACAAGTTAAAAATTCAGAAGCCATCATTGCTTAGTCCCACTATGTCCATTATATGGCCTAACATAAAGTAGGTATTTAATAAATAAAATAGGTATAAGTACATATTGACTGATTTCATATGTAGGTAATGAGTTCATAAGGCTCACTAAACACAAAAATTATGTTGGAGGGGGGATTGTAAGTATGCAGCTATGGCTTCTGACCTCATGGAGAATAGGTAATCATGTGACATGAATAAAACAAAAAAGGAAGGTCAGGCACTAGAGAAAATGGGACCCAGAGGAGTGACCAAATTCTGAGGTTTCAATGAAGGCCTCCCAAGGGATGACTTATTGAGGCAAGACCTAAGTTCCCTGTTTGAACTCTGCTTGCTCACTCCATATTAATTTGAGCAACAAATGAAACTCCTCCATTCATTCAACAAATATTAAACACGCATTATGTGCTAGGTTCTGTGCTTTGCCCTGGAGAGTTTTAAAAAAAATAATAACAGCTTTGTTGAGATATAATTTATATATCATAGAATTCACCCACTTAGAGTATATAATTCAATGTTATCTCTTATATTCATGGAGTTGTCACATCATCAGCACAGTCAGTTGAGAACACGTTTATCTCCTCAACAAGAGGTCTCATAGCTATCAACAGCCATCCCTCACTACCCCCTGAGGTGTTCAGCACTAGATAGCCACTAATCTCCTTTCTGTCTCTATGGCTTTGCTATCATAGACATTCCATAGAAATGGAACTATATAATATGAGATCTTTTGTGACTAGTTGTTGTTTTTTTTTTTCGCTTGTCAGGTTTTAAAGGTTCATCAACATTGTATTACACATCAGTACTTCATTACTTTTGATTACTGAATAATATTCCTTTGTATGGAATTTTTAATTTAGCCACTCATCAGTTAATAGACATTTAGGCAGTTTCCACTATTTAGTTATGAATAATGCTGCTGTGAACATTCATGAGCAATTTTTTTTTTTGTATGGAAGTATGTTTTCATTTCTATTTCTTACTTAGGAATAAAGTTGCTGAGTTCTATGTCTATGTCTAATTTTGAGGAACAGCCAGGTTATTTTCCCAAGTGGCTGCACCATTTTACATTCCCACCAGCAGTGTATGAGGGCTCCAGTTTTTTCAAATCCTGACCAACATGTATTATTATCTATCTTTTTTGCTTACAGCCATTTTAGTGAATGGGAAGTGGAATCTCATTAAGGGTTTTTTTTTGTTTGTTTGTTTTTTGTATTTTTCTGAAGCTGGAAACAGGGAGAGACAGTCAGACAGACTCCCGCATGCGCCCGACCGGGATCCACCCGGCACGCCCACCAGGGGCAAAGCTCTGCCCACCGGGGGGCGATGCTCTGCCCCTCCGGGGCATCGCTCTGCGGCGACCAGAGCCACTCTAGCGCCTGGAGCAGAGGCCAAGGAGCCATCCCCAGCGCCCCGGCCATCTTTGCTCCAATGGAGCCTTGGCTGCGGGAGGGGAAGAGAGAGACAGAGAGGAAGGAGGGGGGGTGGAGAAGCAAATGGGCGCTTCTCCTATGTGCCCTGGCCGGGAATGGAACCCGGGTCCCCCGCACGCCAGGCCGACGCTCTACCACTGAGCCAACCGGCCAGGGTCATTAAGGTTTTGATCTGATGGCTAATCTGGAGAGTTTTAAACTTTGTGGTGACACAATCTGGCTTAAGTTTTTAAAGGATCTGTCTGGCTAAGAATAAACTGTGGGGGAGAAGGGAGGGAGCAGGTCAGAAAGAGCCAGTTAGGAGGCTACTGAAGTAATCCAGATAGTGGATGGGTATGGGTCAGAGTGATGGCTGTAAAAGTGGTGAGAGGTGAGGATTCCAGGGATCTGAGGAGCTCCCATGTCAGAAGTATGGGATTTCCAGGTTCTTTTTTTTTTAATTTTTAATTTTAATTTTATTTATTCATTTTAGATAGGAGAGAGAGAGAGACAGAGAGAGAGAAGGGGGGAGGAGCTGGAAGCATCAACTCCCATATGTGCCTTGACCAGGCAAGCCCAGGGTTTCGAACCGGCAACCTCAGCATTTCCAGGTCAACGCTTTATCCACTGCGCCACCACAGGTCAGGCCTCCAGGTTCTTTATAACACAAGATTCCATTGTTGTCCTGAGGCAAATAAAAGACTACATGAGTCTTAGGTTTTGTACTAAAAGAAGGAGAAGAGCATTTTAGTCTTTGTTTGTTTGTTTTTTGGGGTTTTTTTTGGTGAGACCTAACCCTGCATCAAGAGCCTGATGGCACAAGGAAGGCATTATAATGTTTGGAGTGATCATGACCATGGGCATCTGTCAGCGAAGGGTTGATGCCTGGCTCCTTCACTACAGGTGTGGGTGACTTTGGGTATTTAATTTAAGATCTCAATGTCCCAATTCTTATCCAAAACAATGAAACTATTCTTAATTCTTCCAGGGTTGTTAAGAGAGTCAAGGTATAATGAGAATTTCCTTGGACCTCAAAAAGAGAGAGGAGCATTTGAGAGGTAGTAAATGACACAGGAGAAGTGCTCTAAAATGCTTAGTTTAAAATCACCTTTGAGAGTCTACTGTCATTCCTATTTTCCTACTTTTGAATATTTCCTTCCTTCAACCTTCTAGAAAATGCAAGACTTAAACAAATATTTCCTGTGAAAATTTAAGATGACTTTTTTTGCCATCCTGAGATATATGTTAATGACATGATTTAATCTAAATAAATTGGCTGGAGGTATGTATCAATGGATTTAAGGACCGTAACAATCAATGGCTTTAGTCTAACCTTTTACAATGTCACTTAGACATTGTTAAATCTCTGTAAGATCTAGATCTAATCTAATTAAGGCTGATGCATGAAAGGCAAGGTAAGTTACCATTCTATGTTGATAGAATTCCCTCTTTGCTGATTGCCCTCTGTAGTCTGAAGAAGCCAAGCATACAAATGGTTCCTGGTCCAGGCAGGACCAGGCATGAGATCTTACCTACTATGCTCACATTTAGATGAAAGTTGCCTTTAAATACATTGACTTCATGATAGCAAATTTAAAATGTCTGAAAAACAGATTATTCGCTTTTTTCAGTTAACTGTTTTATTGCTTTATCTTTGCTTTCTGTTTCTAATTTTAAAAATAAATTGCATAATTTGGTTTCTGTGTGAGTTATACATTGGATTTATTAGAACACGAGAATCTGAGAAAATGGTATCGTTTTACAGCTACAACACTAACAATAATAGTACACTTAAGGAGTGGTGTAAACCTACTCAGTCCATAGAGGAGTGAAAAGTATAGACCCTACATTTTTGATATGATTAAAGTATTGAGAGGTAAGCCCAGCAGTAATATGATTCATATGAATTAAGAAAGTTTAACTAAGCCCCACGCACTCCAGATTATTGCTGTTTCTCAATTATTTTGTGTTAGGGAGGTAATGGAGCAGAAGGGGGGTGATTAGTCCTTTCCTTCAGGAACCCTCTTTCTGTTACCTGGTATTCTTGTAGGTCCAGAGATAGAATGGCTGGTGTTGCAGAGATAGTTAGTTATTCATTAAGCTCATTCCCCTTTCTTTTTTGGGCACACAGTGAGTCTGATTTTCCCAGCCTCCTTTTCTGTTATATATGGTCATGTGGCTGAGTTTTCACCAACTGCTTGTGAATGGATTGATGTTTATTCCAGAAATACATAGATGGTTTAACATTATAAAATCTATTATGTTATTCATCATATTAATATATTACTAGAGAAAAAAATGTATAACCACTTTGAAAGATGTCCCAAAAGCATTTGATACAATTCCACATCCTTTATCTGATTAAAAAAAATAATTTTAAAGTAACATAAATTTTCTTTAAGTTGTTAAAGGGATCTTTAATAACTAGTAACTGTTATTCTATTTATTATATATCTCTTCATAGTCAAAGATCATGTCAAGAATTTTCCATAGAGCAGCTTTTTAGTCACTTAAGAGCAGTTCTTTTTTTTTTGTATTTTTCTGAAGTTGGAAACGGGGAGGCAGTCAGACAGACTCCTGCATGCGCCCGACTGGGATCCACCCGGCATGCCCACCAGGGGGCAATGCTCTGCCCATCTGGGGCGTTGCTCTGTTGCATCCAGAGCCATTCTAGTGCCTGAGGCAGAAGCCATAGAGCCATTGGCTGCAGGAGGGGAAGAGAGAGACAGAGAGGAAGGAGAGGGGGAGGGGTGGAGAAGCAGATGGGTGCTTCTCCTGTGTGCCCTGGCTGGGAATCGAACCCGGGACTCCTGCACGCCAGGCTGATGCTCTACCACTGAGCCAACCGGCCAGGGCCACTTAAGAGCAGTTCTGACCAGTGACATTTACTGAAGTGCAGATTCCAAAGGTACAAAAGTAGTTCACTCAATTGAATGTGATTCTGTGTTGTCAGAATCTTTGTGTATTACCAAGGAAAAGAATCTGATTACAAAATCAGTCCTTGGTTTGACTTTGGTTATAGGGACAAAACCATAAGCATCTCCAATGAGTCCTGCTCTTTCATCATGACTGTAAAGTAGAGATGGTTTTCCTTCAAGGAGGGTGGGATAAAGCATCCAGGTTTGTCCACATCCAGGAACTCTCGTGCCCAGGATCTCAGAAGAACCTCTCTGCCTCACAATCTCAGTCCAGCCATTCATGAATATGAGCTCTTTCAGGATTCATTTATTTTACTTTCTCTATAACCTTTTCCTTCCAGGTTAACAAAAAAGGGTTCAGGTGTCATGCTTGGTAATGAAATTATGCTTATTTTTAAACTTTTAAAAATGTTTCTGTCATCCTTGAATTGACCAGAATTTCAATTTATTTGGCACTGAACATCCAGAAAGAGGTTTGTTGTTTTGGCCAATGGTAAGAAAAGAGATATTAAATCATTAACACTTTTAAGTACCATTGAGCAATACTTTTATTCCCTCAATGCAAAGCTTTGCATGAGAATGTATCAAATAATTAGCTGGTAGACCAGATTACTCAGGAGTCTCTTCTGGTCTCATAAGTAAATAGGATTTCTCTGTTGTAATTATTTATTTTCCCGAGAGGCCAGAAAGGCTGTAATCTTAACAACTTTATCTGTTTCCTCTCTTTATAATGATTTACTGTGTGTACCTAAGAGACTAAGAAACCTCTTTGGGTTTCCCTAGTCTGGGCTTCCAGAAGATATTTCTCTTTTAAAGGACCCAGGTGTTAAGCCAAATCCTTTGTTTATAGAATGTTAAGGTTATGACACAAGTCAATAAAAGCCTGGAAGTGCTGTTACTGCTGACATTGCTCCCCTAACACACACCCTTGTGCCTTTTATTTCTCTTTCACAATAGTGTAGAGCTAAGAGGGGGTGTAAAACTTAACTTTGAATTTCCTGGCTTTTGTTGGTTTGTTGAGCGATCCTAATGCTATTGAATTTTTACCCCTTGTGGGGTGGGTGTTTTCCTTGTGTGCAGTGATGTATTGTATTTTTATAAGAATTACAGTGATTTGGACATGTCATATTGGTATAAATATAAACTGTAGATTGACCTGTAGCATGATAAGTGGAAGCAGAGGATTATGTGTCAAATGTGTGAATTTGTGTGAACCTGACAGTGATTTTTAGTGGGAGAAGTGATTTCATGTATGGAATTTATTGGGCATCTTGCTCTCTCTTCTTTTATCCTTGGGTTGGACCAACTCATGGAGTTGCTATTACTACATGAAGGTAAATACCCAGGTCAGAGGAAAAGAACTCTACCCATCATTCTGGAACTTCCAAACTTAGGGACCCCACATTTAACCTTTAAGGACAGCTCACTCTCTGGTGGGTTTACTGCAGAAAAGTGGCTCTGAGTTTGTTCATGTGGCAAAATGAAGAGGTCTCATTGGTTGACTTTTTCTCTTCCTCCTTTTATTTATTAAAATAACTTATATTGTTTATTTTTCTCATTGCCAAAGCTGTCTATTAGTTCATAGTAGAAAATTGTTAAATTAAAAATCAGCAAAAAGAGGAAGACAAAAGCATTACTTAATCAACTACTGCTAACAACTCACTGTATATCTTTGTAGGCATGTTTTCTTATATAAAACTAATTTACTTTTAAAAAGTAATCATACCATAAATACTTTTTCAAAACCTACTTTCTTTTAAACCACAACCTCAGGCACTTTGCATAGCAATGTTTATCTAATTTTTATGTTTAATCATTAAAGTAATATAGTATATATCTTAATTTTTAAAAAGAAGACAATATTGAGGTAATTTATGTGAAAAAGTTTTAAACTTTGTATCTTTTTATATATATATACACAAATATACAGATATGTTTATTTTTTATTTAATATAATATTCCTTGATTAGCTGAAATATAATTTGCCTAAGTACTCATCTTTTGTCTTTCTACTGAATTGTAAGCCCTGTGGAACCATGTCAGTTTTATCATCACTTTAGCTCCCACACCAACATAGTGACTCTCAGTAGTTGATAAATATGTAAATTACCTTATATAAAAAAATAAATATATATTTACATTATTTTCAATTTTTTTTATTACAGAAATTCTTCCACACACAACTTTGGCTGCAGGTACTTTGTAGACATTGTGTAGTCCTATAAATATAATTTTGAGTCATGGGCATATGCTTTGGAAGCCACACTGCCTGAATTTGAATCCTGGTCGTACCACTTACAAAGTGTGGTGTGCTGAGGCTGGCACAGGAGGGCCACTTAAACTTTCTCATTCTGTGGACCATGTTGGTAGCTTTAAATTGGCCATTTTACCACAGAAATTGGGGACCATCACAAATCAGTACTTTTTCTCTTTATTTTTCTTTCCTCCTCTTCTTCCTCCTTCTCTTTCCCTCCTCCTCTCTCTCTTTCTCCTTCCTCTTCTTCTTTGTAAGATTACTGGTTTATCATCATACCACTGTCATGACTGTAAGAAAGTTACATAACCTTTCCAGGGCTTAGTATTTTTATGTGTGAAATGTGGATAATTACCATATTTCCTCATGTATAAGATGCATCCTTTTTCAAAAAATTTGGGGTCTAAAACCTGGGTGCATCTTATACAGTGATTGTGGCATTTCAAATGCCATAGATGGAACTGAGGACGGGGCAATATATGAAGAGAGTGATTTGTCATCAGACACAGATGAGGACAAGATAAAAGATGGGAGTTTTGACAGTGATGTGGAGTTGTATGAATTTTATGATGAATAAAACCTGAGTTCAATATCTTTATGTAATACATTTTTTTTTCAAATTTTTCAAAATGAATGTGCATCTTATACATGGGAAAATATGGTAAAATGCTCCCTCACAGTCAGGAAGCCTGCTTTGCACAGCTCTAGGAGGCACTCCCCAAAGGAATTCTGTATAAACTGCTCCTTTGGCAACTGTGTAGTGCACAGCACTGCCTAGAGTAGTTATGAGGATTAAATGGTTGCTTGATACATGTAAATGTATAAGCGCCCAACCTGAGCATATACCAAATACTGAGTAAATGCAAGCAATTATGTTATTTTAGATACATGTATTATTTTATGTATTTCCAAATGCTCACCAAAGGTGTTGTACCCATGTATACTCTCCCTACCAGTTTCCTCACTCCTTTGCCATTAATTAATATTATTGGTATTTTCCTAGTGTAATTACTGAAAAATATCTAATGATGACATTCATTTGCTTTTCACTGATTTTTGGTAAGGTTGAGCATATTTTTATTTGGTTATTGGGCATTAGATTTCTATGAATTATGTTTAGGCTCCTTTTCTATTTTTCTGTTAGCATCCTCTTCTCTTTCCCTTTCTTCTCAAATAGATCAGTAGGAATTGTTTATGCTACAAGCATTTGACTTTGTTTATCCTGTTTTGTTTTTGTGTTGGAAACTCCAAAGATATTTTAAATTTGTATGTAGTAGGAATCACTAATGTTTTCTGGGTTTAGTTATTTTAAATTTGTATGTAGTAGGAATCACTAATGTTTTCTGGGTTTAGTATCTTGCTTATTAAGTATGCTAAAACTATAAGCCTAATTTCAAAACATTTCAATAATTATAGAAGAATGGCAGAGTATTTCACATTTGGACAGACATCTAGGTTATTTTCATGTGTTATCTATTCTTTATCCACTTAGTTTACTCTTATAATTATTATAATAATAAGTATATAACTATATAGTATAACAATTATAAATATGTATATTTATTAGTAGCTATTTTGTTATTATAAACAATTCTCGATCAATATTCCTACAACTATATTTTTGCATACATCTCTTTCCAGCTTAGAGTTCATGTAGGATAATGCCAAATTGTCCTCTGTCCTGGTTATACTATTTTTTACCCTCATTATTAGCCTATAAAAATGTTATTGTGTGTTGAGAAAATAAGAAATCTGTCAAGCAAAATGTTCACATTGAGATTTTGAAATGTGCTTTGTAATATTTTATTCTTGTAGATAAGAAGATATCTCAATGTCTTTCTAATTCTGATTTTGTTACATTGTCACCATATAAATTATCCAAACAAAAACACTGGAATGCATTGCTAAGCTCTTTATCAGATTTTGAGAAATAACAACAACTGAAAAGGCAGCTTGAGCTGGTGCAGAATGTTCATCATGCAGTCTCATAAAGAGAGGTTGCTCAGACGCTGAGAGAGGTTAAACAAATAAAGATGCAGGTGACGTGCCTGTGAGGGAGTCACACCCACACACAGGCATGTGAATTAGAGACAATAAGAATGGGAGTCCTGAGGTACAAAGGAACCTCAGGATCCTGGATGGATTGTCGTAAGTGCAAATGTGGTCTGAAGACGTCTCATCTATTTCTGGTGTGAGCTGTCACATTGCAAATGCACCAAAGGGTGCAGGACTGATTTCACACAACAGTTCACTCGGTGATTTACTTGGGTGCAGGCAGTGTGATCATGTGATGCTAGTGAGCCAATAGACACAGACCTGCTTTGCCACTGACAATCAACGGACGCTGAGAGATGTCATCAGCCAATATGACCGAGAACTGGGAAGGCATAATAACATTTACATTGATGTTTTCAGCCACAATTGCTACATGCTTTTTCTCTGCTATTGCAAAGATGCAATATGTTGATCGTACAATAAATTCCCCAGCTTTCATTCTTTAAGGCTTTCTAACCCAAAATTTGGTCATTTCACAGCAGTGTTGTGGTTTACTCTAAAATGGAATCAATATCAATCTCATATATATGTATATATGGTTTTTCAGGGATCATTGTTTCTATTTCTTGAATACCAGTGCCATTTAATCAGAGGTGAAATTCAAGAAAAGGCAAGATTATATTGTCCTGAATGTTAAACAATATTCTGCATGCATTAGACATTGATGAATATTTCAAGAAGCATCTACTGGCTAATCCTTGTCACTCTAAGATAAAAGATTGAGGCTCTACAAACCCCCAAACTCTTATACTCAGACCAGAAAAAGATGATAATTTAGTAAAATTGGATTCAGCTCTTCAGATGGACATGACAATGTTCTTAAGAGAGACAGAGAAAATAAAGGGTAAATAAAAGAACACAAGAGTTACATTCTAATTTTTATTTAATCTTTAACATTTATAGCGATGCAACACATTCTTAGACCTCAATGTATTTTTTAGATAAAGCTGACCAAAACAACAATTTCAACCCCAAATGACAACAGCAGAATTTTAAAGGGTGATTGGTTATAGTCAGTGGTGGGATTCAGCCTGTTTATACTGGTTCAGCAGAACCGATACCTAATGTTTTGTTGAGTGCAGCGAACCGGTTGTTAAAATGACACTCGTAATCAGGGTTCTCTCTAAGATGGGTGCCTGGGCAGCCGCCCAATGTGGAAATCACAAATTTACATTCCTTACTCTTTTTTAACATTTATCTGCGCAACAGCGTATTCTAAGCGCCCGCAGTAATGTTCATTCCATCCATAACTGAAAAATATTGCAAGTGAGGATACCAATCAAGAAGCAACATGGAAATATCTTAAATAACAGTTTTATTGTTTTTTGTTAGTTATTATTCAATATTTTTTCATTAATATTCTAAAACTCTTTCTTATAACCTAATCTAGTTTTGTGTACCTCTTTTATTGTTCTTATTTAAGTATTAAATGCATGAAATAATAAACTACCTTTTGGTATATATTTTCTTATACTTAAAATGATCATTAGGGCAGAGAACCAGTTATGAAATTATCTGAATCCCACCACTGGTTATAGTGCCAAGAAAGTAATAAAGACAACTAACTATCATGATGCACAGTGAGGGCTGACTTGCTAAAATTCCTCTCCAGGGAGGGATACAATAGATTTGCTTTCTTTTTTTTTTTTTCATTTGGACAACAGGTCAGGAAAAGATGATGTGGTATAACAGAAATGGCATCAAAGCCCAAAGCATGGCACTCAGCTTTAATCTTGGCCGGACAATAAATATTTTCCTACTGTAAGAACACTGTTCACTTCCTTTGGACCCTCTGTCTTCAGCTGTAAATGAGGTTTCAAATTCTTAGAAATTCCAGAAATCTCTCTACTTCCACTGACAGCCACAAGGAAAGTGACCTCTTTCAAGCTGGAGGAAATCTGAGAGGGTGGGTAGCGACTTAGTGTAGAAGAGTCTGGGTTCTTTCTCGTGCAGAGTAGGGAAGAAACAGGAAAGGGTGCTGGTGTTCAAGGCCCTTCCACCATGAGAAGGTCATGGACCGGGTGACCCTCTGAGGAGGCAAAAAAAGCCTTGTCATTGTCTGAAGATTACTAGCCTGCTGGATCCACATGAGTAGGACTCTGACTATTGCATTTATGTCTGTATCCCCAGAGCCTCACATGACATGCAGTAGACATCAGATGCTTAAGAAATACTCACTTTTAGGAGCTCCGGTGATGCAATTGGTTAGCATGAGGTACTTATACATAAATGTTCATTTTATATCTAACTTAGTATTTGCAGTTTTATATTTCATAAAAGGGGTCTCCCAACTCCTATAAACTTCAGGCCCCACAAAACCTGTATGTGCTTCCTGTAGGCATGAACCCCCCTCCCACACACACACACACAGTGGCCACTGGGAGGATCAAATTCAACTTAATCAATCAGAGGCCGCATTCTTAAAGCATTTCTAAATAGCAATAGACAAGGATTTACCTCTATTAATTCAGCCAGTTAAAAACAGTTCTCATTTGTCAACCGAAGGCTAACAGACAATGTATTTAAGTGTCTTTTCTTAGGGTATTCTGAATGATTGCAGTAAGGGTGCAAGCATCTTTATGAGTGGGAGCTTTGTGCTTGGCACTATAACAACACTTTCACAGACCTCATCTCATTGTTTCCATTTTATAGATGAGAAAACTGGAGGTCAGAAAGATGAAATATTTCTTTTAAAGTCATGGAACTATTAACTGATGAAGTTGAGATTTGAACCTTGATTTTTTGAGCCCAAAAGGCTCTGTGTGTTTGCCACTGCTGCTGTCTACTCTGCAGTAAGAAAATAAAGGCCCCTATATGTGGGTTGTCAATTTCTAAATGAAAAAATAAGAGAGGCACAAAGGAGAGCCACAGAAAACTGAATTGAATAGTGATTAGTGGACATGAGGGATTAGTTGATATTGATTTATTACCTGATCACTTTGTGACTGTGGCATCTTTTATTTTGCTGCTTATTAGAACAAGACCCATATAAGTCAGTATAAACTTGGAAGAATATGTGCATTTGGGCCAAAGGAACCTCAAGAAACAGAGAATTTAGAGAAGTGATTTGAAACAGAGGCTGTACATAGTTCAAAGATCAAATCTGAGGAAATCAGAGGATCCAAAAAGGTGATTAGACTGATGTGATAAAAAAAGCTCTCTGTGGCATTTACCTGTCTTTGTAGGTCTGCAGAGCTCTCACTTACTCATTGCTGCGGTAGAAGCTTCTATGAAGTCAGTTATGGGGGCAGTGCAATATGTGTAAGTCTGTGCAAGGCATCGTGGTGCATTCAAAAGCAACGCATGACACAATCCTTACCCTCAAGAGCTAACAGGATAGTCAGGGAGTCAAGATATAGGCTTAGCACACAAGGAGATAGAGTCTTCTGCTATAATAAAGGGTAAATTGTGAGGAAAGTGTAAGAAATAAGGCAAAACATAATACATTGCTAATTTTGTAAATTTCCTGACTTTTTTTTTTCAGGCCTTGCAGTTTAAAATACAGGTAGTAGCCCTGGCCGGTTGGCTCAGTGGTAGAGCGTCAGCCTGGCGTGCAGGAGTCCCGGGTTCGATTCCCGGCCGGGCACACAGGAGAAGCGCCCATCTGCTTCTCCACCCCTCCCCCTCTCCTTCCTCTCTGTCTCTCTCTTCCCCTCCCGCAGCCAAGGCTCCATTGGAGCAAAGATGACCCGGGCACTGGGGATGGCTCTGTGGCCTCTGCCTCAGGTGCTGGAATGGCTCTGGATGCAGCAGAGCGATGCCCCAGATGGGCAGAGCATCGCCCCCTGGTGGGCATGCTGGGTGGATCCCGGTCGGGCGCATGCGGGAGTCTGACTGCCTCCCTGTTTCCAGCTTCAAAAAAAATGAAAAAAATAAAAATAAAAATAAAAATAAATAAAATAAAATACAGGCAGTCCCTGGGTTATGAATGAGATAGGTTCTATAAGTTTGCTCTTCAGTTGAATTTGTACGTAAGTTGGAACAGGTACACTTACTTCCCTATTAAATGCAACTTTGACAGATGTTTTGTCTTAATGTAGTATTTATTTTTACCTTTCTGTGCCTATAAATACTTAAACATTTTCAAACTTACTATCTTGTTTGTAACCTGGGAACTGCCTATACTGTGCAGGGAGGGGGTCAGGGTCCTTGGGTTATGACAGTATTGACATATGATGTTTTGAGTTTATGAGGCTCACTCTCATAAAAACTTTAAAAATTGAGATGTGAGTGTTTTGGCTGTTATGAATGTCTTGAAATACTATAGGCCAGAGGTAGTCAACCTTTTTATACCTACCGCCCACTTTTGTATCTCTGTTAGTAGTAAAGTCTTCTAACCGCCCACCGGTTCCACAGTAATGGTGATTTATAAAGTAGGGAAGTAACTTTACTTTATAAAATTTATAGAGCAGAGTTACAGCAAGTTAAAGCATATAATAATAATTACTTACCAAGTACTTTATGTCAGATTTTTGCTAAGTTTGGCAGAATAAATCTTTATAAAACAACTTACTATAGTTAAATCTATCTTTTTATTTATACTTTGGTTGCTCCACTACCGCCCACCATGAAAGCTGGAATGCCCACTAGTGGGCAGTAGGGACCAGGTTGACTACCACTGCTATAGGCAGATTTTGGAAGAGAAGAAGTCATCAACCTTCTGGACTAGCCTGGAACAATTCTTTAAGAAGGTATAGAGGCCTGCAACTGATCTTCTACCCTCTATATCAGCTGCTTCTCAAGATGAAACACCTGTAATAGAGGCAGAATCATCTTCAGCGTGTTCCTTAGGCAATCCTGATTCACCTGACCCAGTATCTCCAGCACCTTCTGCAGGTTCTCCTGCCTCTCCAGCTTCCTCCTCCCAATAGGTCACTCTCTCCCACCTTGCAATGCCCCTTCCAGTGTGCAAGCCAACCACAGGAATAAAGGTAAGGAATTTCTTATTACACTCATTTCTTTTCTGATAATACAGTACAGTGTACAGTACAGTATATTTGTGTCCTTTTCCTTTTTCTGTGGTTTAGTTGTGTTATGTTCTAGGTTATGATTTTACAAATGTGTCAGGATAGGTAAGTGACTTAGGCTAGGGTGTGTTTCGACTTACACCAAAATTCAGGTTACGTCACTGTCATAGGAACAGACTGTGTCATAACCCAAGGACCCCCGTATATAGTTTTATGTATATTCTCACAACAATCTTGTGAAATATACAGGGAAGGTATTATTTTTTCCATTACATAAATGAGGAAGGAAAGGAAGACTCATAAAGGTAAAGTGAATTGCCTAAGGCCACTAAACTGGTGAATGGGATTGCTGGGAGTCAAGGTTAGGGTCATGGGTCATGCTGTGCCTAGGCTGAGCACAGGTTCTCCTAGTAAGCAAGGTGTCTGTACATTCTATAAAAAATTGATATATTTTGTTTTGGGGACATGTAGAGTCCTTTAAAGCATGGGACTCAAAGCAGGCAATATTATTATCCCCTATTTGGCAGATAAAGAAATTGAGCCACAGTGAGATTAAGAATCTTCTTCAGAATGACACAGCTAGTTAATTAGTGACGAGCTTTGAATCCAGACTGCCTTATCCCAAAGCCTGTGCTTTTAACTATGGTGCAGTATTAAAAAAACACAGTCACATTTTGCTGGGCAGCATCTTCATTGCCCAATGCATTTTAAACAAAGTGGCAAGTTTTCCATTCACTGAATTGAGAACTAGCACACCATTTCGACTCACAAAAGTGTGGGTGAGGTCTGTGACTCTGGAAGTGAGCAAAAGATAGATTTGAACCATTGCAGGAGTTGACTGGTGGTGTGCTGATGAAAAGGGGCAGGGGTGAGGGTTGGGAGGTGGGTAGGACATGGGGAGCATGCTTTGCAACATTGATGATTTTCCTTGTGTAAACATTCCCACCATAACTGGTTTCAAGCTATCAACAGTTTAAGGTTTCGTTCAGGAAATTTCTGAGTATTTAACAGAAAGCTCTTGGCCGGTAAGCAGCTAGCTCACTGCTGGCAGTTGTCTCTTCAGGCTTTTTCACTCTGATTTTAGTGCTAAGAAGCATCCGAAGAGAAAATTCTGAACCAGACTTGAAAATCTTAAGTCTAGTACTGTGGTTATGCCTTCCTTTCTTTTTTATTTGTGCCTGTCCATTAGAATACAGATTCATTTTCTGTATCTCATTGATTTTTTTTTATAAATAAATTTTTATTTTAATGGGGTGACATCAATAAATCAGGGTACATATATTCAAAGAAAACATTTCCAGGTTATCTTGTCATTTAGTTCTGTTGCATACCCATCACCCAAAGAGAGATGGTCCTCCGTCACCCTCTATCCAGTTTTCTTTGTACCCCTCCCCCTCCCTCTCCCCCTCTCCCTCCTTCCCTCCCCCCACCCCCCGTAACCACCACACTCCTGTCCATGTCTCTTAGTCTCACTTTTATGTCCCACCAATGTATGGATTTTTTAAAGTGGCTTGACTTTATCTGTCTGACATGCACAAGCTGACTACATTATTGATAATTACTTCTCCTTTTTAATTCTTCAAGAACAGTGTACTCCAGGTGGATCTGAGAATCAGACTCCCAGGGCTGATAAGAAAGAAATGCCTTCATTTAAATATTCTTCCTTTCCTGATCGTCTGCAACATTTCTGTATGGAATTAACCCATTTAGAATCTCCACCTTTGTTGAATTTCATGTAGCTCAATGTTAATGGACATCAAATTGTAGATTTCTGATGTTATTTTTTGTCTTAGTGGCACTACTTCACAGTGATTAAGTCCAAAGATCTGCTTTCTTCACTTTGCTCTGAAAACTTGAAGTGCAAGGTATCCATTCAGTTTTATTCTTCCCTGGTGGGTACAGCTCTCATTGGCTACTAATGAGAATTACAAATGTGGGTAGAAGAGAAACTAGAGCCTTTGGAGTTGAGGGGCTGGTTATTTAAAGATGTATTGCCATGGCACTTAAGGAAAATGATTTATCTGTTTTGTTTTGTCTTCCTATAAATCAAGAATACAGCACAGCGTTAAACATTCCTCAATATTTATGCTAATATAAATTTGGGCCTGCGTGCTTGACACTAATTCCGGAGGAGCAGTGGTATTAGAATAATGGCTACCTGTGACAGTCACGGGCGTTACTGAACAGCCACTTTAACTCTTTACTAGGCTGTGGACGTTCTTGAGGAGAGCACACATGGCAGGGTTTCCCTGTCTGGAGCAGTTTCTCTGACCTGATTCTTTATCTTTTGTTTGGTTTGGTTCTGGACATTCGGCTAGCGACTGTATTTATCAATTCCCTGCTAAGGAGACAGTAGAACAGGGTAAGGAGACAGGATGAGCTCTGTGGGAAATGGGAACCCAGGGCATCGGTTTCATCTGTACGTATTGGAATGGCACACAGATCCAGTGAACAAACAAAATTAAAATATTTGTGAAAGATAGATTTTATGTCTACTTACCTAAGTTTCTTCCTTTTCTGCCATTGTGTTGGCTTCACCTAGGTGTGACCCACTCAAATTCCTTAACCTCCTTGCGCTTCAGTTTCCTCATAAGTAATATAGGGATAATAATAGGACTTGCCTCCTAAGATGATTATGAGAGTAAGACAAATACATATACACAGCACCTGTAGACGCACACAGGAGGTGGGCTCAATATATGTTCTTGGGATAGGCGTTCACCATATATAGTTGGAATCCTGATTGTATCTTTGCACTCTCCATCCCATTGGAGTATTTGTGAGAGTGCCTTGGACCCCACCACTCACAGGCAATTTTCTGAGATGTTTTATTAAGGTTCCCCTTCTAGTTCGTAGTGGAAGCTCAGAGACTTGCTGTGGTTCACTGCATGGTGAGCATCTTCAGTGCCTCACTGAACTATATATATTGGGTCAATCTCTGATTAGCTGCCTGGTTGACCTTTGCAGGAGAACACGGCAACTCAACTTTCCATGTTTCTGAGTCTGAGTGCATTTTTGATGTTGCTTATCAGCATCCACCCACAATATGAGCACAAATGATTCGGTAAGAGGTTTCCTTTGGAAGGTATAACTGATATAGCCCAACCACTATATCTCCCATAAAAAACTGGGACTTCTTTGATTACTTTTGATGCAAAGTACAATGAGAATTCAAGGCCTTGTTATTATTCTTGCTAAACAGGAGGCACGCCAGGTTTAAAGTCAGATTTGTTTCTGTGTTAATAATACATTTGTATTACCCTTCCTTGCAGTTCTCGTCTCTGCTCCTGCTATCTTCAGTGTGAGTTTGCACTTGTCAAAATGAATAATATGCAGCATCAATTCAAACTCCACTTTTCCAGTGTGTTCAGCCGTAATAGTTTCACTTTGCCTTGATTCTGTTGATTGCTATTAAATCCTGGATTGCTTTAAATTCTGTGAGCTAGTCCTCAAAGTATCACTTATAAATTGTGCGCATTTATTAGAATCTTGCCTAGAACAAAGAGCATTCAAGCCCCTGGAAAAGACTGCCTTCTACTTCTGAACTTTAGATAAAAGAGACTATGGAGACATATTTTATCTCTTGAGAAAAAATTATTTAAAAAGTAAATATAATAAATTATTTGGGGGGGCTTTTTGCTTTTACTCTTTCTTTTCTTTTTTTATTTGATGTAGGGTAAAAAAATTCAAACCCAATACACTTTAGTGAAGAGTGTGGATTGGGGCCAAGATTCCTAATAAATTTCTTTGTGTCCTTCTGTATAATATTGCTATAAATGAAGTGTTAGTTGGATTTATTAGGAGGGCATTTTTCATATGTAATTTATCTGGGCTTAAAAACTAACCTACAACTCTTTTTTTTTTATAAGAAGTATGGTTATTATAGATTATATTTTAAGAAATCCGATCAGATAGAGTATTGCAAATATCATATCCATTTTTCTACTTAAAAATATCGGTACTTTGAATAAAAGTTCATCCAAGGTGTAGTTAAGTCAAATTGAGTATGGTAAATAAAATGTTGTTTGTCAAGTGTTGGTTGAGCACACCGTGCAAGCAGCTGTACGCTCGGCCCTGGGCCGGGAGTCCTGGGAGGTATGGCTCTAGAACAGGGGTCCCCAAACTATGGCCCGCGGGCCGCATGCGGCCCCCTGAGGCCATTTATCCGGCCCCCACCGCACTTCCGGAAGGGGTACATCTTTCATTGGTGGTCAGTGAGAGGAGCATAGTTCTCATTGAAATACTGGTCAGTTTGTTGATTTAAATTTACTTGTTCTTTATTTTAAATATTGGATTTGTTCCTGTTTTGTTTTTTTACTTTAAAATAAGATATGTGCAGTGTGCATAGGGATTTGTTCATAGTTTTTTTATAGTCCGGCCCTCCAACAGTCTGAGGGACAGTGAACTGGCCCCCTGTGTAAAAAGTTTGGGGACCCCTGCTCTAGAAGAACTCATGAAGGAGGAAGGGAAGAGCAATATTTGTCGAGTATCTGTTGTCATTCCAAGTAGACGTAGGTTTACCATGATGCTAGTGAACATTAAGCTTGAGAATCTCTCGTTTGTGTTCATTCCTTCCAAGACCCTGGATAGGGACTAGGTAATATGGCCACGTGTTTTGTAAAGTTTAGATATTTAAATGCAACTGATTAAGACCACTGTTTTGTCCAATCTAACTTCCCCTGTTTGGGAACCAGTGTGTTTGAAATGGCCACCAGTATTTTGGAGATCTAGTTGAGGGAAGTTGGGTGGGGACAACATTTAGTTTGAGTTTCCTGAGATATAATTAAATGTGCTATAGTCACTTTCATGTCTACTCAATTATTGCTAACCATCTCAGTGTCGAAATAGGGTTCTAGGGCCCTTCTGCTGCTCACTGTGCTGGCTTACTCACCACGAGAACACAAAAGTGCAGAACACAGAAGTCGTGTCACAGCATCAACATGCTTTACAAGGCCTGGCCTCAGAAATAGGTGAGTGATAAAGGAGACATGAATATTGAAATGTTCAGAACCACAACCTAGTCTCATCAGTGACTAGTGAAAAAGGAAGTTCTTTTCTTGCAGTAGTATACTCAACAATGAAGCATATATCACCATATAGAAACCTGTTGCTATGAATTGAATCTTTATATCCTACCCAAACTTATCTATTGAAAACTTGATGCTCAGTTGGATTGTTGGAGGAAGCAAGGCCTTTGAAAGGTTACTAGGTCATAAGGGTGGAACCCTCACAAATGGAATTAGTGCTATTATAAAAGAGATCCCAGAGAACTCCCATGCCCCCAGGTCACAGTAATGAGATGGTCATCAATGAAGAAATGGGCCCTAGCCAGATACCACATCTGCCAGGGTCTTGATCGTGGACTTCCCAGCTTTCAGAAGACTGTGAAATATATATATTTTTTGTATTATAAGCCACTCAAACTATGCTATTTTTATTATAGCAGCCCAAATGAACTAAAACACCTACCACACATTTTTTTTTTTTTTTTTTTTTTTTTTTTACTTTTTGGGTAGGAATGTGTGAAATAGAACTAATCACAATTTTTGTATTTGTAGGGTACAAACATGTAGCCACACTATAAACAGATAAGTCTGTGTGTAATACTTATTGCATTGCAGCTATCAATAATAAAAAAACAAATTTAGTTCAACCAAGCTAGAGCAAAGGCTGAATTATTTCTAATCCTTTCCATAGAAATCATATTAGAAAATAATTGTCACATGAAGGGATCAAGAATGTGCAGCCAAAGAATATAGGAAAACTATTATAGGGGTATGCCAGTCAATTAATAAAGAAAAGTAGTGTTATTTTTCTGGGTTTTGTAATGTATGTGACATTTGGCAGCTTAAAAATATGTAGTACTTTGTGGTGATTTGTTTTCTCATTCACAGTACATATTCACATTTATATATTTTGTAGTCTAGTCTTTAAAGAGTGCTCTCAAAATTGTAAGAATTCCAGTCTCTACAGCAGGGGTCCCAAACTTTTTACACAAGGGGCCAGTTCACTGTCCCTCAGATGGTTGGAGGGCCGCCACATACAGTGCTCCTCTCACTGACCACCAATGAAAGAGGTGCCCCTTCTGGAAGTGCGGCTGGGGGGCCAGATAAATGGCCTCAGGGGGCCACATGCGGCCCGCGGGCCGTAGTTTGGGGATGCCTGCATCAAGCCATAGCTCTATGTCCCTTTTAGGCATGTTAGTTTTCTTTAAGATGTGTCATAGCTGGGTGTGATAGAACATGCTCACTCCTATTCTCAATGAACAAACTGAGGCTCAGAGAGGCGTTAAATCACTTCTCTGAGGTAAGCTGGGAAGTGCCGGCCTGGGTTCACACACCGATTCACAGGCAAACCTCTCACTGTAGTTTTTCCTTACTTCATTAACTCTTCCCCCATTTTCAGCAAACATTGTTGTCATCGTCATTGTCATTGCCTTTGATTTCACATAGCAAATGGAGACCATCAGGTAGGAAACCCCCTCCATTTGACATCCTCTCCTCATTCCCCTGTCTTCTCCACCTCAGTGACAGTCACACCACTGCTTCTCTCCCACAAGCCTGGGGTCCTCCTGACTCTCCCCACTAACCGCTTCAGTCAGCCAGCTCCTACAGTGTAGAACCCAGCTCCAGATGCACCTCACCCTCTGTTCCTCCGACCTTCCCCTCTGTTCCAGCATCAATCAGCTCAGGCCTCACAGTTACTGACCTTCTTAGTCTTTCTCTTTAATCTGCTCTCAACTATACTGTCATCTGAACATCAATGTGATCCTGTTTAAAACTCTTCAAGTCACTCATTCATCTATCTAATGGATCCTTCTTGAGATGCTACTTTGACCTGCATAACGAGGATGCAGCAGAGAACAAAGCAAAGAAGTTACTGCCTCATGGAGCTTGTGTGTGTGTGTGTGTGTGTGTGTGTCTGTGTGTGTGTGCGTGACAGTAAACTACATAAGTAAGTTAATATGTGTGTATATAAAATAAGAACAAAAGTATAAATGTGTGAGAGATAAAAATACTAGGAAGGAAAATAGAGTAAGGGAAGTAGGGGGAACCAGTGGTAGGAGAAAGGGAGTTCACTATCTTATAAGCCTATAGACTGTATAGGCTTGGTTGGGGGAGGGCAGCTTCACTGCTAAAGGGACACTCGAGCAGAGATTTGAGCGATGTGAGAATGGCAAGCCAGTGGATATGCAGAAGAGCATTCTAGTGAGGAAATGTTGGGGAAAGAACAAGACTGCTGTGTTGGGGGGACCACTAGAAGGGCAGGTAGCTGTAACTGTGTGAGAGAAGAAGATGGAGCCACAGCATGGGACTGTGTGCATGTCACCAAAGACCATTGGGCCATTGAGGGACTTGTATGTTTGCTCTGCATGGGCTGGGGAGCTATGGGAGTGTTTTGAGCAGAGATATGGGATGATCTGGTTATAGTGAACTAGATCACTCTGCATGGTGTGAGAAGATTATAGCGGGGCAAGATGGATGTGGAGAACAGTGGTCACTGCAATGATCCAGGCAAGAGATTATGGTGGTGAGACCAGGTGGTGAGGAGTGAGCAGATTCTAAATAGTTTTTGCATAGTTCTCCGTGTTTTTCAAGATCAAATGTCAACTTCTTAGCATGCTACACAAGGTCCTTCATGTTCTGCCCGCTCCATTTCCCTAAGGTGCCCTGGGGCTTTGCACAAGTTTCTCTGTGTTCCTGAAACCCTCAGATACTTTCTCCACTGTGCAACCCCATACAGTCTACATTACTTTCCCTCTTTCTCCAAATCTGGGTCCACTATTTTTCCAGCTCCCTGTGCTTGCCTCTGTCCCTCTGTGTCATAACTGTTTCTTTCCTGAACTGTTTTCCTTCCCCAGGGGACTGTGAACTCCTCGATGGAAGAGTGGTGTTTTTTTGTTTTGTTTTGTTTTTAACCAGTGCTTGGCACATAAGAAGTGCCCAATCAATATTTATGTGATGGGTGAATATTTTCATCAACTGGGTTTGGTTTTGAACTTCTGATTCTCCAAGGACTAGCCCTAAGAAGGCTTTTTTTTCCCTGTGTAGGGATATATGCGGACAAAAGCAGTAATGTGATTTAATTTTAGATTATAGGCCTTGCCACCTCAGTAGTTTTTAGAGTAAGGCAGGGTTTAAACAAACAAAAAGGAAAATATTAACAGTATAGCCAGAAGGAGTAAAGAGTTGATTAGAAGTTACAGGGTAAAAATAGAGTCACTATTTTTACAGTGCCTATTCTGGGCCCTACCCTCTAGTGTCCTAGCTATAGAATCAGAGATTAAACTACAGATTTACAAGACCTTGCGAAGGCCAGTAGAGTATACTTTTAAAATGGTAAGCTTCCAAGAAAACTCACTCATCCTCTTGAATAGGCAGAGGTAACAAACGAGGTGAAAATGGCTCAAAGGGGTGGAGGTACCTTGTCTTTGCCTCATGGGTGATGATACACAAATACTACAAATACACCTGTCCTCTTGGAACCCTAGGCAGCATTGAGTGTTGACATGTCTGCTGGGTACCTGCCTGAAATTCAGTTGTTAGTCTTCACCTCAGTGATTGCTCTGTGTGTGTGGAACTCTTTACCTGCATTGCCCCCTACACTCACCCACACTTTACTCTAGCTGCTGCTGCAGTAATTAGCTTCATGCTGCCCAGATTTGATAGTGCCTCACCTCAGCTACACCACAGACCTCTTGCTTTCTGCCCCGAGGTCCCTCTGACATCAAGGGTGAGAGAAATGGCTGTGGAGACCCATTCACACATGCAACCGGAAGTGTGGGAAAGGAAGAGAAGGCCTCACAGGCAACCTTGATCAGTGGGCATGGAGCCGGAGGAGAGAGGCTTCCCCTCTGTTCCTCAGGCAGGCAATTCTGAGGCTGATTGTATATACTTTCTCGGGAGTCCCGGTGAGGTTGAGTTCCAGTCAGCCACAGCATTGACCACTGTACGGCTGTCTCTCCTATTTTATTGTCCGCAGTGGCTCACTTCCATTTCCTGGATTCACCTCTCCATCAAATACAATCTACTGTCTTAAACCTTGCCTGTAAGTGGCAGTTTGAGGGAAAAGGCTGAGGGGGAATTCTGGCTCAGAAACTCATGTTTAGCATCATTAAGTCATCTGAACATTAAGACTCCATCTTGGAACCAAATGGCACAAATGCAGATAAAACAGAGTAAAAATGAAAAAGAAAGAAAGAAAAGAAAAAGCAGAGTTTGGAAAGCAAAATCATCAGATCATCAGTATGGCTGGTCAAACGCCTTTTGTAAAGGATTTGTTCTCAGTAGATACTCTGAATGTTACCTTCCAGCATCAATAGGTCAATCTATTTCTTTTTTCCATAATATGGACACAGGCCCCACTGAGACCACCTTTTTTCAGAAACAAATGACCTCAAGCTAAGGATCCTTGCGAAGTGATCTGCTGCCTTATTACCTGATAAATGGCCTTTCACATAAAGATATCATGGATTCTGCTGTGAAGAATTTTTTTTTTTAAAAAAACGATTTCTCACTGTGAAATAGCCTGGGAAGGAAGTTACCACAATTTAGCTATGAGCTGTCACAGCAAACAGTTGTTTTGATGTTGATCAGCATTATTTCATCAAGTCTTTCATTTATTAATTATTTAAATGAGGAGAATTCCATTAATGTTAGTATAATGTGTTTCTAAAATGTAGTATTTTCCCATAGGAATTTTCCTAAGGATTAGGACTAAAGAAACATCTTTTATTTTTGTATAAGATGGGTTTGTGTAGACAAAAAGAAAAATAAATCCAGGACTCACAAATACAAGGCCTTGTTATCCAAATCTCTTTCATTACAAAATGTGCACAGGTGAAAAAGTCATCATAACATGAACATATTTACCGTTATTCATTTATTTATAAAAGCAGTTCCCACTTAAAAATCTCTCTGCTACTTAGTGCTGGATTTTCTAATTACTTTAACAAAATAATATAAATCCATTGCAAAGTGAAGTTGCAAATCTTGCCAAAGAAGCAGGATTTTGTGAAGTTGATAAAAGCAATGTTGACAATTGTTTGAATCACATACAAAGCTTCTGAAAGACGAGAATAGAAAAATTAGAAAAATGAGCAATAGCAAAGGGAAAAGAATCAAGGATAACGGCGATGAAATAGCAATTAATCAGAAATGTTTGAAAATTAAACAAATAAAAAGGCCCTTGAGAAAATGATGAAATCCTAAAATATTTTACTGTTTTATGAGTGTAATGGATATCATAATGTGGTATAGTTTCATAACACTTTGTAGAAAAAACTATATAAATAAATCTTCTATTTGTTTTATTCTTGTTCTACAAAGTAATTTATAGTTGCAATTATAATCTAAGATTTAAAATATGATAAAGTAAACCTCTTGATAATTTTTAGTTGGTTTTTTTTTTTTTAAGTAAAGTCTCATTCAAACTTTACCCTCAGGCTTCAGCTACTTACTCTGAATTTTAGTTTCTGCTTTAAATGGATTCACTTGAAGAAGCTTGTCCCCATTACAAATTGTTCTGTATATTAAATCATAGAATTGTAGACAAGGTGTTTTGAAAATTGAAAAGCAGTTTTGAGAAATCATCTACATTCATATTCTCACTTTGCTTTTAAACATCTAAGAAATTGGATGACATAACTGATTGTTAGGAATATGGAAGGTAGAGAGGGAAGGAAAAAGTTCTAAGACTCATGACACTCAAAACAATTCTTCCTACACTAACCTTATATGCTTTGTTCAAATCACCCAAGTCCTTTACATTGGGGTTAATTATATTTGAACCAGTTCATGTCTATGAAGTTTGTGAAGATCATTGAGAAAAGGTGCCATCAAAAATTTAAATGTTGAAGGGAATACGGGGGAGGGGAGATGCATTTGGGGCAACACTAGAATCTATATAAATACAATAAATTAAAATCAATTAAAATGTAAATGTAGTTAGTTAACTCTTGATTATTTGAGTCTCTATATTAGAATAATAGTGCAGGTAATTGAAAAAATACTTTGAATGGTTAAAAATATTTTAACTCTGTTATATTTTATAATGTGTGACTTATTCTCAAAATTACATTATATTTGATTTTTTACTCTGAAAGATTTGAAATGGCTAATGGCCCAAAGCATTACAATTCTGACCTAATAATAACCTAAAACAACAGATAGTTCAGAAAGCATTTATGTTTAGCTTTGCAAAACTTTAGAGACTATTTCTGGTAGTGGATTTGTCTTTTTTTTTTCAATTTTAATTATTTTTTTAATGGGGTGACATCAATAAATCAGGATATATATATTCAAAGCTAACATGTCCAGGTTATCTTGTCATTCAATTATGTTGCATACCCATCACCCAAAGTCAGATTGTCCTCTGTCACCTTCTATCTAGTTTTCTTTGTGCCCCTCCCCCTCCCCCTTTCCCTCTCCCTCTCCCTCCTCCCCCCGTAACCACCACACTCTTATCAATGTCTCTTAGTAGCTCACTTTTATGTCCCACCTACGTATGGAATAATGCAGTTCCTGGTTTTTTCTGATTTACTTATTTCACTTCGTATAGTGTTATCAAGATCCCACCATTTTGCTGTAAATGATCCGATGTCATCATTTCTTATGGCTGAGTAGTATTCCATAGTGTATATGTGCCACATCTTCTTTATCCAGTCATCTATTGATGGGCTTTTTGGTTGTTTCCATGTCCTGGCCACTGTGAACAATGCTGCAATGAACATGAAAAGATGCTCATCTTCTTTAGTTATTAGAGAAATGCAAATCAAAACTGCAATGAGATACCACCTCACACCTGTTAGATTAGCTATTATTAACAAGACAGGTAATAGCAAATGTTGGAGAGGCTGTGGAGAAAAAGGAACCCTCATACACTGTTGGTGGGAATGTAAAGTAGTACAACCATTATGGAAGAAAGTATGGTGGTTCCTCAAAAACCTGAAAATAGAACTACCTTATGACCCAGCAATCCCTCTACTGGGTATATACCCCAAAAACTCAGAAACATTGATATGTAAAGGATTTGTCTTTCTTAAATATATTTTATTTAGGAAAAAAATGTTAAAATTATTTTGTCTTTTTTCTACGTACAAATCACTAAAGGTAAGTGGTAGAGGATGTCAATTTTGAAATAAAAATTTGTCTTAGATAATCCACAAAGTCAAGACTTTGCACATGAATGTTACAGAGTTGTTTGCATTCCAAATTTCAAACACAATTGTTATCCAGAAACTTTTTAGGTGCTTAGTAAAATAGAGGATTTTCCAGATTTAGCATTGTTAAGGCATTAAGAAAACACTCAATAGCTAGAGTTTTTTTCAGACCATTAAAATACTTATCGTCAATAAGCGATACAAATAGCAAATAACTCATCTTGTTATTCCTTTCATTATACTTGATTCCTTCCCCTCTTCCCTCTTGAAATTATAGCTGACAAGCAGAAGGCAGGCACAACAGTTGCACAAATAAGCAGACACACACACCTTCTTCATGGGGGACCTGTTCATTGGGGTGGCCAGTGAGGACTCCTGGCTTTAGAGGACCCATTGTCAGTTCTCAGGCTCAACTATTGTTGAGAGGGAACAGATTTGGGATATGTGATCTCTGCATGTGTAACTCACAGCAAGAAACCTCAGTAAGTCACAAATTCTAAGCCCCAATATAGTAGAGCCTTCTCTCAATGTCTATGTTTCTCAGTTGTTTTTCAAGTCCCTGGGAGGCAGAAAAGCTCCTGAGGCATTTTAAGCAGGAGCATGGCATGATCCAATTTAAAAGACTGTTGTGGCTGCAGTGAAGAGAATAGACTTTGCAGGGATGATGAGGAGTGGGGGCAGATGGGGGAAGGAGGAGGGATGTGGGAGGTGGAGAGGAAGCAGAAAGACTAATAACTGGCTCTGGCAGTGGTTCAGGCAAGGGTGACAGAACCCGGGCTAGAGAAGAGCCCAGATTCCAGAAGACTGGAGTTGTAGCAATAGGGCACAGTGATGACTGGGAGTAGTCGTCAGGGGCAGGGTAGTGTCAGAGGAAACTCCCAGGTTTCTAGCTTAAATATCCGTTTGGGTGGTAGAGCCATTTGAAATGGGAATGCTGGGGTAAGTAGAAATTTGTAGGAGAGGAGCAAGAGGTCCATTTCGGACAAGCTAAGTGTGAGATATGAGTCAGGGAGAAATGTCAAAGAGACTACCCAGCTCTCAGAAGAGAGGTTTGGAGAGCTGGAGACTAATATTTTAGGGAATTTTATATCTTTCAAAGCACCTATACAAATCTTATGTCATTTAATCACATCACTATACCTTCATGAAGTCAGCACAGCAGATATTGTTATCCTGTATGTCATAGGTGGCAAAGTTAAAACAAGATGTCCAGAGACTGAGTCAATTTCATTTCTCCAAATGCCAAGGACATTGTATGGGATGTGGTCATTTGGTTCTGTTCTTCCATATCAATGTCTGACTGAGCATTTTAGTCTGATTCAAGGTTCGTGTTCTAGTTTTCTACAGGTGCGAAAAAGCAGGCTTTTTTCTCTGTACAGAGTCACAGACTCCACAAGTTAATATGGCACAAGTTAACTTTATTGTTGTCTTTTGTCTTCACATCCAAGAAAGAAGATAATCTTTAGCTCAAAAGGGGAGTTCGGCAATCAGGGCGCAGCTGAGTGGCCAGGCAGCCAACCCGGAGGAGCAGCCCGCCGAAGTCCGCCGCACCCAGGAGTTGGGGATGTCCTACAAACCCATCGCCCCCGCCCCCAGCAGTACCCCGGGCTCCAGCACCCCTGGGCCCGGCACCCCAGTCCCTACAGCCGGAAGTGTTCCGTTGCCGTCGGGCTCGGTGCCAGGAGCCGCTGCCCCTTTCAGACCACTGTTTAACGACTTTGGGCCGCCCTCCATGGGCTATGTACAGACAATGAACCACCCGGCGCCCAGGGCTCCCAGAGTACCTACACGGACTTGCTATCGGTCATAGAGGAGATGGGCAAAGAGATCCGGCTCACCTATGCTGGCAGCAAGAGCGCCATGGAGCGCCTATAGAGAGGCATCATCCATGCCCGGGCCCTAGTCAGAGAGTGCCTGGCAGAGACAGAGCGGAACGCCCGCACGGAACAGGAAGCGCCTCCGCCTCCAGTCTGGACCTTTCCTGGCCACTGCAGGGCACCTGCTTCTCCCTGGCCTTCATCCTGAGTTGCACTTCCTGTCCTGCGTCCCTTGGTGGGTGCCCTCCAGGAACCAGGGAGTGACTCACTCCAGTCGGCAGCACTAACTTGGGACCCTTGGAATAGTTAGCAGCAAGGTTACTGTGCGTCCTGCCCGTGCCCTGCCGTCAGTGTTGACCCAGCTGGAGCTTTCCCCTTTCTGTGGCCCCCACTGCTCAGCACTTACCCAGGACTTCTCACCACTCTGTCCCAGACCCCCTCCACCCCAGCAGAGCCTCAGAAGGCCTGTCACCTCCCTGCTTTGTCTCCTGGGCCATAGCCTCTTTTCTCAGTGTGTCTTTTGCTAAACATGCCCTTTTTGTATAAATAAAAGATGCAAAAAAAAAAAAAAAAAGGGAGTTCGGGGTTACGAGTGCCATCGGTGCAGACAGAGTGGGCACAGAGTAGAGGCAGGTAGCTATACATTTTGAAGAAAACTGGTTCTTCTGCATCTGGTCAGTGGAGAGATGGCTCTTCCCTCCATTGGATCCCACCTGGGGCACCAACAGAAACATAAATGAAGAGTCCATCCTGCTGTAGTCCTAGAGTGATGGTCCTCAGCCTCTCCCTCTTACAGGGTAGCTGGATGTGATTCTGACAATGAAAATGTTCGGTCACCCAGGCATTCAACTACCTAGGCACAAAAACCTAGCAGTTCTTTAAAAACATTAGCTAAACACCAGTCACATTTCAAACCTATATTTGGTGCCTATAAGACATCTCTTTTATAGTCAAAATGCAATAGCTTAAATTTTTGAGGGTAAGTCTGGTGACCAAGGAAAGAGTCTTGGAAAAAGTGTGTTTGCTAAGTGAACCATATGCCACAGGGAGGTACGCACCTCAGAAAGCAGTACTAAGACTTTAGATTCCTTTGCCATGCTCTCTACCAAGTCCCTCTCGCTTAATTTTTTTTTTCTGTGTGTATTTGAACGCTCCCTCCTCCTCTCAGCTCCAACATACCTTCTTCTCCTTTTATTAACTTGACGTGAAACATGCGTCCCCTCAGCTGCTCCACACACTCTATTTTCAGTAGGAGAAGGTGAACATGGTTACACTTTGGGTTCATCTAACATCTTGAACTATTTTTCAGATGCTGTGGGTAAAGCCAAACCCTAAATAACTTTAGCCGAACACTTTCCCCTAATTTCTGGCCTCATATGTATTTAAAGAAAAATATATTCCACATGTCTATGATTTCATTTATCTTTAATTCCTCCACAGGTTATTTTCTGAGACATGTTCAGGTTCCAGAAGCCTCATGAACCTATTTCTCTCTCGGCTCAGTCAAACCCTCTCTTCTCAGGCTTAGCAGACCACTTGGAATCAAGGGACGGTAACTTAATTATCGTTTTCTTCTGAAATATGTGTACTTCAGGAATTATGGTCCAAAAGTGTCCACAGTTCTCTTCTAATCCCCAATTTTCTGTGTCTTCTTTGGTCTATGTACTTAGAGCATTAAAAACTGCACCCACATGCAAGATTTTCTTTTGACTTATTCTGATTTCAAGCACCCAATAAAGATGTATCTAGTCTCTCCTGAAGGTCAAGGGCGAGATAGGTCCTTGGGGGATGTGGAATACAACAAAATTAATTTTGAACAAGATGACTCTCACAGTGTCTGGACAGTCAAAGGAGGGTGTCTGTTGCCAGAGAGCAAGTTCAAGGACAAGAGGGCAAGTTAGAGGTCCTAAGACCAAGTGTGCTCTTGGGGTGGGCGGGAGTGAGGGCACGGAGGAGGAGGGCAGGGAGAGTTCTGAGGGCCCTGAGGGTGAGGAAGGAGGAGGAAGGGCCAGGTTGGGGATGAAAGCCAGGAGAGAGCAGGGGAGCTCATCTGTGCTGGGTGGTATGAGCAGGGGTCCCAGCACCCTGAATCTGTGCATGTGTCTTTGGAGGCAGATGATTACAGCTTGTTGTGGCTGTAGGAAGGTTCGCTGATGGAAGTTATTTTTCGTTTACCATTTCATCCTCATACCGAAGGAAAGGGCGGGTGGGGAATTTGATCAGAACGCACGTCTTCACAGGTCACTCGGGACTTGGGACATTCACTATGAAAAGGTTACAGGAACTAGTTTGTTTTGTTTTGTTTTTTTCCTTTTTTCAAAAAGGTATTTCTAAAAGAATAAACAAATTGGAGCAACAGCACTAGATTACTAATGGACCGAACATTTGCTATTTCAAATGCGGGAGCCCTGAAGGAGCTGAGGGAAAGGAGGAAATTCCAGGGAGAGAAACGTAGAAGCACTGGAGAATAGGTGGGGTCCCGTTTCCTCCACGCTGGTTTCTCCAGCCCTTGCCTGGAGCTCAGTGCTTCTGGTGTTAATCATTCACAGGGAAACGTAATGAAGTAAACCCAGCGTCATCAGGAACATAGGTGAATTAGAGCTGAATGAAGGACGCACAGTAAGTCCTCACTTACTGTTGTCTACTCTAGAGATCCTTGGAAATCAACTTTAAGAGAAGCGATATATTATGAAACCAACTTTCCCATAGACTAATTGATAGAAACAGGAGTTAAGTTCATACAGAATATTTCTGGTCACAAAATCACCGAAATTCTAAACTAAGGCCCCCCAAATTTTTCATATTAAACATTGAAGTAAATGTGAGCTATGTGTACATTTAAGAAAGACTAATAAAAACAAGAATTCATTTCCAACTCACTTATTCCAGTTCAAGGTCATGGGTAGCAGGAGCCTATCCTGGTAGCTCAGGGTGCCAGGTGGGGCTCCAACCTAGATAGGATACCCTCCCATTGCAGGGCACACTCACACTCACCCCCCCCCCAGTCTCTCAGACTGGGACAAGGGAGACATGCCCATGTACCTAATGTGCATATCTTTGGGGTGTGGGAGGAAACCAGAGTCCCTGAAGAAAACCAATGCAGATACAGAAAGAATGTGTAAACTCCACACAGACAGTGGACCTAAGAGTTAGTTGCTTTTCTTGTCAATATTTTAACGATATTGAGTAAGATGACGGTATTTGAGGACCTGCTGCACCTTATGGGGAGTTTTTGCTCTGCCCTGTTTTGCATTCTCCTAACATAGTTCCCTGGTTTGTTGTGACTGACTAATGTGCGGTTTCATTGATGATGTAGAATAGATTAGAGTTTGGCAAAAGAATTACCACCTCAAGCTTGGGACAGCTGACTATAGATCAATTCTGCTTCCACAGCCAATTTCTGTTGAGTGTGATTATCTGAAGGCAGGTCTTGGCTTATGTTTATGATTAGCAGGGTTAAATGAAGATTTAATGACCTGGAATCCAGCTGTTTGGTTTTTCACTATACCTACAATTTCTAACTAATCGTTCTAAGGCATACTACTTTGAAGGAAGCAGTGTATCCGGGACTGTTTTTGTGAAGAAAATTAAGGGGCTCCAGGATTAGAGATGGTGCTGTCCTACAGAAAGTGGCTGAGGAGCTGGTGGAAGTGTTAGAAGTGTGGCAGGGTTATCGCTACCCAGAATTACCCCAGAATGGTGAACATGGACTTAGTGCCATTATAAAAGGTCTGCATGTCTCAGCCTTTATCCTGAGCCCGTGTCATAGAAAGGTGGGAACAAAGAGCGGGCCACCTATCCAAACCAAGAATGTAAATTCAGGGCTGGAAGAGGTAAACTCTCTTAATCCTCTATGTCTGGCTTGCTGGTTATTTCATCGCCTCAGCCTCTCCCTTGGGCTCCTGAGATTCATACAGAAAACTCAGTAGCCCTTTTCTGCAGTTAACAGAGCGATCGCTCACTCATATCCCTCCACCCCAACAATGATAGCATCTCTGTGAAAGCCAATGGAGATGGTCCTCCCACTCCTCCTGCCCTCTCCTGAGACCCACTGCTGGGCAGCGGCTGTGGCTGCCTCTGCTGGAGCTGTGGGGAGCTCTGTGTAATGTTACTTGACTTATACATATTTTATTATGTTTGGTTGTTAGTGCTATTTAGATGAAAATTATTTCCAGATTATAATAAAGGCTGCCCTCTACTAAATAAGGGCAGTTAGATCACTGACCATATTAAAATCTTCCAAAATTGGGGACCCTATATCAGAGCATCAAGGAAACAGAGGCTTCAAGGTTTGGGGGTGCCACATGGGGAACCTAGCTACCCACATGTAGCATTCTTGGCTTAAAGGGACTGCCGAACCTTGGAAAAGATTTATGCCACATTTATTATGATGCTGCAACATCACCAAGGATATAAACCAGTCATTGGCACTCTCTCAAAGAACACATCATTGTAACTCGTTATAACAATACTGCTGTGATATGTGCTCATAATATTTATAAAGGCTAAGCTATGAAAACAGTACATGCCAACTGTCAGCAGTGATGTATCATTTAAAAAACAGAGACCGTACATGACATAATGGATTAAATGAGCTCTGTAAAAATACCCTGTTCTGCCGAAGCCGTCTGGACCTCCCGTGTCCTGCCCTGCTTTCCAGGATCCACTGCCACTTGGCCTCTGGGAGCACTTTCCCCTTCCTGCAGTGCGGTTGCTATTTCCAAACATTCTGCAGTGTTCTTAGCAACCTCACTGGATCTGGTGCCTGGATGCTGAGTGCCTAGCACAGTGCTTTACTAAGAATGCTTGCAACCAATATATGTGGGCTGATTTGATTTTTATACAAATGTGGGATTCTTATTGGCCAGTCAGAGGGTGGGGCCAATGGTGTTGCTTCTTTGTAGAGAAAAAAGTGATGAAGACCGTCTTGACGGGGGATGATCATGTGGTGTGGCTGATGATTTGGCTCCTGACTTTGGGTCTGTTCTGTGAAGATGCTCATGGAGCTTTTCAGAAACTAGGGTGATGTGCTGGGTCAACAATTTCCCAGTGAGATGGCCACAGGACAGTTGAAACTATAGCAGCAACCATGGGAGCAAGTAAGAGAAGAGGCATTTAATAGTCAACCCGGGAACTGGCCAGGTGGAGATTGACTTCTGAGGGTTGGGCAAGGTGCTTGCTACATAAAGTATTCTATCTAGTAAAAAGTCAAGAGAGTTGGTAAAGGAAGAGTGGGAGCAACTGCTCTGTGAAGTATGAGCTCTGAGTATGTGGGCACAGACTGAACTTTTGTAATTAGTGACTCAGTAAGAAAAGGCAGAAGGGAACCATTCCCTAATGACAGAAGAAAGTGAACAAAATAGACACATTCCCATTGACCCATCTGCACTGAAGTTTCCAAACAGACATGGAGGTAGTTAAGAGCCAAACCACGGGGGAAATCTGGCTGAGTATAATTTGGAGCTTTATATGCATTTATGACACATGCAGGTCTGTGCAAATTATCTAGTTAGTGAGCTATATGTTGTTTATTGCATAGTGCAGGCTTATTTGTCTCATCTAATCTTCTATTCTTTTTGTTGTTCATAAAAGTCTTGAGTTAAAAATAACTTCAGGTATTTTGAAGAAGTGATACTTCAATGATTTGGAGTTAGACAACACTTACAGTCCAAGTACTTTGTAAGCAGCTTTGTAAGACGCTATTATGGAATGATGACAACAGATCCATCCTTGCTTCAGGGAGCCACTGTGACAGGTGTACCAGTCACATACAAAGGAGATGCAAATACACCTAGAAGGGCAGTGAGGAAGGGGGATGAAGGAAGGGAAAAGAACCAAAGATTGAGGCCAGGAGCCCCAGGTCTGCAAAGTGGGGCGGTAGTCAGTGTGAGAACATGGGGGGAGGTAGCTGGCCTAGGGCATCAGAAAGCTCAGAGAACAGATCTCATAGGTTCGTTCGGAAAGATTTAGCTGGGGTGAGAGCCCTGCGAGCTTCCGGCTGATCAGAATGCAATGACTTGCTGACCCTAGTTTCAGGAAAGTATCATTCCACTACAGAATTCTTACCAAAGTCCCACTCTTGCTAGAGGCCTCAGCAGGGGAGGAAGCTGGGATACATGCATTGAGAACTCGGCAGGTTAAAATGTTGCCTGGGAATATCCATGACCCTCTGGAGAAAGGAGGGGCCTGTTTCTCACGAAGCAACCATTCCCGGAAGCTGACTTGCTTTATCCATGCTCTATCAATCTGCCACCTTTTAGAAGAACGAAATGTAGTCCAAACATTTTTCCAATGGTATTTGATAGTTTGAAACCAAGTCGTATTTTATCACACCCGCATGTCATAGTATCAACAGAGAAGCGGAAGAACTGCCCTCTAAATGAAGTTTTAAAAAAGTATGTTTCTCATTAGCTACAGACTTTAAGTTTCACTGTTGGAATCGTCTCAGCTTAGAAAAATGTTAGGTAAAATGGCCTTAATTGTAGGCATTCTCATAACTGTTAAAATCCGACATACATTCTGAGAAATGTTCTTGCCACAAAGTTTGACTGGTGTCTCTGTTGTCCTCAAACCCCCAAACTTACACAACAATGAGAAGAGGACAAAGTGTGAACAAAAGAATTAGATGTTCTAAAAATTCAGTTACATCCTGCCTGGGTTTGGTAAAGGAAACCCAAGGAGTCTGACCAGGTGGTGGCGCAGTGGATAGAGCATCGGACTGGGATGCGGAAGACCCAGGTTCGAGACTCCGAGGACACCAGCTTGAGTGCGGGCTAATTTGGTTTGAGCAAAAGCTCACCAGCTTGGATCCAAGATCGCTGGCTCGAGCAAGGGGTTACTTGGTCTGCTGAAGGCCCACAGTCAAGCAATCAATGAACTAAGGTGTCACAATGAAAAACTGATGATTGATGCTTCTCATCTTTCTCTGTTCCCGTCTGTCTGTCCCTATCTATCCCTCTCTCTGACTTTCTCTGTCTCTGAAAAAAAAAAAAGAAATAAAAAACCCAAGGATTCTAAGGTCTGGGTTCCAAGCCTTTCTTAGTGGCGGAAAATAGTTTCTTCTTGACCAGCAAATCATCTTGCCCATAGGGAAATCCCCCTGGCTGATTTCCATACTGGGTCTCAGGGATGACATTACCATCTCATTAAGGAGCATTAACTCTTTTAGATGTGACCTCCTGTAACAGTAAAGTATCAACATTAGAAATATAAAGTTTAGAAATGGAGAATTAGCTGGAGAAAATGCTATATTTCTTCATTCTGTCCTTTTGAAAATTTGTATTTCATGTTCTTCATTCCATGATTGCATTATAAATTTAAATAAGAAATGTTTCTCTGCGAATTCTTGAAGAAACATAACTTTTATTGTAATTCTGGGATCAGAAGATGCATTAGAAAAATCCCTCAATTTTAGGATGAAGAAAATACCAGGAGAAGACTGAGTGATTCACCCATACTCATATGAAGGAAATGGTTTGTATTTTATTTTAGGAGTTAAAAGGCTCAAATCTAAAACTGAATTTAAATAAACTAAGCAATACCTGCTCTGTTTCCTATTGTACCCTGGGTGGAATTTCAAGTTAGAAGGTAGTATTTAGGTCTGCGTGGCCACACTACTACTGCTCCTTCCCTACCACCAGACTAAGGGAAGTAGGTCTGAAAATGGTCCTAGTGACCTTCAATTCCAAGGATCACATTCAGCCTTTCCCTCTTGGCGGCATCAGCAAATGGGTCACCATCCAGAACGGGTCCTGGCTGCAGACAGATTCAGTCTGAACTCTGTAGGAATACCAGGCAGTCAGACTGGCTGGAATGAAGAGAAGAGTGACAAGAGAAGAAAAAAGCCAGGCTTCAGGAACCTGTTCAGATTTGCCAGCTGGAAAAGAACTTCCTGTCCTTATCACCCTTCCCTGGAAAGAGGAGTGCATCATTGTCAGGTAAGTTACATCCATAGAACCCTTTCTGTCTTCTATCGAAATGAATGCTTCATTCTCTGTCTCCTCTACTAGTCCACAAGCACCAAGTGGCAGGGTCCCAAAGGACACGTGCCTCTCTCAGGGGACAGCATTCAGCTTTGCACTGAAGACCTTGTTGGGTTGAGCAGTTCCCTCCCTCCCTTTCCCCTCGCTCTGTCTCTCTCCCATCTAGTTCTATTCTCTCTCTCTCTTTCACACACACACACACACACACACACACACACACACACACACACTCTCTCTCTCTCTCTCTCTCTCTCTCACACACACACACACACACACACACACACACACACACACACTGTCCCCCCTTGCTCTGGCCTCACTCTCCCACAGGTTTTGTTTCGCGTTTTCGGCTCGCACTGGCTGCTCCCGCAGTGTGTCTCTGTCCCCACCCTGAACGAGCAGGGGGACATCACAGTAATGCCAGGGTCTAGTGGGACAGGACCGCATTTGGGGCAGCTGGGATGAGACCGAGGTGCACAACCCCAGGCAATGGGAATACCCGTCGAAAAGACAGAATGTGATTCAGATGGCCATTGACACGGGTCGTTCCCACCTCAAAGGGAATGGCTGCCTGGTCTCGCCGTTCCGAACAGCTCCCCACCCTCCACCAGCTCCGCACACCCAGACAAAGGCCGCCAGCGGCCCGGGCCAATCTCCACCACCGTGCGCGCCCCCTAGCGGTGGCTTCCCAGACAGCGACCAGGGCGAGCGGCCGGCTGTCACCAAGAAGCAGTTTTGTGAACCAGCAGCTAACCCCATGGTTGAGTTCTGCCTCTTGGGCTCTCTCCTATGACGCCCATTTTGACGTTCTAGTACTGCTGTTTGAAAAGAAGCCATTCACAAGCCCAGATATTTCCCTCAATGAAACAAAGAAGCAAACGATTCTTCCCTCCACTTACAGGATGTGAGAAGGGGTTCAGAGTTCACATCTTTGGTTTCGGACACTAATGATGGAGGGTTACTTTGTCCATTATTTGCTCCAGTGGCAAGCAGGGGTTCAAAAAAAAATCCCTTAAAGGATTTTTTTCTAGAAATGTGAATGAGTCTACTGGATTTGGGGCTATATCCCAATTGTCAGAGCAAACTGTGACAGCCACATATACAAAAAGAACCCACGAGGTTGAAATGAAAAAACCAAAAAGCTATAATCCAGTAGCTGGCATGAAAATGCTGACCACTGTTTTCAGCACAAATGTGGAGTTTTCTTTTGAGTAGCAAAGGGATGTCTCGGGGACAATTTCAGAAACCGGCCTGAGCCTCATGTGGGTCACTCTCTGGGGATGTCTGATGTGCTCCAAGCATCCACAAGCAGAAGAAGAACAGAACCGCCAACTGAGGGGCTCTGGCTTGTGAAAATGACTCAGTGTGTTTGGGGGGTGAGCTTGAAAGTGTGCAGCCCATATGTAAAGTTTAAGATCCTGACACAGCTGTGCCTCCAAGTTGCCTTTGGATTGCGAGGGGCCACACCCACAGCTGCAGCCAAGCACTGCTATTTGAAACCCCCCAGGGCCAACTGCTGTGAAAAGAACAGTTTATTACACAAAATGAAACAAAATTCCAGCTCATCTTTACAGTTTCACGGTCTGCCTTAGGGAAATGAGAGGGGTTTTACTTTGCACCCCTTGTGCACTACGTGTATGGTATTATCGCAGGCCAGTCTGGGAGATCCAGAAAGTGCTCCGAGATGCTGTTGACTCACTGTCTGACTGTGGACCTGGCGTTCAACGTGACCAGCCACTGCTTCTCTGTTTGGGGAATGGGAGAGTGACTTTTGCCATTTCCCTCATGGGAATGTTGTATAGAGTGCTCTGGCAGTGAGGCCAGATTCAAATGACTTGCTCATTTGAAAAATATTATAATTATTTTTCAAACAAAAGTAGCTGAGGTTGGGTAATGATATGTCATCCTATTAACTGTAGGAAGCTCATTCAACTGGATTCCTGGGTTCCAAGAGTGGGCTTTAAAAGAAAAAGGTGCACATAAAAGGCTTTGTAAAAAATTGAAAAGTTGAGGCAAATATTTATATTAAAGTTTTTCTGCTCTAAGTACAATGCAGACAAGAGACAGTGAAAGAATCTCGTCGTCCAATGAAGCATAAGAACAATTGGACTGAAAAGAAGAAGTTCTCTCCCCATAATATTTTAACATATAGACTAACTGCTGTTTATTTCATGTTACAGGGAAGACAGCCCCCGTGTCTCTATATTATCTCTCAGACCCTACTATACTGAATTAGGTTCTTTGAACTTAGAAAACTACTAGCTTGTGCTCTACAAAGGAGAATGCAGACTTTCAGAGGGTATGAGAGTGTTTCTGTGGCACTCAAGCATTTGAAAGAAACATGAACTTAGTTGATCAACCAGATGTTTTGTCTACATAATACTAAGCATTAAGATATTTCCCCTATATGTGGAAGCTTGGTGTCATATAGATGAAACACTTGGGTGGATACCTCAGGTTTTTTTCTTTTTGTTCAGATATTTATGATATACCGAAACAGCTGAGGAGGTATTCAGAGTTCAGAGGGAGGAAGCAGAGAAACAGGAGACAAGAGAAGTAAATAAAAGCTAGGGTGAGGATTCCCCCCAACCTCTGTGGGGTTGTAGCCCTCTGGGGACACAACAAAGGGCACCTTTGAATGAAGGAAAAGGCACTCCTTCCTGATGACATCATCCCCACCATGGCAGTGTGTGACTGGGCCACCAGAGCATGTACTAGATTTCAGCTTCCCTTCTTTCCTCAGTGTGAAGCTTTCGTGCAGTGGACTCATCATACAACCGTATAAGGTGGCCCTGGAAAGTCATCAAGGGAGTAGGAGAAATGTTTAGTCATGAGGTAAGAGTTATGAAGAAAGAGGGCGAGAGGTTTTTTTGTTTGTTAGTTTGTTTTTTGTTTTAGCAAGACAGAGACAGAGACAGAGTGAGAAACAGACAGACAGAAAGGAAGAGAGATGGGAAGCATCAACTTATGATTGCGGCACTTTAGTTGTTCATTGATTACTTCTTATACATGCCATGCCTTGACCAGGGAGCTTCAGCCGAGCTAATGACCCCTTGCTCAAGCAGTGACCTTGGGCTCAAGCCAACAACTTTGGGCTTCAAACCAGCAATTTTTGGGTTCAAACCAGCAACCATGGGATCATGTTAATGAGCCCCCACTCAAGCCCAGGACCTCAGCATTTCCAACCTGGGACCTCAGCATCCCAGGCCAATCCACTGCACCACCACTGGTCAGGCTAGAAGAGAGTTTTATTTTGCTCACAGGTTTTGACAATAAATGTACACAATCCAGAGGGCACTCTTGCTAATGGCACTGTTTGGCATAACCGGGAAAGTATTTTCCTTTTAAAAATTTTTTTTGCATGTGTGAGTGCCATTTCTTTATTTCTATTTATTTATTTATTATGTTTAAGTGAAGGAAACGCTCACTGTTCGTTCCAGTCATGTAGTTATTGCCTTTTCTATTTGGTGTTGCGTCTGTCAAGTTTTCACTTCCCTGGAATTTTAATCCCCCATCTTTCTCCCTACTCCGCTCTCCCTGTCTATAATTCAAATAAATGTCTCTTAAAATTTTTTGCTAGTTTAATTAGTGCATGAATTCATTTTGACTGATGAATTGATGTGGCTTATTGGCATGAACATTTTGCTTCCCTCCCGGCTCTGTATGTAATAGAAACGGCTTGTGTGGGAATGACACCTGCTTTGATGCTGCAGACATTCTGTTTGAAGCGGAAAGGCCAGCCATTCAGCTGCAATTCTCTAGTCTCCACGCAGATAGCTTTTCATTGCTGTTCGTGGAGTGGGGGGAGGCTGGTGGCGAATAAGAGGGGAGAGTGGTGTGGAAAGTGATGGCGGAGAAACAACATAGCTAAGGATTTAATGTTTATATTTTATTGGACTGATTTTGAAATAGTTATTGTTCACACCCTGGACCCAGGGGGGAAGGAGACCTTGACTTTCTGCCATCAGTAGTAAGGCATTGTGAATTAGTGTAGCGAGACGAAAATTTCCAACGCCTCATGCCAAAGAATTAAGATGAAATTAGTGCACAGTTGGTAACAATTTGATTTCTGGTTTCACTTTAATCAGTGAGGATTAATGGTTAAAATTTTTATTTCTAATCTTGCGTTAGCCTGACTAACAAAAGCTGTTACTTTCTTGAAAACTGCTAAATGAAGAGGGATTTATAAGCTCTCTGAGAGAATAAAAGCTAAAGTGCTAAGGCCCACTTTTCAGACCATAAAATTTTCAAATTCCCCCAACAGTCCCTCACACACTGCTGTAAGAGCCGACTGCTGCTGGGTTCAGTGATGTTTATTGCAGGACAAAGGTGGTGGAAGAAATTGAATGCATTTTTAATGGCTTTAAAACACTAGATGAAATGCAATAATCTTCCTGGGGAAGATTAATATTACAGAACAGAGTAGGAAGTAGGGTCTGAATTGTGAATAAAGCATCGCCTAGCATCTATGTAATTTTTTTTTTACCCTTTTTCTTTTCCTGTTGCCACCTGAACTAGATCTTTCTATCATCTTCCCATGCCAATTAGTCCACAGAAAAACTGTGAAATTTGTGAAGTCTGTTGCCACTCTACCAGGTTTTCCCTGAGTGTCCTTTGAACAGTTACTCATTGACTCCTACCTCTAAGAGACCTTCACTTAAGGCCCTTGTTCTTGGAGATAATACTCTATTCTAGACTTGCCTCTCTTATCACCCTACTTCCCACACAAACCAAGTATTGCTACAAGCTTATTGTACTCACTTCTCATCTATTTGTTTTGAGTGTCTTGAGGGCAAAGCTGTGCCCTCTTGTTTGTCCCGTTGTGGCCCACATAGCTTTAGTGCAGAAGGGATGCTCAAGTCAGACTCTGAGGTGGTACGTAATGATGGGATATTTGGGAGGAGATATGTGCATCACATGAGAAATAGGACCAGATCATCTTCAAAGTCCTTTCCGCTCCCGAATTGTATGATTCCACAGCCTCACTGGGAGGGGCAACTGATGTCTTCACCCCTTTTCTCTAGTTCTTCTCAAATCAAATCTGAACCTTCTCTCCAAGGTTTAATTATCTTCTTATTAATACAATCCTCTGTGACTAGGTTGCTTCCAAAGATTATGGTGCAGAATGAACACATCATTCAATAATGAGTTGGGCAATAAGGATGAATTTTCCAGTGCTTAGTTACAAGAACCATAAATACTCACAATTCTTTGTTTTTCTTACTCATATTAATTCTAAGTTTCTTCTTATTAAAGTGAGTCCACTATCAGTTTATTTGAAGGGCTCCCTCCACCTCCAATGAATTAACAAAAATTCAAGAATTTAAGTGGTACCAGGAAAACTTGAAATACCTAGCTTGTGGTGGCCTTGCTCTTTGCAACGAGCTTTCTGTTAGATGAGGTGCTCTTCAGTGTGGCAGGCAGTGCTGGCTGGGCTTTCCTCTGTCCCCTCAAGCCAGCAACCGGCCATTCTGCTAACTCTCAAGGTCATCTTTCTTACCATCTATCTATTACGGGGCCTCCACATGGGATGTGGCACAGATCTTCATTACTTGAGGACCTTGTTACACGCTCTGTTTTCCATTCTGCTTTGGAGGGACCCTTCTAGCTCATGTCCACCTCCTCTAACCCTTGGGGCCCTTCCCCATCTTGGGCAATCTAACTTATCTTCTCTGTGATCCTTGGGTTAAAAAAAATTTGTTTTTCCTCTCTAGGGACAAAAGAAGCCTCCATATTCTTTCTTGATTTTTACAGCAGAGAAAAAAACACAACCATATTAACTTATAATAGACAAGGACAAATTGGGTAGATTAGTGAAACTCTTCATTTGGACTATAATCCAGATTATAACCAGGACAATAATCTTCTGGCTGAAAAAAACACTGTTCTAACTTGCCTTGTGTGGTGGTACCATATATCTGTTGGCTGAGGTCACATGTCATATGTGCAGCAGAAACTTGACTACAGTGGCTCAGTACCAAACAGGTATATTTTTCTTATATAATAAGAACTCTTAGGGTGGGCAGAAAGGCTCGTACCTTTGTTCCATGTCCCAACCATGTTCTTTCTTCTCCTGCTTAGTGTGTTACTTTCCTTTGTATAATTTAAAGTTGGCTGCTCCCAGGAAGGGAGAGAAGAGACGAGCAAAAACCTTCTCTTCATGAAGCTTTGTATTTTTATTTAGAAATAAGAATATTTCTCAAGGACCTTGCTTGTGTTTATTATCAAAACCATGCCACATGGCCAGCCTGGTTGTATGGGAAGTTGGGAAGGTATGCTAATTGTCCAGGCCTTCTTATAGAGGGCAGAGGGAGTGAGCAGAGAGATAGAGTAGGTATTGAGTGAGCCATTCTACAGCACCTGTCAAAATGCATTTGTTCTACATTATTATTATTTTTTTGTCTCCCTGAAGATTACAGTTGGTATCATCTTTGAATTAAAAGTTATCACATGAACATTCACAGCAGGAGCTAGGTCACAGCCAAGTCAGAGATAGTCTGGAGGGTCCTCCAGGGAAGATGGAAACAGTCAAGGCCATTGTTTGCAGAGGCAGCAGAAAATGAAACCTGGGAGCTGTGGTGTCTACATACAGTATTGCCCTGAGCTTCACACTGTGGGCGTGGCATGTGGAGGTGACTCTGGGAGAGAGAAGGATGAGCATCCTTCACATAGGCTCTTGACTGTGGCTGCACTGGACTCAACTGAGAAACTGTATTTATAAATTATTGACTCTTGGGACCCATCCCCAGAGATTCTGATATAATTGATCTGAGAGGTTGTCTGGGTATTAGGATATTTCAAGGTCTCCACTTAAAATTTCAAATCATGGCCAGGGTCAAAACTTATTATATTACATTACCCTGAAATGCAGTACCCCACCTTCCTTAGCATTGTGTTCACTCAGTGGGCCTGGGCCTGATGTCACAGCAGACACAGAGGATGGACGAGTCTGCAGGAGCTCCTGATGGCTTCTGTTGCAGGAATGCTGTGGGGCATTAGCTTGCATCTTTCTTGGGGCAGCCACGAGACAAATGCCAGGTCTCAGTTTCAGGAAGTGTGAGTCTCCTGAACATTTGATTTGTTTTGGTCTTGCTAAATCTTATAAATGTCTGTTTTCCTTTTTATTTTGGCTCCCAGGGAGCTTAGAAGCAACTCTATGTTACCATATGGTCTACATTCTTCTCTGCTAATGTCACTCCTTGGAGTTGGTATTCTCTCATCCAAAATTTTTGTTTATACTTCTTCCATTTAAAAAATACCTCCCTATTATATTTCTATAAGCCATCTCCAATCCTTGGTAGAATGAGGCAGAGGATTAAAATAAATAAAATAATTAAATAAAATAAAAATCCCAAAAACTGCCTAAACCCCTCCTCATCACCCAAGAAAAACCCTTTTATCCTTCTATTTCCAATTCCTCCAAAGTTTGAATTTTTAAATCTTTATTTCATTTTCTCCTCAAAGTTGCCCTTGAAATGTACTTAAATATGGTTTCACCTACATAAAAAATGTGCTCAGTTGGAACTTGGGTTGTAGAATCCCAAAGAATAACTTGTTTCAGGGTCTCCACTCTCAGCAGTTGCCCTCGGTTCTTCACGAGGGCACGTAGCTTTTGGAATTTAGAGAACTGAAATTTATGGCATTCGATATTCAGTTTACACTAATAGAACCATTCAGCAGATAGCGTAATAGATATCATTATAGAATGGCTACAGTTGTATTTCTTCCCCCCCGGGTTTCTTCCTGGGTTTATTGTTTCAAGGAGCTATTTTTAATTAAGAGGAAGGAGCAGCTGCTATAGCAGTTCACTGTGAGGCAAAGGACCAGAAAATGGTTCTCATTCCATGTCATTTCACGACACAAAGGCAGCACTTAAGCTTTGACTTTCACTGTTGTCCCGTATCAGTTATTTGTTTACCAGACACGCTTTAGCTAGCTACTCCCCTTTGTAAGTCTCTTCTTTTGTACATGATAGCCTAATGTTTAGCAAAGTGTTTCTGAGTTGCCTATTATCATAAAAGTTAAGAACTCTGCCAGAGATAATAGCAATCATAATAATACAATATTCATGAGGCAAACTACCAGGTAATAGTGATGGAAAAATAGCTAGCAAGCACTTTCAAAATAAGTTTGCTGTTAGTCAGCCATTGTTAACTCAAGCAGAGTTAGGAACAAGTCAGATGCCCAAGATTAATTTCTCAGCATGTTCTGTGCATCTTTGGGCAACACACTTAACCTCTCTGGGTTCTAGTGCCCGAGGAAGACTGTTACAATAACATGGGGATTTTGCGACTCAGCTGAAGAGGCAGGGTATTGAGCTCATTGTTTAGTATTCTGAATTAAAAAGGATAACTAGGAACAGATGACAGATCCTTCTGCTGTTGAATATGAATACAGCCCAGAGGTTAGGCAGCCTTCCTCGAACTGCCCACAAGATCACTTCTGTCTCTTCTTTTTATAAGCATTGGCAAGTAAGAAAGGACAGATCCTGGACAGAGGGAGGTATGGATTCCATCATTTTCCCTCTCTACTTTCCTATCTCTCAGCTACTGCCAGTGTATGTATGTTTTTTGAGGGGGGAGAGGAAGGGCATTAGGGGTGGAAAATTTGGTTCCTTTGCCCCCCTCCTTCCCTTTTTTATCATAGAAGACTCGGGAGAGAGGAAATTCACAGTAGTAAACTTTGGCTTTCAGAGTATAAAATCATGCATGAAAATGGTAGACATCTCCAAACTAGAGTTGACCGTGGCCTTTGTGTAGAGTAGGTTCCTACCTCTCAGGGCAGGGACTAGCTCCTGAAGACTTTTGCCCACTCCTGTTTTCCTTACTGGGAAGCAGCAATATTTGTTCTGAGTCTTGTTGCTTCCCATTGCCTGAGAGTACTGTTAAGAGGAAAAACGGCAATTATTACACTGGAGTTATTGCATGTTTGTGACACTCGCCCAGTGATTTGCAATATTATCAAAGCTATAAAGGGAAAGACACCGTTTGCAATCAGAGATCCTACCCAGCTCCAGATAAGAATTTCCGGTTACAATATGACGTAGTAATTTGATATCAAAATCTCTGTGAGATCTTTTCCATTGCATTTGCCCCCATTTGTGTTCCATGAGAATGTGGGCAGACTTCACCTTAAGTAGAAGAACTCCTCTGCTCAGGCTCCACCCTCTTGTCTCTCATCCGGCCCAGTGTGGCAGCCTTCTGGGTTTTACATATTAAGGAATCGATGAGACTCATAATCTCCAAGGAGGTTGCCTAGATGGACAAACGTGCAGAGACCGCCCCTCCCCTCTTCCCCTTTCTTCTTGCTGAGTTAATTCTGTTGTGGGGAACATGTTACTCTGCTAGTCACCAAGACAAACTCCAGCACTCGGACAAGCTAAGCTAAACCTCCTTCTGGACACAGAGGACTAGAGGGAGACATACTGTGTGTGGTGTGAGATTGGAAGTATGCTCTGGAAACACTGCAAGGTGTGGGTTGGTTACCCGAGAGAGGGGAATTCCACCACACCCAGAAGCAGCCAAACGATTTCTCTGGTGCAGATGTTTGCACGGAGTGCTGCCCAGACCTCTCTGATGGGAAACGAGAATAGCAGTGACCAATAGACTCATCCTGAAACCCACAGTCTCTTTTAATTCCACTTGAACACCTTGGGGATTTTTAACTGTGAAAGACATGTCCTTTCCACAGCTGACAGTGACTCAGCCACCAATGTCGCTGGAACATCTGAACCTATTTCCTGAGTAACACCACATAGCTGTTGTGAACATGGGCTCGAAGCCAGATGTCATAAATGCGAGCCCTGGAACTGAGGAGTATGGCGTGAGAGTGAGGGAGGAGTGGCTCCCCAAAGGAAAACGGAGGTGTCCCAGTGAGGGAGGACCAGCGGTTCTAGAGGAAGTAGAGTAGCTCTCCTGCATGTTAGTGCTGCAAACTTGGCCACATTATGGATCCTTTGTATACTTCAACCTCTAAACAGGCTTAATAGAGGGTTAATAGTATCATTTGGTGTGTGTTCTTGGGAAGACTCAATGAGATTGAATTGTAAAAATGTGTGTCAAATGTCTGGGACATAACAGGCTCTCAATTAAAGGGAATTAAAAAAAAAATTAGATCTAGCTTCCCTTATGCTCGGTCTTCATATTAGACATTTCTAAGGTTGTTTGGGCTTGGTTACCCTTTTCATCATCCCCTTAGCCCTGAGGTTTTCTAAACTCAACATAAAAAACCCTTTCTAGCTTTGAATCTGGTCTTCTACATCCCCCAGGAATGGTGCTATTTTTTTATTTGTATGTGTTTATTGTTGTGGTCAGGATTATTATTAATTTGCCATCAAAAGAAAGTGTATGTTTAATGAGTTAGTTTCTGCATCCATCTCCACATTTCCAAATCAAAGCTCTGAAATGTACAACTTGGCCCGCTGACGAAGCAGGCTTTTGAGTTCAATTTGTGTAGCTTATGCAAAAAAATGTTCCTCGTGACCTGCCTCCCTAATAGTTCTTGAGGGCTGAACTTAGATAGTTACATCTGGTTCTGTATTTCACAAATGGGTCAGAAGGGAAAGGAGGAGTGAAAAAAACCATCCTCCCTCCTCTCTCCCCACCATTTATTTTTCTCAGTGTGAAGTCATTTGCTTTTCTTTCTAGCCCATACCAAGTCTTCAGAAGTTGAGCCAGGCAGATGGTGAGGTTATAGCTTGGGCAAAATGTGTTCTAATGTTATCAGCTTTAAAGGAGCACATGGAGCAGAGAGGAAAGATGGTTTGTGGTATTTTTGTTTATTAAATTTGATGGTTGGATTATGACATTTATATTTATTAAATGTACAGAATCTCATCCATCACTGTTGACAGTCAGAACATGTCCTCTGCGGATGGCATAACTGTCTCTTCCTGCAAAGAGATCTAACATTTATTCTTATTTGGGAGACTAAGAAGAGGTGGAGAAAAAGGGAGCTCTGGCCTTCAGTGCCACCACCCTGGGGAAATGGGAGCAGAGATACATGTTATTGTGTTTGATTCTGTCGTGCTAGGGAGCATTTTCCTTGTTTGGGTTGTGAGTCGTTTGGACGGTGCTGTGGGGGAGACGCAGCGGGAGGGTGCAGGACAGCCAGTGAACCCAGTGCAGGACAAACATGGAGAAAGAGGGCTCTCAGCTTTGCCCCATTAAAATCCTGGCTTCAGCTGTGCTTGAAACAGTGTCGCAATGGCTTTGTCTAGTGGGTAGAGCACTTCGGCAGCCAGGCGTCTTCAGTCGCTCTGGATTTTATTACCTACCAGATGTGGGCCTCTCGGCTATTTTATTAGCGCACCAGGTGAGCCGATGAAAGGACAGCACTCAGACTGCCTTCCAAACGACTCCTGGCTCGCTTGAGCTTTGTTTACATGTAAGAGGGGACACAAGCAGGCCAGGTTTGGGAACGAGAAGAAGGCACTGTCACCCATAAAGTTTCTCAGTAGGTCTCAAGGTGAACGAGATGTTGTGCTTGCTCAATGTTTACGGATCTTTTCCAGAGCGTAACGTAAAGATGTTTTTACAGCCAATGTGCAAATGAATGAGACACATGGGTTCAATCTCTTCAGCCACATATGATTCCAAAAATAAAAGGTTCATTTAGGTTTGAGCAAACCCAGTGCATTTGGAAACCCGTTAATCCAACATGTTGCCTGCACAGCCTGGAAACCTTTGAATTAAAAGTATTTGAGAGACACTTGCCTGGAGAAGAGATTAAGTCCTTTTTCTTTTCTTGCATCCCACCTCCCTGGCCTCCCTTTTCAGGCTAGCGTTGGGTCCTACCCCAATCATTAGTGTCCTAGTTGAATTTTCTAAAGCAGCAGCCCAGGCGCAGTTGCTATGTCTAAGAAAGGTTTCAGCAGGGTCAGACATTAACACAGGCATCACACAGATCTTGACTGCCAGGGTTTCCCTTCTCTTGGGGTTGACTTAGGACCTGGGAAATAGTTTATAGTTTGAGAGGTTACCATATACCAATCTTATTCTTTTTAAATTGGAAAAATAATTGTTCATAAGTACTATGTCTCCTGGCCTGTGGTGGCACAGTGGATAAAGCATCGACCTAGAAAGCTGAGGTCGCCAGTTCGAAACCCTGAGCTTGCCTGGCCAAGGCACATATGGGAGTTGATGCTTCCTGCTGCTACCCCCTTCTCTCTCCCTTCTATCTCTCTCTGTCTCTCTCCTTTCTAAAATGAATAAATAAAATCTAAAAAAAAAAAAGAACTATGTCATTAATTGAGCATTGTTTAGGTACAGCTCCAGTCTATGTACTATGAGGGCTATTAAACAAAGGTAAATGGCAGTTTATCTCTAGAGAGTTTAAACAAAATATACCAAAAGCCAGACCTCCATGAAGAGGCACAGTTTCCTGTGAGATAGTGTGTGTCTATATGTGCATCTGATTACATAAATGGACTGTAAACATTTCCAAGGGTGTGAGAGAGTGCAGGTCCTAGGTGTTAACAAGGCAAAGGTCATGAGTGCACTTCCCACATGGACCAGTTGGCTCTGCGCCATCCACAGCCCCTAGGAGGCTGTGATCCACTCTGACTATTCCATACTTCAGATGAGCAAAGCCAGGGCTCATGTATGGAGGTGGTAGTGGTCGTGGAGAATCTCTAAGTCTTCTCTGTCTCTTTCTTAAATAAAGGCAATATTATGAAAGATATTATCATTTTAACTCTATATACATATATTTAATTTTCATTGGCTACTTGAATGAATGGAGTGAATATTTGTGAGCACATACTATATATACAAGTGTACACACACATATATTCATCTACTTATCTGTATACTTTTTTTCTCATTTGATTCTCACAGTGCTCTGAAGTAGAAATTTTGCATCACCATTTAACATAAAAAAAACCCTAAAAATCAGAGTCTGGTATGTAGTAGATGCTCAATAAATGTGTGTTGAATGAATAAATAAATGGAACTCAGATTAAGGATCTTGCTTCTGCTCATGGTCATAAAACAAGTAAGAGGGAATAATTGATTCCAACTCAGTTGATATGGCTCCAAAGCTTGCCCTTTTTTTGACAATGCACATGAGAGGCTGCACAATGAAATCACTGCCTGTCCAGTTCTAAGGTGCATATGACTCAGGAAATAGAAGCAAATCTGAGATGTCTCCATCCCTTCACCTGAGTGTTGTTTTGCAGATGCAGCCATAGCTGTGGATCTCCTGGCATTTTCTTCTTTGACTGGAACACCTGCTATGGTATAGATCAGGAGAGTATTGGGCTTGGAGCTCCTCATCTCCCTGGAAAGATGTACATCCAAAGCCAGGTGAAAGGATGGGTGTGTGAGCATGGCGGCAGAAGAATGTATGTGGACCCAGAAGCAATCCTCAAACCTTTGATCTGTGATTGCCTCTGGTTGGCCACTAGACTCCTGAAAAACAGATTCCAGTGTTCTCTGTAGGTTGAAACGCACCAATTCCACATGCAGAGGGCACTGCTATTTTATTGCCCCAATTAACTGCTTTATTTGTTTATAAATTCTTCCCTTTTCTGTTTTATGATGCAGTTGTGGTGTGTTTAATGGAACAGCAAGATTAAGACTGGCAAGATGACTGCATGTTATGTTTCCAAAGCTAATAAACGGTTTGAACCCAGAATGTTTGTGGCACTTTCCAAAAATATTTGGTTTCTCTAAAAAGCAACAGCTGTTGGGAAATGGATGGAAGTTTCTACTGTAGTGCATATAGCATTTTGTTTAATGTTTTTATTTCTTTGGAGAAATTGTCTGCTTGATAATAGATGAAACAATGGCGACTTAGTAAAATATAAAAACTTGTGATGTTAAAAATCAGCAAGTTGTACATTAAATCTAAATGTCACAGAAGAAAAGCAATAATTTCACTCTAAAAATATTTCTGGCTAAATGGATTTCTATTTTTGCTTCTGTGAGCATAGGTATCAATATTAAAAAGTCACTTTTTACTAGTATTTCTACTGTATTTTGCAGTTTTCAAAGCACCTATATGTTTAAAATTTTTATTTCACTATCATTCTCCCAAGCAACTTAGGAACAATGGTTTCTCTTATTATAAATGATACAAGTAAGACCTGAAGAGAAGAGATTTGTCTGGAGTCAGGTGACTCACCAGTGGTAGAGCCAGGATTAGTATAGAATTTTGCAACGACTAGCTCAGGGCTCTCTGTCATACCAAATTATCTAATTATCAAATGGTATCATTATCAAGTAGATGACAGGCAGTGTAATCTGGCCAGGATAAAACTGTTCCTGCAGGATGCTGTTGCCATAGCTACAAAGCCATCATTCATCCCCCAGTGGTAGAAGCATTAGATGGCCAAGTGTGGTCACATGCTAAAGTCTTAGCTATCAGGGGAGGGTGTGTGGGACCAGAGAAGCCCTCTATGCCTAGGTTGCCCACAGAATGCAGGGCACTGTGTCCCAGAAATAACACATAGGAAATGGTTCACCCCATACAGGGGAAAAGTTGGATACTGGACAGAGCAAAACGAGGTGACCATGCACCTGTTGGTCAGGGCAAGTACAGACCAAATTGAACCTGGCAAACCAAAGTGACAATAGAGATTTTACTTCCTCCTTTCCTCTCTTTTTCCTTCCTTCCTTCCTTCCTCCTTCCCTCCCTTCTTCCCTCTCTCTCCCTCCCTCCCTCCTTCCCTGCCTCCTTCCTCCCTCCCTTCCTTTCTTCCTCCTTCCCTCCCTTCTTCCCTCTCTCTCCCTCCCTCCCTCCTTCCTCCCTCCCTCCCTCCCTCCCTCCCTTCCTTCCTTCCTTCCTTCCTTCCTTCCTTCCTTCCTTCCTTCCTTCCTTCCTTCCTCCCTCCCTTCCTTCCTTCCTTCCTTCTTCCCTCCCTCCCTCCCTCCCCACTTCTTTCTTTCTTTCTCTCTTTCTCTTTCTTTCTTTCTTTCTTTCTTTCTTTCTTTCTTTCTTTCTTTCTTTCTTTCTTTCTTTCCAGACCCCAAGGTCCTGGCCCTGAGATTCTGATTCCTTAAATGTCAAAAGCAGGAGTGATCCCTGAAACTAAAACAGCTTGAATGGTATCAAAATGCCATTTAATAGTATTTTATTTTAAATAAAGGGATAGTACAATAACAATTTTGCTGAAGTCTCTCAATTATTCTAGAATGTCTATTCAATTGCTTTTTAAAAAATAAACATGACAGTATTAGGCTGGTGTGCTAAAGGCTATCACCTGTGATTTTGACAAGCTGCTAAAATTCTAAGTCTGGGGTGGGACCCATCAATCTGAGTGTTTAACAGGCCTTTAGATCATTCTGATTCAGGTGGTCTACAGACTTCACGTTGAGAACCCCGGCCTAATGAGTCAGAAAGTTCACAGGAGGCAATTTGGCTTAGCTGATAGCCAGAGAACTCACAGTCCAGCTCAGCTCCGGCCCCTGTCTCTGTGTTCTAGTAGATGGGCTGAATTTCCCCCCAGATTACAGGCTTTGTTTCTACTTGTTGCTTCTGCATCTTGGGAAGGTGGCAACTCCAGGCGTTCACACCATCAGCTGCTTCGGCCCCTGCCCTGGCTCCCAGTGGTGTTGTCAGTGGTCACCTGTGTGCAGGGAGACGGACAGAGTCAAGGTGCTCCAGTGGAAGAAGAATTGGACTCCAAGTGAGAAGTTCAGTGCTTTGAGTTGTATGTGTATACTCTGCCACTCCTTCTCCATGAGAGGGGGTGAAGGATGGGTGAGAAAAAAGAGGGAAAAACAGGAACCTGTGTTCCCACCCTCCACTCCGGACTCACTTGATCCATGCTGTTTCTCCCAACCTCATTTATCTACAAACTCCTCTAGTTGTTCTGGCAGGAGTTATAGAGCAGGGGCCAGGAGCCTGTGCCCATCCCCTGCACGCACTGCCATCCTGCAGGGTGACCCTGGAAGACTGATGTAACCTCTCTGGGTTCCGTTTCCCCATCCATAAAAAGAAGTGGTTGAAATAGTAATCTCCCCACTCCTTCCATGTCTAACATTCTGGATTCCCTTAATAGAGTCAGGGTGCTTTCTAAATAACTTGCTAACCTTTCTATGAAAGACAAATAAAAGGTCACTGTTTAGAGCAAGTGCAATTTGCATTAGACATAAGAAAAATTCTCCCAACAGTAAATAGACTAATGGATTTGGTCTCTGTGTTAGTTTGCAAGTGCTGCCATAACAAAGTACCACAGACCAGGCCATTTAAACAACAGGAAATTTTTTCTTCTTGTAATTCTAGATCTAGAAGTCTGAGATCAAAGTATTGGTGGAGTTAGTTTCTTCTGATGCCTCTGTTCTTGGCTTGTGCATGGCCATATTCTCACTATGTCCTCACATGGCCTTCCCTCTCTGTGTGTATGTGTCTTCATCTCCTTTTCTTATAAGAACACTACTCATGTAAGATCAGGGCCCACCCTAACAATCTCATTTTAACTTCATTGCTTTTTTAAAGAATCTGTCTCCAAATGCAGTCATATTATCGATACTGGGGTTAGGACTTCAGCATATGAATTTTGGGGACACGATTCAGCTCATAACAGTCACCAACCCGGGACTCTTTAGGAGTATGGAAAACATCTTATATGTCACCTGGCTTGGGCAAAGAGGAGGAGTAGATGAATTCATGAAGCTCTTGTCAATTCTAAGGATTTGTGATATTGTGTAGCTCCTCAAACCTAACACCTCGTCACTAGGAATGTCAGGAAACAAGGGGCACAAAACACAAGGCAGGCAAACCAAATAAAACAACAGATTAGTACTTCAGGGAGAGCAAAGATGGAAAAGAACTTTGAAATATTTACATTTGGGGCAGTTTCATTGCATCATAAGGGCAGACATACTTTATCACACAGCCATTATCTGTGACTGTAGGTTAACTTTTAGAGAGAATAAAGACTGTTTCATATAAATTCCACTTTTGGCAAACGCAAAAGCAAGATTCTACTGAGGACAAAGGAAAAATTCATGATGCAATTACACATATCCTCATGGGTGCCTTTACATGGCTAAAAAGGAGGAGAAAAAATTTTTCCCAACACCACTGTGAAAGAATACTTACAGATTACTCTTTCCAATTGTGAGGACAGTAAAAGCAAGTAATGAGTCTCAAACCACATATCTCTGGTTTTTATTGCTCCAACAACCTATACGTCTTCTTAGATACATTTCCAGCAGCACAGAGTATTGGCAAGAGGATGAGTGCTTAGGCTCTGGCGCTCAGGCTGCCTCCAGGCCATTCCCACCCAGGGCTTAGCCAGCTCCCTGATGATCACCCCCTTTGTTTTTCCATTGGGAGAAGGTGCACCTGGTTTTCACAGCGAGCTTCTCATTAGACGCTGAAGGTCAACCACCCTCCTCTACAGAAAAGTATGCATCTTCTTTAAGGAACATCACTTCCCCCAGTGAAAATACACTTCTTTAACAATTAAAATAGCCTACCTTGACCAGCTTTAAACACACACAAACACACAACCAGTTTAGGTTGTTATCTTTGGCATTAGCTTATTTGTATTAACTTACCTAGACACTTTTTTAACCATACTTTCAGCTCACTCTAGTGAGGGGCCAAAGGCTCTATATTAGTTTTCTATCACAAATTTAGCAGCAAATAACACAAATTGATTGCTTTATAATTTTGTAGGTCAGAAGTCCAACACAGGTCTCATTGGGTAAAATCAAGATGTCAGTAAGATTAGGGAAGAATTCTGGCCTATTTCAGCTTTGAAAGGCTGCCCACATTTCTTGGCTTTTATTCCTCTTTCTCTGTCTTCAAATACAGAAAGACTGTATCTCTCCATTCTTCTGTAACCATATATCCTTGCACTCTGACTTCCTCTCCTACTTTTTTTTTTTGGATTATTTTTTTTAATTTTTATTAATTTTAATGGGGTGACATCAGTAAATCAGGGTACATATGTTCAAAGAAAATATGTCCAGGTTATCTTGTCAATCAATTAGGTTGCATACCCATCCCCCAAAGTCAGATTGTCCTCTGTCATCTTCTATCTAGTTTTCTTTGTGCCCCTCCACCTTCCTCTTCCCCTCTCCCCCTCCCCAACCACCACACTCTTGTCCATGTCTCTTAGTCTCGTTTTTATGTCCCACCTACGTATGGAATAATGCAGTTCTTGGTTTTTTCTGATTTACTTATTTCACTCCGTATAACGTTATCAAGATCCCACCATTTTGTTGTAAGTGATCCGATGTCATCATTTCTTATGGCTGAATAGTATTCCATAGTGTATATGTGCCACATCTTCTTTATCCAGTCTTCTGTTGAAGGGCTTTTTGGTTGTTTCCATGTCTTGGCCACTGTGAACAATGCTGCAATGAACATGGGGCTACATGTGTCTTTATGTATCAATGTTTCTGAGTTTTGGGGGTATATACCCAGTGGAGGGATTGCTGGGTCATAAGGTAGTTCTATTTTCAGTTTTTTGAGGAACCACCATACTTTCTTCCATAATGGTTGTACTACTTTATATTCGGACCAACAGTGAATGGGGGTTCCTTTTTCTCCACAGCCTCTCCAACATTTGCTATTACCTGTCTTGTTAATAATAGCTAATCTAACAGGTGTGAGGTGGTATCTCATTGCAGTTTTGATTTGCATTTCTCTAATAACTAATGAAGATGAGCATCTTTTTATATATCTGTTGGCCATTTGTATTTCTTCCTGGGAGAAGTGTCTGTTCATGTCCTCTTCCCATTTTTTTATTGGATTGTTTGTTTGTTTGTTGAGTTTTATGAGTTCTTTGTATATTTTGGATATTAGGCCCTTATCTGAGCTGTTGTTTGAAAATATCATTTCCCATTTAGTTGGCTGTCTGTTTATTTTGTTGTCAGTTTCTCTTGCTGAGCAAAAACTTCTTAGTCTGATGTAATCCCATTCATTTATCTTTGCCTTCACTTCCCTTGCCTTTGGAGTCAAATTCATAAAATGCTCTTTAAAACCAAGGTCTATGAATTTAGAACCTATGTCTTCTTCTATGTACTTTATTGTTTCAGGTCTTATATTTAGGTCTTTGATCCATTTTGAATTTTTTAGTACAAGGGGACAAACTGTAGTCGAGTTTCATTCTTTTGCATGTAGCTTTCCAGTTTTCCCAGCACCATTTGTTGAAGAGGCTTTCTTTTTTCCATTGTGTGTTGTTGGCCCCTTTATCAAAAATTATTTGACCATATATATGTGGTTTTATTTCTGGACTTTCTATTCTGTTCCATTGGTTTGAGTGTCTATTTTTCTGCCAATACCATGCTATTTTGATTGTCATGGCCCTATAATATAGTTTGAAGTCAGGTATCATAATGCCCCCAGCCTCATTCTTTTTCTTTAGGATTGCTTTGGCTATTCGGGGTTTTTTATAGTTCCATATAAATCTGATGATTTTTTTTTCCATTTCCTTAAAGAATGTCATTGGAATTTTGATAGGAATTGCATTAAATGTGTATATTGCTTTGGGTAATATGGCTCTTTTGATTATATTTATTCTTTCTATCCAAGAACAAGGAATATTTTTCCATCTCATTGTATCTTTTTCGATTTACCTTAACAATGATTTGTAGTTTTCATTATATAGGTCCTTTACATCCTTTGTTATGTTTATTCCTAGGTATTTTATTTTTTTGTTGCAATCATGAAGGGGATTATTTTTTTGAGTTCATTCTCTAATGTTTGATTGTTGGCATATAGAAAAGCTATGGACTTTTGTATATTAATTTTGTATCCTGTGACCTTACTGTATTGGCTTATTGTTTCTAGTAGTCTTTTTGTAGATTCTTTGGGGTTTTCAATGTATAGGATCATATCATCTGCAAAAAGTGATACCTTTACTTCTTTTCCGATATGGATGCCTTTTATTTCTTTATCTTGTCTGATTGCTCTGGCTAGAACTTCTAGCACTATGTTAAATAAGAGTGGAGAGAGTTGACTACCCTGTCTTGTTCCTGATTTAAGGGGGAAAGCCTTCAGTTTAGTGCCATTTAATATGATGTTAGCTGATGGTTTATCATATATGGCCTTTATCATGTTGAGATATTTTCCTTCTATACCCATTTTGTTGAGTGTCTTAAACATAAATTTGTGTTGTATTTTATAGAATGTCTTTTCTGCATCTATTGATAAGATCATGTGGTTTTTGTTCTTTGTTTTGTTGATATGGTGTATTACGTTAACCATTTTACATATGTTGAACCATCCTTGAGATTCTGGGATGAATCCCACTTGATCATGATGTATTATTTTTTTAATATGTTGTTGTATTCGATTTGCTAGTATTTTGTTTAGTATTTTAGCATCTGTATTTATTAGAGATATTGGTCTGTAGTTTTCTTTTTTTGTGCCATCCTTGCCAGATTTTGGTATGGGGTTATGTTGGCCTCATAAAATGTGTTTGGAAGTATTGCTTCTTCTTCAATTTTTTGGAAGACTTTGAGTAGAATAGGAACCAAGTCTTCTTTGAGTGTTTGATAGAATTCGCTAGTATAACCGTCTGGGCCTGGACTTTTATTTTTGGGGAGGTTTTTAATAGTTTTTTCTATTTCTTCCCTGCTAATTGGTCTGTTTAGGCTTTCTGCTCCTTCTTGACTCAGTCTAGGAAGGTTGTATTGTTCTAGGAATTTATCCATTTCTTCTATATTGTTGAATTTAGTGGCATATAGTTTTTTGTAGTATTCTCCAATAATTCTTTGTATATCTGTGATATCCATGGTGATTTCTCCTCTTTCATTTTGGATTTTGTTTATATGAGTCCTTTCTCCTTTTTCCTTGGTGAGTCTTGCCAAGGGCTTGTCAATTTTGTTGATCTTTTCAAATAACCAGCTCCTTGTTCTAGTAATTTTTTCTATAGTTTTTCTGTTCTCTATTTCATTTATTTCTGTTCTGATTTTTATTATCTCCTTTCTTCGGCTGGTTTTAGGTTGTCTTTGTTCTTCTTTTTCTAGTTGCTTAAGGTGTGAAGTTAAGTGGTTCACTTGGGCTCTCTCTTGTTTGTTCATATAGGCCTGAATTGATATGAACTTCCCTCTTATCACTGCTTTTGCTGCATCCCATAGATTCTGATATGTCATATTGTCATTTTCATTTGACTGTATATATCTTTTGATCTCTGCGCTTATTTCTTCTTTGACCCATTCATTTTTTAAAAGTGTGTTGTTAAAGCCCGTCAATAGACGACTGGATAAAGAAGATGTGGCACATATACACTATGGAATACTACTCAGCCATAAGAAATGATGACATCGGATCATTTACAGCAAAATGGTGGGATCTTGATAACATTATACGAAGTGAAATAAGTAAATCAGAAAAAACCAAGAACTGCATTATTCCATACGTAGGTGGGACATAAAAGTGAAACTAAGAGACATTGATAAGAGTGTGGTGGTTACGAGGGGGAGGGGGGAAAGGGAGAGGGAAAGGGGGAGGGGGAGGGGCACAAAGAAAACTAGATAGAAGGTGACAGAGGACAATCTGACTTTGGGTGATGGGTATGCAACATAATTGAAAGACAAGATAACCTGGACTTGTTGATCTTTGAATATATGTAACCTGATTTATTGATGTCGCCCCATTAAAAAAATAAAATTATAATTAAAAAAAGTGTGTTGTTTAGTTTCCACATTTTTGTGGGTTTTTTTTCCTCTTTTTTGCAGTCTTGAATTCTAGTTTCAAGACTTTATGATCAGAAAATATGCTGGTACAATTTTAATTTTTCTGAATTTGCTGATGTTATTTTTGTGGCCAAACATATGGTCAATTCTTAAGAATGATCCATGTACACTGGAGAAAAATGTATACTCTGTCACTTTGGGATGAAATGTCCTGTAGATGTCTATCATATCCAGGTGCTCTAGTGTTTTGTTTAAGACCAATATATCTTTATTGATTCTCTGTTTGGATGTCCTCTTCTACTTTTAAGGACACTGGACCATCTGGATAATCCCTCCATCCTAAGGTCCTTAAAATTAATTATACCTGTAAAGTCCCTTTTGCTGTCTAAGGTCAGATATTTACAAGTTCTGGGGATTAGGATGTGAACATCATCAGAAGGGCATTATTCTTCCTACCACCAGCTCTGACCTATTCAGCTGCACATTTTGATCTCATTTGCAAAATCATGGAAAGTGATGTAATTCTAAGGCACATTCTGTTCTTGAACAACCCAGTTGTCTTTTGTCTGCTCAGGGTGTAGTAATACTTCCTTCAAACCATGAAGGGGGGAGCCCAACCAGGAGGGGTGTGGGGTTTATCAGATCTTTGCTGATCTCTACCCAACCATGCCAACCAGTGGAAATCCTGATGTCATTTTAGTTACTTGTGACTTCTGATGTCAACCAAACATAGATATTTATTTTTGAAAAACCTTGCCTGAACTCTCTTGGCCCCCTAAGACTAGTTCAGGGGTCTCTTGGTTCTTGCATCATTCAGTCAGTGCTCCTCCATCGAAGAGCGCTCATTGTATTTGCCTGTTTTCTCATCTGTGGATGCCCAACACCTGGAGAGAAAGACTCTAATTTGTTTCTGTTGCACTCCCAGTGCCTGGTGCAAGGCCTGGCACATGAGAGGTTTAATAAACATTTGTTGAATTATTGAAAACTCTATATAAATGTTCCTGCACCAAAATTGTCAAGCCCAGCTTCTGAGATAAGTAAGTGGCCTGGCATTCGTTTATGCTAGAGATAGAGTCAGAATCTGAAGATAATTTATTTTCCTAGAGTTTTAACATTGGATTAATTAAATTAGTAAAAAATTCAGAGAGTTGTTGGTGTTTTGTCTTATTGTTTTATAAAACAACCAGGCAGACAAATTGTAGATAGTTCATAATTAAATTTCCAACACAATATTAAAACGTACCGATGGTGAACCAGCAATGCAATACAATATCAGAAAAGCACTGTGATCTCAGAATGAGCATAATTGAGTTCTGATTAAGTAAATAGCTATGTGATTTGGGGCAACCTATTTGCTATCTCTAAGATCCTGCTCTTATCTCTAAATGATTCTGTTTGACACTAACATGGCAATGGCCTAATACTGTCATCTCTGTGGTCTCCTTGTTTTAGTATGATGTGAATCAATCATTCCCAAAGTGTGGAATATGAAATATGGGTCAGTGGCAGGATGTAACATAATTTTAAGGGTGCATGGATAAATATTTTTAACTTTAACAATTTATTGAACTCACTGAATGGGTGGAATGCCCTAAGATACAATCAGGAAATAGCATTGTTTTTAATTCCCTACTGCCCTCCCACTTGCTCCACCAGATCTGTGTCTTGCTGCTGGGTGGTATTCTAGACCAGTCTTATGCTCATGGATTAAAAATTCCAGTCAAATGAAAATTTATTGATATATTTCAATCTTTCATCCACTTTAGAGTTTTTACCCTTTACCATCTGATCCTTGATCCTGAAGGCCAATAGTAGGGGAAGGGAATGATATTTTATTTTGCTCTCCTTGATTCACAGACTCCAATTTACAGTGTTGAATCTGGCTCTCCAGAATCAAGGCTGGGAGGAGGGAGGGGGTTTAGAAGAAAACAGAAAGACTAGCATTCTTAAAGCTCTTGTAAGCTTGTGGTCAGTGCCTTTCTTGTAACAGAGGCCAAGGTGTATCGGCTCTCTCTGGGGGTATTGTTATAGGAGATTCTCCCACCACCCTACAAAAGACCACTCTGCAATGAGCTGAAGGACTCTCTCTCTAACTTTGTATGACAACCCCGTGGTTCCTATCGTTTGGCAGTTTTATCCCATTTTCTGCTGGGGTGCCCTCACCTCAACATGTACCCTTTCACGATGGTTCTAACCCCACTACTTTCAGGGGCGTTGGCCCTGTGGCTGCCAGGAGCTCACACACCTTGCTGTGTCTGCCATTTAAAGCAGTGCAGCTTGCTCTCCTAGGCCCTTTCTCCTTACACTGCTGTCCAGGGCAGCACCTGCCAACCTTGGTCCTCTGACTTCTTCATTCCTCCAAGCTCCAGGGACACTATTCGGGGGTCTCCCCAGAATTCACGAATATTTTGGAGCTGTCCAAGGCTTCCATCTGCCCAGGGAGTAAGGCCAACCTCCATGTCTCTCTATATCGTCAGTCTCTATGGTTTGTTTGAGGTTCCCTCACTTTATTTCAAGCTGGAGGTGAACGAGCTCACAGGAAAGCCTGGAAGACACCATAGTACTCTCTACTTTAATGAAGTATTCTTCTCTTGATGGATCTTCAAACTTCTCTTTATTTATTTGGTTTTTTATTGAATTCATTGAGGGTGACATTCGTTAATAAAATGATACAGCTTTCAGGTGTGCAATTCTAGAATTAATCATTTGTATATTGTATTGTGCGTTCACCACTCCACCTATTTGCATTTTGTTTTCAATTACTGGGGTATATCTCATCACCTTTTTTATAAATTTTTATTGATTTTATAGAGAGGGACAACAGGGAGGGAGAGAGAGAGAAAGAGATTGATTTGTTTTTCTACTTATTTATTCATTCACTGGTTGATTCTCATATGTGCCATGACTGGGGATTGAACCTGCAACCTTGGTGTATCGGGACGACACTTGAACCAACTGAGCTACCCAATCAGGGCTTATCATCTTTTTTTTTTAAAGCTTTAAAACTAACCAAAATTCTGAAACAGCGGAATAAGCCTACTTTGTCACATCCTGTTACACATGAATTTTACTGTGTATCAAAAATTATACAATGAACAAATCTGTGATTTCATATACATTATTGTTTAGGATTAGAGTAGATACAAAAAGTAGGAAGTTTAAAGAAAAATAAAAGAAAAAATTTCATCAGTGACTCATGGCTGTAACAAAGACCATCCTGGTGATATTCTTAGGCTGTCATGTTAAGCGGAAGAATATGAAGCTGAGGCAGCACTTTCTTCCCTTTCCAGCCCAGCTGTGACGAAAACAATGCTTATTCAGGACTAAGCACCAAACTTTCACTCCATTGTAGGTGGCCAGCCTACAGTGGTACATTTCTTTCATCTGCCTCATAGTCGATCCCTCCAAGATATTAGATGTTAATTTTTAAGTTATGTGAGAGTAATATGTTTATCAGGGTGAGGAATTATTATAAAGTATAAAATAACTGCTAAATAAGGTGGTCACATACAGAATTATAAAGACCTCTATAAATAATTGACCTCTAGTTAGTTTAAAAAAACATTGATAAAAGTGGTCTGTATCTTTTAAGGTACTTGGGGTAATGTTAAGCAACACATAGAAAACATTAAGGGAAGATTTAAAAACATAAATTTCCATAGAAAAGAGATTTTGTAAGTGAAAAAAGCATTGAATTTAGAAGTTAAAAATTCCAACACTGCAACTTGCAGATAGTATGATCTTGGTAAGTCCTTCGGTCTCACTGAACTCATCTTTGTGGAACCATCCCTCAGAGCCATCCTGAAAATGTGTCAGGATCGAGCGAGACAAAGCAGGTGAAATGGAACATTCTATAGAGCCCAGCATAGTGAGTGCTTCAGCAGTCAATAGATGCTAGCTATCGATTTAAAATTTTTTCATTGATGTGTAATATACTTACATACAATAAAATATACCAATTTTAAGGAACAGCTTGATGTATTTTGACAAACATATATAATCATGTAGCTATTCCACAGTGGTTTTATGGAATATTTCCATCACCCCAAAGTGTTCTATTGTGTTCCACTGTCATCCACTCCCTCCCATCCCCCTGATTTCATTGTTTGTACAATTTGATGTAAGTGGAATCATGCAGTGTTTAGTCTTTTGTGTTCGGCTTCTTTCACTTGGCACAATACATTTAATATTCACCTATGATGTTGCATGTATCAGTAGTTCTTTTTTATTGCAGAGTAGTGTTTCATTATATGGATACATAGCATTCTGTGTGTATCATTGTATCCACTGACCAGCTGGTGGGCATTTGGCTTGTTTGCAGTTTCTGGCTATTTTGAACAGAGTTACTATAATCATTTGAATTCAAGTCTTTGTATGAATGAATATAGTTTCATTTTTGTTGGGTAAATACTTAAAAGTAGGATTACTGAATTGTATAAAAAGTCTATGCTTAACTTAAAAGAAACTGCCAAGCTGTTTTCCCAAGTGGCTGTGGCATTTTGCATTTCTACTAGTTATACACGGAATTTTCAGCTGTTCCACATCTTCAGCAGCATTTGATATTGTCAGTCTTTGTAGTTTTAATCTAATAGGTCTGAAGTGATATCTTATTGTTTTAATTTGCATTTCCATACCTTCTTTGGTAAAGAATCTGTTCATATATTTTGCCACTTTTTAAAATGAGGTTGTTTGTTTTCTTATTATTGATGTGTGAGAATTCTTTTATGTATTATGGATAAATGTTTCTTATAGGTATGTGTGTACAAACATTTTCTCCTGGTCTGTGGCTTGCCTTTTCATTTTCTTAACAGTGTCCTTTGAAGTTTAAGGTTGGTGTATGGTTATCTCAAACAGGATGGATTCCTCTCTGTCAAATTTGATTTAGGTGTTAAGACTATTGTTGCCACCAAGAAGGTGCAAAAGTTTATTTACTCAATAATGAGACTTTCTGGGAAAGTAGGCTCTTAAGCAGGTCCAAAAATGGCTTGAGAGATCAGGGAAAAGAGACTGGTATTGTTTTTATTGTGGCTAGGGGATGGGGCTGTAGTAAGGGTTCCTGTGCGTGGCAGCCAGAGCTTGCAGGTTTTGAACTTCCTGTTGGCAACAAAGGTGAGAGCACCTGGCTTTCTTATCAGCTACCTCAGATATGGGACAGCAGGGGAAGGGAGAGCGGTGGGGCTTGAAAGCTGTCATCAGTCATAGTCAAACATCAAAACAGATCCAGACTCTTTATTGGTTTATATTTTTAGAAAGATCAATTTATGGTAGTTTTTCTTTTGTGGTTCATTTATTTTTGTGCGTTCTATCTAATGCCATATAGATATTTTATCCTATGTCTTCTTCTAGAAGTTTTATAGTTTTAGATATTACATTTAAGTGTTTGAATCACTTTGAGTTAATTTTTGTAAATGGTGTGAGGTAAGGGTCTGTTTCTTTTTCCCCCTTGTATAATTTTTTCTTCCAGGATCATTTATTAAAAAAAAAAAAAAGGCTATTTCTTCTATTAAACCAGCTTGGCACCTTTGTTAAAAATCAAGTGGCCATAAATCTGAGGGTCTACTTCTGGACTCGATATTCTATTCTGTTGATCTATATGCCTGTATTTACTTCAATGCCACATCATCATTAGTACTGTAGTTTTATAGTGAGTCTTAAAATTGAGTAGCATAATTTCTCCAAATTTGTTCTTCTTTTCAGAATTATTTAACTTTTTAGATCTTCATTTGCATTTGTACATAAGTTTTAAATCAATTTGTCTATTTTTATGAAAAGAAACTGCTGGGATTTGAGTGAAATTGCATTGAGTCAGTAGATCAATTTGGGGATAATGGACATCTTATTAATATTGTGATAAATGAACACAGTTAATATTGCCACTTATTTTAGTCCTTTTAAAATTTATTTCAGAAATGTTTTCCAATTTTCTGTATATAGGCTTTAGGTACATTGTACTAAAATTTCCCTAAAATATTTATATTTTGATGCTATTGAAAATAGTATGTATATAATTTAATTTCAGTTTCCAATTATGGAATTTTGTTTCTAGCCATGATGGAGTAAAAGGGGCTGGATCTATCATCTCAACTGAGACAACTAAAAAGCTGAGCTAAATATATAAAACAATGGTTTTTCAAGCCATGGGATATCAGGCAATAGAAGACAGTGATATATGAGTGATGGAAATAAAAACCAGGTGAGCCCTATGATTACCCAGCTCATCATTGGACAGTGTTTCCAGGCTGCTACAAAGAGGGCAGTTATTCAGCCAGAGCCCAGTGGTCTCCCTGAGTTGAGGAAATAGAATCTGGAGTTCATGGAAGTAGAGTTTGCAGGTCAGAGTACTAGAAAGACTAGAACTGCCCTGAGAGAGAATCCCAGATATCTGCAGAGTCCTCATAAGTCTTCAGCTGAGTACTGGTCAGTTCATGCTGGAGACAAAACTACCAGAGGCAGGGATACAATCACTCAAAAAACTTTAGAGAAATAATTCTAGAGCTCATGCTCTGCCAAGAATGGTTTTTGTTCCTACCAGTCAGAGTAGGAAAACCTCATGAAATTCATGAGCCTTGAATGTTGCTTTGGTCCCACCTAACAAAGCTTAGCAGCAAAACTCAGATGGATCACAATGTTTCTGAGTAACATAAGTACATTTCAGGACTAAAAGCAAGGCTATTTGGGGATATAAAAATATCTAGGACTCAAGAAGATAGAATTCACACTGTCTGGCATCTAATAAAAAATTATCAGATATACAAAGAACACAGGAAAATGTGACCTATAGTTAAGAGAAAAGTCATTCAATTGAAACTGACCTAGAACTGACCCAGCTGCTAGAATTAGTGGAGAAGGACATTAGAAGAGTTCCTACAACTCTATCTCTATGTTCCAGAAACTACAAGAAAGATGAAACGTTAAATGTGACATAAATAATGTATAGAGAAGACCTAAATTGAACTTCTAGTGATGAAAACTACAGTGTCAGTGGATGAAGAAATTTACTAGATGGAATTAATGGAAGATTGAATACTGGAAAAAAAGTAGTAAATCTGAAGCAATAGAAACTTTCCAAAATAAAACTCAAAGATAAAAAACAAAACAAAACTGAAACAGAGCATAGGTGAACTAATGAGTCATAAATATGTCCTAAGATAGGTGCTCTAGATTGCTTGATGGAAAGGAGAGAGAGGGAAGCATAAAGAAGTACTTGAAGGAATAATGGCTGAACAGATTTTCAAGTTTGAGGAAAGTTATAAACCTACAAATTCAAGAAGTTAAAAAATTCCCCCAAGCAACAAAGTGGATGAACTTCAAAATAATTCTGAGAGAAAGAAGCCAAAAGAGAACATAGTTTATGACTTCATATATATAAAATCTAAACTGATCTATAGTGACAGAAGACAGAGGGGGGTGGAGAAAGGGCGTGGAGATAGAGGGAGGGATTACAAATGGACAGAGAAAACTTTTGAGGGTGATTAGTATGTTCATTTTCTTCATAGTGGCGATGGTTTTATCCTAAGTGTATACACACACATATTTATGCTTTAAACACACGCAATTTGTTATAAATATATCAGTTGTACCTCAACAAAACCATTTTTTTGTTGTTGTTGCTAGTACTATATAGAAATACAACTGATTTTTATATGTCAACCTTGTATCTATAACTTTGCTAAACTCCCTGGTTCTAATAATGCTTTTCACCATTACTATATGGCTCACAAAAATTAGGGGATATTTTATAGCTCCATATCAATTTTGAAATATCCCCTAATTCTTGTGAGCAGTATTGCTGCTGTGATGAAATCAACAGGATTATAAAAAATGATATTTAATGCATGTGTCAGAGCTTTGCAATGTGTGAAGTACTCTATAGACTATTTTATTAAGAGTAATAGAAATACCAGCCTTTTAATTCTCCTGGGGGTGTCTGCAGAGTACAGAGGGGGTTTCTGTGTTAGAGATTAAAACCTGGATAAACTGAGATCCTAGCAATCACATGAAAAACAGTAATGCATACAGGGCTCTAAATACCCCAGGGCCAGGTCGCCATCCTTCCCCAACAATTACAGGAAATGGACTCAGATCCTTTTTCCTTAGAGCTCGTGTGCCAGTTCCCCTGTGGGGAAGCCCCTGCATCCTGTCTGTTCAGTATTTGATACTTGATGATAACAGACCTGTGCTCTCCAAGAGCTGGGAACTGCTCACAACAGAAGTATTTATGGATTCCCTGGAAATGCCTGCTGAAAGCACCCTGGAGCCTGGTAGAGATCTTTCCTCACACAGGCATGCTTGCTGCTGCTGCTCAGCTCTCGGCTCTTGTCAAGGTCAGCAGAGCAGGGGCAGGGGCATTCTCTATAGGGCCCAGCTTGCTCTCCTGGTTGGCCAATGGCCTTCTATGACCTTCTCCATCCACTGGCCCTGCCGCTGCAGCCCTCCAGGTCCATGGAACAGGAGTGAGTGCTAGAACCCAGATCCTGTTCATTCTTGATGAGGAAATAATGATTCAGTGCTGGAAATATACAGAAGGGTCTGCCCTCCACAGAGAGGGCAAATAGAATGTGCTGAAATCCGTACATTTCTACTCTACAGTTTTCTTGGTGCTATGAGCAACTATTACTTCATATGGATATCACATTTCTCTTTAATCCTGACAGACATTTGATGTACGCTCAAATTTTTGCTTGTATGGATGGCACCGTGACAAGTTGGGCTTCCAGCGACTCCTCAGGGGCTTTCGCTAAATCTACGTATCTCCAATCTCTACAGCTCTGGTTTCCCCTCTTGCGGAGCTCATCTTTGCACCAAATGTCTCCTTTAGCAACATAGAAACTTTAACAGTGGGTGAACTCATTTTGTCCATGTTTAGAAATTATTCAGACTTCAAGGATTTTAGAATTTAAAGGGGATTCTTAGTTTCTGCATCAGATCACCCATAACACAGTGCAACTTCTCTTTTTGAGAGGGATAAAAACCCTTTAAGAAGCTTATTGAAAGGGCTCAGAAGATTTCATGGACATCAAATAATTTTTAAAGGATAATATGTTGATGGTTTAATTATAAGAAAATAGGAAACATGCAGATTCAATTGACCTTAACACACACATGGTTTAAAAATAAAGGGCAAAGAATTTTGACAAAACACATTCCCCCCCCCCCCCCCCCCCCCCCCCCCCCCCGAATCTAAAACACATGAACAAAAGGAAAAGTCCCGATGAATGCCAGAAGAGCCGCTGGACTAATGTGACTGCCACAGAGAATCCCCAGGAGACCACAGGCCACGCCCCTGTGCCGCCTCGGACCTCTGTCTCCTGGAATTTGGTAGTTTTATGCCTCAGTTTGCCTCTGAAAATAGGTAAAAAGTATTAATTCCCTTCTCTTATCATGTTTTATTTGTTTGTTGTTTTTTTTTACAGTTCTGAAGAAAGTTATATACTCTACGAATTCTTAACATACATCAAGTTTGTTTATAAGTAGATTAGTTTCCTACCTGAAAGAATTTCGATGACTTTTACTCTGTCAAGGAGTTGAGAGCCACTTTGAATCATGCAATTAATTAAGAAACCCCATCGTTTATATTCCTCTGACATTGTGGTGTTTAACTTTTTTTTTTTTTTAGCATAGAAACTCTTCATCAAATATTAAATGGATTAAAGGGCGCCTGCTCTGGAGTGGTTGGGTAGGTGTCTCCTACCCCCAGGATCCTTCTCCCACAACAGAGTTTGGGAGTCCAAGCAGATAAAAATTTGCTCATGGTGTCTTGTTTGGGGAACTTTTATGTGTGTGTACTTGTTTTCATCTTTGAAAAATTGTTTGTAGAAATCTTTGAGACTTGTCATGAAGGTGCATTCTTCCAGAGAGTTTTTGCTTCTGCCTGGCACTGTGGGCATTACCAGTCCTCACCCACCTTAAATCAAGTTCAGAGTTGAGGTTCTCTGGAACTTCCAGGCAAAACAAATCCAGGTACAAATCCACATCAGAGTTGACCTGGGGTTGTAATGTCTCAGAGTCGGATTTCTTCCTTTCCTTTTCCTCCCACTTCCCTTCCCTTCTCCACCTGTGGGTATAGTGAAACTTAGTTTACTTCCGGTTGACATATACTCTGAGGGTGTATGTAGCCTTTGGGGCCCATTTAATGTGGAGAAGGTTTTTCCTTAGACCGCTCTCTTGCATTGACCTTGAGCCTTGACTTCTGTCCACCTCTGCAAGAGACCGACAAACAGCAAATGCCTTCTGGATGAAAGTATCTGTGGTGCTCAGCTGCCCTCTTTCCTTGAGATTTTGACCATGTAGTCCCTTACAGCCTTGTTACATTTTTGATGCATTCATGAGGGTTTAGCTAATACTTTATCCAATATAGTTAGTTGTTATCTGTGAAGAATTTGGTCTGAAAAATACTGATCCCACCATTGCTATAAATAAAACTTCTTTAGATGTGAAATTGAGGTGAGAGTTTCCAAGCATCTGATTGTCAACTAAACCCTACCTCAATGCGGCCTTGCATTAAGTCTTGGCAGTATATGTTCCACCATCTTGCATTATTAAAATCCCATAGGGGCAATTTCATGAGTATCCTACTTCCCTGAGCTCTATGCCAGGTAGTACCTGTTGCAGTATTATAAATGATTCATTTTTATACAATTATAAGGACTTTGGGATGCAGTCTATTTTAAAGGCTAAATTTAACTGGCTTGTCTTTCGCTTGAGAAAAAAAGCAATACATGTTGAAAGTGAATAATATGACATCATTGATTTATCCTCTGTAGAAAACTAACTCTAAGTTGAGAAAAATAATATCAAGTCCCCCAATAAAGAATTCCCCCTTTTGCCTGAGTTGGTGTTGACCTGGCTTCTGTGCTCTACCTCTGTCATCAAAACAAAGAGGGTCCAGCCTAATGATAAGTGATGTGGGCTCAAGCTCAAAGCCAACCTCTCAAACTTTCAGGGTCAAAGGGTATTCTGAATGCTGAGAGCAGGGGGCAGAATGTGAGGCTTGTATGGGGCCTTCCTGGAAGCAAAGACTATGAGATTGTGGAATAATGATTAATGGCCTCACAGACAGGAAAATTTGAGTAGAAAAAGAATACTCTTCTGCACCTGATATTCTGTTTCTGACAATGGACTTCTCTATGACCCCTGTCTATATGCCTGGGGCTTATAGAACAGTCACAAGGCCTGGCAAGCTAAGAAATGCTCTGTAGGAGAGCTCAGTGGGATTTGTAAGAATGAGGAAGGAATGGGTGAATGAACAAATGAACAGACTGTCCATCCAGGTTGGCAGTGTTCCCCCTGCCCTTCATGAAGACAGCATTTGTCACCTATTGCTTTGTGAAGTGCTTTTTGACTTATTGGAAATAAATTATGTTTTATTCACAATTTATGTCTTATGGCATAGCCTACAGACCACCTACATTCAGATTTTTCAAAGTATTGCCCACAGAACACCTACATCTAAATTACCTGGAGTGTTGGTCAAAACTGCAGACTCTTAGGCCCCATTCCTCAACCACTGAGTCAGAATTTCTGGGGATGGACTCAGGAAACTACACTTTTAATGCAACCTCACATAATTCTATGGTACAAAAGAGTCTGAGGAGCATTGTATTATATGAACATTACCATCACATCAATAGATATTTATTAAGCAACTCCTGTGTTTTGCACATATTTTAGTTTCTTCTCTATGAAAATAATCTGTAGGAAGCCTGTAACTTATATTTATCTATTTTATCTGGTTGTTTGATGCATTCTAGTGTTGAATGCATCGATGTGCCTTATCATCACAATCATCTTTGTTAAAAAACTATCCAGACACATATTGTGCCATGATGACATGTCTCTCTTTTTTCTTCTTTTTCCAGTGAAAAGAGGGGATACAGAAAGACAGACTCCTGCATACGCCCTGACTGGCACCCACCCAGTGATCCCCATCTAGGGCTGATGTTCTGCCCATCTGGGGTCATGCTTGCAACTGAGGTATTTTTAGAGCCTGAGGCAGAGGCTCCATGGAGCCATCCTCAGTGCCTGGGGCCATGGGAGAGGCAGTGAGAGAGAGAGAGAGAGAGAGAGAGAGAAGGGGTTGGGGAGTGGTGGAGAAGCAGATGGTTGCTTCTCTTGTGTTCCCTGACTAGGAATCGAACCCAGGATATCCACACACTGGGCTAATGCTCTACCACTTAGCCAACCAGCCAGGGCCAGATACATTCCTATAGCATTAAGAACACAGGTAGGAAAATTTTCCTCTAGACTCTAGACACTTAAAGTCTGAAATACAGCAGGACCACTGAGAAATTATGGTGCAGAACTTGAAGAGTTGGAGAGGAAGGCAGTTGTACTTTTCAGTTTTCTATAGTTTGGCAGTTCCTCCAATCTTTGAATAGTAATTCATTTAAGCAAGTTTGTCTTTTCTTTGTCCAATATGGCTTCACATAATAAAATATATATAATTTCCTAACTTGCATTCCTTTCATAAATCGACACAGGATGAATCCATAAGATTTGGCTTGACTAATTTTCTTTGTTAAGGAAAATCCCATGGCTGTGAAAGAAACTGTTTTTTTGTTTCCTTAAAGGTAAAAAATAATTTCTTGAAATAGGTCCATGTTTCTAAAACGTAAGCTTCCATAAAAATTGTTCTTTATGCCAAGTTTAGGAGATTTCTAATGCAGGATAAACAGGGTCAGATGACACACAGAAGAGAAATATTTGAATAGTTAACTATGTTGCATGTGAGCAGAAAGCCACCCCTATTTCTCTACATACATCCTGTAAAAGAAATGTGGATTAAAAACACAATGACTTAGTGCAGTACATCCTTTGTTGCAGATAATTAGTAGGCAATTGATCAGTTGCTTTTTATAAGATGAGGCCAGTCTCAACTGAATTTCATACCTCATGTTAACATCAATAAAAATGCAAAGCCCTACTCATACGCAGACTCTGGCAGAGAAGCACATTGTGGCTGACTCACTATCTTGTTCATATAGGCCTTAGACGGGAAATCAGCTGAACTTGTAGGTTTGAGTCCTCATTTGTCATGTATAGGGCTAGCCTGCCAAAGTGAACTTTGTTGCTGCACAAACGTGAGGTCCCCAGGAAAACAGGGTTCTAACATGGGCACACCCAGGCTGAGCTGGGGAAGGGCTTCAAGTGTGCTTTGTCAGAGAAGAGATGCTGATTCAAAGAAAGGCTGCCAGGAGCCTTGTGAAGTAAAGGATGTAGAGATATACACCACTCTGGATCATTTGAGGTTCTGTTGCCCTTGGATGAGAAAGCCTAAAGTTGCCCAAATAAAATATAATGTCCTTCAGTTTATGAAAGTGCATCGGTGGACCATGGCCTGGTACCACCCAGAATCTAGTACCCAGCTATGAGGAATAGGTTCAATTGTTCAAAAAGAAGATAATAACTTTTAAAAGATTTGGTTGATTTAGTGACCATTTAATAATAGTTCATTGCAATAATGACCAGAACTTTGATTTAGCTTCAACTCTCCCAAAGGCAAATAGATGACAGGTCTCTAATCATTTCAAATGAAATCGCCAGAGCAATTTATGTGTACTGAACATTTTAAACAACGAAAAGGAAAACCCAAGACATTTCCTGTGACGAGATTCAGTTGTGAAAAAGCAAAAGGGGCTAGAAATTGTATATTACCCAGATGAGCATAGAATGTGTACTCAAACCAACCAGGAGTCAATAGGAGATAGGTTCCATTGATTAGGACTACTCTCTCTGCAGAGCATCTGATGGTTGGAAAATTTAAACATACAAAAATGTCCATTACCAGCTGGATTCAGCTGCCTCAATAATCCTGCCAATTCATCTGTAAAACACACAATCCACCTCACTTGTAAAAAACAGTAAGGGCAAGAGTAGAATGCTTGAATGGAGTAAAACAAAGCTCACCATAGATTCAAAAAGGCCAGATAGATCTTGACTTTTTCTCCCTCTTATCTTTTTTCTCCGAGCCTGTCTTATGTAACCAGGCTGCCCCTGGTTTATGTCTTCGGTATTCCCTTTCATCTCGTGAAATGAGTGCTGTGTCTTAAGAGCTCTTCCAAACTGTAAGTAGCATATTAATTAATTATTGGGTTAGTGAAACAAATTGCACATCAGTGTATTTTATAATTATTTTCCAATTAGATTTGGTTTATTGAGTTAGGGAAAGAGGAGAATGGGATTTCTGGTTAGACTAGAGAGAGCAGCATGCAAGGTTATGTTCTGAATTGGGAAACACTTTGAACTTTCTTATTGAATAAAATTAAGCAGTATAAGTATGTGCAGCAGCTGGAAGAGAACACAGGGAGGGTGTTCCCAAGAATCAGACGCCATGTTCTTCCTTTGCAATATTTCTCTAACTATGGAAATTCTGTGGCTCGTGCACAGGGCAGAATACTGTCTGGAGAAGACGTGATGCAAGAGGAGAGAAAAGGAGTTGACATGTTATTGGCATGAGGCCAATAATGCAAGGGGTCAGGAATTTAGAATATTTTAGATGGCATAACACTTTGGGGCCTGGGGTATAAAGGAAGGCAAACAGAAATCACAATGTACATGACATCCAAACTGTCATAGGCCACAGAAATCCCATTCAAGAAAAGAAACATTCCTTGAACATTTGGAAGTATCCCAATGCTCCAATTTCTCTTCTGTATACTTACCATCTGACCTTCTCTCCCTCTCTATTTTGCCTGTTATGTGTTTGGTATGTGTACTCCTGAAATATTTAATTACTCATTTTGGACCCTTTTCACCTATAAGCTTTTCTTCCCTGAAACAGGGATCCTTCCTCACATGAGGTCCTCAATAACCCTGCATTATGCCTTATACAGGGCTTGCCGATGCCTTGTACAACCTGGCCTATGGCTCCTTTCAAATGCCACCCTTCCTGTGCTGCATCCAGGTGCCTCTTCTCGGCCACTCTGGTTGGTCTTCTGAACACTCCTTATGCCTTCTGGGGCATGTGCTCAGAGCATAGCCCGTTCCCTGCTTGGTTCACCTTCTCTCCACTTCTCCAGATTTCCCTCCACCTTTGAGGATCAGATGAGTGCGATCTCCCTCAGGAAGCCATGCTTGCTTTCTCTGCCCCCACAAGCCATGGTACTTCTTTCTGAACATTAGCTTGGCAACTTACTGACTGCCATCATATATATTCTTGTCTAATAGTGTCATTAACATTTCAAGGTTCTACACTTTGTCTTTCCTACTTGACTGTTAATCCCTTGAACAGAAGAGGTTGGGTACTCTAGGACAATACTCACTATGTCGTTTGAGCACAATAAATGTACAGTGATGAATTTGTAAACAACAACAAAATGTTCTGAAAAATATTTCTTTTACTTTTTTTCTATTAATACTAAATCTATTAAATTTAATTTGTTAGATGCTTAACTGCAAAACTAATAAATTATTAGCATTTAATTTCTATTTAGGAGGATTTAAGATATGTGGACTATTTATTTCTTGGCATAATACTTGTATTTTCTCATAAAATGAAATATAATAATATTACCTTAAAGAAATTACATACTAGCCCTGACCAAGCTGCTCAGTTGATTAGAGCATCGTCCCAGTGCCCTAATGTTGTGGGTTTAATCTCCAGTCAGGGTACATACAAAACTCAACCAATGAATGCATGAATAAGTGGAGAAACAAACTGATATTTCTCTCTCTAAAATATCAATTAAAATAAGAGAAATTACATACTTTTTCATATTTTATATCCATCTTTTACCTGTTACTTTCTTACTATTAGAGAATAAAGGATAAACTTGCCATGTGATATCAATATGAGAGGAAGGGAGAGGCAAGGTTGTCACATTGGCTTCTGGTGTCCTCCCCTCACAAAAAACGTCCCAGGTCTGACCTCCTTCCTTCAGTTGACACTCATCCATTGCTTCTGCTCTCTGTTTACTGGTTCAGACTGGGCCAGAGTCCCCTGTGCTGTTTCTTTAAATTACTGAGCTATTGGAACACGCAGTGCACATCTAGGGGGAGCTAAGCGGGCCCAGCCAAACAAAAATGCAGCTTGTACACCAAAGCATCCTCTTTTTTCCCTCTTTTCTCTGGATCAATCCCATCTCTAATTAAAATGTAATATTCTCCTTATGTGATTCCTTGGAATAGTTTGTGGAATGACCACATAATACAGAGCAGGTTTTCCAGATGTTCCCTGTCTTGGCTGCTATTCACATGCACAACATTCTCCCGCCAACCCCTCCCCCCCAATTTCTTTTCTCTACACTTACCATATGACCTTCTCTCCCCTCCCACTCCTCTGCTATCCCTGATATACTGTGCATAACTTCCTGAATCTTATTGTTATGCTTTCAGTGTAGAAGAACCATTACTGAAGTGCAGTGGGCCAAGAAGAAAGTAATACTTGTCTCCACAAAGCACTTTAATGCTATTTACAATGGAAAAAACAACTTTGAACTGCTTCCAACGTAACAGGCATTAAAATCACTTCTGTTTGCAGTTGAGATGGATTTTGCAATAACCTTTTCAAACCTGCTTCCTCTGAATGTTTTTCAGTCCATAGAGTGGCTTTCTCAATGAGAATTTAAAATGGTGCCCACATAAACATTTGACATACATCGCAAAAAGAAAATTTTCCAACATTCACTCAGATAGTTGCTTGTGAAACCAGGGTCTGTAGTCAACAAGATCTCAGTGAAGATTGTACAAGCATGAAGATATTGTAAAAACACTGTTCTAAACTATAAATCGATGAAAGTGGTCGCTATAACATAGCCATCGGTTTTAGGTTATGTTTGATAATGTGAGTTCAATTTTCCATGTCTTTTCACAAACATATTTTCCATAAAACTTACACCCCTTCAGTCTTTTGATTGGAGTTCATTAAATGTTATAGGATTTCTCAGTGAGAGGTTGCAAAATGGCTTTCTGTAAGAAAAATCCATGTTTTTATTTTTTAAAATCTGTATAGTTTTTCAAAATTTATGAGTTAATAGCTAATGTTTTAAAGTTGCAAGATTTCACTCACAAATTTGAACTCCTGGCTTCTCTTGAGAGAGTATTTGGGCGTGGCATTGTTCTGCCAGCACTGGGTCGAGTGACTGCCCACCACAGGTGCTGGGACTGTCTGCTTGTGGACCTTCCAGTCAGGCATTCCTTCCCATCACCTGCCTGGTGTTGGCATTTAGCATTTTGAGTCATAACAGTTCAAGTATTTTATAGACATTCAGCCAAGGAGGACTCTTTTTAAGTATATGTTAGCTAATTTTTAAAAAGAATTAAATTCTTTCTCTGGAATACACACACATGCATGTGCACATATGTATAATTTTTTAGATTTTCCATTGATTTGAAAGAGAGAGAAAGGGAGGAAGGGAGAGAGAAGCATCGATTTGTTGTTTCACTTAGTTGTTCCATTTAGCTGTGTACTCATTGACAGCTTCTCATACGTGCCCTGATCAGGGGTCGATCCTGAGACCACTGGTGCACTGGAGTGACGCTTTACCCACTGAGTAACTCAGCCAGGGTTGGAGTATATTTCTTATTTATTCATATTCTTGACACTGGTTTCCCAAGTAAACTGAAATCTGTCATGCAGCATGACCTAGTGGTTAAGAACAAGAGCTTTGTAGTCACATAGCCTCAACTACTTGCTAACTGTGTGGTGTTGGGAAAATTGCTCTAAACATTTTGTGCCTCAGTTTACTTATCTCTAAAATAGTAATATTCCATAATCCAGTGATTCTCAATTATAGTGTGCATCAAAATCACCCGTAGGGTTTGCTAAAACATGGTGGCTGGTCCTGTTCCCAGTGTTTCTGGTTTAGTGGGTCTGGGGTCGGTCCTGAGAATGTATAACTTTTCTAACAAGTTCCCGAGTGATGCTGCTGTTCCAGGAACTAAACTGTAAGAACAACTGCCTAATACACTAGGTGAAGATTAAACATGGTAGTTGTGTAAAACACATGGTTCAGTCAGCTAGTCATATGACTGAAATAAAAATATGTTTAATTTGTCAGAGGTTCAACATTTAACTCTTTATAAAACTTGATGAACTATTAAATTTTAATAAGTTGTATAGATTAATGGGGAGTTCAGGTATAATTAAACTATTTCCTTTTTGAAACTTGTATATTTTCATACTGTAGAAGAGGAAATCCACATCTTAACCTTGGTTTGGTCTTACCCTAGGTCTATCTCTTGTTTTACCATTTTAAGGGAAGAAATAATAGATTTGCCCAAGGTATTGGAAGGAAAAGTGAACAAGAAAAGAATCATCTTAGACTGCCATGAAGAGTCACATTCTGTCCTCCTACTGTCCCTTCCATGCTTGGTGCCCTTCTGGAATCTATCCCCAGCAATGGAGGAGTAAACTTTGTCCTTTATGGAACACAAAGCAATCTGTGGACCACTGGCTGTTTGTCTGCTCCTTCTCCCTTCCCTGCAGCGCTTCGTTGATGAGCAAAGAGAAACAGGACAGACTCGCATCAGACTCAGGAAGAGTAGGAGTGAGTTCCATGCAGACTTATATCATTGGACCTACCTTCCTTTCTTCTTTCTTCCTTCCCTCTCTCCCTACTTCCTTCTCTTCCTCCCTCCTCGAATTCTCTCTTTCCTTTCCTATATTTGGACATTAAGTATCATAGCAATATAGCATGAATTTCACAATACTGGCTACTGACACTTATTAAAAAGAGACTCTAGAACTCAATCCAGGGTGCCTGATTCTAAAGAAAAAAAAAAGGAAGCTCTAGCATGGTCTTCAGACACAATCCACTCACAAAAATAACCCTGGTGCATATGCAACAAATAGAAGCTGCACAAATAACACCGGGAGTGTTATGCATTATACCAAATTAAAATTTAAGGACTCCTGATTTTTAAAACATTTGACTAATACATTATACTCTACTTCCTCCTGTGGTAAACCACGTGGGATTCCAATGCTCCATAATTGGGAGCAATGGGAATGAATGTGAAGTGCAGGGGCTCGGGGAGGAGCTGCGGAACATTTCCCCGAGGGTTATTAAGTGTGTTGTACAGTAAGCTTTGTTATCAACAAAGTCTGTGGAACCCCCTTTTCTGAAGAGTTTAGGAAATGCTCTAAGCGCAGTTCTACTCAGAGGCAGCAGACTGGATGGAACGACTTCCAGAGGTTCCTCTGAACACTGAGATTTTTTGAGTACTTTTGTTTTATCAAACCGCTCATTGCTCCCCAGAAGTGTATATAGCACATACGTTCTTTCCACTGCAGGCTGACTGCCATGCAGTCCTTTATGAACAATTCTAATAAAACTCTCACTCCAGAGAGGCAGAGATCATCGAGCCAAAAATGGCTATGGAGTGACCTTTAAGGTAGAAGCTCTCAATTGCTATTTAAATTTAATACTGCATCATCATCCAGGGTGCTAAATTGGTGTGTAAAAAGGGATCAGTACCCAGTAAAACTACAAGTAAGGCTGGCATAGACCACACAACTTCCTTTTCCCTCTAAACCCTCCCAAACCGTCTCCAGATCTGCTTGACATTGGGTCATTTGATACTACTTAGTCCATAAAACTTTATACATTTGTAATGGGCAATAGTAAGACTGGGCAGTGATTGTGGCATAAAATGGGAGAAAAAAGTTACCAGACTATCAAGTATGATCATCGTTTTCCAGCCAAATGCTTATTAATGATAAATCAGTAGTCCCAAATTAACACCGATATGATAAAATATCTACTCCATTGATCAGTTTTCATTACAGGCTAAATCTAAACTGACTCAATTACTCCGCAAACCACTTCGAAATTCTGAATAACCTTTCATTTGTGATAGATAAACAGAAGGCATTTTAGGAACATTTCAATAAATTTTATGTAGAGATTTTTCTTAAGTGGACTCAGTTGGGTTGGAAGACTTATAAAAATAGATTGATTTTTCCCAGTGCCATTTACAGATAGGCCAGAAAGGAAGTCAAAAGAAGAACTTTGCAGCTGACATTTTGAAGATCTTATATCCTATAGCTTATTTTACATTGTCAGATGATGGGGGGGGGGGTATTAAGAAAGTATAGAAGAATGGCGAGGAAATGAAACTGGAGAAACAGGACATATAAAAAACCTGGAAGGAAGAGAAAGCATTCTTTTCACTGCACCATTCCCAGCCCCCTCCCCTTTTTTCCTGCTATGAGCCAAGTAAATGAACAGCTCTTTACAAGACATGGAAGCTTAGAATTATATTGCTTTTTAAGTATGAGAGCTTCAGTAATTGGGCCTAACAGCCAGCCAGTATCTTTTTCAACTTGGAACAAGCAGTCTGGCAGATTTCTTGTGTTCTAAACTAACAAGAAATGTTCTCTCCTTGGTTATTCAGGCCTCTCCAAGGAGAGAAAGAACTGCAATCCAACAGTGACAGTGGTGGTAGTGGAAAAACACACCCAAACGGTTATTATAACCTAATTCCAGGAGACTTTCCCTGTATCCGATAATGATATTTCAAGATGTGTTTTGGTTTATGGAGGAATCAAATGTACGTCATGAGTCACAGAAGAACAGGATTTTATTATTCTTGGAATTGGGCTGAAGCATCACCCCTACCCTCCACCTGCTTCATTTTGAGACATACCCAGGGCCTCTTTACCCCGACCCCAATATTGTCTCAAAGCACCCTTCCCGCAGGACCCGTCTGCAGAGTATTCAGTACACTTCCCACTGCACTACATTATCTAGGTTTTTGGGTAACTTTCCAGACAGTTCTGGACCTTTCTCATGAAGCAATAACAACCTTGCAAGAGTTTTCCAAGAAAAAAAAAAAAAGAAAGAAAAATGAACTGGACTTCACAATCAACCAGACACAAGCGTGAACAGACCTGTTGTCAAACCAAATCAACATTTCTCCTCCCGTTCTGACAACTATAAATTCAGAAGTCATCACCACATAAAGTGCCTCGCGTACAAATACTTGAACTCTGACTTCCTTTCAACAGCCTTAATGGTACTGCTTACCGTATCAGTTTAATGTGCCCTGGTGTTGTAATGTCATAAATGACAATGTCAACTATAATCGTAGCCCCAGTTGCCAAGCCTAACTCCACAACACCTCTGCCATACAGCATGTGGCCTGGACGGGGCACACACACGGGATTTCCCCTCAAAGCCCTCAGCTCTCGCGGGCCTTCCTCCTCTGTTAAAATAAGGGGCCTGCAATTCACCGCTGAAAAGTACAAACATGAAAATAATTAACCGTCTCTTCTGTTCAGCTATAACTTATATGTCCTATGAGGAGACAAATGGAGAAAAAAAATAGCAGAAACACAAACAAGGCACAGAGACCCACGTTTCATTTGGAATACTAGGGGTTCTTGGTGGAGATCATTCGAGTGTGGTTTGAAATATTTTCCTTTTCTCATCAAGTCACTAGCCCTGTAATTGATGTCATAAAAAATATCTCTGTTCAGTGGCAGTGGGTTTCTTGGGTCCCTTCAAGTGATCAATTATTTACAACCCAATGAAATGAAAGGGAGCTGTAAAGCAAGGTCCTAAAATGCCACCAAGGAGTCTGAGGGTGGCATCGTCAATCTTATGCGTTGCACCCACCGAAAGGGCCTTAGTGCTCTGTTTGGGAAAGTTCATTTCCCTTTCTCTGTCATACATTATCTGTGTGGGTTTATTGCTTCTCCTCATAAATAGTCTCCTTGGGCTTTTTGTTTGTTCATATCCTCCACAATTTGTACTTTTAAGGAGAAGAGGAAAAACACCAGTGCCTTCAGCTAACTCAGGCTCCTTCTCTATGCGTCTCTGGGGCTTTAACCATTTCCTCCCTCGTTCCTGTAGCAACCAGGGCATTTTGTTCACTTACCAAAGGTCACATAGTCCAGATTGGACAGAAAATCTTGCTTGCGAATGGCCAGATTTCATTGAGACGAGGACTCTTCCTTGTTACATCCTCCTACTTTAACTTCCCCTCCCCAGACCTTCAGCCCCTTCGTGCAGTGGAGTAACTCAAGCAGGACCAGACTTCATACTACTTTCTTGTCCTCGGGGAAAACAGCAAAAAACATTTGGTGATACATCTTAAGGCCTAAACGCATCCATCGTTCCTTTAGTGATATATTGAGACATCTTGGCTAACATACAACCGTCACGTATCTGGTAAAGAACTTTATGAGTAGTGCTGGTAAAATCTGATACTGCACCTTGTGCTAACGCGTTGTTTTCAGGCTTCTTAGGGGTTGTACTTTTATAGGTCTTATTGTAACAACTGGAGACAGTTGATGGAACCGGAGTTAATTCTAAACTCTAGAGTGCAATCAGCTTTAGCTTTTCCATCATTCCAAGTACAGATTCGAATCTATACAAATCTGTTCCTAATCAGCCCATTTCTCTGATCTACAGAGCATAAATTAGTTTGTTATAAATGAGGTGGCAGGCAAATGCCTGAGCCTTTTGGAGAGCTGCAACAGAGCTCTTTCCACGGTGGAAGAGGGTCTACATATTATCATTCTCCATCCAGTCAGAAAGGAAGCTCTGAGGACATAAGGGAACGCGTGTGTTAGACAGCACTGCAATCACAGTTCTTTCCTAACATGGGAGTTGCATGTTCTGTATTTACTGCTCCCTAGATATTAAACATTTCAATTGGCATGAGAGTGTGGGGAAATTCTGCCAACATTCAGATCCTGAAAACCTCAGACACTTGATTAATTTTGGAGATCTGCAGTCATGTTTTCCAATAAGCATTATCCATCCGGAATTTCACAATATACTGTAGCAATATAGATAAGGAATATTCCTCACCCCTTCTCTTCATGAAAAAAAAAAACAAAACTGTTCCAAACATAAGGGAATGTGCTCATTTAAAGCAGCTATAAGGAAGGAAAGAAGGACATTTTTGCAAAGTGATTAAAAGCAGCTTACACAATTAGATGCCTGGAAGGAAGGACCCAGCAGTTGTTGGGACTTCCACTCAATGGTCCAGTTTCCTGTAGGATGGAGAGGCAGCCTGGCTGAGAACTCAGTATTTCCTGTCCAGAGGAAGCAGAAGGGAGCCAGAAAAACAGGGAGTGAGGGAAGGAGCAGGTAGGGGAAAGAAATCCTCTCTAGCATTCCCTTGATCCCAACCCAGGGCCTTACTTGACTGTTCTTTTAATGGAATGTGGTTCTGTCCAGGACAAATCAAAGGCAGCTTTAAAAAGCCTCTGCACATGACCTCAAAGCTGACAAAAAAAATAGGGGTTGCTTATCTGGAGAAACCATTCAAAATGTTCTGAAATGTGGGAAGAGAGGAGCATGAATTTATAAGGAGAAAAATGGGTGCAAATACACTGTGTTCACTTGATTTATTCTTAATGCTACAGGATCTGCATTTTTCTATTACAGGTCATGATAAATGCTTTCATTTATGTCAAGCTTAATACTTTTCAAACGGTGTTTACACACATTGTGTCTGTGGTGCCTCAGGTAGGTGGCCTGGCTGGTGTCCTACTTCCCAGTTTAAGGCTCGGAGGGATAAATGAGTTAACCTGATGTTGCACAGTCCCAACTCAGAAAGAGATCTCGCTTTCTTGGCTCCTGGTTATGGCTGCTCCAGATGTAGCCTTGGTCTTCACAGACTCCTGCATCCTTCCCTGGCTCAGCAAGGCTCAGTGCAGTTCCCTGTTCTCAGCGGCAACTTGGTAAACACTGATTGATGAATTAATTGGCGACAAAGATAACGACTGCTCTCAAGTACCTACAACAAAAGTTGTTGTTTTCCTCAGGGTTCTGCCCAGCCCTAATGTACCCAAGGTTGGCATTAGAAAAATAATGAATAATATCAGTGGATGTTAGTGACTGAGGAAGCAGGCTCCGATCTCACTCTAGACACCACACTGAGATTCACACAATTAGAAGTTTATAGTCAACTGTGGGATGATACAGTCCATTAATCTTTCTAACAGTTACATGGTTCCATTTGGATCAGGCTCAGCTCGTATAAAATGCAGACTCATTACACTGACTCAGATGAGAGCTGGCAGAATACATTCAAGGACAGTGCTACCATTTGAGCACATTTGAAAAACTATTTTGATATCTTACTGTGAGATGGAAGTTAGACAAATTCACCTACCGGTTAGTCATTGTCCTTTGCTTTCCTTGGTCTTTGCTACTCTGTCCTGCTTGTGCTGTCCACTCAGGCTGAGGGTGCAAATACAAAGAGAAGGGGAGCATCTGAAATCATCTGCTCAGAGAACATGGCCAAGGGACTTCGCCAGTGTGGATCTGAGTTGGGAATGGCCCTGTCTGGGAAGGCTGCCAGTGTAAATGTGGTTACTCAGAGGATGAATTGGGTAATTTAGCCCCTCAGATTCTCTTTGGAGTTTGAACTATCCAGAAAGACTATATTAGAGAAAAGAGAATACAGTCTTTAAATCTCCAGACTTAGAATAATGAGGAGAACCCTGTTCCACCTACATCTATTCTATTACAAAGAAGTAACTCTTAGTATTAAGACCCTTTGAAAATAAATTCATCCTTTTCTAGTTTTTTTCAGTGGAGAAAATGATTGTGAGAAAGTCACATAGCTATGAAGTGAGCAGGTAAGAATATATAATGGAACCCAGGGACTTATTCTTACTAAAAGCTATTCTCTGAAATTGACCTTGAAGCTGCTAGATGTCATGGTGAGCTATGATTTGTCATTTCAACTTGGAGATTCAAGGAGACAACAGGAGTGAAAGGAACAGAATAAGGAAGTTGGGAGATGGAAACAACAAACTTCATCTACTTTGCTGTTGGTCTGGTGGCATTTGCCCTGGCTAGTCTCTAATATTGTCCTGCCCTGTAGTGGCTTTTCAATGGCCGCAGAGCTCTGATGCATGTGGTACTGGTCATTTAATTTATTGGTAAAACCACTTTCAGGATCTTTTATATTCTTTTCTTGTGTTTCCATAAACTATAACCTCTGAAATCAATATTTTTTTACCAATATATTCTGGACTGGCTATCCAGTCAGGGATTTGGGGTTCTGTGATGCTTGAAAATGAGAGTTAAAATTCATTTGAAGAGATCAGGTAACAAGTGAACATCCTAAAAACTGCTTAAAAATGCATGTGAGGTTGGAAAGAGTGTAAGCTCTAGAAGAGATACAGACATACTGTCGGACTGGTTAGTCTCTGGTATTATACTGCCCTGTAGTGGTTTTCAATAGCCGCAGAGTTCTGATGCTTGTGGTACTGGTCTTTCCATTTAAAACCACTTTCAGATTTTCTATATTCCCTTTTTGTGTTTCCATAAACTATAACCACTGTGATCAATATTTCCTATCAATATAGTCTGATCACTGAGCACTGAGCTTGGTCTGAAAAGATTGTTCCTGGAATCCCTAACAGAGATGACCTCAGTTCTTGATAATCTGTATACAGATTGTCTAAGGCCAAGTTTTATTGCCAGGCTAGTTTCTCCCCACCACACAGACCCTTCTGAGCCAGCAACTCTGACGCTCTGTCACTGGATGCTGAGGGAGGGCACATTAATTTTAATATTGGCTTTAGTCAAACCTCATTAAGAAGGTCAATATACTGCCCAAACCCCATTAAATAATATGTTTAAAACACTAAATAAATAACACTTAGATGATCCATAGTTTTGGATCATCAAGGCAGCTTTTTTCTGCTAGTGTCATAGCTAATTTAAGACGGCAGGGAAGGAGTTTTAAACACATTACTCTTGGCTCTAGCCCAGCAATGTTGCAATGTGATATTTAGAGCTCATGAATCAAGAGACAAACATGTATGGCCAGGTGTGGTTTGACATAAAAATTTCTGTGAGACAATTGGTCTCTCTGTATGATAAATGGTCAAAAATCTCACTCATTTCTAATGTCTGTGCTTTCAAAGGTATGGTAAATATACAGAAGGCTTCCTTTTCTCAGCATTTATCTTCTCAAGTGTGGAGGTCCATTTGATTAATGTCTAGTCATTTAAGGGAAGAGATGTCTTCTTTAAGTTGCATGAAATGTGAAATGATTAGATCATGCTTCTGGAGAGTTTTTATGTTCAATTACTTAAACTTAAAAAAAAACTTTAAAGATGTGTTTGTGTGTGTGTGTGTGTGTGTGTGTGTGTGTGTGTGTGTGTGTGTGGTGTCTGCTCCAAGAGATCCTCTTATTCCTGCGGAACTTAATGGATGAATGGGCTGTTTCCTGATGTGGACTCTTCTTTAGTAGGAGTCTCCATCTGCTGGCAGTGATGGCTTTGAACTCGGGCAGTGCCCAAGTTGTCGTGGGTAAGGATCTCATCTGGTGGGCACCCATATACCAACTTATTGTTCCTTCATATTTTCGCTATACAATGATGAAAGAAAAATGTTTGTTCTAATTTGGAAATGACATTCTACATCATTGGCTGTTGATAACATCAAGTCTGTTGCTTTTCATTATATTATCATCTAGTCTGGGTTTTGATTTTTGTTGTGTGTGTGTTGTTGTTTTCCTCTGATGCACTAACAGTTTCAAACATTATATAAATAGCCCAGTTCCATTTGCTAGTTTCCACAATTCTTTAAAATCAAGATACTAGATAAAATAACGTTTTGATGGCTAGAGTCTATTATCAGCATATGACACAAGCCTGGTCTTTGAAAAGGCATAAATCAGATAACAGTTCCAGCAATGCTGCGCTCTTTTGATTTTTTAAAGTCTTCTGTCAAGGCTGCCTTTACCTGCATCTTTTGATAATAAGAGAAAGAGAATTAGATTATTGGCGTCATCACAAGATGCATCTGGCAGCCGCTTTTCTTCATCATTATCGTTACCAGGGGCGTGCGATGTTGTATTTCTTTCAGTTCCATTTATTTTATGTCTGCATGTTTCTGGCTCTCACAGCCTCTCTCGTGTGCTTGTGTGTGTGTGCATGCGTGCGTGTGTGCATGTGTGTGTGGAGGGTAAAAAGACAGAGGAACTGAGAGAGAGAGAGGGAGAGAGAGAGAGAGAGAGAAGGAGCTTAGGGGAAATTAGAAAATTTGGGAAAGAGACTGGGCAGCCATATGCTGAGGGTTCCTTGCTGCCCTAGTCCTATGAGGATTATTTGCCTACCAGGCCTGCTCAGCTGCTCCTGCCCCACAGTTCTCAGCAGAGGGACACTGGCTTCCTTTGGAACTATTCCTGGGCTTCCTATCCCCTCTCTGGCCACATCCTCACCCTCATGTAGACTCAGGGGCTCCGGGACGCGTGGCATCACGCTATCTCACACAGGCAGGCACACATTTCTCCGCCTGTCTATCAGGTAGCATGTTCTGGACTGAGTGGCACAAGAAAAAACACATTCTTTTTGTTTCCACAGAAAGCTGTCAGTCACTCTCCATCACGTCAGAGGCTTTGCTTTTGTTCAGAGAAGATGAGCTGCAAATGCTTTCCCATATAAAAATCCCTGAAGAGAATCCGCTATTTAAGCTTCAATTTTGCACTCGGTTATAGACTGGGATGACTCATTTACTTCTGGACCTCACTGTTTAATGAAGAAATTAAGATATTTGTCGATTGCGTATGCTATGCCAAGCTCTGTGCTCGGTACTTGGGCTGCAAGGACGAGACTACATAGACGTGGTTCCTTCCCTCAGAGAGTTGACAGTTCAGTGGTAACTTTCTCAGTTTCAGTGGAAGTCAGCCTAAGCAGGAAAGTGATTTGTCAAAGAACACTGGGTAATCAATGAGAAAGATGTGGACCAAGTTCAGGGTCTAGAAAGTAGGGTGCAAAAAGGAGAAACCACTTGGTGTTCTAGTAGGAGTGAGAAATGGGTGCCAATCATTTCCTGCATTCATGCATCAGACCCCTCAAGACGCAGAGTGAGCATCTTCATGGCTATCTGGGTCACTGGTCACCTTGGCCAGGAGACTGCAGAACTCCTTGACTTCTGGCCCCACCAGAATGTGCACAGTGCAGCGGGGCTGAGTACGTCATTTCCTTTAGAACTAGCAGGGGACTGCCATTAAAAGAAAGGGACAAGGATGTTGGGCTGCCTAAAAAGATCTCCTTGTCATTCCCTACTGTCCATGGACCCAGATTAAACTGGACTAGTTGCTTACTTCTTTTCCACATAGGAAGCAAATAAATGCCAATGAAGATGCCGGGAGGAAACAGAATCTTGAAGGAAAACAAAGACACAAATTCTCTCAATTCTTGGTGGCTTCTTGATGTGACAGGTCACATTAATGGAACTCCATTAAGTGTTGCTCACCTACTTTATACCTTTAGGCTTGATCCCTGTGTAGAAAATATTGTTTCCATTTCTAAAAACTTGCCTGTTGCCTTTGCTAGACCTAGAACTATAGCTGTCATGTGATGTCTCAGGGGAAGCACAGCAGTGTGGGAATTGGGTGCTGCCACAAAATAGGTGGGTGACTTGGGGCATGTCACTTAACTTCTCTGAGGCTCAATCTGCTCATTTGTAAAATTAGCACAGTAATGTCTATTTCTGGATTGTTGTGAAGATGAGAGAATTAAAAATGAGAATATATGTAAAGTCCCGTACATATAGTAGATGATCAGCAAATTACAGATATGATTGTTGTGTTGTTATAGAAACCTTCTCCCTGCTCTTCTTATAGCCTATCTCGAATATAACACCCTGAAGCTCCTGTCAACTCCCGAACCTCCTCCATTTAGGCAAAAGCAGCCTGGACAATGAAATAATTCATCATCTCAACAATAACTTGAAATAAATAAAAGAAGCTGGGAGTAGGACAAATGCAAATTAAGAAATTCAGCAATTGACTGGTGTTATCAAGGCCCCAGGCTCTTTCCCTCTGCCTTCTCAGTGTGCTGGCTTTGTTCCTGGGCGTGTCCTTTTCTAGTTACAACATGGCTGTTCCAGCTCCACCCATCACATCTGCAGGCAACTGTGGCCAATGGCACGAGGGGGAATTTCCTCTTGTGTGTTTCTTTTTGTCAAAAAATAAGATTCCCCCCAAACCCCTGGTCCTGATGAGGCTTTTTCTCTAGTTCTATCTGGCAGCTGTCCCACAACTCTAAGATGTCCCCTTAGGACCACAAAGAGACATGGCACTTCAAGATCGTATCTCTTTCCTTTCTTCTAGGAAAAAAGGGAATGTCTCTTGTGCTGATACCTGCTTCTACATGCACTGTCTCTTTCTCTCTCTTTACCTTCTCAAGGTCACAGGCTTAGACACATACCAGTCTATGCACAGGGAATTTTGATACAAGCCAATTGGTGTCTACTTCTGAAATTAGGGTTGGACAAATCACATGTCTGAGAATGGAGAAATCTCTCTCTCCATATTAGGACACCATTTGGTGGGAGATGGGGGGGTAGTGACTATGCTGGGGAGACAGCAAATCAATGTCTACTACACCATCCCCATAGCAATCTCTAAACTTAGAGGGATTAGTAATTAAAGTCAGTCAGTGTACTGCTCGCACTATCTGCTATAGTACATTTAAATGAAACCAACTACATATCTTCTGTGCCAATTTATGCCAAGCTATGTGCCTGGTGCTGGGGAAGCAATGAAGAAGAAAGTTAAACCGCTGTTCTTAAAGCTCAGGGTAGTATGGTCTCAAATAACTAAATGGTCTTTTGGTATTTATCTTTCCATATGTTATCCCCTGACCTATACTGCACACAGCATGAGGGCAAGAGCCTTATCTAATTCAGGACACATTTGCCCAGACCCTGCCCTGTCCCCCAGAGCCCCTGAACCATACACACAGGAGTCACTCAGACGACTGGCAGCCTGTTTGATTGGTGGAATTGAATGACTGCCAACACAGAACACTGCCTGCCCTCTAGTTTCCTTCACTTTCTTTTCTTGGGGCTGGTTTCTGTATTGTGGTAAAGATTGCTAGTGTTCACCAATCTTAGTTCCTCTTTCCTCTCTGAGCTCATAGCTGAACTATTCTTCTGTCACCCTGGTGTCCAAGTTGGACTATCAGAATGAATTCTAGTACATGGAACGTGGGCATATGCTACATTGGCTACCATGAGGGCTGGCCACAAAACCCACAGTGAAATCTTCCAAGCTCTCCCTGTTGCTGTCCTTGGGTCTGGGAGTGAGATCCTTCCGGATCCTAGAATACAGAGGATCTTTATGATGGAAGGACTTGTCCCCAGGAGAGCTGCCTGGCCAGGGACATTCATACTGGACTCTGGGTATGTAAGCACCTGAGATTTGTTACAGCTGCTAGCAGCACACCTTGACTTCTTTTTAAGAAAGCAATCTGGTTCTGGTCATTTTCAAAAGCATCTTTTCATTTATAAGAAAAACTTTTAAGAAGTTGCTATGTTTGAAAAGAGAATGCATATGAGCAAGCACTGATAACATCTTTAGAAATGGCACCCAACATTCTGCAGGATGGGCAAAGAGTACACACATTTCCAGTAAAAATAAGGACATTTGCATTATCCTCAATTTTGGGGAAAATATTATAAATGGTTTTGTTGGCACATTAGTGAAATCCCTTAATCCTACTGTGGGCTTGTCATCTAACTGCTGCTCATATGCAGGTATTCAACATTTCCAATAAAAGCATTCCCTTACTGGCTTTTAAATCATTACTGTTTTTATAATGGGTCCATTATTTCTTGTCTTAATTTTCTTTCTCACCTATTCTTGTTAAAATATGAATGAGTTCAGCATCCCATGCATTCGGGAAACAAAGTCAAATTCAGGTTAGGGTCATTTGTCAGTGAAAGCCAGGAGAGGAAGGCAGGATGGACAGTTCTAGATGAACCTCAACTGAATGGAGCTAGGCCTCAATGCCAACCCCATGACACTCAGAATCTGGTCATGTGACAGCCAGAAGGGGTCTCCGTGATCATTCAGTCCTCCCTTCTCAGTTATTAATGAGGCAACAAGATCTACAGAGGGCTGCACAGTTAGATAGTGATGAAGCAGGATCAGCCAGGGTCTAACAATTCCTGTTAAATGAGCTGTGTGAGATTAAACCTGTGCATGTGAGTGAGCTTTCACTTTCTCTAAATCCGTCCTCTGTCAGGTTTCTGCCTCTGCCTCTAGGCTAGCTAAAGGCACTCACAAACACCAGGGCTTCGTGCAAGGCTGATGTCTCTAAATGCTTCTGCACAGTGAGTCCAAATAAACCTTTTGGCAATGTATTTGTGAAAGTCTTTCAGCACCCCCTTTGTCTTCTGCTCCTCAGTTCAGGAGCTGTTTTTGCTTAAAGTATATCTGGTCAAACAAGATATAAAGAACTCTTCTGTACCCTGCCATTACTGAAGATTCCTCCCTCTTCTGTGTGGCAATGGCCTTCTAATTAATTAAGAGAGTCACTTCCATACAGTATACTTTTTTGAGGCATATGAACACTTTTCCCCCCTCAGTTTAAGAACATCTAAATCCTGTCTCAGAAGATTCCTCTAACTAGCTATATAACTTTAAACTAAACTTTTCCCCTTTCTGACCCTTAAATACTCATTAGTAAAATTAGGGATTAATTCAGAATGCCACTGCCCTTTCTGCTGAAATTAATTAATCCCTCATTTCCACAGTGTTTGATAGTCACTATGGAAAGAAAGAAAGAAAGAAAGAAAGAAAGAAAGAAAGAAAGAAAGAAAGAGAAAGAGAAAAAGGAAGGAAAGGGAAGGAAAGGGAAGGAAAGGGGGAAAGGGAAGGTAAAAAAGAAAAAAAAGGAAAAAGAAAACAAAAAATATTTTTACCCTTGAGAAGCTCCCAATCTGGTTTAAAGTCCACACTTTTCCTAGATGGGGTAAAGAAAGTGAATGGGAAACCGGCTCCCTGGGTGAGGACTGGTTCCTACAGTCACCCTAGGGAACGTGGGATGTAGGGATGTCTTCTGATTCAGTCTGTAATTGTAAGCCTCCATTGGCACTTCTGTTTTAACCACTAGATCATGTTCTTGAGACTGGAAATGCCTCTCACCTGTATTAAACATCCTTTTCTTCGTATTTCATCTATTTCTTGTTCTCCTTTCCAGTTTTCTTCTCTGTAGACTGTCAACATTTCAGAGTTAAGTTTTAGATTCTCTACACAGATCACCCTTTGCAGCATTTATCCTAGCCTGCAATTCTTCCTACACAGAAAATGTTCTTTTGCATAAATGTATATGTATTTACTACATTAAAATCTGTTTATATTTTCATTTTACACTGAAGTTATTTATTAATATGTTGTTATAAAATTGTACCCAATTGATCAAAGGAAAGTGATTCCTTCTCTTTGCCTCTATTCCACTTTAAAATTCTGGATACTTGTCAATCATGCCAGACAGAGGTCAGAGGAAGCTTGATAGAATGGTAGAGGCTACCCAGGGAAGTCTACTTATCAAAAGCTTCCTGGAAGTCTGGGCTTGGTCTGTTGATGTGGAACCCCTACAGTCCATCATGCTCACTCTTCTCGGGCTGCTCTGCTGCTCTGCAAATCCAAAACATGTCCACCAGCTGGGCTCCATTTCTGTCTCCGCTTTTCTTCATTTGCTGTTGGCAGTGGATAAATCAGAGATTACCTGCGTCAATTTGGACTTCAGTTTCTTAATTATGTCAGATCATCTTAGTCTGGAGATGGTTTTCCCCAATGCGACTGTTGTAATCTTTCCTAGTGCCCCTCTACCTCTGGCTGACTCTGTGCTTGAAACATGGACTCAGCAAGTGAAGGGTCCTGGTTCATCTGGGACACAGATGGGAGCTTTTCTAGGTCATCTACCAGAACAACAGACCCAGGCTTTATATTCACTGGCCCAATATGGCTCATATTCATTAGTTTGGACTGTATTAGTCAGGACTGTCTTGGTTATAAGGGACAAAAAAACCAATCTCTAAGCTGACTTAAATAAAAAAAAAATAGGTTGAAAAATAATTAAAGACATCTAGGTGCATTTTAGATGTGGCTGGATCCTAGAGTTCAAATTTCTTTAGACTCAGTCTCACTCTTACTTACTCTCCCATTTCTTGGTTTTACTCCCAGATGGATCCTCTTATTCTGATGGTCCCCAGCAACTTCACACTTGTATCCTCTTGAGTTCATGGTCAGCTCCGCAAAGAGCTTCTTGGCTTGGTGATGACTGGTCAAAGTGGAGTCATATGGCTATCCTCGAGACAATCACTGAGGCCAGGGGGAGGGAATCTGCCGATAGTAAAAACTGGATTACATGTCTACTTTAGAAGTGGCAGCATCCCCAGTCTTGGTGTGCCCTGAGATTAAGGGAGGGTGGTTTCCTCACGGGAAATTAAAGGTATGGTTACCAGAAAAGGGAAAGGAGATTCCAAGCAGGACAGAACAACAGAGGTCCACTGCATGGGGCCATTACCTGACAGCCTGCATACTTAATTCATCTCTTTATTTTTTTAAATTATAGTTTGAGATCATCAATTAATAAACTTTCTTTTGCTGGTTTTCCCATTCTGTATTTATCTCTGGTTCTAACTCTAAGACTTGATGAAATATAGGGTTCCTCATCTTTCTACTGCTGCAGCTTATATTTTAAAAAATCAGAGATGGCGTATGTTACTTCCATTCTGTGAATCAATGGGGAAAACAAATCACCATTGTGCAGGGTTTCAACTGTTTCTCCAATTGAGCATGTTCATAGCAATGACTTCAGAGTGTTTACTGGTTATGAACACAATGTTATATTGTCTATGAGGTAAAGAGCATATCTTATATGCTTTCATAAATTGTTTTCTAACTTATCAATTAATTTATTCTGTGTTCATCAGACTTTTAACATTTAAACTCTGGAAAAAAGCAAGCATTCTACATCATAAAATTAACAAGTTTGTTAAAATATGAAAAGAAATAACTGCATTCCTGCTTATAATTGTCTAAATAATCCCCAGATGTGCATGAGCTATTGCCAACCAAATTTGTTTATTTACTTGATTTATAATATGGACTCAATGCATAAAAATATTAAAGCACACATACAATGAAGTACATGTCTGCGTTAATTTGTTGGCTCACAGTATCACATTTCTTTCTGTTCTTCAAAACTCCCTTAGCACATCTTAGACATTCAATGTATATTCATGAACAGTGACTCTTCCCTGTGATTTCACATAAGCAATAAACAGAAAGAGTAACAGAGAGAGGGAAAACCCTATAGAAATATCTTTAGAGTTATATTATCTTGGATTCTTCTCAAAAAGACAAATGGAAGTGAGTAGATCTGTCATTGCTTTCCTTTTAAGACATGATGTGTTCCTGAGACCTCATAACTTCATTGGATTCTAGGTATGGTTTCTTACTGTTACTCAGTGGTCTTACTATTTGTTTAATCAGGGATTAACTTTCCTGTTCCAGAGGTGGCACCTGAAACAGGTGTTTCTCCCTTATTAGTGAGTGAGCCTTTCCCCAGAGTCATGGACTCACTGACATGATAAAACATAAGCATGTTCTGATGCCTTCCTCTTCCTTCCCATGACCCAGTGGAGAAAGTGGAGAATGCATATTCAAAGAGACATGTGGAGTCCTTCACCATCCAAGCAGGGCACTATGCCTCTCGATGAGTTACTCTAATTCCTTGGGTGTCCCCAAGGAAAGTAAGCTTTTCCTGTTATAGTCTAGGGTGGAAGAACACCTTGGCTCTGAGAAGGTATGACAGTAGCAACATGGGCAGTGCATGCCCTGCCACCCCTGCCATCCCAGAGACAGTCACTAGCTCTTCTTTTGTGGGGCCAGCTGGGTGTAGCTCTGACTTATAGAAAGTGACTGGTCTTTCAGGGGCTGGGCTGCATAGACACAAAGATCTATCAAGTCCTCTTAAAAAACAGGGCTAAAACCTGATTACTTGCATACATTTCAAACAAAGCATTATGAATTGCCATTTTAAATTTAGTTTGCACCAACCAGTCTTATATTTAAGGCCCATGGGATTTGACTAATGTAAAAGACAGTCATGTAACTAAAGGAAAATTCTCAGCACGAACCCTTGTTCGGCAGCTTCAGGTTCCATAAAAGGGGTTGTTTTTACCACGATAGTGTCTTAGAAAGGAAAGGATCACTGTTACAAGTGTTGGCCTCACCGCGAGTCTTTGATTTTATTTCCTCAGGTGTAGCACTGATATGGCCATACTTACTACTGAATGTATTTAACCTCACAGGAATGCCCTGACAACCCATGAAACAACTTCCTAGATCCCTGAATTTTTTTGGCACTTACCTGAACAGCACCCAGAAATGAACCAATGTCTGAGCGAATATAAACTGTACATATCCTCTCTGATTAAACTGAACAAGGTAAAAGTCTTGGAAATACAGGAGAATGGACAAAAACAACCTCTACCAATCTTTGGGGGATGTTTCTAGGCAACCAGCATTGCACGATTGCATGATATGGCGATCACTAAATCTGTTCCATTATTATGCCTGATGTTCCCAAAGGGTTCAGAGGTCTCACAACATTCCACACATTTTACTAAGAAGCTGCTTTTAGCCATATTAATAGAAACTGAAGACATTTTGGAAGGAGGGACATTGCTGGTATAACTTCACTGAAAATGGAAATCTTACACATTTTAGACTTAACTAAATAAATTGGCATTGTGATACAAATGCTATTACCCTTCCATATTCCTGCTCTCCAAATGTGTGTGTATGTGTGTGCATGTATTTTAATTTCAGTCTGGCATTAGAATTCTCTTAGCTCATGTTTATAAACTAGGAACATCCCTTCCATGTGGATATTAGTATTTCCTGCCAAGTAGCACAGGTTGTCACCACTACCACATTGAGCAGGGGATTTCCCCAAGTGGTCTCTGCATCCCTACATTTAAGTGGCTGACATTTGTGAGTTTTGGCTTTAGAATTATAAGCATTCCCACTACAAGGTCCAGATCTCTTTTGGCTAAAATTTTGATTTCACAAGATTTCTGTTGGAATGCAGGTAGATGTCAGTCTTGTTCATCAGAGGAGGTCTGATGAGTCCAGAAATTCTTTGTACTTCATTGTTTTGGACTCAGATTTACTGTTCCCAGTGGGCCAGCGGGCCAGTCTCTGTCATAAGTAAATGCACATCCTGTGGTTTCTCTGAAATACATAATTCTCTGGGCATTTTAAATAAAAAACTAGCTGTTCACAGCCGGGGAGAATTTATACTGTGGGACAGACTGACCTCTTGAGATCTGTTCCAACTCTGTGTCTCCATGATGCTGACTTCCTCTCTGAAAAGCAGAGATGAACATTTTACCAGGTGCCATGCTTCTTCGGTTTCTCAGCTTTTGTATTTCAAGCATCTATTGATTGTGCCTGCCGTACTTGCACGCTATTCCTTTGTTCTTTACATCTTTATTGATGCAAAGCAGTGCCAGAAACTGCTTTTTAACAGTTATTCAATCCCTGATGCCCTTCATGTATCAGATTTGGGATTTAATTTCTTAGAGCTACTGGGCTGGCTACACAATTAATTGCTTCTTATTAATAAGCCATTAGGCTCACTTGACCAACCATCAACAGCTGAAGAAAAGCACGCCTCCCCCTCCTTTGCCCATATCTCCTTCTCTTTTGATGTTGAAGCTGTTCTCCTGTGTAATGGGAGACCTGCTGGAGTGTCTGGGGGTCTCTGGCTCATTTAAAGTGACAGGAAATGTTATCTCCTGATAATAAACAGGTCTGTGGCCATCACTATGACCTTTATCCCTTCACCCATCAGAGGGATCCCAGAAGGCCACTGACACTTAACTGTGGGTAATCACATGGCTATTAAGAAAGGGGGTGGTATGTTTGTATTTGTGTGTGTGTGTAAATATCCAGCCTCTGGCACCAGCAATCTGTGTGTAAGAGGAAGAATGGCATACAGGGGGAAAGGGCCAGCTTGAGGGACAGACAGATGTGGGTTAATCCAGCTCCACCACTTACTAAGTTTGCAAGACCTTGAACAAGTTACTTCTCCTCTTTAAGTCTCAGTTTCTCCTTTTGGGAAATGGGGTCATAGCACACCAACCCAGCTTGACTGTTTTGAGACTTAAATAAGGTGCCTACTTGTAAAATACGCTCCATAAGAATTAGCTATAACAGTTCTCTGTAGCCCACAGCCAATTGACTTCAGCAAGTGATCTGCATGGCTTAATAGGTTTTGGAGTCACACAGACCTGGTATGATCCCCAACTGTGCCATTTCCTCTGTGGCCTCACTCTCTGATCCTTATTTTCCCTTCTGAGAGCTGGTGTGAGGAATAAAATGAGGTAATGAGTTGTGTCTGGAATACAGCAAGCTCTCAAATACCTGGGTTTCCTAATTAAAGACCATCAGGGCCCTTTAGTCTTCCCCCTCACAAGAACAAGGAGGTTTGGCCCCAGACTGACTCATAGCCTCTGAATATAACTGCAGGCCACATCTGTGCTTCACGAAGGTGAATGCCCTGCCCAGGCTATGATCTCTGCATCTGTTCTGCATTAATGGTCCTCATGCTGTCAGGAGTACAGTCCTCTTGGCCCCTCCCACTACAGGTCCACAGTGCTTTATCCAGATCTTCGAGGCCAGATGTGTTTCAGAATTCAGAATTTTCCATATTTCAGAAAGATAACTCAGTGATGTCTGCATTATAGTGCTAAACACCCCAGTGGGGTCTGGGCAGCAATCTGTAATCAGACACATTAATATTTCTGCAATGAAATGTACGACTATGCACCTTGAAGTGAGATCACTGTGAATATTTTCACATCTTTTCAGATCAGGTTTTCCAACCAAATGGGTTCAGGACAAGTCAGAATTAACTGCCAGATGAGTTAAAGAAAAACAGTAAATTTTCAGAGGCTTTGGAATTGCCCATCAGGGATGGGCCTGTAGATCCTGGAGCTACAACTGACTTTTCAGTTTTTGCTTCTGTCCCTCTGATGTCTAAGCTATTTTGAAGTACTCATTCTCCTTTTCTGTAAATATCCTATCTAGCCTGAGACCCACTACAAAATTCTTACTTTAAAACCATTTTTTGAGAGGATATATCCCATTCACTCAGTTAACTGGCCCCATCTTTTACTGCTATTTTCACCTAGTCTGAACTTGCAGCTGTATTATGAATAAACTTATATGACTGGCCTAGAGTGAAAGAATGCTCCCTTGATTTCTTCTCAATGTACACATTGCCTTTTCTTTTCCTTGGATGTTGGATGGCCTACAGAGCAGGGATCCTGTTTTCTGATTCCTTATTCACTTGCTTCTCACAGCTGGAGAGTTCAGTGTGTTGTAAGGATGCTGATGGGATGAGAACAGGGTCAGACATCAATCCCAACTGAAGCTTCTGTCACTTCCATGGCCATAGCCTGTATTCCTAACCTATGTTCAACCTTCTTACCAAAGGGATTGAGAAAAAGAGAGTGAATAAATCATTGGCCACATGTATCTTGGTTATCATAAAAATTATTCAAACTCTTCTGTTATCAAAGGTGAATATCATTTTTCTAAGAAATAGTGAAAACCTATAATAGTGCCCTGAGTAGTGTTACTCTTAATGGTGATAGTGATCTTTATAGCAAAGACTGTACCAAAAGGAGCTTTGACCACTACTAATAAAAAACAATGACTGGAGAGGAGCAGTTGGCAGGGAAAATGAGGAGTTGCCTACACTTATTGGCTCCATGTCTCACTTGCTGGGCACTCCACAACTCTGTCTAATTTGAATTCCCTCCTCATTAAAAAGAGTTCTTGCCAGAGTCACCAGTGGTGTCCATATGGCTAAATTCAAGGGATATTTTTCAGCCTCCTCTTAACACAGACTATCAAAAGTATTTTATGCCATAAGCCATCTCCTCCTATGTGAAATACTTTCTTACTATGGTTTGCAGGATCACACACTCTCCTAGTTTTCTCCTCCATCTTTTATGATTTCTATTCAGCCTCCTTTGCAGATTCATCATTCATTACTTGATCAAAAAATACTGGCGGGATGACATCAGAGTAAAGGCAGCATGAGAGATACTCCCGATCTCTCCCCTTGAAATTTCAACAAATTGAACAACTATAATGCAGTGAGATAACCCTAGTTGGGCTTGCAGAGATCCACATACTGAATGAACTAAAGGTGGGATGGGGTGAAAAGTGGGGCAGAAGATAAAATGCATTAGCAGTGGGTTTTGGAGAAGAGAGGAGAGGAGATGAACCTGGAGTAACTGTGTGTTTTTTTTTCTCTGCTAAACTAAGAGGGAAGAGGGAAGCTTGGGCTCTTTGGATGTTGTCTGAGGGGTCAGAGGGGAAAACTTGGAATGACTAGGTCTCCTTCTGCTGGAAGGAGCAGTGAGACAGAGGGGCAGAGGGGGAGATAAACCAAAGCAGCCAAAGTGTGGGGTCACAGTCAGTGTTCTCATGGTCTACCTACAGCCCGCACTCAGTAGAGACAGAGAAAGCTAAAGGTAGCCCCCCAGCCTCCCAGATTCAACTTCCCTCACCTTGCAGTATGGAGAGTAGTGGAGACAAATCTCACAGCTTGCTCTCCAGAGCCACTCTCTCCCCTGAAGAACAGAGGTGCTCCACATCTAGTCCCAAGTCTGTTGAGACATGGGAAGGAGAGCTCAAACATCTGAGATCACTATTGCTAGAGCCGTAAAGCCATAAAGCAGAGAATGTAAAGCCAAAGCCATAAGACCAAAGCCAGAAAGCCCTCACAACACACCCGACCCAACAATGCAAATGTGACCCCACCTACATCATTGTGACAGCAACATCTCAGTGGATAGCGCAGGAACTTCACAGAGCTAAAAGTTGTAATATAGCTACACTTACTGGAAGAAAGCTCTCAAAACCAAATTTTATTTCCCCCTTTTTCACTTTTTTCTTATTCTTTCTTTCTTTAATTTTTTTTTTGTATTTTTCTGAAGTTAGAAACGGGGAGGCAGTCAGACAGACTCCCACATGCGCCTGACCAAGATCCACCTGGCATGCCCATCAGGGGGCGATGCTCTGCCCGTCTGGGGCGTTGTTCTGTTGTAACCAGAGCCATTCTAGTGCCTGAGGCAGAGGCCATAGAGCCATCCTCAGCGCCCGGGCCAACTTTGCTCCAGTGGAGCCTCAGCTGTGGGAGGGGAAGAGAGAGACAGAGAAGAAGGAGAGGGGGAGGGGGGGAGAAGCAGATGGGCACTTCTCCTGTGTGCCCTGGCTGGGTATCAAACCTGGGACTCCTGCATGCCAGGCCGACGCTCTACCACTGAGCCAATGGGCCAGGGTCTCATTTTCTTTAATTTTTATATTTTTTATTTTTTGTGGGTGTTTTTGATTTTTTTGTTTGCATTCAATTTTTTTATTCCAGTGGTTTCTTTTCCTTCTTTTCATAATTTTTAAAGGTTTTATATTTTTATTGTATTTTTTATATTAATATTTCAAATTTTGTTTTTTTTTTTTGTTAGGGTTTTTAACAATACCACTCTTATATGCCATTAAGGAAGGAGAAATCAAATACTATGGCTACACAAGACAGAGACATAGTTCAGAAAGAAAATAAAAAATCACCAGAAAAAAAATCTCAATCACAAGGAAGCCTTGGAGTTAAATGATAGAGAATTCAAAATTGAAGTTCTGATAATATTCAACAAGATGTGAGAAGACACCAATAGGCAAATTAATGAGCTCAGAAACAAATTAATGAACAAAAAAAATACCTCACCACAGAGATGGAAACTTTAAAAACAGAGATGAAGAACTCAATACACAAATTGAAGACTAAGGTAGCAAATTTAGCTAATAGAACAAACCAGACAGAGGAAAGAATCAGTGGCATTTAAGACAGGCAACTATAAATGCTACAGAGAGAAGAGGAGAGAGACCAATGAATTAAAATAAAAAATAAGAGTTCTTTAAAAATTGTCTGACTCCATCAGAAGGAGCAATATAAAAATAGTGGGTATATCGGAAGAAGAGAGGGAGAAAAGGATGGAGAGTCTATTCAAACAAATAATTGATAAGAATTTTTTAAGCCTATGAAAAGAGTTAGAGCCTTGAATCCAAGAAGCAAACACAATGCCGAGTTTCTGCAACCCAACCAGACATACTCCAAGGCACATCATGATAAAATTGTCAAAAATTAACGACAAAGAAAAAATCCTCAAGGCATCTAGGGAAAAGAAGAAGATAACATATAAAAGAAAGCCCATTAAGTTATCATTAGACTTCTCAGCAGAAACTCTACAAGCCAGAAGAGAGTGGACTCAGGCATTCAAAGTACTAAAAGGGAGGAATTACAAGAATACTATATTCATCAAAGTTATTCTTTAAATTTGGAGAAATAAAAACACTTACAGATATACAGAAGCTGAGGGAATTTATCACCAGGAAACTCCATTTCAGGAAATACTCAAGGGGGTTATTCAACCAGACACAAAGAACAAAACAAATCATAACTACAAGTAAAAGCCCCAACAAGGTCACAATAAAAACAAAGATAATCTGTGACAATAATAACACAAAAGGGGAGAGGATAAAAACCTGCTGTAGCAAAGGAGGATGGAGTGCAGAAGCACTCATAAGACAGAGGACTCTTCGACATATGAACATTTTTTTCTTAAACCAATGGTAACCACCCATGAAAAAGGCACTACTGAAACACAAAGCTTAAAAAAGGAAGAAACAGTGGAAAGAAATATGACATACCACCAAACAAAAACAACTGACAGAAACAAAAATGAGAAGAACAAAACAAGACACAGAGCTACCAGAAAAAACAAAACATAAAATGGCTATAGGAAATACTCAAGTGCCAATAATTACCCTCCATGTAATGGACTGAACTCACCAATAAAGAGGCATAGAGTAGCAGATTGGATCAAAAAGCAAAACCCAACCATAAGCTGTCTTCAAAAGACACATCTAAGCTGCAAGGACAAAAGTAGGTTCAAAGTGAAAAGTTGGAAAATGATTCTGCAAGCAAATAATACCCAAAGAAAAGCAGGTGTAGCCATACTCATCTGACCATGCTGACTTCAAGATAACAAAGGTAACCAGAGACAAAGATGGACATTTCATAATGATAAAGGGGACACTGTATCAAGAAGACATAACAGTTCTTAATATATTTGCACCAAACCTGGGAGCTTCAAAATATATGACATCTACTAACTGATCTAAAAATAGAAGCAGACAAACACCCAGTCATACTTGGAGATTTCAACACACTATTGCCTGCTTTAGATAGATCATCCAAATAGAAAATCAATAAAGAAATATCAGCTTTAAATGACACTTTGGACCAAATGGACATAATAGACATTTACAGGATATGTCATCCCAAAACATCAGATTATACATTCTTCTACAGTGTAAATGAAATATTCTCAAGGATAGACCATATGTTGGGCCACAAAACTAACATCAACAAATCAGAAAGATTGAAATTATGCCAAGCATATTTTTTGATCACAAGGTTTTGAAATTAGAATTCAACTGTAAAAATGAAGTAAAGAAATTCACAAAAATATGAAAATTAAACAACATACTTCTAAAAAATGACTGGGTAAAAGAAAAAATAAAAGCAGAAGTCAAAGATATATACAGACAAGTGAAAATGGCAACACGATTTATCAAAATTTCTGGGATGCAGCAAAAAGCAGTAATAAGAGGGAAGTTTATATCATTACAAGCTTATATCAAGAAACAAGAGAGATCCCAAGTAAACAACCTAATATCACACCTTAAGGTACTAGAAAAAGAAGAACAAAGGCAACCCAAAGTCAGCAGATGAAAGGAAATAGTAAAAATTAGAGCAGAACTAAATGAAATAGAGAACAAATAAAAAACTATAGAAAAATAAATACAACAAAGAGCTGGTTCTTTGAAAAGATTAATAAAAAAACAACAGCCGCTGGCTAGACTCACTAAGGAAAAAGAGGAAGGACTCATATAAACAAAATCCAAAATGAAATAGGAGAAATTACCACAGACATCATAGATATACAAAGGATCATAGTAGAATATTGTGAAAGATTATATGCCACCAAATTCAACAACCTAGAGGAAATGGATAAATTCCTAGAACTATACAATCTTCTTAGACTAAGTCATGAAGAAATGGAAAACCTAAATAGACCTATAATTAGAGAGGAAGTAGAAACAACTATCAAAAACTCCCCAAAAACAAAAGTCCAGGACCAGATAGCCTACACTAGTGAATTCTACCAAACATTCAAAGATTTGGTACCTATCCTTCTCAAAGTCTTCCAAAAAATCGAAGAAGAAGCAATACTCTCCAACACATTTTATGAAGCCAATATAACCCTCATAGCAAACCTGGCAAGGACAACACAAAAAAGGAAAACTACCAACTGATATCTCTAATAAATACAGATACAAAAATTGTAAACAAAATACTAGGAAATCAAATACAACAACACATTTATTACAACATGGGTGGACCTTAAAAACATACTGAGGTATGCAACAGAACTAAATGACAAGGTAACATGGAAATGTTTTCTTTAACTATATGTACCCTGATTTATTGATGTCACCCCATTAAAATAAAAATTTATTTATAAAAAAAATAAAATAATAAAATAAAATAAACCCAAACATTATACCGAGTGAAATAAGTAAATCAGGAAGAGCTAAGACCTGTATGATTTCACACAAAAGTGGGATATAAAACTGAGACTCATGGGCATAGATAAAAGTGAAGTGGTTGCTAGGGAGAAGGGGAAGTAAGGAAGAGGGAGAGGGTGAGGAGAAGGGTGTAAAGAGGGACAAATATAAGTTGACAGAAAATGATTTGACTTTGGGTGATGGGTATACAACTTAATCAACAGTTCAAAGGCTATAGAAATGTCCACCGGAAACCTATGTACTCTTATTGATCAATGTTACCCTGTTAATTTTCCCAATAAAATTTAAAAATTAAAAAAAAATAAAGAAATACTGCATTCCAAAGGTCCTCTTACCTTTTCTTTCAGCAATCTTTGGGTGATTTTTCTTTTCTTCATTCTGATAACTGACAAATATATAGTTCCAGTCCATATCCTTCTCTAAAGTGAATGTCATCACCTTCCATCTCAAACCTGGTCTTCTCTCTGGTAACAGCATTATTATTTGCTAAATTTTGCAAGTCAGACACCTACGGGTAGTTCTAGACATCTTTCCCTCCCTCAACTTCTATATCCATTGACCATCAACTCCTACCGCTATTACCTCTTAGGCAGCTCTCCTGCCCACATTCCTTTATTTCTAGTCCAAATTTCCATCATCTACCTCTAAGAATTGAGATCCCTGTTACTATGGGGGAGGAAAGATGGAAGTTGGAAGGAAAGCAACAGCCTCCTTTGCAATAACTATAGCATCATACCTGTCAGGAAAAGTAGAATAGTGAATAAAATAATACATTTCTCAAATTGTTTCTGATTGTTTAAAACCAGGCCATTTAGAAGAGCAAGGAAAGGTCCCACATATCCAAGACTTTTGGTAAGGGAACTTTTATATCCTATTCCAGCCGACCACAGTGGAGGGGGCACACGTCTTGTGGGGGAGAGCAACAAGTGAGGCCTAATTCAGTCTAGAAGCCCCTTAAGCCTAGGGGTCCACGGAAAACTTCATGTACTTGTTACCTTTCCCTGGTTTCTTGATTCATCTATTTGCTAAGAGTAGAGGATTTCCTCAGATCATTTGTGATCCCACCCTTCAGTGAGGGTGAAGTTTGGACAAGTTCACAAGCTCTCCTTTCCTGATGCTCTTCTGACACCTGCTTAGCAATGACTTCTGCCCCTGGAGGTAGATTTTCATTCAGGAGAAACCCAACCCAAGCCCACACTGACCTTTATCCAAAAATTTAGACTGGAGCTGACCTTGTCTTGGTGAGTTGGTCATTGCCATCACCTGCTGAATTTGATCCTTATGACACACCCAAAATCTCACCTCAGAGAATATTGATATGGTCAATCTCAAGATCAGCCTCAAAGACAGAAAGAAGTACAATCGCAGTATCAAACAGTGGCTCCTACCTCCCAATTCTGTTCCTTTGCTGGTCTTCCCCGTTTCTGTAAATGCCACATCTGAGTGCTAGTTACTCACGCCCAAGACCAGAGGGGCATCCTCAACACCATCTTCTCTAACCACCTCCTTCCTCATTTATTGAATCACGAAGTCCTTTTGTTTGCACTGACAAAGGATGCCTAGAGTGTTTTTACTTCTTCCTACCTTCACAGGCACTACCTTAGTTGAAACCACGACGCTTCTATCACCTAACCCACAGCGATAGCCTCTTAGCTGCTCTTTCCGCCTCAACTCTGCTCCCACTCCCCTTCTCAATTTATTCTTTTTTTTTTTTTTTTTTTTTTTCATTTTTCTGAAGCTGGAAACGGGGAGAGACAGTCAGACAGACTCCCGCATGCGCCCGACCGGGATCCACCTGGCACGCCCACCAGGGGCGACGCTCTGCCCACCAGGGGGCGATGCTCTGCCCATCCTGGGCATCGCCATGTTGCGACCAGAGCCACTCTAGCGCCTGAGGTAGAGGCCACAGAGCCATCCCCAGCGCCCGGGCCGTCTTTGCTCCAATGGAGCCTTGGCTGCGGGAGGGGAAGAGAGAGACAGAGAGGAAGGAGAGGGGGAGGGGTGGAGAAGCAAATGGGCGCTTCTCCTGTGTGCCCTGGCCGGGAATCGAACCCGGGTCCTCCGCACGCTAGGCCGACGCTCTACCGCTGAGCCAACCGGCCAGAGCTCAATTTATTCTTTACAAAGAAACTCTAGTGATACTCTAAAAACATGAATTATATTGTGGTCCATCTCCCTTTGTTCATCATGCATTCCATTTTCTTCAGTTCTTTTAATGTCAGCATCCTCTTCCCTGCCTCAGGGCCTGTGTATATACTTTTTCCCTCCATCCAGAACTTTCTACCCCTTCTCATAATCTGGATAAATTTTTGCTCATTTTTAAGGCTCAGATTAAATGTCATTTCTTTGAGTTTCCAAACAAAATTGAATTCCTCTCACATTCTTTCAAGATACCCTTTAACTTTTAATTTCACTTATTATAACTGATAATTATACACTTATTTTTATGATCGGTTCATTTCTATCACCCCAACCAGACCTTAAGCTCAAAGAGGTCAAGTACCACATATGAGGTGAACACCACTGTAGACCAGCACCAAGTAGTAAAGTTTTGACATGGAGTAGGAGCCCATATTAGTCAGCTCAGACTCCCATAATAAATCACCATACTCTGGGTGCTTAAACAACAGAAATTGATCTCTCATGGTTCTAGATGGTGGAAGTTCCAGATCAAGGTCTGGTGCATCTGTTTCTGATGAGAATCGCTTTCTGGCTTGCAGATGACCACCTTCTTGCTGTTTCTTTACATGGCTTTTCCTTGATGTATGTGTGGACAAAGAGGAGAGAGAAAGAGAGAGAGAGAGAGAGCGAGAGCGAGAGAGAGAGAGAGCGCGCTCTTATAGGGACACCAATCCTATCATATTAGGACCCTGTTATGACCTCATTTAACTTTAGTTACCTCTTAAAAGCCATATCTCCAAATACAGTCACACTGAGGATTAGGCTCTCGATGAATTGTAAGAGGGCACAATTCAGTTTATAGCAAAGCCCAATGATATTTGTTGATAAATATGAATATAAAATCAATTATTAATGAAAAATTACTTCTGATAAATTAGCAATTATTGTAGTTAGGTTTTATGAGTATGGGAGTATTTATTTTTCTGAAACTTTGCATTCAAATGCAATTACTTTAATAAATATTTTGTATTTACTTTTTATTTTTCTGTTTTGTTTTTTTTAATGGTAGTTTCCCAGGTAATAATGTGGAATTGGTATCTGGATATGTGTGTGGTAAATAAAAGAGAAAATATTTTCCAAAAATATATCAAAATTTAAGGGGGATTTTAAAGTTAAATTTCTTTGGTCACTTGAACTAAAGGCAGATTAATTGTAGTCTCCTTAATCCTGGTTGTGTAATTGGCTTCCTCTAGGCAAATCATTGGCAGTGAAATAACCCTGACTCATTAGAAGTACAACAGGAATGAGAAATCTGACAGATGATCCTATTGTTCATGCTTGGTGTCTGTTCTAAAAGTATATACCTAATAAGAAACTCCCCAAAATGCTTTTGCCCTGATACTCATTTTTATTTTCTAGAGTAAATGCTTCTTCTTGGTTTATTTCCTGGGACTGCTTATTTTGCTTTATTTTGTTTTGTTTTATTTTGCTTTTAAGGGGAGCTATCTACTAACAGTGGCTTCCTTCCTACTAAGGGAACTGGCCTCCTCACATCCATTAATGGTAAATTTCAATTCTGTTGCTGGATTAGCAAACCATCCGTTAGACTCAGTACTGCTACCAGGATTATTAGGGAGCACATGTATGTTTTCTTTGTCTTTCCCCAGGGGATTCAGTGCCTGTGGGGCAACTGTGTTAGGCTTGTTCACTGGTCCAGCTGCAAGCACTTTGCTTGATTAGTGCGTAAGCACCTGGCAGAGGCACGGGTGCATAGCCTATGTAAGGCTATGGGTGCTTGCACGCAGAGAGGTAAGGGATTGTGGATTGCCTGCCTGCCTGCCTGCCTGCTACTGTGAGGGGTCCTTTTTGCCGGTTGTTTGAGAAGCCGTTTTCCTCTGCCTGTGTGCTTGTCTGCCATTGTGAGGCTCTATTAAACAGAATGGCCCAATGCTTTTTGGTTCTGCAGTTTCTTGACCATCTGCCCGAATCCAGCGTGGCCCTGACTGGCCTTGGCCACTGGCATTACAGCCCCCCAAAAAGCATTTTATGTAGCTTCAACTATTTTAAGTATGATTGCACAACTGGTTTGAACTTATTTTGGCAAAAGCTTAGTTAGTGTGTATATGTGTTACGGGCATAAAAAACCTCCTGGAAAAATGTATTTTCATATTAGCTTTTTTGGATGTCAATTTCATATATTACAACGAAAGGCTGATATACAATCTCATAAAGCTAGTGGACCCTGACTAGGTATTACATGGAAATGTGAACATAAGTTGATCCAAAGAGATGTCTCAAGGACTCGTTTCAGGAATTATTTGGAGCTTGCAGCCACAAAAGGCATGACTATCTAAAGAACAGAATAAACAAACAAAACAGAAACAGACTCATAGACGTGGAGAAAAAACTGATAGTTGCCAGAGGGGAGGGTGGTTGGGGGCACGGGTGAACAATGTTAAGGGATTAATAAGTACGATTGGTAGTTCCAAAATAGACACAGCATAGGGAATAGTCAATAATATCGTAATAACTATGTATAGTGCCAGGTGGGTACTTGAATTATCGGGGGAATTACTTTGTAAATTATATAATTGTCCGACCACTATGCTGTTCACCTAAAACTAATATATTGAATGTCAACTATAATTGAGCGGGAAACTCTCTTTCAGTATGGGCTCCATCTTTTGGTACAGCACTTTGTCAGAATACAGCAAGTGGACAAATCCTACTGTGTAAACCTTTTCTGGGTCTCCGGGGTTAGCATCTTGACTTTGGTAGAGACATTTCACAAGTCACTCCATGGCAAAAGGTCTAATAAGAGGAGTATGAGTGCTAATTTTAAAAGGCTGCCTTGCTGAGTGGAGGGGGAGGCAGACTGCCTCCGTGACCTTGAGCTCTATGACGTGGGGCAAATTTGAACTTCCTCTGCCTCAGTTTCCTTATTTACCATGGGAATAATAACAGTCTCTGCTTCATAAATTGTTTGATGATTAAGTGAGTTAATACCCATAAGACACAGAGAATAATACCTAATATGTAGTTAGCATTTTATGTTAGCTGCTTACCTCTTTTGTCATCGTGTTTTCATTTATTAAATGATTATCCCATTACATTGCCCTCAGTGAATATGGTTAAGAATAAATGTCTAAAACAGAACAAAAGAATTATTTCATGCATTTTTTTCATAACATAAATGAGCAAGGAAATATTTTTAAGTATGAAAAGTTGGGAGTCGTGTAGTTCAACTTCTTCTGTTTTAAAAAAAATTCTCCTCTGGATGCTTCTTAGGTTTCTTCCTCTCATTTGGGTTCTCTCCAACCTCCTTCCCATCCCAACTCCTTGGTTTTCTTAAACTTATTTTTCCCTTAGGAAAGTGAAAGAATAACAGCTCCAGCTAGAGATGCTTGCTTGAAATAGCACTGACACACGGCGGCCTCCCTCGCAGGTCTCTGCAAAGGAGCCCTGGCCTGCCTGCAGATTCGAGGAAGGCGGCTGGGTCCCAGCTACAGGCCCCTGGCCCGGAGGCCTGGTGGCAGGTCAGGGTTTTCTGAAGAAAGGACGATTCCCTCCCGAGACTGCGAGACTGGGCAGGCGCCACCCATCTTGCTGTCGTTGGATTCTGTGACAAGTACACCACCAAGAAAATCCCTTTATCATTGTTTGTTTTTTTCATAGGCATTAAAAAAGTTCCCATTTCTTATCGCCAGGTCCAGAATTCAGTTATACTTCACCTGGAAAAAAAAAAAAAATGCTATTCAACTTCCGGAGACTCCCCGCATTGGCTTTGTTTGTGGCCTCACGGATGATGTTTCCGATGTGCTGCGGTAACTCCTTCCTTAAATCCTCTTTGCACACACGCTGACCCCCACTGCTCTGAGATATAAATTATTCATCTAATTTCATCAGTACCAGGCAGACATGGCTAAGGGATGCTTCCCTCTCTAATGTGAAGTAATTGACGTTTCCCGGCTTTCCTGCTATGTGGTTGGGGAATGATTAAAATGGACTTGTCTTTAACAGTTAAATTTTTTGGATATTATAGCTCCATAGCGGCATAATCCCTGGCTTAAGGTGGTTGTGATGACTTGTGAGGACAGAAACTCTCCAAGAACTGCGTCTTCATACTTCTCTATCTCCTTTCCACGTCATCCCTCCGAACACACACACAGAGAATGGCAGTAATGTGGAATTTTACGATTAAAAAAAAAAAAAAATCTCACAATCCAAAAAAAATCCCCTGAGAGATTGCTTTCAATTTCCCCTCCCCCACTTACTACCCACGCCACTACCAACAGCGACACCTAGTGGTCAAATATAAATTAGTCCCTTCATTCTGAGTAGGGTCGCTTTTTACAGAAAATAAAATTTTCTTTAGAAGCCAATAAAGACTGAGCTTTCTGTCTTTCTATGAATGCACATTAGAATAAATTACTCATAATGAATAAGCTAAAATATATTCTTTTGAGATATTCAGATGCATAATTTTTTTGTAAAAACGTATTGAAGATTTTTATCTGTTTTCTTTACAGTTTTGTGGACAGGTGCTTGAGTTTCTTACCTTAGGTAATGGACACTTTGATTTTATTATAATTTTAAAAGTTGGCAGCTGCTCAGTAATATTTTAAATATCAACACTCATAATGTATATTTTAAAGATAAAATATTTTTAAACCTGTGATACTACAAATCAACCATAGCATAAATCTTATGCTGTGGCAGAGGAAGTTCAAATTTGCCCCACGTCATAGAGCTCAAGGTCACGGAGGCAGTCTGCCTCCCCCTCCACTCAGCAAGGCAGCCTTTTAAAATTAGCACTCATACTCCTCTTATTAGACCTTTTGCCATGGAGTGACTTGTGAAATGTCTCTACCAAAGTCAAGATGCTAACCCCGGAGACCCAGAAAAGGTTTACACAGTAGGATTTGTCCACTTGCTGTATTCTGACAAAGTGCTGTACCAAAAGATGGAGCCCATACTGAAAGAGAGTTTCCCGCTCAATTATAGTTGACATTCAATATATTAGTTTTAGGTGAACAGCATAGTGGTCGGACAATTATATAATTTACAAAGTAATTCCCCCGATAATTCAAGTACCCACCTGGCACTATACATAGTTATTACGATATTATTGACTATTCCCTATATTTCAAACTCTTGTTTGAAATTCCCTATATTTCAAACTCTTGTAACTATATTTACTGGCCAAAAAAATGGTTTTCAGTTTAATTTTTTTTTTAAGTGAGAGGAGGGGAGATAGTGAGACAGACTCCTGCATGCGCTCCCCTCCCCCCACCGGGATCCACCCAGGCAAACCTGGATGCTCACAACTGAGCTATTTTTAGCACCTGAGGTAGAAGCTCCAGGGGCCATGAAGCCATGGCTGGGAGGGGAAGAGAAAGAAAGAGAGAAGGGGAAGGGGGAGGGGAGGAGAAACAGATGGTCACTTCTCCTGTGTGCCCTGACCAGGAATCGAACCTGGGACTTCCACACACCAGGTCTATGCTTTACCCCTGAGCAAACTGGCTAAGGCCAAATGGTTTCTATTTTAATAATAATAAACTCCCAGAAGAGGTAAGAATCTTTCTCTTAAGAATTATTTTCAATAAATGAGGAAACATAAAAACATCTACATTTTAAATAAAATCTTTAGAGGTTTTAAAACATGGAGAAACCATAAGTCTCTTTAAAGAAACATTTTACTTTTAAATAATTATATAGTCACAGGAAGTTGTAAAAATAGTTCAGGGGGTCCTCTGTACCTTTATCCAGTTTCCAACGGTAATGACTTACATAACTATAATACAATGTCAAAACCAGGAAATTGACATTGATGCACAATCTATGGAAATGACTTAGATGTCATCCGTTTTACTTGTGTCAGTGGTATTTGTGTATCGTTCTCTGCAGTTTTAGCAGACGTATAACTTCACAGACCATACATACCATAATCAAGATATAGAATCATTCCATCACCACAAAAGTACCTCTTGCTACCCCTTAATAATATAAAATAAAATAATTGAACCCAGATACTTTGTCTATGTCAAGAAGAAGGCATGCTTATATTATCACGTGCATTTATTGAACTCTTTGCCCTTGCTGTGTTAGTTGCTTTATATGAACTATTTCATTTAGTTTTTTCAATAATCTTATGGGATAAATACTATTTAATTTTTTTTTACAACTGCATTTATTTAAAAGTACACCAAGGGTAAAATTAAAATAAACAAAGAAAAATAATGATTCACCTGTCCTTTTTTTCCCAATTCCAGTTGACATTCAGTATCACATTAGCTTCAGGTGAGACATTATGTAACTTATGAAGTGATCCCCTCAGTAAGTTTAGTACAGTACCACTGGCACCACACATAATTATTACAATGTTACTGATTATATTCTCTATCTGTATTTACATCCCCAAGACTATTTGTAACCGTCAGTTTGTACTTTGTGATCACCTCATGTTTTTCTCCCAGCACCACAAGTTTCCTCCTGTCTGGTAATCATCAGTTTCTTCTCTGTGTCTATGAGTTTGTTTCTGTTTTATTTGTTTATTTTATTTTTAAGATTCCACATGTAAGTGAAATCATATGGTATTTGTCATTCTCTGTGTGACTTACCTCACTTAGCATAAGACCCTCTAGGTCCATTCATGTTGTAGCAAATGGAAGACATCATTCTTTTCTATAGCTAAGTAATATTCCATTTTACATATACCACTTCTTCTCTATCCAGTCATCTATTGATGGGAATTTAGGTTGCTTCCATATCTTGGCTATTGAAAATAATTCTGCAATAAACATAGGGATGCGTATCTTTTGAGTTAGAGTTTTGAATAAATACCCAGGAGTGGAATTGCTGGGTCATAAGGTAGTTCTATTTTTAAATTTTTGAGGAATCTCCATACTGTTTTCCACAGAGGCTGCACCAGTCTACATCCTACCAACAAGGCAGGAGGGTTCCCTTTTCTCCACATTCTTGCCAACACTTGTTTGTTAATTTATTGATGCTAGCCGTTCTGACAAGTGTGAAGTAATATCTCATTATGGTTTCAATTTGCATTTCTCTGATGATTAGTGTTTGAGCATCCTTTCATATGTCTATTAGTCATCTGTATGTCTTCTTCGGAAAAATGTCTGTTTAGGTCCTCTGCTCATTTTTTAATTATATATATATATATATATATATATATATATATATATATATATATAAAATGTGTATGTGTGTGTGTTAGGTTGTATCAGTCCTTCATATATTTTGGGATATTAACACTTTATCAGTTGTATCATTGACAAATATCTTCTCCCATTCTGTAGGTTGTTCACCTGATGTCTTGTTTTTGAATACACCAGATAGAGTTTGCTCCAAGTCCAGTTTTAAATACTATATGATACAAATTTAGTTCAATAGCTATTGGGCACTGAGTTAGGTGATGACAGGATTGTAGGTGCTGACAAAGTACATTGCTCAGCACCTTCTGTGAGTTCCCCAGGTTGGGTCTTCTCTTGAGAGCCTTCAATTGCCAAAGTTCTCTAGAGCCCTAAATCTGCTTCCCCACTGAATCTGCTTGCACTTTGATCTTGGACTTTCCAGCCTCCAGTACGGTGAGAAATAAGTGTCTGTTGTTTAAGCCACTTAGTCAGTAGTATTTTTATTTTAGCAGCCCAAATGGACTAAGACAATGGCCAAAGCTCTTTTCAGTGCTATCTTTATAAAGTAAATATTAAAAGGGTTTCTTGCTGGTACAGGTGTCTAATTATTGGGTAGGTGATAAAAGTTAAGTAGAAATGCTCTATCTGACTTAAAATAGGCTTCCACCTCAAAGCTATGGATTCTTGTAAATATGTCTTTTTGGGTTATTACTCTGACTTGCCTCAGGAAATCACTTTCTATCTTGAAAATTTAGTGACATTTATTTGTTAGTAAACAATGTGCAAATGCATGGTACCTTCTAATACAACATTTATGGTGAGCAGAAATCTTATTTGTGAGGAAATTGTGATGTTGAGTTCCTGATTTAAACTTGTCTCTTTTCAGCTGCGTGATCCTCGGCAAGTCCCTTGACCTGCATGAGTCACTTTTTTCCTTGGCAGTTAGCTGTCTATCTACTGAAATTTTCCTAATTATCTTTCAAGAACTTACGAGATAAAGTTGAAAATACAAGGAAATGCTGTGTAGTCTAGGACAAGTAAGATACTACCCCAATACTGTATAAATTAGGAAAAACATAACTCAGACTTAATTTACTCTACATGCAAAAGAAAAATAACCTCCAATGACTTTGAAATAATTATTCCTATCCACCTAAACTTAGCATTTATCTTTTAAGTATTAGTACTGTAGTGCCCTAATTTTGGACATAATACATTTTCAAGAACATGCATGAAATTTAAGTGTGTCAAAATAACAACAGACTCCATATTTTAAGGGAGAGGACTGCCCATTTCCAGAGGGTTAACAATCTTAATTGAGTTAGTTATTTAGCCATGCAACCTATTTTTATTGAGCATATACTATATACCAGACAGCATTCTGGATACTGGGAAAATAACAGAGAACAAAATATGTAAAACAACTCTGCCTTCATTGCCTTATGATACTGGGGGATAAGTGAGGGAGACAAAAATAGACAAAGTGTAAAAACAGGGTGTGTAATTCATTAGAAGGTGATACATGTCGGAGAAGGAAGAGTGTGTGGGGGTTTGTGGAGTGTACAGATTGATGTACAGTGGCCCAGGAAGGCCTCTGTGAAAAGCACTTGTGTGTGAGAGATGACAGGCAAAGATGGTTGATAGATTCCACTCATCTAATGTGCAACTTCACTTCCATATGGAGAAAGTTTCGTACTGAGAAAGTTCCTGGAGCAGGACTCAGAAAGGAGATGACACTAAGCTTACATGTTCTCTCTCATACTATGCCAAGGCTAGAGCCGAGGGAGGCTGCGGAAGAGGGTTTCCCTTGTGGGCAGCTCTGGTGGACACTTCAAACCAAGGAATCCAAAAAGGGTTATCTTAGTTAGCAAAAGATTTTTTTTGCAATTTAAATATTCACTAATTCAGCAAGGACTTAGTCTTAGCTATTCAGTTTGCTTGCTTGCTTGTATAAATACCATTCTCGATCAATGGCCCATAGCTCTCTATCCGGTCAGGCAGAGGACCACGGTGCTTCCACTGCCCCCGTCAGCCACCTCTCCTTGTGTTCTGTCGATGTTGACTCCCCAGGTCTGAATGATAATGATCCATTGATGTTAAAGGGAAAATATTTGTTAGATGCCTGGGTCATTTTCTTGTCTTTCCCCTACTTTTGCAGTCAAATAACAATGCCATTTTACAGTGCAAGACATAAAATGATAAAAAAAAAATAGCATTGAAAATTCAGCTGGCGAGAACCATAATCACAGTATTGAATGGTTAGCTCCAGGTATAACTTTTTTGAAATATGAGATGTGCTCATCCACCTTCACTCCCTGGGAACCTAGCCAGTGGCACAGAATTATTCAGTCCCCTGAATTTTCTCCTCCACTTAATGCCATAGCCTGGACTAGCATTCAGCAAAGGTGATCCATGTTTTCCAGCATGCAGGAAATGTATCTTCCTCACCTCCTGCCGGAGGCCACTCATTTCATTCCCTAATTACCGAATATTTTAAAAAGTGTCCCCAGAGAGGTAAAAGCTGGCTTAAAATTATACTTCTGTGTAAGTGACTGATAGAAAATGAGAGCAGGTTGTGGTGGGAAGAAAGGTTCGATGACGGCTAAGAAGGAAGAGGCTCAGAAGAGGGAGGCTGGGGGTGGGAAATGAGAGACAGTGCTGGTTGGAAGAACAGTGTCACTGCCTTCTTGTTTTGCCCAGGCTAGCTCTGTTTGTGCAAGATGGGAAGGAACTGGAGTCAGAGGGAGAAGGCAACACATTTTGGAAGGAAATGTTCAGGCATGGAGAACAACTTGAGCTCTGCTGCTATCCCTGAAACCCTCCTGGCATCTGCAAGCCCCTCAGGGCACCTCAGAGCCCCACTGAGGGCGTCAGGGGCCTAGAAGTAGGGACGAGAAAGGCAGGGACCAAGCCAACTTTTCAGTGCAAGCTTGCCTGCTGAAAGGCTGAACAGGGCCTCACCCAGTGAACCACGTCCCGAGGTCCTGTGCGGGGGAGAATCAGCGAGATGTTTGTTAAGGCATCTATGATAACGTGCCCAAGAGTATAATCTAGGAGAACCCAGTCAGGATGAGACGGAGTCAGTGTTGTCTTTGGAACAACTGAGAGGAACGTCAAAGTCAGAGTGAGGCTGCAAACAGGACGCAGTGAGGCAAGGAAGAGTCTGGGGTAAGAACTCAGAACTGAAGTACCAGAACCTCTCCCGAAGCATTTTCCACAGTGTATTCATTCCCCCAGCGAGATGGGCTGCTCCAGGGAGGCTCGCATGGGTCCCCTGCTAAAAAGAAATAGAAAAGGTTGTACCCTTCTTACAGATTGATTAGTCTACTAAAAGGCTTGAGAAGTCCTATCACGTAGAGACCTTCTTAGCTTTGTTTAACCCATAATTTTCCCAATTAATTTGACCTTGGCCCCTTTTCATATGTTACACTTAATCCATTCCTAGAAACACATTTTTGGAAACACCTTTGTGTAATTCTTTCTTTTGAAGTCTCCGTGTGGCCACTGAGGTGGTGCCCTGCAGCATCCTCGCTATGAAGCAGAGGTCTCATCACCTCCCTACGCTGGGGCCATGGGCGGACGCGGCACAGTTCACATCCTCACCAACATCTGGGCACCTGTTAAATGTAGCTCGGAGAATATCAACAATCTGCTCATTGACTTGAACACTACTGTGACTATGTAAGTGGAACAATTTCAATCCACTGGGAAGAAGGTATTTCTTCTATTTGTAGAGGAGCGCCCTTTTCTCCCAACTTCCCAACCCGCCCTTTTCAATCTGGAGGTTTTTTCTTTTTCCTTTTCCTTTACTGTGATGCTAGCTCAAGGCACAGCCATCATTTAGCAACACTTTATCACAAGCCGGTGCGGGCTAACAGACCGTGAACCACTGATAGCTAATATCCTTAGTTACACATCACCCTTACCGAATAAAGGAGCTGCATTGCTAAATTTGTTTTTCTAAAAGACATTGATTAAAAGAGTTGACAAAGCCACTTGAATGTAAAATTTCCAACTGTCTAAAATGAAAGGCTTTCTCGATCTTCATGTCTGAGGCTGGGGAGAAGGTTTATTTTCCTACTGTGTGTAAATAATGGATCTCTCCTTTTCTGGGAATCCATCATTGAAGAGTATGTTGAGTACTAGAACAATGGCCGTCTAAATTGTCCCGCAGTGACACTAACTAGCTGTAACTAATTCAGAAATGCGCACGGAGCATGATGAGGATAACGTCGTGTGTAAGGAGAAGCAGCACGCCTCACCTGCCTGCATCATAGCTCATCCAGGACGAATACCGCTGGGCCAGGCTGCCCAGAAAACACAGAAGCTTGTTATAAAGTACTTCCAGCCTTGTCTTCCTTCTTTCTTTTTCCTTTTCTTTCTTTTTCCTTTTCTTTCTTTCTTTCTTTCTTTCTTTCTTTCTTTCTTTCTTTCTTTCTTTCTTTCTTTCTTTCTTTCTTTCTTTCTTTCTTTCTTTCTTTCCCTCCCTCCCTCCCTCCCTCTTTCTTCTCTCTCTCTTTCTTTCTTTCTTTCTTTCTTTCTTTCTTTCTTTCTTTCTTTCTCTTTCTTTCACTTCTTTTTCTTAAAGAGGCTCTTTGTCAGATAGAGAATGTAAAAGCTCAAACACTTTTACTCATTTTCTTGCTAGAACTGTGGCATGACCATAAGCTACCGCCAGTAATTAATCATAGCTCTGGAGATGGGAGGCCACATTCAAAGACATTTTCAACCTACTGAAACAGGTCATGGGTTTAACATTCTGCCATCAAGCAGGATCTCTGGTATCAGGCTTTACATTCTTTCTGATTTTGATGTACCTACTGAATATGGCTGAGGGCAGCTCTGGGAAACTCATCAGGGATGACAGAGTTCTTCTTGAGGGATTCTGGGCAGGCAGGCATCTCTGGAGCACACTGGAGACGAGCAGCAAGATGGGCAGTGACAAGCAGGTGACATTGGGCAAACTGTTGGGCAAGTGTTATGGTAGTACTCTTTTGTTGCAATGAACGGAGACTCTCAAATTACAGGAGTGCTTTAATGTAAGGATGCTTGTAGAATAACATTGGAAATGGAAAATGTTCAGGGCCAGATATAGTTCTAGAAGCCATCTATGCTCTCTGTTGCTCCCAGCCACAGCCATGCCCACAGGGAGGCCACAGGGATGCCCTCTATTGGTTTATCTGCTTATTTTTTGTCATCTGCTCCATTCTACCCTCTCGGAGGACTGGTTCTGTTGCTTCCTCATAACTTTCCCTTCCTTATAACTTCAGCTTGTCATGTTCTCTCTTGTTCCACTCTCTCTTTAATCCATCCTTTTAAAACTTCAACTCTTATTACTAACTGACTCATTCTCTTGGTATTTTCATAGTTCATAGTCCCAGGAGAGCAGATTTAACTGGCTTAGATTATAGTGATGGGCCAGGCCACATCACTGATTATTGGCCGGCCTATGGGTGCCCTCCTTTGGGTCAAGTGTTCACCCCAGCTCTAATCAACTGGGACCAGGTGGAGTAAGGTTACATTGTTTAATACAAGCTCCTCTATATCTGTCCCTTCAGCAGGGGCTGTGAGTGGGCAGGCACAGAGATTGACATCTGAGATCACCGTCGTATTCCTGTTCCATAATTAATAAGATCTCCCAGAGCAGCCCATGCTGTTCTCATATGCCAGTCCACATGGCTATCAAAGGTCAGTTCTACTTTTAAATAAGTCTCTAATCTGTTCAAGTTTTCTCATCCTCACTGCCACTACCCTTGTCCGGGTCATAATTACCCTCACCTAATTTCTTCCTAACTGATCTTCCTGCAGACATTCCAATGCTCCCATCTTGCATCCATATTTCTACCATTCAAATCTGATCACACCACCCCCGGCTTGTAACATTCAATGGCTACCATTGCCCAGATGATAATGAGTAATTGCTTGATATGGTTTAGAGGGTTTAAAGGTTTCCACAACCCATTTCCTACCTTGCTTCTCCCACACTGTCTCTCGCCATGTCCCTCCTTTGCTCTCTAAGCTCCAACTTACTCAGCTCCTGTTGCTCACATTTTCTGTGCTCTCTCTCAACTCAGGGGCTTTTACCTTCTTTGCCTTTTGCCCGTCTCCAACTCTACTCCTTCCCAGATGAAACTTCATTTCCTTGAACTTTTCTAATTCTTGAGATGAGGGTGATGAGTGCGATGAGGACAGGGAACACATCTGCTGTGTTTGCAATTACATCCCAGCCCGTGACCCTGTGCTACCACACAGTAGATACTCTGTAATTATTTCTTATTGATGTGTTGTTGAATCCCAGAACTCTAAGAAGTTGTCAGTTTGGTATGGGAATCAAAGTAAAAGGCAAATAAAAGAGATTTGGAAAAAGGAAGAGAGTGAAGTGAATTGGAGAAGGATATGGTATAATGGTTTTGAAAAACTCATGGAGTATAGATGACCTCTGAAGGATGAAAAGAAGATCTATGGACTTTGATTACTGAGAGAAATATGCAGGACCCAGAGTGCTGGCCAAGATGAAAGAATATTGCCTAGGAATCCACCTCAAAGATATCTAGCCATTAACAACAAGTGGGATTTAGGCTCTGGATTAATTTCTTTAGCCGAGAGAGGTTCAACTCTCTTCTAAAGCACTTGTAATAGCTGTGGTACTTTGGATAAGATATAAACCTGGACACCTGTTTCCTGAGGTTTCTGGGACAGTCTGCATTCCAAGGTGTAGCCTACAACCCCTATGTATTCCCAGAATCCAGAGCCCTCCTGTGCTTCTTGATAAAGGTTCACAGAGGCTGTGAAATGGTTTATTTACCTTTCAAGAAACCTGGACTAGGCTCCCCTCCTTGTGTCCATGGGAGCTCAGAGGAAAGAGAAGAGCTGGACATCCTGCTCATCACACTTCCATTAAGGGTCACACTCACCCCTCTCTGTCATTAGCCCTCTCTAAGAGGCTAATAAGCTGCCACAGTTGTTATTTCTCCTCTAGGCAGACATTACATTTTCATAATAGCTGCCGGAAGCTTGCAAGTGAAACCACTCCCCACATGTTTTCATTTGAGAGCTGAAATTCTTGAGGTGGCAAAATAGACTGGAAGCTAAAAGGAGAATTCCATCTCACGGGGTTTAGCAAGTGGAAGGCAGAACAGGAAATGGAAATCGCAAATGGTTAGTCACTAATGTGGCATCAGAAAACCAGTTCTCTTTAGGCACACAGGTTAGCCACAAGCTCTCATGGATTCTGTTTCTGGCCAATAGCAGCTGGTAACAGAGGAAGAAGCCAGTCTCACCGTGAACTCAGGACAGAGAGGATGGCCAAAGTCAACAGACACCTCAAGAACCTGTGGACTCATCCCCTTTAATGGGGTCATAGCAGTATGAAATTGCTCCTGGAAATTCACAGCAGAGAGTCATATCTGAACTGAAAAGGCATACAGATCACGCCCCTACAATCATGTCTCTTCTAACGTCCCTCCAAATGTCCTGCCATCCATGAGACTTAAGCCAACCAATGTGGGTGGGAAGCAGCCCCCGTCCTCCCATACAAAGGGCTGGGTGTCCTTATCAGCAAGGCAGGAATCTCAGTTATCTCTTTTCTTGATAGTTTTGTCTGAAGAAATAAGAGATTCTAACCATGTGGCCCTCCAATCTGACTGATACCAGTAAATATTCGCTGTATCATTTAAGTCTTTTCCTTCATTTCTCTCCCTCTCCAAAAAGCAAGCAAACAAATGAAAACAAAACCAAACACTTAAAAACCTAAAAGCAAACAAAAAACTGGGTTATCTTGGTCAAGGCAACTAACCTCTCTGAGCCTGTTTATTTCAACTGCTAAATTAAGGGATTGGATTTGTTGAAAAGTCCCCCTCTTCCTAAAGTCTGTGACATTTCATACAAAATAGTCAAAGGCTATAAGAAAGAGGAGAAATACATTATTTTTCCTGAAGGGCCATCAAATAAGAAGAGTAATGAGTATTTGGGTGCAAGGTTCACAGCAAGCCTGACTTACAGTCTTACGATACCTAATTAAATGGTGGCCTCCCCAAGGTCAGAGCCCCCTTCCTGTCGGTGTCGTCTTGCTCAGTGCCTGGTACTTCCTAATGCTGTGCTTAGCGTGGCTCCCTGACAGCTGTTGACTTGATTCTTAACAGACTGTTTATTTTTGTGCAAGGTGGATCCTAGACCTGTACGAAGGCCCAAGAAGGCAGAGGCACAGGAGTGCCCTTGAGATGGGCATACGGTCTTTTCTCTTCATCACGGTTTAGACCTATGTGTCTGGTGGGAGCTAGATTTATGAAGAGCTGCTCTCGCCTCGGCTGCCTGGCTTCCGTGCTCAGAGTCCGGCCGCCCTGAGATGTTGATTTTTGTGCTTTGGCCTATTGTTTCCCTGCTCCCTATTTCTAATTTTTTTTCCAAAGGCTGACGCAGTTATTTCCACCCCGAGTGCCTGGCCCCAGTCTCCAGCTCGGGGCTCCGTAACCCATGGCAACAAGAGAAGGGAAGCAGGTGATCACATACCACACGCACATATTCCACCCCCCCCCCCTTCCCGGCTCCCTGGCGCACAAAGGGAGGAGTCTCTACCCGCTGCAGTGCCAATTACAGACACAGGCCTCATGGCTCGTGCTGAGCGCTCAGGGCTGCCGGGTCACCACGCAGCAGCTGCTGCGGAGCAGCGCCGCCTCTCCCACTTGCTCCGGCTCCTCGTATTTCTCCAGGGCCGCAAAGTACAATCCGACCTTGCACGCACAGTTAAAAAGGCCTTCACAATAATCCACTCCCCTGCTAGCCCAGCCTCCAACCCTATTTTATATCACCAAGAGACTGGCAGAATCGTGCCTGTTAGTAATCAGTGAACTTATTTAAAAAAAGAAGACATTTCTTTCCACATACTTTTCTACATGGAAAACAATTAGGTCACTTGAAAATCTAAACTCTCACCCCATTTCCCCCTCTTATATTTATGAGTTCTAGGAAACGTCAACCCAATTCAACAATATTTTGTTCCTTGTCAAATTTCCTAGTGGGCTTGACCTCAGAACGGGAATAGTCAAGTGATTGACCTGTCCTCAAGTGGTTCTAATCTCCTTTCTGTTCAGGGACTCACAGTACATGGAGGGCTCTTATCTGACTTGGTCAGGATTAGTAGCTGTAGGTTAATAAAAAAAAGTCGTTTAAAGTGAGGCATCATAAAAAGTGATACATATAAACCCATGTAACATTTTATTTTCACTTGAAACATAAATACAGATTAATCTCCCACCGTTTTGATATAGGGCCAAGGTCTGATGCTTGGGGGCTGAGTAAACTTTCTTGAATAAAGTTGTATCCATAATGCACCACCTACAACTTTCAGTTTTAGTTTCTTAGTTTGTAAGAATTTGAAGATACTAGCAAAGCAATCTGAGGCCAGAATCTGTCTAGTTTTTTAGAATTTCCCCAATAATTTATAACAGTCCCATTACAAGGAAGGCAAAGTAACTTGCCTATTCTTTCCAAATAATTCAACTTATTTTTCAAGGACGAGCTTTATTTCCTTTTGTATTCCTATTGCAGTAGTTTATACATTATTCAATAAAATTATGAATTAAAAAAACAAATGCAACTGGAAAAACCTGATTTGGGAATACACTCAAGTGCAGTTGGTGGGAACAGAGGCACTCAAGAGAGTGGTACACAGTGTTACAGGGCACCTGGGAACTTTGAGCCATTCTAGCACATGACATTTGAATGTGATTACTGGTAGTATAAATACCAGAATATGCTTACTCATACTAGAAAGCTAATTCCAGCAGGGAACTAGACTGAACCTTCCACTGATCTCTTCTATGCACATGCTCCTGAACTGTGCATTCATCCCCAAGATCGGTTCTTCAATTGAACTTTGGACACCCCCCACCTGTCCTGTTTCCTCCTCAAATTCAGCATGTCCAAAACCAAGCCTTTCTCTTCTTTTGAGATAGAATGGAGCATACTTGTTTTGCTAGTAGGGAAACTCCTTTGTCAAAGGAAAACTTAAGCCAGGTTGAAGCCAAGACGGTAGCCCAGGGGCCCAAACTCCCTCAGCACTCCCCTTCCCCAAGAGATCCGAAGGAGCTTCTGAGGACCTCCAGAATTCTTCAGAGCACAGTTGGGAAACCCTTGGATTAGGGTATATACACTTTGAAGTCAGACAGAGCTGAGTTCAAATCTCACTGTTCCACATGCTATCTGTATGACTTTGGGTGAGTTGATTATTACCTGAGTCCCATGTTTCTTCAAAAGTAAAGTGGGAATAATATAGCTACTAATAAGAATGGTAAGCAGAAGCTAAAACTGTACATGAAAGGCACTTGACATGCTGAGGTGCTCAACAGTCTCCAAATCAGTTCCCCTTTGAAAAATGGTATCCTATTCCCAAGTTTTGAAAACTCACTTGTCACTGGGCCTTCCTCTCTCTTAAACCACCACCCTCCCACCACCATCATCCAGTCATTTGGGAAATTCTGCAACTTCTAGCCCTTTGACAATTAATCCTCACTTTAGTTTCCACTTCATTCACATTACCACCTTAGTTCATGCCTCCATTTCCCCCTACCTTCCTGCTAATCCATACCTGCAAATTCAGCCTACACATTAATGAAATCACCTTCTTGAGTCACAGAACCAATTGAGTAGATCATGCTGAAAGCCCAGCGGTCTACCAAATAAAGTCCATATGGCTGAACTTGGCATTTAAAGTGTTTCAAGCTTTAAAGACTTGTTTTTCCCCCAAGCTTATCTTTGACCACTTCCCCACCAACATTCCATGTCCAACCCAAGTGACTCCTCTCTGTCCCCTGAACACAAGAATATCATTCTTCACCAAATCTATGCCTCTGCCCCACCACCTTATTTTTCTTGACTGCTCCTCCTCCACACCTCTAGCTCATTAGTCCCACCAAAATATCAAGCTGAAGGGACACTCTTTTTATAAGATTATTTCATCTTGTCATCTTTTAAACACCTTCCCCTGACCACATCCTCAAAAGTTTCTCCTTGAATGGTTATTTATACATTTATCATTCTCTCAATTGCAAGATTGTCTCCCCTGTGAACCTGACTCCGAACCATGGCATAGTCGGCTTCAGAAAATGTATCATAGGTGCTTACTTGTTGAGAGATAAAAATTCTAATGTAATAGATTAGATTCAAAAGAGGAAAAACACAAAGAATAATAGATACCGAGCCTTACAGTAGGCGCATAGTGTCCTGTGCACTCAGTGGCCTTGAAAGGCAGGGCTTTGCTAGTCTTGGTGCTCCTTTCAAAAGCTTGTGCATTTAGGCAAGGACGGAAATTAAATCGGATGGAAACAAGGTTTTTCCTGGTCTCCATGTTTTATTGTAAGTTTATTCATTGTTTTGATCAAGAAAATGTAATTTATGTAAAAGACTACATTGCAAAGGAAACAAAGGAAAACCCACATGTTCTTCCAAGTGACTCTTGTGGCATTTTCTTTTTTTGTCTACCAAGCTTGAGGTGGGGTATGATTTGCCATGATTTCCTGAACACTTTAATTATAGGAAATCCCTATAATAATAGGAAATTATGACCCCAATAACAATTTCTGCTTTGTTTAGATCAAAATCCTTTCCTTTTTACATTGTGACAAATCTAAAACTTTTTACAGTATTATTTCATGTTATAACCATGAAAAACATAGATCATTACAATGAACAGGAGATGGGGAAATCAATTGGCATTACAAACTAAGGAATCCCAAATGTCCCTTATCGTTTTTATTAAGCTGACAGACTGGCTAACAGAGGGTTAGGGCGTTAGGCTCTGACTGCATCAGGAAGCTACCATTCGCAAACATCTGCTGGCTCTCATCCCTGGTCCTTGCCAGCTGCAGCTGAGGCACAGTAAATTACTCTGCTACTTCCATCGGCTCGTTCCTGCCTTTCTCTAATGCAGAATGTGGATTTGTGCTGGGGAGCCAGGACTTACCACAGGTTCTAAAGGTGCAAGTGGGCAATATCTGATATCTTTTTTTTTGACAGAGACAGAGAGAGAGTCAGAGAGAGGGACAGATAGGGACACACAGGAAGGGAGAGAGACGAGAAGCATCAATTCTTTGTTGCGGCACTTTAGTTGTTCATTGATTGCTCTCTCATATGTGCCTTGACCATGGGGCTACAGCAGAATGAGTGACCCCTTGCTCAAGCCAGTGACCTTGGGCTCAAGCTGGTGAACTTTTGTTCAAACCAGATAAATCTGCACTCAAGCTGGCAACCTCAGGGTTTCGAACCTGGGTCCTCAGTGTCCCAGTCTGACACTCTATCTACTGCACCACCGCCTGCTCAGGCATCTGATATTTTTTACACCAGAAAAATCTATGGTAGGGGAACTACTGCTGAAGTTGAAAGATACCCAGTGGCAAGAATTGGAAAGAAAGAGCTAAGGTAGAAAACAATGTATCAGTTTATTGAAAGAGTTCCCTTTAATGGTAAAACAGAATCATATGGGAGAAGAAAGACAACCTTTTCAGCCACTTACAGAAGGCTGGGTGATTTCGACCCATTTTCAAGAATGATGGGAATGAGTTGGGGTAGATAATGAGGAAATAGAATCTGTGTTTAGCTGATTATTTGATGTGGAAATTCTACTCAAAAGGAAATTTTAAAAAACGTCTCTAGAATATGCCCATTCTTAAGCTGGTCTTGGTTTTCAGAAGCTCCATGGTATATTTGCTAAGAAATCAGAGTCCGGAATTCCCTCCTACTTAGTAGTATGACTTTGGTAAGGTTGAATTATTTCCTCATCTCTGGGTGGCAGTGATAACTCCCGTAACAATACATGGAAATCACACACCACAGCCTCAGGTTCACTGTGAGATTCACTCCTAGGGCTCTGTGTTCTTTAGCCAGAAAGCTTCTAGTCCATGAATTCACTCTGCAGGCTGATTTGAGAAAAGCAGAGTGGGTGTTTGAGACCAGGACTCCGCTGGGAAGAACCCACCCACTGGTGCCCTTCAGAGTTGGCTAAGCACCTACTTGTCTGGCTGGATGCCATGTGAGAAAGCTTACCCTGAAGGAAATTAACCCAAATATGTAAGGGCAGTGGGAACAATTCCATCAGGCCTCAGGAGTCATCAGATTGCTTATGAAGTGTGAGAGGCTTGACATAAGCTCCCACCCACCCCATTTCCCAATTTAACAGCTATTATATTTCAAAGAATTATTCTCTGTGTCCTCCTGGTTATTTTAAATTCTGTTGTCCCTGGCAGAGTGAGGTATGGGAACAAGATCCGGGATATCTTTCAAAGATGACATTGATTCAAAGCAGCTGTTCTGGTGGGATGTTCTCACCTATAACACAGCTGGCTTGTGTTAGGTGTGGCTTTTCTAGAAGGTGACCAGAAGCCCAGAACATTTAATATCATGGAGAATCTCAAAAGGGTCAGTAAAACCCAGAAAAGGGCCTCTCCTTTCTGAGTTCTAAGTGATCAATTTCAAAATGGATGTTTGAGGAGCTACCCTTTCATTATATGGAACAAAGCCCCATTTAAGGCACTTCACATGGATTACTCATCTAATCCACACGATGCTCCAGAAGTAGACACCACGGTGGCCCTTATGTAGGTGGGCACACTACAGAAGAGATAAAGCATGTAACTCAGTAACTTGCCTACAGCTTACAGCCAGCCAAACAGTAGAACTGAGATGGAATCCAAATGTGCACATCTGACTTCAAAACTATCCTAAATTGTTTGCAGTACAACACATTTTACAATATATGAATCACATGACATTCCTAAAATTCATCCAATTTTGACCTATAAAATGGCCATTTCAGCCTGACCAGGCAGTGGTGCAGTGGATAGAGCATCAGACTGGGATGTGGAGGACCCAGGTTCGAGACCCTGAGGTCACCAGTTTGAGCACGGGCTCATGTGGTTTGAGCAAGGCTCACCAGCTTGGACCCAAGGTTGCTGGTTCGAGCAAGGGGGTTACTTGGTCTGCTGAAGCCCCCTGGTCAAAGCACATATGAGAAATCAATCAATGAACAACTAAGGACTGCAATGAAGAATTGATGTTTCTCATCTCTCCCCTTTCCTGTCTGTCTGTCCCTATCTGTCCCTCTCTCTGACTCTCTCTGTCTCTCCCACAAAAAAAGGCAATTTCATATGTTTAAAGCAAATACTTCAGTTGACCCACAATGTATATTTCATTTGACCTACAGACCTGAGCTAAATAAACTTTTTGCATTGACGCCATAAAATTATCCAAAAAGACATGCACGTAAATATGGTTATATTTGAAGATTTTAGTGCAATTCCTATCTCTCCTATCTCTCTCTCTCTCTCTCTCTCTCTCTTTCTCTCTTTAACTGCAAAATACCATAGGAACCTGACTGGTCCTACCTCAATGATTCAGAGATTTCTTGATGTTTTTCTAATAATTTTGAAATTAATCTTTGTATTTTTACCAGCTTTATTGTATTCTGACCAACTTATAATTGTTTCCCACTCGTCAGCTGCTGAACTTGACACGTTTTGCCATTATGACTTTTAGAAGACTTCTCAATTCTTTCCACGCTCAGTTCAGCAATATTGCCAGAGTAATCATTGCTTTTTATACCTTCTTAACAAGAATATAATTTTAAAAACATAAATTATATGAAGCTATTAAATTCTCTGGGATCTAGAAAATATTCTCAAGGAGGACAAAACCTGCCAAAATTATATGTACCTAGATGCATTTTGATTGACATTTTACTAGAAAAACCCCTGATAGCATATAAAGACATATTTTACATTTACATGTAACATTTGGAAAAAAACCAATTTTGATAATAACATTTATTATCTATTATTTATAATCAACTTTATATTAGTGTTTATTATCAAATTTATAGTTAATGAGTGTGCAGGTTTTATAAGCCTTTTTCCCTTCCTCGCCCACAACTCTATCTTCATCCATCACTATGGTCAGTTTTAATTTTTTTTAAATTCACTCTTTTCAATTTTATTTTAGATTTTATTTATTCATTTTTAAAAAGAAAAGACAGAGAGAGCGAGAGAGAGGAGAGGGGAGGAGCAGGAAGCATCAACTCCCATATGTGCCTTGACCAAGCAAGCCCCGGGCTTCGAACCAGCGACCTCAGCATTCCAGGTTGACGCTTTACCCACTGCACCACCACAGGTCAGGCCCAGATAGTCTTCTTCTAAAGACCTCCACCGTTCCTCTGGCCCCCACCTCTTCACCCCTGATTCTCTCTATAAATCTTTTGCCTATTTTCAGTGAATTCTTTTGAAAGACATATTTTCTCAATTTACAGTGACTGACACATTAATAAGGTGAATTCAGTGGTCTTTTCTCCAGCCACCTAAAGAGACTGTTGGTGAAATAACAGTTCTCATTTGCTTAGCATTTTTTGCTTTTGAGAGATCTTTCACTGTCCCTGTCATTTGACGTAATGTTTGCTGATGTCTCTGTGGGTGCATTTTTTTTGTATTTTTCTGAAGTTGGAAATGGGGAGGCAGTCAGACAGACTCCCGCATGCGCCAGACCGAGATCCACCCGGCACGCCCACCAGGGGGCAATGCTCTGCCCATCTGGGGCGTTGCTCTGCCGCAATCAGAGCCATTCTAGCGCCTGAGGCAGAGGCCACAGAGCCATCCTCAACGCCCGGGAAAACTTTGCTCCAATGGAGCCTTGGCTGCAGGAGGGGAAGAGAGAGACAGAGAGGAAGGAGAGGGGGAGAGGTGGAGAAGCAGATGGGCGCTTCTCCTGTGTGCCCTGGCCGGGAATCGAACCCGGGACTCCCGCATGCCAGACCGGCGCTCGACCACTGAGCTAACTGGCCAGGGCCTCTGTGGATGCATTTTTAACTTAAAAAGTTGCGTGGCTATTCAGCAATGCCTGGGTTAGACTGTTTACATATCCTATTTTGGGATAATTATCCAGTTTGGAGATCTTCCCTCATTTTCAGATTTTGAATGCCCTATGCTATATTTTGCTTTTTCATAACAGCACAATAGGATCTGCTATGATACTTTGGAACTAACCTCGCTCTGACAGATGCAAACATTTTCCTGTACTGAGGAAGAGCTGTGCCCCCGGTGCGCCAGCCATGTTGTCAGGCACACTTTCATCAGGAGGCGTGAATTTCTGAGAACTCGGACAAACCTGGGGCATTTTCAGGTGGGCTTCCTTTTTCAGGGATCACTTAGGCTTGAATATTTGGAAAGAATTTCCTAGAGACAACATTTTTTTTTTTCAAAGCAAATCTCCCAGATAATGGAAAGGTAGCCCAAGAACTTTCCAAATCAGCACCGCTGCCGCCACGATGTTCACATCCTGTTTTTGTCTTTCTGCCCCAGAGCTGCCTCCCTAGTTCTAAGGCGCGTTCCTGCAGCTCATTGCAGGATGCCACGGCCATTTCCTTATTTTGTGTAGATGTTTTCATTAGGCTGTGGACAATGTGCACACTGGTTTGTGAAGGGTTAATACTCAGTTGTGCTGTGAATGTGCCCTTAGTCCACAATATGTTTCCTCTGAAGCAGGGGTCCTGTGTTTCAAAAGACAATCACTATATAATTCCACACAGATTTTTTCCTGATTAATGAATAGGAATTGTCAGTTGAATCTTTAAATGAGTCAGAACAGTCTAAGGAATGGATATGATCTTTAAATTTTTTTTTATTGAAAGTTACCAGAAATTTGAAAAACGTAGGCATTATATACATATCTGATTTATTGCCATATGGATTTCTTAAGTCATAAAGCTGCTGTGAAAGTTATATAATGCTTGCAAAAAAAAAATAGTGTGGTCTCTATATAAAGCTAAATGAAATAAAACACAAAGTTTGTGATACATTAAATCACAAACATAAATATGTACTTTATGGCCTGCTGTTATTTCTAAGTGTGCACATTTTAAAATAGAAACATTTACCTAGCACGCTGATTAGCAATTTCCCAGTTCCAAAGAGCCCGATTGATTGATTTAAGATGCAAAAGATTAAAATGCCTAACTAGATAAAGTTAATAGTTCATCTTCCTAAATACTGTTCCATGTTTTAAGTCTTACAGTTCTTTCCAACCCGGAAGACTCAAGGAGCTTCTTTGATGTGGATTTGTGTTTGCCGTGCATGCTTTCATTGGCCCTGAATCTGATGCCTCTCAGACACCCGAGAGAGGTTCTGCATGTGCACGAAGGCCACGTGGCCCCATGCTACTTCACACTGTATGTGCCAGCTTTTGGAGCAAGGGAATTACTTCTTATTATTAAATCACAAATAGTCGACCTTAATTTTGGCTAAAAATCATCTCAGTTGCTAATGTTCCATCTCTCAATGGTTTTATTCCTCCCTTGCATAAGAATTGGTCAAGGAGAACATGTAAGCTAATGTTGACTCTAAAATGCACCTCCCCAGGGAGACTTGATTTGTTCCTCCATGTAGCATCTCTGTCACCATAGGTAGAGCGGAATTTTTAAATGCCTCTAGTCCTTCAGGACACATGGCCAATTGGCAGTTCAAAAGTTCATATGATGCCATATGTCCTAATAATTTTTATCTACATCTAAAACAATACAGGACTGTCAAATAAAATCCTGCATGCAAACAAATGATGGAATGCAGGGGGAGCCTCTGCTTTAGCCTTTTCTTTCTGTCCGACAAGCTAATGCAATAAGGCCAATAATAAAAGGTTGTGTACTAGGCCTAAAGCCTGTGACAGATAAAAAAGAAATGTTGGAAACCAATGAAGCTTTTGCACAATTAGATTTTTTGAGGCCGTGCTGTAAGGATTGCCCAGAGCCTGTTCAGGCCTGATTGATGGTAAAATCATAACTACATCATATTAGCTGTAGAGTTCACTGACAGGTTACTACAGATTAATATTGCCACCGCTGTTCACTCACCATCAGACCAGGGGAAATAGGAATTGAGCTGTTCTTCTAACAAACCCTGCATATTAAAAGGTAAGGTGTCCTACTGAACAATCTCTCCTGTCACTGAGGAGAGACACAAACAATGTCTATTTGAGAGATATGCAGATGCAGTACAGCATACTAATTAGTTCTGCTAGGAGAGCCCATTACATCCGCTGGCTAACGATCCTTCTTGTGAGCTTGTTCCTTCAGAGTGCTTGGCTACAGGACAAGCAAATGACACCCTAAAACGTGGAGCTGCAAACCTTGGTGATTTAAACAGGCTGCCAGGCAAACTGCAGTGACATAAATTTATCCCATGTGTTTTGCATCGTGTGAATATGAAGCAGGGGAAGCTATGGAGACGAGCGTTGTTTGCACCAGACTCAAGAGGCTTGGTGGGCTGTTTTCCAGGATGTTATCCATGGCAGGGTGGGGTCATCTGTCTTTTGCTTTGCTTTGAAAAGGTTAAAAATATGAGAAATAAACATGTGCTAATAATTATGACTTCCTAAAATGAAAGCATATCAGCTTTTACCATCCCAAGTCTTGGGTAAGAAGTCAACTGTGAAACAAAAAGCAGGACTCAACTATAACAGTGTGTGAAATGGAAGGGGGAGGCCTGCTTGGGAGAGGTCAGTAAGGAACCACTGAGACTCTCACAACATGTCGGGTGCGAACAAGAGCCCCAGCCCGGACTCGGACAGGTGGTCTGTGCCTTTGGCCACTTAGTCAAGGAGCTTGTTTTCTCATGACTTGGAATGTTGCAGCTGTGAAGTGAGGGGCTTGAACTGGTGATTTCTAAGGTCTCTTTCAGCTACATCATCCCATTCTGCAAGCCCTGAGTCTTATATCTTAGCCATTTTTCTTTACGTGGGGCTCTTGGACTTAGACTCAGGGTCCTGAGCAGTTTTTAGAGATGCTGAGTCTGGACACCACCCCATGTGGTTTGGGTGCACACTTAAGTTTAAGAACCACTGTCACAGCCCTGACGGATAGCTCAGTTGGTTGGAGCATCATCCCGAAGCAGAGAGGTTGCTGGTTTGATTCCCAATCAGGGCCCATATAGGAGCAGCTCAATGTTCCTGTCTCTCTGTCTCTCTTTCCCTTCCTCTCTCACACATACAAAAAGAACCAGTCTCATGAAATGTTTAAAAACTGATCCTGAAAAAGAGGTATACTGGAGTAATACATAGACTATACAAAGAACTCCTGCAAATTTATCAGCAAAGACATGAAGCCACATTTTAAAATCCACAAAGGGTGTGAAGAGGCAATTCACACGTCAGGCCGGCGTGTGCAAATCCCATGTTCAATTCCTAGCCAGGCACACAGGAGAAGTGCCCATTTGCTTCTCTACCCTTCCCCCTCTACTTTCTCTCTATCTCTCTCTTCTCCTCCTGCAGCCAAAGTTCCACTGGAGCAAAGCTGGCCCGGGCTCTGAGGATGGCTCCATGGCCTCTGCCTCAGGCACTAGAATGGTTCCTTACAGTGGAGCAATGACACAGATGGGCCGAGCATCGCCCCCTGGTGGGCAAGCCGGGTGGATCCTGGCCGGGTGGATCCTGGCCGGGTGCATGCGGGAATCTGTCTGTCTGTCTGCCTCCCCACTTCTCACTTCAGAAAAATACAAAAAAAAAAAAAAAAAGGGCAATTCACAGTAGAGGAAGCTCAACTGGTAAACTGGTGTCAGAAGGGGTGCTCAAGTTCATTGGTAATCAGAACAACACAGATCACTTCAGACACATCAGAATGTCAAAATTAGAAAGCTGGATGTTCACAAACCAGGTGTTCACAAGTATATGGGATGATGGGAACTCTTCTTGATTGCGGAGGGAAGAGCAAATGAGTACCAACATTTCAGAAAGCAATATGACAATCTTAGTGAATGTGAGTTAAAGGTGATAAGTGGCCCCCTCTTACCAAGAATGGCAGAGAAAACCTGAGGCGCTGGCACATTTACTAACAGTGACCCTTTTCACTTTGCAAAATGTTCTTCCCAAAAAAGGCAATAAATTACATAGTCACCGTCCTCCTGCATGCTACTTCTGAACAGATATCCCAGAGGAATTTTCTCAAAGGGACTGAGTATAGGATGTCTCTTTCTATTGTTTGTGATAACTGAGAACTGGAATTAACATGGTGCCCTTCACCGGACAGTGGATAAATCAGTTAAGTGGTCACATTCTATAGACTACTTGCAGCAAAGGGGGGAAATATATTAAATATCTATGCATGTTCAGTATGAATTAAGTTTAAAAGCAAAATTATAGGTGAAAAAGTAAGAATGAGTGAGATTTAAAGCATAATGCCATCAATCAAATTAAAAACAAGGAATAGGCAAAGATATACTCACATATCAATAACATTGGCATGCCTATGTGATGGTGAGAGGAAGGGCAGTGAGGATTCGGAGGTGAGGAAAAGAGAATAATGAAATAAAAAAAGCGTCTTGCAAAAATGATGAGATGATGTGCTATAAAATGAGGTGTAGGATTATTACAGACCTCTGCCCTTGAGGTCAAAAATGAAGGATTGAAGAGTGACTATAATTTTAATTTCTGTCTGAGAATGTAATGGAAATATTTTCCTTCAAATCAACTATGAATGTTAGCAGGAAGCAGTAGTTCATAGGAAGAGTTTTGAGTCTGTCCTGTATAACCTATTCAGCAGTAAGATGGAAATTTTGGCTCAGATAATTCCACTATCTAGTAATCTCCTGACTGATAATAGAGTCATTGTTATCAATAACTGACTCAGATTTCAAAACAAGGAGTGTAGCAAATGATGTTTGCAAGGTACATACTTGCAACTCTTTCCTACAACTTTCAGTGGCTCCCTATTTTCTGTAAGTCCAAACTCCTGAGCTTGGCAACAAGGACCTACTATCTAACATCAAACTACCTCTCCCATTTTATCCCCTAATTTCTCCACACTGACCCTTCACCCTCCCCAAACAGTCTTTGTGCCTCTGTCATTGTTACACTGTCTTTTCTGTCTGACACACCCTTCTATTCCTCTTCTTGTCTGAGTCTTATCCACTTTCAAGACCAGTTTGAGGTGGAGCTCTTCTGTAGAGAATTTCCTTTACCATCTCAGATCCACCTAACCTTGACTTTTTCTTTCATGCAGCTGTTATAGCACAAGCTGCTTGGAATCATAAGTATCTTTTCATACATGTGCTTTATCTACACAGACTAGGTTATATACTCTCAAGTCTCTAACAAATAGTCCTGAACCTTTTATAAAATATTATCAAATCAACATTTCTTGACACTCTGCTTGGACAACGATGGAGGTTACAATAATCCTTGAGCTATTGTCCTTGATTTAGAAGAAGTTTATGGTCCAGTGGGAAGGTATGCCAACCATCAAAAAGCATTAGAAAGAGAAAGATGTGAGGAAACATGTTAGGGGGTGGGCTGGCTTTGGGGAGAGTGAGGCACGGAGGTTAGATATGAATCCTTGCAGGACCCCATTTCAGATTGGACTTGAACCTCTCGTGTGTGTGGCTTTCTGTCCAGGCCTGGTGTACTAGGTCAGGCCTCAGGACAGTTAGACATATAGAAATTCTTTAGGAAGTTCTGCTAGTCATAGTGAAATGATTTCCCCACTACAGAAACAACATTTCTCTTTTCTATCTGGTATATTGTGGGAGCGAAATAGTTATGGATGAACCTGAACTTTGCAGAAGAAAATGTTAACTGATAACTGAAAACAGGGAGTGGTATCCTTATCTAATTCAGGACCACAGCCCTAATCCTCATGGAGGGCAAATTTGTCATAGGGTTGCATTGCTATATTAGTGGGAAAGGTGTTGAGTAATAGAGTACCTACCAACAAAAGGGCTAAGTAATAAATAAATATGTTTAATGATCTCATATATAAATGTGTTTGGGATAGGTAGTCCCACAGGTGATTCAGGGACTTAATCATATTATTGAGAACCTACCCCCTTTCTCCATTTCTGTCTGCCATCCTCAGCATGGTATCTTTTCATCCTCAGACTTATTACATCTTACACATGAGATGGCCACCACACTTCTAGACTTTACACCTTTGCAAAGCTGTGCTCAGGGGCAGGGTGGTAAGACAGCTTCTCTCCAAGATCATTCTATTTGTCAGAGAAGGATGTATTTCCCAGAAGCTCCTCGAAGATTTTCTCTGACATCTTATTGGCCAGAACTCAGCCAACTAGCCATGACTAGCCACAAAGAGGTATAGGGCTGGTTTAGCAGTATTATAGGAGGCAGACTCTATGAGCATGGAAGAATGGAGAGGAGATTGTGGTAGAGTAGTGCTTTAGAAAAGTAAAGAGTTTTCCACATGCCATAGATGTACTGGGTATCCAAGAAACTGAACCTTTTCTGCAACTGTATCCCTTTACCTTGTGGAATAAAATTATATTCATGAGGAACAGGTTTTCATGTCTCAGACTTGAAGTCTGACAGTTTCTTTGCTGAACAGTGAGAAGTTTCTTTCATTTAACTATTCCATTTGTTCAACTAATTTTTTATTATATATTCATTGAGTATATATTCTTTAAAAAATTTTATACCATGAATTCCTTCAGTAGCCAGATGAAACCTATGAATGTCTTCCTCAAATAATATATATATATATTTTTTACAATGACAGAGAAAGGGATAGGTAGTGACAGACAGAAACGGAGAGAGATGAGAAGCATCAATCATTAGTTTTTCATTGCAGTCCTTAGTTGTTCATTGATTGCTTTCTCATATGTGCCTTGACCATGGAGCTACAGCAGACCGAGTAACCCCTTGCTCAAGCCAGTGACCTTGGGTCCAAGCTGGTGAGCTTTGCTCAAACCAGATGAGTCCACGCTCAAGCTGGCGACCTCGGAGTCTCGAACCTGGGTCCTCTGCATCCCAGTCTGACGCTCTATCCACTGCACCACAGCCTGGTCAGGCCAAATAATAATTTTTAAGACATTCAAAAAATTACACAGAATTGGGAAACCAATGAAATTGAAATACAGTTGACCTTTGGATGCTGTGGCTAGATTCTACGCTGGTGCTGGGATGTCAAATAACAGGAACTTAGGGCAAACACTGCCCTCACGGAGCTTAGAGCCTAGTGGAGGAGACAGCAAAGCAAGTAGCAATTTAAAGCTCTGATAAGAAAAGTATAGGGAGCTGTGGGAGCACACATAAGGGGACCCTGCTCAATCAGGGATGGAGCTGGAGGAAAAGAAAGGATTCCTGGGTGGCAAAATAAGAGCATCAAAGGAACTGACTAGGAAAGTGATAGTGGGGAAGAATTCCAGTGGGAAAGAAAAGAAAGTGCAGAGACGTGTAGATGAGAGAGGGTTGAGAGTTTGGAGACAGTTATCAGTTCAGCATTTCTGGAACACAGAGGTCAAAGGGGTGGACAGTTCTGGGGGGGCGGTGAGCAGAGATGAGTTCATGACAGCACACTCCAGAGACAGACAGATGCTGTGCTGAAGTTCACTCTGAACAGGTTTATTATATGAGGCGATTTTGACCAGTAAAGGCATGTGAGCAGACTGCATGATCTTGCTGGGTTTTCTTTTAGTACTCAGCATAGCACTGCATTATAAGATAGTTAAATCAAGGGAATTCAAGCCCTTTGGGTTTCGAATTCTTCATGTGGCATGTTACATAATGTGAGGACTTCCAGTCAGTTCCTAAAACAAAATTTTCTACAACTCTCATCTCCCTCCACCCCCATGTTCCTGGCTAAACATGGCTGCCCCACCCTTCCATATGCAGCCAAAAAAAAAAAAAAAAAAAAAAAAAATTAAAAAGTCAAAATCTTGGCTGCATCTGTAACAAGTAAGATCTTCCGGTGTGGATGGAGCTGGAGTCATGAGTGCTGTCCCAGACAAGGGAAAGACGAAGTGTGAGCACCTGCCCCCTTCCAAGGCCAACACACAGTCACCCCCGCTCTCGTCTCACTCTGACACCAGGGCTCCACAGCGCCATCCATTTGCTGCTGCTTCACATGAGCCCTTAATAACCTTTTTTTTTTTTTTTTTAAAAAAAAACAAAGGTACCAGAGCTATGCTCTAGATTTCTAGTATTACCTTGGTTTCCTCTATCAAAAATCTCCACCAACACAATGATGTGGCTTGCAGTGTACCTTACACATTATTATACAACTGCCTCCGTATATTCAAGGAGTGAATTAAGGAAACAGAGCATCAAATGGGAGGCAGGGCACCTGGATATTAGCAGAGCTGAGAAGAGGTAGTGACCCGTTAGATGTTATCGTTGGAACGGAGCTCAGAATGTAATCAGCACAACCCTTTCTTCGTGCTGAGGTCCATCTCTGAGATGAATAGTTAGGACTATATCTTTGAAAGTCTCAGCTAAGCATAAATTCTGTGATTTTTTTAATCATACCAACTCTTACCCAGTATATGAATCTAATTCTCACTATAAACATAGCCCTCTGATTTATTTCTCAGAGGGATTGACATATAGCTGAAATTTAAAAATTGACCCACTTTTTGTCACATGGATAGTATTTTCTTAATGGTTACCTCACGATTCATGAGTCAATTTGCCACACAAATCTCAGATGATGTGAGTGAATTATTCACCTTTCATAGTTAGAGCACAGTAGCATTTCATTTCCATGGCAGTTAAAATATCTCTGAGTTTATGTTTACATGAAAAAACCTAGTGAACACACACATTTCCTCTGTTTTGGAATATGCTTGAAAATTTTGCACTGTGAGCAATGTGTTTTAAAGAAGTTAACTAAACCAGGTAAAATCACATCACCTGCCGTTCTCTGTGCCAGGAGGCAGGAAATGGCATTCTCAATAACAGGAAGATCCTGGTGTCAGTAGCCTCCTGATTTAGTTCTATTGGAGCCTCAGCTCATCAGTTAACTTCAACCATGTCTGATCCTTCATTAGTAAAATGAGAGATAACCTATCTGACAACCAGAGAAAGAGGAACAAAGTTTGCCAAGCATTTAAAATATCTACAGGGTGATTTGAAGAGAAAAAGATAATACTCCATTTGGATTTTTCTTTGATGACATGGTGGATTGTCCTGGTGACATAATTTATAGGCCCCTTTCTTTGTCCACAGAGGGCTTTCAGCACCTGGCTCTGTGTTTCTCTGGAACTATACTAATTTTCAGCACATATCAGGCACTGACCATGACCTAGACACAAGATCAAGTGAGTCCAGATTAGACTATTAAAACTTCCTTGTTTTTCTGATAAATACCCCAACACGTGAATATTTTAAAAGAAAAACATAAAAAAAGGTGTCTTTAAAGTAAAATGACATTTTGAAAGCTTTACCCAAGAATTCTTGCAGATAGACACTGAATGTGAGTAAGGTGAGCTGTACTTCTGTAATTTATAAAGTATCAGTGGAAAAATAGCTACTTCTATATATCTCCATATACCTACATATACTTATACATAAATATATATTGCAACTACAAAAAAGGAAGATCTTAGAGAGAAAGTCAGGTACATAAGTTCCAAAATATAGAGTCATTGAGTGAAAGAGTGCAAAAAATTCTAGAAGTTTCTAATTAAGTTTTGACAGTAGACGTTGCCTTTGCCTGAAGCAAGAAGCCCAACTGTTTTATAGGAGAGTCTTTGCCCCCTGGCAATACAGCTGCCAATGTGTGTCTTAAGCTACTTTGAAGGGCTATATCTTTTGGTTGTCTGTGGTTTGAACAAAATATTTTCTGGAGTTATTAATTCATGTGACACCACATTTACTTCTTGTATTGTTTGTTTATTCAAAAACTGGACCTAGCATTAAAATGTGATGGTTTTTATTTCTTGATGCATTAAGTTTAATTGGAGCACAGGACTTTCATTTTGGGGTTTTGGTATTTCAAAAAAAAATCATTGGTCTTTAAACTGAAAGATGTGATGGAGTATTAAATTTGATGAATCAGAGCAAGTGTCTGTGTTTGTTAGCTTTTATAGACCACATTAAAGTGTTCATTAATAAAGTCACAGTACATTGCCTTGAGTAGGTCCTAAAAGGTTAACAACTTGATGCAGGCTGGTGTTCCAAAGCTTCACTGTTTGAGAGTGGCACATGTGGAACTTACTTCACTTTGACATTGGAATTCAAAAGAGAGATTTTATTTTCTATCTCAAAGACTAGGAATCTCGTGGTCCTCCTTCTCTTTTCGTTTTCATCTTCTTTTTTCCCTCTTTCAATCACCTCCCCAAATCTTGGTCATTCAGGTGTATGTGGTTTAAAGACAGTGGCTTGTTGGCTGCAGGATGAGTCCAGAGGGGCTGTGGTATCACAGGAGAATGTCACCCTCCCTCCTGGCTGCTCCTACAGTGACCTTAGAGCAGAAGGAAGCTGACTTGATTCTGAATCATCCATTTTGGAACAGGAGTTGTTATTCAAGAAGTATATGGTAAATTATTTGACTTTCTTTTCCTCAGAGGCTCTGTTTTGGAAGACGAGACAGAAATATTTGCAATCTGCAAGCAAGAATAACTTATTGAACTTATTACAATATCGTTTATCCAGAGGATACCTGACATGTATTTGTTGACTGATGATAACCACCAGATTCAGGGGTCAGGGACCCACATCCTCCTATTCTGTAGCTAGGAGCATTTGGAGTAATTGTTAAGTTTTTTGAGTAAAATTTTACTTTATATTGTTAGAAACAGCATCAGATTAAACCAAGTTAAAATTGTGTGGCTGATCTATAAAAATTATGTCAAATTTCAGTTCCTTAATATTAAGGACAGGCCCTAGAGCCATTTCAGGCATATTCATGCAATTTGTTTTTCTCAAAAGTAACCTTTTTTTTCTTTTTCTTTTCCCTTCATTTTTTTAAGTGAGAGGAGGGGACATAGACAGACTCCCATAGGTACTCAACCAAGATTCACCCAGCAAGCTTTCTATAGGGAGATGCTCTGCCCATCTAGGGATGTTGCTCAGCAACTGAGCTATTTTTGGCACCTGAGGCAGAGGCTCCAGGAGCTATCCTCAGGTGTTGGGGCCAACTCCCTTGAACCAAACAAGCCATGACTGTGGGAGAGGAAAAGGGGGCAGTTGTGGGGTGGATAAGCAGGTGGTCATTTCTTCTATGTGCTCTGACCAGGAATTGAACCCAGGACATCCACATTCCCAGCTGATGCAATGAGTCAACTGGCCAGGGCTTTTTTTCTTTTTCTTTTTAGCGAGCAAGAGAGATAGAGGGAGAGAGAGACAGACAGGGACAGCCAGACAGGAAGAAAGAGAGATGAGAGGCATCAACTCCTAGTTGCAGTACCTCAGTTATTCACTGATTGCTTTCTCATATGTGCCTTGACTGGTGGGTTCCAGCTTAGCCAATAACTCCTTGCTCAAGCCAGCGACCTTGAGCTTCAAGCCAACAACCATGGGGTCATGTCTATGATCCCATGCTCAAGCTAGTGAGCCCATGCTCAAGCTGGCGACCTTGAGGATTTTGAACCTGGGTCCTCAGCATCCCAGGTCCTGATGCATTATCCACTGCATCATAACCTGGTCAGGCAGAAGTAAATCTTTCTTGACAAAGTTATATGTGATGCTACTTCTTAAAAAAAAGGACTTGTGCACTGCTTTGATTCTATTGGGAATTGTTGGTAAAATAAATGACTCAAATTAGTTTTGTGTGGGAGACCATTCAAAACAGTTACATGAGGTTGCTGGGCTGATCTGTAGTGGTTTCACCATTTTCTGACCAACTAGAACCTGCTGGAGTGTATGGATGATAATTCTGGTGTTAGCTTCTGTGGAGAGAAAAATAATAATTCATACAAAAGAGGCCACCAAGGGTTATATGGTTGCAATTGTTTCTAGGCTAAAACAACTTTGTATCTGTTTATTATTGTCAGTATCTTGTTATATTGTTCTTTCAGAATCAATAAAAGCTAAATCCCCTCTATGATTTTACTACTAAACTCTCCTGGAAGGATGTTTCCTATGGAGAGTCAGGAATGCCAAAACAGGGAAGGATGCAGAACTGATGATGAGTCAAAATTAAATCACTTAATTGAACAAACCTCTTGTGAGAGGAAGCTGCTGCATTAATGTAAAGCATATGAAAAGATTTTTATATTTTATTTTAATGTGTGAGGTAATTTTTTTCTTTAGAGAAACGAACAAACACATTGTGTGGATATTTTTCTTTTGATTAAGAAAGGCTATTTTATCAGGAAATTTATTACTTTCAACATCTCCACACTTCTACAAGTTTCTAACTGCCAGTCATTGTCATGTAAGATTCAATGTAACCTACTTAATAAGAGTGTTTATATTTAATGAAAAGGTAGTTTATTAAAAACTAGTTTAACAAACACAGTTGTTTGCATGCTTTCTCTCCTTCATATCACATCACTCATTTATATCTATATAAAGCATGAGTGCAAGAGACAATATTCGAGTGTCTAATGAATCACAGTGAATGGTGTCCAAAGAAATAATCACCTCCTTTAGGGCTGAGGGCTGAGCCCACTGCCCTGTTAAATCTGTGGTGTGCTGGTAAATATGTAACAACCAGTATATACCTGGAGTGGTAGAAAAAGGAAGAATTTGCCAGTGTCCAATGGCTAATTTGGAGGTACCAGACTTGAGTTGGGAAGAAATATCCATGATTGACTCTCATCAGCCACTTACAAGTTGGCTTCAGCACATTCTATAGACTAGGGGTAGTCAACCTTTTTATACCTACTGCCCACGTTTGTATCTCTGTTAGTAAAATTTTCTAACCGCCCACTGGTTCCACAGTAATGGTGATTTATAAAGTAGAGAAGTAACTTTACTTTATAAAACTTATAAAGCAGAGTTATAGCAAGTTAAAGCATATAATAATAATTACTTCATGTCGGATTTTCGCTAAATTTGGCAGAATAAATCTTTATAAAACAACTTACTATAGTTAAATCTATCTTTTTATTTATACTTCGGTTGCTCCGCTACTGCCCACCATGAAAGCTGGAATGCCCACTAGTGGGCGGTAGGGACCAGGTTGACTACCACTGCTGTAGATCCTCCAAGTTAGATATTGTGATTCAGTGAATATCTAACAGATTGGAAAAAGAGAGCTCCATTTGTTTAAGTTTTTTTTTTTTTTTTTACCCAGAAGCTATGAAAACAATTGTATCTAAGGCCCCCATGTATCAATATGTGCTAACTTTATCCAAGCATTGCAAATAACCACACATAGGTATCTGTTTCCAGAAGCTCTTGGCCAAAACCGCTTTGTTTAACAGGATGTTGTAGGAGGGAAAATCTCTATGTGACAAAAAAACAGAATGCGGGAGTATAATGAATGATGTAACTTGGAATTCAAAATGTTTATTTTTTAAGAGATGGCTTCTTTATTGGAATCTGAGTCTCTGTAGAGTGAGGCAGCTTTGAAAGACCCATTCATAGTGTCAATAAAAAATGGGGAGGGTCAGCTAGTGAAATCTCTCAATTTTCCATACTGAAAAAGGGGAATACAGTCCATCATACAGGGTGCGTTAAAGAAAATTTTGTAGAATAAAATGTACCATTTGCAGCTGTTTAGGAGGAATGCCTGCAATGCGAACAGCCCAGTTTTGAAGATAATGAATTTACACCTTGCAGGAAGCCAAATATATATAATCACTTGGACCAGAATCTGTTAAGTATCATATTGCTTATTTCTCTGTTTCTTCCCCAACTCAGGTCATATCAAATATGAAAATCCCCCAGAGGTTGCCCAGGTAATCCTCGGTCATCCCAGGTGCAGCTGTGCAGAGCTTGACCTTGAGGGACAGATGACATCAGAGGAAATCCTTCATTCCTTGCTCTGGCCAAGGCTCAGCTTCTGACATTTCTGTTTACAGATGACAAAAGGCATTCATTGTAACTGCTTTCTGATACATGCTTGAAATGAAGTTGAACAATTAAAAGGGAAAAGAGGCAGAAACTTACTCATTGTGCTTTCTAAAGAATGAAATAAAATTTTTATGAGAGTAGATGGAAGGGAAATAGATGTTTTGAAATCTTTATGGCCTCCTCCCCCCACCCACCACACTGTATTTAATATTTATTTCATGTTAATTATAATTCTCTATTCATTCCAATACACATTTACGTATGTTCCATATTATAGATCCTTTTAAAAATAGACATTTTGGCCCTGGACGGTTGGCTCAGTGGTAGAGCATCAGCCTGGCATGCAGAAGTCCTGGGTTCAATACCCGGCCAGGGCACACAGGAGAGGTGCCCATCTGCTTCTCCACCCCTCCCCCTCTCCTTCCTCTCTGTCTCTCTCTTCCCCTCCCGCAGCCAAGGCTCCATTGGAGCAAAGATGGCCTGGGTGCTGGGGATGGCTTCATGGCCTCTCCCTCAGGTGCTAGAATGGATCTGGTCACAACATGGCGATGCCCCGGATGGGAAGAGCATCGCCCCCTGGTCGGCATGCCCGGTGGATCCTGGTCAGTCGCATGCGAGAGTCTGTCTGACTGCCTCCCCACTTCCAACTTCAGAAAAATACAAAAAAAAAAAATAGACATTTTAAATAAAGTGTTTCACACAAATTCCATTTTAGTTCTTTCTGATTTGAAGAGTTCTTGCAAGCCCAAATCCTCACTTAGTAAAATAATTGTTACTAGAATATAGTATATTTTTCATGGGTTCACCTCTAATTTTTTTCCTTTTTCAACTAGAATACTTCTTCAGATCTACATCTCTATAATGTTACCAAGATTCTTTGAAGTATTATCTGATTTCAGAACAAAGGCTTTAACCATTCTTCTTTAGGAGGCTTAAAATAATTCTGTATCTTTCTAATTTTAGTACTCCGTCTACCATGTACCCACTTCAGTCCTCCTCACCCAACATTAGTCCTGAAAAGTACAAGGCAAAATTTCTGAAATTTCAGCTGATCTGATTACACAGTGGCCATCCATGTGCTTGAAGTAAAAAACAAAACAAAACAATAGCTAACTAACATTTACTGAGAGGTTTAATGTCCCAGGCATTGTTCTAAATGCTTCCTGTGCATTCCTTGTGTAATCTTCACAATAACCTGGGGGAAATAGGTCATATTATTATTATCATCCCCATTTGCCAGATGAGGATAGGGCACACCAAAGTCACTGAAATTGTGTTAGGTGACAGGACACGTCAGTGGAGCCAGAATTCTAGTTCATATAGCGTGACTGGAGAGGCCACATTTCGTGCACTATCCACCATGTTGCATGGACCGGTCTCACAATTTGGAAAATTTTATTCAAGGCTGTTTGTGGGGTGGAAATAACATTGCACTAAGGGTCAGAAGATGGGTTCTTAATTGGATTTTTTTTTCTTAGTTGGATTTTGTCATTAATTAGTTGTGCAAACTTAGGCAAGTCAACCTTCCTGGAAAAAGCTAGGCAGAAATCCATTACATGAAGACCTTTTATAAGCAGCTTATTTATTTTTAAATAAATACTACAGCTCTCAGTGGGAAGCTATTTAAGCAGAGCCATTAAAAGCAGTATTGAATAGAGTCTAGGGGGTCAGACTATGTGATTGACATAGGGCTCCATGCAGGACTTCCTGGATTGAGTCTCTTCTCTGCCTCTTACCAGATGTGAGATGGTAGCAAATTAGTCAGCCTGCCAGAACCTCCGTTTCCTCATCTGTAAAATGCAGATAACAAAAGGTGTTTGCCTCAGAGGGTTGTAGAAAGGAGAGGAATAGTACACTTAAAGCATTTAGTGCAGCAGTTCATATGCTTCTTTGTATGACTCAATGAGGTAATTATTATGCCCATTATATGGATGAATAAACTGAGGCTTAGAGAAGTTAAATAACTTGTCTGAGGAAGTTTATCTTGTAAGTGATAGAATCAGAATTCTAAGCCAGGCAGATGAGTATTTAACCAATATAACCACCTTTCTCCCAGGACTAAGAGGTTACCTAATGTTATCTATTTCTTAAGCTAACAAACAAGTCTCTTTCCCACTATATCCTCCTCCTCTTCACAGTTTAGCAGCCAAAGGGTTCCCCTTTGTCAACGAACGCTAGCCAGAAGGTTTCCAGGTGGCGTCTCTATATGAACACCCTCTGCTTGGAAACCCTTTTTCATTTGCAGGTTTCTGAGAGAAGCAGACCTGAGGTGGGCCTACTAAAAATGAGGCTCTTTTGTAAAATGCTCCAGATTCCTAATTATCCCACACTGTCTCTTCACTGGTTCCTGCAAAAAACTTCCAGAATCCTGCCCCAACAGTAGACTCACAATCCATCCTTATTGGTCGGGGCCTGCCTCTGTTCTGATTGGTCAGTGCTACAAACACACAGACACACACACCACCACCACCACCACCACCACCACCATCACCAGCACCGGGCATTAGTTTCCTTTTCTGGAAAACAAAGACGCTTAACCAAAATGCCCTCCCAAGACTCCTTCTAAGTTCCAAGTGCCGCAGGTTCAGTCAGCAGCCGCCTCCCCAGACCTATCCCACTTGCCACATGTCCACATAGAGAAATTTGTTTTACTAGGGGCCAGTTTCCAATTTAGCACACAATATTGAGAATTAAGTTTCACAAAGCAATTGCTGGTAGGAACAGCCTTCGGATACATTGAAATTTGCCTGTGTCAAACGTAAAGTGACTAGGAAAATTAAATGCTGTGCCCAGGACAACAGAACATGGGCAGACAGGAATAATGGCTGTCTGTAGGACGCATGTTGGAACACAAGGAAAATAGTGCCCGTATTTCACTGTATGGTACATGTGTATTCATCAGAGGCTTCAGAACTCTAACTTTTGAATTACTGGGCATCAATTAGAGAAGAATGCAAAGCCATTTGTGACTTGTAGTGGTTGAATCGATTTCTCTAAAAATGCTTTCTGGGTTTTTTTTTTGGGGGGGGGGGTTGGCTCAATTGATAGTTAGGATATGGAATTTTTAGAATATTAGGATTCTTATATTTTAATTCTTGCCTGGTTTCTCCAAGCACTTGAAGGCACGTTTTGACTACTTGGTTCGAACAGGCCTCTGTCTATTTCGTTTCCCCTTGGTCAAAGAACACTAGCGAGAAGGTTTCCAGGTGGCGTCTCTACATAAACACCCTCTGCCTGGAAACCCTTTTTAGTTTGCAGGTTTCTGAGAGAAGCAGACCTGAGGTGGGCCTACTAAAAATGAGGCTTTTTTTGTAAAATGCTCCAGATTCCTAATTATCTCACACTGTCTCTTCAGCGCCGAACATTCAGCACTGGGGCAAAAACCAGAAAGCTGAACTGTTTCTCTGTGAGGTGGGTCTGTGTCCAGAAGGAGCAATGCCCAGGTTCCCCACCCCACCCCCCATGACCCATGTAATTTACTTTTTGTTGTTGTTTTAAGTGGGAGGAGGGAAGATAGTGAGACAGACTCCTGCATGCACCTGGACCCAGCTCCAACTGGCAATCCTATCTGGGACCAATGCTCAAATCAGTCGAGCTATTTTAGCACCAGAAGCCAATGATCGAACCAACCGAGCTACTGACTGTGGGAGGGGAAGAGGGAAAGAAGGAACAGAGGGAGAGGGAGAGAAGCAGATAGTCGTTTCTCTTGTGTTCCCTGGCCGGGAATTGAAGCTGGGATGTCTATACGACAGACTAACACTCTTATCTACTGAGCCAACTGGCCAGGGCCATAATTTACTTCTAACTGAAGCTCCCTCCTTAACTCAACATTATCGTGTCTTTTGAGGAATCCTGCTCTTCCCTTTGTGCTGCGTATGCTGGCGCTGGTGGGGGGGTTAGGGGGGACAGCATCCAGAATGGGCTGTCTTGAGCACTTGCCCTTTGCGATGAACTAAAGAGTCTCATCTTGACTGAAGTTTTCTGGTTTTTAAACTTTGTCTTTAGTCTTGTGATGCTTGACAAAAATAGCAAAATAATACAGGTTGGTAAATAAATGTTGATACATGCTGTAAATACGGAAGCAGTTTTTCCCTGGAACTGATAATATAGGAAACTGTGCACTAATAGTATTTGACTTGCATTCGTAGGTGAGAGCCTTGAATCCTTCATTATGAGGCTCAATCTGATTTTTGTTTGTGACCAGCATGAATGCTGACCTCTGCCCTTTGAATGATCTTTCTGTCTCCCAGAAAGTTCATGAAAAGGTCACGGAGCTGCACTGACTTCCTCTGTGTGTGCGTGGACGTGTCTTTTCTATTGATCTGGGAAAAGACCTTGCTTTGTCCAGTCAGTGGCTTTCTTCACTTTATTTTTAATGGAAACCGGGTCAGTAATTATAGAACTTTTTTCCCCTGGAATTCACACCTGAGTAAGTGCAGAAAGCTAACCTCTTTTCATGCTGATTATTTAGTCTGTGTTTTACCTTGGCCATAACTCCCAATTAAATGCATTTCTTGAACCCTTAACAAAGCAAACTATGGCACTGACTGGCCACAAGTTCAAAGCAGGAGAGAGAAAGGAAAAAAACGGCTTAATAGCTAGAAATAAAAACACCAGTGCATTTTTCTTATGGATTCCTCATGTCACATTCATATCATGACTGGCTGAGTTTTCCCTTTAGATCATCTTGGCATGATCGAGGAGCAAAAATAAAAATGATTTCTGGTATATTCTTTAAGTGATTCCTTCTTTTGATGCTGCCTGTCAACGTAAAAGGGGTTATGCATCTCCAGAAACCTGCTCTACTGACACATCAGCAGTGTAGGCAGCGGTTTTCAAATCAGACTGCAGTAACGAGTACAGTTGGAGGATTCTAAATCTCCACTCGAAAACTATTGCCATTTATGAACAACAAAGATTATAGTGAAATGGTGAAAAATGCACTTGCGTCACATTTAGAATGATTATGGAGGGGGGCTATAACAATACTTTTCAAGACTGGTAAGCAATACGTATATTGATAACTCATGCTATTCATCTTGTAGATATACAGCGCTGGAAGTTCTCAGCTGCTAGCTGTTAGGTTAGCATTGAGAAGGAAAGATCCTGAGTTTGTCACTGCCGTATATCACTGCCGCTGTGCCCTTTGATTACACTGGAGCACCACCAGTCATTAATAACGGAGAAAGCTCTCTGTCTGGTATCCTGTACAGTCCTTTCCTAACACCTAGGCATCTTGGTGTTATAACAAAGGTAAATTAAAGACAAAGCTTGTTTATTTTATGGCCACACTTATAAATAAAGGTGGCCTTTTCAGAGCTGTTGAAGAAAACGTATTTTTTTTCCTTGTTCTATAAACTTGAAATGTTTTCCTAGTTTGCATTTGCTCAAGGGAACCCAGTCGTTAAGTCTCACTCAAACAAACAATATGAGCCCAATGTAATTATGGCTTCAATTCCATTACCATCATACTCTTTGGGGTACCGGAGGGTTATAAAGCACGCTGTCAACCCAGACAACTGTTATACAAACTTAAAAACCCAAGTGTGTCCATGAAGATTTCTTAAAATACATGACATAAATGGAATTTGCAAAACAGAACGCTTTCCAATGTGAAAAAAACATATACCAGCGTCAGATTTGATGCTCATGGAATGTATAGCTTTGAAAGGTTGATGATGTTCATACCAGTTTTCCTGGCAGTGGCGCTTTCTCACTGAAAGTCACCCCAAGGTTGACTAATTGCTGGGAAGCTTGATTCACATTAAACCAACTCAAAAGAAATGGATCTATAAATGTCAACTTCCTATGTGAAACATTGCAAGTTTTTAAAGGTGAGTATAATAATCATGCTCTGTCAGTTTTATCTTTATTTCATTTCTACGGACAGTGAAATCAGAACTTTCGTTTCTTGCCTAAACTATTGCAATAGTCTCTTCTGGGTTTTTTTTTTGTTTTTTTTTCTGTAGTCCAGCTACTGTAATTTAGAGTTTTCCAAGTATAAGATTTGCATAGTTCATTAGTGGGTGGTGAACTCAATTTAGGGTTCCCACATATGTTTTTTAAAAAGAGAAAAAAGAGAACAGAATGGAATGAAACATTGCAGCACACTGCACGTGCAAAGACAGGGGCTGCTGCCTGGAGCTCTTCTTCAGGTGTACGTAATCTTACTCTCATTGGTTCCAGATGTACTTCTTCTTAAAGTCCTGGTTAGAAAAGTTTTAAAACCTGCTTTAATCCATGTTTTCTAAAATAAAAGATGCTTCTAGGCAGTTTGGGCTCAGAACATGGGCTCATGCAGTGACGACGTTACTGCCTTTTCTGTTCTTCATCCAGCCCGTGTGACTGGGACGGGAACGAAGTCTCGCGATAGGGCTTGTATCCTTAACACCCGTCTGATGCTTTATAAACTCTTTCTGTTTTGGCTTTTAACAAAATTAGAAGAGTCTTCAGACTCAACACCTTTGATTTAAAAAGCGAATCAAATTCTATAATATAGTTTTGTTAATATGCTTCCATTGTATTCATTTTTAAAGCCAGTGATACTGACTTTCCATTTACGCTTGGGATGGAAAGTTTACTTTTAAATAATTTATATAAAAAAGCAGTTTAAATATTTAAAGAAAATATGTTAAGAAATTTAGAATCCAGAAGGTAAATGGTTAGGGCAAAAATGTGATTGGTACATGCAAATTATTAAAGTTTTTACTGAAGGTGGGACAATCCTACTAATCAACTTTTAAAGCTACTGAGAGAATTATCTTTTAAAAATACAAATCAAATTCCATCATTGCCTTTACATATAATCGCTCTGCAATGTGTACAGGATCTGACACCTGCCTCGTTTTCAACTCATCCGAGGCTCCAAAGCCAACAGCTGTGCAGAGGTGGGACTAGGATCCAGAGCCAAGGCTATCCGCCCCCCAAAGCCTGCCCTCAGCCACCAAACTTCTTACTAAGGATGAGTCAGTTGTCTTTCTGCTCTTGAGGGAGAGTGGGATTGGCTTTGAGAATCCACTTCCCTTGGCCCTGCCCCACCAGTCCCAGCTGCACCTGTGTCTGGTGAGAGCAGTCTCACCTCTGCCCCATCACAGCTCTGTTTCCCAGGTCTCCTTAGCACTCTGCCGCTCTGGCTCCTGGCCCTTAAGTAGTTTCCCAAACTTGATTCTGCCCCACTGGCCTGACCACAGGCTTCCGTGATGACTGCCTGGTTCATGAAGGTGGCCTCACATCCTGGTTAAGCACAGGCCTCTGCTGCCAGGCTGTTTAGCTGTATAACTCAGGTAGTTGACTTCAGACAAGTTACTTAACCTCTCTATCTCCTCTAGAGTAAATGAATCATTTAAAAAATGTTTAGAATCATGCCTGGCCTATAGTGAATATTATGAGCTTTTATTAAAGTGCCAACCCTCTGGATCATTTTGCTCAGTCAAATCCCAGTAAGTCCTTACTTCTTTTAGATGTCCTAGAGAGTATGTCACCCACTCGATATCTTTGTCAGAACACGGACTATCTTCTGATATGTTTCCATTTCTTTCATTCTTAGATAATCCTTATTTTGGGGCTGGTACTGTGCTGTGTGCAACAGGACAAGAACAGATGAATAATGCAGGCTTTGTCCTCAAAGAGCTTAAGGTTGATCAAAAAGAAAAGACAAAAAAATTGTCTTCACCATGTAGCATGCTGGGAGTCCCCAGTAGCAAAAGAAGAACAACTTGAATGAAGCATGTGGGATAGGGTAGGCACTGAGGGGGCCGTGGGAGGCCAAAGGCCGGCCCCTTCCTGGGAGAAGTCAGCTGTTTCATCTGCCCAGTGCCAGAGGCATGGTGAACTCAGATATGATCTGGGCAAGGTTGCGGTCCAGCAGACTGAGTAAACGGGGTGGGACAGGCATGGCAGCAGGGACTCTTAGGGGGCAGGTCTTGGGTCAGGTGTGATGCTTCAGGGTTCATTACAGAGGTCTGCTGAGGTCAGGGAAAGGCCAGTGTTCACCCTGCATCCCTCCTGCTTATTGGTTAGTGTGGTGGTTAATTTTATATTTTATGTGTCAATTTGATAAGGCCACAGGATGCCCAGATTCTGGTTAAACATTATTTCTGAATGTGTCTGTGAGGGTGTTTCCAGAAGATATTAGTGTTTGAATTGGTAAACTGAGTAAAGCAGATTGCCCTCCTTAATCGGGACGGGCCTCATTCAATCTACAGAAGGACTAAATAGAGGAAAAAGGGGGAAGAAGGGAGAGAAATCACCTTCTCTTCCTGATTGTTGAACTGGGCCGTCAGCCTTCTGCCTTCAGATTTGAATTTGTGCCATTGACCCTCCGGTTCTCAAGCCTTCAGGGCCACACTAGAACTTACACTATCAGTACTTCTGGGTCTCAGGCCTTTGGACTCAAACCAGAACTATACCATTGGCTTTCCTGAGTTGCCACTTTACAGAAGGCAGATTGTGAGACTTCTCAGCCTTCATAATTATGTGAGTTAATTCCTTACAATAAATCTCGTGTGTGTGTGTGTGTGTGTGTGTGTGTGTGTGTGTGTGTGTGTATCTGTCTCTTATTGGTTCTGTTTCTCCGGAGGGCCCTGACCAATACAGTTAGTGTTCTGCCTGCTTGGTGCCCATACTGTTGTGAAGGTAGTAGCAGGAAGTAAAGAAAGGGTCCTATTCCATCAGCAGTCAACCCTGGGCTGTGATCCTTACAAAACCCTGAGGAGAAACCAAATAGCAAAGGAGAGGGTCCTTCAGAGAACCAGCCACAAACAATGGAATTTGAGTGAAGAGGCTGAATCTCTCACTCTGAGTTCTAACAAGATTTGGCCTACCAACTGGTGCTGGGTCTCCTTCTTGTCTCCGTATGTGAATGCGACCTGGTTCTTGTTGATCCTCAGTGTGGTCAAGCTGAGAAGCATAGAGCAGGTAAGGCCTTTGTGGTCCTATCAAGAAGAATCAATGTGTTCCTAAATAGGATGCATGGTACGATTCTAGATGAGGGTGGTATAAGCTTTCCAAACCCAAAGGTCTTTTGCTTTAACAGTGATTTCTTCTTTGTTGCGGCAGAGAGAGAGCTAGGTCCAGTAGGACTGGCATGAATTCACACATGGAGATGGGATAGGAACACTAGTCCTGTGGACAGAAAGGAGGGAGCAAAGACAGCGGTGAGGAAACACAAGGTGAGGGTGAGCTCGGTTGGGGAGAACTTAGGTTCAGAACCTGGGGGAATTGGGCAGTACACTGACACTGCCTCTAGAGTTATATAAATGTTCTCATCCTGGAGGCCATGTTGGCCTGTTCCTAATCTCTAGGAAAAGTCACTGCTTAAGTATCTCTTTCCAACACCACTATTAGTAACCAAGACTCAGTGTGTCAGGGTCCCCACTGGAGAGAAAGTAGTGTGTTAATGGTGGGGACAGATATTAGGGAGGATTCTACTTTGAAAAGGTCATTACCCCACCCTGCCCTTCTATGACAATCAGTGAATTCTACTCCCAAGAGGAACAACCACTAGATCTTAGAGCTCAGTTTCAACCAATCATGAGACTTGCACTTCATGATCTCTAGGATCCCTCTGAGCTCAGCATCTAGGCCTCTGTTCACACACTTTATCATGCTGACAACGTCATCTCCAAGAACACAATGCTTAAAAGAGTTAGAAGTATTTTGACTTAAGAAGAGCAGTTATTAGTTTTTCTATTTCACAATAGAATATTAGTATTATCTACCTTGGGGATGAATTCTAAATCATTGCAATAACTGTTTATCACATACTTACCATGGACAAGGAAGGCAACGTGCAAGGGAGCATGAGACATAAATGAGCATGATAGAGTAGTCCCTTACCTCAAGGAACTCACAATCTAGTGGGCACTTAAACATACCAATAAGGAAGGCAATGTAATGTAATGGTTGAGAGGGTAGACTCTAGACAGTGGCATTCTGCTAAATGTTTAACAACTGGTGATCTGGAACAAAAGGAAGGCTGTACTGGTTCCTAAGTCATGATAATTTCCATGGTGTTTATACTCTCAGTATACCTTATTTTAAGCTACCAACATGATATCCCTGAGTGCAGAATCATAAATAGATACTAACAATGGGCTCTCTCCAGCTGATATGTACGAGCTGGCTCCAGCACACCACTGGCTCTATAGATAATCTATCTAGTCTTGAGTCTCTTCTGTGGCATGCACTAACTTCAGTGCTGATTTTAAAACTCTCGTAGGCTTCAGTGTCTTCATTGGGAAAATGGGATGATAGTAGCACTCATCTCATGGAGTTAGTTGAGGGTTCCATAAGAAAAGCCATGTAAAGCATGTAAAGCATTTAGAACAGTGTCTTGTGCATGATCTCACTAAATGTAAATGGTACTTACTGTAATTAGATACAAAGAACATGGAGAGATGGCTTCCATGTGGGGGAGTCTAGGATTTAAGAAGGAGGTCAAATTTTTCTACAGGTAGGGCTGGTAGGGATTGTGGAAGAGGAACCTCAAAAGTTGAGGACAACATGGCAAAGGTAGGCAGGTAAGAATGTACTAGTCAATTTTTGAAAATGCCATAAAATTCAGTTTGACTGGAACATAGGTTACTTATATAGGGACAGGGAGATGATATGCTTAGGAATACAGCTGCACCATGTTATAGGGTCTCGAATGCCAGAAGAACAGACTTAACCGTAGGGGGCAGTGGAAGCCACTGACTAACTGAATATTTGAACACAGCAGAGTGATGTACGGCCTGGGATTCCTACTGAAACTCTAAACTAAGGTAACACGAATGTCCACGTAAAATGAGGTGACTATTTCAAATCACCATTTGGAAATATATGTTTATTCTGTCATTAAAAACAAGTATTGCCTTGGCCAGATAGCTCAGTTGGTTAGAGCATCATCCTGATATGCAAAGGTTGCTGGTTAGATCCCCACTCAGGGCACATACAGAAACAGATTGATGTTCCAGTCTGTCTGTCTCTCTACTTTCTTTTCTCTCTAAAATCAATAAAAAATTTAAAAATACTATTAAAAAAACAAAACATTTCCAACTGGTTCTTTTTCAAAAAATTAAAAATGGATCTGCCTTTTTACCCAGCCATCCCACTTTTAGGAATATATTCCAAGAACACCATATCACCGACTGAAAAAAAGAAATGCACCCCCATGCTTATGGCAGCATTGTTCACAATAGCGAACATCTGGAAACAGCCCAGCTGTCTGTCAGTGGACGAGTGGATTAAAAAGCTGTGGTACATATATACAATGGAATACTATGGGGCCATGAAAAAGAAGGAAATATTACCTTTTCAACAACATGGATAGACCCGGAAACGATTATGTTAAGTGAAATAAGCCAGGCAGAGAAAGAAAAATATCATATGACCTCACTCATTTGAAGAATCCAATGAACAATGAGAACTGAGGAACGGAATTGAGACAGAGGAGGGATCAAAGGGAACAGAGGGTTTCCTTTAAAGAAGAATGGAGGTAAGTTTATTACCAGAAGACTCAATAAGTATAAGGTTTCCTTTAAAGAAGAATGGTGGGGGGGGGGGGGGAAGAAAACAATGAACCACAGAGTGCTATATGGTTCTTTACTAGCAAACTCTAGACTTCTATATCAGACCAGAGGTATATTATTATTATTATTATTATTATTTGTATTTTTCTGAAGCTGGAAACGGGGAGACACAGTCAGACAGACTCCCACATGCGCCCGACCGGGATCCACCCGGCACGCCCACCAGGGGGCGATGCTCTGCCCCTCCGGGGCGTCCCTCTGCCGCAACTAGAGCCACTCTAGCTCCTGGGGCAGAGGCCAAGGATCCATGGAGCCTCGCTGCGGGAGGGGAAGAGAGAGACAGAGAGGAAGGAGAGGGGGAGGGGTGGAGAGGCAGATGGGCGCCTCTCCTGTATGCCCTGGCCAGGAATCGAACCCGGGACCTCTGCATGCCAGGCCGACGCTCTACCACTGAGCCAACCGTATATTATTAATTCAATAAACATTGTTGCTGCCTACCATGTGCTAGGCACACATTACAGAATCAGCTTAGTGGTAGCACAAGAAATGGGGGTGGAGGTAAGTTTATTACCAGGAGACTCCATAAGGTTTCCTTTAAAGAAGAATGGTGGGGGGGAAAAGGAAACAGTGGTGAACACAGCTCCTATCATCTCCGGAAGTCAGTGTCCATAGATGCCGGTGTGGAACCTGTTGATGTGGGCGCTATAGGGAGGGGGGAAAGGGAGATGTTGAGGGGAATATGGGGGAGGGGGAAGATGCATTTGGGGCGACCTTAGAATCTATGTAAACAATTAATTAAATAAATAAATGTCTTGATTCAGAAAAATAAAGATAATTTTTTTCCTCTCAAAAAAACAAAACAAATATGACTGGCTCCAGCCAATTCTGGCACATAATGAAAGACATTAATGCTGATTCTTGTGCTCCATTTCATGTTCAGTGTTGCATCAGAAAACACAATAGGGCCAATGAGCATTTTCTGTAATCTTGAATTTACATCAATGCAATTTCATACCTGGTGGATGTTACAGAGATATATGGTCTCACTGAGTGGGGTCTGCAGTTCACAGAATCACTAATACAAAATAAATTGCTGACCTTTAAAAATGACTTGCAAATAGAACTCCCTCAAATATTATAGGGTAAAAGAAGAGTATTACTTTCTACAAAGCTGATGAGGGAACAATTACTCAGATGGTATTGGTTTCCAGAATGTCACCTCTTTAGAAAACATTTTATTTCAAGATGGTTCATTTGCTCTGGATCTAATTTCTATCATTTCAGGGTTTGATTTATAAACAATATGCAAAGATCCAAGTTTTAGCAGTTTAGAAAGTTCCCTAAATCACACTAGTTTTGAAATAGGCGTAATGTTTGTGCATTGCTTAGCAGTTTAAAAACTATAAGCATACACATTTTCTCATCTCATCCTTACAGCAGCCCTGTGAGATGGAAATCGTAGACAGGAATTTAGAGTTGAAAGGGACTCGATCCTCATTCTTTGTTAGTGTAGTCAACAAATATTTGTTATATGTGTATTTGATGGAAACTGTGCCAGAATTACTCATGGTGAATAAGAGAGAGAAGATTCCTGTTCTCAAGAAATTTATATTCTCAATGGGAGGCAGATGATAGACAAAAAAATGAATTATCAAGATAATTAAAGATTATGGTATGTGCTCTAAAGGGAACAGGCAGGATTCTGTGATAAAGAGAGTTTGCATGGAAAATCATACTTTAGATGTCAGTGACATTTAAACTGATGCTTGAACAATCAGAAGGAGGCAGTCTCAGAAGACCTCGGGCCAGAGCCCTCCAGGAGGAGAGAAGAACAAGTGCAAAGGTCAGCAGTGTGCTTGACGTGGACAAGGGAACAAAGGAGGCCAGTGCAGCAGGGCGAAGGGAGCGAAGGGAGTGGTGGAACATGAAGCAGGAGCCATAGACAAGGACCAGCTCCTGCGGACTTCGGATCTCAACCCAAGCCACTGAAGGTTTTTAAGCGGCGGAGAGAGATGCTTTTGCTGGGATGAGAATGGACTCGCAGAGGTTCCAAGAGTGCAGGAGTGAGGCCAGTTAAAAGGCTGGAGCCCAGACAGAGAAAATACAACATAGCTGGTAGCAAAATCAGTTCCAGAACCCAGGTTTTCCATTTCAAGGTCCAGAGTTCTTGTCACTTTGCAAATAAAAAAAATGTCCATGGAACTTTTATTACTGTTTATACAGGACCATCTGGAAAATTTATCATCTTCCCGGTCTTCAGAAAAAAATATTATTGTAGAGAGTTTTTCATTGTGTGTGTGTGAGAGAGAGAAAACTCGAAAGCAGTCTTCCAGTCTTCCTGTAGTCTATAACTTATGTCAACAAACACATATTGTAGAGTCATAGGGTATATGGGTGCAGTAGCACACCTTGTGTCTACCTGATCTACATTATTTTTTTCCCTCCTTGCCCATAGAGCCCTTATTTTGTTCATAGTGGCATTGTGCCCAGACAACCGCTCTGTTATCTAGTCTCCTTTGCAGTTAAGAGTAATCTAGTTTGACCAAGTAAAATTTTGCAGAGGATTATTGGGACAGTTTTTGTTTCCCGATGAAGACCCCACTTCTTCCTACATCTCTGTCATTTTCTCTATCTTATGTGAAGCCATGAGGATGAAAGCCATGGGTTAAGATAGCAGAGCAGAAACCTGGAAGGAGCCTGGTCCTTTATGGTTTAGAGGCTGCCTGCACCACTGTGCACATTACTCATGAACTTTATGGCATGTGAGAAAATACTGGTAAAGCCATTGTCTTTGGATTTTTGTTTAAATGCAACTCAACACATCTGAACTAACCCGCTGGCCTAGAGCGAGAAAAAGATAAATGAACACACAGTGCCTACAGGCCATGGAAACAGCTCATGAAAATACGAGGTGGGGTCTTAAGTAAGTACTAGAGTCAGGTGAAGTAAGAGTGGAGGATTTTCCTTAACAAAGGAGGTGCTTTTCTAAATACAGAAATAGAGTACTTTCTTCAGGAGGAATTAAGCCATTTGATTTTATAATCAAGTTACCTACCCATAAAAGTGCAAAAAATCAAAAAGACCTGAGACTATGGACTTTTAAATTACACCAAGAGAGGGAGCTCTGGAGGGTGTCCGATCAACCTGCAATCAATCAGCTGCAAATTAACTTGAAGAGGTGTCAAGAAGTCTAGGCAAGTTACAGGCCTCCTCTGCAGGTTGTAAACCTTGGAAGGTTACATCCAGAGTCAGCTCCCAGAACATCTTCCTTCCAGGCTTCTCATGCCCAAGACGGTGATGGGTCTCTCTGAAGGTCACCCCTTCTTAATCTGGGCATCTCCATGGCTAACCAAGGCAGTTGTAAATGAGTGCTTTCTGTGTCATTTCTTTTTATGATTACCTGAAAAAACTGTCTAGTCCCATTTGAGTCTTTTGACAGCTTATTCAAAGGCACTATACAGGTCAAGGTGCAAAGAATGTATTCATGTCCTCATTTCCCCACATTTGAGTTGCTCTTAGAATACATATTTTCTCTTTATACACACACACACACACACACACACACACACACACACGACTAAAAACTTGAGGGCAAAGTCTATTTGTAATGATTACTATGTAATTTCAAGGCCCAGTACAGCATGAGTACTATGTGTTACTCCATAAGTATTTATTGTCTATCTGACTCATAGACTCAGATGGAGTTCTTGCACCTTCTATTGGAAAAGCTTGATAGCAGGTTATTTAGTTTATAGAGATAAGAGGATCCCCAGGTTCTTCATTTCCATAAAAGTTCCCCAAATGCATGACCACTGAATACTGTTCAGGAGATCAAGTCTAACCCTAGACTAAATTGAGAAATACAAATGGGTGTTATTTGCTAAAAACATGGAAAAGCATTTTCACCTTCTAGGTTCCTTGTTCTTCTTGTGTTATCCTCCTGTCAATCCAGCCAAATATCCCACATTCTTTGCATTCTGATTTCAGTTTTTCTGGATTTCTTTTAGCTTGCAAAGTATCTGGGAAAATGAAACATTAGGAAGCCCACGAAGAAAGCCTGCCTATGATCATACTGATCCAACCCCACCGGCCGGAATGTTATTCTAAGAGATGAGCCACGAGGGTGGCGCAATTACTTTCCGAGGTGTTAGATGCTGAGTGATGGGAGCAACTTACACACTTCAGTCGTTACAATATCCCCTCTTAAGGGACTTACACTTTGGTATTAAAAACATTATTTGTATGAGATATAAAAACTCACATTTGGGGAATATAGTCACCAAGGTAATTGATTTTTCTTTAAAAAAAAATCCATTTTAACATATTTCCTGACGTGCCTTGGCTCCTTGTACAAATGTTGTCTCAGAATGCTGAAGTTATGGTTATTATGGCTCTGGGGTGGGGACTTGCAACGGTTTTCAAGCTGAGGGGGGAGGAGAGGACGAAGAGACCAGTCAGTTTGTTATTGGGCAGCAGGGATAAATACCTTTCAGAAATGCACAGCATCTTGAAAGTTTGGTTTCCCATCACCATTTATATTCCTGAGGAATAGACGTGTCTCTCAGTCTGCAGCAGTGTTTTGTGACATTTGGATTTACAGTGTTCAAGTTGAAGTCTCTAGCCCTTTGCAGTCTGTCAAAAACAGCTTCTTTGTCCATTTATTTTTGTCTTCCACACCCAGTCTGAATATCCTTTGTAAATTTATATTTGACAACCCTCGTATTTCAGTAGCTGGCTTCGGTTTCACAATCTACCTTGCTTGCTCAGTTACATTAGCTGAAACAACAAATTTAATCCATGATGTCAATAGTAAATTAGAGCAGAGAAGTAATATATGTCTGACATCATAAAGGTCAAGGCCATGGTTAAAACACTGCAAATTCTGCAGCCATTGTGTTTAAGTGAGTTGGTGGGCTCTTGCTAAACATTAACATTATGAAAATCAGATTAGCAGTAAAACCTGCATTTAGCTAATCTTATTTTTTTTATATCTTTTTTTTTTTCAAGTGAAAATTTTCTAAAAGAAGAAAGCTCTACTCTGTACTGCACTGTAGATTTTGCTCCCATGGACATTGGCTATGTAATTATATTTTATATTTGGTAGTGGATAAATAATTAAAACGAGAATTACTTTCCTGAAAAGATTCATTTAGAGCACACATTTTCTATTACCATAGCTCTTGAATGGGGGAGGGGACATCACCTCCTACCTACCTAAACTACCTTGCCATTAAAGTATCTAAATTACCTCGGTGAATTCTGAGCACAGAAGTAGTTGATGAATTGCTTTTGCATAAATGCACTTTCCCTTAGCTAGAATCTAATTTTATAAAACACACTTGCGTGTGAGCATACACACACACACACACACACACACACACTCACCAAGAGACACACATATACCCAAGCAACCACTGAACTCTCTCAAGAAGAAAAATTGAAGGCTTGAATTTTCTCTACATAATAAAGTTTTTTTTAACGTTGCCAGGAATATCAGCATCTCTGAGGAAAGCCCAAATGGTTTCATCTCCTGTAGCAAAGAGCAGTTCATGAATCATTGTTTCCATGCAAAAGTGTTTCATTCCTTTAACTGGTGCTATCTATTGTACTGACTGATTTTTTTTTAAGTATCAAAATTTTATTCTGGCTTAAACTCATTTATTAAAAGTAGGGGGGGATCTTCTGCAGAGTGAACCAGAAAGCCATTCTGTGGATGATAAGTGTCTGAGAATGCTAATCCTTTTGCAGTTATAATGTGTTTGAAGGGTCTGATCTGTCATAGGCGGCCCTAGCAACCAAAGAGGCTTCTTAAACAGCTGACAGCCCTCACTTGTCTCAGATGTATTTTCATTTGTTAATTAGAAGCATTTATTTTAGTTTCCACGTGTTCTTGCTGCATGTGTCAGATGTAGCAAAGGACGGCATATCTGAGTCCACAATATGATGTGGTGGAATCATGTGACGTTAGGTATGATCTCCCGGAAGAGTCATTTGTGTCAGTGAGAATGGAGAAAAAAATGTCTTCAGCCCCCACTGTGCCCAGTGACCCCCAGTGCTTTCTAGGACTGTTTTCCTATTGGACTGGAACAACGGCTCTGAAGAATGTGAAGAAGAAAAACAGACTGGGTGGAAAGGAAGTGGTCTCCAGTGAGGCAGAAGATGCCCAGCCTTTCCCTGAGTCAGTCTCCAATCCGCCCCCCACCCCATACTGCTCAGAGTTATGAGTTTGGCCCCAGGCCGGAGAGGAGAGAGTGTGGAGACTGAGGCGATGGAACTGCGCATTTCTAATCTAGTCTCTCTGCCTCATTTGCCATCGCTTACCACCAGCAAGCTGAAGAAACAGTCTTATCCCTCAAATTGACCTTGGGCTGCACGAATTCATGGCTCAAGTTCATGAAGCACTTTGAAGAAAGAAAATGACTCCTGTATATGAGGGTTTTGTAATTAATAACTATATATATATATTTGTTTGTTTCCATAATTTCTTTAATTGGGTAACTGATGCCCATAAACATACCCTAGAGAACATGAAAGGTATAATTCTCGCTTGCAAGGACCTTAAAATTGAAGATCATAACAAAAATCCATAACCCTCTAAGTATTCTCTCAGACTTTAATGCCTCTCAAGGTCACTGCTGCAAAGGGGGACGGAGCATGAGGAACAGGCTGTGTCGCTCACGATGACTGAGTTACAGTGCCTCATGGAGAGAACAGTGCGCCGGCAGCCTGGCCAGCGTGGCCCACACGGACTCACCTGTCCACGCGAGACTGTGAGTGTGGGCTGCTGGCCCTGCCTTACATCACCAGCCTGGGTTTATATTATTTGTCCTCAGATACACATAGATTCTCTCATTTTTGCTACAGAACAAAATATCCCACAAAACAGGGTTTAATCATTTCTGACAACATAGAGGTGTTGTGCTCTACTTTAATCCGAGAGTTACTTACTTTTTTTTTTTAATTTTATTTATTCATTTTAGAGAGGAGAGAGAGAGACAGAGAGGGAGAGAGAGAGAGACAGAGAGAAGGTGGGGAGGAGCTGGAAGCATCAACTCCCATATGTGCCTTGACCAGGCGAGCCCAAGGTTTCGAACCGGCGACCTCAGCATTTCCAGTTCGACGCTTTATCCACTGCGCCACCACAGGCCAGGCCGAGTTACTTACTTTTTTAGTGAATGAAGAAGGGAATTGTAGTTGGTATTATGATCTGCCTCTCTAACTGACTTCCCTTTCCTGATGATAGTGAATAGAAGCTTGGAGGATTCTGCCCTCTTAGTTTGGCCTAAAAGACATGAAATCTTGGCCTCTGGGTGATATGGCTGTTCCTCTAGCTAAATGTTGGCAATAACTAACAACTGTGGCATGTGTTCCACGTCCTAGGCATGTGCTTAGGGCTTCATGCAGAATCCCAGCTGGTATTTGCAATGGCTTTTTTTTTTCAATAGCAAGAGAGAGAGACAGACAAGGGCAGATAGGAAGGGAGAGAGATGAGAAGCATCATCTCATAGCTGTGGCATCTTAGTTGTTCATTGATTGCTTTTCCATATGTGCCTTGATTGAGGGGCTCCAGCCAAGCCAGTGACCCCTTGCTTAAGCCAGCAACCTTGGGCTTTAAGCCAGTGATCTTTGGGCTCAAGTCAGAGACCATGGAGTCCTGTCTATGATCCCACGCTCATGTCCTCAAGCTGGTGAACCTTCACTCAAGCTGGTGTGTGCCCAAGCCAGATGAGCCCATGCTCAAGCCAGTGACCTTGGGGTTTTGAACCTGGGTCCTCAATATCCCAGGGTGATGCTCTATCCTCTGCATCACCACCTGGTCAGGCAGCAGTAGCCCTTTGAGTAAGGTATTATTTTTTTTCTCTCATTTGATAAAAGAGAAGACTGGAACTTAGCCAGGCTAAGGTCTTTCACAGCTACACACACTATAGGTTGGTGGTTAGTCAATAGGCAAATTTCCTTTGGGTCAGATACCCGTCCCTGCTCTAAAAATCCATCCATTGGTCTTATCCTGACAGCCTCCAGACACCACGGTCCCAACCATGACCTGATCCTGCCTCATTGTGGATTCACACCACATATATCCCTTGCATGGATTATTCCCCTTCCTACTTCTCCCAGACCTAGAGTGACAACGCGCTTCCTTTAGAAACTGTAAAGCAGGAGCTTCCCGGGCTCACCTGTTACTGCTGCTCATGGCAAGGGAATGGGGAGCGTGAAGAATGATGGTTACCTACTCTGGGAATAAACCAACTCCTCATTATTCCATTAGCTATTTCCCATTTCCTGCTAAGCCTGACAGTTTATTAGCACTATTTAGGTTAATGTATGGCTGTGTTCTTTTATATATTTACTTTATATTCTCCACATGATGACATAGTTAGAAGTTCAGACCCTCTGTGGGGTGTTTTGAAGACAGAATTAGGTGAGTTGGAGAGGATAACGCTCCTGGCACCGGTAAGACCACCACTAATTCCGGCCTTTACGAGCACCTTTTCTCTAGAGGGCCGAGAGCATGATCCGTGGCCACTGGGGATCAAGCAAGTTTGAAACCTGATGCTGCATAAGCAAGACACATTCACCCTTGTTTCTCCACCATCCTATGCTGTGGGCAGACCTGTGGGCTTTATTGAAAGCAGCACTGGATGAGACCCCAACAGCCCCAATTTCCAGCCTCTACTATGTAGGGGTTCTGTGAAAACCAGAGAAAGCATGTGGGTGGCCTCTGTTAGGCTGTTCTGAGTATAAGGAAGGACTCACTCTTAAACAGAAAAGGCATTATTGCAAGGTCATTGCAATATTGGAACTGGGAGGGGGAAGCTGAGTCCCAGGGGACGGAGGGCACTCTAGGGCCATTTCTTCTGGCCTTTTCTCTGTGTGTGTCTGTGACATGCAAGTGACATGGTCTTGACCTCTTGGTGTCTGTTCTCAGTGGCCTTGCTGTCCCCCCAGCACCTCTGCTGCTCTCTCCACACTGACTGGCTTCTTTCTTTCCTGTCCTCTAGGGTTTAGAAAATGGGGGCCAAATAGTCTGGATATGTGCTTTTTTTGGCTACCTCAATGTTTAGACCAAATTTTGAATCTAAATGTTTTTTGGCAAAGTATGTATTATTGCCATGTGGTTGCAAATTTACACATTCACTTCATTCAGATGAAGTCATTTGAGTTTGTGGCCACTGCACTCGGCATATATTTTCTGTACTTCCTCGTACTTATTCATAATGTTTACTACCTCTTCACTTTAACTTCAGCTTCCTATGACTCCTCATGCCCTCGATTCCCATTCAAATAATGGGCTATGTAATATTTCTTTTTTCTTTCACTGCTAGCCTGCATTTGATTCATTTCTCTCCATTCACATTCTTGAGAAAGAGCTCTCCTGGACCACACTACAAACAGGTCAGCCCAAGGTACCTCTACTGACATGCTTATTTTAAGTGGTAAAGTGCTTTGTAACTTGTACAATGGTATACAAATGTAAGGTGTCCGTTATTGTTGTTATCTGTATATATTAGGGTCATAGTGATAAGTCTAACTATCAAAAAAATTCTCTCTCAAAAAAAAATTCTCTCCTGGCACACACAATGATTTATTGCTTTGGAGTTTATCCAAAGACCTTAGCTAAGAAATACAGCAGTTAAGCTATGGGCTACTTTTTTTTTTTTTTTTTTTTTTTTTTTTTTTACTAATGTGAATATACCCATGGGTCTTCTCTAAGTATCTATGGGGGAAGTTTCAAGATTCAGACAAATGGCTCAGATTCTTGGTTGGGTAGTATAGTCTGTAGGCATAGTCAAGGCACCCTGGAGAGACTGAGGCAGGAAGGAAGAGGTCATTTAGGAGTACCTTTAAAACAGTTTTATTTTTTGAAACTATGAAGCCATCAGTGATGAAAATTATTGGTGAATTTTATTTAGGCTTACCAATTTGAACTTTTCCTCATCTTTGATATACTTACCATCTCTTATACCACGGTAATTTACCTGTTTCACTGCGCTCCAACCTCTCCTGCCCATATAGGTGTTAATTACAAATATAACACAGCAGGTCTTGGTCCAGTGGCTCAGTAGATAAAGCATTCAGCCAGCATGCCAGAGGTTGCGGGTTCAAGCCCTGGTCAGAGCACACAGGGGCATATGAAAAGCAATCAATGAGTAGACAACTAAATGAAACAACAAGTTGATGCTTCTCTCTCTCCTTTCCCCTTTCTTTTTTCTCTCTCTCACTCTCTCTTGCTTTCTCTTCTCTATCAAATCAATTAAAAAATTTTAAAAAAGAAAAGAAAACACAGAAGACAACCTAAGAGGAATAAAAAGCCCTTCTATTTTCTGCAAGCTATAGGCACCTAAGCTGGTTGTCTCTCTCTGTGTCTTCTTTTACAAAGAAATAAAGACAACCATTATCAGAGAAGCCAAACTACTAGATTGAAATATTTTATAAATATTTAGACTTAACTAATAAAGTAGCATGTGTTTACAAAGAATACCATCTCAGAGATCTCATAAATAGAACTAATGTAGTTTGGTAATCAACCTTGGAAAGAACGCAAAAGCAAAGAAAACAATTAGACAAATGATTTCTTAGTCTAGCAGATGCAAGGTTTTGAAAGCCTATGATTCAGTTGAAGGTGTCTTTTACTTTCTACTAGGAACACAGGAAACCTGACAGGCTAGATCCTAGCCCATGTGCTGTTGTTGGCTTTGGTCCACTCCATAGGGATGTCATGAAGATAAAAAGATCACAGATGCAAAAATACATCAAGCATTTAGAAAGAGAAGGGCTATATATCTTCAATGTGTTATTAGCATTATCCCCATTACCTGTTCTATCAGGCCTTTTTCTTCAAGGATGCTGCAGCATAGACACATTGGTAAAAAAACACAATCAGTAAAAATAAACAACAAAAACAAGATGAACAAAGCAAACAGCAAAGCCCTGGAGTCAACCCAGTAGTTCCCAGCCAAGCATCCTCTGATGGGCGGGGATTCTGTCCTTGTGAAGGCTGCAGAAGGCTGAGCAAGGGGGCCAAATCATTGCGTTCACCCAGTTGTGTGTATGTGTGTGAGGGGTGGGGGGAGGGTGCCAAACAAACTTTTCTGGTACCCACAAAATGATTCAAAGAGCCCTAACCTGAGAAGAACTAGGTCTCCGTGGATGCTGAGAATTGTAAGGTGATACTGCTAACTGAGCTGTGGCAATGTCTTTGTGCCAATTTGATCCTCCTTCGTTTCCTTCCTCCCTCTTTTCCTTTTTTCTCTGTGTCTCCTCTCCTCTCCTTCCCTTTCTCCTTTCTTTTTATCATATCACAATCCTGTCTTTAGCTGAATTTGTCATCTATTAAGCTCTATTTTTTACATGACTTACTGCCCGCCTGGTGTCTTTACCTGGTGCAGTAGACTGAACATTCGTGTCCCCTCAAAACTTCTATATTGGAATCTAATACTCAGTGTGATGGTATTAGAGGTGGAGCTTTGGGGAGATGATCAGGTCAGGAGGGTGGGGCCCTCAAGAATGGGCTTTGTGCCCTTATGAAAGAGAGCCCCCTTACCCCTTCCATTACGTGAGGTTACAGTGAGAAGACAGCCTTCTATGAACTAGGAAGCCAGCTCTCATCAGACACTCAATCTGCCAGTGCCTTGATCTTGGACTTCCCAGCCTCCAGGACTATGAGAAATGAATGTTTGTTGTTTAAACCCCTCTTTATGGTATTTTTGTTATAGCAACCCAAAACTAAGACACTCCTCGAAAGTAGAGTCTGAGCCAAGAATTTGCATGCAGTGGGTGTCTTTGGAGGTCATTCCAGGGATCAGGGCTGAGAATCAGCATGAAATGGAAGGGGAGGAAAACCAGAAAATATGCCTATGGAGTTCATTCCTGCAGCAGGTAACTGGGGGTGAATCATAACAGAACCATCTGAGGCTATAGAATACTTATCAGAATTGCTTACAATGAAAAGCATGAACAATGAAATGTATTTATCCATCAGCTCTCATTCCCAGTTGATTAGGGGTTTCCAGCTGCTATTGTGTGTAACCTGAGCAATCTTCTCTGAGTGCCATTCCTAAGAATCTCAGAACAGAAAGGTGAGCTCTTTAAATGAGGTGCTTTTAGCAGAAGTGGCCCACAGAGCCTCTAGGCACATATGCTGCTGCAGTGGCTGGTCACAGATAAAGCCAGCAGGATATGAGGTGACCCCCAAGGGACTCTGAAATGCCAGGCCTTCCTTAGCCTGCTTTTTGTAATTGACTTACATTAATCTAATAGAGAAATTGATATTTATTCCTTTTAGATTTCATAGTATTGATTTTTACCCAGCAATTTCAACTAGAGAATATTTTAAATATTCTGCTTCCTTCACTTACAATTGTGCCAATCCTAGCCAGTTTCGACTGGCCAGTTAGGTGGTTCAGAGCTTTGAATGTGAAGTCAGCTGGCCTGGACTCAAATCCCAGCTCCACCACAAAGTAGTGGTATGACCTTGGAAAAGTTATTGAACTTTTTTTCATTTATAAATTGATGATAATTATGGTGCTTACATCACAGAATTATTGTCTAAAGATTAAGTGAAATAATGGTTGTAAAAAATTCAGCTCAATGCATGCATCATACAAAACAAGTACTTAAAATATAAACTATATTTTAAAATATGGTGTGTATAATTTCATACCTTCATTTACATAATTGCTAAAAGTATTGAATAGAAAAGTTTCAAACAAAAACCCAACAATTCTTCTGAACCTTCCCTTTAGTTTAACATCAACCCATGGAATCATAAAATATCAGTTTGTAGAGTCCAACCACTCATGCTTAAATTCATCTCAAAAGATGACTTCATTGCTTTGATAAATTAAACAAATGCTATCTACACCGTAGTGTTAGTCAAAGTGGGCCAGTGCTGGTCTGTCAACTATTACTGGTTGACAATAAGATATGCACAGAAATTGCATAAGTGGGTACAAATTTTTATAGCAATTTGACATTGCCTTGACATCCAAGTGCTGGTCAATGGACTCATTTCATTGAACAACATACAGATCAGATCAACTAAACTCATGAGATTAGTTTTATATAGTGAGCAGCAGGAACCATGTTAAATTGTCGTTATTTTAAAGTTGTCAGCTGCAACCCCAAAGTATATAAAACAGAATCCCTGTCTTTCATAAAAAGTTAATTTAAATTTAAGTATAAATTTACAGAATAAATAGTTAGAACTGGTTTCTGATGATGAGTTGAAAAATTTTGTATCACTTGCTTCATTTTGGAAAATGTAAAAAATAAATATCCTGTTTTGTCCTCATTCCCATGAAAACATCTCTGCAAGACTGGTTTCTCTATTTCACACATTAAAATATAGAAACAGCTTTAATACACATTTTCTGCTGTGAGTAGTATGTCATCCATCTACCTAAATTAAATAAATAAGAAACAAACTCATCCATCACATTAAAATTCAACATTGATATATAAATTGTTCATTAAAAGTGTGATCATAGGTGCTTAATAAGGGAATTTATTCCACTTAAAATTTCATGTTATGATTGAAGAATTATAAAAATTGAGTGTAAGAGAAATTTTCTCTATTATTTACTTCCATAGATGTTTTCAATGAATGTGTATATTTTTAAAAATTCAACTTTTTTTTCCTATGTTGTGTTTGATAATATTTGTTAGAAAGTAATTTAATGTCTGTTAAGCTTAATATAATGTTATTCAACCTGATATAAAAAAATCTAATGTCTATTCAATCAAGAGCAAGGGACAGGCCTTCAGGATGGTCAGAAGGCGAGGGCTTTGGAGGGTTCTGAGTGGGGGTGACCTGGCAGGACTAGTGGGAGCAGTGTGTGTCTGGGAAGGGCCAGGGGGAAGGGGGTGGGATGGAGACTGGAGGTGTGTGAGCAGGTGCAGAAGGGAGAGTAGGGAGAGGGGCAACTTTAAAATTAAGAAAAAAGGGCCCTGGCCGGTTGGCTCAGCGGTAGAGCGTCGGCCTGGCATGCGGGGGACCCGGGTTCAATTCCCGGCCAGGGCACACAGGAGAGGCGCCCATTTGCCTCTCCACCCCCCACCCCCTCCTTCCTCTCTGTCTCTCTCTTCCCCTCCCGCAGCCAAGGCTCCATTGGAGCAAAGATGGCCCGGGCGCTGGGGATGGCTCCTTGGCCTCTGCCCCAGGCGCTAGAGTGGCTCTGGTCGCAACAGAGCGACACCCCGGAGGGGCAGAGCATCGCCCCCTGGTGGGCAGAGTGTCGCCCCTGGTGGGCGTGCCGGGTGGATCCCAGTTGGGCGCATGCAGGAGTCTGTCTGACTGTCTCCCCGTTTCCAGCTTCAGAAAAGTACAAAAAAAAAAATTAAGAAAAAAGAAAACAAGGGCTTGTATTTTATATGCCTTTTTTATGGTTTTCTTTTTCCTGGTAATTTATTTTTATCAGTTTTACAAAGGTCACCATTCTCTCGAAAATTTTATAAAATTTGATCTTTCACAATAGTTGGAGAAACACTGCCCTACACTATTCGTGGATTTGCCAACCCACCAATAAAAAGGAGATGAATAGCTAATAGCTATGAATCTGACTAATACAACCCTTGTAAGATTTTATCACTTATGAAATAACTGCAATTATAGCACAGAAGATATTGTTAGGCTGAATTATCGAATATAAATTAGCTTTCAAGATACATTAAAAAATCACCACCACTTTTCATATTCGCAATTTCCAGAGATCTCATCCACATCATAGAATGTTCAAAGTAGAATGTATCACTGAAAACATCACCTTTCTCTTTTTTTATAAATAAATTTTTATTAATGTTAATGGGGTGACATCAATAGATCAGGGTACATATATTCAAAGAAAACATGTCCAGGTTATCTTGTCATTCAATTATGTTGCATACCCATCACCCAAAGTCAGATTGTCCTCTGTCACCCTCTATCTAGTTTTCTTTGTGCCCCTCCCCCTTCCCCTCTCCCTCCTCCCCTCCTGTGCCCCCCCTCCCCCCCACCCCTGGTAACCACCACACTCTTGTCCATGTCTCTTAGTCTCGTTTTTATGTCCCACCAATGTATGGAATCATATAGTTCTTGGTTTTTTCTGATTTACTTATTTCACTCCATATAATGTTATCAAGATCCCACCATTTTGTTGTAAATGATCTGATGTCATCATTTCTTATGGCTGAGCAGTATTCCATAGTGTATATGTGCCACATCTTCTTTATCCAGTCTTCTATTGAAGGGCTTTTTGGTTGTTTCCATGTCTTGGCCACTGTGAACAATGCTGCAATGAACATGGGGCTACATGTGTCTTTACGTATCAATGTTTCTGAGTTTTTGGGGTATATACCCAGTAGAGGGATTGCTGGGTCATAAGGTAGTTCTATTTGCAGTTTTTTGAGGAACCACCATACTTTCCTCCATAATGGCTGTACTACTTTACATTCCCACCAACAGTGAATGAGGGTTCCTTTTTCTCCTCAGCCTCTCCAACATTTGCTATTACCTGTCTTGTTGATAATAGCTAATCTAACAGGTGTGAGGTGGTATCTCATTGTAGTTTTGATTTGCATTTCTCTAATAACTAATGAAGATGAGCATCTTTTTATATATCTGTTGGCCATTTGTATTTCTTCCTGGGAGAAGTGTCTGTTCATGTCCTCTTTCCATTTTTTTATTGGATTGTTTGTTTGTTTGTTGTTGAGTTTTACGAGTTCTTTGTATATTTTGGATATTATTAGGCCTTTATCTGAGCTGTTGTTTGAAAATATCATTTCCCATTAGTTGGCTGTTTATTTTGTTGTCAGTTTCTCTTGCTGAGCAAAAACTTTTTATTCTGATGTAGTCCCATTCATTTATCTTTGCCTTCACTTCTCTTGCCTTTGGAGTCAAATTCATAAAATGCTCTTTAAAACTCAGGTCCATGAGTTTAGTACCTATGTCTTCTTCTATGTACTTAATTGTTTCAGGTCTTATATTTAGGTCTTTGATCCATTTTGAATTAATTTTCGTACAAGGGGACAAGCTGTAGTCGAGTTTTATTCTTTTGCATATGGCTTTCCAGTTTTCCCAGCACCATTTGTTGAAGAGGCTTTCTTTTCTCCATTGTGTGTTGTTGGCCCCTTTGTTGAAAATTATTTGACCATACATATGACATCACCTTTCAAGTGATGATTCCTGAGACCACACAGTAAGCACCCAGAGAAGGTGACAAGAAGCTGGAGTGAGGGGGAGACAGAGCAGAGCATATGGAGAGCACAGCTCAGTGTGATTTTTAGTGTAATTTCTCTTGCTGACCCCTAACCTTGACAATGTGGCCTGGCAGCTCTAAAACTGGAACAAAACTACACTTCATTAGCAAATTTTAGTAATCCTGGAGTGTATCCTGGTATACAATTTTTTAAAAGAAAATAAAGGGATAAGATACATTCATATTTTAAAACATCTTTATTGAGGTGTAATTCATATATCAAAACATTTACTATTTAAAGTGTATAATAGTTGTTACTATAGTCACAGTTGTGCAACCATCACCACAATCAACATTTAGACTGTTTTATATTCTTTTTTATATTAATCTTAAGCATGCATATATATATATTTGCACATATATATGTATATAAAACATAAATCTATGGTCCCATTAGAGTACTAAGAGTGCCTAACTAAAGGAGCATAGCCTCTTGCTTCTTCTCTGTTATTCCAGAGAGGAACTGAATGAGCAGCCCATGGCTGGATGAACCTGTGCTCCGATGGGGGCCAGCTCGAGTAGCATGCCACCCCCCCTTGCCCTGATCCCCATCCTGTTAGTGGCATTGGTTGCCACGGGAAGGTTTGGGCCATAGCTGTGCTGTGCAGCCCGAGTCAGTGTTACCAGTGGATTTTCGATGATTCTCCTCTGGTTGAAACTACCAGCATATATTTGAGGTGGCCACAGAGCATCAGATAATACAGGTCATCTTACTTCCTACCAAGGGGATGAGGTTCAAACTGGAGAGCTACAGAAGAGAAGATCCAGGTGTGTCCCCACTTCCTCTTCCCATATCTCCCATATCCCTTGACCTACTTCCTGCTTCCAAACATGGTTTGCTCCTCTGGTCTCTACCTCCTCACAATTCCCATCCCTTCCTGGGACTTTTTAGGAAATGTGACTGCCACTTTAGAAAGTATATCTGGGATACTGTGTTTCGATGAGCTGTTATTTTAGTGGCTAGACATTCAGTCAACTAAGTATGTTCATAAATGCAAGTAACGCATTCTTTTCCAAGTGCGCCACTCCAGAGTGCTCCAGCCACCGAGCAGAGCCCGTGTAGAACCCTCCATGGATTTACAATAAGCCTGTTCATCTGGAAAGAGGGAAGAAAATAAAAAATGTTGTTTTATTGGAAAACCAAATGATTTAAAAATAAATACAGGGAAAATATAGCTCCCTAATGTTAGTTTGACTATAAAAGGCCAACATAAAAACGTGGTGTCTGTTTCAGGTGTTCTGAAAACAAACTCACTTTTAGGGTTTGGGGAGCTGCTCCAAGCAGGGCCAGAGTGAAGAGATAAATCTTGTGTTTGAAGAATTATGATGTAGCAAATTCCTTCCTTTCTCAAACAATCTCTTCTATCTTGCAGGCTGTAATGTTGGTTCTGATAAACAGTTTAAATAGTGGCTTTACCATGTATATATTTAAATAATTCAAAAATTGAAAACATTAAACAAAACCAATACTGATTTACCTTTTTACTATGAGAGAACTGATAGAAAAAAAGAAAAAAACAGTCTGTGTAAAGAGTTTTTTTGTTTGTTTGTTTGTTTGTTTTTCTGTATTTTTCTGAAGCCAGAAACGGGGAGAGACAGTCAGACAGACTCCCGCATGCACCCGACTGGGATCCACCCGGCACGCCCACCAGGGGGCGATGCTCTGCCCCTCTGGGGCATCACTCTGTTGCAACCAGAGCCACTCCAGCGCCTGGGGCAGAGGCCAAGGAGCCATCCCCAGCGCCTGGGCCATCTTTGCTCCAATGGAGCCTTGGCTGCGGGAGGGGAAGAGAGAGACAGAGAGGAAGGAGAGGGGGAGGGGTGGAGAAGCAGATGGGCGCTTCTCCTGTGTGCCCTGGCCGGGAATCGAACCCGGGACTTCTGCAAGCCAGGCCGACGCTCTACCACTGAGCCAATTGGCCAGGGCTAAAGAGTTTTAATTACATAAAAATCACAACCTAATCAGAGCTTTTCAATATTTTCTGATCATTCACCATGTGCCAGCACTGAGTAAGGAACACCAAGGGCCTGGGCTCACAGGGTGTCCATCCCAATGGAGACAATTAACAAGCCACTGTAATAAAGCCTGAGCACGCTCTGCGTGGCTCTCAGAAGTTCATGGCAGGGGTACTGTCCAGGAAGTAACATCCTCATGGCAAATGGAAATCACAGGCTTCCTAGAAATAAAATGGCTTTAACTTCACTACTTGACACTTGGATCAGCAAACACCAACACAGCATACAATCTTCTCCTTTGTTCCACTTAAGTTAGAAGCAGTTTCCCAAACCCAGAAAACCGCCAAAACAGAAACAGTTGCCTCAAAACATTTGGAAGGAGTTTTTCAACAATAAATGCTATCAATGGCATATTTTCTGAACGGGAGCAAACTGGCAATCTTTTTCATTTTTTCTTTCTTCTTTAAGATGCTGGCATCTGTTTCTGCTCGGATTGCTAAGGTTTCCATTAGAAAAAAATACAATACGTACAGCTTCTCTATGATTAAAACATATTGCCTTTTGTGAGTGATGAATTCAGACAAGTAAAGTATCTCTGTCTTTATTTTCCATCATAGTTGGTCATAAATCCTGCAACCTAGAAGTGATAATGTGCTTTGGCTTCATGTAACTGTACTGGCTGGAGCTCTGGATGCTCATGTCTCCAGTTTTATTGTGCTAGGATGACAGACAACTCTTCCAAGTTGCTGATGGAGATGTTGGCGGTGGCCCAGCTCTCTAGGGTGATGATGTTTGGATGGCTTTCTCTAAGGGATTGCTTTCCCTTAGCCAGTGATTTCTCTCATGGCTCTGTGTTCATCCTTTCAAAGACCACAAAGAATGGAGAAATATTTCCCTTCTTTACCACTTAACAGGGGGAGGTAAGCATGTTGAGACTGAAGGCTTAAAAGAAAATAAGTTAGCCACCTTAAATGCAGACTCATTAGTTTGATCTCCCTCCCTCCCTTCCTCCCTCCCTCCCTCTCTCCCTCCCTTCCTTCCTTCCTTCCTTCCTTCTTCCTTCCCTTTTTCCCTCCCACATGCATTCACTGAATATCATACAATATATGGTCTGCACTATATCAGGTGTCCTGAAAGTCCTAAAGAGGTTTCCTGGTCTGGCAGGGAAAAGACAACCATAATGGGAAATGTGGGGAAGAGTATCAGCATTGGCAGTATGGGTGTTAGGGTAACATTAACTGCTATAACAATAAACTTCAAAAAAATTGGCTTAGCACCATAAAAGTTCATTTCTCACTCAGAAAACAATCCAAAGCAGATGTTCCTTATCTGTGGGATAAAGAATTCAGATTTCTATCTTGAGGCTTGGCTTTGTTTGCTTCAGGTCTTCAGAACCATTTCCAGCGCGTAGGGATGGTGAAGAGAGGCTGTATCCACTTCTTAGAAACCCTCCTCCCACTCTTTTTCCTTAGTGAGAGCTTGTGGCAGGGAGCTGGCTGGATGCAGAGGAGACTGGGGAGTCTGCCCCAGCCAGGCAGCTGCATTCCCACAGCATTGAAGGGGAAAAAGTCTAGTGGACAGTTAGCCACGAAGAGGATATGAATGGATTTTTTTTGAACAATTAATTTTTAGATTATGGAACACTTAGTAGCAAAAGGCTGCAGCATACTTCTAGCATAAGGCAGGAATAGGACAAGGAGATTTGAGAATCAAAATGGTTCCAAGCAGGTCCAAGCTCCTGTATCTCCAGTCAAAAAACATTATATTATTTATGCCACTTCCTGAGGGAGAAGGGGAAGGTTTGGTTTTCAAATCCCCCATTGTAGTGCAATTTGGCTCTTTTTCTTTTTGTTTCCCCCTCTTTTTTCTTGAAGGGATCGTAAAAATGAAGTCTAAAACAAATGCAGTTCTTCAGATAGCAGGTCTGGCTGCCCTTTGCAATACCTAATTTACAAAGCTCCTTTTAATAGTGCCGTCTTACAGTCGGGGAAATGAGCCACTACCTTTGCAAGTCAGGTTTGTTAGCTTTTTGCCTGAATCCCCTCCATTTTCCTCACAGCCTCAGTGAGCACAGTTTCTTTGCATCCTAATGTGGTGGGGGATAAAGTGAAAGGAAATTTGCCTTAATTCAGTAGTGAAACCTTCCAGTTGTGAAGCCCTCTGAAATACAAACTAATTAATAAACACAACTCACTTGGAAAGCAGCAAGGATTGCTGTTCTCATTGTTCGCAGCTGAGAAGGCTGCAGTTAAGCTAGTTGGCCCCGGGCTGTGCACCTCGGCGTTGGCGGTAAGAACTCGCAGGCACCAGCCCTGCACTGCTCAGGATGGCATGTGGCCTCTCTCCAGGGAATACTGAGATTTTTTTTTTTTTACGCAGGTTGTAGTTAACAGTGACTTCTTCAACGACTCCACTGTGCCCCTGGCACTGGCTATGCAATTAGTAAGGTTCTTATCCCTAACTGTGAGTGAGCCACTAAAGAGGAGAGGGAGAGAGTGACTCACTGGATGGCCCTGCAAAACCTTGTCGAGACTGAAGAAACATTTTGTGATCGTCAGCACTGTGCTAAACTGAGAACCAGAAAGATGAGAAGGCGTTGTTTATATCTTCGTGGCACTAAGGCCTCGGGGCCAAAGTCCTTAACTGCCATTGCATGGAGAGCTGGAGAGCGAAACTGAGACCTAGACACGCCTGCCTTCCCAGAGGTAAGTCCTCAGCAGGACTTTCATCTCCATCTCACTCTTCTGTCTTGGTTCACAAATGATAAGATGCCATACACAAACTGCAACTATTTCAAAAATAAAAAAAACCCGATCACAGACGACATTATATGTGAAAGTTTGCTTTGACCACATCTTTTATTTTTAAAGGATTTTTTTTTTTTTAAGAAACAGAGACAGAGTCAGAGAGAGGGATAGATAGAAACAGAGAGACAGGAATGGAGAGAGATGAGAAGCATCTATCATTAGTTTTTCATTGTGACTCCTTATTGTTCATTGATTGCTTTCTCATATGTGCCTTGACCGTGGGGCTACAGCAGACTGAGTGACTCCTTGCTCGAGCCAGCGACCTTGGGTCCAAGATGAGCCGTGCTCAAGCTGGCGACCTCAGGGTCTCGAACCTGGGTCCTCCGCATCCCGGTCCGATGCTCTATCCACTGCGCCACTGCCTGGTCAGGCTGACCACATCTTTTGTAATGGAATAATGTAATGGTTCTGAATCGTATCATAGATGCATAACCACAAACTGGCCCTGTGGTAGTGAAATCTATAAGCAACCTGTGAGGCCCCAAGTATTTTGACTGCATGCACAGTGAAAACAGGTACATTTTGAAGACTGTCATATTTTGGTCATGAGGAATAAGGCCTGTCATTAAAAACTGTTGGCTCTTAAATATAAGAGAAATACTTAGGATGTAACATAAATCTTGATAGATGCTTTGTTTCTGCCTTTTTAAAGAAGTATATACTATTTATAATGATGGAATTAATAGTCATGAATAAACCCAGCCCGGACAGTTCGGGTGCCTTTTTATTTTTGACCACAGTGAGATTTGATGTTATAAAACTGTACTATTCAAAATGAGGGCCATGGGCCGCATGTGGCTACTATGAATTGAAATGTGTTCTAAGCATAAAACATGTGCTAGATTTTGAAATCTTAATGTGAATACAAGATTTCAAACTAACTCATTTTTTTGCTTACATGTTGCTTACATGTTGAAATGATAATATTCTGGGTATACTGGATTAAATTCAATGTATTATTAAAATTTAATTTCACCTGTATTTACTTCTATAACGTGGTTACTAGAAAATTAAAAATTCTATATGTGGGTCACAACTTTACATTTAAAAACGCTTTTATAGAATCCCGGGGTTTTTTTATGAGTCTCCTAACTAGGAAAGCTTATTCAACCACAGAGTCCCCCAGACCACCAAAGCCTCCGCTGTTAACAACAGCTTCCTTTAGAATCAACAGGAAGACATCGATGTTCAAGCAAAAGACCATTTCCTGACTTTTGAATTTGTCTATAGTACTTTATTTGCTAATATTAGAACAGATCTGGAAGGAAATACTTTTTACATCTTTCTGCCTGGGCTACTCCCACAGGTCCTTCAAGACTCACGCCACATCACTGCCTCCTGGAAGCACTCCCTCCCTCCCCACCCTCCCGTGGCCCGGAGGTAAGTCAGGTAGGTGGCCCTGTTCAGTGCTGCCATAGCCAGACTGTCACTGGCTCGTCTCTTTACCACGTTTCTATAAATTCCTAAAGGTCGGAGGTTGTCTTTCATTTTTATATTTCCAGTACCTAGCACAGTGTCTGGAAATACTACACAAATATTTATCTGATAATGGTTTAATTGAAGAATAAATGAATAAAAATAATTAGTTGACACTGTTATTTTAGAATTATTAGAAATAGTAGCTTACATTTGATTTGTACTTCACAAAAGTTATGTTACTTCACAGAAGTATTTGGGAGGAAATTTTTTCTATTAAAATCATCACATTAGCCTGACCTGTGGTGGCGCAGTGGATAAAGCGTCGACGTGGAAATGCTGAGGTCGCCGGTTCGAAACCCTGGGTTTGCCTGGTCAAGGCACATATGGGAGTTGATGCTTCCAGCTCCTCCCTACTGTCTCTCTCTCTGTCTCTCTCTCTTCCTTTCTCTCTCCTCTCTAAAATAAATAAAATAAAATAAAAAAAAATCATCACATTGTGTTTACCACAATTCTGCATAATGACTCCCCACTCAGTGAGGAGTGCCTTGAAAAATAATATTGATGAATACAGACTGCTGTGCAAAATTATATGCTACCATGGTGTTTGTCTTTGTGTTTCAGAAACTGACTAAGTTGAAGGTAGAGAGGATATTAGCAATATATTATACATAAAACATTTATTGGGGGTTGAGAAGGTGCCTACAGAAAAATGAATCTGTTCTTTTCAGCTGTCATATAATTTATTGCCCAAACTCAAACACTTTGAGAGTTAATGAGAGGGCTATAATATTTATTCCAGCACAAAAAGCATAAAATGGACTGTTAAAGACCAATCAGGATATATGTTAACCCTAGTTAGATTAAATAAGAACCATTTTTCAAGGCAAGTGGCCATGGTACAGACAGGATGGATGGGAGGTCCCCACAGGTTGGTGGGAGGGAAGGGACCCTCACACAGAATACAAGACCTGAGAGGTGAGACCAGCGTCCCAGAATCTGCTATCTCTCCCAGTGGCCCAACTATACCCTTTAGAGTGGATGAAACTTTTCAGCTGGGCTCTCCAGATTGAGCAACTCCATGGGCTCTGAGAGTAGAAGTCCTACATCACCTGCTCATGAGCTCTGACACCACAGCCTGTTAAGGCCACATGTCTCTGTCACTGTTTTCAATTTGTTCCTACCAGCCTTGGACAAAAAACTAAAAAGTTTTGTTATAAGTGCTGGATATAAGTGCTTTAGATTAAAACCACTACATATACTAATACTATTTTCATTTGAGAGATGGAGAAATTGAGGCTCAGCCATGTTAAGAGATCTGCCTGGAGGAAGAACCATGGGGGAGTGTAGAGGCCCCGAATAGGAACATAGAACAGGGACAGAGTTCAGTGCCCTGCAGCAAAAGCCACAGTGGCGTCACTGATGGAAAGTCCTGAACACACTACTGTGCTGAACAGTATAATAGAAGAGCATAATAGGGATAGAATTAGCAATTCTGGTTAATCAATAGGTGGAGTAGATATTTCAAAAGTGAGCTACTTCCCTAACCCTTTTGTTTGTTCTAAAGAAGTCCCCTTTCCTGACTTCCTCATTCTCATCCCTGCTTCTATTTGTGTGTATCAATAAATACCTGTAGAAATTGGGGGTTAGGGCTGTTGCATGAAACCTGAATATGGGATTGTACGGTGGTCTCCCCTAGGTCCCTTGGTACACTCCATCTGGTCTCCGAGTGGGTATTGTCTCTGTGACAGGGGAGATTTTTGAGGCCCTGTCTAGGGCACTTTCCACTGCAACACATCACTTCATGGAAACACCCCATAAAGACTGCACTGCCTTGGCCCTGGCCGGTTGGCTCAGTGGTAGAGCGTCGGCCTGGCGTGCAGAAGTCCCGGGTTCGATTCCCGGCCAGGGCACACAGGAGAAGCACCCATCTGCTTCTCCACCCCTCCCCCTCTCCTTCCTCTCTGTCTCTCTCTTCCCCTCCCGCAGCCAAGGCTCCATTGGAGCAAAGATGGCCCGGGCGCTGGGGATGGCTCCTTGGCCTCTGCCCAGGTGCTAGAGTGGCTCTGGTCGCAACAGAGCGATGCCCCAGAGGGGCAGAGCATTGCCCCCTGGTGGGCAGAGCGTCGCCCCTGGTGGGCGTGCCGGGTGGATCCCGGTCGGGCGCATGCGGGAGTCTGTCTGACTGTCTCTCCCCGTTTCCAGCTTCAGAAAAAAAAAAAAAGACTGCACTGCCTTAATTCAACTTACATATGAGCTTGAATCTTTCCAAAGAAATGAAGTGTGATGTCCGCTCTGTTTCTCACAGGTGCAGTTACCTTGCACCATCCTTAGGCGGGCTCTCTTTGGGTAAATGTGACTCTGTGCATATAATAACCACAGCAAGTCTAGCAGATGCCGACGCTGCCTAACAGCTCAGTGGATGCCGACTAGCATTATATAAGTTTTCATTCAAAATCTCCTTTAGGGTGACTTCAGTGCACCTGAAGTGTCTGTTCAAGAACATCAACAAATGGCTGAAGACAGATTTTTCAGCCAGAGGAAAGACTTATTACCTTACCATCAGTCTAATGAAAACAGAGGTGAAACACCAACCTGCACTAGATAAACAGCACACCAAGCCATCCATCACTCTCAGCCCCACTGAACAGAACACCCTACCTGACTTCACCTGACTTTCCTGCTTCACTCAAATGGGTATTCATAGCATCAGAGAGCTGGGACCTTGTTCCACCAGTGTCTGTTGGAATAAAAACCTGGCCAGGAACACTTGAGGTCATTCCCTCACCCAGTTTAAATTCCTTTTTCTCCATAACCAGAGAAGCAGTAGCTTCTGAGGGACCCACCTCTTGCCTGTGTGCTCTACATTAGTGTTCCCTTTCAGAACACAGTTTGTACATTGCGTCTACTCAGCACTTCCAATGGCAGCTCTTTCTCAGGACCTACCAGTTCAGAGCTGGCATATCCATTCATTCAATATGTTACCCACTATGCAACAGGCACTCTGGGCACAGAGATTCAAGGTCCTGTCTTTTAGGAACTCACAGTCTAGGAGAAAAGATAGCCATCTTGCATAGATATAGACATTATTTTGCTTTTTACATATATCTCTCATTCTGCCTTAACAGTATCATGTGAAAGTATTATTAAACTCTCTTTCCAGAAAAGGAAGCTATGGGGGATGGGTAGAGTGTGAAATGGGTGAAGGGGTCAAAAGGTACAAACTTTCGGATATAAATTAAATAAGTCATGAGGATGTAATGTACATCATGGTAACTGTAGTTAAAAATACTGTAGTGTATGTTTGAAAGTCACTAAGAGAGTGTATCTTAAAAGTTCTCTTAAAAGAAAAAAACGTGAGGTGATGGGTGTTAACTAGTCTTCTTGTGATTATTTAAAAAAATATATTTATACATATATTAAAACATTATACATCTGAAATTAATATTATATGTCAATTATATCTCATAAAAAAAGAGGAAGCTGGCCATGGCCGGTTGGCTCAGTGGTAGAGTGTCGGCTTGGCGTGCAGGAGTCCTGGGTTCGATTCCCGGCCAGGGCACACAGGAGAAGTGCCCATCTGCTTCTCCACCCTTCCCCCTCTCCTTTCTCTCTGTCTCTCTCTACCCCTCCCACAGCCAAGGCTCCATTGGAACAAAGTGGGCCCGGGTGCTGAGGATGGTTCCATGGCCTCTGCCTCAGGTGCTAAAATGGCTCTGGTTGCAACAGAGCAACGCCCCAGGGGGCAGAGCATCGCCCCCTGGTGGGCATGCCAGGTGGATCCTGGTCGGGTGCATGTGGCAGTCTGTCTGACTGCCTCCCCGCTTTCAACTTCAGAAAAATACAAAAAAAAAAAAAAAGAGGAAGCTATGACTTAGATATGTGATGTATCACTCATAGGTAGAAGAAAACTAGAACTATGTTTTGAATGTATAGACTTCATTCAGTTTACCAACTCTGGCTCAATGATTTCCCCCACAATGTGAGTTGTTTTCAGATTTCCTCTTTTCTTCCAAAAATTTAAAAATCATCTTTCAGTAAAGTAAAATCTCCTATGGCCTTCATTGGCTGGTGATGATGTTGACATCAAGAACCTACAACCATGGAGTAAAATTCCTAAATCAGGGACTATATTTATATCTCCTAGGGTTTGCAAGCCGAGTACCACTTGTGAGTGGCTGCTGTGAATGCCTGACTATCTTCGCAGTGATGAATGAAAGAAAGCAACATGCATTTCATTAACAATGGCCTTTTGGGGGACATGTTCAAAGAGCTCTAACACACTGTAAAATTGTGTCAATGTCCACTGATCTTTGAAATAAGGAATCAGAATAGAAACAAAATTTAATATTCACTATATTTGTGGAATGCTTATAGTATTATGGGCAGTGATCATATGATATCTTGTTTAATACATAAAGCAAATTTTAGCAACTCCAATTACACAAATGAAGAAACAGAAGCATAGAGCCTAGCCTAAGATTATACAATTAGTAAGTGGCAAAGCAATTATTTGAACCTATGTCTTTTAAGGATATTCAGAGATGGTCATGCTCTAGTTAACTCACAAGAAATAGATAAATAAATGAAAATGTTTATTACCCATAGTGGAGGATATCCCTTTACAGAGTGCAAAATACTTTTTCTCCTATCCATAGCAACACTTTCCTGATGTTACATTATCTGAGCAGCTGTGTCATTATTCAGAAATCTGCAAAGAGAGAGTGAATAGTATAAAAGATGTTTCAATAAAACCATGGTAAGGACAGATAACACTTCAAGACACACACACACACACACACACACACACACACACACCTCCAATGATTGGAATAATTCCCTCTTTGCCCCCATTGCCATCTCTCTGTATGGGCGCTTTTGGAGAAATCATCAGGCTACCTGTCTGATCACTTATTCTGTGTCTGGTATACCTCATCTGAGGGCACATTCTTTCTTTAGATTGTGCCATGCTGAGTTCCCAGAGTAGGTATGTTGTGCAAATCATTTCCTTAGTATGCTAATGAGCATGACTTAGAAAACAAAAAGCTGGGGGTGATGATCATGTTCATAGTTTAAAAATCAAATGTTTGAGAGAAATGCAAATGGTAACAATGTGAAATGGGCACGGTGGCTATCACAGAGTCCCACACTGATTTGAGAAGCATCTCATAGGATTTGTTTTTCTAAAGGATGCTATCTTCTGAAATCACTTTCCCTGAGGGTAATGAAACATTTTGTTTCCTTCAAATATGTATTTATTTAAGTAGTTTATTGCTCAGAGGTCAACCACTTGCCCTTTTCCAAGCTTCTGAGAGACACCTCACTGTCACCTCCAAGTACCATCTTCACATATTTATTTCCATTGCTTGTAACACTTATGCTTAGTAGCTGAACAGACCTTTAAGCAGTAAGTTCATTTTACGGAAACTGTGTCTAACGGTGTTAGCCTCTCACCCACTATGGCTATTTCATAAATGTCAAATGATAAGAAGAGCTGGGATTTGGGGCTTTTCTTATGTGGCTGTGAATCTTGGAAGTAATCCAGCTGTCGAGTCAAAGACAAACGTCACCTGTGCTGTTCAGATCCATCATGTGTATGAAGTGGAAAGATAAGGTTACACCCAGGGAGGTGCTGAAACATGGGAAATCGAACCAACCCATGGGCCACATTAATTAAAGCACAGCTCTGCCAAGCAGGGCTTATCAACAAGGGACCTAAAACTCCCCAAATGAGCGTAGTTCAAGATCAAACCCAGCCAGCCCTTACCCATGACTGAGAGGCACTCGAGGCCCCGTTTGAAGCACAACCTGAACTTTGCTGGCACCAGCCCAAATGCCTACAGTGGGCTTTGATCATGTAGCTCTAAGTGCCGTAGGATTTCAGACCAAGCGGAAGCTCAAGCACCTTCCCAATGAGAAAAGGTGGAGATCAGCGAAAAGCAAGGGAGGCCAAGGACATGAGGCCACGTTGAGAAGCAGTCAGTGCCGCACAGAGTGTGCTCTGAGCCGCAGGTCAGAGCGGAGGCATTGGTGTCCCCCTCACAGACCCCGTCTTTCCACATGTCCCTTGTGTTGTGAAGTTCTTGTGCATCAGCAGTGCTGTGCATAAACATGTATTTCCCTGGTGACTTTATATTCCCTATGCCAGGCGCCATGGCAGTCAGAGAATTTCCATGTGGCCTAGATGCTGGGCAAATATGATGAAGATTACTTTTCTTTGTTACGGAGAGCTAAAACCCAGCCTTGGCTTGGAAAGCTATTCTCAGGACCAGAGTTCGTCCATGTTGAAGAAGATGAGGGATACCCCCAGACCTTATTTCTTGTGTACCTTTCTTTTAGTTCATGGGGTCCGAACAGCTGGCTGCCAAGTGTTGAGAGAAGAAAAGCTGGTGCGTGCTGGTAAAGTGCAGGGTGAGGGGAGCCCAGCAGCAGTGCTGAGTGACACGCTGCACCTTCGCCTGGGCCAGACGGCCTGGGCAGAGGGCTGGGCGTGACCCACACACCTTATGAACTCTGGAGTCTGCAGCTATCGGGAGGAACTCCAAAAAAGGAATTCCTTCCATTTGCATACCCTTCGTGGCATGTCTGAAACACTTGCCCTGTGCACAGAGGAACTGTGTATTTTGTTAATTATGGCACTGTTACCTGGTGAGACAGTTAGTTGAAATGCTGATTTTACCAGTAACAGCCAAAGAATAAGACCCCTGAAGAACCGAATCAAAACAGTAACAGGCCCTGGCCGGTTGGCTCAGCGGTAGAGCGTCGGCCTAGCGTGCGGAGGACCCGGGTTCGATTCCCGGCCAGGGCACACAGGAGAAGCGCCCATTTGCTTCTCCACCCCTCCGCCGCGCCTTCCTCTCTGTCTCTCTCTTCCCCTCCCGCAGCCAAGGCTCCATTGGAGCAGAGATGGCCCGGGCGCTGGGCATGGCTCTGTGGCCTCTGCCTCAGGCGCTAGAGTGGCTCTGGTCGCAATATGGCGACGCCCAGGATGGGCAGAGCATCGCCCCCTGGGGGGCAGAGCACCGCCCCTGGTGGGCGGGCCGGGTGGATCCCGGTCGGGCGCATGCGGGAGTCTGTCTCACTGTCTCTCCCTGTTTCCAGCTTCAGAAAAAGGAAAAAAAAAAAAAAAAAAAAAAAGAAAAAAAAAAAAAACAGTAACAAAACCACAACTCTTCTCTCTGTTGTTACTGTTAGAGAATCATGCACTGCCCCACCTCTCCCTATGAAGCTGGATTTAAAACAAAATTCTTCGCTAACTAAGGTCATCTGCTTTCATGACCTTCACCTCCACCCATGAATCTCCTGCACAGGCACGGACTGGGGTCATGCACTCACCCTGTCACATGTAGCCCTTCTGCATTGTGCACAAGACCCACGGGGTGCTCGATTGTGTTAGAATCCTTTTTACTCAACAAGCTTACAACTGAGCTTTATTCCATATGTTGAATTCCTAACATTGTTTTAAGTCACTAAACTTGTCAGAAAAGGACACAGCCTAGTCCCTTTGGGTCTCCCAATCCAACATGTACATACTAAATAATAAAGGACAGGTCTGCACTGGTTTGTTTATGTGCATGACTGCCTTCCTCATGCTCTGACCTCCTCCTTGCTGTCCGCACTCCAGCCCACTGACTTCTGCTCGCTCCTGGGCACAACAGTCGGGCCCTGTGCACCTGCTGTTTCCAAGTCCACCAGCTCTTCCCCAGGATCTGCACAGCTCACCCACTCACCTCCTTCGAGCCTTTATTCAAAGGTTACTGTCTTTGTGAGGCCTTCCCCAGCCATCCTACCTGAAGTGCCGCTCTACTCCAGACACTTTCTGTCCCCTTTCAGGCTTAATTTTTCCCCTGAGCATTTATTGTCAGACTGTAAATATATACATACTATATATACATATTTTATTTTTCAGCTACTTATTGTGTGTCTTTCTACACACAGGATGTAGGGACAGAGTTTTTGCTTGTTTTGCTCACATGATGTTTACTAGGAATTTTTGAATGAATGAATGAATGAATGGATAAGTAAATACAGTGAGTGGGACCAGGCTTTGTGCTGGCCACTGATGATCAAGCCAATGGTTTCTCATTGCGAGAAGTTTACAGTCTCATGAAAAAGATAGATGTGAAGTATGTAATTAAAACAAAATATGCTTATTGCAGGCAGCTGTGTGAACGAATAGCCTCCTTGTAGAAGTGATGTTTCGACCGAGTCTTGAGCTTATGTGAAGAGCCAGAGATAAGAAAGAATATGGTGAGTTCCAGGTGGGTGAAGCTGGGTTGTGAGCAGTTAAAAAGCACCCAGAGGTGCCATGAAGCTGGTAGTGGGGATGGTGGGGGGCGTCCTGAAGGCCTTGCAAGTCATCCACAGGAGATTCTGCAATGGGGAACCATGCAGGGGGAAACAACATGATCCCAAATAGCTTTCTAATCGGATTTGAGAGAAACAAGATGAAGAGCTAAAATGAAGTAGACCTCAATGTGCACTGACTGTCAAACCTGTCCCTGTGAGAACTGCCTGACTCTGAACAAACAAAACTAGTCATTACATGGAATAGAAATAAAACAATTTCTGGCGATCCTTACAGCTCTAGGAACATACTGAGCTCATTTCTGCCTCAGCATTTTCACCCACTAGGCTCCCCTGTCTGGGAACGTTCTTTTTATCCATCCAAAGCTACCACCCTTCCCAGACACAGCTCAGCCAACCCCTCTGGAGAACCTTCTTTAGTAGTTCTTTCTGTCCTCATTGTTCTCTCTCCTTTGATCTCCTAAAGCACTAAGGTACACTACACATAATTTAGCTCTTAATGCTCTACTTTCTTGAATAAACTGACACCCTATTACCCCAAGCAGAATGTCCTTTCCTTGCAAACAAGGATCCCACATCCCACCCACCCTCTCCTCACCCACCTAGAGAAAGAATCAGACCATACAGTGTCTTTGTAAATGTACCAACTGATTTAGGTCCAGATTATTAAATGTACTATACTGATATTTTACAATCTTAGAATAACTCTTTAAAGAGTCTTAATTTACATATGAGGCTATCTAGGCATATGTAGGGAAAAGCCAGGGGGAAAGAACTAAACTTTAGAGTTACTATCTAATTTAGTTGTCTAAACTCAAACAAAACAAAAAAATTAAAAAAAAGAAAGAAAAAAGGAAAAGAAATGGGAAGGCCAATAGGGATGGCTGAGCACTTATAAAGAGCAAAGGCAGAATGGCCCAAATTTAAAGGCACAGCTCAGTCATAGCCCCATATTAGGCAACTGCCACAAGAATATCCAGTAGAACCTGAAAAACTAAAATTTAGTGAAGTTTGGCCAACTGTATAAACAACTCCAAACTTCAGCATGGTCAGTATTGATATCTAAGGTAATGGAGTAAAACAAGCAGAAATAGTTCTATTTGTAGAGTAAGATGTCATAGTATTTCTTTCTGTTGTTATTTTCGAAGATGAATGAACAGATTAATTAATGATCACTTTATTCATGTATTCTTCCAGGATCTTTTCGTCAATTCTCAAGATCATTGAGCGAATCAACACAAAATAGTGTGTTATCTTTTGACTCCAGTTCAAAAGTCTCAGCATATTGCATTAAAATGTCTTTTGTGAAGATTTGGTGATGTTTTACTAGGCTTTGTTGAGAGAAACAATAAATGGGCTTCTCTTTGCTGATCTCAATCAAGCAGTTTGTCAGACTGTTATAATGTGCTCATACATAAAAGTTATGACAGGTTCTCTCTTGCCTATACTATGTAGCAATTAGCCTATGATTGTTTTGTTTATCCAGTACAGCATGACAGGACACCTATTACACAGTTCTAGTGGCAGGCATGTCAGCATTTCTATTCTAGGTCCTTATATTCAAGAGTTTATAAAACTAGTCATGGACTAAATCTTGGCTTATAAAAGCTACTTCCAAGAAAAAAAAACAATACAAACTAGAAAAAAAATGATCTATATGCTTTGCCATTCTTATGTTATCCATAAGTCCACCAAAAATGAATTAGCAAATCCTTTCCCTTATCTGCTTTTCTTTTTTCTCTAAGGAAACTGTGTATTTTGAGGCCTTTGGGTCACTTTTTAACCTGGCTTGTCTAGTAGAGGTTATCACTTGGAGTGAAAAGAATAAAGTCTTTTTGTGCTATATAAAAATATTTTCCATTAGGTTGTTAGGGGAGGAAGGAAAGTTTGCTAACATTGAAATATCAAGTTTCACCCTGGCCAGTTGGCTCAGCGGTAGAGCGTCGGCCTGGTGTGCGGGGGACCCAGGTTCGATTCCCGGCCAGGGCACACAGGAGAAGCGCCCATCTGCTTCTCCACCACCCCCCCTCCTTCCTCTCTGTCTCTCTCTTCCTCTCCCGCAGCCAAGGCTCCATTGGAGCAAAGATGGCCCGGGCGCTGGGGATGGCTCCTTGGCCACTGCCCCAGGCGCTAGAGTGGCTCTGGTCGCAACAGAGCGACGCCCCGGAGGGGCAGAGCATCGCCCCCTGGTGGGCAGAGCGTCGCACCTGGTGGGTGTGCCGGGTGGATCCTGGTCGGGCGCATGCGGGAGTCTGTCTGACTGTCTCTCCCCGTTTTCAGCTTCAGAAAAATACAAAAAAAAAAAAAAAAAAGAAATATCAAATTTGAGTTCAGGGTTGTATTTGAGTGTAAACAAGATGCTAGTATTACGCTTGCATTTAGATGCTCTTTCTCTTTTTGAAAGATCTTTAAATTTTTAGGGAATAAACAACTACAAGATCAAAGATTCAATCTTTTATTTTTCCTTGCAATGCCAGTAATATTTACTGACTGTAAACTGTGTGCCAGATGCTTTATGAATATTAGGTCATTTAATATTCACACTAGTACTACACAGAGACATTACTGCTTTAGTTTTACAAATGAAGAAACCAAGGCTCAGACCAGTTAAGAACTTGCCAGAGGTCATACAGTGAAGTGGGAACAAAAACCCAGGCCCATGGGCAGAGGTTAAATTATTTTTGGTATTCTATATAATCATTAGAGAGGTTAAGTCATACTAAAAAGTACTAATACTTAAGCGGAACAAACTACATCCAGGTAAGTACTAATAAACAGGTAAAGGGCTTAATTCTGCTTACGTACCATAGTGTTTGAATGGCAACTATTAGGCCTCCGCAGGGCTGGACTTAAGTAAAATAAATGCAAGCAGCCCCTCCATTGAGCATGCCCATTTGTGTCCATGTGGTGGAAATCTGGCATTTTCCCTAGTCGTCTTCAGTTCACTCAGAAAGCTTACCACGGAAGTTAAGTGATTATGAGGGCCAGCAGGCAGCCCTGACTCAAAGCTAGACATGCTCTTGCTCTCAAAGAGGGCCTCACACATTCTGGCTGAAGCCGGATATAGCGTGGTGGGGTACCTCACCTGAAGATTCAGTATTCACGTAACCTAATTTGTCCTCAAACACTTGCTAGTTATGAAAGTTTCATCATCGTCAGATCGACTCCCAATATTCAGTAGTCTAGTGTTTCACATTTTTCAAAAATCACTTTTCTTTCTCATGACTTATAACTTTAATTGGAGGAAAAAGAAAGAAAAAACACAAGAGGAAGAAAAGGGGGGGGAGGGGAGAGAAGAAGGGAGATGTATGTATTAAACACATTTTTAAAACCATCACTGACCAAAAGGGGATCTCAGATGCTCAGATACCCAAAATCTGTTACCATCTTCCATCTTTTTATAATAGTGTATCTATTTTTATTGTAAGCCCAAGAGGCAAAGACCAAGTCAGCCTCACTATTTTGGCATGGTGCCTGCTGCAATATTGATGATGTATCAATAATGATTATAACTTTCCCTGTTATCATTATGTGAATGTTGTTTTAAAAACTTTAATCAGTTGCTTGAGCATTTAAGATGAATGGTTTAAGTCTAAATTCATATTCATACCAAATATATAGGACATATTTTCCATAATTGTTCTTGTCTCTTGGGCCAGTAATACAGTTTATAATCATCATAAAATTTTATTCTTAATTCCTTTTAATTTATCAGAAGGAAAATATGAATGGTTATTACCCAATTAAAATACTCCTGATGCTTTTAAGGTAGACATGGGGTTTTGGAGTTTCACTGAAGACAATTAGAGAAAGAGCAGCTGTGTGACTTCAAAGCGTTTCTAAGCGCTCTGAGTTGGCAGAGATATTCAGCTGTTCAGTACTGTTTCCTACTGTCTTGTTCTCATATCATCTGTGATGTAACCCGGGAAAAATTGGGACAGTTTTCTCATGTGAAAGGTGCAGAATTACGTAACTAGAGTTAGAACTTTTGTTTGGTAACTACAGAATCCATTCTGATACTTTCACATACTCAGCTTATAGTTGCCAAGGGCAGGGAACAGGAAAGTCACCTGAAATAAATGTATAAATCTAAATCTCCCTCCTTGGCTAGACAGAATGCCACCTGCTTTTCGAGCAACGCAAGAGGTTTGCCCTTTGGATGGAAGCTTTGCAGGTGATATGGGTTCTTTTTTTCTAGATGATTTCCTTGCTACTAGCTAGGAAGCAACTCAGGAGGGCAGACTTGGTTACAACAGCTACAGTTTCTTCCAGAGAAATTAGATGGATCAACGCTAACATCCACACAGACAAAAAATGTCAAGTCATCAAAATTGCATTCCAATTCATTATGAAAGAATCACATACAGAACTTAGCCTAATACCCTTTCCTTTGGCATGCTCAATTTGTCTACTTTCTTTTCTATTTGATTATGATCTTATTTGATTATGATCTTAAACCAAAACTGTATTAAAATCTATTTTCATTTCATCCCCCTCACTTACCAAAATACTTTAATTTCATGAATATATGAGTATAGTTCTCTGAAAAGAACCCTCCCTCCTCAAACCCATAAACTTCTAAATGTTTACTTAACATTAAGATGAAAACCTTCTTGGGGAGGGACACTATGAAGATGCCTTATTTGTGTCCAGGCTTTCAAACAATTAATGGACCTTTTTGAGAGAGAACGGGTCTTTGCAGTGATTAGTTGGTAGATGTGCTAACGGAAAAAATGCAAATAGCTTTGGTTTGTAGGGTATGTTAGTGCTGACAAAGAGGTTTGGCACATGTTGCATTATTTGGTAAAAACAAGTATACTTTCAGTTCCTGGAAGTCATTCACAGTTGTCTCCTAACATACTGTTCATTTGTGAATGACATTTTCTTCTTATTATTTTATATTAAGTGAGGGATGGGGAAGCAGAGACAGACTTCTGCCTATGCCCCAACCAGAATCCCCCTGGCAAGCCTCACAGGGGGCTGCTTCTCAGTTGCTCAGCAACCAAGCTATTTCAATGCCTGAGGTGAGGTCATGGAACCATCCTCAGCACCTGGGGCCAATATGCTTGAACCATTCGAGCCATGGCTGAGGGAGGAGAAAGAGAGAGAGAGTGAGAGAGAAAGAGAAAGAGAAGGGGTGGAGAAGCAGATGGTCACTTCTCCTGTGTGCCCTGACTGGGAATCAAACCCAGAACTTACACATGCTAGGCCAACGCTCTAGCACTGAGCCAACCAGCCAGGGCCAACATTTTCTTATTAAATAGGCACATTTTCACCAGAAATATTTAACTGTAGGATCCATATCATAAAAGGTGATGAAACAGTATACACTCATAAGAATAATTACATTTTTCTTTTTTTAAATTAATTTTAACACAGTGACATTGATAAGTCAGGGTACATATGTTCCAAGAAAACATCTCCAGATTATTTTGACATTTGATTATGTTGCATACCCCTCACCCAAAGTCAAATTGTCTTCCGTCACCTTCTATCTGGTTTTCTTTGTGCCCCTCCCTTCCCCCCACCCCCTCTCTCTCCTTCTTTGCCCCTCCCCACCCCCCCACCCTGTTATCATCACATTCTTGTCCATGTCTCTTAAGTCAGAGGACGAGTGGATTAAAAAGCTTTGGTACATATATACTATGGAATACTACTCAGCCATAAGAAATGATGACATCGGATCATTTACAATAACATGGATGGACCTTGATAACATTATACAGAGTGAAATAAGTAAATCAGAAAAAACTAAGAACTATATGAACCCATATATAGAATAATAATATACATTTTAAAAGCACCTTCACGCTCTGGCTGGTTGGCTCAGCAGTAGAGTGTTGGCCTGGTGTGTGGATGTCTTGGTTCGATTTCTGATTAGGGCGCACAGGAAAAGTGACCATCTGCTTCTCCACCCATCCCTCTCTCCCTTCTCTCTCTCTCTCTCTCTCTCTCTCTCTCTCTCTCTTCCCCTCCCACAGCCATGGCTTGGTTGGAGCAAGTTGGCCCGGGTGCTGAGAATGGCTCCATGGCCTGCCTCAGGTGTTAAAATAGATCAGTTGCCGAGCAACAGAGCAACAACCCCAGATGGGCAGAGCATCACCCCATAAGGGGCTTGCTGGGTGGATCCTGGTTGGGCACATGCAGGAGTTTGTCTCTCTGCCTCCCCACTCCTCACTTAAGAAAAAAAAAGGCACATTCAAATGTAGGTCATCACTTCAATGGGTCTTGCCCATGATGGCACATTTGGCACCAGTTGAGTCTTGTGCTAGCATGAGACTCTAATATCTGAGCACTAGTTACTCCAGTTCTCAAAAGCTATGAATTTTGATATATGGCTCCTCATTACGAAAACTTACCTCTTTATGGCTTCACCTAGGTAAGTGTGTGGCTCCGGGCTCTTCTCGTAGTCTCTGACCTAGAAGAATTAAGCCTGGGATACAGGATCTGCAGGCACCAACTTGTAAGGAACGTCTCACAGCTGCAGATATCACTGCCTTCAGTGAGCTCGGAAACTTGAGCCAGGAAACATGGAGTCGCTAAGACATTCAAAGTAAGAACAGAACCCCAACTTTTAAGGGAGCTATCTAAACAGGTGACAAACTGCTATACTTCAAAGGCAGGAAATCCCTTCAAACGTTAAATTGTACGGACACAAAATGAACTAGATTCAGGAAAACTGGGAGCCAGGAATTCAGTGTCATGTTTGTTCCAGTTTAATGAAGCGTGTTTGGTGCATATTAACCTAAAGGTTCCGAGTCTAAGCAGAAGGCAGCTTTTTCCACCAGATACCCACGTTTTCAAGATCTTACTTTAAAAAGTCACTTGAGTTCACATCAGATTGAAGTTACTAAGCACAGCCTCTCTCTGGGGCCAGTTTTTACCCTTAAAATTAGTCTGGTTTAAAATTACAATTACTCAGAGTGCTTAAAAAACTCTGTGGAAACATTCTAATGTCCTCCTGACCATCAAAACTAAGGGAAGGCATCCACCTACAGTGCAGCCTCGGAAAATGGGCAGATGGACTGCTTCAGTTTTGAAAGGCAGCCTGGAAGCTTCCCAATCTCCAGGCACATGATTCCCCAGTAGTTTTTCCCAGCTCAGAATGCAAAGTCTAGATGGATTTCCTGCTAATGCTCACAAGTACTTTGGGCTGTAGCTGTAGCAGTTTGAACCATGTGAGTATAAGGACTAAATTCTTGCCCAATTCTCCCAGAATAAAAGGAGGGCTGGGGGGACAGAGATATGGGGTATGCCATTCTCTTACTGTAGGGCCTCTTCAGCATTCGAAAGAATTACTGAGCAAATGGATAAGGGGAAGGAAATGGGTGGGTGAAAGCCAACTCCATCTTAGAACATAGACATTTTCAAAATGCAAAAATCCAAAAAGGGTTGAGATTGGAAAATTCCTGGGGAACCAAAAAGCTTAACCTACATTCCATAGTTTTATCAACTGAAGCCTCTCTGAGCAAGAAGGTCAAAGTTAACTCCGCTGCCCTGCTCACAAAGCAAGTCAACTTGTTTTGTATGAATAGCTATAAAGTGTTTGCAAGTTTCCTAAACCAGGCACTCGGGATGAATTATGAATGGAATTAGCCAGTTTGACTTGGAATTTCCTCACTTTTACTGGTCTTTAAACAAGGTTTTTTATACATGCATATGTAATCAATGGGACCAACACATGAAATGGCTCTTAACATAAAACACTCTGTTTTAGAGTGATTTTGCAGTTAAGGAAGCTTAAATATGAACTTCTAATGTGGAAAAGGTAGCTTTTACATACTGCTTTAAAACTGATCTGGAAAACTGATGAGCTGGCCACAAGATTTCTGTCAGAAAGTGAAATTAAGTTTATATTTTAAAATACAATTTTAAATGCTTCTTTCATGAAGCCAATCTGCTTTTCATATCCTTATTCTTAGTTACCTTAAAAATACATAAATTTGGTGTTTGGTTATGGAGTTTTTAAGTTGCAGGGTAAAATAATTTAGATAATCATAAATACAGAACACAAGGTAGCCCTTCCTTAGTGCGAAACTACCTTTAAAATTATCATCCTAATGAGTGAATGCTACAAGTATACTTCTGATTTAATTTTGGCTATTAGCTATTTCACACTTTAATATACATTCTTCCATATAAAACTTGTACTGTCTTAAAATTTCCCTTAAACTGACATGTCCAAACTGATTTCAATAGCAGTTTGTATGCATAAAAACTATGCAATCGGGATCAATGTCAAGTTTTGGAGAGAAAAATGAACTTGGATTGTTTATTACTCCAACAAGGTACATGGTCAGATTTATCCCATGTGCAATAAATATAAAAGAAGATTAAAATAAAACATTTCCTTACTGCTTATGCAGAAAGTAAAACACAACCAACTCCAATAATGCTTTTCTCATGTAGTTAATATAACAAAATGTTTGGAACATTTAACATATAAAAGAAAGGTACTAATTAAAGTACACATAAAAATTTAAAAGTGTGAAAAGCAGTTGAAAAAAATACTTTTCAGTCACTTAGAATAAATTACTTGCACATTTTAATAGTCTTGTAGATTTCAGTAGTAAAATGTTTTAACAAACTTCTCCTTGCCTTTTTACCTTTTCAAGTACTTTAAATATATAAAGGATAGAGAATATTCTTTCTTTATAACACATTCAAAAGTATCCACCATCTTGACAGACTGTTATTACGGCAATAATTTTGTAGCATTTCTATAGGATGGAAAATAGTCTCTGATTGTGTTTAAGGAAGAAAATAATGGGGAAGAACCCCTTTAAAACATATTCTTATATTTATTAAAATGTATTAATTTCCAAGTTTCTTTATAAAACCTTTAATATTACTATATTATACAGACTACACTTATAGGTTTGGAAATCCTCTTCCCTCCACTAAACTCTTTAGATAAGGGTGTAATAATCTTGTTTTAAAAATTTTAAATTACTTAGAGCAATTATATATCTACCTGAAGAGAGATAAAAATAGTAGTCATGGTGTTATTTTTAATAGGAAATTTTTTTTCCCTGAAGGACAGATGAACTTCACTCTGAAATGCAAACACAGAACAAAATAATCAAGTAAAAATTTGTCTTGAAAAAAAAAAAAAAAAGATTTGTCTTGAACTTTGTAAATCAATGAAGGCATGTTTATCATAAAATTTTAAATACAAGACTTTCGAGAAAAATCTTGTGTAGTAAAGCATTTTTTTCTGTGTGTTCATAAACATACTTGCCCTTTACTTTTAAAGGCAACGCTGGCCCTGCACATTCACAATTGCTATCTGCAGGGAATGGCTCAAAAGCCGAGTTAGGATGGGGCATGTAACCTGTACCTTCCCCGCAGGCAAGCACATTGAGTCAAAGAGGAATTTTATTATTTACATGCATTCCTTTTAATTCTGTTTTCATTAGCTATCAAAGCCTTTGATAGGAAATGTCAAACCAATTTAAATTGACTTGTTTGATTTTTTTTTAACTTCTATGATCCAGGCTAGGGTATTTCAAATTCCATAGTTGCAAGTGACAACAAACAAACAGGGTTAAAAAAAAAATTGTTAAAGAGCACTTTTTTCATATAACATAACAAAGAAACAAAAATCTAAAACATGGGCTATAATTCCCACTATAAATTAATTATATTTCTTTTAGACTAGAAGTGTCAAGTGAACATTGCTCATCAAAATATTTTTGGGTGCTCCATTTGCCTTGAATATTACCTTGCCACATAAAAACCAAACGTTCTTGCCATCTGGAAAATTAAAAATATAAGGAAGCCTCATCCTAGCAACCTGTGCAAGCCTCTATAGGAAACTGGAGGATCTTATGTGGTAACTCTGACTTACCTCTTCTGGGCTTTAGCAACAGGTTTACTCATAAATACTTACTTTCTAGTAAAATGTAGCTAATTCTTAAATGCAGCTCAAAAACTTGGATATCCCTGAGGAGAAATGAAGCCACGAAATGTGTCACTGCCCATTTATTTCCTATTTCACTAACTTCTAATTAATTCACTGCTAATATCGACTCCTCAGATGGCAGCGTTTGCTTCATTTTGGAACTGCAAACAAGACGTGGCCCATTGATTATCCGCAGCTAAAAAGCACCCATCTTTCATTGGGCGCTGTCACCGACATCTCCCTGCTAGAAGATAAATACTTTTCAGAACTCGCACCCCTCTTTACAAACCTGCGCGGGCCTTGCGCGGGGAGGGGGAGGCAAGACTTTGGTGGGAGCTGCTTCTCTTCAGCAAACCGAGGGCTGCCTGCAAAAGCGCACGCAGCGTGTTCGAGCAATTTCCTGCCGATTCCAGATTCCACTCTGAGCAGCGCGGAGAGGAAGTCGAACTTCTTTTCCAGGCGGAGCTTCCACGTTGGGCTTGGGGGTCCCCGGCCGCGGCTCCTGGCCGGGGCGGAGGAGGGGCGCAGAGCCAGTGCCCGTCCCGCCAGTGCGCCCAGGTTTCCGCCCCAGCGCAGCCGGGAGGGTGGCGGAGTTGGGTCCTGGGAGCCGTGGGGCACACGGCACTATCGACTAGGGCTGAACAGGGAAGAATTTTCTCCCACCCCGAGTATGCACTTGAACCCGCGGCGAAGCCGGCGACCGCGCGCTCCAAGCGCACTCGCGCCCCGGGCGGAGCGGGCGTGGGTCTCGCGTGCTCCTCGGCCTCCCTCGGCGGAGCGGCCAGGCCCGTGGCGCTGGGCTGGCTGGCTGGCTGGCTGGGGCCCTCACCCCATTCCCCGGGGTTGGCACCGTCCGGGGCAGCGCAGCCACTACGAGACCCTGAATTTCCGAAAGCAGAGACCTAGGGCCGCCAGCGGCAAAGCTTGACCTACACTTCATTTTACGATTTGGAGAAAATGTTTCAGAGGGTGTGTATGTAGGGAGGGGGTACTGTAAATATGATTTCGAAGGGGGCGAGGGCAAGCCTTGAGTGCGCGGGCTCCGGGTGGCGCGACCGCGCGGCGCCCTGGCGGGGATTCCCGGTCTCGCAGCGCACCCTAGTGGACGCCCTTCCTTCGTGCCCGCTTCCTCGGCACTCGCGCGCCTCTCCCCAGTTCATTCCAACCTGCAATATATTACTTCTTCCGAAGTATTGACAATCAATGCATGAGGCTCCAGTAACCCCGGAGCTTTTGTCTGTAATCGGCACATTTATTCCCATTTAGGAAGAAAAATCCGAATTAAATCCCCGTGACCCAGATTGGGTTACAGTGTCATTTTCCCTGGATCCTCTTTTAAATCCACTCCACACTGCTTCTCTGTCTATTACATGCTAATTTAATTTTACTGTGGACGATATTTTCAGCATTTGCTGAGGACAGTAAATTTTGTAGTTTATGTTATTTCACTTTTTATGACTTTTTAACACTTAATAAAATTTTATTAGAGCACTTTTGTGTTTACAAGGCCACAAAACTCTTGGCAGGTTGTCAGAAGTCCTTTTTATTATGATCCTACTGATATACTGCGAGTAATGAAATAATCATGTCCAGAAATGTATCAAAGGCCAGAGGGATTATCCCACTTAATAGCTCCACAGATGCGCCCAGAAGAATGCGGACACGCGGCAGAACGGGCTTAGAGACGGCAGGAGGAAGGAGGAAGCCCCAGCTCCTTTGCTATTTCTGTTGCTTTCCTAAAAGGCTACATGCAGGGTCATGTGACTTTCCGCGGTCTCAATAAAAAAAAAATTATTCTATTACAAAATGTGCTTTTCTTTTTATTCTCCTTGTGTGGGCATTTAAGACTGTTCGAGTGGCAGTGGGGCTGGCTTTGCATATTTGTGTCAGTCACTTTCTTTTCATTTTTAAGTGTACTTTTGTGCCATTTAAGCAGCGGATGGTGACATTGGTGTTGATCAGTACGACTTCTACAGTCCACACGGAGAGGAGGCACTGGGAGGGACTCAGGAGGGCACGAGGTGTTTTAAGGTCCTTCCCCTCCTGCCATACAATACCTTTTGCTCTTGCTTCTTGTTTTGTTTTGCAAAACGGGAATAGTGACTTGAGGACTCTGCTTTCTTAGAGAACCACAGTGTGCTTGCTGCTTGTGTTTATTTATTTATTTTGGTTAAGACTTTCTATGAAGACTGAGCTATTGCAGCCTTTCTTTTTTTTATAAAAAGAAAAAGCCATTTCCTTTTCTTTTAAGTATATAGGTGATCATTTAACACACTGGTGTTAAGTTCATTCTTGCGGCAAAAGAAGGCCATTGTGCTTCCTGACCCCGAAAGCAAGGTGGGTGGCTTTGTTTTATAATTAAATTTCTGTCTCCAGCATCATGTTTCTCTTTCTCTGTTATTTCCTAAATGGTGTGCCAAAGCGATCAAAGAGTTGAGGAATGAAATCATAAATGGAGTGATTTTGAAATTATTGTTGCTCCATCCAGAGCACGTGTGTTTCTAAACTTTTTCTTTGAAGGATTTTGGCAGTGTTTTTCACAAGCACGTGTGTGTGTGTGTGCGTGTGTGTGTGTGTTTCATGTTCCAACACATCCCATTCGGATTCTGCAGTCTGTCGCTGCTTCAGACGCGCCCTGGGGAGCACGCTCCTCTCCCTGGACTGCCTCCATCGCACACATGTGGGTCCTCTCCCATTCGGATGGGCGTGAGGCTGCTCATGGGAGCTCTTTGATTTCAACTTCAAGGAAGCAATTTTGTTCTTTGTATGTCATTTGCTTACCATGGGCCAAACTCACTGCCTCGTCTGATAGTCTGCTGTGTGTGCAGGGCGGTCTAGAAGGTTCTAAAAAGTACGCATGAAGGGGTGCACCTAGTCCTTAAGAAAAATGTATGTCCTGAGACTATCTGGGCAACCGTTTGTCTCTTCCTACAGTGTTTTCCATTGCAAATATGAGGCCATTTATTTTTTATTTCTTCCTTTCTTCTTCTTCTCTCTGTTTCAAATGATGTCTAACAGAGGTGAAGAACTTGGAGAGAAAGTGACACCAGGACCTGAGTAAACATCCCCTTCCTCCATTCTGGTTGTTATTGATGGCTCATGTTCTCTGTCTTTTACCATGAGAGACTCAGAACTGGACAGAGCGGAGTGTTCATATTTTAGCCCTCCAGATTTCACAGCGTTTTACAAAAGGAATTTATGCCAAAGTACAGAAGTCAAGAGGAGCGTATTCATTTTAATTCTGCTATAAAGTGACAGTTTAATTTTAGAAGTAATTTGTGTCTAGGACAATGTAAATAATACTTCAAAGGCTATAATAGCCTTCAAGTTAGAAATCTGTTTTATCAGATTATGAAGTAAACCGCCCCTAAGGTAGATGTTTTTTATATCAGAGTACACTTGTAATTCTCATTTAAAAGAGTAAGATTGCCTCAGATATGATAACTGATGTCACACAGCTTGGAGGGACTAATGTCCATGAGGATTTTACAGCCTCTTCTGAAATATTCAGTGCTGAAAGGAAAAGAAAGAGTGAAGCCTCAACCCCATATCTTAAAAAAAAATAGGATTAAACAAACCAAGCCAGAGACATGAAATGGTCTCTTCATATGACCAAGTGCTGTCAGAAAGCTGTAAGGCATAGGGTTCTGAGGACAGGTCCTAAAACCACTTTGCCTGGTTCTGATTCAATTCCTCGTATTTCTTCTGCGGCAACGAACAAGTTATTTAACTCCCTGTGCTTGGTTTCTTCATCTGTGAAATAGGCCTAATGCCAGTACCTAGTTTTGTTGAAGGGTTAAAAGAATTAATTTACATAATGCTTAAAACAGACCCCTGGATACTACTTAAAACAAACGCCAGGAAGACTAACAGATCCATCACCTAGCACAGGTCTGGTACTTAGTAGATGTCAATAAATATCTGTTGGACGAGTGTTGAAATGTTATTTCAGTGGCTGTCCCAGTTGTTCAGGTGTGAACCAGGGGGCAGTAACTAAGGCAATGTGTCAGTCTCAGATCTGGACTTGGCTCAGAATGGACAGCACTCTGGGGAAAGCTGTGTCCAACTGCTCTTTTACTTTTTCTATAGGTTTCTATGTTGTTTCTCATTTAGCAATCGTCTTATGAAGTTTTTGAGGAAATAGTATTTAAATTTGAATACGAAAGTTTCCTATATTCAGCATAATGCTTTGAACAAAAGTAACAGATAACTGATAAGATAATCTAATAACCCAACACATATCAAAGTACTTTGTATTATAATCTATTATTCAGTAAACAGTAGTTGCAGGCATTATGCTAAATTATTTGATATGTTATTTCCACTTATTCTCACACTGACCTCCTTACAGGTGGTTTTCACAATCCTTATTTTACAGGTAAGAAATATGAGGCTCAGAGAAGTCAAGTGACTTTCCCAAAGTCACACAGATGGTAATCGACAGATCTGGAAGCTTAAACCAGTTCTATGGGATTGTAAAACCTGTACAGTTATTCAATCACTATTCTATACTGCCTGCTGATCTATTTGGCTTTATAGAGCCCCTAATCAATTTGGTCATTCACAAAGATTGTATAAACTACTGTAAAAATACAAGTGATCAAGGCTGGGATGCAGGTCTATTATTCTTGAATCATCTATGTCTTGTGCAGTGATTTGAACACGACTCAGGGAAGTGAGACACAGACCTGCTTCCCAGGGCCTTGACTATCCTCAGTTCATTCCACAACTATAAGTAGTTATTTGAAAAGAGCCAGAGGAGAAATTAAGGTTAATTTGTCCCCTTTTGGAAAAATAAGATTAAGCTGAATTTACCTTAACTAGTACTAAAACAAGTAAACAGAGTCGCATGGTGAAAAAGACTAAGAAAACAGAATTCAGACAGGTGGGTGGCAGTTTTTCCTTTCACAGAAGTTCTTCATGGATTGTAACAATATTCATTCTCCTAAGATTGTCGATGGGTGTCCTGACCATCTCAGGGCATAAAGAATAACCTGAGACAATAAGAAAAGCCTTGATCAATATACAAGGTCACTTAATGAGCAAGCAAAAGGTAACAAAGAGTGCTCTGCTTTAACCACATGATTAATTCTGCACCCTTGAAACAAACACATATAGAACCGCAAAAGAGGACATCAAAGAGGCCATGAGTTGTTCTGGGAAATATTCAACAACCCCTTAGTAAAAATTCATGCTAGGGCAGACATCAAAATGGATGATGAAAAGATGAAAGCCAATGACAGCTAGCTGGTAAACCCTATATTTTTCTTAAGAAGAATAGGCTCAGTTTTAAGTTTAATGAGACTCGACTGCCACCAAAACAATTAGAATTCATCTTTGACTTGTGATTTTGTAACTGTAATTGCTAGGAAGGAGGGAGGGAAGGGGGCAGGAAATGAGGGATGTATTCAAGGCACTAGGGACTCCACAGAGACCATGCTCACTGCATGAATAGAGAGGCAGCGAACTCTCTAAGCCCAAGTTTGCCTCTGAAGAGTCAAGGGCAATAAAGGGCAATTCCAGGCATCAGTGGTTTTGCTGGAGACAAGTTCTGGTTTCACCAGTCTTCTGAGCATGTGACTCAGGGCACTTAATTCACCTTTCTCTCCTTAAGTTTTCTTTTTGCAAGAGAAAAGTAATCAGAACTTTAACTTACATTTTTAGAATTAAAGCTATATTTAGAGTTGGTTTTGAGCACTTCATGTAAAGTCTGAATACTTTTTTAAATAGATGAGTAACTTACTGTGTCTTGATGAATATTTGATAAGAACAGAAGAAAACTAAAAGCAACATTAGCTACTAAACTTAACCCCAGTAAAATAAAAACATAGTGCAACACAAAGTAGAACTGAGGTTGGAAATCACTAGAAAGAGCACTGAGAGAACTGATGCTCAAGCCATATCTCAACAGACATAATTTTAAGCCATCAAAAGCTTTAAGGACCTTGAGTCATTTTCGTCAAATTTGACTGGCATTGCTTTCTACATCTGTGAATTTGCCAAGTTAATGTTTATTACTATAACAGGTTTCAAATAATCTTTTTTGAAAACGCCTGAGTACTTTTGATTATTTGATGGAAAAACGTATGCTTTTTTCTTTTTATGTATCTTTCAAACCAATTGCTTTGATATAAATAAAATCTTGAAAAAGTGCATTCACCCCTTTTTAGCTAAGAGAAACATTTCACTTCATGAAAGTTATGAACGATGGCTGGAAACCTGTAATGAATGAAATGATTCTCGGCTCTAATCCAGTCAACTAGCCTGCAGATTCAACCTTATTCCTAAAGTTTCAGAATCCAGAATGAATGCAAGGAACAGCAATGCCCAAATGCAAAACCCGAGCAATGCAACAAAGCCGTGAGCAGGGACAGTCTCCCGAGGACAGGAAGCCACTGGAATCTGGTTGCTAGGAGACACTCTTCTTTCACTAGCGGCAGGAAGATGTCCTTGAGAGTGGCTTCCCCTGTTGTTGGCTTTGGACAAGCAGTGAATCAGTCTGTCCTTGCTAGTGCTGCCCCCTCCCAACAGGGTCCACTAGCCCACAGTGCAGGTGACAAGGAGGGGCAATGACGGGTTCTGTTTTCTCAGGAAGTTTCTTGTACGTACCCTGATTTTATGATGCACTCTTCTGAAATCCATAAGCATTTCATACATCTACTCTGGGTTATGAGGATGTGGAAAACATAGCTTCCTATGGGGTGCTTACACCTGTGAGAATTTTACAAAATAAAGTTACGCATTAAATTATCTGAAACAGTCTGCAAGTGCTGTAGGGGAGAAGGAGAAGTAGGATTAACAGAGATTTCATAGAGAAGAGGGGACTGGAGCTGGGGGGACTTGCCCAGGGAAGGATGCTTTTGGCAGGGCCCTAGGACGACCATGAAGAGCTCTGGGAACACCCTTGAGGGCGGTGAATCCGCCTTTCCTGCTCACAGGAGCATCCCCAGCACCTAGGACAGTGCTCGGCAGACAGCATTTGTTCAGTGTTCTAGGGATGGACGAATACAGGAGAATGAAGTTGCTGGAACATAACAATAACCCTGAAAGTCACTGTTACTGTTTAGGGAAAAGCCCATTGGGAGAATGTTAAATAAGGAAGGCTGGTCTTATTGTATCAGAGTGTCTGTATCAGGCAGCAGCGAGAAATGAGGTTGGCCAGGTAAGGCACAGCCCAGTTATGAAGGCTCTTTAACACTAAGCAGAAAATGGATTAAAAAGTAAGGATGCTCATGTGAAATTCTGAGCCTGGTGGAGGTGAAAGTTGTATGGTTTACAAATGCTCTTTCAAATTCATTATCTCTTAAATACGTGCAGTTTATTATATGTCAATTATAACTCAATCGAGCTAATGAAAATACATGATCTCGTTAGATGTTCAATATTTGGGAAAACGCACCTTATCATTATTACATGTTAAAGATGAGGGAACTGAGACCCAGATCTCATATGTTTCAGATGACAGGCCAGGACTTCTAGGTCTTCTGCCTCCATGGGCCTCAGGCCAGGACTTCCAGGTCTTCTGCCTCCATGGACCTCATTTGCTCCTTGCTGAAAGCAGCCCTCTGGTGCAGAACGTGGGACAAGGCTGGCCTGGGTGCGGGAGGACAGCTGCGAGGCAGCAACAAGTGGCTTTTTGTGGTGTGCCCACTGTGTTAGCTACAGCATTGGAGAGGAAGGCAGGGAGCAGTTTCTCTCTCTCCTTCTCCCTGTGCTCCACTTTACCTTTCCTCCCCAACATTCCTTTTTCTACCAACATCTCAGATTCCGAGGGACATTCCTGCTAATGTCACATATGTAGGCTCCTTGATCTCCACAGTTGCTCTCGGGCCAGCTTTGAGGGAATATTGTATTGTCTAGGAGAGGAAAGGGCAGTTTTACTGAGATATATTTGACATGTAATATCGCATAATTTTAAAGTAAACAACATAATATTGATATATGTATATATTGCAAACTGATCACCACAGTAAGGTTAGTTAACGTTCATCACCTCACACAGTTACAATTTTTTTCATTGTGGTGAAAACTTTTAAGATCTACTCTCTTAGTAACTTTCCAATATAGAGTACGTACAGTATTGTTAACTATAGTCACCATGCTCTACATCTCCAAACTTATAACTCCAAGTGCGTACCTTTCAACCATCTTTACCCAATTCTCCCACCTGCCACCCTCTCCCTGCCTTTGGCAACGACAGCTCTGAGCTCTGTTTTTATGAGTTTGGTTTGTTTAGACTCCACATACAAGTGAGATCATACAGTATTTGTAAAGACAAATGTCAAGCTATGTTTTCCACATCCGCATAACCCAGAGTAGATGTATGAAATGCTGATGGATTTCAGAAGAGTGCACCATAAAATCAGGGTACATACAAGAAACTTCCTGAGAAAACAGAACCCATCATTGCCCCTCCTTGTCACCTGCACTGTGGGCCAGTGGACCCTGTTGGGAGGGGGCAGCACTAGCAAGGACAGACTGATTCACTGCTTGTCCAAAGCCAACAACAGGGGAAGCCCTCAAGCCACTCTGACATGTCACTTAGCATATTGCCCTCAAGAACAGCACCTTTTGGAACGGAAACATTTTATCTGTGATATCTCTTGGAGAGGTTCAGTGTAAAGAGGACACACACACACACACACACACACACACACATACACATACACACAAATGAGAATTAGAGCCCATAAAATATTGCAAACATTTGGGCCATATATGTGAATATTACATTTAAAAAGTCATCGTCATGGCCTTCCAGACCTGGTTTCAAAAATATTCACCCAAGTCTCACATGCGTGAGTAAAAATCATTTAGATTTTGACTTGAATGTTGCATGGCCTCAGATATAAGCGATTAGACCATATGACAGAGTGTATAGTCCTGTGGGTTTTTAGGGGCAGATGACTAAAGTTGGAATCTACGTTTCACCATTTACCAGAGGTTACTTAGCTTCTTTGAGCCTCAGTTTCTTCATCTGTAAAATGGGAGTGAGTCCTGTTCAATGGGCTGTGGTAATTAAATAACAAAATGACTAAGGAACTGAGCACCGGGCCAGTCTCGCAGGGAGCGATGACCGTGTGAATGAGTGCTGGCCCCTGCCAGCAGCAGCTCATCATTTTCATCAGCTGTATCACCAAAGCACTCGGTCCAGCCCATGGCAGCAGAGAAAAACAGCCTTGATTTCTTTTCAGCTTTTGGACTTTCCAGGGCTGATGATTATACGTTAATGCAGTATTTTTTTTTCTCTTAAGAACTCCTTTGACAGGTTTTTTTTTGTTTGTTTGTTTGTTTGTTTTTTCTGAACTTGCTCATATGGAGCTATTCAGCTAAATGACATGGAAGTTTTTCAGTAAAGGTTGGTTGAGTGAAGGTATAAAATAGATAATACATTAAAGAAGTTTATATTCTCCTGTTCATCCCAGTGAGGATTCTTTTCTGTGAAGGGTGGAGGTGGTGGTAGGTGGTGTTGATACACAGGAGTGACATGGCACAGTTGTATCTGTGGGGTCGGGCATAGCCTATCACCTGTGACATGGCACAGTTGTATCTGTGGGGTCGGGCATAGCCTATCACCTGTGGAGTCAGGCACTGGCCTGTCACCCGTGGGGTCAGGCACTAGCCCAGGGGTCGGGAACCTTTTTGGCTGAGAGAGCCATGAATGCCTCATATTTTAAAATGTAATTCCATGAGAGCCATACAACGACCCATGTACATTACGTATTATCCAATAAAAATTTGGTGTTGTCCCAGAGGACAGCTGTGATTGGCTCCAGCCACTCATAACCATGAACATGAGCGGTAGGAAATGAATGGATTGTAATCATGAGAATGTTTTATATTTTTGACGTTATTTTTTTTTATTAAAGATTTGTCTGCGAGCCAGATGCAGTCATCAAAAAAGCCACATCTGGCTCGCGAGCCATAGGTTCCTGACCCCTGCGCTAGCCCATCACCCCAGCCATCCAGAAATTTCTTTTCATTACACTGCAGAGGAACCCGCCTGCAAAGGAAAACCCACTTACCTGTTCTTTTATGGAAAACACCCAGGTTAGCAGGACTTTTCCCCCTTCCTTCACCTCCCTAATGGTCTGGCTAGTTTGACTCATTGTTTTCAACCAACTAGCTTTATGTGACACTTCAGTGACAGAGCCCACAGCTCTGTTGGTCCCCAAAGTGGTCAAACAACTGCTCTGGAAAGAGTAGGTGTGAATATCTCCAGTTCTGTGATGGAGTCTGCCTGGTTCTAATAGCCATTTTGCTCCTGAACCCCAGTGTGAATATAGACAAGGTGCAGGACATCAGTATTAAACAGCTGAATACATGGCAAATGGGAATCTCATTAACAGAAAAGCAAGATCAAGAAACCTGCCAGAGTGAAAGGCATTTTGGGGCCAGCAAAGCATACCTTCCTGAGGGACATTATACCCCAAACTGAAAATAAGAGATTTCTTAATAATACAGTAAGGCATGTACACACCCTTTTAGAATTTTTGTTTATACTTTGAAGGTAAAAAAATTTTTTTTAAGTATTAGGCCTATATTTTTGTTTATTAACAAAACCACCCTTCAGATTCTACCAAGAATTATTGTGCTAATAGTAAGCTTGAACAGGTTCTAAGACCCTGGAAACCTCTCCTGTCTAGCTGCTCCATCATCTGAAGCTCAGGTTGCCATGGCAGCGCCTGTTTTCAGGCTCATGCTGCGGCCAGTCGCCGCCACTGGATTTGTTTTAAGCCATCTCACCTGGAGAATTGGCTCTACATTGTTTTAAGCCATCTCACCTGGAGAATTGGCTCCACATTTCTTCAAATGAGCTCAGCCCAAGGGTATCATCCTAAAGAAATATTTGACCTGTGTCTGAGAAACTTTTTAAACATTAATTTTTCATCCACCCATCCATCTCTTCAGTGGTATCTTCACACCAACTATATATTCCAAAAGGTAGTTACCCTGTCTGTCTTTTTGACTACTGAATCTCAAAAACAGCCTATGTCCGGCATAGGGTAACCGCTGAAGGAGTGCTCGTTCAATAAATGAATGTACAGTTACCAGATGCCCTCTATCGATTGGAACTGGAGTTATTGATATGACAAAACATAGTTTCTGCCTTCTTGGTGGTGTTCACAATTCTTTTTCGAGATGTTTTGGTACCACACAAGAAAAATAGATTCAAGGCTGCTAATAATGCTCTTTTTATATTCAATTGACTAGCTGTTTCAGTAATTGACTGTGTAATGCACTAAAACAGATGCAAAGCTCCTTTCAGAGACAAATGAGGGGGGAAAACAGCTTCACATCAGGCAGATTCTCATAGTTTCTTCCTAAAGTGCATAGCACCTCCAGTCACTAATGATTGTAGGAGACTTTGGGGACACTAATCTTAATGACTACACCATTTCCTACAGGTCTTGTTAGTTCCTAAGACCATCTGTAAGAAGTTATTGTATTTGGCTTTCTCAAGCCATATTTTTAAAGCAAGACATTTAATTAGTGCTGGTTACAATGTTGCAAGGGCTTTGGCCGCTTCTCTCACCCCTGCTGTTTCTCTTCTTGGTCAGCATGTTTTCTGGAAGCCTTGTTTCCGGGAAAGGGCATAAGATGCTTCTCTGTTTGGAAAAGTGCTGTGCATCCACGTGAAGAAGTCTCTGATGAAAGCGAAGAGACTGTCAGACCCGCTGTGCCGAAAGGGCCTCAGCCTTCACAGAAGAGGTTTTGATTGGCCTCTGGGTTTGACATTTTTTTTAAAAAAGCTATGAACAAACTGTGTCTATATTTGAGTAGCAATATATTTAAATTATAAAATGGAATATTAGTATTTAATTTTAATGCAAAAAAAAAAAAAAGAAACAAAATGAAGGCATGCAAATAGAATACAGATACCTACAGGAGTGTGCACTGCAGCCTTAGAGAAGAATGTCACAAAATGGAAATGTATGTGACATAATCAATCTAAACTGTAAAAACATCAGAAAAAGAAATTTGCTAGAAAAGATAGGATTTTTACTTATTCTAAGTTACCATGAAAATTGCAAAATAGTTTATGGCATTGAAAATCCACTGATCCTCTCTAAAAGAATAAATAGTTGACTATTGTTCTGTTATTTTTATAAATATTTAATACTATAAAGTTAATTAAACATTCAATCTGTTTACAAAACAAGATAATTTTACTGAATTTTTCCCAGAATCCTTTATCTGTGTTTGGATTAGAATGGCTTAATATTTGTAATAGTTTATGAATCACAAATGCATGTGAGATCCAGTTATACAAAAAACAATTTCAAATATTTCAAAAACAATTAAACATGGAATCTGTGAAAATGAAGAAATATATGTGTATGCCTCTAGATAGGTTACATAATCCACTAAGTGAATTTACTCATATTATCCCCCTATTCCAAATATATATTCAAGGATTAAAAAGTTTCATGCTGGTTATTGCCTAAATGACAATTAAAACAAATTCCCTTTCTCTTTGAATTTTAATGTGCCCCTTTAAAGTAATCCTTAATTGAGAAGGAAGTCCAACTGATGTAATATACACTTAGACAAATTATTAAATCTCCGTATTCCACATGTAAATGCATTTCTATTAGAATCCCTTTTGCTGCCTTAACCTTAAAAATTTAAATGTATTAAAGACTTAAATGAAGGATTGGCATTTGGCACTGGTGTAAAAACATTTCCTGCTGGGCCTTCAACCACTAACAAGCTTTTTGTTTGGAAAAGGGGGAGGAGGTGGTGGCTGAGGGGGGGGCGGCGACATGGGCAACTCTTGACATCTGAAATCTTGATCAGTCACAGCAACTTTTTTGGTTTGTGTTGATGATTGCGGTATTGTTGTTTATTCGTTTATCATTCACTGGGACTCCCTGTTTGAAAGCAGAGGTCTCCAGACCATCTGTAGTCTTGCTGGATGTTACAGCAGCCAGGCCAGGCATCTGGCTGTCAGTTATAATCGCATCCCTGCCCCTAAAGTTGTTGAATATTCCTGATTCCCTTTGAACATACCACCGTGATACTCCCGTTTCAGGCCATTGATGTGAGAGACAGTCCATTTCTGGCTTTAGTCTGGTTGGAAATAAGATTTATGAAATGAAGAGGGGTCTTCATTTTGCTGGAAGGGTGGCTGTTTTCGTCGGCATTGGGTTTAATGATAGAGCAGTTTCCTCTGCGGCCTGTACAACTCACTCTTTGAACACGGGGAGAAATAGTGCATCAGAAAATTATTTTCATGGTGTTGCCATGTTTACTGTTTCCTGTTGTCTTTGCCTGAAAGTGTTTTAACAAAAATTAGGGTTGAACATAAAAACATTTGAGCCAGGGGATGAAAGGAGTTGTTATGTTTCCTTTCCAGGTTAATGTGATAGCCTTTGATTTAAGCACTAGAGACTGAGGACAGGATATGACACCAATTAAAAACATGAAACTTAATTTTTGGATTAAACTATCACATACTCTTTCTTCTGCTATCTGGTTGAAGGTTACTGACATGACATTTATTTCTCAATGACAATCTTAAGTTTATTGGACTGGCTTTATTTAAGGTATATGGCAACTAATGTTAGTGCCTGTAAAAACCTGGCAATGTCTTCAAAATTGTAAAGCAGTTATTATAAAGAGAACATATTCCTCCCCAAGACTGTCAGCACAAGGTCAAGAACGCGTGCACACTCACTTCACGAGCCTCAGACCAGCTCATCTTGGTTGGAGGCAGATTTTAAATAAGATCTAAGTTTCAAAACAAATCAATTACCTTATCTCATAAAGTAGCGGGAAAAATTGAAATAATACCTTCTCCTTAGCCATAAATTTAAATTAAATTTGCACTAGAGTTTTAGGATTTATTGAAAACTAACTGTAAATAATATCACAAAAATAACACATTATGAATTGTTCACAGATATAATAAGGTAATGTACTATATTTGAGTAGCGATATATTTAAATTATAAAATTGAATATTAGTATTTAATTTTAGTGCAAAAAAAAAAAAGAGACTTAAAGTGAAGGCATGCAAATATAATGAGCCTGGTCAGTCTTGCCATCTTCTCACTTTGACACCTTGTTTAAGTCTAGCTAATGATCCTATGAAAAAAGTATTAGTGGTTTCAGTGCAGGCCCTGGTGGTCTATGTCACATATTGCATAACCTGCTGGTGGGTCCTCCAGGGCTATTTCTCATTTACAGATAGTAATCTTTTATAATTCTGTCGGGGCATATGGGGGAGAGGTATCCTGCTTTAACCTATTATGTACTTGAAAATAGTGAAAATCTTTATCAAAAGAAGTCAAACTGAATTTTGTAAGGCCATTTAATGCATTCAAATGTTCAGATTCAGACCTAAAACTGCGGACCAAGTGCTCAAGTAGAATCATTATATTTAAAACAAAAAAAAATGGTCACTCATGATTGCTTTATGTGGAAAATTACCAAACACTGCAGTTTCTGTAACCACGAAAATTTTCTTTTCCCCTGTGCAATTGGCTAGCTCCTCACTACATCCCCAAGGAGTCTAAGTGAGCCTGAACCACTGCGGAAAAATGAGAATTTCCATACTTACACACAGCCAAGGCATCGTTTTTAATGATTACAAATAAGGGCAGAAGTGGAAGAAGAGGGGACAGTGGGTCCTGTATTTTTTTTCCTCATAAAAAAGTGAGAGTGTGGGGTTCCCAGGTAAAAATCAAATGTGGGTTTGCTTTTAATTTTTATAAGACATTTTTTAAAAAAGAAGAAAAATTTAAAATACCAATTCTCTTCAATTTCCTAACTCTAAGTTGCACACAGTGAGTGCTAAAAGGAAAGGAGTCGCCAAGGCCAAATTCACCGGACAGCTTTTGTGAGCCGTTAGAAGCAGCTTTTAGTATCTGTGCTTTTTATTTCGGTTTGCTTCCCCTCTTGACTGGAGTGTTCACGTCTGAACAGTTTTTTTCTTCCCTTTGGTTAAATGTACACAGCCGACTCTTTCCATCAGCATTACACACACACACACACACACACACACACACACACACACACCCAGAGATTCTTTACATTTAAAGAAAGTGAATATCTTTAGCCCCTTGGTAACAATATTTTAAAAGGCAGCTCGATATTCGGGTCAGACAGTAAAATGCTTTCAAAGACAACCCTCGTGGGCACAATGTGTTAACTGTTTTCTGTACCACCATCTTATTGTATGCAAGCGGACAGCAAAATGGAGGTTTCAGCATTTTGTTGTTGTATGACGGCTCCTTCGCTCAGGATCACCAGTCGGTATACCAACTGAAAAGCCGGATTTCTTAGGCCTAGGAACTGATTAAATAAAGCATACACACAAGATCTTCCTCCACTTACTGCTTTGCCGATGCTTAAGCAAGTTTTTAAACATATAATACAAAGAAAGCCCATCCTGGTTAAGAATGAAAATGCAACAGAAATGATATTTCAGTTCAATATGTAACTCCATGGCGTTGGTAAATGCATATGTTATTAATAGACTGTAGAACATCCCAGTTAGTAATCTACCTTGAGCAAAGATCCAAGACAGAGTTAGCACAGAGAATGTGAATGTTTTACTTGTGAATAAACGATCTTTCCAGATCAAGACTGAGGTCATTGGCAAGCTGCTTTAGGTGAGCTCACTCCACAGTTATTTGCACATGCAAATTGGGCTCTAATTTTTTCTTATGCTACTGCCTTTTGTTCAGGAGAAGACCTTTGATTCATTTCTTAAAATAAGAATATTAAAATAGTTGAACAATGAATAATTTGAACTGTTAATAGTATTCTTTTTTTATTAACTCCTAAACAGATCCAAAAGTAAGACAGATTTTGACTTAACTGTATCTCAAATCAAAGAGAGATGAATTTGACAAAGAAAAGAATTTGGCATTGCCTTTATTACCTATGGCTGAATGACCACTCTCTTTTGTCTGCAGGAAAACATTTTCTTCTCAATGAGGTGTATATTTTTAAGACTAGAAAACGGCCTCACAGCATCTAGTATTTTTTTTTCTTTTTGACTGCAGTTGCCAAACATTTGAGATGATAAAAACGATGGTGCTACATAAAATAGACTGCGGCAACACTGTTTATGGCACACACAACAGTATTATTTTCTGCAGTTTGGTGTGCAAAAGTTGTAAATAAGAAAATGTGTAAGCTATTAAATCTATAGCAATAGGACTCTGAAAACAAGGTTTATTATACCAATGCCTGAAAAAGCTTTACTCTTTTTATCTTTTTATCTGTGGGTGTTAAATACTTGTGTTCGCAACAGTATTTTAGCACTGGAGCTATTTATCCAGTAGAACCTTCGAGAAAGAGGAAATGGACAGATGTCCATAATCAAAGGGCTCCACCTGGTGGTAAAGAGAAGGTATGAAATGTTAATAGATCTGACGCTGCAAAGGGAAACAGATGGAAGGGAAGCAGTGTGTGTGTGTGTGTGTGTGTGTGTGTGTGTGTGTGTGTGTGTGTGTTTCTTGTAATGAATATATTTGAAGAAAAGAGAATGACACAGTCCCCCCAGATTTGGATATCAGTGTTGATATAGCTTTACAGCCAGCATCATTTGATTATTTCTTTCAAATTCAATCATCCCTATACATTTACAAATTATTTTATTCTGAATACATCCACTGGATTGTACATTAACATGTGACCCTGACAGATATCACGCAGAACAGAAGGCAAACTATGCGCATCATCTGGTCATTTTACTTATAACTGGTGTACCATCTAGTAGACAAATTTAAACAAAGAAAACGTCCGCTCCAACACAGGCTGTTCTTTGGGTATTGTTGTGGCTCACATCATTAGGAAGAACTGGAAAGAATGTGGGGCAGAACTTAATTGGGGAAGGGAAGAAATAGTTTCAAATCCACGACTGAGAAACAGAAAATTCCTCATGTTTAAATGGCATTTGTGGCTGAAATGCTGAAAAATTTGAGTCTTCCATCTTTTCAGACTCTAAAATTAGACCAGGAATTAAATATATCAAATGCTATGCAAAATGTAAAATGGCATGCCTTTTATGGCTCTCTACGTAAGGTGAAAATTAAATCTTCAGCCTCCAATAAAATTGTATTTCTGTAATAAAACTGCTGCACCTTGTCTTTAGACTACATTGAATCCCAGATTAAATACCTTATTTAAAGGGCTTGCTACACTAAGTAGTATTACAAATATAAAAAGGTATTATATTTTGCTTTACCATCTACAGTAGAGTCCCCAAACAGGTACATTCTCCACCCCTTCTTTCTTAGAACATCATATGTTTCAATGAGGGAAATTTTAAGGTTTGTTTTTCATCACTAACATTTATATTTCTTCCTTAAATATATAAATCGGCACAGGTGGCTAGATCGAAAAAAAAGTCCATCAAGTAGGATATTTACTACAAAATGTCTTACTGCATTTCATGGATAACTCAGTCCTATAAGCAGAAACAGCTGGTGTGCTAAAGGCTAGGTACATTTCGCTATGCATTGTATGTAACATCGAGGCTTTTCCCTATAACGTGCGTGCAATGTTCACTCCATGTTCACATCTGCAGCACACCCATACTGTTACGTGATGTCTGAAGATTTTATACTTAGGGTCTGTTAATACATGTTATGTATTTATCTCACCCAGTGCTGATTTAGAGGCATTAGATTGGATGTTATTTAAGCAGTATAATACTGTAGATTGATATTTTTCCCCACCACACTATCACCCAGCCAACACTGACTGGCATTTGTGAAGGGGCTTTATTAAATTAAAACCTACAGAGGGTGAAGAATAGCGAACGATGAATACTAATGTTGCTTAGGCTTCCCAACTGAAGTGCAGACCAGAAAGACAGGGGCAGTGTCTCTCTCTCAGCCTTCGTGCCACCACCCTGCCAGCCACCCTCTAGTGGACCGGAAGGAAGTTCCCTCTCCTGGCAGCCTCCCACTGCAATTCATTTAATAAATATGCTCCCGTCCCCCTCTCTCAGGAGATGGTGGATATTATTAACCTTCAAGCACGATACAGGGAGATGAATGTTAATCGTGAAGGGATTTATAATCAAGTTTAAAGGTGTAGGACAAAGAGAACTTGTGTTAGCAGTTTCAATCCTGCTAAATTGCTAATTGTTATGTTTAGTATGATAGGTGAGAATACTATGAAAATAACAACAGCTTTGGTGCTTTAATTTGGAAATTGGTGCCTGTAATTTTGAAGCACGTACGAAGGAAAGGGTTAGAGTCTTTAGTACAAATGATTTATCTAGAGGCTAATTTCCTCCGACATTGGAGATTTGAGACTTGATGTCCTCTCAGTTCAAGAAAAGAGAATTGTCTACTGTGAGGAAATCTCTTAGTATTAGAAACCATGGGGAGAAGTTTGGATCTGCAGACAATACGTGTCTGCACTGCAGGATAGGCAGGTGGTGGTATTGAGTACAGATCTTTGTAGCACTTTCTCTCTTTTATGTTTCCCTCTATGGTTTGTTGCCATTTGCCAACATGTCGAGGTAATGTTTTAAGCAGATATTTCACTCTGACTTAGGAGACACAGTAAGATCACTCAGGAGTCCGAGAAGAGAATTGAGAGAATCCCCATGTTTCTCTTCCTCAACTTCCATCTCTCTCATTGACTCATGAGTCATCCCTATTCTCTCGTGTACACGCAGGACACCTCACGGCCCCAGCTTTGGTGTTCCCACTCATGTCCCCTGTTGTCTGTCCTGGTCCCGGGCTTTTGGAGCTGGGGTTTTGCAGGGCAGATATGCACATAGAAGTAGAGGCTATTGGATGTTGTACGAGCTATGTCTTCAGTGTACACTTTTACTTGGCTTTGGTTACCCTAAATTCTATGGTCCAAGCCCAAACTACCATAGTACTGTCATGATGTCACCTACCAATGAACTGGAAAACACTTTGCGGCAGTGTAGCCTACTGACTGAAGATGGACCTTGAGAAGTTTCCTTGTATTTTAATAGTTTACATATTTACTTTAAGTTTAGAAACATCTAAGTGATAAATACAAATGATGGAAAGAAAATAGTAAGGATATGCCCCTGTGTGGATATGGGCCATTTTAATTGTATTATCCTAGCTTCCAGATGTGGAGGCTTCTTTTAAAAAATGATTCAAGGTTGAGGAGATAAAAATGATTCCCGGGTATTAGCATGAGATGTGAAATCAGTGACCAACATTATTTTCCCATCAATAATGATAATTATACTAATTAGTCCAGGCATCACACCTGTGCGAAACCCTTCTCCCTATTTTACAGATGAAGTAACTGAGACACCAAAGGTTAATTGCTTGCCCAAAGCCATAGCAACTCTGTCAGCACCACGATTTAACTCCTGCTCTTGCTCCTTTGGCAATGGAACAATTCTGCCTCTCTTCCAAGAAGAAAAAAATATTGCTTGTGTCACAGGAGACTGGTGTTGATGAACAACGGAACAAAGAGGTCACATATTACTGGTTTGAAACTTGTAGAAGAATTTTCTCATATCAGTAGTCTTTTACTATGTTTTCTAGGACAGAACTACGTTAGTGGCATAAAGCTCCACAAATATACTTTTAGCAAACTCACTGGTCACTGTGCAAATGAGGAAATGGTAGTTAGAGGTGGGACAGACCCCAGCCTCGCCTGTCCTTCATTTGAAGATAGAGTAAATTCAGTGAGATCCTTAATCTTTTTTATTTTCTTTCTTAGAAGAATGTGTATTTTTTTTTCCTACCCAAACATTTCAGTGAACATTGCAGCTGTGCAGCATGAGGCAGTTTTACATGCATATATTCAAAGGATAATGTGGAGTATTTATCCCTTGGGATAAAAGAAATAACGCAGCAACAACAAACTTGAAAACAGATGGTTCTGATACAGTCTGATAAGAATGTAAACAGGGAAATATCTTTGTTGATTTACTTTTTAGTAATCAGTAATAATGACTTATTGTCTAGAGATGAATTACAGTTTTGAGTTTGCAAGCATGGCCATAAACAACCTCTGAAGAATGAAACTAAATTTTTGAAATTGGTGAGGAATTAGTGACTCCTCCTGATTCTTCCTCATTAAGATTATCCTTGATTGTTATAAAAGAACGAAAATTTTAGAAAGGACAATTTCTGCATACTTGTTTTTGTTTTTTTTTTTTGTCATTATTGGATTTAGAGATATTTTATCCCTCTGGTCAATCCACAAGTAGGCTCAGTTGAAAAATAACTTAAAATTTATGTACTGCATAGAGAATTAAGACTCTCTTTCTTTCGTCCTCCCTCTCTTCCTTCATTTGTTTGTTTGTTTATTTTTCTGTCTAATTATTTTAGATGAAGACAAAATCTTCTCCAGTCTAGACTGATGTTTCTATGAACTCATATTTCTTCGTTAAAAACTGACTTTCTTGATAGCATTTAGATTCAATAAACATTTAATGAATATTTCCTATTTGCCAAACCCTGCACTAGGCACTGGGGGTACAAAGATAAATCAGACTTACTTTCTTCTATAAGACACATAGTTTAGAGAGGCTGGTATATAAACAAATAATTTTTACTCGATTTGTTAGGAAGTGGGCAAAGTGGCAGAGAGAGATAATTGGGGCAAAGGAATGATTCCTTGGGGTGTCAGGGAGCTTTACAGAGGAGATGCTAGATCAGGCTTTAAATATTTCTGTGTCAAATCCTGCCTGCAGAGGTCTACAGACTGCGATGTCCTGAATGAATAAAAGAAATTCAAATTGTTGACCTATTATTTGTACACTATTAGTTGTTTGGGCAACACGTAGGCAAGACCATGAGATGCTGCCATGATCCAGAAGTTTTGAAAGGAGCACTTTTAAAAAAATATATAATACTTGTAATTGAAAATTTTGATTGTATTCTTCTATGGTAATATACTATTGAAAAGAATAATCCCTTCTTTCATATGCAATTCAGCCGTCTGAAAATATTTGCTATTAAAATAAACTAATGCCTTTTTGCCAGAAACCCTTGGCATTTCATTTTCCCCAACAACATTCAACAAATATTTATTTAGTAAGTGCTTATATGTGCCATATACTTTGTTAGGCACGTGAATTAAGAGAACAAATAATATATGTAACCTCTCCTTATGGAACATAAAATCTGATCGGGAAGAACAGTCAGATAACTACCCAAATTACTTATAATAGTTAAAATGTGAGAAGTTCTACTGTACATAATAAAAGCTATTGGTTTTGTCAACCATGCTTCTATTCTTTCTTGTCCTGGGAACAATACTTGATCTTATTTTTTGAGAACTACCCTTCACCATTGCATGCAACCTTGATGTGACAGTCAATCAAGGCACCCTGCCCCTTGGTAAGCCAATCAGGTGTTCTTTTCCAGGAGCGAGAGGACTCTCTCTATAATTTCATAGACCAATATCTTAAAAGTTCACAGTTGTTTCATCCCTTTGATCTTATTTTCATTTCCTTTGATTTTGACAGCTACTTTATATCCTATAAACAAATTTGTTAAGTTAATCAGTTTTAACTGCTTGCAATCAGTTATATAAGGTGGGGCAAACATAGGGTTACAGTTGTTCATATGTAAAACAACACAATAATTAATAAATAATAATACAAGAATAAACTGTTTCACATACTCACAATTGTAAACCTACTTTTGCCCATCCCTGTAGTATTTATAAAACTGCCTAAAAAGCCAAGATTTAAATAGGAAGTAAACTAAGTTGTGACATGATTTTGAAATTTGGTGTGTTTAGAAAGTGAGAATTTGAATAAATAAAGTCTTTATATAAAAAGTGAGAATCTACTTGATTATGATGCTTGGAACTCTATATATTGAATAGCATGAATCTGGTGACATAGGATTAATTTTCTTTTCCTATGCCTGCAACAAATAATATTTCTTCTTTATTGATTGATTGATTTTTAAGAGAGAGGGAGAGAGAAACACCAATTTGTTGTCCCACTTATTTATGCATTGGTTGGCTGACTGAGATCAAACCCATTACCTTGATGTATCAGGATAATGCTCTCACCAACTGAGCTACCTGATCAGGATCATGGCTTTTTTATATCATTATTTGTAGGATGTCTGTTTGTTCAGCTAGATTTCAGGGGGTTCTGAATTATGGTTGCTCTGTAGTCTAATAATTTCGATGTGGTTACGGGAAGGTGTGAGAACTGTGTTTACCTAGGTTGTCATGTTTACTGGAAAGATGAAATAAATAATATTTCTATACTAATATCAGAAATCATAATAATATTTATAAAACAGAATGTATGTTATAAACTTCGACAGTCTAAAAGCTATACCCTGACAGAAGTCCGGCGGTAGAGCGGTGTGCTAAATTTTATCTTAGGGTGCTAAGGTCAATAAATACTTTCTCAATCTGCTAGATCCACAAATGCTGGAACAGTTGGGTCATTTAAAATTATACAGCTACCTAATTGAATAAATGAAAATTCTCAGTTAATCTAAATTGGGGAGAACATAGAGAAAGAAGGAAGGCCTATAAATGAGTGAAATTTTTTATCTTTCATGTAGAGAAGTCAATAGCTGCTGACTGTCTAAAGTTGAAAAATCAAGAAAGAAAGATAGAGACATATTATTTATTTAGAGTTAAAGCAGAAACCACTGGAAGAACTAAAATCTAAATTTATTAACCATGACTTCCTTTGGGGAGTAGGTGGTAGGAGAAGGGGCTAGACAGAGAGTATAATTTGACATAAACTTGGCTGGGGAAGATCTGGCATTCTAAAAATATATGAGTCATTAACCTAGCGATGGCACTAAGAAAGCAATATTATCCTGGGCTGTGTTAAGACTAGTATCATTTGCAGCTAAGAAATAATTTTTGGGTGAATTCATTCTAAGTTTGGCTCTTATTTAAATATTGCATTTTTGGTTGGTAACTTAAAACATGTGTATAAAAATTGCATAGAATTGATGTATAGAAATAGGAAAATGATGGCAGGCATTTGAGACTATATACACAAAAGAAAGGAGGTGGGTTATTTATCCTGAAAAAGAGAAGGCTGTTGGGAGACCAAATGAAGAACCTTTGGGCAGTGAGGTTGAACTATAAACACTTACCCGCCTTCTCCATCTCACTGGACTGAGCTAAAGAAAGTGAGTTTCACTAGACGGCACAGGAGAGTGTAGTCTGTAGTTATGAATGAACTGGGGAACAGGTTGTCCCAGGAACTTTTGGAGTATTTTAGAAATAAGAGGGAATCATTCATTTTTAAAATAAGGACCTTTTTCTTTAACCAGACTTCAGGTCCCTTTGGCCAGGTAGCAAACACATTTTACAGTCCGATGTCTGTGAATTGACATATGGAGAAAGGTTAATGATAAAGTAGTCTAATTAGTTTTACCTTGGCTGTGATTCCCAAGTAATATCTCACTAGGAAAAAAAAAATCAATATTCACAATTTTTTTTCTTTGAAGCACTATGCTCATTACTGTTTCCTTTAAAAATATAGACACATACCAACACATATTACTTTATATATCATGTTTTAAAAGAAAGCCATATATTTTTAGAAGTAGTAGTTATCAAATTAGCTTTGAATGATTTTTAAACTATTTTATTTTTATTTTTCTAACAATAAAAGTAATATATTTTTAATGTTGAAAAACTTTGAAAACACAGAAAATGAAAAAGAAATCAACTCTTTTAAATTAAAAAATTAACAAGCAAACAAAAACATAAACAGATTGGCCCTGCCTGTCCTGACTGCTGCCTGGGTGGTCCAGCTGGATTTCTCTCGGGCAGGAGTCTGCTGCCCTAGGCTCATCCTTTCAAGAATGAAAGAGGAGTGCCTGATTTCTGCATCTTTATTCCCCCTGTCCCCTCCGATTGGATCCCACTTTTCCATTCTCTGACACTTGTATTAAATGAGTATAAATGCAGTAATAAAGTATTGAATAGTATAGATTTACCTGGCACCTAAATCATGGCTATTCCCTTTGGCAAGCTCCTTGGATGCTAAAAGTAACATCTGGGTGTTGGTTCAGGCATTTATTTAACACCTGAATGGGTTCTTGAACTACCTGGAACTCATGCCTGCTTGAGATGTGGTACCAGGCGCAGGATTTCAGGAATGAAGGGAATCACCGTTGGTTCTTTAACCAACATGGCTACCAGAACAGGATTCCAGAGCTAAAAGAAGTTTGAAAATTGCAGGCTAGGCTGCAGGTGACAGAGGCATAATCTTATTGGTCTCATTTTCCTGTTTCCGCATACCCCTTGAATTATGTATTTGTCTGCTTTCATTCTAGTTGAGGCCTCATCCCGTCTATCACCTCTCTCCAATCTTCATGAACTCTTGAGTCAGGAAGATACTCTGGTTTCTCTTGTATTCTCTGGAGAAAAGACACTCCTTTTTTCTTTTCCTTTCTTTTTTTAAATAACCTATTCTATCAATGAAATAACTATATGGAATATGCAGGAGCCTATTGTTCACTTGTTACTTCAACATGCTTAAATCTTTAACCCCTTTCTACCCAATTAACTCCCCTGGTTGCAATGTTTGGACCCACATCTGCCCTGAGCACACACATGGACATCATATTGTCATTCTCTGGCAGTGCAGAATGAACTCAAATAACTTCAGAGTAAAGGAGTTATTGAGCTTTTAATTTACAATTTAAAAAATCAAGATCTAGAGTGACTGATTGTTTTACCCAAGACCATACAGATGCTTAATGGCCCCTCTGAGATGAAAACCCAGGGTGTCTGCTTCCTCCAGCAGGGAACTTCGGAGGGAACAACAGCAGTTCTACATCCTCAGCAGCCCTGTCCTGTTCCGTCAGGGGCACAGAGCTTTTTCTGGTAGAGCCACTGGTCTTTGAACGTTTACAGTTTAGTATTTAAGAAAAGTCACTATTACTACATAATCTCTGTAGTTTAAGCATGGTTATTTTCCTGACTGGGTCTCTAGCATTAATATATTTATATAGTAACCAGAAGTTTCAGTAAGGTCTATGCAGACAAAAAGTTACTTTTTAAAAAATGATAGCAATTATTTCTTTCTCCTCATTTTAGTCTAGAAAATCCTGGGGAGCTAATAATTCTTGCCTTGCCCTTTAAATTGTCAATTCCCTCACCTACAAAATAAAGCAATATTAGATGGTGTCTAAAATCTTTTTAGAACCTGTAAAACGTGGATTTAGCTATTCTGAAGAGTTAAAATTTGGGAACTTTACCTTAGTTTTGAATACTCCTTATGAAGCCTCTCTGAAATGTCTAATGCCTTGCCTGCTGTTTAACAGTGTAGACGGACCACTTTGAATCCCCCTGCTGAGCCGGGACCAGGTGTGTAAGCATACCCCTGCTGCTGAGTTATATACCAACAGCGACGTCCTCAGGGCCTCCGACAACCTTCAGACCACCAGCGTTTTAAGTTCTTTTATCAAAAGTGCTATAATTTCTGAAAAAGCAGAAAACCAGCAGGACGAGAAATGAAGAATGCTCAAAGGCCACTAATGAATGGGGAAATTGGTCAATGGCAGAAAGCCAAGGGCTTTTTTACAACCAAAATGTCTTTATTATTTTTTCTGTTTCTGGCATCGCCACTTAGCTCCTGAGCAACTTCCTCACAACATGGCCTTGGTCTAACATTTCACTGGTTTGACCACAAAGAACAAAATAAAGCCGACACATCTGAAACCTTTGGGATGGGGGCAATCAAGAGAATTGGGAGTCACCATCAAGGTTAAGAAGAGGCAACTGAAGGTGAACAGCTTGTTGTCCAGTTACATTGTCATCTGGGGTTTTGCCCACTTGGTTCATTCATGTAGAATTGCATCCATGGTATAATTAGCAGGACTCTGAGTTCATAAATATCCTCTGACACAAACAGTAGATTCTAATCTCTTTCATTGTGGGAAGCATATGACTTTCTTACACCATTTCTGATGTCACTTGTGTAAGGAAATGACTTAAATATGCCCTTTGTTTAGCCCGGGGGAGGGTAAGAAGGGCGGAGGAAAACTGAGGACCATGACAGCAAAAGTTTGCCCTCTAGTCATGTCAAAAATCTGCCCATGACACGGTCAACCCATTTATTCTAGTTATTGTCACAGTTGACATCAGCTCCGGTTACTGAAGTTTAAAAATATCAAAAATATTCTTTACACTCAAGACTAGATATGCAGCAGGGATATGTATATACACAAAGGTAAAAGTAGATACAAATTTGAGAAACTCACAGAAGAGCTACTTATGTTATTTTATATAATAAAGATGGTTGGGGAGGGTTAGTTTAAGGAGGAGGGAAGCATACACCAGGAGAGAGGAGAAAATCTGAAAAAACTGTCACAGCTTGTGAGTTTTTTGAGGCAAAAAACAAGTGAGAAGAGTTGGAGGAATTTCGGCTGTGCCTTGCTCCATGGACCACCTTTTCACTACTCCCCACAGATAACAATCTATATCTACGTGACTTTTCTTGTCTTTAATGTCAGAATTTAGAGAACCTCCCATGGGAGGCTAACCTTAAGTTGAACTGTTTTTATTAAGGCTGCAGATATTTTTATTAACAAGACCATAAAGGCACCCTACTGACGACTTCGGAAACCCAAGTTGAACATACTGTTCCTCACTCTGCCCCCGCCCACCTCCTTGCGATCGTCATTCGTGACCACGTTGCAATCTTCATAACTGAAAAGTTTATTTAATAGCTGTAAAACCAGTTAAGTTGTTGCTCATCAAAGGGAAAAAATAAGCTTTAAGAAAAGCAGAAGCATTCTAGTCAACTCTCTAATTTTGGAAAATTGTTTAAGCTCTCTGGATCTTGTTCTCTTTGTCTGTAAAAGAAGGGGATTAAAATTGCTATGATTCTAAGCAGCTGAGTATTAAGCTTATCGACTACCACACCTGTAGCAAAAAAAGAAAAAATGCATTGGATTCTGGATTCGTCAGGAATTGTTTGAAGAAAAAATTGATAGAAAAGGTGACTTCTGCTCGTCAATCCACAAAAGTGTGTTGACCTCAGTCACTTCCAGGAACCTGATTAGTGGATCATAAACCAGGCATGCCATTTTGGCTTTGCCACAGAATTTGTCCCGGTCTGGGGCACAATCCAGATTATACCGCGGAAACGTTAAGGGAATAGGGCCCCGCGTTTGCCAAAAGGGAGCCCAGAGCACTTTTATGCTTCCCTGACTGGGAAGGTGGAAAATTCCATTCCCATGAGCAAGACCATCCCATGGCTCAGGATGCACTTTGTCTGTTAAATGTAAGACTTCCAATTAACCCTCCTTTGTTTGACTCTGGATTCATTAAGGAGCCCCTTCCTTATGATTTGGCTGGCGGGTTGAATCTGCCTACAGGGAAAGAATAAGCTGGAGTACTTTGGTTCCTGTGACAGTTATAACTCATGATAAATGGTTCAAAAAGAGTAGACAGTATTAAGGTGAGAGGTAATTTAAAGGGATAGAATGTACTAGAGAAACAGTGAAGGAAGAGACAGGGAGATGGACCCAAAGGATGCCATCTTGTGGCTCTAGAGGCGTTTTATAGAGCACACAAATATAAGTTAGAGGTCATGGATAGGTCTGTGCCGCTGGCATGTTAGTCCCACAGTGCGATGTCAGTACTGGGTCTGCTTTATAATCAAGATAGCATTTTGCGGCCCTGGCCGGTTAGCTCAGCGGCAGAGCGTCGGCCTGGCGTGCGGGGGACCCGGGCTCGATTCCCGGCCAGGGCACATAGGAGAGGCGCCCATTTGCTTCTCCACCCCCCCCCTTCCTCTCTGTCTCTCTCTTCCCCTCCCGCAGCCGAGGCCTCATTGAAGCAGAGATGGCCCGGGCACTGGGGATGGCTCCTTGGCCTCTGCCCCAGGCGCTAGAGTGGCTCTGGTCCCTGCAGAACTACGCCCCGGAGGGGCAGAGCATCGCCCCCTGGTGGGCAGAGCGTCGCCCCTGGTGGGCGTGCTGGGTGGATCCCAGTCGGGCATGGTCGGGCGCATGCGGGAGTCTCTCAGACTGTCTCTCCCCGTTTCCAGCTTCAGAAAAAAGAAGAAAAAAAAAAAGATAGCATTTTGCAATTCATCTCTAATAATGTGAATTGTTTATTGAAGACTGATTTGCATTGTACATAGCACTCATTTCAAAGAAATAGCATGGTGGTCACAAAATAAATGAGGAGGGATTAGTTTTAAAATTGAGCTGGCATGATATTGCAGGAACGATACCTAGATTGAACATTGTAAAGTCTTTTCTATGTGGAAATATCTCTGTGTTTGCAGACTGATCAGTTCAGAAAAAGACTTCTGTCAAGGTATGAAGTAATACTAGTTTATGGGAGATGTATACTTTTTTATATGTCATTTGAAACTTATTACAACTATTATATAGGTATCTAGATTTATATGTCTCTTAAACCTCAAACTAAAAAACCTTCAAGAAATATAATCACAAATGTCCTCAATCAAAAAAGCGCTGCTTAGTAGTCTAAGAAGAATAAAATTAAAGAAGTCCATTTTAGGCATATGTGCAATTATTTTAAGATATGTTTAGAATTTGCATTTAGTGGTGGGATTGGGTTATTAACCATACAACTTATCGCTTTTAGTAATCATATTAACAGGAATAAAATGTCCAGAAATTTTAGAAGTTGATTAGTAATCTACATTTTATACTAATTATGGGAGGCACATTATAGATTATAAATACACAAGATAAAAATCTCAGGTTACTGAGTGCAAAAAAAATCCAACCAAACTTGCACATATTTTGACAAGCATTGCCTGGTCTGAACTATTTATAATACTTTAGAGTGTACTAGCAGTTTTTTGTAATATAAAAAGTAATAGAATCTTAGTAATATGAGGTCCCACTAGAGATATTTGGTATTAAATTGTTGCTGAGTGTGCTGAGGTTTGGGGTAGAATTATCGAGTTTGCAGATTAGCAAAGCAGGTTCTGGCAATGTTTTAAAATTGAGTCAGTGATGCTTTAAAATGAAGCATATTTTAAGGATTCACAATAAGAATTTAAAAATAGATAAAAAGATTGGTTTGCTATCCTCAAGCGGTATATGTTAATTAGTGTTTTATGCAAACTTATTTCACGGTTGTCTACAAGTTTAAGCATATACAATAAGGGTGTGGGAATGAGGCAAAGTTCACGAGAGACTAATTGAAAATGAGGTATGACATTAATTTTAAGTAAGTACGGTATTTTCCCATTTTAGTTCGGCTTTCCTTTTATTTATATTTTTACATCTTTCCCTTTTTAGTCATTATCAGAGCTGCAAAGCCAGGATGGCCCAATTATGTGAAATTAGCCTTTTGCCCTATCTGTAATTCTAAATTTGATATACTTTAAATTCCACCCTGAATGTTGCCAGTGGGAGTCTTCTTTCCTCCTGGGCGCTGTAATGTTTGAGGGACAATACCAGGAAGAATGCATTACTCTCATCACTGCACCATAGCCATGGGGAAGCTCGCGTTTGCATCCTTATTGAATTTCTTTCTGCTGTAAGTGAAGTTGCCCAACATAATAAAGCTGCTTGATGGTGGTAGACCTGTTCTATCTACTCTCTTCTCCCAGTCCACTAGTTTAAAGATGAAAAGGTTGGTGGTATGGCAAGAGAGAATTCTTTATAGTTGCCAAATAACTGTCTTACTTGCTTTTAATTGCTTCTGTGCCACCCTGGAATTACCAATGGTGAGGAGGTAGTTACTGGAAGTTCAAGAAGAAAATCCTACTGATTTGACAGTAGTGCTTTTCAGTGGTCATCTTATATTTTTTTGGAAATGTTTATTTAAACTGGAAGTAATCCTTCAGTCACATATAAGGTAGTTAGTTTGCATGTTAAGGTTAATCAAAAGAATTTATAATTAACTATTGTGAAACATTGGTACTAGGAAAACAAGTCCTTTACAAATGTTATTAATTTTCATGATACTTCTAATAACTATATCTATTAAAGGTAGAGCCTTAATTTACTATTAACTTTCATTTTTGTTAATAAATTCAAATCTTAGAATTCCAAGGACCCTGAGAAGTTATTCAATCCAGCTTCTTACCTTCAGAGAAAATTAAGCTCATTCTGCCCCAAACCTTGGCAAAGCTTCCTTTCTTGAATTCTGGGTATTTCCTGTGCTGGGCATTTGGCATGTAGCACGGGCTGCCCTCTGTTGCAATTTATGCACGTGTCCTATCTTCTGAACCAGAGTGTCAGACTATTCCAAAACAAAGACTGATTTAAACCTTTGGCACGCTTCCCCCAGGCCCTAAGGCTATGATCTACCCTAGAAGATAATTGTTATACATCGAGGAAAATGATAACTTTATCTTGAAAACCAGGCCAATCCTTAACAATTATCTCTTAATAGTTAATCAGCAACTTGAATTAGAAAATGTTAGACATGCTTGAGACCTTGGAGATATTCTAATCTCTGTTTTATTTTATTTTTTAAAATAATATTAAATTTTTCTATTTATTGATTTTAGAGAGAGGAGAGAGAGAGAAAGAGGGAGAGTAGCAGAACCCACTTGTAGTTGCTTCCTATATGTGCCTTGACTGGGCAAGCCCAGGGTTTTAAACTTGTGACCTCAGGATTCCAGGTCAATACTTTATCCACTGCACCACCATAGGTCAAGCTAATCTCTGTTATCACACAATAAAACTAAAGAAAGCTCAAAAAGGTAAAATCACTAGCCTAAGACATATTGCTAGTTAATGACAGAATTTGGACCAGAATTCCAATTTAATTAACTCCAGGTTCAGAACTCTCTTTTTTAGCATGATATCTGATGTTAACATCAGTGTATCTGCCCCTCCTTAGGTTTTTCCATTTGAGGTAGCAGCCCTGAGTTCTTTTCCTGTATCCATAGAATATCAGCCAGTGTCTCTGGAACTTAATGTACAACATCCTGGCATTTCATACTCTCTTGAACATGAGCTTTTAAGTTCCTTATAGAAGATCCAAGTGGAAGATTTGGAAAGGAGTCTTTACCATTCACAACTAGTCTACAAGGGGGAAACCAGGTCAGTGAAATGCACATCTGTATCAGCTGTTTGGATAGGATCCTTTTAAGCATTCTCAGACATGAAGCTAAGCAAGTCTGGAGCTCTCTGACAACTAACTTCTCTGCTAAACCTAAGTTCTCATTGAGTTTGCTGTATGACAACATGTTGTGTTGGGTTAGGGCAGTGGTTCTCAAAGTGTGTGCCCTAGAAGATTTCCAGGTGTGCCCCAGAGAAATATGTGTCTATTGAGGACCAAAATCCAACAGGGTTTTTGGAGTTTAGATTTTTGGGGGACAGGTGTAGGGAATTGGCTGTAAGCTGACAATCTGCCCAACCCCCCACCTCACTTGCCTGATTAGGTTGCAAAAGGCTGTTAAGCTGTGGTGCTGGATTGTTTACACTACCCCCCATGTTCCCCAGAAAGACTGGAGGCAAGTTTCTTCTATCCTTTGTTTGGTGTAAAGTTAAGATGATATGTATGGTGGGGTTTTCTGCATTCAACAGAAGAGTAAAAAGAGGAATTCTTCAATATATTGTTGAAGAAATGAGAGTCTGCCTTTCAAATATATGCCCAAACATTGAAGAAATTGTTAGGACACACCAGGCTCATGTTTCTCATAAATACAAGAATAAAAAAACTTAACACATTCATGCCAGGACCTGCCGAATTTACTATAGCTTACTAAGAATGTAACTATATATAGAAAAAGATAACTTTTGTTTTTGTTTTATTTTTTAACCCTTCTTATTTACAAATTCTAAAAAGCATAACTCAAAAAATGTAACAAAATGTTTTTTAATGTCAGAATACATTTAATTTTGTCGTATTTATTTCATTTAATTACTATAAAAGCACGCTTGAACTTTATATTTTTTCTTTAATATTTGACTTAATTATTATAACATATTTCTCAGAAATTTGTATATAGTGCACCTTCAATTATTTGTAGGATTTTTTTTTCATTTTTCTGAAGCTGGAAACAGGGAGAGACAGTCAGACAGACTCCCGCATGTGCCCCACCGGGATCCACCCGGCACGCCCACCATGGGGCGACGCTCTGCCCACCAGGGGGCGATGCTCTGCCCATCCTGGGCGTTGCCATGTTGTGACCAGAGCCACTCTAGCGCCTGAGGCAGAGGCCACAGGGCCATCCCCAGCACCCGGGCCATCCTTGCTCCAATGGAGCCTTGGCTGTGGGAGGGGAAGAGAGAGACAGAGAGGAAAGCGCGGCGGAGGGGTGGAGAAGCAAATGGGCGCTTCTCCTGTGTGCCCTGGCCAGGAATCGAACTGGGTCCTCCGCACGCTAGGCCGACGCTCTACCGCTGAGCCAACCGGCCAGGGCTATTTGTAGGATTTTATATGTGCCCCGACTTCAAAATGTTTGAGAACCACTGGGTTGGTATATTGGCTCAAAGGTCAGTTTCATCACTTGCCCAGCCTCACACTGTTTCCCCGAATAAGGAAGCTGCCTTCCAGGCCTGACTGGTTTTTCCATCCCTTCTGGGAGATTTTTTTTAGTAACATGTACAATATACAGTTTTCATTTGTGACAGATGTTATCTTCTTTCTAATTTTTTGTCCAAGTTATTTTAAGGAATATCACACTCATTTTTTTCTCTGACCAACTTTATAAAAAAGATGAAACAATCTCCTCAGCATGAGAATCCAAGCTTTTGAACTCGGAGACAGCTGGGGTGCCCAGAATCAGCATGGTTTTTCTTCAAGGACTTCAGAGCCCCACATGTGCGAGATCGATCAGAGCAGACCGTGTGATCTCAAACAGCCCTGGTGTCACATGGGGAATATCTATTTCTTGACTGAATCAACTCTTTGGTTTGAAATGAACCTCCCAGCCCTGGCCAGTTAGCTTAGTTGGTTGGAGTGTCGTCCTGTCAGGGCACACACCGGGAACAAGGAATGAACGCACGACTGAGCGGAACGACAGAGGAATGGTGCCCTTCCCCATCCCCTCCCTCTCCCTTCACCTCTCAGGCTCTCTAGAAATCAATCAATCAATAAAAAAAGTAAGCCCTGGCCAGAATGCTTGGTTGGTTGGAGCCTCGTCTCCAGGCGCAGAAGTTGCCGGTTCGATCCCCAGTCAGGGCGCGTACAGGAGCAGCTCCAGAGGCGGGATTCAAATAATTCAACAACTGGTTCTCTGCCCTAATGACATTTTAAGTGCTGTATAAAAAAAAGATATACCGAGAGGTAGTTTATTTAATATTTAAATAAAAATAATAAAAGAGGTACACAAAACTAGATTATCTTGTGTTTTAAAATATTAATGAAAAAATATGAACTAATACTTGACAATATACAGTAAAACTGTTATTTAAGATGTTTCCATATTGCTTCTTGATTGGCGTCCTCACTTGCAATTCTCACTGATGAACGGAGTGAACATTACTACGGGCGCTTAAAGTACGCTGTTGGGCAGATGAACGTTAAAAACAAGTAAGGACTGTAAATTTGTGATTTCCACATTGGGCAGCTGCCCAGGTGCCCACCTTAGAGAGATCCCTGATTAAAATGCTATTTTAACAAATGGTTTGCCAAACAACAAAAAATCAGCTATCAGTTCTGCTGAACCAGTGCGAACCTGCTGAATCCCACCACTTAATAGCTCGATGTTCCTGTCTCTCTGCCTCTCTCTCTCTCTCTTTAAAAAAAGGAGAGAGAGAGAAAGAAATTAGCATGCCATCATGAAAAGCAGGACCGAGTTTGAGAGGTTGGTTGAGGCCTTTGCTGCCAGTTGAAACAATGTTGCTTCTGCTTCTCCTGATCCCAATGCACTGAACTGTTATTTGTATTTGGGGACCAAGTGATTCTGAAATCACTTCAGAACTCATCTAGAAAGTTACAGATACCAGAAGGAGAGGACAGTCTGGGTTTCACCACCTTCATTCAGAGAGTCATGGAAGTGGTAATGGTCATTATGATTTGTGGTCACATTTTCCATGTATTTTCACAAAAGTGGGCAGAGAGGCAACATTCTGTGATTCATTGGTTACCTTATCTTGGCATTTCATGAACTAGCCAAATTTTCAAATATAATGTGAAGAGTAACACAGAATTGCCAACTTCTTGGCATTCTCAGTCCAGTAAAGACATTGAACACACCCAATCTCTTTGTATCTTTGTTTCTGCAAAAGGGAAATTTTAATATTGTAATGTGAGAAGGCCATGAGCAAAGAATGAAGTCCTTCAAATTAAATTAACTTAATTTTAGGAAAGAGTCCTTACATTTTCTTTCTTCTTAAAAAACAACGCTCACATTTTGCTGTGGACCTCTGTATTTGCATAGACCTGCCCTTGAGAAATCTCTGTTGTACTCAGAGCAATTTCACAAGACTCTCACTGTTTATGATCATAGCATAGCTTTGTTCCACCTTAGGCTAACTTTCTGTGTGCTTGTTGCTCTTAAAATTCTGGTTGAGTGTCACTTAATACTGACTGGAGTCTTGTTCACTAGTTTTGCCATCAAAACTGTAGGTACTGTAATTCATTCATTCACAAATATAAATATATACAACTGTTCTCATTCAGAATAATGCTTGCAAAGACCTAATTCAGATTTGACACCCAATTCCATATCACAAGAGTGGAATCCTGGATTGACCCACCTTTTTGAAAGCTCCCACTTTTTTTTTTTTTTTGTATATTTCTGAAGTTGAAAACGGGGAGGCAGACAGACTCCGCATGCGCCCGACCGGGATCCACCCAGCACACCCACCAGGGGGCAATGCTCTGCCCACCTGGGGCATTGTTCTGTTGCAACCAGAGCCATTCTAGCACCTGAGGCAGAGGCCATAGATCCATCCTCAGCGCCCGGGCCAACTTTGCTCCAATGGAGCCTTGGCTGCGGGAGGGGAAGAGAAGGCAGAGAGGAAGGAGGGGGGAGAGGTGGAGAAGCAGATGGGCACTTCTCCTGTGTACCTTGGCCAGGAATTGAACCTGGGACTCCTGCACGCCAGGCCGACGCTCTACCACTGAGCCAACTGGCCAGGGCTAAAGCTCCCACCTTCCTAAGGCTGGCACATTGAGGTGGCACACAATGCTCTTTATAAGGAATTAGGTACCTGGGCTGTAATTTGATGTTCTATCACTAACTAGCCAGGTGATTCTGAGAAACTCATTTAAACTCTCTGGGTTGCAGTTATCTGATACAGAAAATGAAGACACCACCACCAGGCACATTATGGAAACTAATTTACTGGGTACTCTTGGAACCTCAGTGTTCTTAGTAATTGTGAATTAAGTAAATGTGTGTGAGTAAAAGATGAAGGTCTTTATTAGCTTACAAAGGTTGGTTGCATTTGCTAGTGGAGTTCACCACACACCAAACAGTTACTGAAAGTATAATATGGGCTGAGCAATGTGCTGTGTCTCAAGACCCAAGAAAAATACTGCGTTATTATTCTATACATTTTGTTTAGAAAATCATGCTTTTTGTAGTTCCTGTGTTTGTTCATTCATTTACTCATTCATTCATTCATTCACCCATTTGTTTATTTAACAAACACGGACAGACCCAGGCTATGTGTTGAAGAGATAAAAGAAGCTTGCTACCCTCAAGGAGTTTGAAACTCAATTTCAAGTATCCGTTATTAAATATATATATATATATATCATATTTTTGTGTCATGAGGCACAAAAGGTACATTATATATAGATCACAAGAAATTATGAAATGAGTATTTGTCTATAGATCCTGAATATAAGCTTATTGGAGAACAATTCTCTCTCTGCTCACCATGTCTCTGACTCTCTTTTTTTCTTTGTACTATTCAAAGAAACAGTTTTTAATAAAGTTAAAGAAGTTCTTTAATTTGACAAAATCCTGAAAATGAAATTTGAATAACAGAATCTAATGTGACTTAGGGCCATCATAAAACAAACAAAAAAACCCTTTAGCCCAAGGAAACTTTTGATTGATCAATGCAGTTCACCAAAATGATTATTTAATACCCCTTCTTCTCAAAATACCCCACCCTCTAAAAAAAACATTAAAAGAAAAGAGAGAAAGAAGTTATAAGCATACGTTATTCTATTTCACCACAGATAGCAATGACAAAATGAAGTAAACACTTACCAAACAGCTACATTACTTTGCATTTTGTCAACCCAGACTTTTATGTTAGGTCATTATTTCTTGCAGCTGATGAGACTGAGAAATTACTGTTGCTTTGAATAGAACTGTGTGTATTCTAAGTCTTAGTTAAATTAAATTGTTTATAAGTTTAAAACTGAATCTTTTTTTTTGTTTAAGAAAGATTTTAAAGTCATATTACTCACTGGATAAATTACTGAACACAATTTCAAACCAAAAATCTCAGGGGTCTTCCGGCTACTCTGGCTCTACCAAATACTGGGCATTGTATTGCACTGTGATGGGCACTAAATGTTTGTTTAATAAATGAATACATGAATTCAGTTGATGAATTAAATAGATGGTCATATCCTCCGGAACAATAAAATGTATACAAAAGGCTTAGTAAACAAAATAAAAATAAACTAGGAAGGAAAACAGTGACTTAAAAGATTATGCTACTATTATTTTTATATAGTCTGGGACAGAGTTGATCCCTAAACCAGAATTTCATCTCCAAGTAATATTTACTGTCGTGTGTAAACTATGGCTGTGTGCCTACGCATACCTGGGCATATACCTTATAGCTTCTCTCTTCATCCTAGAATATAACCAGAACAACTAGAGAGTCACAGGTATTTTCACCAGTACAGGTAGCAAGAATGGCAGCCATTCATGCAGCTGGACAGGAGAATCATTTTCTCCCCATGGATATGAAGCCATAACCTTGATCCAGCTAAATGTCAGTAAAATTAGTAGTGAGCAATGCACCCAGATAATCCATCTAAGGACCTCCAAATTGGCCCTTTTATGCAACCCTCCTTCCCTGCTAATGCTCCAGATAACAGAAAGTCTTCCTGGAGGGATGAAAGTCAAAAACCACAGATGGTAGCTCACTTCAAGTTTCCAGACACGCCATCACTCAGTTTTGTCTCAAGAGCTCAGACATCAGCTCTGACTAAATTGCTGTGTGTTTTAATGCATCCACGGAGAAGAGCATTTCAGCTACACAAGCTGATAGGTGTTACATGAAGACTAGGGACCATTAAGTTAGTAGTAACTGAATTACCGAATTCCTTGTTTGTTTTTGTTGCTGTTCTTATTTATTGGTTTTCTTGGACAGATTTTGTCATTAAACATAGAGTAAAATGGGATTATATTGAATAGTTAATTCACAAGAAGGTTAAAAAAAAAAGTGTGCACATAAAGTGCCAAAGTCCCTGAAAAAATGTTCAGGAACCTCACCAAGTCCTGCCTAAGACGCCCTGAATGTGGGCTTCCTAGTTCACAATCCTGAAGTACCCCAGGCCACAATCAGGCTTCTCAGGACCTTATTCTTTCAAAATCAAGTGCAAACAAAATTTAAAGAGGAGACTAAAATGAGAACTAGAAGCCAGTTGATAGTTGAAAAAACAAAAGAAAACCATTTGGGCTTCTCAGAGACCCGAGTTTATCAGATGCTTGAAAACTTATGCAGAATGCCATTTGAAAGCTCACATCAAGAGGGATTGTGATTTAGTAAAAGAAACATTTAAAGTCAGAGGACTTAGATTTCAGGTTTTTGTTCTGCCCCTTCATAGTAGCTGATTGAGCAAATTATTTAATCTCTCTGAGGTTCAATTTCTTCATCTGAAAAATAGGGGTACTAATACTGTGTCACAGTTTTCATGAAGAATAATGAACAACAACTGAAAAATCTTTATAAACACTAAAGGATGTCAAAACAGGTGTTATTATCAGTGGTAATATTTTTATAACACATAGTATTTTTATTATAAAAATAATACATGTTCCTTAAAGAAAATTTGACAATTCTATGAGTTGTAATGTGCTGACATGACCAGTGGATTCTGGAATCATGTGCAGATCCTGGTAAGTTGGAAGCATCTGCCTCATATTATTGGGGTTTGCCTTCCTGCCTGTTTAGAAACTCTGCTTTGGAGCACTGGTGACTACAGACTGCCTATAATGTCTCAACTTCCAGAGCCACTTAATGAATTTCCACCAAAAGGCTTCTCAGAAGTAACCAACCAGCAAAACTACAGGTGCCCATAAAAATTGTTGGGTGGCCTGTGTCCTGAAAAGAAACCTCTGAGAGGGAAATCAGGGGACAGAGTCACAGAGTGATAGTCCCAATGCCCTGTTAACTCTTTATTTTCCTGCATCTCAGTTTCTTCATATGCAAAATGACCTATTTATTTCATTTCATTTTATTTTATTTAAGTGAGAGAAGGAGAGAGAGTGAGACAGACTCCCTCGTGTGCTCCGACTGGGATCCACCCAGCAACCCTGTCTGGAGCTGATGCTCAAAACAACCAGCTATTTTTAGCACCTGAGGCTGACACTCAGACCACCCAACCCATTCTCAGAACCGGGGGCTGACGCTGGAACCAATTGAGTCACTGGCTGTAGGAGGGGGGAGAGAGGAAAAAGGGGGAGACGGAAGGGAAGAGAAACAGATGGTCACTTCCTGTGTGTCTGACCAGGGATTGAACCTGGGCTGTCCATATACTAGGCCGACGCTCTACCCACTGAGCTAACCAGCCAGAGCTCCAAATTTCCTATTTAAAGGGATATTTTTTAAGATAGATTCCAGATATGGTTCTGATGAGTCTTCCCACAGCATATTATGATATTTTGGTAGGCTCTTCACATACCAGAAGGGACCAGTCAGGAAGGTGAGACCTGCTTGATGTCAGCTCAGGAGGGCACCTCCCACAGTATTTCCAGGTGCCTTCAAGAACACCACTGTCACTTCATGTCACCCATCAGAAGGGAGGGGACGCAATCAGTAAAGATGATAAGGAACAGTTGGTTGCCCGGTTGCCTCCATTTACCTCTCATTTTCTTTGGATGAATGGATAAAACCTCAAATGAGGCTAAAGAAAGCCAAAAATGTGAGTTGGTTATAGATATCCCCCCCCCCCCAGGGGAATAAGCAGTAGCGAGATTAAGTGGAAAACATGAGACTAAATGAGGAGAGGAAAGAGAAGCAGCTATTGGGAAGGACAGAGTCCCTTTTGCCTCCAAGGGGAAAAATAATACCGGTCTATTACAGGGCATTTTAGTGTTGCTCTAGACAGTGGGTTTAAGCCCAGATGGGGCCTTTGGAGTATTGTGGGACAAAAAGTTCTTAAATAGAGTGTTTAAATGCTAACATACAGATTTAATGTTGGGCTCTTTGACCTGAAATTGGCACCAGCCTCTACCCTGGCTAAAGCAGCTTTCACAGGAGATTTGGACCTCGCCAGCATTTGCCCATTCAAGGAAATTTACTGAAAATTTGGGTCAGATCTTATAAGAAGAACACAGTAAAGAATAGAGCTCTTTTTATCCTTTTAAACTTGTCATCAAGAATATCTGCTGTTAGAATGTTGTGTTAAATATTATTTATAAAATGTGGTCTCTCGATAAAATGGTTTTGCTTTCACTTATAGTGTGAGAACAGTATACATTAAGCTATGAAAGAACTGAGGAGCAAAAACAAGCAATAATTAAAAATGAATTCTTAAAAGCATAAGAAATCTAAAAAATCGGTTTCTTTAGAACATAATGAAATATATGTTTACGAGGTAACTCACCAAAGTGACGCTGCTCTTGCGGTATTACTGGAACAGTCCTCCTGGCTGAATCAGTATTACACTACTTTAAAAAAAATAAAGGGAGGCTGAGGGACTGACGTTAAATTCCACATAAATACTCTGGTTATTTAATAGTAATTTATTGTAGTTTTACTGGAAATTTTTCTCCTGTTAGTTCTTAAAAGGTTTTCCAGCCACAATTAGCACTTTTCCTCCTAATAATCAATATTGACTTTATTCGTTTTAGATTTAAAATTTTTTACATAGAACTCAAATATAAACTGTTTTTAAAAGCAACATTTCTTATTCAAAAATCAGACAACTTCACTGCCATCCGGAAAATGATAAACTCCAGTCTATTTCAGATAGATTCTTTACTGAGAAAAGAAATAGTTCTAGATAACATGGATTTAGAATTGTTGACAAGAACGTGTGCGTCATTTTCTAATATCTTTCTTCAAAATTAGGTAGCAGTGGTTATTTTTAATTATGTCGAGACCTCAGCGTGAGCCTGGCCATTTATCTCTGTGTTTCAGTATGCTCGCTGTGTCCAGACCTGATGCTCCTGCTCACAACTTACATTAATTACAGGGCATACAGCCCGACTGGGGCCACCGAGGGGGTCCTGATGTGTTAGGAGATGTCCTCGGGAGAACAGCAGACAGTTAGGGATGATTCCTGCTCACTCTTTGTGCCGTGACAGAGAACTGGAATTACTTACGCTTTACATTCATAGCTTTCCACCCTCATATTCCAGGCTTTCTCTGATAGCATGCCGCATGTGACACCTGGAACACAAACACCTCACGAGAAACCTTCAGTTAAATCCTGCAAATTGTTTTGTTTAACTGTGTCTGGTGATCTTTCGTGTGGTGTCCCATTTTCTCTTCCTCTAAAATTTCAAAGACCAGGTTTTCGGTTGTGTTTGGCATTCAGTGATACTAGTAGAAAATAAAAGGGGTTTCTCAGGATTACCTTCCCCAGTCACACATTTCACAAATATCTGAGCTACCTTGGGTCTGCAGGGAAATGTCTGTGGCCACAGTACTGATGTGATAATGGGCGTCACATATCACCTAGACGTTAATAGAATGAAGTCACTTGCTGCCCCTGAAAGCAGCTCTGTTCTCAGCTGGTGTCCTGAAGGCGCCGTGTGAGCACAATGGACATTCTGTCACGGAGGTGAAAGTCAGAAATAAACTTATGTCATCTTTATCGCCGGGGTGTGTGTGTGTGTGTGTGTGTGTGTGTGTGTGTGTGTGTGTGTGTGTGTGTTGTTCATCTTTGCTTAACGGGTCCACCGACACTTGAAGGAAATGACCAAAACTGAGCTGGTTGCATTAAGGTATCTCTGTGTCTCCAATCTGCTCCACTCTGTGTCATGCAAAACTTCTAATGACTGAGGACCTCTAACTCAACAGCAATAGCCCATCAAAGGTGCAACTTTATTTTCTCATAACAGCCTTGTAATGTGATCAGCAGACATATCTGCAAACATTTCCCTGAGCTGTGCAGATGTGGCCATAAAAGAGGCACGTATGCCGTTGTGTATTTCCTCCGAAAATGAATTTGGTTTCTGATTATGGCGGTGCGCAGCCTGCCGTATAAAATTTCCTACAGGTGCACACCCTCTTAAAAAAAAAAGCCCAATCTATGAAAATTGGGAACTGAAATTGATTCAAAGCTATTATTAATTTTACAAAGTGCCCTTTGCTTTGCAAAGGTATTTGGCACAGATATCTAGGCTTCTCTCGTGCATTTACGGCATTTTTCAATTAATCAAAAGTAGATGTATTTTTCAGATAGTCACTTGTCACATAAATTGAAACATGCACATGATTAGATAATCAGCTTTGTGAGTTTTTTTTTTGGGGGGGGATTGCAAACCATTAATTAATTTGCTGTATAATACGTTTACTTAAAAATTAGGCACAGATATTTTACCTGAAAAAAAAATCAGATCTTGAATAATTGTTTCCCAAAATAAAATGTATGGTCTCTAAAAGTTAATTTTGAGCATGTAACCTATTTCTTCTTTGAGGTATACGGGTTTGTGAACAGCATACATTCTTCGTATCACATTCAAACTCTAATCTGGTTCTCCTTGCAATCACGTGGATAGGTGCAGATAAATAGTCACCATACACCGTTGACTGCCATGGCTCATTTTTCATCTTTTGAAATAAAAGCCCAAGAGAATTTTTGTCAGGATAAATTGGAGATAAAAAAAAAATTTTCTTTTGAAGTGTATGCTTTGAACGTGGCAGATTTGTAGGGAATTTCTTTTGCCTTTGATTCCTTTTAAGAGTTAGAAAGCTCTATGAAATTAGAATTTTGGCTACTATAAACAGTGTTTATCGGACCCTACATTAAAAGAACTGCTTTTCGGATAGAATTGGAGTGGCTGTTGTTTTTGTAATTTCAGGTATATTATCAGGTTTAAATTTAAAATTATAACTTAGTTGACTTTTCCCGTAATTACTCACAGCTGCATTCTTATATAAAAATATGAATACTTACATTGCCCTACAAAGGAGTCTAATTACATTATTATCTGAAATAATATCTCCTGAATGGTTTATTGAACAATACTGCCTATGTTTTCTTCGTCCACGCAGACCTATCATAAATAACACAGTCTACATCAAGACAAACAGTACATTCAGCATGCTTTGCGATATGGGAAAAAGGCAAGTTGGAAAGAGGAAATGAACCAAACCTCTGTATTCATAACGAGCTTCTAGACTGCTTTAATGTAGAATTCATAGTAGATATGTACATTGTTCATTGGAATATTAAAAATATTTTTTTCACACAATGTCATTTGTCAAATATCCAAACAAAGCAAATTACTCACAGAAAAGAATCTTATTGAAAGAAAGAAAGAAAGAAAGAAAGAAAGAGAGAAAAAAAGAAAATCTGAAATAGCCAAGAAATACTGAGCTATGTATAGTAACATCATGAGAATAAAATGTTCTGTGAATAATAACAATGCTACTAATAAAGGAAACACAGTAACTAAATTAGTAGCCATATTAAAAATGGGCCTTCTTATTTAAGGTAAAAAAAAATACCCTGTCTATTCTGATCCATGTTTCTTTTTTTTAAACAAAATAAAACAATACTTCTAACAAATCCTTCAAGACATTTTAAATCCCACATAAGATACACAGGAATAAAAGAGCATTTCCCGGACTTTTGAACAGCACTGCAGAATTATTACCCATTGAGTTACAAGGTATGGTATCCCCTCTAGTTAAGAGTTTGTTTCTTTTCCCCACAGTCAACATTTAACACATCTTAACAGTTTAGTAAGTCCACATACATCAGTTTTACCTTTCTAAAGGAATTCTGTTTAGAGAATTATGTTGCAGCATGATGACACACCTTGCTGTTTAATACAAAGTTCTTTTTTTCCCCAAAATCCAATTCTGTGCTATATTTATTCATTTCTTAAGGGACTACTTGAGTTCCCTAAAAATAAGTAAATAAATAGAAAACCGTTATACGTGCTCCATGCCATGGGTCCAGGGGCATAAATAACACGATGTGAATTCAAATACACATCCTTTTCCCATTTGTTTCCATTCTCGGTGCCAACTTTGGCTCAATAAACAATGACCTTCAGCTTAGTATGAAGGAAGCATCCAGTACATAATGCACAGAGCAGTGCCCCTCCAAAGAATGAAATTCTTGAGTATGGCCAAGTGAGGGCGAGAATAAAACAGAAGCTTGTGAGAGCGAAAATCCTGAAGGGGAGAACATTTCAAATTCAACTGAGAGGACAGCAACAACTGTGGCTGAGTCAGGGAAGCTTTTTCAGGCTCAGAATTGCTGATCACTTTTAAAAACATGACCCAGAAATCCCAGAAGATAGTCATGGCATGAAGAGTTGCAGTGGTCACAGAACGGAAGACGGTCTGAGATCCTGATTCATTCCTTATTGCACAAGTTCCTCAGCTGCTCCAGCAAGAAATGGAGGCATCAATCCTTTCCACATTTCTCAAAAGCAGGTTTCAAGGATTGAAGAATTCAAGGTGGCAAAGGAACAAATTGCTATTTATCTTGGACTTTTTCTAACCATTGGGCCATCATGCAGTACACTGAAAGAGCTTATTTATTAAATCCCCAATTGAATTGGCCTTAGAGAGTTAATACAACACCCATGGTGACAAATTTACTCACTACGAATGAATTGCATTAGTTCCATTATTTGTAAAGCACTTTCCCATCTGGGAAGAAAGTTACAGCATAAATCCCATTCTATTCAGTAGCATGGCTGGAAGGTATCAACCTTTATGAGTTAGGAAAGTCAGGCTTTTTCTTCTATTCATTTGCTAAGTATTCTCTGCCTCGTGAGGTTTAACACATGGAATATACAGCGGGTGGGAGAGGATGAGGAGAAAGGAAAGAGGTGGGCCTTTTGTCCCATTGAGCTATGTCACCTTTTTGATTCTGTGGAAGCCTGTTTTGCAGGGTTTGGTGTTGACCTTGACTCAAAACAGGGGCCCAGAGTTAACCACGAGGAAAATCACTGCAGTTGTGATTTACTTCCAATTAAGTCTTAAAATTCGAGCACCTCAAAAATTTAGTATACTCAGCATGGTCTCAAGAGTTCCAAAACCCGAGGTTTCTTTTCCCTAAGCATTTCCTCAGGAACAGCATTATATAATGTCGGGTATATATATTTTTGGGAGTGCAATGGTGTGAGTTCAAGTCCCTGGTACTACAACTGTTCTCTGCTTGAATTTGATCAAATTAAATTCATCTCTGTGAGTCTCAGTGACAGCCTTTATAAAATGGGAATAGAACAGAAGCGAGTTAGAGAGCTGTGATAAGATGAAATATGTTAATGCACATAAGGCACCTTGCATGGTAGTTGGTACATTGTAAATCTTAACTAAATGTTTGCCCTTACTGTTATCATTAGTGGAACTTTTTAGATGCGTTACCCAAAGTTTCTGCTGGCTCAAGATGGTGCTTTTAGTGGTCTGAGAGTGTTTAACTACCTAATATGTAAAAAATGGACTGTGGACATATTTTTCTGGCTCCTGATCACACATTCTGCCCATTAATTTGGAAGCTCCTGTCCTGGGTGTTAATCTGATTCATGCATCCATTCATTCAGAAGGCACTGAGCTAGAGTCTCTATGGGCGGTTTGTGCCAGTCCTTCAAAGAAAAGAAAAGGGAGAGAGTGCTTCTCTTTTGGAAAGGCAAAAATACACGGAATTACTTTAAAAACTATATAAAGCATAATTGTACTACAGATGAGCTGGTTTTGAGTTTTATATAAATTGATTCTTTGATAATCGCTAATAATTATTAAAGGATCACCAAGGGCTAAGCTTTGTGCTAAGGACTTCCTGTAAATTATCTACAGAGGGATCCTACAAGGTAGGCATTACTATTATTCTAAACTTTGAACCCAAGGATTCTCACTCTAGAGTCTGTACTTCTATTATCCAAAATTACCATCTTGAGATAGTACTGATAGCTAAACCATTTAAAAATAGTACTAGATATTCCTCTACTACAGCCTGTCCTTTGAAGACTGAATAATTATACCATGCCACCATGCTGTGTTGAATCAAACACAGTTGCAATTGCATTTATTAGCACTCATAATCCACTTCCATTTGCAATTTTCAGTTTACAGAGGGGTGTTATATGTTTTTCTATTACGAAAAGGATTGTAGTGGTCCCATTTATGTAATCTCATCTGGAAGGGGGGGCATCACCATTCTCTCCTTTTTGTTGCTAAGAAAGCTGAACCTTAGAGCACATAACAGGGCCACGGCCACTTCACTGATGATCAACACAAGTATAGCTTGAACCCTGTTCTTTTGATCCAAATAAATAATAAAATAATTGTTTGCCTTTTAAAATTGAAAGAATGCATTTTGCACATCCAAAGGAAAGGGAACTTTGAATTTGGTGGGTGAACCACTGCATTGTCCCTCTGTAACTAGCTCCTTTTAGCTCATTCAGTCAACATCACTGAGCTCCTCTCAAATGCCAGGCATACTCAGACACAGAGCCCCACTTCCAGAAACCTATTTGAAAGGGGAAATTAGACTTCAAACAAAGGTTAAATAATAATAATAATAATAATAATAATAATAATAGCCATAAAAGTAGGATTGGAGTCGGGGGATTGAAAGGGTCTTTGCAGCTGAGCTTGCAGCCTTATCAAATGACAGGGCAACCCTGGCAGGGGAGGGAGCTCGCGTCAAAGCAATGGGAGGCTGGTTTACCCAGCAGAGAGCTGGGGAGGTAACTGGGGTGCCCAGGACCTCCGCTTGGCACCAACATGAAGTAATGAGTGAAATAAGTAAAATAGAAAAAGCTAAGAACTGTATGATTTCACACATAGGTGGGATATAACACTGAGACTCATGGACATAGATAAAAGTGAAGTGGTCACCAGGGGAGGGGGACATGGGGGAGGGGGTTAGGGAGGAGGGGACTAAAGAGAGACAGATATATAATGACAGAAAATGATTTGACCTTGGGTGATGAGTGCACAATAGGATCAACAGTTCAAAAGCTATGTTTATCTGAAACCTATGCACTCTTATTGATCAATGTGACCTCATTAAATTTAATTTTTAAAATAAAATAAAAAAAATTTTAAATGAAATAACTGCCCTGGCCAGTTGGCTCAATGGTAGAGCGTCGGCCTGGCGTGCAGAAGTCCGGGGTTTGATTCCCGGCCAGGGCACACAGGAGAAGCGCCCATCTGCTTTTCCATCCCTCCCCCTCTCCTTCCTCTCTGTCTCTCTCTTCCCCTCCCGCAGCCAAGGCTCCATTGGAGCAAAGATGGCCCGGGCGCTGGGGATGGCTCCTAGGCCTCTGCCCCAGGCACTAGAGTGGCTCTGGTCACGGCAGAGCAACGCCCCGGAGGGGCAGAGCATCGCCCCCTGGTGGGCAGAGTGTTGCCCCCTGGTGGGCGTGCTGGGTGGATCCCGCTCGGGCGCATGCGGGAGTCTGTCTGTCTCTCCCCGTTTCCAGCTTCAGAAAATTACAAAAAAAAAAAAAAAAGTGAAATAACACTTTTCTCTATTGATTTTATCTTTTCTAGCGGTTGTTTTGTTCCCACAGACACAGTATGAAATGTTTTATAAACTCATATGAAAGAGATCACACACCAAATAAAAAAACTATGAAATTCAAATTCAAAAAAACGTTCAGTTATTCCATATTCTGCATTTTATTCTTTTTAACGCTCTTCACTGTTTGTTATTCAACTCCTGCATTGAAACTTCTTCAACACCCGATGCAGTTTCCCTTTAAGAAGAGATTCTGGTCCTATTTTTTTCAGATGGTCATTCAGTGATACAAACCTGGAGGACTGAGATAAATGGCTCCTGGAAACATTTTCCTCTTGGAAAATCACAGATGAGACTAAATGAGACATTTTATATATATAGTAGCAAACAGTCATAGGTACATTTCATTTTGAAAGTCCCATCTGTCTTGCAACCCAAACAGGTTTTGACATGGCAGAGTGATTGCGGTACTTCAGGACACGGAAATGGCCGGGAATACGCGACAGGACACCGAGGAACTTGCTATTTGTACTGTTCGGGTATTTTTGAAAAAGCAAAAATATAATTAGATCTGTAATTATGTCTTTTGATATATGTGACCACTGTATTTTTCAAAGTGTAACTTGAATACTCCAGCCCAGCAAAGAAATATAACTGCAGCTTTCATATAACAATAGAGAACCAGGGAAGCTTTTTGCTAGGATTGGAGTTTTAATTGATATCATTATAGCTAAAAGTTTGAACATGATGGGAATAATGACTCTGGTGTTTTTCGGCACCTAATTATTCATCTTACATCTTTATGTCAGCTTTGTGCTCAAGTCCACAGAGCCTGTAATATTTAAATTAATAATGTAAATTTAACTATTGCCATTAAAGCGAAGAGCTAATTAGGTCCCTGCTTGCTGACTGGCAGTGTGATGCAAAGAGTAAAAATGGTTTGAGCCGACAGCCAGCATTGCCAGGGAAATGGGAACTGAGTTCACTTGAGATTAAACAACTCTAAGACTGCCGAAGAGGGGAAATAAAAAGTGTCTCATCTCATTTCTCTAAAAAAAAAAGTATCCCATGAAGAGACACAAATAGCTCATCAAGCAGCTCAGAGCAAGGTTTCTGAGATGTTATACAATTATTTTGTGCTTTTTACTCGGTGGCTTTTCTTACAAGCACTTGGAGATGCATTTTTTTTCTCTGATATCAGGTATCATGTTGGCCTTTTCCCATAGTTTCCACATTCTAAGCTGAACTTTACCTGTTTAATAAACACCTCTTTTAAACAAGCCCTAGGATGAGAGAGAGGGGGCTCTGCCATTATTCTCATTTCAGAAAAGCAACCAAAAAACAAATGAAGAGGAGAAGCAAAATAACGCCTCTTTCAAATTCAGGTAAGAAGAGTCTCTCTTGGAACTTGTAGAAGTAGAAAAATGGTACAGAAAGGCATAAGCACATGCTACATTTAATAGAGTCAAAGCCTTTAGGATCATCAGAAACAAAGCAAGGGCTTTCTCACTCTGGGTTTTCCTCTTGAAATGGGTACTGGCTTGCTTGCTGCTGCATACTGGCTCAGTGGGAGCTGCCTCCAGAACTGTGGACCCGCCAGCCTCTTCCTCCTTTCTCTGGGCTCTGACACAACCAGCAGGCTGTTCAAACATCTAACGGGAAGCCAGGTTGATCAGGCAATCCTGCCTGAAAATACAATGCAACAATAATTGTATGTGAGAAGAAAAAAGGGGACTTGGCTCAATGTGCTTTTTAAAAATAAGCTTAGAATGTAATAAAAGAGGAACATCATATTCATTGAGGGATAGTTGCATTATATTGTGTGCGAAGACTCTAATTTTAAGGATAAGACTCTTATTCCTAGAAAGCCAATTCTTTAATTGGATTGCTACAACCTAACACCATCAACTATTTGCCTCATTTAATTCCATCAAATGACAATTTAGACCTTTGTGCTGATGAATTCATTTAAGGATACTTTCTCATAGCAAATTTACTCTTGCTCTTATATATTCTTCACCATTCCCTCCCTTTCTCCCAGTTTCTAAAGTGTCATAGCATGAGTCCCCAAGAATAACTTGTTCTGGTTGTCCATCATTGCAGAAGGCTCTCCTGTGGCCAACAATGAAAAAATCCATTTACCAAAAGCATTGTTCACCTTTATATCCAGCTTGGCAAGAAACTGGCACTACAGTGATAGACAGAATAGAAGAGAAGTTTTAATTACTAAAAAGCTATGCTAGCTAACAGTGCTGGCCAAATTATTCTTCTGGAACTTGTCCACATTCTATCAGTGGTTTCTGTTTCAGACTAAAAATTACTCTTCATTTTTTAAAATTGGTGTGTTTAACATCATGAGAGGTGATGCTGTATAGTGGCTTATAAACCTAACAGCTGCTCTGTATTGAGAAGCTACTATGTGAGCTCTCATCCTCAGGACAATTTCATGACTGGCTTTGAAGTCAGATAGGTCTGTTACATTACTTTGGAACTTACTTTCCTTATTTATAAAGTGAGGTAATGATACGTGGTGAGATTTTTTGTGAGGATAACGTGAAATCACACATGTAAATTGAGTAAAAGCATAGCTTGTAACTTTCAATAAACAATGTTATTTGTAACCAATTATTGGAAAGCATGAGGTTGTCATCCCTGTGCCACTGGGGTTTGGTAGCTACTCCCAAAAAGCCATCCACCCATTGTTCTCACATTTGAAGAGCAAATTTGGCTGGCCATTTTTAAAATAACTCCTTCCAAAAGAGGTCCCTTAAGTTTATTCTTTTTTTTTTTCTTTGTATTTTTCTGAGGCTGGAAACGGGGAGAGAGAGTCAGACAGACTCCCGCATGCACCTGACTGGGATCCACCCGGCACGCTCACCAGGGGCGACGCTCTGCCCACCAGGGGGCGATGCTCTGCCCCTCCGGGGCGTCGCTCTGCTGCGACCAGAGCCACTCTAGCGCCTGGGGCAGAGGCCAAGGAGCCATCCCCAGCGCCCGGGCCATCTTTGCTCCAATGGAGCCTTGGCTGCGGGAGGGGAAGAGAGAGACAGAGAGGAAGGAGGGGGGGGTGGAGAAGCAAATGGGCACTTCGCCTATGTGCCCTGGATGGGAATTGAACCCGGGTCCCCCGCACGCCAGGCCGATGCTCTACCGCTGAGCCAACCGGCCAGGGCAAGTTTATTCTTTTAAACTGTCCTCCCAGGTGAATGTCACTGTAGAATCCCTTTGAAAGTTCTCAATAGATCCTCAGAATTGAGTTGTTAATATTCCATTGATTGGATACACCAATATGAATTTAACCACAACTTTATGGGAAGATATTTAGGTTATTGTCAATTTAAAAATACTTTAAGTAAGCCTGACCTGTGGTGGCACAGTGGATAAAGCCTCGACCGGGAATGCTGAGGTCACCAGTTGGAAACTCTGGGCTTCCCTGGTCATGGCACATATAGGAGTTGATGCTTTCTGCTCCTCCCCCATTTCTCTCTCTCTCTCTCTCTCTCTCATAGTCTCTCTCTCCTTTCTCCCTAAAAATGAATAAATTTTTTTAATTTTAAAATACTTTGAACAGTACTGTGATTAATACATTTATATCTATATCCTCCTCCCTACATTCTAGGTGCTTTCCTGAGAAAAGATTCCCAGAAATAAGATAAATTATTGAATTTAAAAAGCAGGCACATTTAAATGGATCTTGATATGTATTGCCAAATTGCTTTTCAACTGGCAATGCATTGTGTGAATAGTTTTACCCAACTCTAGCATAAGCTTGAGTTCTTTTCTCTTACAAAAAAATCTCTAATTAAAAAATATTTGCTAAAAGATAACATTTTGCTGAATGACATAAGTGGATGTTGGAGAATACAATAATGAAATATGTACTCAAACTCCCAAGCATCCTTGGAAGTTGGCACACAAGGAAGAATTGCCACGTTGGACACAGGACCCTTAGACTGGTATGAAGAAAAACAGCGAACAGGCTGGCTCACAGGAACCCTCCGAAGGCCAGTAGCTAACATTTTTTTTTTCTGAAGTGGGAAGCAGGGAGGCAGAGAAACAGACTCCTGCATGTGACCTGACCGGAATCCACCCAGCAAGCCTGCAATGGGATGACGCTTTGCCCGTCTGGGGCCGTTGCTCTATTGCTCAGCAACTGAGCTACTTTAGTGCTTGAGGTGAGGCCATGGAGCCATCCTTTGGCACCCGGGGCCAATTTGCTCCAACCGAACCATGGCTGTTGGAGTGGAAGACAGAGAGAGATAGATAGAGAGAGAAAGAGAGGGGAGGGGGAGGAAGACAGAGAGAGAGAGAGAAGGAGGAAGGATGGAGAAGCAGATGGTCATTTCTCCTATGTGCCCTGACTGGGAATTGAACCCTGGACATCCACATGCCAGAACGACCCTCTACCACTAAGCCAATCAGCCAGGTCCACATTTAAGGTCTTACTGGAAGCCAGGTCTGTGCTCAGCTCTTTACTGGGTTTTTTTCATCAACTAATCCCGAAATCTGCATTTTATTGTTGAAAAAACTTTACTGGGATCTGAAAGCAAAATTTCGAAGGGGGAAGAGACAGTCCATAAACTAATTAGGTCAATTTTCCTGTCTTGAATCCAAACTAGCAATTGCAGCACTTTCTTCAAAAGTGGTGTGAGGTGGGGGGATGGGGGAAGAATCTCCTATGTGCTTAAGCAAAAAAGAAAGGGGGAAAGAAGAAAGGCAATTGAACTGTTGTTCTCTTCCAGAAGCCTTCAGAGTATTTATGCCACCATGATCTGTGATCCTGTGGACCAGAAAGTCCCCTAGAAGCTTTGCAGGATAGAAACAGTCAAGACTCTGCCAACATTGTCTGGCACCATGATAGGACTTAACTTATAGGCTGGCCTTTCATGAAGCATTTGTCCATCTCTGAACTGCAAACACATATACATTTCTGTCCAGATCAGACCCCTGAACTTTCTAGTTTACTGTTTCTTTCTTGAATAGTCATATTTATCATGGTCAATGTGTGAGAAATGTCCTTTGTTTGTACAGTTCCCCTTTGCCCCTCTTCCTATGTCTTAGTCCCTGTAAAAAGCACAAGACTCTGTGACATTGTGTAGGATTTACCTCTGAGAGTGGTGCCACAAAAGCAGTTGAGTGTATGAATCTGTCCCAGTACTAATCAGTGTCCTGGGGATCTTTCATTGATTTGACTTCTGAGTTCATGGGAGGAGCCATGCTTACTTTGACCCAGTGCTAAGATGTACTTTTTCTGGGACAATGTGTATAGAGAAAAGAAAAGGGAAATTAAGGGGGAAAAATAGGGTGCCGGCTTGCTACAACAGTATGAATATGGGATAGTGAGCTGAAATATCTTACCTGCTGTATTTTAAAATAGAAGCAGTTCTATCCCATTAAAATAGTACTTTGTGAAGTCCCATTGTTCTCAGGATAAAGTCTAAGTTCCTTAATGCGGCACACACAGTCCTTCAAGGTCCTCCTCCTTCCTCCAGAGGCCGCTGTTTGTCCCTCAGGAGAAGTACTTGTCTTACTGGTCCATTTTCAGTTCTAGGATTGTGTAATTCTCTTGCCTTGGGGCTCTGTACCTGCTGGCTCCTCTGCCTTTAGTGAATTTCCTTTCCTTCCTCCCTGGCTTGGTTGGCTACTTTAAATATTACCTCTTTCAGGACGCAGTCCCTGACCACCCAAGACCCGGTCAAGCTCCTATAAATGTCTGGGTACTCCGTTCTTATCCAAGTGCTTTTCCTGCCAGTTGAAATACCCTTTCACTTATCTGTTTCCCCAGTAAGCTGCAAGCTGCTTTAGGATACGGACTTTAACTTAGTGTTTTCATGACTATTCAGCGTTTGACTTTGAGAAGGCATTTCCTAAGTGTTATTTGGCAGCCCTAATGTAGGCTGCTTCTTTAGGTGACGTGGGCTTACAATGAAATGCACTGACTACACAGACAGTAGTATCTCATTTCTGTGTTTGTCCCACTGCATTGTAGGATTTCTGAATACCTACTGCCATCATATAATGCACTATCTATCTATCTATCTATCTCTCATCTATCATCTATCTATCTACCTATCATCTATCTATCATCTATCTCACTTCTCTCTCTTCCTCGCATGGTTAAGCTACATTGCTAAACTAGAACCTTGCCTATAACGCTGCTTTATGCTCAGAAAGGCATTTCTTACCTATCCACATGCATTTCTCCAGAAAACACTGCTACTTACCTGCTAGCTGTTCTACACATCCTTGGTAAGCAATCGGTGTAAGCTTAAATGTTATAATCACATTCGACCCTCCCTCCATTCTAAATGGCTAGGTTTGAGTTCCCAAGCTGGGTTCGGGAGCCCACAGAAAGGCTCCTCAGAACCACCTAGTTGGCTGGGGTCTGGGAACAGGTGTGCATTTTTGTTGCACTTGTTATTTCCAAAATTTGGCTAACACCTGAACAGATGTACACAAAAGGTATTATAGAAGCAACCTATTACCCTTGAAGTTACTGTGATTGTCCCCAGAACCTTGCAAATCACGAATGAAAAACACAACATACTGTCAAAGAATTGAGATGGCTCACTGCAAAGAACAGCTTCATTTAGAGCCATCTGGGATATTTCCTCATCCTCTACTCACCACCCAGCAGCTACCTTCCTAACCCATAGCTTGTTACATTAAGGTAAGAAAGTTTTATGTGTATAATTTGTGAAGTTCTCTTAAGCAGACAGTGCTATATAAATGTGAAATGCTGTTATTAATAATAAAGTTTGGCTCACCTAAGAATACTGTAGAATTAAAGTAATGAGATTCTATTTTTAGGCAGACTTGCCAATAACATGAAAGTATGATAAGGCTGTGATTTAAAGCTCACTTTAACCTTCCATTGCTCTAAAGAGTACATTTTCTGGGCCGCCTACACAGCAGCCAGCCGCCCAGAGCTCTATTAACGCTAATGGTGGATCCACACTTGAATTCCAGCGTGCCCTGCTAACAATAGGTTTTGGTCTTTCAGACATGGCCACATATCTCACAGACAACTTGCTTTCACAAAATATAGATCGGCCTCCTCAGTCACCTCACAGACCCTGACGACTGCCTTGGAAATGATCAAAAAGGCTTCTGGAATGTTTGGAAATTTTTATACATTTATAATTATGTAAAGATATAGGATGTGAACGGGAGGCTTGATTATGTTTATTTTCAGTGTGGAAAGATATTTAACAAAGGTTTAGGTTCAAAGTGATTCACAACTAGAAAAGAAGTCTCACTCCTCAGGAAAAAAAATAATTAGCTCTTCTTCCACTAATGTTCAGGTCAATGCTTTGTCAATAACAGTAACTCTTCTTCACCAATTATTTAGTGCAGCCTATAAAGATCGTTATGACTCATAATTACACATGCAGATTTATGTCAAAATGCATGTATAAATCTCTGGTTCTGGCTATGGGTCACCTCTTATCAGAAAAAAGATTTGTGTAAGGAGACACTCTCCTTGATCCCTGTGGGCATTTTTCTCTTTCTGATTTGGGAGCAGAATTATAAGGGTTTGCTACCAATGACACAAATATGACCCAAGGCACATTACAGATTCACAGCTGGAGGGAGTGAGGAGCTGGCTGGCTTTGATGGTGGGTAATGGGGGAAGGGTGATGTAGCTGTAGAAATAAACTTTCTGGGATTATTGCTCTCTGGCTAAATGAAGACCACCTTTTCAACACCTGCAGGCCAGCCACTATAAATCAGAGGAAAGATGATTATCTGAACAGGGGGAGATGGGTTTTAAAATGACTGAGCTTTCCTGAGGCTGAAGTCTACAGCTTGATTCAGGGACACAGAAAAGTCTCAGACCTTATGGGTTATCAAATTCCTTGAAAGCCTGAACGGTCAAATGAGATGTAAAGCTGGACTTACCCAGGACTCAAATGCTAAGATTTGTTTTTTTCTGATACATTTCTTGCTAGGAAATCTGAATTTTGAAACATCATCTGATCTCCAGAGAGCAATTTCCCAGTTGATCAAGGGGCAGGATTTCCCCAGAACCCATGAAGGATATGAAAGGTGCATCCACCCTGTATGGTGTGAATAGGTAACTGCTGAAAGATTGCTTGAATTTCTATTTAGTAACTGTCTGAATGTTTGATCTGGGAGATTACTATGAGTGTGCCCAGAAATCCCACCTTTTTCCTACCTGCAGATCTCAACTATGTATGCTTACATACTTTAACATGGCATTTCTAGACAATGCTCATAAAAATACACAGAAAATTAAACACATACCTACCATATGAAAAATCAAATCTACTTCTGAAAATACATCTAAAAGAAGCAAACACAAAATTCCATAAGAAAACTTGTATAAGGATATTCATCACAGCTTTCTTCATAAAAGTGCAGTCCTTAAGATAACCCAAATATCTATCAACAGGTGAATGGATAAACAAACTTTTCTATATCCCTGTATTCAGCAATTAAGGGAAATGAATTACCTGCACAACATAGATGAATTCAAAAAAGTTACATTAAGTGGAAAAAGCCAGACACGAGAGCCCATAACATATAATTCCATTTATATGATTTTTAAGGACAGGCAGAACTAGTCTACGGAAACAGTAATCAGAATATTGGATATATCTATTGGTAGGTGAGGGTTATTGACTAAAAGGGTGCACAAGGGAACTCTCTGGGTGATGAAAATGTTTTATACCCTAATCTGGGCAGTGGTTAACATGGTATATAGTATGTAAAAAAATTCATTGGACTGTATACTTAAGATTTGTGCATTTTATTGTTTGTATATTATAGCCTAATAAATAAAAAATTTTTAAAGCTATCTAAAATACATAAAGAAAAGCTTATTTTGTAGAAACAACCATGAACAGACAAAGATAAAATCATGAAGGTATTCTAAAGAGTAAATGAAAAAAAGATATGTGAGAAAAAATGAACCTTTCAAGTCTTTTCACTTTATCACAGGACATGAGGATGCTAGGGCTTAGTTAGGAAAGTAAAATTATTATACGATCTGCTTAGGAATTCACTGAGAGTTCTTTAAGGGTTTGTTTTCAGAATGTTTCTGTTCAATGAGGAAGTGCTTCATTTGCAAGTTTCTCCTTAGGAAATGGTGTTGTGCAAACATGAACAGTCGGGAAATAGATTATTTTAGGTTGATTCATCACTTAGTCTTACCAAGAGATCAATTAGTTAATGGTATGTTGGCCTCAAGCATACTTCAGTAAAATGTATTTCATTCTCTTGAATATTTAGATTAATTTAGGTATGAGGCGAAAGTGTTTTTATGACAAAAAAATGATATTTAATACACATTTCCTATTTTTCATACAACACACATCAGTTCTTCTGCATTTGTCTTGTGATAAAGACTTTCAAGTTGTAAAAGGAAGTCTTTGGGTACTTCCCTTCCATGTCACTAATGAAACAAAGGTTTATTTTTTAAGAATGATTGTGACAGAACTTCCACATGGCGTCTGCTACTCATTACTCAGTTGACATTTCCATTTCTGGAATTCTAAAGCTTGTCCGAAATTGTTAGTGACATTTATAAAATGCTTGCAGAATTTTCAAATGGACCCCAGAGATCACCAAGTCCTTCCCCCCTCATTTAAAAGGAGGAAACTGAGATCAAGAAAGGTTAAGTGATTTGCCTAGGGTTTAACTTCTTTGGCTGACTTCTTGTACAGAATTTGGATTCCTTCCTTGAACTCTGTGATAACTGCAGATTCTAAGATCAAAGAGATCTCGCCACTGCATCATTTGTGAGCACATGCACATTTTATAGAATGCAGAATCCATTTAAAGATCGTCTTCAGGACCTCAAACATTTCACAGCCCTGGCAATTCTGTTTCCAATCTCTAGATAGCTTCCCCACAGTGAAGCTTGTATCACTAACACTAAGCTAAGTCTGCCTATCCCCCTCACCCGTAAGACTGCATTTAGAACTCTATGAATCACTGTAATGTATGAAATGCAGCTTGGGAGCTGCACTGTCTGGGTTCATGTCTGACTTCACTGATGATCTGTGTAACAAAATTACTTGCACTTTAAATCTCAGGTTCCTAATCTGGAAAATAAGAGAGATAACCTCATTTTTTTTCAAGTTGAATTTTAATGATGTAAGTCAAGTCAGTCTGGTCATTAATAAATATTTAATACATGTTAATTAATATATCACTTTGGAATTTCCAAAAAAAATTATACTCCATTTTATTTTGCTTGATCTTCCCACTTCCACACTTTTGTATATGCAATTCAGGCCCCCATACCCTGCCCTCTCCTCATCTTTCAGGCCCCATCTCCACTCCATTCCCCTCCATCACTACACACTTTGTCCCCCACACACCCTTCATCCACCTGATTTTCTATGGCACGCACAGCTCACAATATGTGTTTTAGCACTTGACTCTTGGTCTTTACTGCTATGTAATTATTTCACATAATGTAAGCTCTCAGAAGACAAGTGCTACATGATATATTTCTTTTACATTTCTAATAGGGACATGTAGCAAGTGTGGAAAATCATTGTATCAAAGAATTAAAATAAGAAAGTTCAAAATATTAAGCCTTGATTCCAATGATGGCTGGTGAATGATTTCAATGGAGACATTACATTAAATCACATTTTAAGTATATTTAAAATAGCAGAAACACTGCAACCAAAAACAAACAAACAAAAGCAAAGAGGGAACAAGAAACAAGTAAATATAAAAACCCCAAACCTTGCCTGGAGTGGAACTGCAACTTTCACTCTAATCCAGAATTGGAAAACCTGGTGTTTCCTTTCAGTTCTGCTCAGTGCATGCAATCTAGTATCAAGACCAAAATCCTGTTTCTGATTTGTGTATCAAATAATGACCCAAGGCCAAAAAGAACATATGAAATCATGACTCTAATTCATGTTCACAGTCCTATTCTTTTTAAAGTCCAAGAAGTAACATCAGGAATATACAACACAAATGATAACACTGATGGTTAACATTTTACATATTTATAGATATATATTTTTTATATATCCCAGAAATAATAATTACCTTGTCAAAAGTTTTCAAGAAAGAACCCCAAATACTTGGGCTTTACGGAGATTCTGCATGGGAATCCTTATATTTCCTTTTTAATGCTCTGATTCCCTAGTGTCCGTTTCACGAAAGGTCTTTCAAAAGTACACTGAAGAATATAGAATTATTTGGACAGTAGCCATTCACACTGAAGTTTTAACCTGTACAAGGCTTGATCTAATTTAGTGATTTATTTGAATAAAAAACATTTTTTTTGTTTACATAAATTTCTTACTAACTTAGGCATTAGAAATTTACTCTATGTGTTCATTCCTAGGTGATGGCCAAAATATCCTAAGTTCCAGAAGAAACAAAGCCCAGGAGTATGTATATAGTTTCTCCTCCTGTTGCTAGTGATTGCCTGGGCAGAAATAAGACCTGAGATTTCATGCTGCAAAGAGTGTGGCTTCCCAAGTTTGCTTACTCAGGGTGCAAGTCTTCACCTGCAGTTGTTAGCATAAGGCATGCACGCTCACACAATCACACAAGTATCAGTAATATACAAGATATTTAGGATATTATCTTCCCATTTTTCTTCATTCGTCTACCCATTCAGCAAATATCAAACACCTATTCTGCACCACGTGGGCAAAAAACACCAACACCTTGCCGCTGTGGAGACTAATTCTAAGAACTTCTTTTCCTTGAATTTCTGGTACCTTGATTCATGGCTCCTTTCTCCAGTTTCTTCATTAGGTTTTGACAACAGTAGCAAATAACTTTCTGCATTCTTGTGGCCAGTAAGTGTTTTGCTTTCAACATTACTTGTTTTATACTCTATGTTATCCTTTAAATATAGACCAAACATATAATAATTACTTTTAAAAATCTGATATTTTTCTTTAGAGACTTCTCAATAGAGGTGTTTTCTCAATGATGTGTATAATGGGAGCACTTTTTTGAATAAAGGAAGAATTATTTTAGTGTAAATTATGGGCCTGAGCTACTAGAACAATTAGTTAATGGATTAATGGGCCCATGAATGTTTTGCAGAGGCTAGTTTTGTTTGTGCTAAATTGTCTTTTACTTTTCTCATGTTAAAAAATAGAATCCACTTATTGCGTTGCTTGGTCCACTGACGCACTCTTTGCTGTTATATGCTAATAACAGTATTTGGAGTCTAATAGTCATGACATGGACTTACATGTTTAAATGTGAGTGGTGAGCATAACGCAAAGATCGCAGCTTCACTTCTTTTTTTTTTTTTTTTTTTGTATTTTTCTGAAGTTGGACATGGGGAGGCAGTCAGACAGACTCCTGCATGCGCCCAACCGGGATCCACCCGGCATGCCCACCAGGGGGCGATGCTCTGCCGATCTGGGGCGTTGCTCTGTTGCAACCAGAGCCATTCTAGTGCCTGAGGCAGAGGCCATAGAGCCATCCTCAGCGCCCGGGCCAACTTTGCTCCAGTGGAGCCTTGGCTGTGGGAGGGGAAGAGAGAGACAGAGAAGAAGGAGAGGGGGAGGGGTGGAGAAGCAGATGGGTGTTTCTCCTGTGTGCCCTGGCCAGGAATCAAACCCGGGACTCCTGCACGCCAGGCCGACGCTCTACGGTTTCACTTCTTACTGTTAATAAAGACAGTTAACAAAATGTGGGGTTCAGTTTGCACACCAAAATTGGCAATAACTTACAGTGCTCAGTGGGCACAACTGAGGATATCTTAAACTGTGAATTGTTTCTTTAGGTGTGATTGTAATTTCATGAAGTATTGAGAAAGGTGGGTATAGTGATTAAGATTAAGTAGGATTTCTCTGCCACAGAGAAATTATTTTCAGAATTGGTAAGGATATGTTCATCGCTGTGACCACAGTGAGATGAACAGGAAGTGGAGAAATCACTGTTAATTGACTAGGTTAAAAAAAAATAGGGGAACACACAAGCTCTTTTCTGTTTTAAAGGACATTTTTTTTAAAGCATGACTTATGACTTCCCCACATTATCCCACTCTGAAGAGACAGTCAGTTGTTTCTAACATGTATATGCATTCCAACATAGAAAGTTATGTAGGAATGTATTTTGAAGCAAAGAACAGTTGAGAAATTATGAATTGCAATTATGAATGGAAGCCATGAATTGCAGCCAAGAGTTGGGCTCATATCCATGAATCTGAAATAGATTTTGGAATATGCCTCTGTTTTCTAAACATTTCCAGAGAATTTCTTTTATTTCTTGGAAGTCAACAAAATGAGTCCCTTTTTTGTTATGAATTCAATAAAAATAATAAAAGAAAAACATTTAAAAAGTAAAAACAAGAATATTTACAGATTGTTTTCAATTTATTAAACATAAGGAAATTGCAGAAATTATTTTCTTTTAACCCTACAAGATTATTTTAATATTCCTTTAACAGCTGAGGAAACTGCGGCATGGAGAGGTCAAAAACTTTCCCAAGCTTGTATAGCTAGTTTGGGATTGGAGATCCAGAGCTCATGTCCTTGACCATCATTTTATGAGGCCAGTCAGGTTTTGGCAAGAGAAAATAAAATTCTGTGTTACTCTTTTTTATCTCATGCTGTTTATTCAAAGGTCAAATTCACATCTCTTCCAGATGGGCATTTTGTGGTGCTATCTAGAGGGTGGTTCATGGTTCTTTTCAAAGATCTCTTTGACTTAAGGGATTTATATCCAACTTTAAAAGTTGCTTGGTCTCAGGAGCTTAAAATTATCTGGTGTTTACTTGTAATCTTTTTTAGTGAATGTCCTCTGGCTTAGGGTGGCTTTGGTATTTCATATTTAGTAAAATTGTCTTCTACCTGCTCTTAGAAAATATCTTGGTATTATGTTTCCCAGACTGCTGTTGCTGAAGGCAAACTGTGGAATGGAGAATGGTAGAATTTTACTGTGCTATAGAAATTAGGGGCAGCCACTACATTAAAGAGCAACAGCAGGTGCTATCAATCTGAACTTCGTTTGGGGGTAGGAAAAGAATAAGAGTAAAACATGTGAATTAATAGGCTTCTAATTTGCCAAGTTTAAGACATTTTTCCTAGAGAAACAATTAAGGCTTTCTACAAAGAAGTCATGTTTTATTTTGGATTGCACTTAAAATAGTAAGGTACAATGCAGATTTCTAAATAATTAATCATTCAGTCAGTTTCTACTAAGCCATTCTATTCCTCTCCTTCAAGGCACTTCTCTTTTTGCAGTATTTTAGAAATATTTTCCTATTATTAAAGTAATTCCTATTTATTATAGATCACTTAGAATACATAACCCAAAATATCACAACACAGAGATATATACTGTTAACATTTTAGTAGAGTTCTTTCTGATATTACACACACACACACACACATACACACACACAGAGGTTTTAATGTGTTCTGTTATCACTTATCAATATATCACAGTTTTCCATCTTATTAAATTTTCTTTTATAGCATTATTTTTTATTTTGATTATATCACATCCTAACTAAACCATTATGCTAAAACTGAAATTGTTTCCAGTTTTACACTGTTACAAATAATGCTGCAATGATCACATTCATAGCTAACTCTCGGTATACATTCATCATTGTTTTTCTTAGGATAAATTCTTTATACCTGAACACGCTGGCACCAAGCATTTGGAAAATACCTTGCCCAACTGCTCCTTCAGAAAGACACTAGTTTGCATTCACAAAGTATGGAATTTCTGTTCTTTCTTCTGAGTAGTTTTGGGGAGTTCTTATTTCTATACCAATAAAGCAACCCTCTCTTGATTTGTATGGCCAGTGGACAGGGGATGAGCCAAGACAATTGGTCAGACACCTTTCCATTCAATTCTACCTCTACTTCAGACTTTATATTTTGCTCTATTGCATTTTGGTCCAGTTGTTGTGAGGAAAGAGAGTGCAGGGAGCTGAGTGAAGAAAGAAGTAAACACACTATCCTACACTACACTCTGTGGAGGAGAGTGCTTTCCCTGTGACAGAATTATGATGGGGGAAACAAGATGCTTCTTACTGTTATTCATTTTCTGTAGTAGCTAGTGTTTGGAACACTTTATTATAGTGTGTGAAAGCAAACTAACACATTTAAAAATTCTGTTGCATTGTTTCACAACTCTATTCTGTTCTGTGGGTCTTCTGCATGGTGGCTGGGATTTCCCCCTCTGTAAGATTCTGCTCCTCATCTTTGGTCACCAGTGGCTTACTCTAGAAATCTAGAATGACTCTTGCCCTTAAAACCACAGGGAAAATCTTTAGAGATTGGGGTGGACTTCTGGAGGATGATATCTGCCCTCAACTCTTAAGGACTACTTTATTTTTAAACAGAGATTTGAAAAAAAATTTAAATTCTAGTTTTTTATTTTTTAGAAAACATCTGGAATGATCAATTATTTTTTCTTTTCCACATATATTACATATAAATAAAAAGAAGAGAATATAAACTCGTAGGAGTCTAGCTCAAATACGCTAAAACAACAAAAGACTTATTTATTTAAATAAGTTGTGTCTATTAAAGACAAAAATATTGTTGTTTCAAATAAGCAAGAAAAATCATAGATACAGACAACAGTATGGTGGTTATCAGAAGGGAAGGGGATGGGCTACAGCTAGAAGAGGATAAAGGAGGTCAAATATATGGTGACAGAGGGGACTTGACTTTGGGTGGGGAATGCATAATGCAACACACAGATAATATCTTATAAAACTGTGCCCTTGAAACATATATAATCTTATTAATGAATGTCACACCAATAAACTTAATAAATTTTTAAAAATAATATTGTTTTATAGCACCAGAACTTCATTATCCCATTATGTCTATATAATTAACCACAGGGCAAACTGCTTTAATTCTACATACTTTACTTGGAGAGTCATATGGAGCAGAAATACTGTTTTCCTTTCTTTTCTTCTCATGAACAAGCAAAATGGTGATTTAATGTGAAAAAATCCTGGGGATTAGATCATTTGAAGCTGGTATGGTTCATTAAGCAGAAAGAAAAAAAATAGAACTCTGATGATAAAATGGGTATAGTATAGCAAAAATGAACCTAAATGTTGGTTATATGCCTCAAGAGTAGTTGACAAAAATGGGCTTAGTCTAAAGGATGTATAAATCAAAACTGTCATACATTAGTCCTAGAGACAACTAGAAGTCATTTGGCCTATGGATTGAGTGTAAATGTGCAAAAAGTGGATTGTTTTTCTGAGCATTTCAAACTGAATTATTCAAAGGAAGATTTTTTTTCTATTACATCTATTCTTTTTTTTTTTTAAAGAAATTTCTGTTAGTTTCTTTTTTTATATATATATTTTTAATTTTTTTATTTATTCATTTTAGAGAGGAGAGACAGAGAGGAGAGAGAGACAGAGGGAGAGAAGGGGGGAGGAGCTAGAAGCATCAACTCCCATATGTGCCTTGACCAGGCAAGCCCAGGGTTTCGAACCGGCAACCTCAGCATTTCCAGGTCGACGCTTTATCCACTGCGCCACCACAGGTCAGGCCTACTTCTATTCTTATAAAAGAAATTGGTGCCACTAAATCATACTGTGTTCTAAATGTAACTTTTATCAAAAAAGCATCAATTCAAAATAGTCAGTTTATTACATGTCATATTGCTCTTCTTAACCTAGACAAATAACTGTTTCAGATTTCATAAGATTTATTAATATATGTATCTTAGTATTTGACTTGCTCACCATAATTAGCTTGGATGTGTTCCCAGTTTGATAGTTTTTATTGATGGTGTATTTTTTTTATTAATTTTAATGGGGTGGCCTGACCAGGCAGTGGCGCAGTGGATAGAGCGTCAGACTGGGATGCGGAAGACCCAGGTTCAAGAACCCGAGGTCCCCAGCTTGAGCGAGGGGTTACTCAGTCTGCTGAAGGCCCGCGGTCAAGGCACGTATGAGAAGGCAATCAATGAACAACTAAGGTGTCACAACACGCAATGAAAAACTAATGATTGATGCTTCTCATCTCTCCGTTCCTGTCTGTCTGTCCCTGTCTATCCCTCTCTCTGACTCTCTCTCTGTCTCTGTAAAATAAAATAAAATAAAATAAATTTAAAAAAATTTTAATGGGGTGACATAGATCAATCAGGGTACATAGGTTCAGAGAAAACATTTCCAGGTTATTTTGACATTTGATTATGTTGCATACCCATCACCCATAGTCAAATTGTCTTCATCACCTTCTATCTGGTTTTCTTTGTGCCCCTCCCCTCCTTCCACTCCTTACCCCTGGGATTGGGGGGAGGAAAGAAATAAAGAGATGGTGTATTTTTAATGATGGAAGAGCTTTACCAAGGCATCAAGTCTACCACCCACCTTCTTGGGAGAAAAGAAGCCTTTGGAGTTCCAAAATACACTCTGATAATGAATTTGTTCATATCGCCGGAACATTTTTGTAGACTACACCAGGCCAATGAACAATCTCACTCATCTGAAGTTAGAGTAGTCTTCACAGGCCTGTGTATTTGAGAATGGTAGCCCATCAGGACAGGGCAACAAGGATAACCAGAAGAAGCATCTTCATCATTCCAAACCGAAAATGTAAAGTTCTTATCCATTGTATCCCAAGGTACTTCCTAGTTGGCACAACGGTGGAAAGAAAGCAGTTTAACCATTTGGGTTTTTTTTTTGTTTTTTTTTTTTTTTGGTGAAGTAAGCTTCTCTGGCTCCTTGAAATAATAGCAAACACTTCTATACTCTATCTATACTCTATCCAGGGGTGAACCCTCTGCCCAAAAAAGAGAATCATTCAAAGCCATAGTTCTCAGACTCTGATAACATTAAAACTCCAAGCCTGCCCTGTGGTGGCGCAGTGGATAAAGTGTCAACCTGGAATGTTGAGGTCACTGGTTCAAAACCCTGGGCTTGCCTGGTCAAGGCACATATGGGAGTTGATGCTTCCTGCTCCTCCCCCTTCTCTCTCTCACTCTCTTGCTCTCTCTCTCCTTTCTCTCTAAAATAAATGAACAAATAAAATCTTAAAAAAAAAAAAAAGCTCCAAGAGTTGGCTAGGTACCTGAGAGGTCTGGGGTGAGGGTAACCCTGCTTCATCCACTGCTCTAGCTGGAACTTCTTTCCAAGTGTCCACTTAAAGGAAGGCTTTCTTAGAAATAATAACAGTGGTAACAATAACAATAACAGAAAAGTACCAGTAATAACTATAAAACTGTGGTGTAGTAATGATTAAATTATGACCAGAATATTAACTTGGCCATAGACATCAGCATTGAAAGATCTTCTAAAACTCTTACAGACTATATTCTTAAAGAAAGATGAGGTCTAGCACAAAATAGATAATAAATGTTTGTAAAAAGAATGAATTAGTGAATAAAAGAGATAAGAGTGTTGCACCTGCAGCTTAAAGATTCACATACAAATCCTGACTCCCTGAGGGCTCTTAGCTGCCTCTCTGGAACTGTTTCTCAAACTGATTAGTGTTGAGATACTTTCCAACTATGTCAGGAATTATCATCAGAAAAATATATGCTATGTTGGAAAGGAATTGGGAATGGAAAGAGAAAGATACAAATGCTGAATGTCAGACTGGTCAATAAAGATTAAACCACCGGCAGCATCTACAATACCCAGCACAGACTGCCTGGAAAGCTGAATAGCACTATGCTAGTCAGAAGGCATTTCACACCCCTCCTCAGAATACCTTCAGCCCACTTTATACATGACAAAACTGAGGTTTGACAAGACAAGTGATTTTCTTAATATCACCCAATGTCAAAGCTGACATTGGAAACTAAGTCTTCAGATTTCATCACCTCATGGACTCAAATGTATAAAAAGCTTTTATAACCTGGTTGCCCAGGTGGGGAGGGAAACATAAAATGGCAGAAGGATTCCAAAGAATTGGGGTGGCCTAGTTCTCTCTTGAGAAGGAGGCCGGTAACCTAAATCTTGTAATTTCCGATCCTGAGTTTCATGCATGAAACTTTATGGCCTCTTGAAAGGTGAATGAGTAGGGTTGATTCATTGGAAGTCAGAACAGCTTTTTAAAACATTCGACAATCAAGATAGGTAGTTAGTCTGCCTTATAAAATTTTCTCATGGGTGTCGCCATCAGAAAAAATTATCTTAGCTCTGTACACTGCAAGCTTACTCAAATCCATTACATCTTCAGCTTCAGTCATTGTTAGCTGAGGGTTTTAGCATTAATCTAGCAGCATCTTAATTCATGTGATCTTGGAAAGTAGTGATTTGTTTTGCTATCACCAAGTTTCATCCATTTAAAGTAGGTCACCAAAATGTCACATTTTATGAGGTTATTTATACAACCTTACTCTTTTGGGGCTACAGGTCTTTTTTTTCTTCTGTGTATTAATGAAAGAAGTTCAGAGTACTGAATTTTGTTTATCGAAGAAATTGGCAACTGTGAATCCTGAGTAAATAAAAAATATAAGTGTGAAATAGTGAAATCCCTTATCTGGCCAAGAAAAGGAAAATCCTAATTTTATAATAATAGTTAAAATAAATATTAAATTAAAAAATGTTCTTTATTTCTTAGTTTATTTGTAAATTGATGTAATCTATATATGTAACTTTTAAAAAATCACCTAAATATACTTTAATAATCCTTTATATCTGTGTGTATATAAATACACTTACATATTCCAGATATATTCTAACATAAAATAAATTACTGATAAATTAAGAAAAATAGATCTTGTCCAATAACTACAGTTTCTAGATATATGAACAAGATAACTTTCTACATATTATAGATAGTTTACAAATAACAACTATCTGTCCATTAACAAGTAAGTGTAAGTTCTAACTTGTCCTAATTATTTCTAATAATATCTGTAGAGACTAATATCTCAAAAGTATGGATGTGTTGATGATAGAAAGCAGGTTGAAAAGTACTGATTTATTACAACCCTTCATTAAGGTTAAAAGCATTCCAATGAGATGAAGACATCTGCCTTGTATTTTCACATTGCAGAAGAAAAGTTAAGGACAGGAAGAACAAAAAGAAGAAAAACAATGTTTCAAGTTGAATTCAAGCCAGGTTTGAAGAAAACAATGCTAGTTTCAGATCTGTAAAAGTTTTCAAGCAAGAAACTTCCCCATGCCCATAACTGTCACTACTTATTATGCTACCAAATATATTTAATACTGCATATTAACAGTAAAAATTATTTCTATGCCCCTAAATTACTTTTCAAATTTTTACTTACAGTTAATCAACACAAGCAGCTTTCAATAATTTTTTTTGTCTTTAAAAAAATTAACAAACAAAATTACTACTAGAAAGAACTAAGGTTAATTATGCAATGTACTAGAAAAAAAAAGATTTTTTAAAAATGGGCCATTTCTTCCCTCTTCATTTAGAGGTGGGACTGGGTAAGGTTGGCAATTATAGGGTTTAGTGAATAGTCACTTGATATCTTGGAAATCAAAGGAAAGGGCCACTGGAGAGAAGCTGAACTTAGCTGTTGCAGGATTTTTATCTCTGTAAATGAGTGCTACTGACAGGAACCATATGTGTTACCTACCATAGCAGAGGAAGAGAACACGGGTGGTTTTCCAAGGAGCTGCGACCTTCCTTCATGTGCATGTCTATCTGTGAGCTCATGTACAACTCTGATGTATTTATGATGTTTAATAAACACTTAGAGCCACATGTGGACTTGGGAACTAAACCTCTCATTTAAAAGATTGTATGTGAATATTCAGGTTAATTTTGCCTTAGAATTAAAATCAATCTTTGTACTTCATGGTGTTAGTCATGACACAAAAACATCCGTGGAAGTGTGAGGCTCCCTTTGAAATGACAGAAGAAAGATTAATTTGTTCCTAATTAAGCTTGTATTTAGTTCACTTGAAAATAAGAAACAGCTTAGGCAGACCTGATGATAACTCAAAACAATTTCACTTAAATAATCCAGTGAGTTTACTTCATACTGTAGTGTCAGAGTTCTTGAATGGTAGATATTTTCCCAAGAAAAGCAGGTGGAAATGACATTTTAATTTGTGTTTTTGTAGTATATCTTTTTCCACTTATTATTTTATTATTTATATATGGCATATCCTTTTTCTTTCAACCTACCTACATCATCACATGTGAAGTGAGTTTCTTGTGGAAAGCACATAGTGGAGGCCATGATTTTCTTGACTCTATTTTGATAATCTCTATATGGTTGATACCTGTATACCAATTACATTTAATATAATTATTGATATGCTTAGATTCAGGTCTATCATTTTATTTTTTATTTTCTGTTTTCCATTTACCTGTTTTCTCTTTCCTGCCTTCTTTTGGATTATTTGAACTATTTTTTAGTATTTGATATTAATTTATTGTGTTTTTGCCTATCTCTTTGCATAGGTTTTTAGTGATTGCCCTAAGGATTATGGTGTATGCACTTAATTTTTTCTAATGTACTTAGACTCAATATTTTACCATTTCAAGTGAACTGTAGAAACCTTACCACAATATTGATTCTGTCATACTCCTTAGATATTATAATTATCATCTATTACACCTACACAAACTGAAAACCCTATCAGGTAATGCTATAATTTTTTCTTATCAACTATCAAATATTTTTTAAAGAACTCAAGAGAAGAGTTTGTTATATTTACCCAGATATGTACTATTTCTGTTGTATTTCTTTTGTTCTTTATGTTCCAAGTTTTCTTCTAATGGCATTTCCATTCTTTCTGAAAAACTTTCTTCAGCGAAAAATGATCTTAGCTCTCCATCTAAGAATGCTCATTTTACTTTCATTCCTAAAGGGTATTTGTTCTACATACTGATTTCTGTGTTGATAGGTATTCTTTCCCAGCATTGGAAAGCTTCTGCACCACTTCCCATTGGCCTCCATGGTTTCTGGCGAAATATCTGCAGTTAGAATCTTTATTCTCCTATAGATAATGTGCTGTTTTTCTCTGGTTGCTTTCAAGATTTTCTTCTTTGCCTATAGTTTTCAGCATTTGATTACAATGTGTCTAGGTGGCCCTGGCCGGTTGGCTCAGCAGTAGAGCATTGGCCCAGCATGTGGAAGTCCTGGGTTCAATTCTTGGTCAGAGCACACCAGAGAAGTGACCATCTGATTCTCCACCCCTCCCTTCCCCTTCTCTCTCTTTCTTTCTCTCTCTCTCTCTTCCCTTCCCACAACCATAGCTCAAATGGTTCAAGCAATTTGGCCCCCGATGCTGAGGATGGCTCTGTGACCTGCCTCAGGCACTGAAATAGCTCTGTTGCCAAGCAATGGAGCAACAGCCCCAGATGGGCAGAGCATCTCCTTATAGGGGGCTTACCAGGTGGATCCTGGTTGGACACGTGTGGGAGTCTGTCTCTGCCTCCCTGCTTCCCACCTCTCACTTAACTAAAAAAAAAAAATGTGTCTAAGCATGAGTTCCTTTGGTTTTGTCCTATTGGATATTCACTGAGCTGCTTCTTGAATCTTTAGATTTATGTTTTTCACCAAATTTGGGAAGTTTTCAGTCATTTCAATTTTTTTTTCCTACCACAGTTTTTCTCTTATTCTTCTAGGACTCAATGGACATGAATAGTGGACACAGTCCTGTTATCTCACTGATAACTGTCTATGTTAACTTTTTACATCTTATTTTCTTTTTGTTATTTAGTTTTCATAATTGTTATTGATCAATATTTATGTTTGCAGATTCTTTCTTTTGTCATCTCTGTTGAGCCCATCCAGTAAGTTTTTTTTTTATTTCAGTTACTGTATTTTTAATGTCAAAATTTTCTTCTTTTTTTTTTTTTACATTTTCTGTTCAGATTTTCTATTTTTCTCTTTGCTTTAAGAGAGTTTGTTATTACTTGTTGGAGAATTTTTTAATAGATGCTTTAAATTCTGTTAGATAATTTGAGCATCTATGTTATCTTGGCATTGATTGTATTTCTTATGTGAGTTGAATTATTCTGGTTCTTCATATGTCAAGTAATTTTAGATTGTAGCCTGGAAAATTTGAATACAGTAATCCTATGGAGAATATTGGTACTTTTGTTTCAGCAGGCAACTGACCTGATTATGTTCAGGCTACAAGTTCCAACTTGCTTTCTTTTTTTTTCTGAAGCTGGAAACGGGGAGGCAGTCAGACAGATTCCCGCATGCGCCCGACCAGGATCCACCCGGCGCCCACCAGGGGGCGATGCTCTGCCCATCCTGGGCGTCACTCTGTCGCGACCAGAGCTACTCTAGCGCCTGGGGCAGAGACCAAGGAGCCATCCCCAGCGCCCAGGCCATCTTTTGCTCCAATGGAGCCTCGGCTGTGGGAGGGGAAGAGAGAGACAGAGAGGAAGGAGAGGGGGAGGGGTGGAGAAGCAGATGGGCGCCTCTCCTGTGTGCCCTGGCCAGGAATCGAACCCGGGACTTCCGCACGCCAGGCTGATGCTCTACCACTGAGCCAACCGGCCAGGGCCCCAACTTGCTTTCTATGGACAGGGATCCCAATGTCAGTTTAGATTTTAAAGCTCAGTGCTATTCAGATCTGTGCCATGAGTGCACCACTAAGTGGTAAATCTGAGACCTAGGTGAGAGTTCATGTATTTACTTCTCAAAGTCTTATATATGATGATTAGGATGAGATCCATTCATGTACACATTTTGGAGTCTCAGAGTTAATAAATAATTTTATAGGGTTGTTCTCATGAAATTCTCCTTCTCTACTGCCTTCCTAGTGCTTTCTTGTTTCCCAGGACTCCCCTTTTGAGGGCTCCAGTCAGAAAGCTGGGGCTCCATCATGCTTTTCTGCTGCTGTGCCAGTTTCCAGGACCAGGTGACAAGGAAAAAATAGTAATAAAAGAACAGTTCAGTGGTACTTTGAATTTCAATCCTATTCCTCCATTTTCTATTTATTTCTCAGAGTTCTCAAATAATATCAATAGTTCCACACATTCTGTCCAGGTTTGATAACTGCAGTCAGATGAACAGCAAGAAGGAGTGTGTTTTCTCCATCTTACCCAGAAACTGAATCTTAAAAGTAACATTTTAAAATGGTACATTTTGTTAAAATAAACTTGTCAAATTTTCAGGTATAGCGTCCCCAATAATTGAGGACATTCCATTTAAACAGAAGTTTTCAGATATTTAAGTCCTAAATTCCTAATGTTATAAAGAATAGCATACTTTGGTACTAAAATTGAGGTACAGCTGTGACAAAATCAATCCAGTGTCATATAATAAAATAGGCCTGACAGTATAGATATATTCATATATATGCATAAGATAGATATGCAACCCTAAAATTTGCTCACCCTAATTCTTTTGGTTTGTTTGCATGTTGGTTCCATAATGTAGTTTCATAGTGTGAGGTGGTTTTATTCTACAAATAAAAGAATCCTTGTATTTGTATATGTATGTGCGTGTATATGCACACACACATACATACACACACAGAGCTTTGTTCTGAAAAATAGTTTGTATTAGAACTAGTTTTCCCTAAAACAGTGGTTCTCAAACTTTAATATGATCCACCTTCAGAGTTTTTGATTCAGTATTTCTGGGATGGGATCCAAGAATTTGCATTTCTAACAAGACCATGCCAGATGGTCCCAATGTTGCTGGTTTCAGAACAACTCTTTGAGAACTGCTACCATGAAGGAATGCACAGAGCACTCCAAAATTTTATGTGGCCCATGAAAAGGCACAAATTGATTAAATTTAAAATTGTGACTTTTGCCTGACCTGTGGTGGCGCAGTGGATAAAGCATTGACCTGGAAATGCTGAGGTCGCTGGTTCGAAATCCTGGGCTTGCCTGGTCAAGGCACATATGGGGGTTGATGGTTCCAGCTCCTCCCCCCTTCTCTCTCTCTCTCCTCTTTAAAAATGAATAAATAAAAAAATTAAAAAAAAAATTGTGACTTTCTATCAACTCTGTGAGATTTGCCGAGAACAAATTCATTTTGGCCTTGAGTTGACTTCTTATCATAATTACTTTAAATTTGAATTTGTTGAAAACATAAATATTTTCAGTCAGTTTAATTCCTATTATAAATATGCATACACACAAATGTATTTGCAGTATATCTATAAAAATAACATTACAAATAGTTGAAATTATAATAATTCATTTAATCAAACAAATTATTTCTCCACTGTCAAATACTTTTTTGTATTGACAAAAATTGTTCTTTACACAATTTAGGTTTGACTCAAGTTTTTTTTTTAAGTTTAAGGTTAGCTTTATTATTTTTATTTTAATTGAATGTATTGGGGCGACACTGGTTAACATAATTATACAAGTTTCAGGTACCCAATTCTATAATGCATCTCTATCTACTGTCTTGTGTGTTCATACCCCCAAGTCAAATCTTTATCCATCATCATTTAACCCCTCCTTCCCTACCCCAAATCACCACACTGTTGTCCATGTCCATGAGTTTGGTTGTTTTGTTTTGTTTTTTGTCTCTTTTTGATATGTTTAACTCAATTTTTTTCATTGATTTTAGAGAGAGAGAGGGAAGAGATACATGGGAAAGGAGAGAGAGAAAGAAGCATCAACTCGTTATTCCACTTAGTTGTACACTCATTGATTGCTTCTCCTATGTGTCCTGACCAGGGATCCAACCTGTGACCTCAGCACATGGGTGGATGCTATAGCCACTGGGAAACCCTTCCAGGGCCTAACTCACTTTTAATCTAAAGCAGAGGTTGGCTTATGGGCCAACTCTCCCCCTGCCATGTCCAGTTTTGGTATGATAAGTAAGCTAAGAATAGATTATATGTTTTTGAAAACCTAAGAAAAGAGAGAGAAAAGGAAGAATATGCCACCAGAACTATATGTGGCCCACAAAGCCTAGGATATTTACAATTTGATCCTTTATAAAGAAAGTTTACTGAGTGAGCTAGAGCATTGTCTGGTTAAGTTGAGGTAGTGTATCAAAAGATGATATGATTCAAATTACAAATATAATTTTTGTTGTCAAATTGCCTTTGTTCAAATCCTGCCTCTATTAAACCACTTTACATAGCCTGGGACAACTTAACATAATCTTTCTGTGCATCAGTATCCACATCTATACAGAATGCAGATGATAAAACTACCGAACTCATAGAGCTATTGTTCATTTAATTACTTAACACATGCAAAGCCCTTAGACTAGCACTGAACACAGTCAGTACAAGATCAACATTACCTACTTGATGGAATAGTATGTAAACATTAAAATTGGTATTTGTATTAAACATCAATAATATATATAAATGTTATTGCTTATTATTAAGTGAAAAAAAGCAAAGTATAAGACAGTCTGCAACAATCTGCAGAATAAGTGAAACGTAAAGATATGCACTGAGAAAGAAAACACAGAAAGGAAATACTCCAACTCATTAGTTATGGCCCCAACTTTTTAGCAATGGAACTATGGATGATTTTCCCCCTTCTATTTTCTGACATTTCCCAAATTTTCTAAAATTTATTACGAATCTCAGCTGTGCCTCAGAGGTAGCTGATGACTGCCAAGGTGCTTATCCCCAAGATAGGATAAGATGAGCTAAGGCTTCTGCAGTCACCATAATTCTGCCAGTATTTATTTTGGTCTCTGTAAGTCAAGCCGTTCACATTCTTTGTACATAGTTGTATTTAATTAGGACTTAGAGTTGGCCATAAAGCATGCATTAATTGTCTGTTATTTCATAAATGATGGCCAAAATAACAACCCTTGATAGGAACAGTTTGGGGGTGAGCACCATTTGGTCTGTTCATCTTCCAAGGCTCTCTGCCCCAAGCAAGAGATTTCTATTTGTTATCTCCTTTTATCCTGGAGAATTACTAATCCTGCACTACCATATTAAGTACCAATTAAGCAGAGATTTGTCATTCCTGCTCGAGAACATCGAGCTGGGCTGTGGCTGCATATTTCACAGACTTCTGACAGAAATTATTTTAATTAGACTGCTGCTAGCAGCATTTAAAATAGTCTGTATGGTCAGAGAGAGGAAGAATGGCTCCTCAGTCAGATAATTTACTTATTTTTCTTTTTCACTCACCATAAATCTTAGGGTTGCAGTTATTAAGCCTTTCGAGGGGGAGGGGGATAGTCAAGGGAAGAAGTCAGCTAAACTTTATCTTACTTTAAATACTAGAGACTAAAAAATCTTCCATAGCTTTAATGAAAAAGACACTTAAAAAAACCCCAAAACTATGTTCAAGCAAAAACGGACACCAGCAGGATATTTTACATCACAAATACCCAACATTTTAAAAAGAAAAAGGATCTGGGAATCTTTTATAAACACTGCTCATGAAAATTAGGGGATATTTTATAGCTTCATGTTCATTTTTGAAATATCCCCTAATTTTTGTGAGGAATATGTAACCAAAGTGGTTGGAACCTTTCATTTTCATCTTTATTATGCACCCCCAAATTGAAGTCATTGTTTGGTAATGACACTTAAAAGCAAACTAAATAAGTACCAGTTAAACTGAATTCCACATTTGATTAATCAGAACACAAGTTTTACAATTGCAAATTATACATTTTATGTTATGAATTCCGTTTACTAAGATGAGAAAATAAAAGAGTAAAATTTTTTCTTCTCATTGAAGAAATTTTAAATAAAGATTCCTCTTCTCCATTCTGATCAATACTCAGTTAATTGGAATACTCAGTTAATTGTGCTTACTTCCAAGTACACTGATTTATTTAATCAGGTCAAATACATTTGAGTACATATTCTGAAAACATTCTATAATATTTAACCATTCAAATGCATGATTTTTTCTTTGTGCTCCTCACTCACACATGTGGCCCAATCTTCCCTCTGTGAAGCACCCACAACCCTGTCATTTTATTTTCAATTGGAGTTTTCATGCTTTATAGCTTGAGCTTTGAAAGGGTTTCATTCATGAAAGCCAACAAGCTTCCAAAACACAAGATGAATCCAAAGATTGTAGGTACCACAAGTTAAAAGACTCTCTATATGCCCACTACTTATTACTGAAAGTGAAAAACATTAGTACCCCATGGTCAAATTTTAATGAGAAATTTGGAAGAATAGACAGAACTGCTTTGAATGTAACAAACACTACAAGAGATCTGCCACAGACACCCAAGTAAATCATGAATGGCTTTCCAGCTCCCTTTTGTCTGATGGATTACTACACTATTTTCACTAGTCATTAAAAAAATTGTTTTTTTAAAGACAAGACATGAAGTCAAGGTTGCATTTCTTACTGTGGAGCTTTAGAAATGGTAGCCTGTGAGTCTGTGTTGGAGAATTTATGGTCTTAAAAAATGAGGTTAGAATTGCTATGCAATTGTGAGAACCCAGAGATAAGTAAAAGTGAATGGAAAGTGGGAGAGAAGAAGAAATGGTGAGCACATCCGCTGGAGCACCAGCGATGGTTCCACCTGCCACGCCTCTGCGAGAGTTCCACATGCTATGTCTGTACCTGGGGGCAGTGGGAAGAAGGGCGTGTGGCCAGGGAGAGCTCACGATGGAAGTGAAACCTCAGCTCTTCCTTGAAGCAGTTATTGGCTAGGAAAGAACAATAACTGGTGTGGTAATTAATTCATAGTCTCTTTGACTTTCTAACTCTTCAGAGCTAAATTCCTGAAGTCTGATTTTCTCCCAAGTAATTCTGAATAGTTTTTATGTTTCTCTTTATAGAACCTATGATAATTTTAATATTACAGACACAACAAATTTGCATTGACTGACATAGACACTCCAAATGAGTGCTTATAAATTCATTTGTTGGCAAAACCCAGTGAAGAAAGGGTATAATTTGTAATCCCAAGTGAATGTCTGCCATGCTTTAAATCCAGCCATTCTCTTCTCCTTGCTGATATGTGTTTTATCTGGTGCCTTCTTCTAAAACAGACCAATTCTTTCTACACTGAGGCTGGTCACATTCCTTCATGAATTACCCAAGCATCTAGGAAACAACTAACCAGTTACAGAATCTCACACTCCACACTCCGCTCCAGCACTTACTTGCATCATGTGTAGATTTGCATGGCCCTTGAAACTAAAAAACCAACCACAGGTGGTAAAAGAAAACATTTTCTCAGGTGCATTATCACCATAAAGTCAGAAACAAACCATTATGTTTCTCCTGAATTAATATCAGGGTAATAGAAGCCAAATGTTGAGGCTTAGCCTCTAGCACACTGGTTCTCAAAGTGTCACTGCCAAACAGTAACAAGCATCATCAACTGGAAACTTGTTAGAAATGCAAATTCTTAGCCTACAGCCCAAACCTGGTGAACCAGAAACCCTGGGGTTTGGGCCCAGAGAGGGTGGTTTCATAAGCACTCCAGGTGCTCAAATCTGAGCACCGTGGCAGTGGACCACTTTGACTACGCATTGGAATCATGTGGAGATTTTCAGAAATTCTTGATGCCTGTGCTTCACCACTAGAAGTTCTGATTTAATTGGGCTGAAGGGTGGCATCAGAATCTGTATTTTCTAAAAGCTTCTTGGTGATTCAAATGTGCTGTGAGGGTTGAAACCTACTGTGACAGCCCAGACCAGAATGTCCCCTAATCCATCAATCCTTTGGCATACACCTTTCCAAAAGTTGGAAGATTAGGCTCTGTCCTTCTGAATTATTTTACTGTCAAAGTTTCATTCCATATCTATGAAGAAGTTTTTTTTTTATTCAGCATATTTTAGTCCTTTTGCTTTTTAAAAAAAGTTCATTGTTTCCATCCTAATCATACATTTAGCCTTTTTAGGAGTCTCAGTGCTTTTGTGGTTATAAACTGTGATGAGAATTAATGTTTGTCAAAAGCCTCAAAACAAAGACATACCAGACATAACTTTTCCTGCCATCTACTAGTGGCAGACATGTTGACCTGCTTCCAATCTGGAGGATCATTTTGTTCTCATCTCTAAAATTTTCCATTAGACAGGCTACTTTACATGATTTATTTCTACATTACCATTGGGAATTAAATTTAGGCAGGACTATCTTGCATTCAGGAAGATCTACACACACAGACCAATTCTCATCCTAAAGCCCCCACACAAAATCATCTTGTATGTATACCAACATCACATTTATTCATTGATCTATTTAACAAATGTTCATTGAGCAGATACCACACACTAAATTAAATAAATATTAAGTAATAGTACTGTATTACCCATGCCATGGATGAGTTTAACAGATATTAGAAAATAACTGCCCATTATAAACCAGTCTGGTAGAAATTTCATCAAAGAAGAGATGCTCAAAGGACTCTTAATACTTACTGATATCAGAATGGGATGTTGACCTGCAAGGTTGTGGCAATGTATGGGAATTCAGCATGAAGGCACACACTTTCTGTTGCCACAAAAATGGGGTGCTGGATTAGCTTTCCACACTCTGACATATAGTCCCAACTCAATTCATCAGATAGTTATTGGAAAATCTATCTTTTTAAAGCACTTTCTACGTAGAGGGCACGGTACAGTTTCTAAGTTGCCAAACTAAAACAACGGGAAAGAGCTATTACTGATTCCCACAGACAGGCATTAGTGGCCCCACTGAGGTTGACCTAGAGCAATTTCCTGGTAGCTGTACCTGCTTGACCATGCCTGGGTTATTTGGCTGGAGGTGACTGAGTACCATGTGAATAAATGCATTGTCCATTATATGCAGGTTTCCCTCAGTGTGGAATAAAGAAATGGAGACACTTTCTATGAAAGGAGTTATTCATTTGCTAATGGTCCAATGAGATTCGAAGAATGTCTGCTTTCTGACTCTCTTTTCTGATGAAAAGTCAAGAAAATGCATGTGGGAAGATGGCAGTCTGAATTAATATTCTGACTCACTCCAGCACCTGCCCCACAAACCACCCCGTTCCCCAGCCAAATGGCGCTCCTTGGCCTCTTAGGAGGTTAGGGTCCAGTCAGCGGTTCTAACCCATTTCTCAGCTTTCAGAGGTTACAGGTTGATTCTGTTTGGTGCCCAGAGTTTGCATAACTCCCCGCAACCTAAAACGCAACATTTTGCAGTACATGCAACCTTACCATGGAGCATGTGGCCAATGTTGAGCTGGTGAGGGAGGAGCGAAGGGGGTGGGGGAAGTGGCTGGGAGGAAATAAGAGCAAATTCCTCCGAAATGATCTGACAGGAAATGACACAGTATCGGCCTCATACCACCCCATGGCCAACCCTCTGAGAGGAGCACGCAGCATGAGGGAGAAGTCCTTCCTAATCACAGAGTCGTGCCAGAGCGCAGTAGGTGAGGATGATGAAATAATAAAGCATTTCCCATGTGTGTTTTTCATTAGGCCTGTTTTGTTTTTCTTCCAAGTGCTGGGGAAACAGAACAGAAGCCCCGCTTCAACCAGCACCACAGTGGCCGCCTCCCCTGGGAATAGCAGCTGCCCAAATAGGAGGGGAGCCCTCGGTGGAATTGATTCTAACACCTTCCTAATGGAAATAATGATTTGTAAAGCCCTCTTTATACCCTTTGCTACATAATTAGTAGCCCAAAGAGCAAAAGATTAAAAACACTGTTTCTACTCCCAGCATTTTTGAAAATTTGGCAAAACTTTAAATGTTCCATTCTTACAGCCAAACAGGTAGAAGTCTTTGTATAGACCCAGCCTGGCTGGTCCAGCTGAACCTCTAATCACTCAACACTTATTACATAGAAATTAACCAGCTTGATGTCAATTAGTGAGAATTTGTTAGCAGACATACCCAATGGAACCTTCCCCTCACCCAATTTGGTAGGGTTTGTGGAAAATATCGAAATACCCTTACTTCAAGCTAACTTAGTGTTAAGGTGCCACAAGTCGGTGTCGGCATCCTTTATGGAAGTGTGTGTGTGTGTGTGTGTGTGTGTGTGTGTGTGTGTGTGTATGTGTATGTGTGTCGGCTTCCTTTATGGGAGTGTGTGTGTGTGTGTGTGTGTGTGTGTGTGTATGTGTGTTCGCGCGCGCGCGCGCGCGCACGGTCAGGGCTAAAAGCAATTTTCTCGCCTATCTCTCCGAGAAGATATAATTAAGAGGAAGCGCAAAAGGCTGCTGGCTGGAGAATTTTCTCCAGCCCTAAGAAATAACCAATCCAAAATGCCTGTTGTTAAATGGGTCATAAAAGCACTGAGAAATCAATATTTGACTTTCTGTTTCGGGAATGGTGACTGCTACATGCAGTTTTAAATCAATCCACTATCGCCTTGGTGCCCATAGACCCGAATAATTCCTCCACTAGACCCTTTGGAGGTGGAAATCTCACTTGTTTGTCTTTTTATAAGTAAGCGCCACCCCCACCCCCAACCCCGTCCATCCCAGTGCTAGGTAGCTCACGTAAAATAAGCCATGTGATAAATAAAATAAGGACTCATTTTATTAAAAATCTAGGAGAAGCGCTTGGGTGACCTGAAAATGTAATTAAGCCTCTAAATAAGCAGGTTACTGGCTGAAAAGCGAGATTGATAGATGAACCCCTTCAGCTAAAAGCGATTGCTTAATGGACTGAACGACAATCTTGGACTCTCTCCACCTTGGACTCACAGGCCCAGAATCAGGCAGTTCCACTCCAGCCAGCATTGCCCCTCCTAAGATAAATGAAGCTCCAGCAGGCTGCTCTGAGGAGGGCTCGGAGGTGAGGCCCGGACACACAGATGTGCCACGCTCCTTGTAAAAATAGCCAAACTCACCCAGAGCCGTGTATCTAAGGGCTTCTCCTGACTTACCATCTGAAAGTCCTAAAGGACTTGTCTGCCTCAAAAGGTTAAATTTATCTCTCACTTTCTGAAAAGAAGATATTAATTGCAAAATGAAGAGCTGAACATGAAATCAAAGCCCCAGTAGGACAAAATAAGCTAAAACTATTAAATTACTTGCTGTAATTGTACTGCTACCATTACCCTTCCAGAAAAAAAGGAGGCCAAAAAACAAAAAAAACAAAAAGAACTTCTTAGTGAAGTGTTGGTAGCATAAATTTTGGCCCCAATTCGATGAAGTTGATATATTTCAAGTTTAAATATTTGGAACATTTTGGATTTATCATCTTGGTTTGCTGCTTTGTTTAATTTATAAACTGAAATTAAATGAGCCATTGTGAGCACTGTGTGACACTTCCAGAAATTGACAATGTCAAAACATAATGTCTTTTCTTTGATACTGATAGGGGTTCTGTAACCTACATGATAATGCAATTTATCATACTGTGGAAGCAGCAGCTCTGACTCCAGAGCAGACTGACCAAGTTGCATTCATCTTAGTTTGCTGCTATTGGTCACCCAGGCCTCTCTGCTCTCATGGCTAAAGATCAGCCCTTCAGCCAACATCTCACTGGTCAATTCACTCCCACTATGATACGGTCCACAACACTCCTAATATGATTTTGTCAATCCAGAAAAGATAACCTAAAGAATATCCCTTGATGAAACCCAAATTTTCCAATCTAGTTTTACAGAACAAAGAATTGCTCTATCTCAGACTGTGAAAAGGTAGAACTCTCTCTTACTTACTAGATAGAGTCCTTATCTCCAACTCAATCCATGAAGGACACATCCTGCTACTCATGACCATTCAGGAGTTTAGCTAGCAAATAAACTGTAGTTTTCTTCTTGTTGATGATCTATCATATGAAAAACAATAGATGTAAGACATTTTATAAACATCTACTTCATCTGGAATAGAGCAAAGGATTACTTTGATTTTAAAGTCAATTTACCCTGTCAGAGCTCATTATCAGTTAGATTGGTATTCCCAGAATACCCTTTTTGAACTGGAGTAACCCACCCCTTTATTTATCAGTTAGATTGGTATTCCCAGAGTACCCTCTTTGAACTGGAGTAACCCACCCCTTCATTTAGCTCCCTGTATACCCATCTTATTCTTCTTGGTTCTCTGTTCTTTATCTCATTCTGTTATGAACTATGGGAGAATCAACATAATGATCAGTTTCCAGATTGGGTAAAGTACCCCATGCCATTTATGCAATGTAAGTTCTCCCTGATATTTTTCCTGATGTAGACCCAGCAGGGGGGTGGGGTTGAAGCTACCCTTAAAAATGACCCAAAGAGACCAAGAACTGGACAAATAAAAGTTTCTGATTTCTGAGATTGGTGAAATTATATATACATAACACAACGTTATAGAGAGCCAGAAAGCAAATTCTGGAGAGAAGGGGGGGAGGGTGTTGGGGGGAGGGAGACAAGAAGGATATTGAGGGGAACATGGAGGTGAGGGGGATGTATTCGGTGGGACACTTGAATCTATGTAAACACAATAAATTAGCCCTGCCCAAATAAACACAATAAATTAAAATCAATAAAATAAAAAAAATTTTAAGTCTTTGATTTCCTGTGAATTAGTTTCAATGCCAATCAAAATAGAGCTCTCAAAGTGAACAGACTGCCTCAATGCTGCAGAAATCTTTTGTAATATTACTCAGTTATTATCAAATGCACATAATCCTAGAAAACCTAGAAAAGAGGCCAGAGACAAATGAAACTTGGAAAAAGAGTAATTCCTTATACTTTTGTTTTCTTAGTCTTATTTCCTAAAGTTCGACAACTAATGAATTTATTAATATTGTGAGCACATGAACGACTTGGCATTTTGGCACTGACAGTTACATGCTATTCTCTTAATGGGGTGTGTTCACCTATAGAGTACTTACTGTATGTGAAGGGGTGAAATGTTCACTTGGAGTTTAGTTCAGATTTTCAATTGCCCTATGACATGAAGCTTATGTGTTGACTAGACTGATTCTTGAACAACCTGAGAGACTAGAATAGCATGGTCCAGGCCGTAGGCCCTGGAGCCAGACTGCCTGGGCCTGAAGCCAGCTCTACTACCTATTTATTAGTCCTGTATTGGTGTATCCTGGGAAAGTTACATAGCTTTTCTGAGCCTCATTTTTCTCATCTGTAAAAGAGATATAATAATAGTGTTACTTCACATAGTTTTGAGGCATAAAAGAGTGAATATGCATCATAAGCTTAGCTTGATAATTGGCACATAGGAAGTGTGTTATTGTAGGCATGAGCTGTTCCTATCTCAATCTGCTAGGCACTGTTCTCTGCAGCAAAGACCAGCTGTGGAAGGAGTTCAGGAGGTTCTCTCTCCAGCAACAATGGTTATGATGCCTAATTGTGCATAGCATGAAATGAAATTTCCTTTTTTTTTTTTTTTGCAAGTGAGAAGAGGGGACATAGAGAGACAGACTCCCACATGTTCCCTGACCAGGATCCACCCAGCAACCCCTGAACCCCTGTCTGGGGCCAATGCTTTGCTCTTCTGGGCCCATGCTGGCAACTGAGCTATTTTTAGCATCTGAGGGAGAGGCTCCACAGAGCCATCTTCAATGCCTGGGGCATTTGCACTCAAATCAATCAAATCATGCTGCAGGAGGGGAAGAGAGAGAGACATAAGGAGGAGGAGGAGGAGAAGCAGAGAAACAAATGGTCATTTCTCCTCTGTGCCCTGACTGGAAATTGAACCTGGGACTTCCACATGCTAGGCCAATGCTCTACCACTGAGCCAACTGGCCAGGGCCAAAATGAGGTTTCTGAATGCTCCTCTTTTCCTGACCTCTTCTTCCCATGGTCCCTTCCTCGTAGTAGTTACTCAGTTCAGCTTCCAAAAACTTCCCAGTTCTTTCCATGCAGGCCAAGACCCTCTCACTTCCTCTCCACTCTCAACTCTGTTTTCTCCACGTAACTTCACCTGCATGCATATACAGAACTAGTAAGCCTCTCAGTTTCTGCAGCTCTGCCTCTACCCATTATCCCACCCTATCCATTATTGGTGGTACAACAGAATCTCTCTTGGGAGTCAGGAGGGAAACACAGCCTGTGAATAATTATACGTTTAATATTTTTATCTCCCTCAGAATAAATATCTCTCTAAAATGCATGAATATGATTCTATGAATCTTTTTAATCTGAAGGCAATGCCTGAAATCTAGTCATTGGCATATATTGCAGTGGCAAATTAATTTTTTTAAATATACTATTTGCTGTCAAGCATACTGGCAGCATGATAGAATCATTACTTTATTATTATTTGTAGTTTTAAAATACTATAGCAATCTATATTAAGAGATCTACTGAAGTCCATATTTCTCTTTATAAATTTTTATATTTTATTTAGAAAATTAACTTTAACAGGGTAACATTGATCAATAAAAGTACATAGGTTTCAGATGAACATTTCTATAGTGTTTGAACTGTTGATTATGTTGTATACCCATCATCCAAAGTCAAATCATTTTCTGTCACCTTATATTTGTCCCTCTTTACACCATTCTCCCCTACCCCTTTGACAACATCCCTCTCCCCCTGGTAACCACTTCACTTTTATCTATGTCCATGAGTCTCAGTTTTATATCCCACCCATGTATGAAATCATATAGTTCTTACTTTTTTTCTGATTTACTTATTTTACTCAGTATAATGTTCTCAAGGTCTATCTATGTTGTCATAAATGGCATATATGTCATTTCTTATGGCTGAGTAGTATTCCATTGTATATATGTACTACTTCTTCTTTATTGAATCCTCTATCCAGGAACACTTTGGTTGTTTGCATGTCTTTATGGGTCACTGTGAGTAATGCTGCAATGAACATGAGGGTGCATGTATCTTTATGTACCAAGGTTTTTGAGTTCTTGAGGTAGATACCCAGTAGAGGATTGCTGGATCATATGGGAATTCTATTCTTAATTTTTTTGAGGAACCATCATACTTTCTTCCATAATAGTTGTACTACTTTGCATTCCTATCAGCAGTGAATAAGGATTTCTTTTTCTCCACAGCCTCTCCAACACTTATTATTATCTGTCTTGTTGATAATAGCCAATCTAACAGATGTATCTCATTATAGTTTTCAATTTCATTTCTCAAATAGCTAGTGAAAATGAACATCTTTTCATATATCTGTTGGCCATTTGTATGTCCTCTTGGGAGAATTGTCTCTTCAGGTCATTTCCCCATTTTTTAATTGCATTCTTTGCTTGTTTGTTGATGAGCTTTGTGAGTTCTTTATAAATTTTGGGTATTAACCCTTTATCGAGCTGTTGTTTACAAATATCTCCCATTTAGTTGGCTGCCTATTTGTTTTGTTGTCAGTTTCTTTTTCTGTGCAGAAGCTTTTTAGTTTAATATAAACTCATTTATTTATTTTTGCCTTTACTTCCCTTGCCTTTGTGGTCAGATTCATTAATTGTTCTCTATGGCTCAGGTCCCTGAGCTTAGTACCTATGTTTTTTTCTATGTAATTTATAGTTTCAGATCTTATATTTAGGGCTTTGATCTATTTTGAATTAATTTTTGTGCAAGAGGACAAACGTAGCCAAGTTTTATTCTTTTGCTTGTGGTTTTCCAATTTTCCCAGCAGAATTTATTGAAGAGGCTTTCTTTTCTCCATTGTGTGTTTTTGGCTCCTTTGTTGAAAATGATTTGTCCTTATATGTGGTTTTATTTCTGGGCTCTCAATTCTGTTCCATTGGTCTGTCTATTTTTCTGCCAGTACCATGCTGTTTTGGTTATTGTGTCTCTATAGTATAATTTAAAGTCAGGTAGTATGATACCTCTGACCTCATGTTTTTTCCTAAGGATTGCTTTGACTATTCAGATGTTTTTATGGTTTCATACAAACTTGGTAATTTTTTGTTCTATTTCTTTAAAAAATGACATTGGGATTTGGATGGAGATTGCTTTAATTTGTATATTGTTTTGGGTAATATGGCCATTTTAACTGTTGATTCTTCCCACCCATGAACATGAAATGTTTTTCTTTCTTTCTTTCTTTCTTTCTTTCTTTCTTTCTTTCTTTCTTTCTTTCTTTCTTTCTTTCTCTCTCTCTCTCTCTCTCTCTTTCTTTCTTTCTTTCTTCCTTTTCTTTTTTTTTTTTTTTGTATTTTTCTGAAGTTGGAAATGGGGAGGCAGTCAAACAGACTCCCGCATGCGCCTGACTGGGATCCACTCAGCATGCCCACCAGGGGGCAATGCTCTGCCCATCTGGGGCATTGCTCTGTTTCAACCAGAGCCATTCTAGCACCTCAGGCAGAGGCCACAGAGCCATCCTCAGCGCCCGGGCCAACTTTGCTCCAATGGAGCCTTGGCTGCGGGAGGGGGAGAGAGAGAGACAGAGAGGAAGGAGAGGGGGAGGGGTGGAGAAGCAGATGGGTGCTTCTCCTGTGTGGCCTGGTGGGGAATCGAACCTGGGACTCCTGCACACCAGGCCGATACTCTACCACTGAGCCAACCAGCCAGGGCATGTTTTTCTTTCTTATTGTGTCTTTTGCAATTTCTTTCAATAATGTTTTGTACTGTTCAGTATATAGGTTTCACATCATTTGTTAAGTTTATTCCTAGGTATTTTATTTTTTTGTTGCAATTGTAAAAGGAATTGTTTTAAAAGTTTATTTTCCAAAGTTTCATTGTTGGCATACAGAAAAGCACTAGATTTTTGTATATTGATTTTGTATCCTGCAATTTTACTATATTGGTTTATTGTTTCTAATAGTTTTTTGGTGGAATCTTTTGGCTATTCTATATACAGGATCATGTCATCTGCAAAAAATAATACCTTTACTTTCTTTCCAAATACGGATGCCTATTATTTCTTCCCTTGAGAGGTTTCTTTCAGTAGGTGTAGCTGTATTACCTGACTAAAACTTCCAGAATTATGATGAATAAGAGTGGAGAGAATGAGCAGCCTTGTCTCCTTCCTGATTTTAGAGGAAAAACCTTCATTTTTTCACCATTTAGTATGATATTAGCTGATGGTTTGTCGTATATGCCCTTTATTATGTTGAGGTACTTTCCTTCTATTCTGATTTTATTGAGTGTTTTATACATAAAGGGATGTTGTATCTTATCAAATGCTTTTTCTACATCTATTAATAAGGATCATATGATTTTTGTTTTTTGTTTTGTTGATGTGATGTATTTTATTGATTGATTTCTGTATGTTAAACCGTCCTTGTGGTCCTGGAATGAATCCCACTTGATCATGTTGTATTATTTTTAATGTGTTGTTGTATTCAATTTGCTAGTATTTTGTTTAGGATTTTTGCATCTGTATTCATTAGAGATAAAGGTCTGTAGTTTTCTTTTTTTGTTGATGTTCTTGTCCTTGCCAGGTTTTGGTATGAGAGTTATGTTGGCATCATAAAATGTGTTGGTAAGTATTGCTGCTGCTTCTATTTGTTGAAAGACTTTGAGAAGGATAGGTACCAAATATTTGAATGTTTGGTAGAATTCACTAGTGTAGGCTATCTGATCCTGGACTTTTGTTTTGGGGGAGTTTTTGATAGTTGTTTCTATTTCCTCTCTAATTATAGGTCTATTTAGGTTTTCCATTTTTTCATGATTCAGTCTAGGAAGATTGTATAGTTCTAGGAATTTATCTATTTCCTCTAGGTTGTTGAATTTGATGGCATATAATCTTTCATAATATTCTACTATGATCCTTTGTATATCTATAATGTCTGTGGTAATTTTCCTGTTTTATTTTGGATTTTGTCTATATGAGTCCTTTTCTTTTTTCCCTTAGTGAGTCTAGCCAGTGGTTTTTATTTTATTTTATTGATCTTTTCAAAGAATGAGCTCTTTGTTGTATTAATTTTTCTATAGTTTTTTTTGTTCTGTATTTCATTTAGTTCTGCTCTAATTTTTACTATTTCCTTTCTTCTTCTGACTTTGTGCTGCCTTTGTTCTTCTTTTTCTAGTTCCTTAAGGTATATTAGGTTGTTTACTTGGGATCTCTCTTGTTTCTTGATATAAGCTTGGTAATGATATAAACTTCCCTCTTATTACTGCTTTTTTGCTGCATCCCAGAAATTTTGATACATCATGTTGCCATTGTCACTTGTCTGTATATATCTTTGACTTCTGCTTTTATTTCTTCTTTTACCCAGTCATTTTTTAATGACTTAATTTCATTAATTTCCATATTTTTGTGAATTTCTTTACTTCCTTTTTACAATTGAATTCTAATTTCAAAGCCTTGTGGTCAGAAAATATGCTTGGTATAATTTCAGTCTGCCTAAATTTGTTGATGTTACTTTTGTGGCCCAACATATGGTCTATCCTTAAGAATGTTTCATGCACACTGGAGAAGAATGTATAATCTGATGTTTTGGGATGAAATGTCCTATAAATGTTTATGTCCATTTGGTCCAGAGTGTCAGTTAAGGCCAATATTTCTTTATTGAGTTTCTGTTTGGATGATTTATCTAAAGAAGACAGTGGTATGTTGAAATCTCCAAGTATGATTGGGTTTTTGTCTGCTTTTATTTTTAAATCAGTTAATAGATGTCATAAATCTTTTGGTGCTCCCTGGTTCAGTGCATATATATTAAGCAGTGTTATGTCTTGTTGATATAATATCCCTATTATCATTATGAAATGTCTATCTTTGTCTGTGGTTACCTTTGTTATCTTGAAGTCAGCATTGTCAGATATGAGTATGGTTATACCTGCTTTTCTTTGGATATTATTTGCTTACAGAATCATTTTCCAACCTTTTGCTTTGAATCTACTTCTGTCCCTGCAGCTCAGATGTGTCTCTTGAAGGCAGCATATGGTTGGGTTTTCTTTTTGAACGAATCTTCTACTTTGTGCCTCTTTACTGGTAGGTTCAACCCTTTTATATTTAGGGTGATTATTGACACTTGAGGATTTCCTATAGCCATTTTATGTTTTGCTTTCTGGCAGCTCTGTCTTGTTTGGTTCTTCTCTTTTGTGTTTCTGTTAGTTGAGTTGTTTTTGTTTGGTGGTATTTCATACTTCTTTCCCCTGTTTCTTCTATTTTTAAGCTGTGTGTTTCAATAGTGGCATTTTCCTGGGAGGTTACCATTATGTTATTAAGAGAAAAATGTTCACATGTACAAGAGTCCTTTGTCTTATGAGTGCTCCTGCACTCCTTTCTCCTTTGCTACTGCAGGTCTTTATCCTCTCCCATTTTATGTTGTTGTTGTCACAGATTATCCTTGTTTTTATGGTGACTTTGTTGGAACTTTTACTTGTAGTTTTGATTTGTTTAGTTCTTTGTGTCTAGTCAAATAACCCCCTTGAATATTTCCTGCAGTGGTGTTTTTCTGGTGATAAATTCCCTCAGCTTCTGTATGTCTGTAAATCTTTTTATTTCTCCTTCATATTTGAAGGATAACTTTGATGACTATGGTATTCTTGGCTGGTAATTCCTCTTTTAGTACTTTGAATGTTTGGGTCCACTCTTCTGGCTTATACAGTTTCTGCTGAAAAGTCTGATGATAATCTAATGGGTTTTCTTTTATATGTTATGTTCTTCATTCCCCTACCTGCTTTGAGGATTCTTTCTTTGTCATTAATTTTTGACATTTTATTACAATGTGCCTTGGAGTAGGTCTGTTTGGGTTTGGTAATGCAGCAGTTTGCTTCTTGAATTTGTGACTCTAACTCTTTCCATAGGCTAGGGAAATTTTCATAAATTTTTTGTTTGTATAGGCTCTGCATTCCCTTCTCCCTCTCTTCTTCTTTTGATATATCCTTATTCTTATATTGCTCTTTCTGATGGAGAAAGACCATTCTTGTAGAGCTCTCTCCATTCTATGTGAGTCTCTCTCCTCTTCTCTCTGTAGCATTTGTGGTTGTCTGTCTTCTATTTCACTGATTCTTTCCTCAATCTGGCTTGTTCTATTAGCTAAACTAACTACCTCAGTCTTCAGTTGATGTATTGAGTTCTTCATCTCTGTTTTTAAAGTTTTAATCTCCTTGGTGAGGTATTCATTTTGTTCATTAATTTGTTTTCTGAGTTCATTCAATTGCCTATTGGTGTCTTTTCACATCTCATTGAATATTATCAGAACTTCAATTTTGAATTCTCTATCATAAAATTCCAAGGCTTTCTATGTGATTGAGATTTTTTTTTCTGGTGATTTTTCATTTTGTTTCTGAACTACATCTTTGTCTTGTATAGCCATGGTATTCTATTTCTTCTTCCTTCATGGTATTCAAGAGTGGTATTGTTAAGAACCCTAAGAACAAAACAACAAAAAAATTGAAAAATTAGAAAACAGTATAAACAATAAAAAAATTAATATGACAAGAAAAATAACCACTAGATAAAAAGATTAAAATCAAACAAAAAAACAAAAACCCACAAAAAATAAGAATAAAAAATGTAGAAAATTAAATTCAAAAATGAAAAAGAGAAAAAAGAATAAGAAAAAAAGGAAAAAATGGTGAAAAAAGAAACATTAATTTCAGTTTTGAGAGGTTTCTTTCAGTAGGTGTAGCTGTATTACAACTTTTAGCTCTGTGAAGTTCATGGGCTATCCAGTGAGATGTTTCTGTCTCGATGATGTAGGTGGGGTTACAGTCATGTTGGTGGGTGGGCTGTGTTGTGAGAGCTTTCTGGCTTCAGCTTTCCTGTTTTATGGCTCTAGCAATGATGATCTCAGGCTTTCAGGTGCTCCTCCCCATGTCTCAACAGACCTGGGGACCGAATGTGGAGCACCTCTGTTTTTCAGGGTAGATAAGGGCTCTGGAGAACTAGCTGTGGGGGTTTGTCTCTGCCACTCTCAGAACTGTGAGATGATGGAGGCAGAATTTGGAGGCTGGGGGATCACTTTAGTTTTTTCTGTCTCTGCTGAGTATGGCTGCAGGCAGACTGTGGGTACACTAGCTGTGACCCCACTCTCTGGCTGCTTGGTTTATGGAGATAAACCTGGCAGTAGGAGACTCAGTCATTCCAAGTTTCCTTCTTTGTATCACTCAGACAAAATCCAGACAGCCCAAGCTTCCCACCTCCCCTTAGTCCATCAGAGAAAAAATAAAAACAGTCACTCCAGGTTTGTCCCCTTTTCTCTCCAAAGAGTGCCACCTGTGCCACCCTTAGTCCATTTGGTGTGTAGAACTTTCAGGCATAGCTGCAAGCCTAGCTGGGGTTCCTTCACTGCCTTATAGTTGTTCAATATATTGACATTTCAAGGGGAGAGATCAGGAGTATCTCTCATGCTGCCATTACTCTGATGTCATCCCATATTTTACTTTTTACTGAACCATCAGAATGGATTAAAATAAATTTCAAATTATTTTTTAAAAGAAGAAATAGTGTTTCCTTGTTCACCACTTAGCTGACAAAGACAAATTTTATTTTGAAATACTATGTGACATTACCTGGTACTATTTTCCTATAAAGAAACAAATGCACACCTATTCTTTTGTTTAATGAACTAAGATAACTGAAGGCTATAGTACTCACTACCTCTTGTGGCTTTTATGATCTTGTCCAATTTCACATGATTCATAATTTATAGCTCAAATTGGAAAGACAGGGATGGGCATGAGTGGAAATTGCAAACCTGTGGGATAGTACTTTTGAGTGTAGGTGTCTAAGCTGTTCTCCAAGTGTGTATCAAACTGGCAACAAGACGTGTTTGCTATACCTACATCACTACCAAGAAGAAAAGTCTGCAAAATCCTCTAAGATTGGCAAAGTTGGCATTTGTTGCCCTCTCCCCATGGGTTCTTTTCAATTTCCATCCTTCTGTAAATGGCAGCCCAGATTCCTGTCTCCCATCTTTTCCAGGGTCCCTTCTTTTCTCATTATAGATGTTATGGTTAGTTGCCCACCAAAATTTCTGCTCCCCCATCAACAGTGCCCTTGGAAATGGCTTCCTAGGGTCTACATTTCCCAATCCCACTTGCATTTGTAATGTTTCTTATCAATGGTTAGTGAGCAGTGACATGTGTCCATTCTCGGCCAAAGGGTTTAAGAAACTTTCTTCGTGCTTTTTTTCCTTGTCTGACACTGAAAACAGAGGACTTGGGCCCTTAGGATGCTAGAGCCACAATATGTAAGGAGTCTGGGTCTCTGAACTTACAGATGGAGCAAAGTGGTTCACTCACCAAACAGCCATTGTGATTGTGTTAAACCTCTGAAATTTAATGGTTTGTGTGGGCAGCAAGTATTACCTTAACTTAAGTAATAAACTCTGGTTCCTATTTCATTTTTATTGGGCAAAATAAGCACTAATGCCCAGAAGTAAGTCAGGAAATTATGATTAATCCTCCTCCTGCTAAAAGGGATTTGAATTTTTCTTGAAGGAACCACCCACCTTTCTCCACTGAAGAAGACACTGTGTGTGTGGCTGTACATGGTGTACACATTGGGTTGACCCTGCCATACATCAGCATGGCAAGGAGAAAATAATGTTGATCAGAGTCAGAGTTCCTGGGTCTGAGTTCTAATAACCTAATGCTTAGTTGATCTTAAGCAGGTCACTTAACTTCCTGAGCCATATCATTTTCATCAGAAAAATGAGGGGTGAGAATATATTGTCATATTTAAGACTTTACCTTAAATATTGTCATATTTAAGACTTTAACCTCACAGTCCTCAATTTGTGATCTACAAGATCTTGGCAAATTCTTTAATCTTTTCAAGCCTTGATTTTGTCATATGCAAAACACAGACAAGCTTTCTCAAAGGCTTGCTGACTCATTCATTCAGGCATTCACTCATTTGTTTATTCATTCATTCAAATAATATTTACTGAGAACCTGCTCTATGCCAAACACAATTTTCAGTGTGTTTACAGGAGATATAACTATGAAGAAGACAAGGTCTTGCCCTTACAAGTCTTGTATTTGAGGGGACATAGTGAGTAATAAACAATAAATAGACCTGTCTTCAGCTAATATGGTGAGCATAAAACAAACTAATACCTATAAATTGCTTAGGCAGTGCCTGATACATGGTAAACACTAAGAAATGGGAGCTATCATTAATGTTAACTATAAATATGAAAATGTGTAGAATAACAATTGCAATAGCAACCAATAGGGCTATTGTGAGGATCAGATGACACACGTTGTTTATGAGTCTTTTATTATCTATTTATTTGATGATTAACTGATGAAATATGAAAAATAATATGTTAAGGCACCCCCCTCACCATTTCAGAGAGGTTGGGCATTTTTTATTGGCAGCAGCTGATTGTATCTTGAGAGCAGTCAAAATCTACCCTGATCCTCCTGTGCCAATCTGAGTAATTTTGCTGAAAAGCCTTAGAGAGGGGTGATGTATTTGCCCTCAAGTGGAAATCACTGACCCTTAATAGAAAATTCAGGAGAGGAGTGTGTGAGAACATGCAAGTAAAAATACGTGCAAGGCACACTCTCTGTGAAATTCTTACTGTGTGATTTTCCTACAAGCAGGAAAACAGAACACACTGTTAGCTGATGGTTTGAGTTGTATAAATAGGGTGACCATAAAATTTATCAGCCAATCTGGGACACTTTTGAGAATGAAGGGGGACAGTACAAATAATTATACCAGACTGCAGGAGTAAATTGGAACTGTTCTAGGGACAAAAGAGTACATGTGTTTATCCTGGGCATAGATTCTTAAAAATAGAGTTTTTAGTGAACTTTAATGCTCATTTTTTTTAGAGGATAGGGCTGTGTTTAATTGTCAGAAGTAATAATACACTAGTATTTCTCTCTAACTGTGACAGCAATATATTTTCTCTGTGTTATGTGAAAGCACTGGTACTAGGCAGTATGGAGGCTACAAGGTAGTCCAAGACATGACCCCAGGCCTCAGGAAACTTATAATTTAGCAGAAGAAAAAAGAAGTTGTGTACAGTCAACCTTAAAGAAAGCAGAGATAATGCTGTGAGAGAGCAGGCAGAGACTCAGAGCAGGCAGATGTTACTTCTTATGTAGGAACCCAAGAAGGTTGCTTGAAGGAAATGGCACTTGAGTTGGCCTTTTGAGTTTAGGTGAATAAAGCTTATGCAGAATGAGAAGAACAATGCTTCACATGGTAGGGGATTTGGACACAGGCTCCTAAGCCAAAACTCAAGTTTGGGATTAGGGTGTGATGAGCAGCTGAGTGTTGTTGGATTAAGGTGTTTGTGGATGCCAATAAGGGGAGAGATGTGGGTCAAGGTCAGATGGTAAACAGTTATGATTGTTACAACTTGGAATATGAGGGATTCGAACTGATTTCTGGTTCTGTGATCTCAAAGGACAGATGAGTACATTTCTGCTGCATGGTCCAGGGCAGGTCTTATGCCCAAGCGGACTATGTGACCAGGTTTCAGGAGCATACCCATCTCAGTAGAACTAAAGACTAATTTTTAGTTTAGATATGACATTGAAAGCAGATCTTTTCCCCTCTAAGTGAGCTGGCCTTTTATAGGGATGAAAACACGGTGAGTGAGGAAAAAGTACAAGAAAGCCTTTGATGCTTTGGATTCTCTGATGACCTGGTAGGGAAGAAGGGAAAATTCTAAATTAAGAGACATATCAATGATCACAAATTACAATTTCTCACTACTAGTACAGAGATTAGCACATAATGTTGGTAGAGAAAGGGTGTGTGTAGAGTGTTTTCAATATAGGCCCCTAAAAAATGAGCTGGAAAAAGTATAGAATTTTTATCAGTGGGCCTCAAAGAAAGGAGCAGAAATAGCAAAGAAGTGATATAATGTCCTTTTGCTTTGGGCCATTGCAAAGTGGTGGTAATGGCACCTTCTCTCTTATGAGAAGGGCTTTGAATGGTCTTAACTCATGAGGAGGAGCCAGGTGTCTTAGGATGGAAATATATTCAGAGATAAGGATTTGCATGCCAGAAGTTGATTGGGGTGTGCCCTTAGATCTATACCTGTGAAGGAGCAAGAGCAGCAGGATTGGATAGAAGGAAGAGTTGAACACGATGCCATCATGCCAAAGACCTCAGTGGCTCCCATGGGGAGCTCTAGCCTGAGATGACCCTTTGAAGTTGTTTCAAGTTGAAGAAAAAGTACTAAGCCTTTGAATCCCTTTCGCCTTATCTCCATAGACCAGTTTTGCATGCAGGATTCCTTAGAGAGGAGGTTTGACCTTGGATGAGGTAACGCTCTTCAACTGAGGGCAATACCAGGAGAGCGAAGACACATATGTCTTCATTTATAATATACTGAGCCCTTTAAAGTATTAAAACCACTTTGTAAAACATTTTATAATTGAAGCTTTATTCTAGGTCACAAAAGCTTTTTCACCATCAATGAATTTGTAAAGCTTCCCTTTATGTCCCTTTACTGATGCACTGAAACCAGTTGGATGTTTTGGAAATAAGTTTTGCCTAAATTAGCTAAATAAGTGTTTCCTTAACTTGCCTCATTATAGAATTTTCCCCTGAGATTCTGCCTCAGCAGTCTTGGTTAGAATCTGGGAATCTGCATTTTCAATAAGTATCTCACTAGATTTTAACATAGGCAATTCACAGGCCGTACTTTAAGAAACAGAGTTTGATGATGTCAAAGTTCTTTCTTTCCCTTTGACATGAGTCTGAATTAGGTCCAAAGAATATAGCATGAATAAAAATGTGTATTTACACCAACCTGTATGTGAACATATGTGTAGTTGACATGTATCATATACTATGAGTAGAGGCTTAGAGAAAAATTCCTTTGAAAAAAGGTACAATTCCCTCATATAGAAAGAATTAATGGTGATTTTTCTCATTCTTACTCATTTATTTCAAGGTGAGATTTAATTTTTCATGACAATCATTTTATCAATTGATACATACAAACACGTAATTTTCTTTTGAAACATTCAATAATACTGTTCACCTCCAGGGCCGTTTCTTTGCAGTGGAATGATTTGTATAATTTCACACCTTAGCTACATTATTTGAATTCTTATTGATAATTTTGCATGATTTGTTGAAGACAAACACACATCAATAGGAGCATTGAGTACTATAAATTATAAGCATAAATAAAATAAAACAATTGTCTGTCTCTGATTCCTTGTCTGGCAAACACATTTTATATACTATTTCTTTGACCTTGAAAATGAGGGTATGTGTTAATTAATTATTCAGTCATTCTGAAACAGATCTGAGTTTGGCCTGTATTCAATTTATTAATTTTGAAATTATAATATATTCTAGTTAAATAAAAATATATTAAAAGACCTCTGCATCTTGTTTTCAAATTTTTGAAGTATATAATTGCTACAGTAGGAGGTTATTAATGAGTCTTTGCCAATTCAGAAATTCTCTTCCCCTGACAGCCAATAACCTCTTCATTTGTAACAAAGTCTTAATGAACAAATTCAGGAGTATTGTGGTATTCTAACATGAAAAGTTTTCAAAAATATACCACAAGCCATTTACTAGTAGGCAAAATATATTATCATTAGTAATTAAAACTACATTACCCTTGTCAAAATGAATGAAAAAGTGAGTTTTATAGTGTGGTACTCTTGTACTTTATCATGTTTGTTTCTCATCTGCCTATCGGGGTGTTTTCCGGGTCTCCCACAGCAGTTTCTGAATAGTCTGGTAGCAATATTAGAGAGCAACATGAAAGAGTATGATAAATTCATTCCTTGTTTATGCACCAGGGGTCCACTGTGAAAAATCTTATAATCTGAAATGGGTCTCCCCATTGTCATTAGTGAATAAGCAAAGTTTTGCTTCCCTTATCACTTTAGAAAAATGTTCTAATTTCCACTTTTTGCTTTCCCCTTTAATTTCTTGGTATACATATACTTCCATGGCTCATGAAATATTTTCCTGAAATAGATGGTGATGAAATGGAGGCAAAGAATATGGTGACTAGTCTTTCCTTTTTATAATCATTTTGCCTATTTATTCAATCAATACTTACTGAGTACCTCCCATGTACCAAAAATCTGGGTAGGCAATAAGGCTCTAATTCAGAGGATGTCTGTCCATAGGCTTTATGATATAATAGCCATTGAGATGCACTTGAAGCACAAGTAGAGAACAAAGAGCAGAGCACATTCTAAGTGCTCTACTCCAAAAAGAGTATGCCTTGTGGGTTTGGGGTGAGGTAGGTCCAGTGCCTAAATGTAAAGGGAATGGGACAGTGAGAGATTGTGTTGAAGAATGAGAAAAGCTCCAAGTTGAAAAATGAATTGTGGCCTGACCTGTGGTGGCACAGTGGATAAAGCGTCAACCTGGAAATGCTGAGGTCGCCGGTTCAAAACCCTGGGCTTGCCCAGTCAAGGCACATATGGGAGTTGATGCTTCCAGCTCCTCCCCCCTTCTCTCTCTCTGTCTCTCTCTCCTCTCTCTCTCTCTGTCTCTCTCCCTCCTCTTTAAAAATGAATAAATAAATTAAAAAAATTAAAATACTTTAAAAAATTTTTTAAAAAAAGAAAAATGAATTGTGTTTCCTCAAAATTCACATGTTGGAGTCCCAACCTTCAATGTGACTCTATTTGGAGACAGGGACTGTATGTTGGTAATTAAGGTTAAATGTGGTCATAATGATGAGGTCCTTATCTAATAGGGCTGGTGTCTTTAAAATAAGAAGAAGACACACCAGAGTTCTCTCTCTCCTTGAGCACAGAAGGAAGAGGTCATGTGAGCAAACAGTGAGAAGCCTACCATCTACTAGCCAAAAGAAGAGGCCTCAGAACTGCCATCACCTTTCTTGGACTTCCCAACCACCAGAACTATGAGAAAACTAATTTCTGTTGCTTAAGTCAGTAGTCTCCAACCCCCTGGCTGCGGCCGGTACCGGTCTACAGAGAAAGAATAAATAACTTACATTATTTCCATTTTATTTATACTTAAGTCTGAATGATGTTTTATTTTTTAAAAATGACCAGATTCCCTCTGTATATCTGTCTAAGACTCACTCTTAATGCTTGTCTCGTAAGTTTGACAATTATATTTAAAAATATCACAGTTTTTATACCAGTCACATAATTTTATTTTGGAAATTAACCATCCCACCCTAAAGGCCAGTCCATGAAAATATTTTCTGATATTTAACCAGTCCGTGGCCCAAAAAAGTTGGGGACCACTGGCTTAAGTCACCCAGTCTATGGGATTAAAAGGGTTTTGCCTAAAGTGCTAAGGAGTTTGAACTAGAAGTGATCGATGGCCACCTAGTAGAGCAGTGTCATGATCAGATTTGGGCTTTCGGAAGACTGCTGTGTGGGCAGTGGGGAAGGTGGGTGGGAGGGAAGATAGACTGAGACTCTGCTCTGAATATGCAAAGAATAAAAGTGAAGGACAGATCAAAGGGCTCTGTCTCAGGAGTTGAAAGGGGCCCGCATTTTAGTTCAACCCTTTCACTCCCAGCTATTTGCTTTGAGGCATCACTTCACTTTCCTTAGCCCCTGCCTCCAATCCTGCAAAATAAAGAGAATTGACTCGAGGGTGGCTACTATGATACCATAACCTCCTAGAAGACATCTCTTTTTGAAAACTCTCTTCTCCCCACACTGTTTTTTGAACTCATGACCATGTCTCACAGGCTAGAGCTCTTTGGATTAAAGTGATCACCTGGCTCAGGCTAAACCAGTCTGACTCATTCTTCCAAAACTCTGAGCTGAGTTAGTCTGAGTATTGTCAAGAGAAAACATTTTAAATCCTGCTCCTATATCCCCAGAGCAACCCCCATTCAACCTCTTCCTGACACAATTGTTCAATTTTTCCTTGGTTCTCCTTAAATTCTCACCTCCATATTCCTAAAGTAAATTTTTTCTTTGGCTAGATTAAGTCAGTGTTCATTATTTATAACCAAAATATATCCTTCATACTACTCCCTAATTTAACATCTGATAAATCTGAAACAAGGGCATGATACACATTTGTAGCTCGTTAGGGCCAGCAATGTCCAATCTAAGATGGCAGAGTAGTTGTGGGGGTTCTATGAGATCCTCAGTCCTATAAGATCTCTCCACTAATCTGCTGATGTGCCTAAAATTTCCACTATAGCAGTCATGTGTATGAATAGAAATGTCTCCACAGGGTCACTGCCAAAAATGTCTTGGATAATCAGATTCACTACTTATTCATTTGTTGGTAGCTATAGATATTTTTGAAAGGGGAAGCTTTTGAAGATGGAGAGAGTTTGAAAATAACTAGATCAAAAGAGTCAACAGGACAGAAATGAGATTTCAGGGCTGCTGGTAACAATGATGGAGTCCAAATGACCTTGGAGGTGGGGAAAGCTACACTATCAGGGAAACCACCCACTGCCCACTTCACCCGTCTACTGAGGGTCAGCCTTGGCCTGTAAGAAGATCTGTGAGAGTCTGGTGTGGGTCTTCTTCATGCTCCCCATGTCCCTTCCAGCCATAGGAGTAGGGGACCCCTCTAGAAAGCCTAACTGAGTAGGCTTTTAGCAGGGTCTTGGAAAGGGCTGTGCTTTTCAGTCAGAGACTCATGTACCAGTGCTGACTCTACCGCTTACCGACCTTGGGGCTTTAACCAAGCCACTTAGCTTCCTGAATTTCAGTTCCATTTCTTAGTGTGGCTGTGAGCAGAAATTAAGTGAGATGCCACATAGAAAAAAATATTACTAAATGTTCACTTTGAAAGAGAAGAAAAATAGCTATAGCTACCAAACTGAAATATTTTTCACAGGTGACAAACCTTTATCAAGAGGCTGTTGAATGAGTGCAAGTTAAGAAATTTATATACTATAGAGTTGGTAGGTTTTAGATTTTGCTGCAAATTTTTTAAAATTTCAAGAATTCTTCTGGGAATAGGCATGATTTCTCAGAAAACCTTTGGTACAACTCCATTACTATTTTTACATCTCTGCCTACCAGTATCACACTGGTTACTTTAGCAAGGTGGCTCTGGCTGGAAACCCAGAGTGTGTGTTAGAATTCTTCACCGGCTGTGCTCTCTGCAGCAGATGACTGACTTCCCGTGATATGGCTTCTTCCTGATGTCTGAAAACAAGTTCAAGCTTGCCGCCCTATCTATGGGTTCTCCGTGGGAAATACCAAAACTGATAAGCAAGTACTCTTCTGCCAACCCAGAACTAAGTAATTCAGTCATATGTTCATATTAACTATGTAGTATTTTAATCAACCTGAGAAATAGGCACTCACCTCTTCACCCAAGCTGATTAAAATGTGTGCCGATAAAACAGAAAAATGGGTGGATTCTGTTCATTTTACCCATTAACTTGGTTCCACAAGCAAGCGAGTGGACTGTTTACAAACACATGTGAGTTCATTGGTATAGACACATCTTCATTTAAAGATAACACTGTGTGCAGTGGATAACCTTAGTATTATGGCCAGCCTTGTGCTTTGGACTTACAATTTTGTACAATTGTATAATTATAATTTTTAGCTGTTTAAGGAAGAATTCACTGACAAAAATGGGACTCGTGCCTTTGCACACTGGTGCTGCTGCTGAGAAATGGCCCTCAGCACCCCAGTGCTCTCTTACTTAGATTGACAAAGTCATGTTCATCTAGGGCCTCAAAGGCTTCACCTGCCACCATACTGGTCAGAAACACTAATGGCAGCAACCATGCAGGCTCCTCAGGGCTGCTGACTTGGCCTATGGTGCCTGCCCCAGTCTTTACCTAACCCTCAAGCTCACCCAACACCTAGGTGTTCATGTTCAGAGAGGTAGGCATTGACCCTGTGCAGCACTACACGTGGCCTCCTTAAAATAGTGAAACTGAGCAACTTCTCGTACAGCAGAGGCAACGTTAGGATTCAGGACTTCTGTGTCTCTAATAATGATCACAGACTCTAGTAGAAAAAGCTGGGGCTCACCTCTCAGGTGGACCTGAGAGCAAGTCCTAACTCAGTCATGAACTCCACTAATTTGTTACATCATTTTGAGTTAATTGCTCCATCTTTCTGAGCCTCAGTTTCCTCACTAGTAAGACAGAAAATTGGAAAACAAATGCCTGGCCCAAATTAAGGGATTCAGTAAATATTTACTGTCTCCATAATTATTGTAATGTTGGTGGCTGGGGCCAGGCAGGTTCACATTGGATTTGGGGAGAGGATAGAAGAACTGCAGAGCCGGAAAGTGATGGGCCATTCCCATTTAGTAGAGTCTTGCAATGGCAGACAAGCAAACAGGCAGGGAAATTCGCTTCTCATGGCAGCAGGTGAACAAACAGCAAAAAACGACTGCTCACAGGAATGGGCTAGCGGTCTGCAATCGGCAATCCACCCTGAGTGAAAGCACCTGTAGCCTTACATAGGTTATACACAAGTGGCATTGCCACGCGCTCACGCACTAAATACTTTGCTTGCAAAGTGCAAGCCTAACACAGCTGTTTTCCCAACCATTATAAAACCATTAGATTTATTCAAGGTTAGGTACAATTGCTAAGTTAATTCTTTCCATGAAGCAAGTGACATTAACCACAATAAAACGTTCTCCATTATTGACTGGGCTGAGATTCAGTAACAGTGAAAGTATATGTGGGAGATGGTCCATACCAAGTTCACTTCTGGGTTTTTGTTGTAAAGGAGCAAAGCCAGATGGCAGTGATGGAATGGCTGAGCTGGTTACAAAAACGTGAGACACTGGTATGTGTTCCACTAGTTTTTACTCACTGAAATAATTCTGCAACCCCCGAATTAAAGACGAAGAGTGCTTCTACTCAAAAGTCTACAGACCACAGAGCCCCTATCCAGACCTCAAAGGTCTTTTAGCAAAATCTGAGTTAAAAGGAGAAACGGGTCGTGAGCAACTGCTTTGGAGGCCTCAGATAACACTCTTGCTTATCAAGTCTTGATCAGAGAGGATGCCAGAAACACACGGAAAGGTCTCCCCCTCTGACCTTCCCTCCATAATATTTGGAAATGTGAGGACTCAGGGCACTTTAGGAAGGGCCTGGAAGAGAGATTAGTGTAACTAAGTCCAGTTCCACGCACATTTATCAAACCCGTCCGTGACGCCAGACGTGCCGGGAGCTGAGGTGGAATTAGGAACATCACAGAGGCCAGCGGGCCCTCAGCCTTGGGAGCCAGCACTACTCCAGAGTACCAGCGTCTCAGTAATCACAATTACTATTTGATGTGTTCTCTTTATATGTTGTAAAACTGGTCTGGCAACAACACAGGCATTAGAACTGTGTGTTGTTTCACATGCATGAGTTCACGGTGTTCTAAGACACAGTACCGATATAATCACAGCAGCTCAAAATTCAGTATTGTCTCAGATCTGAGACCTCAGTTGCCAAACTTAAAAATGGCCCATGTTGTGCCATAAATCATGCTGGGAAGATGATACGTAGTAGAAACTCATAATATCTGAATCCAGATACTGCTTACAGGAATAAATGGAATGATTTATGAAAAGTACCTCATTCAGTGCCTGGCCCATTGTGGGTCCCTTGATTCACATTGGGCACCATCAGATTTGTATCAAATCAGCAAACTGTTGCTCTAAACAGTTCGGTGAGATCATGACTATAATTAGGCAATAATTGATAAAATTGTAGAAATTACAACTGGTCATCCAATCTCTCCTTATAGCTAACCTAAATCTCTCAGCCTTATCTGTAAGCCCAGTTTTCTTGCACTGTCAAAGAGTGTTCAGGATGAATAAACTTTTGACTTTACTCTTTATGAGAGCCTAAAATCAGAATGACACCTAATAGTATTTATTTATTTTTAAAGATGCTGCATGTGCTAGCCAGGAAAAGATGGTTTTCCTTTAACTTCACAGTCAAACTTCAAACAGAGAGTGTCCTTATTGAAAGACTGGCCAGATGCAGGTATATATCTCTGAGAGTTGTCCTGGTTTCTTTTTAAATTAAGCAGTGAATATACTTCTTGACATGCACACACAAGATTTGTGGCAAAAACACCTTTCTTTCATGTAACTGATTTTCCTTTAATCCCAAACTTAATGTATATCATTCTTGATGCATAATCTCAAATGGTCTTTGAACTAGTGAACACTAACTTTGAATAATGAAGAAATAAATGACAGTTTACTTTATAGCTGGGCTCAGGATACGTGAGGTTGAGGGGCAATGGCGGTGTAACTATTCACCTTTCACCTTGGCACAAGCAGGTAAAAGCACTGAAGGGAAGTGATTAGTAAGAGGTGACAATTAGTTAAAAGACAGAGGTCCAGCATTCCCGATGCATTTGTATTCCTTTGGTTTGTATGGCAGTGTTTAAAATAAAAAACCATCCCCACGACAGGAAAACTGCTATGGTTATATCACAGCACACTGAGTTGCAAACCTTTTAATGAAAGACATAATTCTTGGGTTGTCTACATTATACTATATTCTCATGCAAAACACTTTAATGCTTGGCATAAATTACTTCAGACTTTCTTAGCATATATAGCATTTTTAATCATGAGTGTTCGGTCCTATTTTCCATTTGACGTCCAGGAGAGCAACCTCCAAATAAAGCTAGATGAGTTCCACACCTGCAGCCTTCCCTTCTCTGGTCTTGCTGCTGCTGCTGCCCCCTCTGTTCCTCCTCACCTGTCCACTACTTCCCCCCACCTCTAGGACAACTACAGCGCCATGTACATCCTTGGTGGAAGGGTATAATCTGGTGCTGGGCCAGAAAAGTGAGCAAACTCAGCTTTTCCCTGGACAGGATGTTAGACCCGGGGTCACCAGAAATGGTCCAGCCTACCCTGCACCAGCTCCATCTGCAGAAAAGTCAGGGTTACCTCCCAGAACGCTGCCTGCTTTGTGGCCAGATATCTTAGAGGGGTCAGAGAGAACCTCCTCACACTCATCAAATTCCTGGAAAAGCACAGCTGAAGGGATTTTTAAATATTCATGTTACATGCCAGGGTCAGAGCAGGTACACAGAGTGTGCGTGCTGTCTGGTAACTGCACTGTCACCATGGTTGTCTTTATGGATCACCAAGTAGACCAAACTTTTCTTAGCACATCCTTCATTTTCTACTTCTCCTTCTAAGGCAGAATTAATTATTCATATATACCCCTATAACACTGTCCATATGCCTTTATTATATGGTCATAGTGGGCCATAGTTGGTAAACAACGTTGTCCTTAACAATCTGTGAGCAAACTGGGGCCCAGATTCATCCATGTGAGAACCACAGGGCATAGCACAGTGTTGGCATGCGATGTAGTAGGTGCTCAGTCAAAGTCTGCTGAATAAATAAAGGGTACGTCTTAAGGAGAAAGATGTCAGATTTATACACTGCCATTTAAATCATGTGTATTTTCATTTCACAGTCTCCAAATTGTGTAATGAGAATAGGAAAGACGGTGATGGTGACAGAATTCTGAATTCTCTAGTCTGGAAAATATGTAAGGATAGTAAAACATTGACCATGTCTATCTGTTTTTTTAAGTTCAGGAGACTGGCAACATGGCTGCATTGGAGATTTTTTATTTTTTAACGGGATGAGGGGAGTAAAAATGTAATATATCTTCTGCAGGATTCCCATTTTTTCCCTAATGGAAAAAAAATGCAGCTTTTACTTATTTATCTGCAACTGTTGCAGGACTCTATTTTTTCAGCTGGTTCTTCCTATCCCGATTCGGGGCCTGCACAGGGCGGCTGGCCCAAGGTTAGCTAAAGCACTGGATGAGATGAGTGTTGGCATCTGTCCCTGTGACTATTGATTCTGGGGCTATGCCAGGTCCCTGGGGATTGGAAAGATTCCCTATCTGAGGCTACTTGGCTCCAAAAACCCTTCCTCCAGCTCCTGCCAAGTAAAACAGTAGGAGCAAATGTTGTGTGGCAACTGGGTATAAACACAACAGTTGGAATGCTTCAGAAAGAAGTTTGGATTTCCTGGTTAAGTGTATTCAATGTTAAAACAACAATAACAGTGTTAAAAACACATTTGGGGATTGTTAGAATGCCTTACCCACTGATTCTCATTATTACTCTTTGAGACTCATTGGATACTCTGGTATCTCTGAGAATTATTTCCTTAGGGATTATCTTAGAAGCTCTGTCTACACAGGCAAGGTAAGGTGAATACATGGATTAAAATAGCCCCCACCCCACACACAAAAGAATAATGCAATGTTTGTTAAACCCATGCCTTACTTGTAAGAGTAGAATAGTGAAAGGAGAATAAAGAGACATGGGTTCTACTCTTGGCTATGACTCTTATAAACACCTAAATCTTAGGTAAATCTTGCCTCTGCCCCTCAGTTTTCCTTATCTACAAAATGGGTACATTATTCACAGAAATCTTTGAAGTGCTTTCTAGATTGAAGCTTGGTGTGCATTGCTTTTCTCTGAAATTGACCAAATCCTCAGACCAGCATGCTTTGTATTTGAATAGAGAGCAAAAGCACTTAGTTTTAAAACTGTGACTTTGATGTTGGCACCAGGAAAGAAAAGCTCGTGAATTTTTCACCCAGGGACTACTTAGTCAGGAAGAATCCTTAGTATGATTTGAATTGTGTCCCCTCAAAAAAAGATATTTTGAGATTCTAACCCCTTTTCTGAGGAATGTCACCTTATTTCAAAATCAGGTCTTGGCAGTTATGATGATGTCATTAGGGTATGCTCTAACTCAAATTCCTGGTGTCCTTACCTAATGGGGAAATTTGGACTGAAACAGACATAGAGGGGAGATATGTGAAGAGACAAAGGAAGAACACTATGTGGAGATGGAGGCAGAGATTATGCTGCCACAAGCCAAAGACTGTCTGGGTCTTCCAGAAGCTAGAAGAGACAGGCAAAGATCTTCCTTTACAGGTTTCAAAGGTGCATGGCCCTGCCAAAACTTTGTTCTTGGACTTCCAGCTTCTAGAACTCTGAGACAACAAATTTGTGTTATTCTAAGCCATTCAGTTGTAGTACTTTGTTATGGCTGCCCTAGCAAACAATACTGCTCACAAAAATTAGGGGATTAGGGAATGTGCAGATACTCCAGTAATTTCAACCTTTGGTATAGCGCATTTTTACCAATGAAATAAAAGTTGGTTTTGCATCTTATCTGCATAATCAAACAACTTTCTTTGATTTGCTTTTCTGATGTTTAATAAAAAAAAATCAAATGCTTCTTTTTTTATTGCTTCATTTTCATCTTGAAATATCCCCTAATTTTTGTGAGCAGTGTATATAGTCCCATCTCAGACCTCTCAGAGCTCAGGCTCCATTGCTTTGTGTGTAGGAAGGAATGGATATTTTGCCCAGGGTGTGTTATTTGACATTTGCTAGATAAAAGAGAGGACAAGAGACAAGAAGAGAAGGGGAGAAAAACAGAAGAAAAATTAAAGGATAGCTTTAGAACACTGTATGGTATCTTTGAAAATTGCTAAGAAAGTAGATCTTAAAAGTTCTTACTGCCCTGGCAGGTTGGCTCAGGGGTAGAGCATTGGCCTGGCATATGGATGTCCTGGGTTCAGTTCTTGTTCAGGGCACACAAGAGACATGCCTATCTGCTACTTCACCCCTTCCCCTATCACTTCTCTCTCTCTCTCTTTCTCTCTCTCTCTTCCTCTCCTACAGCCATGACTTGATTGTAGTGAGTTGGCCCTTGGCAATGAGGATGGCTCCATAGCTTCCACCTCAGGTGCTAAGAAGAGCTCAGTTGCTGAGCAATGAAGCAATGCCCCAGATGGACAGAGCATTGCCCCCTAGTGGGCTTGCCAGGTGGATCCCAGTTGGAACACATGCAAAAGTCTGTCTCTGCCTCCTCTTCTCTTGCTGAATTAAAAAAAAAGTCCTTAACACAAGCCTGCCTAGTGGTGGCACAATGGATGCTGAGGTCTCAGGTTCAAAACCCTGAGGTAACTGGCTTGAGCATGGGCTCATCCAGCTTGAGTGCCAACTTGAGCATGGGATCATAGACATGGTCCTATGGTCACTGGCTTGAGCCCAGAGGTCGCTGGCTTGAGCAAGGGTCACTGGCTCGCTTTGAGTACCCCCAGTCAAGGCATATATGAGAAGCAATCAATGAACAACTAAAGTGATGTAACTACGGGTTGATGCTTCTCATCTCTCTCTTTTTCTGTCTCTCTCTCTCTAAAATAAAATAAAATAATAAAATAAAATAAAAAATTTTTCACCACAAGAAAAACAAATGTTTTAGCTATGTGTAGTGACAAATGTTAAATAGACTTACTGTGGTGATTATTCTGCAATATATACAACAAATATTGAATCATTATGCTATACACCTGAAGCTAATATCTCAATTATACCTCAATAACATCATTTTAAAGTAAAATATTTTAAAAAACAATAACACATTATGAAAATTGAGAAGGCTAAGATCAGGGCTGATATTTAACTGGTATACACAGGTATAACCTAATAGCTAAAGTATCAGTAGCCATTGTAACTCCCTGCAGATGCTAACTGTGGATACTCAGGTGGGCTGACAAAGCTCAGTTAAAGGAAACTACTGTGTCAGTCAGTCTAGTAGGCAGTGGCAGGGGGTGGGGGATAGAGGTAGCACTCACAGCAGCAATAACCCTTTTACCTCTCTACATGCCTCGTCTCACCTCACAACATGCCTTATCTCACTTAATATCCACTAAAGGTAGATATTATCACTAATTCTCATTTTATGGGTGAATAATCTGAAATATAGTAAAGTTAAATAATTTACCTAAAGACAAATAAGGAATGGAGCCAAGATTTAAGCTCAAGTATATTTGCCTCCTACTCCTGTGTTTTTAGCCACTAGTACATAGGCCTCCTATAGAGAGGTTATCTGGCCATGTGTTATTCAGAAGCCACTCAGATCTAAGAGTGTTTCATGTGTGACATCACCAATCCATCTCTCAAACCAAGTAAAATCTTTTGATGAGTCAAGATGACTCATTTATGTAGAGATAAAACTTTACAATAGTGAACATTAGTGGGCTGTCTTCCCACATTGTTGGAGACTCTGTCCAAGTAACATTATTTAATACTTACTGAATGTCCATTGTGAATTGAGCATAGCATGTACTATGTTAACACAGTAGTATTTCTCAGGGTTTCTGTATCAGAAACAAAAGAGGAACTATTCTTCATGGTCAAGCAGTGATCTTGAGACATTAGACATTATTTTTATTTTAACCCAACCCATACACTGGTTGGATATAAAGGAGCATTTCACAGATACAATTCAGATTTATGGGTAACATAAATTCAATTATTCTTAAATAAGATTTGGTTTTCTCATCTGGCTGGCTCTAAAGCATTCTTAACTTTATTTATGTTTACCCCCTCAGTCAACCCTGTTTGGTAAACACCACCCAAGCATGCTCTCAAATACACCACCCTTTAGAAATCAATATAAATGTAATTCTACCAACTGGAACTCAGCTAATAAGATCTGAGAGATCATAATGGTACAAGACATGCTATGAATAATACCTGTAAATGCCACTCAGTGATTGATTCAACTGATGACAGTGAAGGTCCTGGGAAAAATGAGCTATTTAATTTTCTCATATACCCTAGCATGTTCTAAAGCACCTTTAAATTGGGATTGGCTCTGAGGCTCATTGTATTATCACTACATGCATTACTGGAGCCTACAGAAGGAAGAGGAACCATAAAAATAGAGGAACTTGATTTATTCGCTGAGTCCAATGTAGTCCCACTCTTTTGTCATAGACAGACCCTAACTTATCCATGTGCATGTTTTATTAATTCCCTTTAAATATATCTGTATTATATTCCTAGTGATGCCATAAGAAAGTTCTATAAACTGTATGGATTCAAGCATCAGAAATTAATTGTCTCACAGTTCTGGAGGCCAGAAGTCCAAAATTAAGGTATTTGTAGGATTATTCCCTCCTGAGAGTGATAGAAAAGAATCAGTTATATGCCTCTCTTCTCACATCTGGTAGCACCAGGCTTTTCTTGGTTTGTCAATACATTACTTCAATCTCCCTGTGTCACTGTCTTCACCTGGCCCTCCTATAAGGACATTAAGTCATATTGCACTAGGCACCCACCCAATTCAAGTATGGCCTCAACTTAGGTTAATTAATTACATCTGCAATGATTCTATTTCTAAATAAGGTCATATTCTGAAATCTGAGGGTTAGATTTCTACATGTCATTTTGGGGGAAAACATTTCAATCCATAGCAACATCTAAGTAGAAAACATTAGAGCTCACAGCACTACAGCTGTTATGTTACAAATCAGGAGGGATGTCAGAGGAGTGACAGCGTGAGAGGTCCCTGTGGTCTCTCCCCTTGAAGTTTCAGCAATTTGAACAGCTATAACTCAACAAAGTACTCCCTCTTCAACACAAAGCACACCTGAGAGATCCACACATTAAAACATCTAAAAGTGAGCAAGTGGAAACAAAAGGGAAAGTGAGAAGGTAAAAGGACACAAAGAAATAGCAGACACAGCCTTGCAGTCAGGAGCTTATGGCTGGACTGAGCCCAGAGAGGGAAATAATCCAGTTGTGACTAGTGTTATCATTAGCTAAGAAGAACAAAGAGATTCAATGGGCATTCCTGCAGCAGGGAGCAGTACAAGCTGCAGTTGAGCCCAGAGACCTGAGAAGGACACAGAACTGGGGCACAGTATAACTGTCAGGCAGTTGGCATTCTAGGCAGAGAAATAAAGCCATGAAACCTTGCTGCCCTATAGCCCCCAGAGCTTGCCTCCCTTTGCTCTTGATGTCAGGTTGCAGAGTATATTATCTGCAAACCTGAGAACTAGTAGTATAAGAATTGCCTTTTTTCTTGAGCCAAGGGTACCTCTGACATTGGTGCCTGGGTTGGGGCACTGTGGGGAACCTGCAGAGGTCTGAGGTCACCATTACCAGAACCCACCCCAACATATTATGTCTACATGGACAGCAGGCACTGCAGGAGAGAGCACTGGAATTTCACAGAGCTAAAAAACTTGTGAGTCAGTGCCACCTACTGGAAAATAAGAGAAAGACCTCTTTGTATTATCTTCTAAAGAAGTGCCATTCTTATATAGATGTTTAGACAGAGAAGGAATTCATCAAATACTATGAATAACCAAGGTAGCTCATAAAGAAAATAAAAATATCCAGAAAACAAATTTAAAGACATGGAAATATGTGAGATATATATATATGACAGAGAATTCAAGATTGCAGTTCTGAAAAAAAACTCAATGAGATGTGAGAAAACACAGATAGGCAATTTAATCAGAAAGCTCAGAAAACAAATCAATAAACAGAACAAGTGCATTACCAAAATGATTGAAACTTTAAAAAAGAACCAAACAGAAATTCTGGAGCTAAAGAACTCAATAAAAGAGATAAAAAATGAACTAGCAAGCATAGGAAATAGGTGGACCAAATGGAGGGAAGGATTAGTGATACCAAAGGTAGAAATCTAGAAATGATGCGGAGTTTGAAGAGAGACTTGAGCATAAAAAGAAATGAAAGAACTCTAACAAAACTCTCCAATTCCATCAGAAAGATCAACATAATAATAATAACAATAATAATAATACCAGAAGAGAGGGAGAAGGGAATGGAAAGCCTTTTCAAACAAATAGTTGATGAAAACTTCCCAAACCTATGGCAAGAGCTAGAATCTTGAATCCAAGAATAAAACACAATATCTAGTTACCTCAATCCAAGATGCCTTCTCAAAGGCATATTGTATTAGAACTGTCAAAAAGTAATGACAAAGAAAGAATTCTCAAGGCAACCAGGGCAAAGAAGAAAGCAACCTATAAAAGAAAGCCCATTAGGTTATCATCAGACTTTTCAAAAGAAACTCTATAAGCTAGAAGAGAATGAAATTAAATATTCAATCTACTAAAAGAGAGAAATTGCCAGCCAAGAATAATATCTAGCCAACTTATTCTTTAAATATGAGGGAGAAATAAAGACTTTTTCCAGACATACAGAAGCTGAAGGAATTTATCACCAAAAACCTCCATTGCAGGAAATAGAGAGTTATTCAGCCTGAAACAAAGAACAAAGGTTACAAAAGTACAAACAGATCACCAACAAACTTAGAGCATAAACAGGGATAATTATGACAACAAAAACATAAATGGGGAGGGAATAAATGGATGAATTTGCAAAGAATGGAAATCAGATGCATTCAAAAGAAAACAGATTGCTGTATATATAAAACTTCATTTTTCATAAATCTAATGATAATGCACACAAACCCCCCCAAACTAAAACATATCACTTGAAAAAAAAAAGGAGGGGAAAACAGAAGAAAGAAGTATGGAATGCCACCAAACAAGAGCAACAGACAGAAACACAAAAGAACCAATGGAGGCTCAGTGCTACCAGAAAACAGAAGATAAAATGGCTATAGGAAATCCTTAAGCACCAATAATTACCCTAAATGTAAATGGACAGAATTCACCAATAAAGAGGCACAGAGTAGCAGAATGGATCAAAAAACAAAACCCAATCATAGATGGGTCTCCTGCCTTCAGGAGACATATCTAACCTGCAAAGACAGTCAGACTCAAAGAGAAAGGGTGGGAAACAATTCTTCAAACAAATAACATCCACAGAAAGGCAAGTATAGCCATACTTATATCTAATAAGATAGATTTTAAGATAACAAAAATAATAAGGGACAAAGATGGACCTTTTTTCCTTTTTTTTTGGTGAGAAGAGGGGAGGCAGAGACAGAATATCACATGTGCCCAACGGGATCCACCCAGCAAGTGCACTAGGGTAAGAGGGGGCTCATTACAGGGGCATAAGAATGGTTTAACATATGCAAATTAACCCTCTGAGTAGTATTAATGTTCATATATATCCTTGTGCCTTCTGACCATCCAGAGTATGATTGTACATGTATAAGGTAACATTAAAAAAAGGCAATTGGGCCCTGGCCAGTTGGCTCAGCGGTAGAGCGTCGGCCTAGCGTGCGGAGGACCCGGGTTCGATTCCCGGCCAGGGCACACAGGAGAAGCGCCCATTTGCTTCTCCACCCCTCCGCCACGCCTTCCTCTCTGTCTCTCTTCCCCTCCCGCAGCCAAGGCTCCATTGGAGCAAAGATGGCCCGGGCACTGGGGATGGCTCCTTGGCCTCTGCCCCAGGCGCTAGAGTGGCTGTGGTCGCAACATGGCGACGCCTAGGATGGGCAGAGCATCGCCCCCTGGTGGGCAGAGCGTCGCCCCTGGTGGGCGTGCCGGGTGGATCCCGGTCGGGCGCATGCGGGAGTCTGTCTGACTGTCTCTCCCTGTTTCCAGCTTCAGAAAATAGGAAAAAAATAAAAAATAAAAATAAAAAAAGGCAATTGTATGTTCTTCTTGTTTCCATAAATTGGTTATCAAACAAACATGATTTTAAGTTAATAAGACTGTAACTGGAAATAATTTTATTTTTTGGAAAAAAAACTCACTCCTGGGGGTCAGTAAGCATGAAAAAAACTCACTACTCAAAAAGTTAATCAATGTAATACACCACATTAACAAAACAAAGAATAAAAATCATATGATCTTATCAATAAATTTAGAAAAAGTACTTGATGAGATACATACAATACAACATCCATTTATGATTAAAACACTAAAAAAAATGGGTATAGAAGGAAAGTACCTCAACATAATAAAGGCCATATATAATAAACCCTCAGCCAATATTATACTCGATGATGAAAAAATGAAAGTTTTTTTTCTCTAAAATCAAAAACAACACAAGAATGCTCACTCTAACCACTCTTATTCAACATAGTTCTGGAAGTCCTAGTCAGAGCAATTAGGCAACAGAAAGAACCAAAAGGCATCTAGACCAGGAATGAAGAAGTAAAAGTGTTACTTTTTGCAGATGACATGATTCTGTATATAGAAAACCCCAAACACTCCACCAAAAAAACTATCAGAAACAATAAACAAATACTGTAAAGTTGCAGAATACAAAATCAATGTACAAAAATCCACTCCTTTTTTATATATCAACAATAAAACTTTAAATAAAGAAATGAAAAACAAACCAATTTATTTTGCAGTTGAAACCAAAGAAAAATATATCTAGTAATAAACTTAACAATGAATGTGAAGGACTTATATTCTGAAAAGCACAAAACTTGTTTAAAAAGATTGAAAAAGACACAATTAAATGGAAAGCTATTCCATGTTCATGGATTATAAGAATTAACATAGTTAAAATGGCTATATAACCCAAAGAGATATATAGATTTAATGCAATTGCCATTAAAATCCCAATGTCATATTTTAAAGAAATAAAACAAAAACAAAAAATTATCAGATTAGTACAGACCCCAAAAGACCCCAAATAGCCAAAGCAATACTGAGGGAAAAAAATGAAGCCAAAGGTATCACACTACCTCACTTCAAATTATAGTACAGAGCTACAATAATCAAAACAGTGTGGTATTGGCAGAAAAACAAACACATGGAACAATGGGACAGTACTGAAAGTCCAGAGTACAACCATATGTATATGGGCAAATAATTTTTGACAAAGGAACCAAAAACACAGAATAGAAGCCCTGAGCAGGTGGCTCAGTGGATAAAGTGTTGTCCCAGTGCGCATAGGTCATGGGTTTGATCCCCAGTCAGGGCACACACAAGAAGCAGCCAATGAGTACACAACTAAGTAGAACAACAAGTTGATGCTTCTCTCTCTGTCTCTCTCCTTCCCTCCCTTACCCTTTCTCACTCTCTCCTTTCTTCTCACTCACTCACTCTTGCTTTCTGTCTTTTAAATAAATGTAAAAAATTTTAGAACACACACACAATAAAGAAAACAAAGCCTCTTCAATAAATGTTGCTAGGAAATTTGGAAAACCACTTGCAAAAGAATAAAACTAGATTTCAGTTTGTCCCCATACACAAAAATTAATTCAAAAATGGATCTAAGACCTATATGTAAGATCTAAAACAATAAATTACATAGAAGAAAACATAGGTCCTAAACTTATGGACCTTGGTAATAGAGAACATTTTATGAATTTGATCCTAAAGGCAAGGGAAGTAAAGGCAAAAATAATAGGACTATATCAAACTAAAAATTCTGCACAGCAAAAGAAACCAACAACAAAACAGAAAGGCAATCAACTGAATGGGGATGATGTTTGAAAATAACAGCTCCAACAAGGGATTAATATCCAAAACATATAAAGAATTCATACGACTCAACACCAAGCAAATAATCCAATTTAAAAAAATGAGCAGAGGAACTGAACAGACACATCTCCCAAGAAGACACAGATTGCCAACAGATATATGAAAAGATGTTCAACTTCAATAGCTATTAAGGAAATGGAAATCAAAGTACAATGAGATACCACCCTACACCTGTTAGAAAGGTTATTGTCAATAAGACAGGTGACAAGAAGTTTCAGAGAGGTTATGGAGAAAAAGGAACCCTCATTCACTGCTGATAGGAATATAAACTGGTATAGCCACTATAGAAAACAGCATGGCACTTCCTCAAAAAATTAAGAATAGAGCTACCATATGACCCAGCAATCCCTCTTCTGAGTGTCTACCTGTAAAGCTCAAAAACATTTATTTGTAAAGATACATACACCCCTGTGTTTTTACAGCATTATTCACGGTGGCCAAGATATGAAGACAACCGAAGTGTCTTTCAATAGAAGATAGGATAAAGAAGACGTGATACCTATGTATTATGGTATACTACCCAGCCATGAGAAAAGATGAAATACTGCCATTTGTGACAACATAGGTGGACCTTGAGAATATTATGTTAATAGAAATAAGTCAGTCAGAAAAAGCTAAGAACCATAAAATTTCACTCATATGTGAGATATAAAATTTAAACTCATAGAAAAAGGTATAGTGGTTACCAGGGGGGAAGGGAGGTGGGGGGTTGTAGGGTAAAGGGGACCAAATATATGGTGACAGAAGATTATTTGACTTTGGGTGTGGGCACACAATGCAATATACAGATCATATATCATAAAAATGTACACTTGACATCTATATGATCGTATTAACCAATGGCACCCCAATAAATTTAGTAAAACTAAAGAGTCTGAAACTCATAAAACAAACAGAAAACAAAGGCAGACAAAATATTTACCAAAATTATAATATAGAATATGGAAGTTTTAGTTAGAAGTAGATAATAAATATTTCTACTTTTCAAATTATGATCTAGGTAACAAAAAAAAAATACATATAATGAATGTATAGGTAGAAAGAGTCTGAGATTTACCCTACTTGCAAACCTACTACAGTTTTATGGATGCTGGCAGAAGACATGGTACTCCTAGATCAGGGACAAATAAATTGATACTCATAGCAAGCCAAGCCTAACCTTTCTAACAGGTGTAGGGTGGTATCTCATTGTACTTTGATTTCCATTTCCTTAATAGCTATTGAAGTTGAACATCTTTTCATATATCTGTTGGCAATCTGTGTAATCATAGCAAGCCAAGCAGCATGAGCATTATGCTTGCTCTGGTTTCCCTTGCTCTCTCTCCTCAAAGTTGCCCATAGGAGGCTTAGAATGAGTTTGTGGCAACTAAGGAACCCCAAGCTTAGAGGATCCAAATCTTTCATAATGGGATACAAGTAAGCCTGCCACATCTTTACCTGGAGGGAGACAGTAGCTTTGTTATACTAACCAGTAAAAAAACCTGTTCCCTAGTTGAGAAGAAGACACTATCTTCCAAAGCTGTTCTCTATATATAACCATCCTTGGAAAAATAATAGTTGGGATCAAAAGTTATCAGTGCCTTTCTGCTTAAAAGACATGCAAAATGTAAGAGAGCCCTGGAAGATTACTTCACTACATGATATTCTTCAATTAAAGGTTTACATTTAAAAATATGTGGTATTTTAGCTAGGTCTTATTTGGGCATAATCAGATTGAGGGGGAAATGACCTTTATGTAAGGAACAGTGAGAAGTGGAGTGTGAGTAGAGCATAGAGTCATCCCTACCTAAAATGTCTTCCAATATTGGAAGGTGAGTAAAATGAAACTCAAATGGCCAACTTTACCTTTTTTTTTTTTTTTTACTGTTCAGATAAAGGTTTATGAAAGGGAAGAAAATCACATTAAAAGAGGAAATCAGACTTTAAGGAATCATCTGTGAGTCTCATTTATTCTTTTCCCTACTCCCCCAACTATGCAAGAGTTTGGATTACTTAGAGTTGAAGTTTAGAAAATATTTTCATCATAATATGTGCACAGCTCAGTAAATTTTATTTTGAAAATAAAATAAAATATACAGAAAATAATAAACTCAAGTGCTTTTAAAAATTTTTTATTCCCATAATTGAAAGTTTTAAAACATAATTAGATTGATCCAAGTTAACTTTACTTTGAAAGACAAATCTCTAAATTTCTCTTGTCTTATTTACAATACATCTAGATGACCCAATAGTATTTATGTAGAAATGTGATATACTTGATGATGAACATTTTCTCAACATTTTCCCTCCAAAACATCCATTTTTATGGTACCTAGGTAAGAGTGTGGAAATGAATATTAAAATCCCATAACCATATTTTGGTGCTGATGCTGCATTTTCACATTTTACGATCTATCGTGAGCTGTTAGATTGAACGGCAGTCTGCTATTTAATCAAGAGCCATGTGTTATTCTATATAAGTGTACTATAACATAAAAGTGAATGTAAAATTAATTTTAGTATATATATGTTTAATTGCATAACCTCATTTTACATATCTGAATGAAATTGTGCATTGCTTTATAACAGCTTGAAAAAGTTTGGAATTAATTTAAGCAATGAAGCTTGAGATCTTTTTAAGGAGGCTTTTCTGGCCCTGGCATGTTGGCTCAGTGGTAGAGCGTCGGCCTGGCGTGCAGAAGTCCTGGATTTGATTCCCGGCCAGGGCACACAGGAGAAGCGCCCATCTGCTTCTCCATCGCTCCCCCTCTCCTTCCTCTCTGTATCTCTCTTCCCCTCCCACAGTTAATGCTCCACTGGAGCAAAGGTGGCCCGGGTGCTGAGGATGGCTCTGTGGCCTCTGCCTCAGGCACTAGAATGGCTCTGGATGCAACAGAGCAACGCCCCAGATGGGCAGAGTATCACCCCCTGGTGGGTGTGCCAGGTGGATCCTGGTCGGGCGCATGCAGGAGTCTGTCTGACTGCCTCCCCGTTTCCAGCTTCAGAAAAATACAAAAAATAAAAATAAAAAAATTTTTAAAAAGAAGGCTTTTCTCAGATTACAACTTTTTTTCTTTAATTTTTCTTATGTGAGAGACAGAGAAACAGACTCCAGCATACACCCTGACTGGGATCCACCCAGTAAACCCCCTACTGGGCAATGCTCTGCCCATCTGGAGCCGTTGCTCTGTTGTTCAGCAACCAAGCTATTTTAGCGCATGAGCCAATGCCATGGAGCATCTTCAGCACCAGGCCAACTTGCTCTAAGCCAGCAATGACTGCAGGAGAGGAAGAGAGAGAGAGAGAGAAGGGAGAGGGGGAGGTTGGAGAAGCAGATGGTCACTTCTCCTGTGTGTTCTGACTGGGAATCGAACCTGGGATGTTCATATACCAGGCCAACCTCTACCACTAAACCAACCAGCCAGGGCCATAACTGAATTCTTAAAGTTGAATCCTTTGTGGTTTTTCCAACTTAGACCCTCCTCCAGTGGGGAAGTAAAGGATATGACATTTATTGAATGGTTGTTTTGCACCAGAAAATGGAATAGATTGTTTATACCTTGTTTAAAGCCTAACAAAACTCCATAAGGTAAGTGTAGTTAATTGCATTGTATATAGGAACAAACAAATTAAGAGTAAATTACTCAAAGTCACACGAGTAATAATTGGACCAGGATTCGAATCCAAAACTGTATGTCTCCATAGAAAAATTATTTTTAAATATAAGACTTGCATATGGGTAAAGAAAAAAAAAAAGACCAGAAGGGTGACTGAATACCATTGTCAGTGTGATAGGATTAAGGTGATTTTAATCCTCATTTCATCATTCTACATTTTCTGAATTTCTGATAATGTATAAGTATACATATTTGTTTAAATGTAGTATAGATTTGAAATGATGTTGATAAATCATTCGGGTTAAAACAATCAATGTAAGGGTTCCTATAGGCTATATTTGTGTAATGTCTCTTGACAAGAGAAGTTTGAGACAGATAGTCTTCTGGAAGCTCAAGCTATGAAATTATTACTGGGGACCTGATAACCAGGGGGTGATAGTGTGCCAAGCACAGAGACACAAATGTCAAGTTTGGTCTGAAAGATAACCAATTCAGGGCTTCACTCCAAGCCAGATAAATTCTAGTGGGTGGACCTTAGGTGGCTTGATTATTACTAGGGATCTAAGCAAAAACTACTCCTGCCTCCTTACCATCATCACTTTAAAGAAACGTTCTAAGAACTTATGAAAATCACGGAGTCATTACACTTATCACTCTAAACTCTAGTGATCTTACTGTTTATTTAATAATTAATATTTTGTTTTGCATGTATCTTTGAAACAGTTCAGATCAAGATTCAAGTGATCATTTTTCCCCTTAATACATCATTCCCTTTAATATTTCTGAATCTAACCGTCCACATGAAGGTAGTAGGATAGATATATCAGCTAAGTTAAAGCATAGTAGATGCTGTGGTGTGCCATCTAGATTTCTTCTTTTCTCCCAGCTGCTGCAAGTACTGTCTGCTGGAAGCTCATGGTTGAGACCCTCCTCAGGAATTGTCCTTGGCCAAAGAAAATTGCCTTGCCCAAGGTTACCTGCCTTCCTCAGGGACAGCCCACAACTAATGCCTGTACTATACGTGGATACAAAGCCTAGCACTTTTGCTCCAATTTGGGGGCATCTATGAAAGGTCATCTTAGCTCAGACTTCCCTGTAGGATCATCTGAGACTCCTGTTGCAACTTCATCCCATTTCAACCCACCCTCTGCCCAGTCCTTCTGCCTTTACACCCTTACACTTGTTGCTTTTTAGAGAGCTCACCACTGAACCCTCTCCGTGTCAACTGCTGTCAAAGTCTTTTTATTGGAGAACCAGACCTAGACTCAGCTGTATTTCATATGGCCTCCACTGCTCATTCTGCTCCAGGGGAGCTACAGAAGAATCCAAAAGTGAGTATCACAGGAACTGTACCAGGCAGTTCCCTGCACGGAACTCCCTTCTTCTTGGAAAGACTGAGCAAGGCATAAGTCACATAGACTTACACAAGTTTGCTTAGAAAGGGTCTCTAACTCCTGCTCTCTAAGCCCTGGGACCAAGAGCTATACTGTTTGTTAGCCTGTCTCTGCCAACAGTCCTAGGGAGGAGCTCTGAGACCGACTGACTTCCTGGCCTTTGGCGGCTGTGGATACACTGACAGGTGAGAGCTGAGAGTTCTCTGTAGTGGTGGCAAACTGCATTAACAGTAGTAAAACAGAGGTCTTTAATTTAAGATGAAGCAAAAATGACATTTCTTAAGGGACCCTCTTAGGGGAACCCTGCACCCCATTAATCACATGAAAGGAATCATGGAAATGAAATACAGTCATGGCTGCTTGCTGATGGAGATACATTCTGAGAAATGCATTGTTCAAGACAATCCCTTCGTGCATACGTCATAGAGTACACTTACACAAAACACACCTAGAATATATGGGATATACCACTGTTCTATATGTGATCCATCATTAATCAAAATGTCATTGTGTTTCACATGATTATAGACTCTGCCTGCTCGGGGTACAGTGACTGGGTAACTTAGCATCCTCTCTTGGATTTACACACACTACCATGAAACCCACAAAAAGCCATCAAAGTTAGAAGGATAAGATGGTCACAGAGGACACCACAAAGAAATGTGTTTACTTTGCAACAACTCTGACAATTTGGTAAATATAGACTTCCAGATTTAATTACCCACGTAGGAGAACATTTTCTTTAACATGAGTGAGCTAGTTTCCCCAGTACTATACTATGATTGTTTCACAATCATTGAGACCTCCCCCCTGAACCAGTTAGATGAATTCTGCTAACTACCATCCATACTAATGCAAAGAATTGATTGAGTTACATGGGAAAAGATTCCAGGGGGGAAATCTATAAACATCATGTGAATAGTGGGTTTCTATCCTGCTAAACTGGTTTCTCTACTTCTCAGATATAATTTTCTCACTTCAGCATTCAAAAAGAATTTATAAGATAAAATTATTTCATTAAACTGGTAAAGTAAGATTCATGAAGATAAAGTTTGTAGCTAACTCCTCTCACTAGGCAGGATGCAATGCTGCTCAATATTATACTATTAAAACAACTTTTAATGGCCTGAATAGTCAACTAATAACCTTCATCATTAACATCATTTTTGTCAAAATCTAAGCAAAACTATAAAACTTCCCAGGTTGCTCATTTGTCTTGCCTACTAGGAAACTCAAAGCCAAATTTAATGTTTAATTATAGCAATACTTAGTTTTGATTTTCTGATGCAATTGCTCTTTATTTTCTACTACATATTCATTCTATGTCCCCAGTGATTTGCACAACAACTACATAATTTTTAAAAAATATTTTAAAGCATTTACTCTGGTTCAAAAAAAGAAGAAGGAGACCAAGAAACATCCTGTAAACTGTAACTATTTCTGTCCTGTTGGTCCAATATTTTAAGGCTGATATGGAAGAAGCAGGTAAATCATAACCAGTTAGTAAGTGGGCAACAAGGAGAAGAAATACAAGTTCAGCCTCTTTCCAAAGACCTAGAATTTGACAGTGAGTGGATAAATATGGACTGTAATCCACCGTAGAAAGGAAAACAGTCTCTTCAATTCAGAAACCATTTTCTAAAACCGAACAGAGCTGTGCCTCAAGCAGTTCCATCAGACAAAGTGTGCTCTAAATTATCTTTGAACTGCTGGGCTTAAATCAAAATTAGATATAAAAGGTTTCATTTTACATAACCTATATTTAAAACTTCTATTGAGTCTTCAAAATGATTTGCTGCAATGTATGTGTTTTTGGTATGAGTCCAACTTCTTAACCTGTCTAGAGTTTCAGTGATAAAAGTTCACATTAACTTAAATAATCTGCCAGCATTGAACACTCTCAAGCTAGTTATCAGTGTTCTCCATGTCTTCAATATATTCAGATAAGATGAATGGATTCTTTATAAAAACTGACATTAATTGTTATGATTCCCTATATCAAAACCTCAATCAATTTAAAAATACCCTTTCATATTTGTGTATGTTGGAAGCTGAGATAATGGAATGTATATGTCAAGATAGCATGAGCTCTGATGTGATAAAATATAACCTTGGAGTCCCAGTTATTTAACATAATAAAGGTTTATTTCTTATTCATGCTAAGTCTCAATTGAGTCAGCTAATTCTTCAGGGTATATGCCCTCGATGCTGTGACACAGAGATCTAGACTATTTGTATCTTACAGTTTTGCCATCTCAATACATACTGTTCTGTGTCACATGGCAGGAGAAAAGAGAGTCAGAGATGTACACTGATTTTTGAATGCTTCAACCCAGGAGTGGTTGGACCATTGCCCAGATTAATCACCTGGGAGAACATGGATATTCAGTGAACAGTACATTCCTCTCATTCAGCATTCTGAGGAAGTATGCAAATTTGTTGCATCTGGTTCTGTAAAAATGTAGGTTCTATCAATGTCACTTTTAAAATAAGGTTGTGTTTGAATAAATATATAACATCCATGCTTATAAATATACATATAAAAGCAGACTATAACTTTGTTTCATAAACAAAACTCCCTCTCCCTTGTTTTTTTAAGTGAAGCTAGTACGGTAAAGGCATTGTTTTATTGATTGGTGATAAGGGTTAAAGACATTCTCTGTGTAGGCAGGAAGTAGGGTTTCACTTGAATAAGAGGCTATTCATGGGGCTAGGCACCAGAATCCTAGCAATCTTCTGAGGAAGAAGCAAACTTCTCCCTCCAAAGGGAATTCAGGGTTGAAGGCGTAGCTCAGGAGGCAATTAGAGTGAGAATGTTATTCTCAATGTGGGTGAGACTATCAAGAGACTATTTCCTATGTGTTGGGAAGAAGGACAACAATATGTAAACTAAGGTCTCAGGAGTATAAAGTTCCTGGGCAAGGACTATTAGGGTCTACTTACCCTTTAGAATAAGAATATAAGAGTGTGTTGGGGGCTGGGGGTGCTGAATAGGATATGGGACCTTGCTCACTACTTCAGTACTTGAAGTCAGTCTCAAGATCTTTGGGGAACCAAGGTCTTGGTTTATCTGAACCAAAAAGAAAAAGCAGAAAATGTTGTTAATTTAGATGGAAGTTGACAAGCCTTCATGGAAGGCTATGCTCTGGGAGACAAAGGCAGGGTGCAAGTTGTTGAGTATGGCTAGGTATGCTACCCTGGAGGGAGTGAAGGGAGTGGGAAATGAGGTTAGGTAAATGGACAGAGGTTGTATAACAGACACATTTTCAGAATCAATGTAGTCATTGTGGGATTCATATCAGGAAAATACATAAATAGATTGTCATCTTTGTAGTCTATTGTAGTCTATTGATGATCTAGGAAATTATGGCCATGGTGAGGATAGAGACCAAATACAATATTTCATAATAGGTTCTACAGGACTTAGCACACTATTGATGCTAGGGTAGGAGAGTTGCAAATGAATTATGATAACTTCTAACTCAGACTTGGGAGGCTGGGAGATGATGGGGCTACATTCACTGGGAAAGAACAGTAAGAGGATGACTATGGAGAAGATAATGGGACAGTTTTGTGCATGGTGAATTTGAGCTACTTGTGGCATAGAGCAGATTCTTGCTAATCATTCTTTGAATAGGTGAATTTCTTACTCTTTTAGAAAGAAAAATAATAACTATTTCCCAATATCTGGGTCCCACATAGAAAGAGTACAGTAATAAGGTCTCCTGACAGTGTCATGTATGTGGTCGTAATTAAAATGAAGGCTCAATTTTTATTCAAAGTCATCTCAAACTAAGAGTTGGAGGCATTCACTATTAAGCAGATTTTAATGCAGTGTTCTGCCCTTTGGGTAGACTTCCTGGTTCTGACTGCTGTAATCAGAGCTGAGTTTCCCAGATCTTCTGGACTTTGCCTACATCAGTATCTACAAGATGACTTTAGCACCCACAATACCCACCCAATAAGCAGATCTACTAGCCAGCCTCAGACAGCTAGTACCCCACCCATGATCTGGCAGCCTTGATAGTCATTTGACTGGCTTCTTATAGCAATGATATACAGGCATTTATATGCAGTCACTCCTACTGAAGTAATGTTTGTTTATCATCTACATTAGGACTTTCAAAACAAGTTATCATTCTCCTCCTCCAATTTTAGTGAGACATATAATTCAGTGGTTGATACATGAAAGTACTCAATCAATATTTGTTAAATGAATAAATGAATAAAAATAAATTAAATGGGAGACTGTTGGTCAAATAAGTTTGTAAAATATGATTTTTATGTTTGCTTGCTTATAGTTTGCATTGGGGGCTGGGCAGCGCCAGGTATATGTGGTCTGTGAAATTGCAAATTACCTTCATGCTTGGGGAGGGCTATTGTTTTGTTAATGTTTGTTGGAGGAGAGGTTTTCACACCAGAAAGTTTTGAAAAGAGAGAGAAGAGAGAGAAGCTATATTTGCATAGTGAGAGTGGAGAGAATGCAGAGTGCTGAGGAAGAAGTCAGTTTGTGCAGAGAAAGAGGAGGTGTGCAGATGAGGAACCAGAGGTGAGGGGCTTTACAAGCTCTGCTGAGACTGATGAGGCCTTTGCTTCTAGGAGAAACCAGAGTAGTTTCTCCTGGTTGTGGAACCAGAGAATGTGTCAGGGCTTTGGGAACTCTAAATGAGTGAAAGGGAAGTGTTTTCCCTGTGTGTTGCTCATCAGCCAGTTCGAGACTTTAATAAAGGAATAGCCCACCATTTTTGGGCTCCACTGTTTCTTTACCATCTGCCCAAATCCAATGAGAACCTGCATGCACATGGCTACTATGGCCGCGATGACTGGCCCTACAGAGACCATTAGAAAAGTAAACCTCTTTCAGCCCGACCAGGCAGTAGCGCAGTGGATAAAGCGTCAAACTGGGATGCAGAGGACCCAGGTTTGAAACCCTAAGGTCGCCAGCTTGAGCACAGCCTCATGCGGCTTGACCACAGGTTCACCAGCTTGAGCCCAAGGATCGCTGGCTTGAAGCCCAAGGTCGCTGGCTTGAGCCAAGGTCGCTGGTTTGAGCAAGGGGTCACTTGCTCTGCTGTAGACCCCCAGTCAAGGCACATATGAGAAAGCAATCAATGAACAACTAAGGTGCCGCAACAAAGAATTGATGCTTCTCATTTCTCTCCTTTCCTGTCTGTCTGTTCCTATCTGTACCTCTCTCTGACTCTCTCTCTTTCTCTGTCAAAATAATAATAATAATAATTATAAAAAACCTCTTCCTATTTTGTCAATACACCTTATGCTCACATACTTATGATATCTTAATAGTCTTCATGCCAGTGATACATACCTCTTATTTGGTGATGAATACAAATTTAGTGGTGAACACAATTTTCACTAATAACTGACTAGAAATAGCCAAACTCATTATATATCTACAGCTTAGGAGCTCCACATACATGTGTCAAAGGAGAGGAGCGGGCAGGTCAACAGCCTTTTCGACACGACTTCCCGAAAGCAGCACAATAAAGCATCTTTTTAAAGACATGGAAAACAGAACAGGAAAAGAAAGAACAACATGTTTTTAATTGGAAACATTCAGATTTACTCTTAATTTAATTCAGCTGCTGGGCGGCCATGATTAGATTTGCATCATGACGTATCTTCAATACAATCTATTTTCATAAATGCAAACTTTCCTGAATGTGGTTCTGAAGGATCTTGACATTTAAAAATATGTCCTATTGTCCTTTTCTGTGCAGTAGACCAAGTATAGAGTGTTCACTCCTATATCATTGTCACCATACTATCAGACCAGATGGCTACTTCATCACAGAATCAAGAATTAGGGATACTTTATGCTGTTCTTTGCTCTAGAATATGAAAATAGAAAGCATTTGCTGCACACATACTCATGAAGAGCAGCTCAAAGCAGCAGTAGCCGCCTCATCCGAGGGCATTTGGTACTATGGCTGCATTGCTTTCGGGAAGGAGATGTCATTCCACGGAGCCCTAAGCTCTCAAGTCACAGGGAAAATCGTCGAAACACAGGCAGGAAGCTTCATCCAGAAACCAAATTAAGCCTAGAGTGCCTCTTTGTTAAGGAAAACAGGTTGCAATAAAACAGTTCTAAAATGGGAAAGATTATATCTGAACCCTCCATTGTTTCATATTCAAGGATTTCTTTCCTTCACAGAAAAAAAAAATAAGAATGTTGGCTTAATATTCAGAACGGTTGTTATTGTGTCTATGAACATTAAATGTTAGAAACAGAAGAGCTATTTATCCTCAGCCTGCTGAAGAGAACAGTGGAAAATATTTTCTTTATTGGTCTATAAATAAGCAAAGCCTGAACACACCCTTCATTGGGAGAAGAGCCACGGCAACTCATTACACATGCCAGTAGGCTCATCAGGCTCCCTTCACGTGACATCACCATCGCGGGCAAAGGCACAAAAGATTGTCCTCGCAGACAATCAGACATATTTAACCCCAGGACCAACTATGTAGTATTTCCTAGGTAAAAGAAAAATGAGTAAAAATAATAAACATTTCTGGTTAACATGTATTATTGTTTAGGAAAAGTTAGATGAATCAGTGAAGTACCATTTAACACAAGCTTGGAAGTGACAAATCAAGTGCCCTGTGGGTTCCTTTGTTGTGTAATCATACATTCTCAACAAAGTGATGTAGGGCTTTAAGGCTTTGTCCACATAGTACCAAAATCAACTGGTTAATTCAATTAAAAAAAAAGATTCCCCCAAAATATTAGTTAAGATGCCTGTTTGAATTCTAAAGTCTGAAGATCTTGGGTTACACTAGCTTTTTTATATATCAATTATTTGGGGTTGTGAACGTGTATAAAAGCCATTAAAAATGTCTCAGTTACACGGGCAATATAATACACCCTTTCTATTTGAATCTGTTTAATGTGTTCATATGCATTAGCTTTTTCAGATTAGACATCCTCTGAAAACAGACAGATTCACTAAGGGAATTTATCTGGGTAGGCAAAATTAAAAGGCTATCAGTCTGAAAAGTGAGAGCAAACAGAAAGCTTAATAAATTGCAAAGAACAACAGGCAGCTAGCCATAATCATGTTTCCTTTCCAAGGAAGGAACTGTAGCTGTCTGTTCCCTGTACATGATCTGAGGCTTATACTCATATTAATGATACCTCTTCCATCAATATTTTGGATTATAACCAGTGTCTGGGAGAAATTTTATTGGCTGCTGCAGTTCATTGAGAATTAATTGATATGACACAGTTACTCTACATGAACTTGGAAAAAGTCTATCGAGTGAGTGATTTAATTCATTTTATGTTAATTATAAATTATGCCAGGAAACACTATTATGGGTGAACTTGTTTCCAGCGCTTGGGTTGCATGTGTGAGCAGTTTGTACTTTTCAACAGCCCGGATACCCTGACTTTGACTGACTGGCTAACACCTTAGGAAAGGCATTAATTTGGCATCTTCACCAGTATTTGCAGTGTGGCATGTTCTTAATAAATTAGGGCAAGAAAAAGCAGCAAAATGGCCCACTTGTCTTTATTTGTAATTTAACCAATATTATTAGAGACCACCACCAAATTGGAAAATTAAACATTTTTACTCACAGTCTGTATATGTAAAATAATCTCTTCAGTGTATTATAAACCTGAAAAAGAAGAGGGTGGGGGGAGCTGCAGGCAAATCAAATGGAAAAGGACAGATTCCTTTAGAAAGAAAATGTGAAGAGCGGCTGCATGCTGAAGAGCTCTTTATTTTCATTTCCTGTTCAATACGGCCATGAGTAAATTCCTCCCCATTCTCCCTCTCCGTGAGCGAGCACTAGTACTTTTATTAAAAGAAGTCCGTCAGAATACAGGTAGTTGTTATGCAGGAGCGGTAACTCACATAATGGGGGATGGCATTTCTTTCCACTCGTGCTGCTCCGCTGGTTCTAATAGCAACCTGGAGCTCAATTTCCTCCTCAAGAACATTGCATTTCATGTGGAATGTCAATTATTAAAATGCAGTGTCCCGTGTCTTACTTCTCACTAGATGAATTCATTTGCAAAATTTGCTAATTTATGCAAATGATCCTTAACCTGTAACTGCCTGGACACTATTTCATCCTTTCTAGCTTTGGCAGCTTGGAGCCTATATGGGGAAAGAAATCCATTAATGCAGAATGTGTCAGTTCTGTCATCATTATATTGGTTATTGAGTTGTTTAAAAAAACAAACAAACCCCACCACCAAAGCAACAACAGATAAAAGTGTGTTATTAAGTGGAAGCCAGCCCACCACTGGAGCTGGAAAATCTAGAGATTAAATTAAAGATAAACCAGGATGAGAGGATCTGGTACCTGCATGCCCTGACACCCTGAGTAATGTTAGAAACTAATGACCTCTTTTCTGGGAGAAACCAACTGGCTAATCCAAGGAAGGTCTATCAGCTATGAGACAGGTACAGATAGTAGTCAGATAAGGAATTTCTTCCTGAGAATAAACACCAAACTGGCCTGGCTTTTACTAAAAATAAATACAAAAGGAACTGTGTGCAATTTTTAATGTTTGGTTTGGTTACCTGTAAGACGAGGGAGCAGAAGAGGGCTATCTGTAAAGAAGGGGCTGCTGTGTGTGTGCACAGGTGCACAGGTGCATGTGTTCAGATTGGGGGGTTACCAGCGGGCCTGCCCAATATTTCTGTGTCTGAATGTGTGTTCCCCCAGCTACCCATACATCCAATCTTGACGCGTTCCTCTGAATTAGCTGGGTTTTGTAAAATCTTACATCTATGGCACTGTATTTTAATCAATTACTCTGATAAGACATAAGGCAATGTTTGCCCTCATTGACTACTGCACAGCCTTCTTTTAGGAACAGTTTTTAAAAGGAGATTTCTGTAAACTTCAGAGCTGATTTTGCCTTTCCTTTCCTATTTTGAGGGGGGCATGGGAGTTGGGGAAGAATTCAGATTCCTAGCCTGGCTTCTGAATCCACAGGAAATAGGTGTACATCACGTTGTTTTTATTCAGTGTTTATTCCAGCAAGTTTCTGAAGGCCACCAAGCAATTGAACAGCCTAAATTGAATTAGCCAGGGAGGCTTGACCAGGAAGCAGAGGATCACGTGTGTGTGTGTGTGTGTGTGTGTGTGTGTGTGTGTGTGTGTGTAAGAGAGAGCAAGAGAATGAGAGAGGGAGAGAGAGAGAGAGAGAGAGAGAGAGAGAGGCACAGTTGAGCTGTGGTCTGGACACCCACCCATCAAACACCTGCATCAAACAGACCACCCTCCACTGATTTCTTTTGTTCTGCTGAAACTTGGCCTCTGTCTTATCTGAATCCATACTACACGTACATGGCCATGAGCTGTCCTTGTAACCTGCTCGACTGACTGCTGTGTTGCACTTCTCTCTTTCTTGTGTACCAACAGAGTGGGTGGGGGAGGAGCATTTATTGTGGATATTACAATGTATTATTTTAATGCTACAGTGGTTTCTAAATAAAGAGGGGGTAAAAAAAGAATCTGTCTTTGGTAAAATGGACATTTACCACTTCAAAAAACTTGTCTAGCCCTGGCTGGGTGATTCAGTGGATTAAGCATAAACTTGGCATGCCATAGGTTGTGGGTTCAACCCTGGTCAGAGCACATATGAGATGCAATCAATGAGTGCACAATTAAATTCAACAACTAAGTGAAACAAGTTGATCTCTCTCTCTCTCTCTCTCTCTCTCTCTCTCTCTCTCTCCACTTTCCTCTCTCTTTCTCTGAAATCAATGGAAAAAAATTTAAAACCTGTTTAAACTCCAGAAGAATAAGAGAGTGCATGTTTAATTGCTCACTTCGCTCCTGTTTCTTTCAGGACCATGTCCCTTTAAATCCACTGAGGAAGAGACTCCTTCTGGCCCAGAGGATGCCTAAATGACTTGATGATTTATGCATCACTTGGCAGCCCACAGTCCAGATTGTGGCTGAAGCTGAATTTTATGACCCTCCCTGAATTAATATATTTTAAAATTATGTTAAAAATTTATTTTTTGAAAACCTCAGTCATGTTTGGCACAGTCTCAGGCCCTGAGGAACATGGTGATAGGAGTAAGGAATTAATATTGATAAGGACTTAACTGGTGAAATTTTTATTGAGATTAGAAACATGTTAAGTCTTCATGGGGAAAGAAAAAAATGGTAGTCAGACCCAGATACTTTAGTGATATTAAACGTGACCTTGTCTATCTGTAGCCAGTCACCTAGTCATTCAACAATTTATTTGGCTTCTATAATGTTCCATGAAGGATTCTAGGCCCAGGAGACAGTGGTGAAAGAGACAAGCACTGTTCCTTATCTTCTGAAATAGACAAATCAGAGGAGAGAGATGGATGATAAACAAAGATGGATGATACTGTAGGTGAACAGCATGATTTCACAGTAAAATCTTACATAAGAAGAGGGACTTTGAGCTGAGATTTGCCTGAGGTGCTGTGGGTTTACATCAGGGGTAGTCAACCTTTTTATACCTACCGCCCACTTTTGTATTTCTGTTAGTAGTAAAATTTTCTAACCGCTCACTGGTTCCACAGTAATGGTGATTTATAAAGTAGGGAAGTAACTTTACTTTATAAAATTTATAAAGCAGAGTTACAGCAGTTAAAGCATATAATAATAATTACTTACCAAGTACTTTATGTCAGAGTTTCGCTAAGTTTGGCAGAATAAATCTTTATAAAACAACTTACTATAGTTAAATCTATCTTTTTATTTATACTTTGGTTGCTCCGCTACTGCCCACCATGAAAGCTGGAATGCCCACTAGTGGGCAGTAGGGACCAGGTTGACTACCACTGGTTTACATGTTCATCTGGGAAGATAGTCTCTCAAATCAGAAAGCTAGAAGACCTTGAAAAATAATTTCTTGGGTAATTATACTTCAGCAAAATCCAGGTCAAAAGAAAAATGTATTATCAAACTCAAATGATAGGGTATAGACCAAGAGATGGAAGTTGAAGAGACCAAGGTTATAGGACAGCACTGTTCTAGAAGTGGCTTCAAGTTTGGCTTTGTGAATTTAAACTTTATTTGATCAGTGATTTATTATTGCTATGAAGGCCCAAGTTTACAAAGTCTGAAATAGGCCAGAAGGTCAGAGGTTTTGTTTTGTTTTAATGTATTTATTTCTGGTGTACAGTGTAGGGCTAGACAATCATATACTTTACATAATGCTCCCTCAATATTTCCAGCGCCCCACCTGGCCTCATACATGCTCATCACAATATTATTGACTATATCTCCTCTGCTTCACTTACTCACTCATGACTGTTTTGTAACTACCAATTTGTGCTGCATCTTAGTCCAGTCACCTCTTTCACCCAGTACCCCAACCCCCTCACCCTTGGCAACCACCAATTCTTTCTTTGTATCTATGAGTCTGTTTCCATACTGTTTGTTCATTTATTTTATTAGATTCCACATATAAGTGAAATCACATGGTATTTGTCTTTCTCTAACTTACTTATTTCACTTAACATAATAGCTTTCAAATCTATTTATGCTATGATAAAAGGTTAGAGTTCATTCTTTTTAATGGTTGAGTTGTATTCCATCAGATACACATACCACAGTTTTTGTATCATTCATCTATTGATGGGCACTTGGCTTGCTTCTATAGTTTGGTTATTGTAAACAATGCTACAGTGAACATGGTGGTACATACATTCTTTCAAATTAGTGTTTTAGATTGGTTCAAATAAATCCCCAGAAGTGGAATCACTGGGTTGTAAGGCAGGTCCATTTTTAATATTTTTAGGAAACTCCATACTATTTTCCATAATGGCTATACCAATCTGCATTTTCACCAACAGTGCCCTAGGGTTCCAGAGAGGCAGAGTTTTAATCAGTGAGTAATAAAAAGTGACACAGCAAGGATAAGAACTTAAAATCCTGGTCAGTCTTTGCATGGATAAAGATGATGTGGTACACATATGCAATGGAGTTATAAAAAAGAATGAAATCTTGCCATTTGTAATATGGATGGGTATTATGCTAAGTGAAATACGTCAGAAAGGGAAAGACAAATACAATATGATTTCACTTATATGTGGAATATAAAAACAGAATAAACGAACAAAAAAACCCAGAAATAAACTCACAGATACAGAGAAGTAATTGATGGTTGCCAGATGGGAAGGGAGGTTAGGGGTGGGGGGGATGCATAAGGTTAAGGGATTAAAAAGTACAAATTTCCAGTTATAAAAATAGTCACAGTACTAAACTGATTGGGATAACCACTTTGTAAGTTATATAAATTTCTAATCACTATGTTGTATACTTGAAACTAACATAATATTGTATGTCAACTGTAATTGAAAAAAAAAAATTAAACCCTGACCAGTCTTGATTGCAAATTATTAATAGCAATACCTTATACTTGCATGTCACTTTTTTAGAGTACAATTACTAATTTTTATGTCCTTTGATTTTCACATTATATAAAGAAACTAAGTCACAGAAAGGTCACATAGCTTTAAAATGGTGACACTATTCTCTCTATTGCAACTAGCCATTCACTCATAAATGCAGATACTTCCATTTTAAAGGAAGCATTCTTTGTGCTTACATTATATGCTGCCTCTATAGCCAATTAAAAATGAAACTTGCAATAGTCCACTATTTTGCCCCTAGTTTTATCATGTTTATGTAGATTTTTAAAACTAACGTTATGTCTTCAAAGTGCAGAAGCAACCATTTAAATAAGCAAATTAATGGGGAAATGCTCAGGTTGGTCCTATATACCAAACAAGCTATTTGAAACCATGGTTTGCTGTGGAATCAGGAAGACAAGGACTCAAGTTCAAAGATACAGTCTGATTCTTACTGCTGACACAGTGAAGATTATTTTACTTCACTGAAACTAATACTGAAAAGTAAAAATCAAAGGGAACCCTGGGGTTGAGTGGAAGTCTAGGCCAGAAGCTATCGGGGCTTTGTTACTTTTAAAAACCATAGCCAAGAATGATCACTAGAGCCAAGATTCACATGTGAATAATTATAATCTAGACTTCTGCTTAAGAACTGCTGGCCAAGGAAATAAAAAATGAATAATTCAAATTAAACTCACTTAAATCATATTAATGTCCATCCCTTTTCAGTAAACAAAGATCTTTTCTCAAAACATAAAATATCAAGGATTTTATCACTTATAAAGGAACAGATGTAATTATTACCAAATAACATTAATTGGCTGTCAAAAGCATTTTAGTTAATTTATTGGGTACTAATAATGCACAAGTGTAATGCATAAAACATAAAATTGGGCACAGTCCTGCCTATTGAGTGCCCAGTTTTAATTCAACAACACAACACTCTTAAGCTGAAGTGTTTCTATCACCAGTAAACTCACTAGTGATCATTTTTATTTTTTTAAAAATTATTACTGCCTGACCAGTGGTGGCACAATGGATAGAACATCAACCTAAAACACTAAGGTCCCAGGTTCAAGATCCCAAGGTGACCAGCTTGCGCATAGGCTCACCAGCTTGAGTGCGGTCACTGGCTTGAATATGGGATCATGGACATGATCCAATGGTTGCTGGCTTGAGCCCAAAGGTCACTGGCTTGAGCAAGGGGTCACTGGCTAGTTTTAAGCTCACCTCCTCCTCATCAAAGCACATATGAGAACAATCAATGAACATCTAAAGTGCCACAACTATAAGTTTGTGCTTCTCATCTCTCTCTCCCTTTCTGCCTTTCTTCTGTCTCTCTCGCAGATACACAGAGTGAATTTATGCCTCAGTTTCATCTGGCTATATATTTCACCTGAAATTTCTAAGTACTTCACCAGTATAGTGCAGGCTTCTAACACCATCCTTAGTTTTCTTGTTTTTGAGCCATTGTATAAATGGAAAAGTGCAGAACAGTGTTGACAACATTCCTCAAAAAGAGGTTAAATTGGACTCACTCACCTTATTATGTAGTGCATGCCATAATGGAGAATGAGGCCACCAAGTATCATCTTCTCTAAGGTGATATTAAATTCCATTTTGCATTTAGAACTTAAGATCTTTGTTATGCTAAAGTCATAGTTCAAGAAATAAAAAAAAAACTTGAACTAACAATTACTGAGTTCTATTGTGAATACCTTGGAAAATAATCAAATTGATTAATTAATTCATTTTTTTTCTCATCAGGGGCAGCTTTGCAACTTTCACATGGACAACGGATTTAGTCCTTTTTAATTAATTTGACTTCTTAGAGACAGTACTCCAGATAGACTCTGTGATTCTCACGGCACAGTCTATTTTTCCTAACAGTTACCTAGACAGAATCAGTGTTGTTACTTCAAGAGTCATGCATCGGAATGGTTATAGGTAATCCCTCCTTCTGAACTAGCTTGAAATAAAAATTAAATGGGCCTTGAGCATTTGTAAAATGCAGTGTTTCATTGGGGCCATGGAACACTAAGTGAGGCTCAGAAACAGGGTGTTAATTCAGGTCTAATCATTTAATTCCACTCTGTTATGTGCTGTATTTATTGCCCTCCTGGATCTGTTTTCTATGGCCTGATAAAGACACAGTGATTCTCTGCAGCTCAGTCAGGGACCATTTTATTTATATCGTTAGTTAGTCCAATAAAAGCACTGGCTTCAGATTCAAGCTGCTAGTTTCTGTTTTGTTGCCCTGTCATTAACTATGAAAATGCTGATAGGGATTTGATCTCTTGAGCTGGAGTTGCTTTGTGGTCGGATGGGGGCTTGTAAGGAGAGGGAACCTTCAGAACTGGAGTGACTGTGGGAAAGTCAGGTCCGGTGTAACCAGATGCACCCTGACCTGGAATCAGCTCCGCTTTTAGCTGCAATATGAACTTTCCTTTGTTAAGTGTGTTGGTGTTGTGAAAACTTAATCTACAATTTTGGGGTAAATTTACAACCTTTTAAATTATGATTCTATTTGTGAACCAGACAAGTTTTTAAAAAAATTTTAAGTCAAAAGCTTGCTGCAATACTCTCCCAAGTGAAGAGAATGCTAATGTCATGAAAAAGAAAACGGAATGTAGGTCTAACATTGTTTATGTATGTGTAGCAAAGGAAGAGTGATGAAACAAACATGTACTAAGACCACACCTTAGATACTCTTTTTAAAAATAGTTTTAATTACATAGTTTAATGAACGAATTAATTGTTTTCCTAACAGTCTGTAAATTGTTGTAAAGAGGCCCAGAGTAAGAAAAGAAGGGTGAAAAATGGATTAACAGTGGTCACTTAAATGAACAATATGGCAATCAGAAGATAACACAGGTGCATTAACATAATATACTGTGTAACTGTCAGCATTTCCAATGGAGTTAATGTGTAGTATCCATGCAATAACAGACATTACTTCATAGCAGATTTCAGTTAGCTCATGTCATTGGTGTATAGTGCACAAAAAAAGCAAATCATTACTGTTGTTTTGGCACTGAAAGATGAAGAAATTATGAGGACCGATGCACCTCTATCAGAGAGAGCATCTTTATAAGTCTGTCTAAAGCACCCATTCAGCAAATAAATGTAAAATGTATTAGTAATTAGTGGCTTACAGACCTGAATAGGTATTTAGATCTTTGGAACAATTAGCACTGAAGAAAGTGGTATTTAAAAATTGGGATTGAAATTACATGAGCAAATTTGCTTGGAAGTATTAAACATCAATAACCAAAAGTTATTGCATCTCACTGAATGATATGAAACGAATAGTCATTTATTTTGCCAACAAATATTTTTTGGCCACTTTCTATGGGGAAAAAAAAAGCTAACAATTTAGGTGATGCCTCTAACATGACTGGAACACACCACGGTAACAACTCTCACTGCAATTTTATTTTAATTTTGCTTGAGAAATAAAGATTTCTGCAAAGCCACAGAAGATCTCTGCCACCTAGCCTCTAGGCAGGACCTAAAATTGTAAACTGAGGGCCCAGAGAGCCTAGCTGCAGGGAATCTTGGCCCCACCCCATCAGAGACCTCTGGCCCCACCCCAGACCACAATATGCTCTGTGGGGCAGGTGAGAGCCAGGGGAAATGGAGCCAGCTCCACGGCCTGACCAGCGTGAAGGAACGCTCCTGGGACACAGCTGCCGACTCGCAGCTCCAGGCTGCAGGCTTGACAGATCTCTCGCAAATGTATTATTTTGGTGACAAAAACGAAGAAGCTTTGTAAATTGTTTTGAAGTTATGACTTATATCAAGGAGTTATTTTTATTTCTTGACAAAACAGGAACTATGGCAGCAGAATCAAATTAGCAAAATCCTAGATTAAATAGGTAATAATTATGTCTGCTGTTTTAGCCTTTTGAAGAAAAAGTAATTGTAGTGATTAAATACACGTTTTTTTCTAATTTTTATTTAGGAAATTAAATTTAACAGGGTGACATTGGTCAATAAGAATACATAGGTTTCAGGTAGACATTTCCATAGCATTTGGACTATTCATTATGTTGTATACCCATCACCCAAAGTCAAATCATCGTATGTCATCTTATACCTGTTCCTTTATACACCCTTCCTCTCACCCCCTTTCTTCTCCCCCTTCCTCATGTCCCCTTCCCTCTGGTAACCACTTTACTTTTATTTATGTCCATGAGTCTCAGTTTTATATCCCACCTATGTGTGAAATCATACAGTTCTCAGCTTTTTCTGGTTTACTTATTTCACTCTATATAATGTTCCCAAGGTACATCCATGTTGTCCTAAATGTCACTATGTCATCATTTCTTATGGCTGAGTAGTATTCCATTGTATATATGTACCACCTCTTCTTTATCCAATCCTCTACTGAGCAACACTTTGGTTGTTTTCATGTATTGGCCACTGTGTATAATGAATAATGCTGCAATAAACATGGGGGTGCATTTGTCTTTGTGTAACAATGTTTTTAAGTTTGGGGGGTAGATACCCAGTAGAAGGATTGCTGGGTCATATGGTAATTCTATTCTTAATTTTTTGAGGAACCACCATACTTTCTTTCATAATAGTTGAACTAATTTGCATTCCCACTTGCAGTGAATTAGGGTTAATTTTTCTCCACAGCCTCTCCAACACTTGTTATTACTTGTCTTGTTGATAATAGCCAATCTAACAGGTGTGAGGTGGTATCTCATTGTAGTTTTGATTTGCATTTCTATAGCTAGTGAAGATGAGCATCTTTTCAAATATCTGTTGGCCATTTGTATGTCCTCTTGGGAGAAGTGTCTGTTCAGGTCCTTTCCCCCATTTTTTAACAGGATTGTTTGCTTGTTTGTTGCTGAGTTTTGTGAGTTATTTATATATTTTGGATATTAACCTGTTATCATAGCTGTTGTTTGCAAATATAATCTCTCCTTTAATTGGCTGCCTGTTGGTTTTGTTGTCAGTTTTTTTGTGTTTTTTTGCTGTGTGGATGTTTTTTTGGTTTGATGTAGTCCCATTCACTTACTTTTGCCTTTACTTCCCTTGCCTTTGGGGTCAAATTCATAAATTGTTCTCTACAGCCAAGGTCCATGAGTTTAGTACCTATGTTTTCTTCTATGTAACTTTATTGTTTCAGATCTTATATAAATATACATTTGATTTTACACTTTTCAATTAAATTTTTACAGAAAGAATCTAATGATCCCCAGAAATCTTGCCATTTTTACTATGACAAAAATAGGTGGCAGAAATTTTCCAACCCAAAAGCCATCTAAAGTGACTAACATGAAGAATCCATCTAATTCTTCTATAGACAGAGAGATACACTCTTGAATAGGGAGCATCATTATTTGCTAAGTCCTTACCCGGTCCACCCCAATACAGTGCTCTTTAGCACTGGGTGGTTTGTGGCTAGGGGAGACAGGAGGGCTGTGCAGTGCATGGAGACATGCAATAAACAGTAACAACACTTACTATTTTATAGTTTATGAATCACTTTCTTATACATAATCACATTTGATATTCAAAACAAACTTATAGGTAGGCCAGGTGGCTCCATTTTATAGATGTGGTCACCAAGTCTCAGAGAACTCATGTGACAGGCGCAAGGTCATCTGTTAAGTGAATAATAGAGTCAAGTCTTCAAATTCCTAGTCCAGTACAATTCCATTAAGTAAAGTTATAAGAAGCCATGTGGAAGAATAATGAATGGTCCCACTTATGTCCCTGCCAGTTCTAACTTTTTACAATTCTATGGTAAATGCCAAATCACTGATTTCAGAGAGAAAGGGAACTAGGATGATCAAAACAATTTCAAAGAAGATGTACGGAGTATGCAGAAGGGGTTTGGGAAAGAAGGGCAGAGACATTCAAGACTGATGGAATGACAGAGGGGGAAGAAAGTGTAGTGGATGGAAGGTGCAGCATCCTGAGGTTATCCTACAGGCAGCCACAGAAGGTCTGCATGAAGAAGAAATGGCAAATACATACTGAATTGTAGACCATGCTCAGATGGCAGAGGCCTTGAATGGCAGCTCAAGAGTTTATTGGGAAGAAAGGGAAGAAGCACTGAAAGTTTGGAGTAGGAGAACAATGTCATAAAGATGACTTTTTATGAGGTTTAATCTAGTGGTGTGCAAGAAAAAGTAGCTATTGTTGTCAAAGAGTTGGGAGACCACAGCAATTGCCCAAGCATGAGGAAGAAACTAATACTGCTGAAGAGAGTAGTAAACAACCACAAGGATTTAATAATTCTCTGGTGAATTAGAAAAACCATTTTCAGATGTTCTAAAGTATTTAAATAAATCAGTCACAGCTGCTTACCCTTCCTGAGAAATAACTCCAAATTAAACTTGGCTTTCAGCAAACTTGAAAAGCAAAATTAAGCAATCATCTAAAATCTAGAACAATGCCCTGTACTTAATAGGTGCTCAATAAATTGTTCTTATAATTGTGATGAAAGTATTATCCAATTTAATAAAAAAAATCAAATTTCTCTAGATATCCAGATTTTTAGGAATCAATATTTTTGTTGACATATGATTTATAAGGCTGCATTATTTCTTCTATGCATTTTAAATGTATAGATCTAGAATAAATGAATGCTAAAATTAGAGGCCAGTAGAGGGTTGTTTTCCTTTATGAACTGAGTGACACTGAATAGGGTAGTAGCAGGAATAAAGGAATAAATGCAGTGATTTGAATTAAGTCTAGAAACTTTATCATAGAGAATTCCATAAAACTTTAGTATTTGCTAAGGGTCACAATTTCAATTAATTGAACCACATGGCCTTAATATAAGTACAATCTATTATTCTTAGAGAGTCTTGGGTTTAAATGATGAACTAAGATAAATGAGCTTTTAGAGATGCCTAATTCTTTACTTTAGATTGTCACTCTGGCTAGGTAAACTTGGTAAACAGGTTCTTCAACATCTCTGGGGCTCAGTTTTCTCACCTGGGAAATGGGGATAATAACAGCAGTGCTTGCCCTCACTGGTAAACTATACTAATGTTAGTCACTCTTGTGATTCATTCCTAATCCCCTCTGTGCCCCTGCCTGTCTGCTGCCCTCACAATGTCTCCTGGGCAGCGCTTCATTCGCCCCTCCCCCATGTCAAAGGTTACCTCTCCTGAATTCCAACTCATCCCACTTAATGCTCTAATTTTGGCCATAACCTGCTGCCTTCTGAGATATTAATGAATGTCAATATACCTATTTACCAGCCTTTCCAGACACCTTGTTCACATTTTAACAGGACTTAAAAGCCTTAAGCCAAACAATGAAAATGATATTAATTTTAGGTTCTTTGGTTGGCTAGTGAGAAAATTTCTAGAAGGGAGAGATGGGAGGAGGACCTAAAACATGCGTACACACATAAGGCAGACTGCAGAGAGCTTCACTTCCTGGCGGTCTCTTAATGACTTCTTAATCAAAACTGGATGTTGTGGCTGCTCCGGCCATAAGCCAACATCCCTGCCAAAAGTCGGTCCTATGTATCAGGAGCTCTTTTAGGGTTAATAAGATATTCTGCCATACTTTTCACATTCAGCAAACGTGAAGGATGCCTTCAGTGGGTTCAGCATCTATGCCTTTTCTAGGCTTTCTAGCAAAGGGCTGTGCCCTGGCATCTCAAGTTCCTGCTACAATAAAGGCCCATGGGGTCCCCCTTCCTGCATTTACAAACATGGCCATTTAATCCATAGCAGGGCTTCCAGCTGCTGGAGAAGAGAGCTGCCCACATCCCTGCATGAAGGGATCTTTCCACTCTTTCCACCAATTGTGGCACTTGTTTCCCTCAGCTCTGGCGCCTACCTACAGCTGTGCTTACTGAAGTGAGACTGTAATTTGCTACAGCATGCCCAAGTATTAATAGACAATTATTTATTGCAAATCTGAACCATTTATACTGCTTACTGGCTGACACAATGTAAAATTTTGATCCAAATGTTAATGTGTCCATGACATTGCATAATTCTGTTCCCTGCCATGGTTTTTCTCTTCTAAATGAATCAAATTTGCAGAACAAGGAAATGGCATTTTTAATGGATGAATGATTTACAGCCTCAAACTTATAAGGCTATTATTTGTGTAACTAAGGGAGAACTGACTAATTGCAATAATACAGCAAATTAGACAAATTTAGGATTGTACTGGAAATGAATTTATAGGGAGAAAATGAAAATAACTTCACAAAGTTCTTAAAGGGTAACTGAATAAATCTCACTTTAGCTTTACAGGGCAATTGTGTTGGGGGGGGGCAGGGGAAGAGATCACATATCTTTGAGTCCAAACAGACTTATAAATATTCAATTGAGTAGAACATAGATAAAAATTACCTCTTCATAAAGAACCATATGTGTTGGAGAGAGCGCTTCCAATTCTCCAAATGTGTACTGAAATTGCCTACACAAATGTTTTCAGCAGTTGGGCGAAAACAAAGAGCTTTATAGTTATGTGACTTAATGGAAAAGACACCAACTCCAGCATATTTACCTTCTTTTGTTGAGTGTACAACATAATGCCAGGAAGAATGATTTCCCATTGGAGATCTTCCATGATTCTTCAAAATAATGTACATCAGCAAAAAAATATTTATTTCTTTTGAGGTATTCCTCATAGCCTGTTTATATCGATTCCTGTTATTCTGTTACCTTTGCCCACAGAGAGATTGTTAAGATAAAAAGCACCTCAACACACAGCTCTAATTAAATCTCTAAGAACTACTCAGGGATGTCTAAACACAAGGACATTCAAAGAAAAGATTTCTTCAGTATTTTAGTCCAAGTGGCTCCCATAAATTAACAATGAGATAAAGTGGATTTTGAGATATTCTAAAAATAATAGCAAAATATTTGTGTCCTTTCGAGTTATTTACAAAATGGCCTTCTCAGCTCTAGAAGGCAGGGCCCACACCCTGCTGGCTAGAGCAAGCACTTGGTTTGCTTTCCTGCCCCCTGCCATCAGCATTCCTTCCTTACAGTCTAACCTACACAATCTAGCTGGTCATCTTTCTAAACTGACTCTTGTCTTGCTTCTCCCCTGCTGAAAACCATCCCAGAATGGTCAGGATAAAGCACAGACACTGTGTCACGGTGCACTCGGTCTTTCTGAACCTCCCATCCAACCCTTTCCTGCTGGTCCCCTCTGCCCTGCCCTCTCCCACAGAGGCTGCTCCCTCCACACGTGAACCACAAGCTTCTAACTCGTGATCCTTGAACAGGCCTTGTGCTCATCTCCAATTAGGAGTCCTTTGCACATCTCCGTTCCCTTTGCTTGTGATGTCCTCCCAACTCTCCTTTCTCGGTTGTCACTGATGCTTGGCGGTGGGGGGGGGCATTTGGATGACGTCTCTGGGGAGCCTTGGCTGAGTCTCTGAGCCCTCAGCTGCCCTGTGACCGCCATCATAGCATTTTCACAGCCAGTGAGAGTCTTGGTTCTTGGACTACATGCATTAGCTAGAAGTTCTGGAGGGCATAACTTGTCTTCTTTACTGGACTTGGTCACAGAGTAAACAGTATATATATGAGGAATAAATGAAGTATTTATTGAATAGCTACTTTGTGCCAGGGACTGAACAAGGCCCTGTAAACAATACAAATTTGGTTTGCACATGCTCCCTTCTCTCAAAGAGAGTCACTTACAATAAATTATCATAGCTTATAATTAAGTACATTAATTAAATAAGAAACCAAGAAATAACAAAGCAGAACACAATTAAGTGTCATAAGAAAGGCAAGACTTGCTATAGAGGTTCAGAAAACTGAGATTTATTCTTTAAAAATCAGTATCTTCTCTTTGTTTCTCTCCTACTCACTCTGAAATCAAGCACACCTGAAATTAAATCTTCATTCAACGGCTTATGAATAATGTGACCTTGGAAAATTTAGTTTACCTAAGCCTCAATTTCCTTATCCATAAAATGAAGGTAATATTTACCTTACTGAGTGCTATAAAGGTTAAGTAACATCATACAAATTGGCTCAGCACTAACTTGAAACAGAAAAGGCTCAGCAAATGGTGCCAGGAATATTCTTTCCAGAGGATATGCTACCAGTTCTCTGAGGCCTTCTCCACTGAACTTCGGCTTTTACTGTTCAGCATGTCATATTTCACCTACTGGAAAGGTATCTTACAGTAGGAGCCTTATCTACATATGGCCAATAGCTTGTTTTCAAATTACAACACAATACATCCAGCTCCTTTCAAAACTGATTGTAAATTAATACTTGGGTCTTTTTGAAATTTTAAGGATTTAAGGATAGAAACCGTAACTTCCTTATACTCTGTAAGAGGTCAATAGCTTTTTTATTCATAATGGTGAAGATGTGAGAACAACCAAAAAGTGTTTTTGATAGAAGGTTGGATAAAGATGTGGTACATAAATGCAATGGAATACTACTCAGCCATAAGAAATGGTGACATATTGTCATTTATGACAACATGGATGGACCTTGAGAACATTATACAGAGTAAAATAAATAAATCAGAAAAAGCTAAGAACTGTATGATTTCACACATAGGTGAGATATAAAACTGAGACTCATGGACCTAGACAAAAGTGAAGTGGTTACCAGAGGGAGGGAGAAATGGGGGTGTGGGTGAGCGGGGGGGTAAGGGTGTAAAAAGGGACAAATATAAGGTGATGGAAAGTGATTTGACTTTGAGTGATGGGTATACAACATAATCCACAGTTCAAATGCTATAGAAAGGTTCACCTGAAACCTATGTACTCTTATTGATCAATGTCATCTGGTTAAATTTAGTTTTCTAAATAAAATTTTAAAAAACTTTAAAAATATAATTTATTTGTTCAGCATGTATTTATTGAGTTCTTATATAACCTTCATCCCCTCCACAGACCTCTATCTAGAATGGAGAGATGTCAGGGGGGATGGAAAGCAGTAACCAACTGCATTGCAGCAAGTTAGACAACAGTGATATAATGACTGGTTAAAATGGAATCAGACATTAGTATTAATTGTACTGCCTGTGTCAGATTGAAGGACCAAACACCATTGCTATACTTACATGATAAATGAAGCCAAGATTACTGACTACCTTATCAATAGTGGACCTAGAGGTATATGGTGGTCAAGAATTTGGGTTGCAAATTTAGACAGACCTCTACAGCTTTGTGATTTTGTATAACTTAATATTTTTAAACACCAGATTCCTCAACTGTAGCAGGAAATGGCCTGCAGATGGAGGATAATAGGTGCCCAGACAACTCAATGAAGGCAGAAGAATTTATTAGTAGCCAGTGGAGCACCAAAGCACAAGCTCTCTGAAGTTAGATTTCTTACATCTTATAATACCTTTTACAATGTCTATACAAGGGGTGCGTGATTCCTTTGTCCGAAGTCCTCCTCATGGCTCAAGGTGGGGCAGGGTAGTTTTGGCTGAGCAGCAAGGAGGAAGAGGTTTCCAGACCCCTGGCCCTATCTATTTACAGATCTTGTTTCTCTTGTAAGTACTGTAAGAGTCTCCAGGAGATCAGTTAGAGGTCTATAGAATGTGGATAAGCTTTAAATGGCTGAGCCAGTCATTCCTGCAGGCCCCTTCTCCTGCATCCTTCTGGTTTCTCCCCTCTCACAACAATTTCACAGGCATTATAAAAGCGATTTTGGGAGATTACATTTGAGGTCAATTGAGATGATGCCTACAAAATACTTAATACAGTAAGAACTCAATACATGGCTATTTTTTGTTATCATTTTAAAGAGAGATTATGGAATCTGTTAAATATGTTAAGGATGCCTATTTAAGAGAAGAAATTTTTACATTATTCTGACTCAACTGGATACCCAACCCATAATCATTAAACAGTGCAATCCTGCATTCCAACCAACTGACAAAGAATAGAGCATGTGTTAAGTACACATGCAAAGAACAAGATCAATAAACCCAAAGTCCTAACTAAATCAATGCAAACAGAAATCTCTCATTACTTATACAAATCAACTACGACCTACAGTTCATGTGCTATTGTTTAGTCTTACTTTTTTTGCTATAAAGCAAAATCGGAATGTGGAAATGTTTTAAAAATTAAAGAAGAAAGAAACACCTTTTCAACTCTAGCTCAGAGAAACCTAGAGAGCAGTTTAGCTTAGGCATCCGTATTTAGGATAAACATCAAAATAGTTTTTTCTGCACTTTTTCTAATCTATACCCATAAAGACACACTGACAGGTTAAGAGAAAATACATCAGAGTTCAACCTGGGTCTCCATATGTGTCAGAAAGCCTGCAGCACAATGATAAATATTATTTACATATCATTTAAATACCTTTGGAACAACACAGTTATTTTGCCCAACATATTTTGTGTTAAAGCTTTGAAATTTGTTCATTTTATCAGCTGCAAATATGACACAATTTTCTGATCCTGTTTAGATATTTCTTTACTTTTTAATACACAGAGCATCTAAAAATAGAAGTAGCCTAGACTTGACATAATACGGGTTATGCCCCTTTTAACCCACTCTAGTTAGTTACTGATTTGATCAATAGGGGGGAAACTATTCATATTTAATATATTTGCTTTACTTTCACTTCCCATTCCAGAAGAAAAGCCATAAGCAGGAATATATTGGTTAAGAGACAGTTTTTAATTGTGTCCAATGAAAAAAGTCTTTAGGAGTTGCATAGGGCTATATCACTGATGTACATCAAGAGGAATTCAGATTTTATATTATTTGTTCTAAACCAGAACATTTTACTTATTATTCATAATACATGTTTAAAGCAGACACCAAAATGGCTCATTTGGAGCCTTTTTGTGCTCTCCTGCTAATGCACATTAACGCCAGTACACATTCTGTATTACAGATCCATAAAATACATTTGCATAATATTGAAATTATAATCCCAAATGTGTAGTAAAAACCTTTATGAAAAATTGTTACTGCTCAGCTACTATACAGTGGCTAATTTTTAATCTTCAGCCTCTCAGCTGCGAGTAAAGATGGGGTATTCTTTAAATAAAAATCTCAGGAGTAGAAGCCTGGAATTTAACTCTCCCTCTTTTAAGTAGGGTATTTTTAAATGAAGGATTATAACATCTAACATACTAAACAATTGCCTTCACCGTGACTCTGGCCTTTTGAGGACTGATGTCTTGACATTTTGAATTCGGTTGAGAAGTATCTTTAATTTACTTTTCTTATGTCAGTAATGGGATGAGAATCTCTCTTATGACCTCACCAGAGGGTCTCCTCCTAGTTAGTGAAAAAGATGTCTGGAAAAGAATCACTGAGGCTAAAGTGGCAAATACTTGAGCATATAACACCAATGGCTACTGTCTCCTGAGTGCCACCACTGTGCTTAGTGCTGAAGTGAAACACAGAGGTTACACACTCGCCAGGGTCTCTCATCTCTTAGAGGCAGATGCATGTCTGTTAACTCCCATATTCCAACTGCTGCTTCCAACGATAGTGTCAAAGACAAATACTGATTCTTTAAATGATTCCACAACTGTGTTTTCAAACAATTTCCAGAGAGTTCTAGCTGATAATTTCCAGAACTAATGTCACTGAGGTACATTTCTATTAGGCTGGATCAACATAGACAAATAAAAGAAACCCCAAAGATTGAGCTGAACACTCACCTTGTGCCTGGTTTGACCCAGTCATAGAGTGGCCCTGCATTTCACTATCTATGGAGCTGGCCATCTCTTAGCCACTGTCCCCTCTTGCCTTTTCCCACGGTCCTAAGCAGAAGATTGCCCTTTGTGCAACCTCGGGGAGAGCCACTCAATTCACACTTATACTGTGAACAAACTGTGAAGCAAGAGCATGTTCTCTGGTGCCCTCTCACCAGGCTCTACCTCCTTCTTTCTTTTCTGTCTCTTCTGAAATTTATAGCTGCAGGAAGGAAAAGAGAAAGCCAGAGTCAAACAGGCCTGTCCCCACTGGACGGCTGCCTTATAACTGGGGCTTCCTGACAAGCACTGAGAAAAAAACTAGAAATAAGACAGAATTTACCTCTAGTTTATTTGGGGAATTTTTGGCCTGGAAAAATACTTTTCTAATTTCTCTAGTCATTTGTTTTGTTGTCATTTATTTAATTTTATTAAGCATTATATGCAAATTTAAAAGGTATAACAGCTCAGCCTAACCAGGTGTTTACGCAGTGGATAGAGCGTCAGACTGGGATGTGGAGGACCCAGATTTGAAACCCCGAGGTCTCTGGCTTGAGCGTGAGCTCACTACCTTGAGCACAGGGTTGCTGACTTGAGTCTGGGATCATAGACATGACTCCATGTTCACTGGCTTAGGCCCAAAGGTCGCTGACTTTAAGCTCAAGGTCACTGGCTTGAGCAAGGGGTCACTCACTTTGCTGTAGCTCCTTGGTCAAGGCATGTATAAGAAAACAATCAATGAACAACTAAGGTGCCACAACGAAGAATTAATGCTTCTTATCTCTCTCCCTTCCTGTCTGTCTGTCCCTATCTTTCCCTCTCTCTGACTCTTTCCTGTCTCTGTCAAAACAAACAAACAAACAAACATTGTTGCAATAAGTCACTAATTCACAGGTCATTTTGAAACTTGTAAATTCTAGAATCCGATGTTTTAATTTTGGTAGATTTTGAAAACTTGCTCACAATAGCCATTTCACCCATTTATACTCTTCGCTCCCCTAGCCGTGCACTGGCGTTCCTTAGTTTAACCTTTAGATCAGGAGGTTCTGGGAAGCAATGACTAGGATGTGACAGAAGATGGATTCAGAGAGCTGGGCAGAGGCCTGGTTCAGTGGATGGCTGCTGGGCTGATAGCCTTTTCCCAGATATATGGCAGAATGAGAAAGACTAGGAAACTCTTGACGAGTCCCTTCTATTCATCTCAAACTACTTACTCTGAAATAAACCCAAACACATGGGTTTATTTCATAGGAGTCTCCTGTCTATGGCTAAAAATCTCCAGGAGGTAAATTCCACAATCTCTTTGGTAAACTATTTGGACTTGTCACAGCTCTTCTGAAGGTAAGGACATTTTTTCTTACATACAATATAAATCTTTTCTGCATACATCCACTTGTGAAAAACATGTGTTAACATTTCCCCAAAGCAATGGAAGTTCAACTAGCTAGACCACATGATGCTATAATTTGGGGGTTAAAGTATGTATCCTCCTTTTTTTAATAGCATACATCTTTTAAATCACTTTAGAAACCTTTAGTGCATACATGAGGAATGGCACGAGTGTTTTTATTTTATCTAGCATTTAACTTAGCCATGGATTTTGTAGAGACTGTGTGCATGTGTGTGTGTGTGTGTGTGTGTGTACTTAAAATTTTGGTGTGTTCTCTTGCTTTTTTTCTTCTCTTATAATCACAAAAGTATGATACTTTCTCATTAGATGCTGATTAACATATAGCTTTCTTAACACTTCCAATATCACTTCTGCTGAAGGAGACTGTATCTCTGAAGTTGAGAGGCTCATAGGTGATTTCTGAGTGTTTCTTTTCTTTTCTGTTTTTTTAATTCAGTAAGAGAAAGGAAAGCAGAGACAGATTCTTGCATGTACCCCAACTGGGATCTACCTGGCAAGCCCTCTAGGGAGGGATGGTCTGCCCATCTGTAGCATTGCTCCATTGCTCGGCAACTGAGCTCTTCCTAGCACTTGAGGCAGAGGCCATGGAGCCACCCTCAGTGCCCGGGGCCAACTTGTTCCAATCAAGCCATGGCTGCAGGAAGGGGAGGAGAGAGAGAGAGAGAGAGAGAGAGAGAGAGAAGTGAGATAGGAGGTAGAAAAGCAGATGGGAGCTACTCTTGTGTGCCCTGACTGGGAATTGAACCTGGGACATCAACACACCAGGCCGACGCTCTACCACTAGCAAACCAGCCAGGGCAGGGCATGAGCATTTCTTTCTTTTTCTGTCTAGATACAATAATTGTTTTAGGAACATTTGGTATCAAAAAAAATCCCAGCATTGTGCAAATTAAAACATCTGCTTGTACTTTGACACCCTCATTCTTCAAAGGTTAGTTGGATTTGTGGTTGCTTTGTTCAACAAGAATGCTCTTAGAGCCCAAGGATGCACATTTAATTATTGGGAAGATATGTTTGACAGAGCTGTGGGGGAAAAAAATTACCCTTCATATTCAGACCAGCATTAACATTTTTATAGAACAAGATTGCCTGAGAGTCAAAGAAGGGAAAAACTCCAGGAAAATAAATATAAATCTATTTGCTCACTGGTCTCCTTTTACTGATTTACAAGATGCCAACCAACGACTCTTTGCTCTGTTACCTAGAACTCATCAGTTTGGTCTCAATCTGGCATTTCTGATTTTTGCTGAGGTTAAAGACAGCAAAGTAAACTCTGCTTCCAGCAATAAATAACAGAAAGTGTTATTCTTTTCATTCAAGCAGGCTTTAGATCACGGCAGACAGCAACAACCAGGTGCATTTAGCTACATTTGTCATTGCCACAAAATGCAAAACATGTAAAGGATCTGCAGCACAGGGGTCTCTGTGCAGCCTTTTCCCACCTCAAATCTCCTTCTATCCCTGGTTGTGGTTGAGCCTTTGTCACTAGGCACCACAGGGAAAGACTGAGGTGCCTGCAGCGATGGCAGCATTCCCTGATTGGTTTGTTTATTTGCACAGGTCATTGATGCCAGGTAGCAGATTGTACACTTGAAGTCTTTCTGTATCTCCAGCCAAAGACTGGTAATCTCCCTGGGCAATGCCAAGATAACACATGTCAAGAGGCAGCCGTGGCTAGTAAGCCAACTCATCATTCACTTTGTCCCACCGCTCCTCCTGGCCCAACACGTATTGCAGCCTTTTCATTGCCGTTCCAGAAGCCCACAGACCTTCATGGTTGGGCTGGGAGGGAAGGGAGAGGAGAAGGGGGAATGCATGCGGCAAGAGGGATTTGGCAAGGCAGGAACCAGCAGGTGAACAATGACTCATTTGGAAGCGTGCAGCTGGGTGTGTGTTATTTGCATATCAGAGACCCTTTGTTAAAGTGGCTCGCCCAGCTGTGTGGGCGCATCAGTGCGGGGGCTGGTGTGAGACAGGAGATGAATTCTCACAGAGAGCAGAGCTACTTCCTATCTAATTTGTGCACAAGTTGAGTGAAGGCGCTCTCATTGGGGACCCACTGCAGAAAAGCTGCGTGCTTCGGAGATTTATTTTCCTTCTGCCAAGTATATTATTTTCAAACTTGCCTTCTCAAGATCTTGCAAATTCCTTTGAAAAAATGATTTAACAACTTAATGAAAACAACAGTGAAACAAAAGCTGCGTTGATGAGGGACAGAGGTAAGGTTGGGTTTGAAATGAGGGACGAACCTTGTAACGAGGTGTGCAGCTTTGTATATTAAGCAATTTCTCTGTGGTGCTTTTCCAGATGTGATGGAATACATTTATTTTTGTGCTCATCTGAACTGAAATAATACAAATGAGATACTAAAAAGATACCATTATGTGCAGAAGTAGGCGAAGAATTTAGATCCCAATTCCGTAAGTTAACAGCTGTGCGTGAAGCAATTCGAAACCGCAGGTTGCCTGGGAACCTCTGTCAAGCTCATATGGACCAGGGATGATCTACATGTGAATCCTGCATGTTGATAGTTCAAGTCTACTTTATTTCAGGCAAAAATAAATAGCTGGTAGTAAGAAGTCTGTCTCCACTGAAAGCCTGCAGTACAGCTGAATATGGCCACTGCAGTACTGCAATAAAACGGGATGAGTTTTAAACTACCAGATGGTACCCTGTACAGTGCCTGAAATAAAATGGAGAATTAGAGTGCCCTAAGGTGTGCACAGGAAAGGCAATTACATGAAATAAATGGGCCTCGGGCCTACAGGATGCTCAAGTATGCTACACAGGAGACAAATAGTACATCTGGTGAACAGATTTTATCGCACACTGGAAAGCCATAAAGCATGCCGTTGACTATCAGACCCCGTCTCACAATGACATCTTACCTGTGTTGGTATTCAGTGCTGTTTATTTTAAAAGGTGCCGTAATCTCAATGATGTGTTTTAAAAGCCTCCTTAACATTGTTTTCTACTATGTACCATGTTTGGGGGGACAGATTGACACAAGGCAATGAGATTTTTTTGTGTGTGTGTGTGTGTGTGTGTGTGGACAAATAGCCACTCTGATTCCACAAGTTCTTGTTTTTCTTTCATTCATGTCACTGCTGATGTGATTTTAGTAATAGGATTATACTTGTCAGCACTCGCTGCTTGGGAAAATGCCAACAAATGTTTAATGCTAGTTCCCACATCTCCGTTTCATTGTCTGTACCCTCACTAGTTTCCCTCCCTCCCTGCCCCCCTTGTCTTAATGTTCAAAGAAAAGTGATGTTAGGTGTGTGTGTGTGGGGGGGGTGTGTGTGTCTGTGAGCAGAATCTGTTGGCACAGGGCCCTTTCTTATTTCTTCCTCCACAAATGCAAATCTGCTTTCTGTTTGAAAATTGTGTTGCTTATCTATTGTAAAAAAAATACTGAGGAACACGGGACACTTCCTATTGTTTTAAGAGTTGCTATAATAAAATCTGCTCAGTACTTAAAGATGGTTTTAGCATCCCTCCTAGGATTCATTCTAGCTTTGATAATTGGGTAATTGCATCCCCTCCCCCCAACAATAAATATTTTCAACCAATTAAGTTTAAAACTGTAATAAATTTTAAAGAATTACAGTCTAAAAATTCATACCCTAGATCCAGGATTAAGTATGAATATTTATCTTGAGCCACAGAGCAGTGCAGCCTGTTAATGTGCTTCTCTACCTTCCATGCAGCCGCCCGCTCCTGGCAGGTGCGGCTCCCACACGTGCCAGGCGCGAGCTGCAGGAGCGGAGGAAACCGGTGCCCTCACGGCCCACACGGTTCAGGAGACGCAAGCCTCTGCTTCCCCGTTCCAGTCCTTCTTTGCTTCCAGACAGCATTATTCAACCATCCACTTGTTCATTTACTCATTTATTTGCTTGTTCCTTCATTTGCTCATTTGTTCATTTCAGTAATTTTTTTAAAGATTTTTTATTTATCCATTTTAGAGGGGGGGGGAAGAGAGAGAGAGAGAGAGAGAGAGAGAGAGAGAGAGAGAAGGGTTAGGAACAAGAAGTATCAATTCCCATATGTGCCTTGACCAGGCAACCCTGGGGTTTCAAACTGGTGCCCTCAGCACTCCAGGTTGACACTTTATCCACTGTGCCACCACAGGCCAGGCCTGTTTAGTAACTAGAATGCACAATTAGACCCATGATTTGCATTGAGGCTAGGCGTGGAGGGGCACACGGGATCAACAAGGTGGCTGTTCACACAGAGCTCACCTTCCATTCCCTCTCATTGGGTCCACAAACCAGTGTCTCCAGGTCAGTCTCCCAGGGCTCTATTGCAGGCCAGGTCCCCTGATGTGCAAAAGTATATACTCTTAGTGCTAATGGGCAACGAACTGCACTGGGAGCCAGGGCACTGACCACATTGTTCAGAGGTGTATTAAATGAGCAGGAGTTCACATTTCAAGCTCCAGCTCACGGCAGACACAAACGTCCCGTTCCCTCCTTCACAACATAGGAATTCAATCAGAGCCCCCAAAGCCAGTACTTGGGCAACAGTAATGCCTGGAGCCAACATCAAGGACAAAGGGACACCCTGGCACGGCTGAGGCTGAGTCTGGGAGAAGGGAAAGGAGCAGAAGGAACAGTGTAGCCTTAGCAGGACTGAAGGGCAGGGGAGTGAGTACTAGGGGGAGAAAGAGGACCAAAAGGAGAGCTGTGGTGGGCACTGCTGGAGGCAAGGAGAGGGTGGACCCTGGGCTCTGGGGGAGGTGCATCCCAAGGACATCCACCTTGTCTTTGCACCACCATTGTTCTCCTCACCTGCTGCAACCTTTCACCCACATGGTCCCCTTCTGCTGAGCCAGCTGTTCTATCATGCTGCTCCCCAACCCCCAGGCCTGTTCTTTCCTGCTCACCCCCTCTGCCTGCACCTCACAGTATAGCCATCTCTGTCCCATTCCCACCCAAGCACATGGTGGCTCTGGATGCCCAGGTACCTGTACGTCAGACGAAAGGTGACGAGAGAAGAATGACTTGAAACACAAAAGCAGTGCTGTTAAATCTTCAGGAAGCACAGGCTGAGGTGTTGAATTCTATTAAGAACTCTACATTTAATGAGAATGTTATCTTGGTAGATAGAAAAGTTAGAAAAACTTTAGCTTCTCTAAAGCTCTATTTAAATTTCAAGATTTTCTGAGGACATCAACAGGAAAGTCATTTTGAAAATTGGGGATTATGATACTGAAAGAAAATCAGAATTTAGTAACCTTTGCTCTTCAACAAGCTTTCTCATATGGGGGGGGCAGTTGAGGTTTACAAAGAGTTAACACCCCAAATTTGGAACTGAGCAGGGGTTAATAATATTAAATAATTATGTTATATTCTCTCTCAAATATTTCCAATGATTTTAAAGATTTTATAAAGGGAACTAATGTAATGCATTTAAGAGAATAGTCTATTTAAGCAAAGGACAGAAAAAGATGACTGGAAAGAAATTGCAGAAAATCTCTTTTGGGTCTGGATTCAGTTCTTACTGTATTCAGATTTCCCATCAATTCCTGATAAGTAAAGTTGCAGGAGGATGAAAGAGATGATTACCTGTTTCTAGGAAGCCATGAGCATGTCAAGGCAAGTGTTCTTTCATGAAGTGTGTAAGTTTGTTTCAATGCTGTTTCACCAAGAGCAGGTTGGGACGCAGGTGGCTGACTGTTGCCCAATGCTCACTGCTGTGTCACTTGCCTGGAGGCCAGGTTAGCTAAAGGAGGGACCAGAGGATCCAAGGTTGCAGGGAACCACCCCACCACGGAAGCAACCTAAGCAGGTGTGGACAAAGGTGGTTTCCATGGCAGCTGTCACCAGGTGCTCTGCTAGGGAAGCTGTCTGGGACTTAGCAAACTGGATGCAAGATGTCAGCATCTCCATTCTGCACTCTAGCACCAGCCATCAGGGAGCCACACCAGCTCCACAGAACAAGGCATTCTAGTATGAGGATAAAACAGGAGTATTATAACTCTAATGTTGTTCTCCAGCAGTGGAACCTTGGGCAAGTCATTTCACCTCTCTTTTTTTTATTATTGATTTTAATTTGTTGTGTTTACGTAGATACAAGTGTTCCACCAAATATATCTTCCTCCCTCCCCCCCATCCCTGTGTTCTCCTTGAAACCCCCTTTGCCCCCTCCTCCCATCACCTTCTCCTCTTCCCTCCATGATTTACTATCCTGCCCTCTATCTCTCTGTGTTATGTTTATATACTTTCACTGATGTCTTTCCTTTCTTTGATCCCTTCCTCTCATCCCCTTTCCCTCTGACCGCTTTCCCTCTGGATTCTTCGTCAAATATCAATTGGTCTCTCCTGTTCCTCAGTTCACATTGTTGATTGGATTCCTCATATGAGCAAAGTCATATGATATTTTTTGTTCTCTGCCTGGCTTATTTCACTTAGCATAATAGGCTCCAGGTCCATTCATGTTGTCGCAAAGGGTAAGATTTCCTTCTTTTTCACGGCTGCGTAGTATTCCATTGTGTATCTGTACCACCACTTTTTAATCCACTCGTCCACTGACAGACACTTGGGCTGTTTCCAGATCTTGGCTATTTTAAACAATGCTGCAATAAATATGGTATGCATTTCTTCTTTTGAATCAGTGATTTGTTATTCTTAGGATATATTCCTAAAAGTGGGATAGCTAGGTCAAAAGGCATTTCCATTTTTAATTTTTTGAGGAAATTCCATACTGTTTTCCACAGTGGCTGCACCAGTCTGCATTTCCACCAGCAGTGCAGGGGGGTTCCCTTTTCTCCACATCCTCGAGAGCACTTATTATGTGTTGTTTTGTTAATGAGCACCATTCTGACTGGTGTGAGGTGGTATCTCATTGTGGTTTTAATTTGCATTTCTCTAATGACTAGTGACATTGAACATTTTTCATATGTCTATTGGTCATCTGTATGTCCTTTCATTTCTTTTGCCCATTTTTGATTGGATTATTTATCTTCGTGGTGTTGAGTTTTACAAGTTCTTTATAGATTTTGATTATTAACCCTTTATCAGACATATTGTCAAATATGTTCTCCCATTGTGTGGGTTGTCTTTTTATTTTGTTCATGGTGTCTTTTGCTGTGCAAAAGCTTTTTAGTTTGATATAGTCCCATTTGTTCATCCTGTCTTTTATTTCACTTGCCATGGAGGTAAATCAGCAGATATATTGCTGCGAGAGATGTTAAAGAGCTTACTGCCTGTTTTCTTCCAAGATGATCATGGTTTCATGACTTACATTCAAATCTTCTATTCATTTTGAGTTGATTTTTGTGAATGGTGTAAGTTGGTGGTCTAGTTTCATTATTTTGCATGTATGTGTCCAATTTTCCCAGCACCATTTATTAAAGAGACTGTCTTTACTTCATTTTATGCTCTTGCCTCCTCTGTCAAATATCAATTGGTCATAAAAGTGTGGGTTTATTTCTGGGTTTTCTGTTCTGTTCCATTGATCTACATGCCTGTTCTTATGCCAGTACCAAGCTGTTTTGAGTTCAATGGCCTTGTAGTATAGCTTGATATCAGGAAGTGTGATGTGATACCCTTTGCTTTATTTTTCTTTTTCAAGATTGCTGAGGATATTTGTGGTTACATATAAATTTTTGTAATATTTGTTCTATATCTTTGAAGTATGACATTGGTATTTTAATAGGAATTGCATTGAATTTATAGATTGCTTTGGGTAGTATAGATATTTTAATGATGTTTATTCTTCCTATCCATGAACACGGTATTTGCTTCCACTTGTTTGTGTCTTCCTTGATGTTTTTTTTATCAATGTTTTATAATTTTCTGAGTACAGGTATTTAACCTCCTTGGTTAAATTTAAACGTAGGTACTTTATTTTTTTTGTTACAATACTAAAGGGTATTGTTTTCTTAATTTCTCTTTCAGACAGTTCATTGTTGGTAAACAGTATATAAATGCCACTGATTTCTGAATATTGATTTTATATCTTGCCACCTTGCTGAATTCATTTATCACTTCCAGTAGTTTTTTGACTGAGACTTTAGGGTTTTCTATGTACAGTATCAAGTCATCAGCAAATAATGATAGTTTTACTTTTTCTTTTCCAGTTTGGACACTTTTTATTTCTTCTTCTTGTCTGAGTGCTGTGGCTAGGACTTGCAGGACCATGTTAAATAAGAGTGGTGAAAGAGGGCACCCCTGCCTTGTTTCTGTTCTTAAGGGGATTGCTTTTAATTTTTGCCCATTGTGTATGATGTTGGCTGTGGGTTTGTCATAGATGGCTTTTATCATGTTGAGGTATGTTCCCTGTATTCCCACTTTGCTGAGAGTTTTTATCATAAATGGGTGCTGGATTTTATCAAATGTTTTTTCTGCATCTATTGATATTATCATGTGGTTTTTCTCCTTTCTTTTGTTTATATGATAAATCACATTAATTAATTTGCATATATTGTACCAGCCTTGCCTCCCCAGAATAAATTCCACTTGATTACAATGTATGATTTTTTTCATGTATTGATGGATCCAACTTGCTAATATTTTGTTTGAGAATTTTAGCATCTAAGTTCATCAAGGATATTATAGTTTTCTTTCTTTGTAGTGTCTTTGCTTGGTTTTAGAATGAGAATTATGTTCGTCTCATAAAAGGAGTTTGGTAGTTTTCCCTCCTCTTGAATTTTTTGAAATAGCTTGAGAAGGATAGGAGTTAGTTTTTCTTTGAGTATTTGGTAAAATTCGCCTGTGAGGCATGAGGCCCAGGACTTTTCTTTGTTGAAAGTTTTTTGATAACTGTTTTGATTTCATTGGTTGTAATCAGTCTGTTTAGGTTTTCTGATTCTTCCAGAATCATTTTTGGAAGATTATATATTTTAAGAAATTTATCCATTTCATCAAGGTTGTCCCATATTGGGGCATATAGTTCTTCATAGTATATATTTTCTTACAGTCCTTTGAATTTCTGCTGTGTCAGTTGTTACTTCTCCACTCTCATTTCTAACTTTATTTATTTGAGCCCTCTATTTTTCTTGGTCAGTCTGGTGAAAAAGTTCATCAATTTTGTTTACCTTTTCAAAGAACCAGCTCTTAGTTTCATTGATCTTCTGTAGTTTTGTTTTGTTTTGTTTTTTTGTTTTTGTTTTTATGGGGTTTTTTTGCCTCTATGTCATTTATTTCTGCTCTGATTTTTATTATTTCCTTCCTTCTACTTCCTCTGGGCTTTACTTGCTGTTCTTTTTCTAGTTCTTTTAGGTGCAGGGTTAAGTTGTTTATTTGAGCTTTTTCTTGCTTCTTAAGGTATGCCTGCAATGCTATGAACTTCCCTCTCAGGACTGCTTTTGCTGTGTCTCATAATTTTGGAGTTGTTGTATATTCATTTTCATTTGTTTCAAGGAAGATTTTTATTTCTTCCTTGATCTTATTGTTAACCCATTCAGTATTTAATAGCATGCTGTTTAGTCTCTAAGTGTTTGAATGCTTTTTAGTTTTTCTATTGTAGTTGATTTCTAGTTTTATGCTGTTGTGATCAGAGAAGATGTTTGATATGATTTCAATCTTCTTAAATTTATTGAGACACGTTTTGTGTCCTAACATGTGGTCTATCCTAGAGAATATACTGTGAGCACTTGAAAAGAATGTATATTCTGCTGCTTTGGGGTGAAAGGTTCTGAAGAAATCTATTAAATCCAGTTGATGTAGTGTGTCATTTAAGGCTACTGTTTCTTTGTTAATTTTCTGTCAGAGGTTCTATCCATTGATGTTAGTGGGGTATTAACATCCCTTACTATTATAGTATTGCTGTTAATCTTGCCCTTTTTGTCCATCAAAATCTGTTTTATATATTTAGGTGCTCCCATATTAGGTGCATATATGTTTATAATAGTTATATCTTCTTGTTGTAATTTTATCATTATGTAGTGATCTTCTTTATCCTTTACTATATAGCCTTTGTTTTAAAGTTTATTTTGTCAGATATTAGTATTGCTACTCCAGCTTTTTTTCCTTTCCATTTGCGTGAAATATTTTTTCCATCCTTTTACTCTCAATCTATGAGTATCTTTCGTTCTGAGGTGGGTCTCTTGTAGACAGCATATGCACGGGTCCTATTTTCTTATCCATGCAGCTACCCTATGTCTTTTGATTGGAGCATTAAATCCATTTACATTTAAAGTTATTATTGATATGTAGTTGTTTATTGCCATTTTATTCTTTAAATCTATAATCCTTTTTTTCTTGATTTCTTTTTTCCTTTGTTCTTTTTACAGCAGGCCCCTTAACATATCTTGCAGTACTGGTTTGGTTGTAATGAATTCCTTGAGGGTTTTTTTTTTGTGTGTGTGTGTGTGTCTGGGAAGTTTTTTATTTCTCCTTCAATTTTAAACAATAATCTTGCTGGGTAAAGAAGTCTTGGCTGTAGGCTCTCGTTTTGCATTACTTTGAATATTTCTTGCCATTCTCTTCTGGCCTCAAGTCTTTCTGTTGAAAAATCGGATGTCATTCTTATGGGGCCTCTGTTATAAGTAATTAACAAATTAACATCCTTTCTCTTGCAGCTTTTAGTATTTTTTTTTTATTTCTTAATTTTGGTATTTTAATTATGATGTGTCTTGATGTAGGCCTCATTGGGTTCCTCTTTACCGGGACTCTGTGCTTCTTGAACTTGTCTGACTTTTTCCTTCATCAATTTAGGAAAGTTTTCAGCTATGATTTCTTCAAACAAGTTCTTTTTTTTTTTTTTTCAGGAACAGAGAGAGAGTTAGAGAGAGGGATAGATAGGGACAGACAGACAGGAACTGAGAGAGATGAAAAGCATCAATCATCAGTTTTTTGTTGCAACACCTTAGTTGTTCATTGATTGCCTTCTCATATGTGCCTTGACTGCAGGCCTTCAGCAGACCGAGTAACCCCTTGCTTGATTGAGCCAGCGATCTTGGGTCCAAGCTGATGAGCTTTTTGCTCAAGCCAGATGAGCCTGCGCTCTAGCTGGCAACCTCGGGGTCTCAAACCTGGGTCCTTCCGCATCCCAGTCTGATCCTCTATCCACTGCACCACCGCCTGGTCAGGCCAAACAAGTTCTTTATCCCTTGTTCTTTCTCTTCTCCTTTAGGAACCCCTATGATGTGGATGTTATTTCTCTTCATATTGTCACAGAGTTCTCTTATAGTTTCCTCAGACTTTTTCAACCTCTCTTCTTTTTGCTGCTCTGTTTCTGTGTTTTCACTTATCTTGTCCTCTAAGTTACTGATTCAATCCTCTGCTTTATCCAGCCTGCTGTTGATTCCTTCTAGCGTAGTCTTCATTTCTGATTTGTAATTGTCCTTTCTGATTGATTCTTTTTTATGACTTCAATGTCTTTTTTGATGCTTGCCATTTCTTTATTTAGGTGGTCATTATGTCCATCCATTGTAGCTCTAAGATCCTTAAGCATCCTAACAATTATTATTTTAAACTCTGTTTCTGGTAATTTGGTTACTTCCATCTCATTCAGTTCTTTTTCTGGGGGTTTCTCTTGTTGATTCATTTGGATTGCATTTCTTTTTCTTCTCATTTTTTCTGTGTGCCAATTGCAAGCTTGTTGGGTCAGGGCAGCCTAGGTTGGTACAGGGAATGCAACCCCTCCTCCAGGGCTTAATCTCTTAGCCTCTGGTGGTTGTTTGGATTTTAATTCTCTCTAACAAGGTGAGCTGCATAAAAGTCTTAATTTCCCTGATGTTTGTTTGCTGAGCCCAGCAAGGAATTTCTGTGATTAGGATGGGGGTAATGGGCATATCTTGCTCTTTGGCCCCAGTTGAAACTCTATCCAGGCCTTTTATTTTTCTGTATGGTAAGTACACAGGAATGTGGTGGGTGTGACCTCTGAGAACCAGAAGGTGTAGTCTGCCCAGTTCCTCTCTGGGTGTGGGGCATGTTCTCTGTATCAGAAGGGGAAGGTGTAGCTCGGTTTTCCCGTAAACCTGAGTTACTGCCCCTCCCCTTTACTTCCTCCTTTCTGAACTGCCTTTTGTGCTGATTAGAACTGGAGAGATTTCTGGAGGTGGGTCAATTGGCCTTAAGCTAGGCTCATGCTGGATGGAGGGAGTGCCCTCCCCCCTGCATATGGCCACCTTAGTTTTGGAGAATGACTCAGCACAGGTATTCTTCTCCCCATCACCATTTGTGTCCCTATGCCTTGATCTCCCCACTCTTCTCATGCAACACCAATCCTCTCAGCTGTCCTCACCCCCAAAGCCCCAGATAAGTGGCTGTGAGTGAGATTTTCTGCACATGCCCTTTAAGGCTGCATCTACTTCTTTGCAAGCTGTTTCCCATAGACAGAAATCCTGCTCTTTTCCCCACTCAGTGCTGTCAGGTTGTCTCTTCTAGTTTCTGGGTCTCTAGGCTGGGGCTCCAGTCCTGGGGCTGAGAACCCTCACCTCTCAGGGTCTCTCTCCCTGCAGTGAGAATCCCTCTGGACCTTCAGCCACCCCTCAGCTCCTGAAAGTGGAGGAGCCCCCACCATGTCCCCACACTTCCTACCAGTTTTGGTGTAGTTTCTTCTGTGCTCCTTGGTTTTCAAGTCCTGTTCTTTTAGTCCAAACTTCGTTTTTCACAATGATTGTTCTTAAATTAATTTGTAATCCAGTTTGGTCCTGGGAGGTGGCAGTTTGTATACCTACTCTGCTGCCATCTTGGAATCTCAGTCATTTCACCTCTTTAAACTTTAGTTCTCCACTCTATAAAGTAGGAAAGGAAATTTAGTACTTTCCTTATAAAACTATAATGAGGAATAAATAAGATAATACAAATAAAATGCTAAGTGTATTTCCTGGCTCATAGTAAGAAGTCAACAATTTTTTGCTATTCTTACAAATGATAACTGTAGACAGGATAAATGAATTAAAGGTGTAGAGAGAAGGAGAGGGAAGTGAGGCTTTGGTGACATTATAGGGAAGAATCAGAAGGCATATAAGAGTAAAAATGTCGCTTGAGCGAGGGCTCATCTGCTTCGAGCAAAAATGTCTTGGAGGGTGGCATAGTGGGGTAGAGGACATGCAGGTGAGTGAAATAGAATGAGATTAAACCCACTCTCCACCTAGTGATACAAGCTTCTCTATCATTAAATGGCGTTATCCAAGGAAGGGGAATCCTTTGGGATAAACATAGGCAAGTGGTGGGTGTGGGTGAGTGTCGGGCAGATAAAATATATTATGCTCACTTTGTTAAAGATGGTGCTGCCCACATGGAAGCCCATCACCCAGGTGATTGCTTGGGATGGGTGTGATTGTATTAATGGGTGATGGGGGCGGGCTGTGGGCAGGCAGGATCCTTGTAGCCTGGGGCTTGGTTTTAGGACTAAGCCTTTCCCACCCTTTTTGATGTGGGGTGGACTTTGTATCAGAGACTTTCCTATTTTGTATATTGGATTAAAGGTTTTGATTTCTGCACTATAAAGTGGGGCAGACTGGGAGCTTGCTTTCTCTGGGTTCCTGAGATTAGCATTAGAGGAGACAGCAGAGAGCAGAGAGCAGAGAAAGGCCACATGGAGGAGGCCAGGAGAAGCAGCCAAGATGGCAGAGTGCTGAAGGAAAAGCCAGTTTGTGCAGGGAGAAGGAAGGAGATGGGGAACAGAGGTGAATAAGGTTCGTGAGCTAGAAACCTTTGATTCTAGGAAAACTTGGATAAGTCAGTAGCTTCGTGAGCACTGAATGAGTGGGTTTTGGAGCCCAGTGTGTGTTTTACTTGCCTGCCAGATGCAAGCTAGGATTAAAGCTAATGGCCCACCAGTTCGTGGCTCCATTGTTTCATTACCGTCTGTCCGAATCCAATGTGAACCTGAATGTGAATGGTCACGAAGGTGGCTACTGGCTTTACAGTGAGTAAATCAGAAACCAAATGGAAGTTGGCTTGGTGACGGTAAGTAGTGAGAATTGCATAGCAACTTAGTAGTTGGATGTGGTAAGAACTGAGTCACAGCTATCATGGTGCATGTGGGTATAAAGTCAGGAGAAATGGGGGAGTTAGGTCTTGAGAGTAAATAGTGGCTATTAGGGAAAAAAACAAAGTGAGAAAAGCTCTAGATTGTCATCACAGAGATGCTTTTAATGCCATTTGAAGGTCCTTAGAGATCAGAGGATCTCCTGAATCTCAATATGTGAATGAAGTTGCAAATAGAAAAGTGTTGTGCTTGTAGGAAATTGGTGACATTAAGAACAGAAGGATTCTATTCAGAAGGGCCTGACTGAATATAAATGGCACCAGAGGCTGGCATTCATTTTTTTAAGGTGACAGAGTAAAATGCATTTTAATTTGCAAGAAAAATAAGTATAGTGAAAATATGAGACTTGAATTGACTCAGATAATTCAAAACATTCTGAAGATAAAAAGTATTGAAAAAAAAAATGTGTCAGAATGCACCAGATGGGTGAAGCAGAAACAAAACCAGACTGTAGAAATATTTTGATACCAATTCTATTAACTAAACAAATCTGAGATTTATAAGGCTTTGAGATTAGCAAAGACCTTGTTATGTATAGCTAACTTTTCAGTGCTGGATAGGAGAATGATATGAAATGGAATTTCTCCAGGTTATAAACGAAAGAGAAACAGGAAGAAAGAAGCTAGCAGTACATGAGAACAAACTCTATAAATGCATATCATATTTTCATAATTTCATTTGCAGAAGACCTGTATATTCTCAACACCCTTTCTCACTTCACCATCTTAAAGTCTGAGTTCTGTTTCTTTGATCTTTTAGCTCTCTTTCAAAGATCAGTCACCAAGTTTACTTATCTGTGTCAATATACTCATTTATCCAATGCATATTACTAAGCATTGGCTACATCTAGGGCCCTGTGCTAGATATTGTGTGACATGATTCCTACCCTCAGAGAGTTTACAATCTGGACAAAAGGCAACTGTACAGATAAGTAATTATGGACTAAGACAAAGATCAATATGATATAAACACGGTGTTTTGAGGATATGGCATTAGCAGCAGTTATGAATTCTCACTGGGTGGGTTGACAGGGCCTAATGTGAGTTTAGGATTTCAGTAATGAAAGCAGGGATATAAGAGGATGTTTTAAGCAGAGGGACAAGAAAGACCCAAGTTGTTTTCAAGAGAGTGGAAGAAACGCCTTCCAATGGTGGAAAGCCTGGTTTGCTACATGATCAGTTCCATGTATCACGTTCTTGGCAACGTGAAGCAAGCAGACAGATAGTCTTGGGGAGAGATGACAATGGCCAGAACTGAGGTTGTAGCAGGAGGAGTGGAAAGGGGAGGCTGGGTGTGGGAGACACTGTGGAGCTAGAATGAACAAGACCAAATGACCTCTTGGTGGGAAGTGAGGAAGAAGTTGGAAGTTGTGAAATAATAAGAAATATATATATTGGTCTCTGCCCCTAGTTCCTGGCATGGAGCTCCTAAAACCCTTATAAATTTCTAAGTGATAAGAACACTAGGAGTACCTCTTTCTCTAATGAGGCCACTCTGACTGAGGGCTAGTCATTAGAAAGATCAAACCATGATTAGAAATTTGGAATTTTCAGTCCTACCCTCATCCTCCAGAGAGGGTGAGGGGACTAAAATGGAGTTAATAATGGATCATAACTATGTGAGGAAGCCTCCATAAAAATCACAAAAGGAGGAGCCACAGAGAGCTTCCAGACTGGTGAGCACATGTACTGGGGAAGCAATGCACTCCAAGTGCACAGGACCGAAGTTCCTGCACTTGGGACCCCTCCAGACCTCGCCCTATGTCTCTCTTCATCTGGCTGGTTGTCTATATATATCCTTTCTCATATTCTTTAATAAACTAGTAAATGTAAGTAGGTGCATCTCTGAGTTCTGTGAGCCACTCTGGTAAATTAGTCCAACCTTAATAAGGGGTCATTGGAACCTCTGACCTATAGGCAGTCAGTCAGAAGCACTGATGATACCCTGGGCTTGTGCCTGGCATTGGGGGGTGGCAAGAGCGGCGTTGTGAAAATGAGCACTATCCATGGGATCTGAACCTATCCCTACATAGATAATGTTGTAATTGAGTTGAATTCTCAAATACCCTTTTAGTGTCCAAGAATTGCTTGCTGTCATGTGGAGACCACCACCATTCACACTGAAACATATTTGAGTACCAGAACTCTTACAGAACCCAAGAGGTTTCATTCTCCTTCATCTTTCTCCCTTGCGTGACATTGCTTACTATACCCAGCTTCTTAAAGTTTTTTTTTTTTCTGTTTCTTTTAATGAGGCAGCACGACCTTACCTTACATCTCCTTTTGGTCATGAGCAAAGCTTAATAAATGATCTTTTCTAAGAAATTCGGTTCTTCATTCTAACATTCATCTCTCTAAAAGGGTAAGTAGTTCAGATGACTCGGGTCAACTTTAAGTTAAGTGGTAGGTTTAAGACCATGAGAAGTCTCTACCAGGCTGAGTTTCTCTCCTGGGAGGAGAAAAGGGAAAGATATTTAGTTGCAGGTATGTACAGATGTGAGCCTAGAAAGTTGAAATATTCTTGGCTGAGAAACTTAATGCTTCATAACCAGCAGGCAAAACAAAACAAAAAACAAACAAACAAACAAAAAAACAGTTAAAAGTTCATTCCCAAAAGAGTGAATTTTAAATAGAGATATGATTTGGAATGGTCGGCATATACATCTTCTTCCCAGGCTTCACCATGAAGCACAGGTTTGATCTTAGATAGCAATGAGTCTTTAAGATCCGTAATGGTCCATCATGTCAGAGGGTATTTATGGACTCACAGAGTCTTCATATATCTGGATCTTGTACAAGCATGATAAAAGCCCTCTAGATTTTTTTTTCACAAATAAATGAGTGCTTAGCTAGCCATGTTCCTCAAATTAAATGACTCAGCCATTGTTCATTTGTAAAATACTCAAGGGTCCTAGTCTATATTTTGGAGTAATGCGCTGCAACATTTCTGTTGGAAGAACAAAGCAGTTTGGGGGCTGTAGGAAATCACTAACTTCTATTTTTGTTTTTCACACAGCTAACTTAAGAAATATGCTGTTCAGTACAGGTTTTTATGACAAGCATTTCTCAGGTCATATCCCTAGTGACAAACAGGGGTGATAGGAGCAAAATAGTCTTGTATTTTAAAAAACTGATTTGGGACATAGGTCAATTTTAAGGACCAAAAATTTTGCTAAATTCTTCTTTGATAAGACTTGCTAAACTCTTCATTGATAACACTTACAAGCTGATGACTGTATAAATGAAAATCTTGCCTGTAGGACCATCTAGTTCCCTCATCCCCAGCAAGTAGCTGAAGAATTTTTGCTATCTAACAAGTCCTCTTCCTTAATAAGGAGAAAGTGTATAGTTACTCCCAGTTGTTGTGTTTTTTTTTTTCATTAAATGTTTATCATGATATGGAATTAAAGTACCTTTCTCATTCAATGTTTGAAACAAAGTGTTTCATAAATAAGTTGTGGTAAATATAGCTTTAGACAAGTAGCTGGTCCTAAAATACTCAGTTCTGCCAAAGACACTCGGGCTCCTGAAGGACTCCCATGTGCCAGAAGCCAAGGTGCCTTGGCTCAACTCAGCACCTAAGACCAAAACTGTTTTGATTTGTGTCAGGCAGGTAAACCTAAGTCCACAGGTATCATATCTTTTTTAAAAAATGCTTTCCCACTCTATACTTTTTGTGAAATACATTTTGAGGAAGGGCTGGACATAATGTTTCCTTATGGGTTTTGATTATTGACATGGGAACATGTCATGTAATGGCCCTGTGTGGAACAAAGTCAGAGGGCCTATGGAGGGCTACTGTAGCCCACCCAATAGTCCTAAATCCCCAGGAGAGAGGCAGCATTCTCTGGCTTGCTGATGTGGGGGCTAGGAGATTGAAAAAAGTCAGGGGAAGAACAGGAGGGATTGTACCTTCTTTTATTTTTATATATATATATATATATATTAATACTTTTATTTTTTTAATGGGGCGACATCAATAAATCAGGATACATATATTCAAAGATAACAAGTCCAGGTTATCTTGTCATTCAATTATGTTGCATAACCATCACCCAAAGTCAGATTGTCCTCTGTCACCTTCTATCTAGTTTTCTTTGTGCCCCTCCCCCTCCCCCTTTCCCTCTCCCTCTCCCCCCTCCCCCCATAACCACCACACTCTTATCAATGTCTCTTAGTTTCACTTTTATGTCCCACCTACGTATGGAATAATGCAGTTCCTGGTTTTTTCTGATTTACTTATTTCACTTCGTATCATGTTATCAAGATCCCACCATTTTGCTGTAAATGATCTGATGTCATCATTTCTTATGGCTGAGTAGTATTCCATAGTGTATATGTGCCACATCTTCTTTATCCAGTCATCTGTTGACGGGCTTTTTGGTTGTTTCCATGTCCTGGCCACTGTGAACAATGCTGCAATGAACATGGGGCTGCATGTGTCTTTACGTATCAATGTTTCTGAGTTTTTGGGGTATATACCCAGTAGAGGGATTGCTGGGTCATAAGGTAGTTCTATTTTCAGTTTTTTGAGGAACCACCATACTTTCTTCCATAATGGTTGTACTACTTTACATTCCCACCAACAGTGTATGAGGGTTCCTTTTTCTCCTCAGCCTCTCCAACATTTGCTATTATCTGTCTTGTTAATAATAGCTAATCTAACAGGTGTGAGGTGGTATCTCATTGCAGTTTTGATTTGCATTTCTCTAATAACTAATGAAGATGAGCATCTTTTCATATATCTGTTGGCCATTTGTATTTCTTCCTGGGAGAAGTGTCTATTCATGTCCTCTTCCCATTTTTTTATTAGATTGTTTGTTTGTTGTTGAGTTTTATGAGTTCTTTGTATATTTTCGATATTAGGCCCTTATCTGAGCTGTTGTTTGGGATTGTACCTTCTACCTCTGCTAAAGTGACCCCTCTTGCCTTCAAGTGAAGCCTCCTGGGCTTGAAGTAGCAGTCATTGTTTCCTTGTCAAGAAAAAACTCCGGATTTTAAAAGAATCTGATGATGAGCAGCCACCTTCTATTTACACAGGATTTAAATAACTATTCAGAGAATACCAAGAAGCCGTATGTCATGGAGGCTCCCCAGAGAATCACAGAATTTTAACCAGATGCTACTAGCATGCATTTAAAGAAAACTAGAAAGACAGTGTGCCAGAGGCACTGGGGAAGCAGAAATGAAGATTTGATTTCAAATGGAAAGAGGGTCAGTTGAAAAAACTGAGTCCCAATTCTTCTATAGTGATTCTTCAGGGAGACTCCAGAACCAACTTTAGGGCTTGAACAGCTTCTCAGGTATTTGAAGCTATAAACAGATCCTTGGTTGTGAAGATATTTCACCTCCAGGCAGGAGAGGAAACCCTTGAGTATCTTTCCCTAAACTTCTCCAATCCAGATCATTGGATGAAGGTTCAGAGTGGGTGATGCAAACTCCTTTGAGTTTTCCAACCTCTTGTTAGCACTATCTTCTGGTGTGCAACTACTAAGTCCACCTGGATTCAAAGCTCAAGGGATTGGCAATGGTGTGCATGGGTCTAAGGCAGGGGTCGGGAACCTTTTTGGCTGAGAGAGTCATGAACGCCACATATTTTAAAATGTAATTCCATGAGAGCCATACAACGACCCGTGTACATTACACATTATCCAATAAAAATTTGGTGTTGTCCCGGAGGACAGCTGTGATTGGCTCCCGCCACCCGCAACCATGAACATGAGCAGTAGGAGATGAATAGATTGTAATACATGAGAATGTTTTATATTTTTAATGTTATTTTTTTCTTAAAGGTTTGTCTGCGAGCCAGATACAGCCATCAAAAGAGCCACATCTGGCTCGCGAGCCATAGGTTCCCAACCCCTGGTCTAAGGGTTATCCTTTCAGTTCTGGCCACTAGACTGACTTGGGTAAGCAATGAGCACCAGAAAAGGCCATTGTGCAGAGAAAGGGCATGACTAGGGCTGTGTTATAAAAATATCATTCTGGCAGCAGTGTGGATAAATGAATTAAAGCAGGAAGAAGATGATGGCAGGGAACATAGCCCTAGCTTTTCATATGTGTCAAGTGAGAGATGATAAGAATTTGAAAGACAGTGACCATTACATTGGCCCATCCATGACTACAGTTATTGCTATTAAGAGCAACCATGGGCCTAACAAATCCCCATATGACCCCAGACTATGTCATACCCACCTTAGTAGCCTCAGTATCTATGCCTACTTTCTCCCACAGGATCCTCCACACCTTCCTGAGACATGAGTCTTCATATCATAACCATGTCTGCCTTTAATAGTTTTTCTAATGGTCATTCCTTTCCATAAGAGACTTGTGGCAAATTTATAGTTTTGGCATAGGGCCATTTCCTCATCCTGCTCATAACTAAACTCAGTAAGATTTATCACAATCACATTTAACTTTTGATCACAAGGACAGGTAGCGCAGGGATAAGCACATGGCAACAGCAGAGCAAACAGCTTCTCTCTTTCAGGACAAGAAAGGTCAGAAGAAGACTCTACAACTGAGACCAGCATAAACTCACAGAATAATAAAAAACAAATAATTATTACAGCTATGTACTTTGTACTGAACATTGCATTGTACTAAAGTCGAGACTGTGTTTCATATATTTTGTCATTTAATTCTCCCAACAATCCTATGAAATGGGTACTGTTAGTATTCTTATTAAATGAAGAGAAAACCTAGGCTTAAAATAGAGTTTAAGAAACCTTCTTTAAGAAAAAGAAACCTTTTTTAATACACCTTAAGCTTATAGTGTTAAATGTCAATTATATAACAATAATACTGGAAAAAAGAAAAACACAGTCTACTACACACACACAAGCACACACACATATACACACAAAGAAAGAAACCTTGAAGTTTTACAGGTGGCCGATCAAGGGCTCAAATCCAGGTCTTTCATACCTGAGCTCAAGCTCGGTGTGTTATGCAGGGAAGACCATTGGCTCCTTGCTGTTGCCTGCACAGGTGCTCACAACCCATGGTGTAAGGCCAAATTAAACCAAACTGCAGGCATTTCATCCAGTCTAATTATAAGAAGAGTAAATTCTTAGCTTTAATCCAGCACTTGAGATCTGGGTTTTGGCAGAAAGGAATTTATCAAAGGATAGAGACGATGAACCCTAAGGTTTGCTATAACATAGGCCCAATTCAGATCCTGAGAGGAAGGAATAAAATATATCCAGCTCCCATGATGTCCTTCCTTCCAGGGTTGGTGACTAACCTCATCCCAGTCACCTTGCAAGGACTTCTTGACATGGACAGTTTCCTATCCCTAATTCATAAAACTTAAGAGCCAATAGACAGTCTTGGTTGGGTTACAAAAAGACTTCGGTGGTTTTTGTACATGGACATTAATAACATGTAACTTCCAAGATCACAGGCAGCCATACCTTCCAAGGAAAGCGGTCTCCCATCCAGGGCTCCAAGATCAAGGCTTCACCTGCCACATGTGAATTGTCAGCCAAAATAATCACTCAATCCTAAATGGAGAAACTATTCATTGTCATTAGTTAAGAGCACATCACAAAGAACCTCTAAAAAGTCTGATGGCACAGAAAAGTAAATAAAAGGTTAATATACAACATTTATATGCAAACAATACATCATTAATGATCATTATGGAGAACTTGCTTCGTTCAAATGAGGTTCCAGAAGACTGGAAGCATTCCACTGTAGCACCAGTATTTTAATAGCCACCCTGGGGAACAGCAGGCCCATCAACTTGACATAGCTAATATGCAAGGTAATGAAAATAAGTAGAGGTGAAATGGAGCCACATGGACACTAAATTATCTTAGGAGACAAATTCTATGCAAATAATTAGAGACTGCCCTGTTTGTTAGTAGAGTGGAGAGGACATTCGACATTCCTTGGACACCTTAGGTCACAGTTGAACTTACCATTTGAAACTGATCTATCAAGTTGCCCCGCTGCTTAAAATCACAGCAAAGAACACTCTGTGCAACTGACAGAGGACAAAGCTTGGTGAAATCTGAGGGAGTCTGTCCACAGGGTTGGGAAGCAGCGTGATGTTGGAGAAGAACATGGTCTGGGCTTTAGTTCCAGTCCCAAGAGACTCACGGTGCAACATTTTTCAAGTGTCATGGAATCTACCCTTTTATCAGTTTCTTCAACTATAAAAATGTGAATAGTATTGTCTAACTTCCTAGCTTATTGTTTTTGTAAGAGAAAATAGAAGAGTCTGTTTGGAAGTGCTTCTAGAGTAGAAGACAGGAGAGGGAATGCAAATGGGCCCAACGAGGCAAGTGACTGCACGGGCGACAGGAGGGCACCGTGGAGGGTTTGCAGACCAATAGGAAACACCCTCTGAAGGGGTCCTTCAGCACAGCCCAGTGCTGCCTGGCAGGAAGGCAGGCCTTGCGTCGCAGGTCCTCCCAGTTCACAGCAAAATTGGAAATAGTGTGTGTGTGCGTGTGCGTGTGCGTGTGCGTGTGCGTGTGCGTGTGCGTGTGTGTGTGTTTGAGAGAGAGAGAGAGATCTTAATTTTAAATGTAGTAAATAAAGCAAAAATTTCAAAAACTGTTCATGCAGACTGCATCCAATTCATGGGCTATTAGTTTGCAACCTCTCTGTAATGATCATATGATATAAGAGCAACTGGGTATTTTATTAGTTGACAATAATAGTAATTGTTAATATTTATACGATATTTACTATGTACGAGGTACTTTTAAAATTTTTATGAAGTAGTTCCAAGAAGCCCATGAGACAGATTAATTTTATAATCCCCATTTCACTCCTGTGGAAACTGGATGAGTTTATCACTGGCTAAAGTTATGAATTTTATGGAAGCCTTCATTGTTTTCTTTTTTAATTCAGCAAAGAGTGTGAGATAGAATCCTTCCATTCTCAACATTTCTTAACAAAACCCTTTGTTATGATCTTTCAAGGAAATATTTTCTGAAAGTATGGTTAATTCTCACTATTGACTCTAAATAAGTACTGATAATTTGTCCCCGTTTCCTCTCATACTTTTACTTTTCTTTAGCTTACTCTGACCCAAGGAGTTAGTAAACCAAATAACAATTCATTTTTATTTACATCACCAGGGGAGGCCGTTTCTTAGCCTGACTTAGACATTAGAACTAAAGATAGAATAGAAAAGCTAAGCTGCCCAATGTCAATCCTGGGCCAACTTCAAATACAAGGTCACTGTGTCCAGAGGTGGCACAATAGTGTTTCATCTTCTGTTATTATGAATTAAAGACTCCATCAGAAGTGTTCCCTTCTGGAAAATAATATCTGGAGGGGGTCTTCAAGTTCAAGAAAAGCTTTCCAAGATCTAGGAATGAAGAGAAAAGACATATGCAGAGGAGAAATAGAGAGGCCTCTATTTCTACATAAGCGGGCAAACGATCAGGCGGACATTGGAATGATGAAGGAAACATGACTTGATTGTCTCTTTCTTCTCCTTTAGTCAGACTTTGTCAATATCTTTGATTATTAGAACGATGGCCAGAGAGTACCCAGAAGGACATTTGAAAAGCAGTGTTACTTGTGGCAAAATTAGCAGAAATGATTATTTGCTATGATTACCAGTAAAGGACTGAGGGATGATGAAAGAAGTTGCTGGATCCAAAGAATGCAGAAACCTGTTGTTTCTCAATAAGAGTTGTATCCCTACCCCTCTCAGCACTCCCTTTTCCCACACTGCTGTTTTCTCAGCCCAGCCATTTCCAGCATTCTCTTGCAGCATGGAGAGGAAGGGCTCCCAGGTGAAAGAAGGCAGTTAAAAATATCAGCAGGAGCTGGCAATGGAAGGTCATGGTGAAGGGAACTAAGACGTGGAATCTTACCAAGGGTCAGTGTGTGGCACTCGGGTGATTCCAGTGCACATGTATGATGTACGTGAGCAGAAGAGAAAACAAAGTGGGCTCAGACACGGAGGAGCCTCAGTTCACCCCCTCCCCGTCCATGGGACTAAGGGCCCTTTTTTTCCTGTCACAAGCTGAGTGCTTCCCCAAGGAACCCGGGAATTAGAACAGGATGCGTGTGTGTGTATGTGTGTGTGTGTAACCCCCAAGGGAATCTGGGACAAAAGCAAAACAAGGAAAAAAACTTCCCTGCATGTGCCCTTCCCTGAAGGGCACTCATTCTGAGAAGCAGAGAGAGTTTTCTTAAAATGGGGTTTCCTCAGCCTGAGAGAGAACTAGTCAGTGAATTCTCAGAAGCGACAATAAAAGAAGAGTCTTGGGACTATGATCATTTGTAGGTATCCTCGATATTAATTATGAAAAAGGAAGTGGTAACCATTAGAAAATTCCCAAGAAGAGGTTATGCTGGGACAGAGGGGAAAATGGTAGCGATTTTTTTTTAAAGGAGCAACACAATTCCTCTCTGCACCACCCAACAAAATGCAGCCCGTGGGCCTCAAGCCCTTTACAACACATGGGATGGTACAACTATCTACAGAGCTCTGGTGCGTGCCTAGCACTATGCTATATGTTGCCCTGAGTGGCCATTAACAGAAGACTTTTTCCCTTTAGCAAAGGCAGCACATGGTCAGTAGAGGTAGTGGGGTCAAGTGATTTTTATGATCCTCAAGCTTAATGGAGAATTTATTTCCTGGTCCTTATTCAGGATGGGAGGATTGTCTATGCACATTCTAGAAGTAGGCATCCCAGAAGGTGAGGGCATTTAAGGCATCTCAGGTGTCAGAAAAGTCAGGGAGCTTTCAGACAGCATACAGCCCATCGCAGGCCCGAACTTAATGCTCTGTGGAGAACTGGGCCTAAATTGAACTGGGGACCGCTTTGTAAGTGCAAACTTTCATGCAACTTCCAATGGTTTTAGAATGAGGAGTAGAGGCAGGCCCGGAGCAAAATGAACAGAGTCGGTAAAGGGGAAAATGGATTCAGAATGTAAAAAGCAGGGTCCTTTGATGGGCTGAGGAACTGACACATGGAAAATGTAATGCATTATTGACAAACACGTATGCTAGCTGCAAAAATAATTAACACAAGCAGAGAAGAAATGGGAATGAAATGGAGCAGAAAGACTTTGAAAGATTGTGAAGTGGCCGCTGAAATTGCCAAGCTAATGTCAGAGAGATGATTAAAATTTTCCAATGGAACAGGTGAATAGGTAGTTAGGAGAGTGTGGTGTAAACCAAGAGAGGATCGTTATATGAATCTGCGCTGAGGTACTCATAAGCATTTTATGTGCAACTTTGCAGTGCACATTTTAGCAGATGGAGGAAGCTTTTAAAAGTTGATAGCTAAACCGAATCTGACTGCCTTTCTGTTCTGTAATAACCGTCCCTGGAATGGATACTTGCTCCAAGAGAGCACGGCAGGGCCAGTTCTTAGAATAGAATTCCAGACATATCAATATGCTCACAAAGTAAAGATATCTGCAAAACTCTAGGGCCAAGGGAGAAGAAGGGGAAGAAATGGGAGGTTTCAGTCTTCCTAAGCAGAGGTGCATAGATGAGCAGACTCTAACTAGATAAGCTGGAAGCTCAGTAATCAGAATGCAAAGGGAAGATCAACTAGCAACAAGGAGAGATTCTTCTGCAGGCCAGACTAAACACACACGCGGCGTGTGCACACACACATCCTTGTAGAAACTGTATTGCTGCAATAACAAAAACAATTAGATGGTGGATTGGTGGTACGTTAAAAGGGAATAATTCTTCATTATCTGAATGACTTTTTCGCTCATTCAACAGAAAAAGACCCTTATTTTTTATTTGTTGGCAAAGCCAAATTAGAAAAAAATATATATCTTTACGATCAGAGAAGACAAATGAGTGATACCAAATATCACTAAAAATGCTATTAATCTATAGTGATATAAAATTACCATCTCAGCACAAAGAAAGCCTATATAATTTGAATTTCTCTAGCATCATAAAAACGAATGAGAAGCAAAATTGAGAGTAAGTATGCTTTTGAGATGCCGTTAAGAGTTACATGCATTGTTAACAAATGTGGCTAGATTGGTGATTTACCTCGAGAAACAAATCTATAAAGACACAGAAAATTTCCAAATGGGACCAACATATTGCCCTTCTCATTGGTTAATAATGCCTTTGACGGTGTTATTCTTCCTTCTTCGATTTCGATTAGTGTGGTTGATTAGTCATTGACTTTATGCATTTCCCTGGTTTTCATTTGCTCATTTTCTGCACATCAGAAGCCAAAAGTAGCATGGGGTGGAGTTAGGGTGTGGCAAGAAAGAGAATAGAGGTCAGGAGTTTCTTCCTCAGGTACCAGAGGACCCCAGATGGTCCTACCAGGTGAGCAGTGTGGAGCACAGAATACGGATGGCTTCATCATAAGGGACCTTCCCAAAATCTGAACAAGGCTGACCCTCTTTAGTCTTCCATCACCTCTTGCTAAGACCAGGAGAGTAGAATACTAGCCCAATTCCAGGATGTTTCACAAGCCCCCAGAAGAGCTGGAAGAGGGTAATGTCAAGTCAGAATCTGACAGGAAGTAGAGGGCAGTGGTCTGCTGAGGTGAGAGATTAATGAAGATATGGACAGGAAGGTTGAGTCAGTTAAAAAGAGAAATAAGAAGAGAAGGGAAATGGTTCTTTTCACTTCTTTCATATATTAAAAAAAAAAAGAAGCTCACCACCTACAGCAACACTTTTGGGAAATTTTGACAGCTTTCTGTTGGTCTCCAGGATTGTGTGAGAACAGCATATTAAGGGTGGTGCAGCTTTCCCAGTAACCTCAGTTTGCTGCTAGCCAGAGAAAAATGCAAGGAGGGATAGCAATGGCTTTGCTGTTTTGTCAGCTGTTTTCTTCTACAAAGATTTTGATGTCTATAGTAACACTACACGCAGGACATCCCTGTGAGATGGGGGGGGGGCTCTTATTTAGAATCCCATTTTACTGATGCGAAAATACCATCACAGAGCATTACCGTCTCGCCCAGGGGCATGTAGTTAGAACAAGGTTAATCCAGAAATAAAACTAAACTCCCACTCCAGTGCATTGTCCTTTCCATGAAACTGAACCAAGCACTGATTCCTAACATCCCTATTGGCAGAGACAGCAGCCCCGAGAACACAGGAATGCCGATTATGGCCTTTTATCTCCCAGCAGAAGTTTCAGGAACAGATCTTGGTTTGTAGTGCCTAAAGCTTCACCTTATGGGGCACACTTTATGAAAAAAGAATTAAAAAAGATGAATGCACAATTAAGTATGAGTGGAAAAATTAATTTGAATAAGTAAAGAAATTGCATCAAATAAGAAATGTTATAAAACTGACAAATATTACAAATTAAAGAAAAACAGAAAAATAATACTGTTTTATTAATGGTCAAATACAGTTCTATATTGTTGGTTTCTCTACATATTTTTTTTTTGCCTTCATACTCTTTGATTGGCTCATTCTATGATGTTTCTGTCAGATTCCTCAGAATGAGAATAAACAAGTAAGCCAGACTTTCCTCTAGCACAATTGATCAAAATATGTGTTTTACTGATGATTTCAAAAAGAGACTTTACCCTTCAACCTTTTGTTGGCAGTACCATATCTGTAATTTCCTCAGCAATTTTGTCCTTGAGAGGTGTTTCTTGCCTGGGCCACAGCTTTTGAAGACCCCCTGATTGAACTGGGAGGACCCTCCCTCTCCTCTGCTCCAAACCCCCTCAGGCCCAGAGCCGCAGCTCCCCCTTTCTTACCGGGCTGGACCTGGGGGAAGGGGTCAGGATGCCAGTTGACCAATAAGTCCAGGTTAAAGTGGTAATGAGCAGTGCTTGTTTCGAATACTTCTTCTTGAAGGCAATGATTGGACAGAATCAGTGGTGGCATTCAAATAATTTAACAACTAGTTCTCTACCCTAATGACCATTTTAAGTATAAAAATATATATACCGAAAGGTAGTTTATTATTTCGTGCACTTAATACTTAATAAGAATACTTAATAAGAATTAATAAGAATAACAAAAGAGGTACACAAAACTAGATTATAAGTTTTAAAATATTAATGAAAAAATATTAAATAGTACCTGACAAAAAACAATAAAATTGTTATTTAAGACATTTCCATATTGCTTCTTGATTGGCGTTGCCACTTGCGATTTTCTTCACTTTTATCCGAGCATCATCTGCTGTGTGATTTATCCTTAACCATCTTTTCACTGTAGGAGTAAGATCCCGTTCTACGGGTGCTTAGAATATGCTATTGCGCAGATGAACGTTAAAAAAAAAAAAAAAGAGTAAGGAATGTAAATTTGTGATTTCCACACTGGGCAGCTTCCCAGGCGCCCCCCTTAAAGAGAACCCCAATTACAAGTGCCATTTTAACAACCAGTTCGTGGAACTCAACAAAAAATTAGGTATTGATTCTGCTGAACCGGTGCAAACCAGCTGAATTTCATTGGGCAGAATGCTCAAGGTGGACCACCAGAAGTAGCTGTCATTCGGGGCCAGGCAGATGGAAAGAGGCTGTGCTCAGCCCACCAGCCCAGCCAGTACCCCTAAGACAACTTGGGCAAGGGTGGGGGTGCCCCCAGGCTGAGGCTGCACTCTTAGTCTTGTAGCTCAGGTGACTGCTTTCTCCCAGGGGCAACTCCAGAGCCTTGGAAAAGTCCTTGAATTTTCAAGTATTGCAGCTATGCCATGACTCCGCCTGCAGTTGGCCCTGGCCACATCAGGAAATAGAAAGCTCATTTCAGGATTTGGCTTTGTCCTGGGAGCATTTCCTGTTCTTGGAATGTCACTGCAGTGGAAATTCACAGATAGGGCATTTACTATTAATAAGTTTTGAAGCTCAAAAATTTTTTTCTAATCTATCAATAATAAACTATCAAATTTTAATCAATCCTATTAAAGATGGAATTATCTTTCATGCATCTACAGTAAATATTATAAAATTGTCATATGAAATGTCTATTAAAATGTATGCGGCCAAAGAAGTGTAGAAAAAAAGCAGTGCAGTGTAGTATGGCCCCCTCAGCAGCCCCAGAACCCAGATGAGGTACCCTCACTCCTAAGATACCCCCAATTCTATGGGGACTTGCTCTTGGCTTTCTGGTAGAGTTCACTAAGGAATGCTTCCTTTTAGAATAAATACCTGGGAACCACTTAAGGTGACCCCATACCTTAGTGATTAAATTTTTATCAGAAATCTTTTTAAAAAATACTCAAGATTTTAAGGAACATAGCTGTAATTGTAGAATTCCATTAAACTAGTAAGAAAAATACTGTCATGTTGAAGAATTTCCCCTCAATTAAGCCAAGAATAGACACACCCATCACATGTATGGCTAATGTCAACACCAAGCCTGAGCTTAACAGGTTTTGATCATCTGCCAGCTGTATGACCTGTGACAAATTTTATAACCTTTTTATTAGTCCTAGTTTCCTCACCAATTAAAAAGGGGAATGATGCTATCTATGGTTATATATAGTTTGAAGGATGTGAAAGCACCTATAGGCTCTTGAATTTTATAGACAGTTTTCTATGGTGTCTTTCATCCTTTCATCTTCTTTACTAAATGCTCCATTTATGCAACTTGAGTTCCTGATGGAACCCAAGAGACACCATAGTTTTTTTGTTTGTTTGTTTGTTTTTTCGAAACACCATAGTTTTTTAGTCTGTATTAATTCCTGGCTTTACTTTATCGTCTTCACCCAAAGACCAAACTGAACTCTTGCTTCCACCCTGTAATGCCTGTTGTGTGTGACATTGACACTTATCCTTAGAACAAATGAGCTGACAATGCTGGGTCATTTTTTTTTTCATATAACTTTTGATGTTCCATCTTCCTAGAAAGACTGCCTACGCCTCTCAGAGGGGAGTATGTGGTATCATGATACATACCTGTAACACTTTCTCCTATTCAGACCTCTCCAGGCTAACATATTTCTAGTTTTAGGAATGCCTATAAGCAGTCAGGAGTCAAGCACTTATATATTCAGTGGCCTGTGCCAAAAGCTGTCCACGTCTGATCAGATAGTAAATGCCGGTTATTCTAAGTCCTTTCCTTTGAGTGGATGCTTTAAAGCTTCAAAGTTTTCTGATATTCAGAGATATACTTTTTCAGATCTATTTCTAAAGTATGTTGATTTTAGGGTCTGCACAAATGCTCTTGGCTGTTAAAGGTACCTGAATCACTTATTAGTAGTAGTTTTTTTTTTCTTTTTCTTTTTTCTTTATCTAGTCATATATATATATATATATATATATACACATATATATATATTTTTTACAGTGATCAAAGCCTTTAAGCAAACTCTTGGCCAATACAACAAGAGTCCATACAAGAGTAGTGTCCTTAACATGTTTACCGAGTCCAAGTTGGCACCAACACCATTCCAAATCCCTGCCAATGCAACCCAACCCCAGTTCAGTCCATTAGGAGCTGTAACAAGGAGCAGGATTCCAGGAAAAGTCCACATTCAGGAAAAGTCTGCATGGCACTGGAATTGTTGTCACAATTCTATACTTTGCAGCTCATGTCCAAGTCCCAATGACCGCTGCTTCTAGCTGGTAATGATTCAGGTAGACTGGAAAAGCCATATGCAGCATGCATGGATATGGAACTTCTGTTCTCCTCTGCCTGGAGAGATGAGACTAGGGTGCTTTTCCTTGGAGCTCTGTGACTGTGGCGTGGTAAAGAGAACCTTGGGATACACTAAGCAGTCTTGGTGTGGCTTCTAATAGTAGTTTTTTAAAAAAATTCTGTATGTGTTCATAGAAGGTCAAGACGCTAGGGAGGAAAAGGCAGCAAAGGTAGGACTGTGGCTCAAAATGAGTTGATTCAAAAGTAGTGACTGCCTTTCAGATCCTTGGCCTCACTCTCAAACCGAGATAATTGTTTTCAAAGGTGAAAAGTGAGGACCAGAATCAATGGGCAGGCCCACTGGGATGTGAAAGTGATCAGTATGGGCACAGTTTCTATCAACAGTGTCTACTGAGTCCAAAGGGAAAGGGTGCCACACCATGGCTTTCTTCAAATGGACCTGTGTTCCCAAACCTGACGGGATGAGGGAAGTGCTTGAGGGATTTTAACCTGAACAAGTAGACTGGTGACACTAGCACCTTGCGTTCTTTGGAGGCAAGGAGCTGGCTAAATTTTCCTTGCTGATCAATGTTTTAGTCACAAAGTCACGCCCAATTTCATTATCTATGCAATACATATGAGTTTCTTTAGTTTGTGGCAAATCATTTTGTATTAAAGTTATTTAAAAATTACTGATATGATTAATTACTAATATGTAGCCTCATAAAAAAAAACAAATCTTTCTCTTGACCATAGAAGTAAATAAACTTTTCTTTTTTTTAAGCAAGAGAGAGAAAGACAGGGGGACAGGCAGGAACAGACAGATAGAAAGGGAGAGAGATGAGTAGCATCGCCTTGTTGTTGCAGTACTTTAGTTGTTCATTGATTGCTTTGTCATACATGCCTTGACGGGGGGGGGGGGGGCTCGAGCCAAGCCAGTGACCCCTTGCGCAAGCCAGTGACCTTGGGCTTCATGTCTATGATCCCATGCTCAAGCCCACAACCCCAAGCTTAAGCTGGTGAGCTTGTGCTCAAGCCAGATGGCCTGCACTCAAGCTGGCAACCTCGGGGTTTTGAACCTGGGTTCTCAGCATCCTAGGTTGATGCTTTATCCACTGCACAACTGCTGGTCAGACTAAATAGACTTTAAAAAATAATTTGGTAATTGGAGTAAACCCTGGGAGTAATTTAATTTAATCTAGTTATTTTATAGATGGGAGAACTGAGGCCCAAGTTGCTCATGTGATTTGGTCAAAAGCACTTAGCAGCAAACCCAGGCATTCTGACATCTACTGAGGTCACCAGTTTGAAACCCCGGGCTTGCCAAGTCAAAGCACATACAAGAATCAACTACTATAAGTTGATGCTTCCTGCTCCTTTCCCTCTCCCCCTTTTTGCTGTCTCTCCCCTCTCTCTATAAATCAATAAATAAAGTCTTTTAAAAAGTAAATAAATGTGCTAGAACATGACAAAAGTGTACACAGTGCTAGAGCCCTTGTTCTGCCGTTTGCGTGGCCTCCATTAAAACGGCACACAATGCGTATGGACACACGTATCTAGCACATGTGAAGAAAGAAATGCAGGGCTGTCTCCTGATCTATGCCATGTAGGAGTCCCACATGGCCTTTCTGCTTCCCCATCGCCCACTCTCAACCCGGACCTGGACCACACATCATGCTCCTTGGACCCCTGGAACAAGAGGTCTCTAGCATCTCTGCAGCCCTCTTGGCCACACTGGGTGGCAGTGTGTTCTCCAGCAGACTGTTCAGACAGCCCCTTCTTGGCAGTGCTCAGTGCCATGCAGAGAAGCTTACGGTGCTGGTCATCTGCAAGGACTATGGGGCATGCCAACCAAGCCTTTTGGGCTGCTCTTGAGACCTAGGCTCACGACCAGCTTGGGACCTAACTAACCCTTGGCCCCTGACCCTGAAAGTTCACTAGGTCACAATACACTTGGAACCTCATCAAGCACAGTAATCAGGAAGCTCAGAGAGGTACAAAGAACTGGCACACGTCTGCAAGTGACAGGCCAGGACCAAAGCGGGATCGTTCATCACTCAGTCTGGGTTATCTCCCCTGTCCAAAGTGCAGCTGCGTTAACAATATGGCCATCATACCATTCTCAAGGATGAAAGTAATGTCTCCTCAGTTCCACCAGTAGACCAGCAAGTGTGATCATTTCATTTCTGGTGTTTACGAAATAGGAGTCCTAGACATTCATACAATTAGTATCCAACTGAAATTTTATCTTACAAATAAATTAATAAATACGAAGTCTTATTATACTCACTATGGGATCATGGAGGTACTGCTATTCTCTTCCCCAAATGCTCAATGTCAATGAGACCTGTACCACTGACCGCTTTCAAAACAAATATCACCATGGATAAAAAAATAAAATCAAGCAATTTTCTTTATCCTTTTTTTTTTCACCCAAATACCAGTCATTATCTGACTTTGCATGTGCTCCAATTCCCCTGAACTGAGCCGTTTATGTTATAAAGAGCTACAGCCTGCACTAAAAATGCCCTTCTTCCATCTTTCTTTTTAAAAAGAACATTTTTTTTCTGTGCCTGGTAAAAAGTGCTGAGTGGACAGCTCTGGCAGCTTCTGTTTATTCTGGGAGCAACTGTGACACAAATCAGCCCCAAATTTCTCTTGATTTCTGTCTGGAATAATATTATCCTGCAGGGACCCACCCTGGGGGCCAGAGGCTGATGTAGTCCTTGCCTAAGAGCAGTATCAGCTCTTCTGCTGCTGCCAGAAACATAGGATAGTGATGAGATGGAGGGGTGGCCACCACTCTCTTGTCATAACCCATATCCAGTGCACATTTATTGAGTCCCTACTAGGTGCAAAGTCATGTGTTAAGTTCTATCTGCTAATTTATGTACTAACTCCGAGATAGAAGGAATAATAGTAAATATTTGTTGAACATTTATTATATATCAGGCACTAAATCAAATGTGTTAAACATGAATTATCTAATTAGGTCTCACAATGATCCAATGAAGACTTTATTATTATCCCCATTTTATGCATAAACATTATTCCAAAGATTATGGCACCTCTATAAGAAGGTTCTCTCTAATTATCTGATTTAATGCAAGTGTCTTTTTCTCCATGTAAGCTCATATTTGTTTTCTTCATAATACTTCTCATAGTTTTTTATTTATTTGTTCATTTATTGGAATTTTTTACGATCTCCCTCACTAGTATGTTATTGTCTATGAGGCTAGAGATCGTGTATTTTTTGTTTGACTGCCTAAAGGAGTACCTTAGACACACAGTTTGATTTCAGTAAGTATTAAATGAATAAATGAATGAATGAGTGAGTGAGTGAGTGAGTGAATGAATGAGTGAATATATGAACAAAAAAAGTTAAGAGAAAAAAATTAAGTGTCTTGCCCAAGGTGATAGAGTGAGTGACAGAGCTGAGATTCAATGTCCACACACTTAAACACATTTATACTCCCCTAAATATACAATGGCCCTATAGGGAATCTGAGATGTAGACACAAAAAGTAATGCAGAAAATTCAGGGTATTTTTTAAATCAAGTGTAGACTAAAACTACTTCTTTTAGAACTTGGTAGATCCTCACCTGAATGTATGTGGGGATACTTGCTAGATAAACTGATCCACTGACCACACTACCCTTTTCCACTCATCTTTTGATTTTTCTCATCTATTTTTTTTCATGTTGCTGTCATCCTAAAGTGATGCAATGGAATTTATACAGAGTCAATGTCTTGGCAGCACTCTCCTTCCAGTAAGGTTGGACCATATCTCAGGACAAATATGCAGTTGAAGAGAGATCCCCCTTCCTCCCCCAGCATCATCTAGATGTCTTTTTGTGGGTATTGACAGTGGAAATTGGGCCAACTAGACCTTTTAACTATATGCATAAAGTAACTGAAATGTCTCTGTTGCCCAATCAGCATGTGCATTAATAAGGTCCCATTAACATTATCTCAAATTTTCTTTCTCTTGTCTCTACCCTGCTTCAACCTTCTTGCCAAATCTTTATAATATATTCTTGAGGGTCCCTAAGATGTGTCTCATCTAGCTCACATACCTGTAATGCAAAAGTCTCTAAGCAGCCCCAACACTGTCTACTTCTGCTCTGATTCCTCTACTCATGATATGGCTGGAGGGAACCTCGCCACAGCAGCAATGGGTGACACCCACGGTGAGATCACAGGTAACATCGCCCCACCCACCAGTCTATAGAGGTCAGAGATGTCTGAGTTCCTCAGAGCAGAAAAAGGGACTGAATCTCACCCTAGTTCTGTGCTATACTTTAATATGCACAACAGGAGCTGCTCTGGAGTCCAGATGACAAGGAATCTCATAAAAATAACTTTTTCAGTGTCTCCCCATTAGGCGATTAACCCAGCCCAGGGAATCAGTTGCAGGCAGAGGCTAGATTGTGCCTTCAATTCTCATTGTCTATGTGCCCCTCTCAAAACCATGCAAAACAAAACAAAGAAACCAACAACAGCAACTCTAACATATCACCCTCCCTCCTGCAAAACTAAGAGCTCTCATGGATACCCACTCATAGGATGTACCTAGAACAGTCACCAGTACATTTTGGTGCATACATATACCAGACTAGTCTCCGATGTTCCACAAGCAGTCAAAGTCTGATCCTTGATCTGTGTTCAGCAATGAGCTTTGCTACCATACACCAAGGATATGCTCTATATTGTAACCCATACCAGTTGTGGCTCTACATGGCCCTGATGGGGATTCACCGTTCCTCTCATTCGCTGAGCCCTGTGAACACCTCATAGCATACCTTCCTTGCCTCCTTCACTTGTTCATTCAGGAGTCTGCTTGCATCAGTTAGCCACAGCCACAAAATGTCATACAACAAACCACCCGCGATCTCAGCAGCTTAAAAGAACAACCATTTATTCTCACTCATACACTTGGATTTTGCTGGTCCAGGCTCACTACAGCTAGCCTTGATTTCAAGCTACAGACTGAGTCAAGCTCTGCACTCTGTGTTGTCCTTATCCTCTCTAAATCAGAAGTCTAGACTTGGCATTTCCTTTTCCTGGCTGAAGCACAGGAGGGCCAGCCCAAAGCACAAGTGCATTTCTAGTCTCTGCTTCTGTCACATTTGCTAATATTTCCCTTGGTGAAGTAAAGTGAATGACCAAGCCCAATATTACTGAGCAGAAATGTACACTCTTTCATGAGGGCGTGGAGGGGCAGGAGTTGGGGATGGGAGTTAATATTTGCTGAACAGCCATCTAATCTGATATACCACACCCCCAAATCCAAATGTACAAGGTCAGTACACATGCCATCAGCATGTAGTCAAGTATTTCCCCTGAGAGTTTGCCCTAAGAAGGTTATGTGAAAGAATACGTCCGTGTCTCATATACAAATATTTCACATCAAAGCATTATCACTGGCTTGTTGTTCATCTCCCAGCTAATCTTGTTGGAAACAGCCACGACTTGTCCAATGAGGGACCCTGGTTTTCAGAACCAGTGCAGTTTTGTATTTAAAGAAATCACTCCTTTCTCTGACTTGAATCCATGCTGTTTGAATTGTCTGGGCTCCAGAATTCTCTGTCTACTTTCTCTTGCTCTACCCCACCCCATTTCCATCTCTCCTGTGTTCAGACTTCTCTCCCTGCCCCAGACTGCATCTGGAGAAGTCTGTGATGGCTTTGCAAAGTCAAAGGAAGAAGAGACAGAGATTCTTTCCTAATACCTTCTCCTTCTTCCAGCTCAAATTACACATATGTGCTTGTACTTATATACCTTGCTTGTGGTACACCACATTCTTACCACTGGTGGTGAAACAGAGATTAAACACACAAAAGCAGTAACCACACACAGCACTTGCCCCTCCCTGCAAAGGAGGAAAGTTACTGCCCTGTGCTTGGGTCCCTTCTTTCCTCTGATGTTCTGCATTGCCTATGGTCTGAAATAGTCACATAGAAACTTTCCTTCACAAGAATAAGGATACAATGTCTAGTCACATATTTAATTCTTCAAAGTCAACATTTGCAGAAGACATAAGGACAGCGTGACATTGCCTCGGAGTTGTTGATTAATCCCTTTCAGAGGCTTCCCTTATTTAAGTTTCCTTTTTCATTTTCAGCTCATCATTAATCCCGTAATTGGGTGTGTGCCTGTTTGTGTGAGTGCATTATCTTGTTGCCCCAAAGCCTGGTAAGAACTGTGGTGGATTTCTTATTCCAGAATAACTCATACAGACCTCCTTCCCATCCTGTTCCATAATCGGCGAGGATGATAAGAATGACTAAACCCAGCATCCTTGAGAGACAGAGACCAATCAGAGAAAAGTGAGAGAAGCAATGATAGCACTGATGTATTTCCAACCTAGATGATGGGGGATACTTGCCACCCATTTAGAACACTAATGAGTCACCTTGAAGTAGTTCCTGGATACCCATTTCACATACAAAGCAAAGGAGGAGCATGAACAAAAGAAATGATGAATAAGAGTCTCACTATGAATTGGTGGGAACCCTGAATAACCTTTAGGATGCGTCTCAGGGCACTGAAATCCTCTCTAAGACTTGACACCTAAATATTTCACTGTGCAAACCTCCTTTTAAATGGCTTTTTAAATGGAAGAAGTAGAATTGAGAAAAATATCAAAACAATTGTTCAGTAAGAGAAAGGTAAGCCATTTTGTCTCCTAACAACATTCCATTTCTACTTTCTAGAGGTGTAAACAAATTTTCATCACAAATTCTTGAGCCATTGATTTTCCAGCCCACCCACTACAAGGATAGAGAATTTTCATTTTTGTGTATCTATTTAAATGATTGCCTACATTAGCCTGCAGACCTCAGAAAAATGTAACATTCATCTCTTTCAAACATAAGGACTTTACTTTATTTCTTTATTATCCTTTCCAAAAATATAAAGTCTAAGCCTATTAGCTTGAGATACTTTAAAGCAGTGGTCCCCAACCCCCGGGCCACGGACCGGTACTGGTCCATGGGCCATTTGGTACCAGTCCGCAGAGAAAGAATAAATAACTTACATTATTTCCATTTTATTTATATTTAAGTCTGGACAATGTTTTATTTTTAAAAAATGACCAGATTCCCTTTGTTACATCCATCTAAGACTCACTCTTGACGCTTGTCTTGGTCATGTGATACATTTATCTTTCCCACCCTAAAGGCCGGTCCGTGAAAATATTTTCTGACATTAAACCGGTCCGTGGCCCAAAAAAGGTTGGGGACCACTGCTTTAAGGGCCTAGAAATCAGCCACGGAAAGTGGCTCATAGAACGTGGGATAAGCATAGCTTTCTGAAAAGCTGCAAAGAACTTTTAAATCAAGGCCATTTAGCCGAGTTATGTTAAGTGAAAATTCCATTAAGTTTTGTAAAACTTGCTCACTTTGCAAGAAGTAAAAACATAATTTAGAAACCAATGAGGAAACCTGAAGTCATTCAGACAGACTTCTCTGGGCAGAGGCCTTCAGCAGGTTTCTGCCTATTACTGGAAGTCAAAACATCTGGTGACGTCACGGAAATGGCGCCGTGAGCAGCGCGTCCGACAGATCTCCCCCAAAACTCAACAAATTTATCAACTAGAAACAGAAAAATATATCCTCAGAGCATCCCGGAGTTCCACACACACACTGAAAGCGAAAGGACTGTTGCCGAGAAGGGAATACGCCTGTGGTGAGTCAACCCGCACGTGCAGCTGCCCGCGCTGCGGTCTGGAGAGCCCCGGCTACTGGTGTGCACAAATAAGCCGGGCGCGTGCCCCGTGCCGCCCGGGGAGTCCCGACTACCGGCGAGCACTAAGAAGCCACGTGCGCCCCGTGCCGCGGCCAGCCCGGCTCCCCGGCTACCGGTGTGCACTGAGAAGCCATGCGCGCGCCCCTGTGCCACAGTCCGGGAGGGGCGCCAAACCTGTCTTTCCTAGTCAGGAGATTCTCTCCGTGGGCGGGGCACCTCACCCAGCCATTCAAGCTAACAATCAAGCATTGGGGGAGGGGCGCGCAGGCAGCCTGAAATACTTTCTGGAGCACAGCTGCGGATCCAATCACTGAAATTAGCGTAACCCACGAAATCTGCACATCCAAGACAAGAGGCATAATATTTTTCAGTGCCGTTCGCTAAAGTGGCGGGGGCAACTTCTGATTGACAGAGCCTCCATATTCAGGGCTATATCTAACAAGAGGGACTTGGCAGATATTAAAATCTATACAGCAAGCAGCGAATAGTGCATCTTCTTCCCAGCCAAAACAGGCTACAAAGTGTGGAAAGCCTGGGTTGAGTGGTCCAACTGAATGGTAGGCGCTGAACAGTCACCTTGACAACAATTGACTCCCAGCCCCACCTGATTAAGCTGGAGGCTCTGACTGCCAGAGCCTTACCCAGAGCCTTGCGCTGAGTGAGGATAGAGTGGGGATCTCCCAGCTCTTTGAGCCTCTTGCTCCCCAGACAGAAGCAGTGGCAGCCTCATAGCTGGATCACCAGGCTGCTAATTCAGGAAGGGGAGACTAGGGGAGAGGCTCCGGGAAAGCAAACTCTCTCATTGTTGGACTCTGCAAACGCCAACAAGCCTTGACTACCAGCGAGACTAAAGCCAATTATATGACATTACCATAGAATCCCATCAACTGCAAATCCCTACCTAAGCGTGACACAGGGGCAGAACCTGGGGTACAGAGTCACCGACCAGGAAGAGGGAGAGAAAAGAAAAAGGAAGAAGTTAACCTCTCAAAATCAAGAAAAATCCAGACTTTATAACTTGTTCCACTAATTCTTTGTTGTTGTTCTTTCTTTCTTCTTTCTTATTGCATTTATTATTATTTGTATTTCCTCCACCTTGGTCCTTTTATTCGCTGCCCATCTTATGCTACCCTTTTCTTGAACTACACTACCCATGAGTGTTACACTTTATTTCTTTTCTTCATCCTTACTATCCTTTAGGGTTACACTCCAAAACACTTAACTCTCACTCTCTCCCCTTTTGTTTTCTTTTTGTTTTTTTTCCCTTTCCTTTTTTTTTTTCTTCCTTTGTTTCTCTCTTTTTCTTATTTTTTCCTTTCTATTCGTTTCTTCTTTTCTCCTTTTACTTTTCCTCCCAGTTAATCCTCAATCACGAACAAATTATTTAATTTGGGACTCAAGTTTTTTTCTTTTTTCTGCTTTTGTTCTTCGTTTTCCTTTATTTGTTTGTTTTTGTGGCATTTTGGGTACTATTTACATTACTATTTAACTCACTAGCATTCCTCCCAACCCAAAGTCTCCATTGTATTTAGTCTTCGCTCCACTTAATACAACAGATTTTTACTTATTATTTTTATTTTTTTCTTCTTTAAATATTATTATTTTTTCTCTCCTTTTTTCTGTTTCCCTCTTATCCCTCTCATTATATCTCTTAGTCGACCATCACTTACTTACAAGCAAATCACTTTATGCTTGTCTAAGATATTCTCGCTTTTTTTTTTTTTTTTGTATTTAGTAGGTCCCTACTCCCTTTTTTGCCCCTTGAACTCTTCACCCCAAATCAGGCCCTCCGTTATAGGCAGTTTTTGTTCCATTTAGCATAATATAATTCACAGGTCATCACGATATTTCCCTAAAGAGGTGAGAGGAGGGGAGGAGAAGAAAGAAAAAAGGTGGAAATAATAAATTATTACTTTTTTTGTGTGTGGAGTGTTTTCCCTTTTTTTTTTCTTTTCTTTTTCTTTTTTCCCTTTTTATTTTTTATTAATTCTAATTAACACTATCAACAAGACCACCTTCAGATGCCAATAAGAAAAAGGAAATCCAATATTATGGATACAAAAGATAGAGAGGTAACACAAATAGATGTGGAAAAATCTATGGAGAAAAGATTTAACATATTGGAAGCCTTGGAGCCAAATGACAGAGAATTTAAAATAGAAATCTTAAAAATACTCAGAGATATACAAAAAAACACAGAAAGGCAATTTAGGGAAATCAGAAAACAACTCAACGATCACAAAGAATATATTACCAAGGAAATTAAAACTATAAAAACAAATCAAACAGAAATGAAAAACTCAATTCACGAACTGAAAAACGAAATAACAAGCTTAGCTAATAGAACAGCCCAGATAGAAGATAGGATTAGTGAAATAGAAGACAAGCAACTTGAGGCACAACAGAGAGAAGAAGAAAGAGACTCAAAAATAATAAAAAACGAGAAAGCCCTACAGGAATTGTCTGACTCCATCAGAAAGAATAACATAAGAATAATAGGTATATCAGAGGGAGAAGAGAAAGAAAATGGAATAGAGAATATACTCAAACAAATAATAGACGAGAACTTCCCAAGCCTGTGGAAAGAACTAAAGCGTCAAATTCAAGAAGCAAACAGAACACCGAGTTTTCTTAACCCCAACAAACCCACTCCAAGGCACATCATAATGAAGATGACACAAACCAATGACAAAGAAAAAATTCTCAAGGCAGCCAGGGAAAAGACGAATACAACATATAAAGGAAGACCTATTAGATTATCATCAGATTTCTCAGCAGAAACTCTACAAGCTAGAAGAGAGTGGACCCCAATATTCAAAGCCCTGAAAGAGAGAAACTTTCAGCCAAGAATACTATACCCATCAAAGCTATCCTTCAAGTATGAAGGAGATATAAAAACATTCACAAATACAGAAAAGATGAGAGAATTTATCATCAGAAAGCCCCCACTCCAGGAAATACTAAAGGGGGTTTTCCAACTAGATTCAAAGAACAAAAGAAAACAAAACCACAAGTAACAGCTCCACCAAGAAAACAATAAAACCAAACTTAAACTGTGACAATAAAAGAAAAAAAAAGGGGGAGAAAAGATGGAGATTAACAGTAGCAAAGGATGATGAAGCACAGAAATACTCATAAGAAAGGGTACTACAATGAATATGGTAGGTACCCTTTTCATTACTTAATGGTAACCACCCTTGAAAAAACCACCAAAAAAACACTTGACTTAAAAAAGGTAGCAACAGAAGAAAGAAGTATGGAATACAAACAAACAAAAACAAACAACAGAAAAACAAAAGAGAAGAATCAAACAAGATACAAAACTAACAGAAAGCAATTTATAAAATGGCAATAGGGAACCCACAAGTGTCAATAATTACACTAAATGTGAATGGATTAAATTTACCAATAAAAAGACACAGAGTAGCAGAATGGATTAAAAAAGAAAATTCAACTGTATGCTGCCTACAAGAAACTCATCTAAGCATCAAGGATAAAAACAAATTCAAAGTGAAAGGCTGGAAAACAATACTCCAAGCAAACAACACCCCAAAAAAAGCAGGTGTAGCAATACTCATATCTGATAATGCTGACTACAAGACAGAAAAAGTACTCAAAGACAAAAATGGTCATTTCATAATGATTAAGGGGACACTGAATCAAGAAGGCATAACAATCCTTAATATATATGCACCAAACCAAGGAGCACGAAAATATATAAGACAGCTACTTATTGACCTTAAAACGAAAACTGACAAAAATACAATCATACTTGGAGACCTCAATACACCGCTGACGGCTCTAGATCGGTCATCCAAACAGAAAATCAATAAAGATATAGTGGCCTTAAACAAAATACTAGAACACCTGGATATGATAGACATCTACAGGACACTTCATCCCAAAGCGACAGAGTATACATTTTTCTCTAGTGTACATGGAACATTCTCAAGAATTGACCATATGTTGGGCCACAAAGACAATATCAGCAAATTTAGAAAAATTGAAATTGTACCAAGCATATTCTCTGATCATAAAGCCTTGAAACTAGAATTCAACTGTAAAAAAGAGGGGGGAAAACCCACAAAATTGTGGAAACTAAACAACATACTTCTAAAAAATGAATGGGTCAAAGAAGAAATAAGCGCAGAGATCAAAAGATATATACAGACGAATGAAAATGAAAATACGACATAGCAGAATCTCTGGGATGCAGCAAAAGCAGTAATAAGAGGAAAGTTCATATCACTTCAGACCTATATGAACAAACAAGAGAGAGCCGAAGTAAACCACTTAACTTCACACCTTAAGGAGCTAGAAAAAGAAGAACAAAGACAACCCAAAACCAGCCGAAGAAAGGAGATAATAAAAACCAGAGCAGAAATAAACGAAATAGAGAACAGAAAAAACTATAGAAAAAATCAATAAAACAAGGAGCTGGTTCTTTGAAAAGATCAACAAAATTGACAAACCCTTGGCAAGACTCACCAATGAAAAAAGACACAGGACTCAAATAAATAGAATCCAAAATGAAAGAGGAGAAATCACCACAGACATCATAGATATACAAAGAATTATTGTAGAATACTATGAAAAACTATATGCCACCAAATACAACAATCTAGAAGAAATGGATAAATTCCTAGAACAATACAACCTTCCTAAACTGAGTCATGAAGAAGCAGAAAGACTAAACAGACCAATCAGCAGGGAAGAAATAGAAAAAACTATTAAAAACCTCCCCAAAAATAAAAGTCCAGGCCCAGACGGTTATACTAGTGAATTCTATCAAACATTCAAAGAAGACTTGGTTCCTATTCTACTCAAAGTCTTCCAAAAAATTGAAGAAGAAGCAATACTTCCAAACACATTTTATGAGGCCAACATAACCCTTATACCAAAACCTGGCAAGGATGGCACAAAGAAAGAAAACTACAGACCAATATCTCTAATGAATACAGATGCTAAAATACTAAACAAAATACTAGCAAATCAAATACAACAACATATTAAAAAAATAATACATCATGATCAAGTGGGATTCATCCCAGAATCTCCAAGGATGGTTCAACATACGTAAAACGGTTAACGTAATACACCATATCAACAAAACAAAGAACAAAAACCACATGATCTTATCAATAGATGCAGAAAAGGCTTTTGATAAAATACAACACAATTTTATGTTTAAGACTCTCAACAAAATGGGTATAGAAGGAAAATATCTCAACATGATAAAGGCCATATATGATAAACCATCAGCCAACATCATATTAAATGGCGTAAAACTGAGGACTTTCCACCTTAAATCAGGAACAGGACAGGGTTGTCCACTGTCTCCACTCTTATTTAACATGGTGCTAGAAGTTCTGGCCAGAGCAATCAGACAAGACAAAGAAATAAAAGGCATCCATATTGGAAAAGAAGAAGTAAAGGTATCACTTTTTGCGGATGATATGATCCTGTACATCGAAAACCCAAAGGACTCCACAAAAAGATTACTAGAAACAATAAACCAATACAGTAAGGTTGCAGGATACAAAATTAACATACAAAAGTCCATAGCCTTTCTATATGCCAACAATGAAATATTAGAAAACGAACTCAAAAAAATAATCCCCTTCACGATTGCAACAAAAAAAATAAAATACCTAGGAATAAACATAACAAAGAATGTAAAGGACCTATATAACGAAAACTACAAGGCATTGCTAAGAGAAATAGAAAAAGACACAATGAGATGGAAAAATATTCCTTGTTCTTGGATAGGAAGAATTAATATAATTAAAATGGCCATATTACCCAAAGTAATATATAAATTTAATGCAATTCCCATCAAAATTCCTATGACATTTTTTAAAGAAATGGAACAAAAAATCATAAGATTTATATGGAACTATAAAAAACCCCGAATAGCCAAAGCAATCCTAAGGAAAAAGAATGAAGCTGGGGGCATTACAATACCTGACTTTAAACTATATTATAGGGCCACAATAATCAAAACTGTATGGTATTGGCAGAAAAATAGACACACAGACCAATGGAACAGAATAGAAAGCCCAGAAATAAAACCACATATATATGGTCAAATAATCTTTGATAAAGGGGCCAACAACACAAAATGGAGAAAAGAAAGCCTCTTCAACAAATGGTGTTGGGAAAACTGGAAAGCCACATGCAAAAGAATGAAACTTGACTACAGCCTGTCCCCGTGTACTAAAATTAATTCAAAATGGATCAAAGACCTAAATATAAGATCTGAAACAATAAAGTACATAGAAGAAGATATAGGTACTCAACTCATGGACCTGGGTTTTAAAGAACATTTTATGAACTTGACTCCAATGGCAAGAGAAGTGAAGGCAAAGATAAATGAATGGGACTACATCAGAATAAAAAGTTTTTGCTCAGCAAGAGAAACTGATATCAAAATAAACAGACAGCCAACTAAATGGGAAATGATATTTTCAAACAACAGCTCAGATAAGGGCCTAATATCCAAAATTTACAAAGAACTCATAAAACTCAACAACAAACAAACAAACAATCCAATAAAAAAATGGGAAGAGGACATGAACAGACACTTCTCCCAGGAAGAGATACAAATGGCCAACAGATATATGAAAAGATGCTCAGCTTCATTAGTTATTAGAGAAATGCAAATCAAAACTACAATGAGATACCACCTCACCCCTGTTAGATTAGCTATTATCAACAAGACGGGTAATAGCAAATGTTGGAGAGGCTGTGGAGAAAAAGGAACCCTCATACACTGTTGGTGGGAATGTAAAGTAGTACAACCATTATGGAGGAAAGTATTGTGGTTCCTCAAAAAACTGCAAATAGAACTACCTTATGACCCAGCAATCCCTCTACTGGGTATATACCCCAAAACCTCAGAATCATTGATACGTAAAGACACACGTAGCCCCATGTTCATTGCAGCACTGTTCACAGTGACCCAGACATGGAAACAACCAAAAAGCCCTTCAATAGAAGACTGGATAAAGAAGATGTGGCACATATACACTATGGAATACTACTCAGCCATAAGAAATGATGACATCAGATCATTTACAGCAAAATGGTGGGATCCTGATAACATCATACGGAGTGAAATAAGTAAATCAGAAAAAAACAAGAACTACATGATTCCATACATTGGTGGAATATAAAAACGAGACTAAGAGACATGGACAAGAGAGTGGTGGTTACCAGGGGTGGGGGAGGGAGGACGCAGGAGGGAGGGAGGGAGAGAGAGTTAGGGGGAGGGGGAGGGGCACAGAGAAAACTAGACAGAGGGTGACGGAGGACAATCTGACTCTGGGTGAGGGGTATGCAACATAATTCAATGACAAGATAACCTAGACATGTTTTCTTTGAATATATGTACCCTGAATTATTAATGTCATCCCATTAACATTAATAAAAATTTACTTATATATATATATATATATATATATATATATAAAGTCAAAACATCTAATGTCCCTTCATTCTTGAGTTCTCTTTATTCCCCTCTCAGGGCTTCCAGTCTGCCTGCTTCCAATTCCTCTGTGCAGCATATCTGTTAATGTCCCAAGAGGCTTCCTTTACAGCTGCATGGTCATCTGTGTATTATTAACTAACCGCAAATTAAAGCCATTACTTGGTGCTTAAGTTTATATTACATTTCTTTGTAATATGTACAAAAGAGATTTATTTTTGCAGGAGTTTGGTAAATAGCATGTGCCATGATTAATTAGAGAATATAATGGGTCTGTTGATTTGAAATGAAATTCAGTGCAACAATTATTTTTAAAAACAATTTCTTAAATGACATTTACTTTTACTTAAAAGAGTAAACATCCTGTATCAATGTTTTTTATGCCCTGTCTCAGATCTATCTGTTGGACTTTACCTGCTAAAGGACTCGCTTTTATATTTTTCTCAAATCTGTAGGCACATTAAAGAACAGCAGTAGCATTCAAAGAGCTATTTTAAATCCTTTTTGGAACAAGATAGAGTATAAATGAGTAAACCACCAAAAACAAGCAAATCCTTAAATACCTGGAGGTCAGTCATGGTTCGGTGTAGCTCACCCCCTTCTGCTCCAATGCTCTCCCTCTTCCTCATACACACCAAGTGCATTTCTGCTGCAGGGCCTTTGCACTTGTTCCTTCAAATCTAGACATCTTTCTACCTGGGCCTTCATGTGGCTCAGATCTTAGACAAGATTTCTTTGATCATTCAAGCTAAGGAAGTTTCCTGCCAGAGTCCCTATCACATCACTGCGTTTAATGTTTATTCACAAAACTTATCGCTCTTTGAAACTATTTGGCTTTGTGTTTGTCACAAAGTGTTTGCTTTTCCTGTCTCCTCCTATAGAAGGTAAGATTCTTGGCAGAAAAACTTACCCGCCTTATTCTCCTCATATCTCCAACATCTAAAACAATACCTGGCACATTAGTCAGTGCTTAATAAATCTTTATAAAATGAATGAATTAATTTCATTGCTCTCAAAAAACCCTATAAATAACCATGCATCTAATGGAGAGAAAGCATAATTGGCTTTAAAATTTTTCTTGAAGAAACAGAAGGAGAAATTCAGTACCTGTTTATTAGGCAGGAGATGCATGAGAGGACATGAATAATTAAAATGTGAATAAATTAAATGCCAGAGAAGGGCAGGAATAATGATTATAACTAATAGATTAGTTTGCACAAACAACACATACCAGCTGAGAAGTGAAATCTTCAATCAGTTGGCGCTTTCTGTCTTTAAAAATTCAACAACCAACTTGAACTATTCCCATTAAAATAACATAGCCAAGCCACTGTCTTTGTTGATAATAAACTAAAAATTCTGAAGATTCAACTTTCATATATTTAAAGTAAGATTATTAGAGTTGATCGATGTTTCACTGCATAGAGATATGCGGGAAAACGAGATGGAGTAACATAACAAAGCTTCTGATTGAAAATACAAACTAAGATGTATAAATTTCCATGTTAAGTGTAATACTATAGTTAACTTTTATCATGAAAGTCTCTCTCCTGTGCCTATTAAATCTCTACTGTAAATAAATATGATCAAACCAATGAGATTGGCTTTGCATTATCAATATGATTTTATTCCTCAATTGGCAGTGGGATCTGGAAAATATTTATTTTCTGATTTTTTCAGTGCGCCCAGAGTGAACAGAGGTCTAGGTGGCTCGGTGTGCAATCAGATACAATTTTTTTATGTTCAAATGCCATCCCTGCCATTTACTAACTGTGTAAACTTCTGCAAGATATTTAATTTCTGAATCTCAGTTTTCTCATCTGCAAAATGGGTCTGATGTAACTAATATGGATTGAATGTAAGCCATTAGTTTTCATGTAATTGTACATGTAAATTCTTTGACTTATTGCTTCGGGATTTTAAATTGTAATTTAGAGAGTCATCTCCATATCAAGTTATAAAAAAATTTATTCATATTTTCCTCCTAATATTTTATGTTATCTTTGGCTTGTATATTTCCCATCCATTTAAAATTTATCCTGGTATATGGTATAAGGAATGGCTTTAATTTTATCTCTTTGTATATGACTACCCAGTTATCCTAACACCACTTATTAAAATGCCAATATTTTCCTCATTATTTAAGAATCTCACTTTTATCATGTATCATATTTTTATTTGCAATTAGGTCTGTTTCTGAATTTTCTACTTTTTCCACTTTTTTGTTCATGCATTAATACAAAATGGTTGTAGTTATAGACATTTATGATATGTTTTAATATTATATCATTTCTCTTCTTTTTTAAAAGGTTTCCTGGTATCATACATGTTTATTCTTCCATGCTAGATTGTCAATTTATCTAGTTCTATAAAAATACTAATGACAATTTTTACTGGAATTGCATTAAATGTTTAAATTCATATAAGAAGAACTAAGATCTTAATAACGTTGAGTTTTTCTATGAACTTAGTTCACTTTCCAACTGTTTAAGTCTAATTTTATATCTTCATGAGTGTTTATAATGTTCACCATTTTGAACATCTTTTGTTAAATTTACAGTGAAACATTTTATTTAATTTTTAGTTACCAGACATGTGGGCTTTGCTTTCATTATATCTTCTACTACTCACAAAAATTAGGGGATCATGGAACATGCAGATACTCCAGTACTTTCAGCCATGTTTTCTTTTTGTGACAGAGACAGAGAAAGGGACAGATAGGGACAGACAGACAGGAAGAGAGAGAGATGAGAAGCACCAATTCTTTGTTACAGCACCTTAGTTGTTCATTGGTTGTTTTCTCATATGTGCCTTGACGTGGGGCCTACAGCAGAACAAGTGACCCCTTGTTCAAGCCAGTGACCTTGGGCTCATGCTGGTGAGCCTTGCCCAAACCAGATGAGCCCGTGCCCAGGCTGGCAACCTCAGGGTTTCAAACCTGGGTCCTCTGCGTCCCAGTCTAGCACTATCTCCACTGCAGCACTCCACTGCCTGGTCTGGCATTTAGCCTTTTGCATAGTGCATTTTCACCAATGAAATAAAAGTTGGTTTTGCATCTCATTTGCATAATTGAACAACTTTCTTTGACTTGTCATTGCTTTTCTGATTTTCTTGTTAAATAAAAAAAATTATCAAATACTTCTTTTTTTATCACTTCATATTCATTTTGAAATATCCCCTAATTTTTGTGAGCAGTATATATGATTGAGCAATAATATTATGGCAGTATTGGTATTGGTGTTCTGAAACTGTTTTGTATGTATTATTGGATAAAGCCAAAATGTGTACACACACACACACACACACACACACACACACATCCATATAATTGATATCTGAGATTTTCAGTTTGGCTAAAAGCAGATACAAATGTAAGATCAATGAGATTAAGTAAAAATCCTATACTTCTGAAAATAAATCCGAGGTAACAATACTAATTCATAATGTGATTTATGCTTAAAGAGTACACATTTTCTTCTGTCCACTGAAAGGCCTGGAAACAATGACTAACCCAATAGCTCCTGGAACCCTAATTGTGTCTCTAAATACTATTTTGCAAAAAGTAAAAGCCTCTTAGAAAATTAACTTATTCTAGGTTTGAGGCAGGATGTCTATTAAATGAGTCTGGAATATTTTGTCATACCAGGTAGCAAGGAAGCTGTGAAAAATATGGGGGTCTGCCCAAATATTTGGGTACCAGCTTAAAGAGGATCCAAATGATTAAAATGAGATAATTTGAACATCAGTAAGATGATAAATGTAATGAATTAAAACATATCAAGTATATTTAAATCTGTAAATTCAGTGATAACAAAAAATAAACTCATTAATCACTTTTAAAGAATGCCAGGGAATCAATTTATTGTATACAAACAAACAAACAGCAATAAAAAACTGGTCTTAGAGTAACCAAAGAATCAAAGGAAATTTTTTCTCTACAGAATTTTTCCAGCCAACCAATGAATAAGGAATGACAGGATTAAAATACCATCATTTTACAACCTCATCATGAATTAATAGATCTGAGCAATGACCACCAATGACTGCTCACATCACCAAAAGCTGATAAAGAAACATTATGTGCCTCCTAACAGAACTGCAAAACACTATGTATGAAATACTCTTGACAAAATAATTGAACCTGAATCTTATCAAGCCTCTAGATCTCACTACCAATTTACAATTGACGGTAGCAGAGGAACACATTAAAAAACATCACAGGCATACAATCAGCAAAATCCAAAGTGCTGGAAAACCCAAGACAAATAGCCAGTTTCTTCAACAATAAAACAAAAAATAGGCCCTGGTTAGTTGGCTCAGTGGTAGAGTGTCAGCCAAGCATGTGGATGTGCCAGGTTCAATTCTCAGTCAGGCACACAGGAGAAGCACCCATCTGCTTCTCTACTCTTACCCCTCTCACTTCTCTCTCTCTCTCTCTCTCTCTCTCTCTCTCTCTCTCTCTCTCCCTCCCTCTCCTGCAGCCATGGCTCAATTGGAGTGGTTGACCCCGGGTGCTAAGGATAGCTCCAAGACCTCCACCTCAGGTGCTAAGAAGATCTCGGTTGCTGAATAACGGAGCAATGCCCCAGATGGGCAGAGCATTGTCCCCTAGTGGGCTTGCCAAGTAAATCTCAGTCAGGTCACATGCGGGAGTCTGTCTCTCTGCCTCCCCTTCCCTCACTGAATGAATAAATAAATAAGTAAATAAATAAACAAATAAATATTTAAAAAAATAAAACCAATAACAAAAAACTGCAAGAAGAAAAAGAGATTATAGGGAGGCCTTAAATTTTTTATAATATGAAAACATTTATTTGATCACATTTTAAAAGGCAGGGTAGAATCACATCTATTTTCTTAATAGCGTCACAGACTGAATTTCAGAGCTTTTGGTTTGCTTTGGAAACTGCTGAAGAGTTGACCACTTAGCAGCCTAGCAAGCTTATTCCTTTCCTTCCAAGTTCTCATGTACTTGGGGCTTGGGGTGGGGTGTAGGAATAGAAAGGGTTGGTGGCAATTGATGCTAAGGAAATAATATATAGTTGAGCTTGCCAAATTCTCTCCACTTCCTCCCATAGGCAACAGGATGACTTGGCTTATTCTTTAACTATAGTCATGGAGTAAGCAAGTAGGTTTATAAAATACAAAGAATGGAGGGAAGTTTCCATTGTAGATACTTTCCAATGGTGGGAGTGGATGAACTCAGCTTAATTGTTCAGTCTCTCCTTTTGCCGACCAAAGAGAGGTATGCTAACAATGGAACTCAAATACTTTGTCCACTAAGACCTTGGTATAAATACACTCAATTTCTTTGATTTAAATGTGTTGGAAAAGCCATCTCTGGATGGAAAAGCAGTTTATTACAATGATGGTACTGTACAAGGAAAATAAAAACAGCAAAGAGCAGTCACAGTTCCTTTTCTCTTGAACTCCAGTAATCACTCCACTTCTGTCAGCTTTAGAGTCCAAACAAACTCAATTTGGAGAGCAGGGAGTGGTAACTGGGGTACGGAAATGAGAAAGCCTTTACCAGATCTGTGGACACAGTGTGTCCGTAAAGTCATGGTGCACTTTTGACCGGACACAGGAAAGCAACAAAAGACGATAGAAGTGTGAAATCTGCACCAAATAAAAGGAAAACCCTCCCAGTTTCATACCTATTCAGTGCAGTTTGATGTGGGCTCATGCACAGACTTTTTTAGTGCTCCTTAGGTAGCTATCTCGTATAGCCTCTACAGACTTGTCACTGACTGATGGCCTACCAGAACGGGGTTTCTCCACCAAACTGCCAATTTCCTTCAACTGCTTATCCCACCGAGTAATGTTATTCCTATGTGGTGGCGCTTCGTTATAAATGTGCCGATATTCACATTGCACTTTGGTCACGGATTCAAATTTAGTGAGCCACAGAACACACTGAACTTTCCTCTGTACTGTCCACATCTCAACTGGCATGGCTGTGGGCTACTCCGCTGTATACACGGTGTTATGTCATCATCTGCGCATGCGCACATGCTGCCACATCATCCTACAGAAACTTGGAGGGTTCTCCTTTTATTTGGTACAGATTTCACATTTCTATTGTCTTTTGTTGCTTTCCTGTGACCGGTCAAAAGTGCACCATGACTTTACGGACACACTGTATTTCAGAGTTTCTTGGATTCCAGCATCCTTACCTTTGTTATTGAGGTAGTTATGGGCTTGAAGTTTTAAGAGTCTTGATCCTTTTGAGGTATACCATAGAGATACTGTACTGTGTTCTTTTCCAACCACATTCTCCATGGTTTAGATGCATAAATAGCCTCCCCCCTGATGCTCAGCCACTTACCAACAGCAAGAAGGCATTCTTGGAAGATAGAAACAATCACTCTATCTTTAGTAGATCCAACGTTGTTGACAAGATAGCTGTCTTCCAAATTTATTATCTGAGCCAGAACCAACACAATTTTAGATTTGCTTCAATGTCAGACACAGTCATATCCCTAATGAAAGCCCCAGATGACTGGTTGATAGTGATGCACATCTCCTGTTGTACTCTAGCAACCTTCCTGCCTGAATTTATCCTTACAGTTGTAGTATCTTGTGTGGAAACAGGAGGCTTTCTAGCCCTATCAGTCATTTACTACCACCACATGCTTGACAGGGCTGTCATTGTAGATAGAGCCAAGGAAAAAAATATGTAGAATTCCAGTCAGTATCAGGACATCCCCACTCTTCAGGAGACAAAATCAGTCCAGGTTTGTACCTGTTAATGAGGTCATAGAGCTCTGGCATTGTTTTCTCAGTGACAAAATGCTGTGTTTTGAAGCCATTTTTCTCATCAAGTAAATAGAGTGGAGAGAACCATTCTTAAGAGTGAGTGATAGAGTCCATAGTGTATGCTCCTCTTCCAAACAGTTGTTCCCAAGTCACCAACTGAATCACAGTGAGGACCCAGCTCCTCAGAGTTCCAGTTCTAAAACAATTGTCAAGACTGCATCAAGGTCCATGATCGGCCCGTTCATTGGGATGGGATAGGTCGGCATGGTAGGAGCCAGGTGGGCAGCTGTCATGCATGAAGCACTGGTACCAGAGCAGCTGCTCAACCTTCCAGTGCTTCCAGAACAACTGCTGCCCCGAGCCAGCACTGACCACGCACCCCAGAGCACTAACACCCCGAGCTTTGCCTGAGGGAAGCTCTGCAAGTCCGGGGAGGGTGATAGCAGTGCACTCAGCTACTCCTGCACCAGAAGCTCACCCACAACACCCTGCAGTTAAAACAGACTTTCAATTCACCCATCCTACAAACGGACCTTGTTTGCAGACCAAACATTTTGTAATGTGTTAAGGACCACTATGGTGTCCATGAAAGTGGACGAGATCTGCTGTTTACATCAGAATGAATTGAGAGCTTTGGGGTGAGAAGTTGGAGAGGGTGAAAGTACAGTCCACATGAGGCAGGAGTGGGACCCTCTTCGCTTTTATGATACTCATCACAACCTCATTTATCTATTGTCTCGAATGAACCCCTCAGAGAAATATTTCGGTTTGAATAGAATCTCAGAGTAGGAATCTCGAAAAAGATTAGCTCTACTAAACCCTGTACTCCAATTCCAGTAGAGATAAAACAAGAGAGAAAGGAGACATATCTCCAAATTCAGGCCTCTCTTCAGCTATGTTTTATGGAGAACTTATGTCATTCACAAAAGAGATGTAGTTTCCCCAAGGGAGACAGCAGGTGTACTTTTTCTCTCAAGGTTATTTAATTGCTGTCAGAAAGACATATGATTAACAAAACCAAATGCTGGAAATATGAAGTATAGGCAATTTTAAGTTGTTTATGTAGTTGATTACAGTATATCATACAATGTGTTTATTTGCCATAAACCTGCCTATCACAAACTGTTTCCACACCTGGCATCTGCACTAAACAGCCTACTGCTTAGCTGTGCGTAAATTCCCACTGAGGGAGCGGCGCACCCCTACAAAGCAGCTGTCCTTGGGGGCCTTGCAGTCACCCCTGTGCACCAGATTTGCCACAACCTCACACCAGGGACTCGAGCACCTTTAGCTGATCCATAGTGTCCCCAACTTTGATGAGAGCCCTTTGAGCTCATTGGGAAAAAATACCAGTGTGGACATGACAGGCCATTGGGGTTTCTCGCTGTCTTTTATGACATTGTTACTCAAAATGAGGTCTGCCACCTGTAATCTCTTGGCTACTGTTCAGAGATGAGACAAGTTCAGAATTGAGAGGGAGCACTAAGAACTGCTGAGGGCCATAGTTTGTCTGTTGAATCTAATTTTAAAACTGGGATTTGAATTTTGTGCGTATTGCTTTTAATTCCATGTTAAGCTATTTATATTGCATTTTACAAAGTACCAGACTGTGGCAGGCTGGAGTAAGAACTAACCCTTCGTCACAGATAGTATGAGAAGTACCACTTTCAGTGATGGCCCCCATGCATGTTACACCTCAGTGCTTCGCCTCGACACTGGCATTTCCCAAGGAGCACCCAATGGCAAAATGTGAACCCGCAAAGATGATCATCCCAAAGATCAAAGGGTCACTCATAGGTGAAAAGCAAATATCTAAACAACTACACATATGTTTGGTCCATGTGAGGAGTTGGTTGACCTAATGAAACCAGCCCAACCGACCCTTAGGCTTTTCAGTAGTAGTATGAGAAGCAGCAGCCTCTAAGACTTACACAGGACTTACTATGGTGAAGATACTGTCTTAAATGCTTTACATATATACAACATAGCAGATGGTTTCTCTCTCTTTGCAGTGACACATAGTCACGTATATTTGTACACAGGAAACGTGGCATAGCATCAAGTCTGCTCGCATCTCTGTATAGGCACAAAAATTTGCTAACAATTGATGCCTTATTTGGGTATTTCAAGATATCATGCCAAATATACCAGAGACAATAATTAAAGAGTAGATGCCTCACCTGTGGTGGCGCAGTGGATAAAGCGTCGACCTGGAAATGCTGAGGTCGCCGGTTCGAAACCCTGGGCTTGCCTGGTCAAGGCACATATGGGAGTTGATGCCTCCAGCTCCTCCCCCACTTCTCTCTCTCTGTCTCTCCTCTCTGTCTCTCCCTCTCCTCTCTAAAAAATGAATAAATAAAAAATTAAAAAAATTAAATTAAATTAAATTTTTAAAAAAAGAGTAGAAATATAATGGCCAGGACAGGAGAGTTTTGTGTTCAATATTGGTCATAGAGCCTAGCTGGAAAAAAAAATACATTAATACAGAAACAGCATTCAATTTTGGAAAATATGGGGATAATTTGAATTATGTTTCTGTTTTTGCATTTGAAAATGCTCTGCATGAAACAGAAAATTTAAAAATACCTAAAAAACAAAAACAACAATACAATAAAACTTGCATCACAGCATAGAGACACTATCCAAGACCACGTCTTTCATTTACTGTTTTTCTCCCCCCAGATAAAATACAAGACTGGGGAGCATTTTCAGATATTTGTGTGCTCCCTGCCCCAATGTTGGGGTTTAATAAATGTTCAAATTATATAAAGTCTGTATTTAACAGAGTTAATTTGCGTTGCTCCTATCAGAATTCTTCCTAGACCCTCTGTAAGGGCCTCTGCTTTCTGCCCCTTGTGATCTCTACAATAACCAGAGCTCACCCACTGCTGTTGGCAGCCCATTTCCCTGCCTGGCTTTGCAGTGGTCAAAAAGAGTTCACCACACACAGATTTTTAGTACATCACTGTACGGAGGGATTAAGCAGTTTAGCCCAGGTGAAACACGTTAGGGAGTGGGAGGTGGATGAAATTGGCTCCTCCTTCATTCTGTGGCTTTTGTCCCTCCTCAGGTTCTGGGGACAAACTGGGCTCAACTCTATGGGGGTCGTTTATGGTTCCAAACCCACATGAGCAGGCAAGGAGATGTTTTCTCCCAACTGACTAAAAGCTCTTCTCCTTCCTACAAATTTAAAACCTAATAATAAAATGTTAGAGCTATTGCCTAATCAATTAATATTAATTGGAAGCCCATAACATTCCAGAACCTGTGATTTCTACCCCTAATTAACCATAAATCTCATGAAAGTTTTCTCCACATTAACTCTTTGTGGTGTTCTTCCTAAAGGTGGAGAACCACGGAAGAAGAGGAGCCCAAGGCAACTTGTCAAAGACACAAGGTGAGTCAGTGAAAAGATAAGGAGAGAGGGGCATCTGTTACTTAGTACAGTGGTCCCCAACCCCCGGGCCGCGGACCAGTACCAGTCCATGGGCCATTTGGTACCGGTCTGCAGAGAAAAATAAATAAATAACTTACATTATTTCTATTTTGTTTATATTTAAGTCTGAACAATGTTTTATTTTTAAAAAATGACCAGATTCCCTCTGTTACATCTAAGACTCACTCTTGATGCTTGTCTTATAAGTTTGACAATTATATTTAAAAATACCACAGTTTTTACGCTGGTTGCATAATTTTATTTTGTTCATTTATCCGTCCCACCCTAAAAGCCGGTCCGTGAAAATATTTTCTGACATTAAACCGGTCCGTGGCCCAAAAAAGGTTGGGGACCACTGACTTAGTAGGAATGTTTCCAGGAAAGGAAGTCCCAACTTACTTGTTTGTGTTATTTCTTATGTTTTTATAATAATGAGAAACAGAGTAGGTCCTTTGTCTTCAAAAAATTATCATTTTACCTTCCCAATAAGGGAGTGAGAAAAACATTAATATCTTTATTTTACAGATGAGGAAACCTAGACTCAGAAAGCATAAGTCCTTGCTCACAAGTTTAAACACACTGGAACAGAGCTAGGACCTTAATTGAAGTCCTTTGCCTTTGAGCCCAGTGCTCTTTTACCACCATAGCTTCCTTTATGATCTTTTGCTAATTTCTTTTCAATGTTTCACAGGCATTTCATATTTAATATATTCAAAACTGAATTTCTCATAATTCCTCCAAATCTTTTCACTCTCCTACCTTCTGTATAAGAAGTTTAGGAGTCATCTTTGGCAACTTGTTCTCTATGACTTTCCCAAATCTAAACTATCACCAAGTCACGGTGATTACCTACAAAGCACCCCTTTTGCTACTTCTAGCTGCACTGCCTGGTTGAAGCACTGCAAACATTTATTTGTTAAATGTATGTTGAAATGAACAGAGTAGTTGATAGGTGAGCTAGATTTCCTTTTTAAAATAATATTTTGAGAAATTTCTTCAAAGAAAACTAAGGAAAAATTAAGTTTGTGAGTTTTTACCATATTTTCTTGGATATACTAGGTACTATTAGTTTCAATCACAGTACTATCTTTTATTTATTTATTTATTTATTTATTTTGGGTGAGAAGAAGAGAGATAGTGAGGCAGACTCCCACATGCATCCCTAATGGGATCCACATCCTCTGGGCTGATGTTCAAATACCAAACTATTTTTAGAGCCAGAGGCTGATGAACCCCAACAGAGCTATCTTTAGCACCTGGGGCCATGCTCGAGCCAGTTGAGCCATGGGCTATCAGAGCAGAAGAGGAAGATGAGGGGGAGAGTGAGGTGGGAGAGAAGCAGATTGTTGTTTCTCCTATATGCCCTGACCAGGAATCAAACCTGGGACATCCATATACCCGGTCAACTCTCTATTTACTGAGCCACCAGCCAGGGCCCATAGTATTATCTTAAATTTGTATTTTAACTATTAATACTTTAAGGGCAACTGTATTTTCTGGAACAAAGCAGATTTTAAATTAAATATACTGTAGTTTAATAATAAGAGAAGCTAAAGTTTTAGATATATTACCTAGCGTTTCTCTCACAATCACTCTTAAAGATAGGCAAACAAATTATAATTTTACAGATTGAAAACTAAGGTACAGAGAGGCTCAGTGACTCATCTAGGGTTACACAACTGGGACTAAAATTCAGAATACCCAAGATGACATAAGTGTTTTTTTCCCAGAAGTCTCTGTTAAGTTCTCTGATGCATTCTGACCTTGCATTATGTTTTAGTGGTAAGACAACAGAATAAAAAGCAATCTAGAAAATTCATTGATTGAGCAGAAGACTGTGGCATATATACTATGGCCCAGAGACCACAGTTCTTCTTCTGTTGTTATTCTAGAGAGAATGAGTATTCTCTAGAAAATTAAAAGTGAAGACCTTAGTCAGAATTTTCTTCAAGGGCAAGAGTATTAAAAATAACTATTGCAGGTTCAGCATAGACACAGCAGATAGTGTGGGACTGGGATAACAAAGGACCCCGGTTTGAAGCCCCAAGAAAAATAACTATTGCTACAATAACTCTGGGTAACAAAATTTTTGTTGCATCTACAAAAACACTGTTTTTACCTAATTTAAGTGTGCTGATCTCAAATCTGTCATTAGTTTTTCTCTGTAAGCTAAATTTTTGCAATTCAAGATTTTAAGTTTCCATCTTATTGTAAAATTTTCAACATTTAGTTTAACATAATGAAGTAGAATGTCTTCTTGGGCATCATCTTTGTGAAAATATAATAATTTATATAATGCAGTAAATACACTAATACACAAAAAGATATGATTGCATCAGAATTTGTCTACAGTTTCAAAATAGAACATATTAAAACACTTATTTTAATCATAAAATTTGTGCAAAACTTATTTAAATTCTATTCAGGCAAAAATTTGCATTTGTAGCTCTTGCATTTGTGTACTTGTTGAGGACAATCTCGTTTGATGCTCCAGCAGTAATCTGCTCATCACTAACAGCTCCAAGATTTTCGGGAAACTTATCAAGGTGACTGTTCAGGAAGTGAATCTTAACGCTTATGTTCCAACCAATGCCGTGGAAAGCCAACGGCATCCTTTGAACCAGAAGTTCATAGTTTTCTGCTTTTTTGTTGCCAAGGAAGTTTGCTGTAACTGCCACAAAAGACTGCCATGCTGCTTTCTCCTCCTTATTCATCTTCCTGGCAAATTCTTTGTCACATATGAGGGTTCGAATTTGAGGTCCATCGAATACACCTGCTTTTATCTTCTCGAAAGACAAGGCAGGAATAGAAATAATATGTTGAAAGCATTCACTTTCTTTATTCAAAGCCTTAACAAACTGCTTCATTAAGCCAAGTTTGATGTAAAGTGGGGGGGAAATGATCCTGTCTCAATTAACTACAGGTTCATTCACAATATTTTGCATCCCTACTTCCAGAGCTTCATGTTTTGGCCACTCCTTCTGTGTCCAGTGTTTCTTCTGAGCTCGGCTGTCCCACAAACACAGAAAGCAAGAATACTTCATGAAACCTCTCTGTTGTCCTAGCAGGAAATATACCATTTAAAAATCTACACAAATGATCCAGTTATGCTCCTCATACTTCAGAAAGTCAAGGACAATTTTTATGTCATTCTTACTAAGTCATTCAATTCGGGTTGAATGACTAAACTGCTGAGGGGTTAATGACTGCTTGGCATCAGAGGAAGACCCTTCAGATTCTACATGCATCTTATCAAAATACACTTAATCACCATGTTCACTTTTTTCATCCTTAGAAGAAATAAAACCATTGAAAACTGGAACTGGGAGTGTCTCAGAGTGTGGGATAGGTCGTATTGCTGAAGGAATATTAGGATATGCAATCATATGCAGTTTTTTCTTGCCGATGCCCTTTGTATAGATCAGACAGAAATAACAGTCATTGCTGTGGTCCTTATGTTCACGCCAAACCATGGGAATAACAAAAGGCATTCCTTTGCATTTTCCTTTTATCCTGTCATGAAGCATTTCCTCACAATTATGACACACAATATGAGGAGCCCAATTCTTGTCTTGATCGCCAAGGGGAACTTGAAAATAGGCAATATATGCATGTGTCACAAATGATGAAATATTGCGCCTTTGATGTTGAAGTGTGTAACAGCCACATATATAACAGAAGATGTCAGGACTATTCTTACATTTATGCCTACTCGAAGAAGCCATGATTCAATCTTAAAACAAAATAAGAGGGTGCTTTCATCAGATAATAATATTTTTACATTTAAAAACTACTACAATTATGTAAAAGTGATGTTTGTAAAACATTAATTGCCTTGTGGTTATGTTCAATCCAAGAGTCGTTGCCCTTTAACTCCAATTTAAAAACCAATGCATGCCATTAACTGTAACAAAAAGAAATTAAAATTGCATAAAAACTAGAGCATGCACCAAAACACGGATTTCAGATTTGGAATCAGTGATGCAGAAATATATAGAAACAGTTCTAAAACCTCATGCAACAGAAAAAGAAAAAAAAATTGTTCCTCAGTGTAATTTGTTATGGAATATGCAGTATTAAAGAAAGTATATTGTGACATCAAAAAACATAACTGAGAGAGTGGATGGAGTAAAAGGAGTAGAGATTTGTATGCAACTGAAGTTAAGTTGTTATCAGCATTAAAAAAGACGATTATACCTATAAGATGTTTTTATAAGCCTCATGATAACCACAGAGCAAAAACTTAGAGTAGATGCACAAAGATAAAGAGAAAAGAATCAAACATATCACTACAAAAAATCAACAGTTCACAAAGGAAGACAGCAAGAGGGGAAGAAACAAGGTAACTACTAAACAGCCTCTCTGCCTCCCTACCTCTCACAAAAGAAAGAAAGAAAGGAAGAAAGAAAGAAAGAAAGAAAGAAAGAAAGAAAGAAAGAAAGAAAGAAAGAAAGAAAGAAAGAAAGAAAGAAAAGAAAAGATCAAAGTTAGAGGAATCACACTTCCTGAATTTAAACTATATGACAAAGCTGTAGTAATCTAAACAGTATAGTTCTGTCATAAAAACAGGTATGTAGACTAATGGAATAGAATAGAAACCCAGAAATAAATCCTTGCACATACAGTCAACAAATATTTTACAAGAGAGTCAAAAACATATTGGGGAAAAGATAGTTTCTTTCATAAACAGTGATAAGAAAACTAGATAACCTTATGCAGAAGTAGGAAATTAGGCTTTGTTTTATACCATATACAAATATTAACTCAGAATGGATTAAATACTAAACATAGATCTGAGACCAAAAATCTTCTAAAGAAAAAATAGGGGAAAATCTTCTTGACATTAGTCTGGACAATGATTTTTTGGATATGACACCAAGAAAGCACAGACAACAAATACAAAAATTATTAAGTGAGGCCACATCAAACTAAAGAGCTTTTGCACAACAAAATAATCAACAAAATGAAAAGGCAACTTATGGAATGGAAGAGAATATTTGCAAATCATATATTTGAGAAGGGTTACTATATAAAAATACATAAAGAACTCATAACTCAATAGCAAAATAAATCTGATTTAAAAATAAGCAGAGTAACTGAGTAGGCATTTTTCCAAAGAAGACACATAAATGGACAATAGGTACAAGAAAAGACATTTAACATCACTAGTTATGAGTGAAATGCAAATTAAAATGACAATGAGATATCATCTCATATCTGTTATATTGGCTATTATCAAAAAGACAAGTGATAAGTGTTTGCATGAATATGGAAAAAGGGAACATTTGACCACTGTTCATGGAAATGTAAACTGGTACAGACACTATAAAAAAAGTGTAGAGATTTCTTGAAAAGTTTAAACTACTATATGCTTCAACATTCCCACTTCTGAGTATATATCCAAAGGAAATGAAAGCAGATCTTAAAGAGATCTGCATTGCTATGTTCATTGCAGCGTTGTTCATAATATCCAAGATGTGGAAATAACCCAAGTGTCCACCAAAGGATGAGCAAATAAAGAAGACAATATGTATGCAGTATATATGCAGCACATGCACGCATGCACGCACACACACACACACACACACACACACACACGAATATTGTTCAGCCAAGTAAAAGAGAGAAATCCTGACATTTGCAGCAACATGAATGGACCCTGAGAGCATTATGCTAAAGGAGATAAGTCAGACAGAGAAAGTCAAATACTGCATGCTACCACTTATATGTAAAATCTAAAAAATGGTCAAACTTCTAGAAATAGAGTAGAATGGTGGTTACCAGGGACTGGGGGTAGGGGAAATAGAGTTGCTGGTCAAAGGATACAAACTTTGTTTAAAGTGTATAAATTTGGGGATCTAGTCTTCCACTTAGTGATTATAGTTAACAATACTGTATTATATACTTGAAAATTACTAAAGAGAGTAGATCTTAAATGTTGTCACCGTAAAAATGAAATGGCAATATGTGAAGTGATGGAGGTGTTAGCTAATGCTATGGTGATCAGCATTTCCCAATATATATGTGTATTGCATCAACATGTACACCTTAAACTTACACAATGTTATATGTCAATTATATCTCAATAAAGCTGGGGGCATAGATATTATCTTTATTGGTAAAATAACAATCTTGCAGGGAAAAAGCTCCCAATGGCATATTTCTATAATACTCTGTTGCACGCTTGTTCTTTTTGCACTAGACACAAAAGCCTCATTAAAAGACTTGATATTGCTGATCTCCTCTCTTCAAACTACCTACCCAACTATTGTTTTTTTCTTATGGTCCTTCTTGGAATCAGAAACCATATATTCTAAAGAAATTCAAGAAGCAATCTAAAGAAAATTTTAATTTATTATTTCATATAGATTAGATTCGGTCACTACAAAACACAATCTTTATTGTCAGCTCAATGTAGCCTAGGCAAAGTATTTCTTTTCTCTCCAAGTCCATGTTGTTAAAAAATTCACTGTGAACTTCTCAAAAGCTGGGTTTGAATGCTAAAGCACAGTCCTAGAAGTGCAGAAATAAAGAGTAAAAAAATAATCTGTCAGTGATGTAGACAAAAATGAACGTTAGAGGAATTCCTAGGCAGCAGAGGAAGACACCAATGTTTACATAATCCCAATATGCATGCATGGTTTCTTCTACATTTTCCAGCTAAAACTCAGCTGGCTTTGCTCAAGACCTCAAATGCAGTGAATTCTAGGCAGCACCTAATATTTATTCATAGCATTGTGAAGAGCATCTTTGCAGTTCTTGCCAAGGTCTGTCATTGAATATGTTTATCCAGCTGCATGGCAAAAACATAATATGCAGTCATCATTTTACTTAGTCACCTACTCAATATTTTCTCCTATGATTAAATTAACTCATAAATATTACACTTTTAGTGCCAGAAAGCCATGGTTCATCCAGCCGGTTGAACATTTGTTTGTCCATTTCCTTCTTTAAAAAAAATTTTATTTTTATTTTTTTTCCTTCTTTTCCAAGTTGAGAGGACAGGAAATAGAGAGATAAACTCCCACATGTAGCCTGACTGGGATCCACCTGGCAACCCCCATCTGGGCCTGATGTTCTGCCCATCAGAAGCCATGCTTGTCAAGTGAGCTATTTTTAGTGCCTAAGGCCAAAGTTCCACAGAGCCATCCTCAGCCCCTGGGCCAGTGTACTTCAACCAATGGAGCCCTGACTGTGGGAGGGGAAGAAAGAGAAAGAGAGAGTAAGGGGAGGGGTGGAGAAGCAAATGGTTACTTCTCCTGTGTGCCCTGACCAGGAATGGAACCCAGGACATTCACACGCAGGGCTGATGCTTCATCACTGAGCCAACCACCCAGGTCCTGTTTGTCCATTTCCTAATGTTGCTGGGCACTCAGTCATTTCATTATAGAGTTTTAGAGTTTGAAATAATAACAATTGCTGCATTTACTTAATAATACACAATAAACATAGCAAGATCCATGAACTATATATATATTATGTAGTACAAGGTCATAGAAGAAATTTTTTAAGAACTATGGGGCTAAATGGGAAATTTAGGAGTTTATAAGCCAATGGGCTCTGATTGCCTAATGCAAAGGACAGAAAGGCTGGCTCTATTTGCAACTGGCGCAATCTTGCTCAGCCAAGGAAAGTTTCAAATAAACATGCATATCTTGGTCTTCTTGTATTTGATTCATTACCAGACTGTTCTTGTGAACGCTGTCAACCATTTCCATGAAGTGTGTCATTTTGGAGACTTCTTTTTCTACACATCCACATACAGTTTTGTTTTGTGTTTTTAAAGATTTTATATATTAACTTTAGAGAGATGAGAGAGAGAAAGGGGAGGGAGATGCAGAAAGCATCAACTCATAGTAGTTGCTTCTTGTATGTACCTTGACTGGGCAAGCCCAGGGTTTCTGACTAGCCATCTCAGCATTCCAGGTCAACACTTGATTCACTGCGCCACCTCAGGTCAGGTTAGTTTGTTTTTTTTAAAGCAATGTGCAGAAGGCCTTACACACATCTCCATAGTTTAAGCAGGATCCTTCCAAGAACTCCATGACTATGCAATACAAGGCTGTAGAAGAAATTTTTTCAGAACTGCAGGGCCCAAGTTGGAAATGGTTTTGGTGTATATAAGCAAATCTGCTTCAATTGCCTAATGCAAAGTACAGAAATGCAATGTATGGTCAAGAATCAGCTTTCGCCATTCAATGTTGGTCCTGGTGACAGCGGCACCATCTGTGTAGATACACAGATACCTGGCCCTGGAGGCAGAGCCACATACCACAGGACCCTTCTCAAATCACCTTCTGAATGAAATATTTATAGCTGGCATGGCAGGGCAGTTAGCTTTTCTGGAATTACATCCAAATTCGCCTGATCATTCTGGGAACAGCCTTGGTTAGCAATTGCTCATAATGTCAACACTCTTGGAAACTTTACAGTGGTTTTATTGTTTTATTTCAAAAATAAAACTTAAAGGAGCTTGAAAAGTAGGTTTTTAGATTATCACACAATGGCCCAAGTTTCATGGTTTCTGTTCTGTGCATTTTACTTTCTGCACACTCACTGAAATTAACCAAAATTAATCCATATTTGCACAAAGACTGGATATAAATGAGCCCTAAGTTCCTGGTCTACCGAGTGCAGTGCACAAGCTGACGTGTCTGGAAAGCTCTGGCCCTGGGAGGCAGAGAAGCTTTAAAATCCGGAAATATCTGACACAGAACAAGAAAGCTATTTTCACTTTATTTGTTCCTTTTTTAATCCCTCCCTCCAGAAGATAAATGACTTCTAATTGCATTTTATTTTCATCTTTAGAGCTGGATCTCAAAAAGAGCCGGGTCGGATTAAAACCGCGGGTGAGTTTGCAGCCCTGTCCAACGATTACCTAATGCATTTGTGTCATCTGCTTTCCCTGCTGTGTAAAAACACACTAAGGAAATGTGTGAGGCCACTGAATTGTTCCCAACTCTTTTATTCACCTTTCAGTATGCTAGTTCCTTCCCTTGGCATTGATATCATTATGCATTTGTCAAAGATAGACTGTCATTTTAGGACCTCTATTATGTGCAAGAATTGGCAGCAAATTTTGCCACTGGGATTTGCTTATATCCTCTGTATGTTATTGTACTTCTTTGGCATTCAGTAAATTCTGTACACCCACTTCTTTGATGTTTATTCCAGCCCCTAAATGTGGAAACAATGACTTGAAATTTTGGATCAAAGCATCCGTAGATGGCAGGCAACACAGCTCTCTGATAATTCACTAGAACAGAGAGACCATCCTCCCCCCACCCCAAATCTAGGCCAATAGTCCTCCAAGAACAGCTCTGGCTGACCCAGTGCAAAAGCATGAGAGGAAGTTAAAGAAAATAACTCCAAGGCTTTAGGAAAAAGAAAGAGACTAAACTAGATAGCTAAATTGAAACTCATGGTCATTTCTAACTATAGAGAAAGCTAACTACTATTCCAATTGATTCTCCCACTTCTTTTCACTGGTGTTGCTCTAGCCTAGTACTTCTACTGGACCAGGCTTTTTTTAAGTTGGAAAAGTCTCCAGATCTAGTTTTTACATTAAGTCAGCTGCACCAGATAGCCCAGATTTTTTTAAAAGATGAATTTTTATTTTATTTTATTTATTTTTATTTCTTTTTTACAGAGACAGAGAGTCAGGATAGACAGGGACAGACAGACAGGAACGGAGAGAGATGAGAAGCATCAATCATTAGTTTTTTCATTGCGCATTGCAACACCTTAGTTACTCATTGATTGCTTTCTCACATGTGCCTTGACCGTGGGCCTTCAGCAGACCGAGCAACGCTGGTGAGCCTTGCTCAAACCAGATGAGCCCACACTCAAGCTGGCGACCTTGGGGTCTCGAACCTGGGTCCTTCCGCATCCCAGTCCAACGCTGTATCCACTGTGCCACCGCCTGGTCAGGCTAAAGATGAATTTTTAAAAGAAGAATTAAAGGGTCCATGAATTAAAGAGTTATAAATGTAACTGGGGGAAAGAACCAGAACTACCAAAATTTCAACAAGTTAGTTTTGCAAACTAGAATTAGCTGTCTGGAACACATTTTCAATGTTTGCTTTTGCTTTACTTCTGGGATGCCAGTGCAAAGAATTACTTCATTCAATTTATTTCACAGATCAACTTTGACTCATTAAAGCAAGTAACCCCCTAAGGATGTTGGAAAGACAGATGAGCAAATAGATAGGAAAACTGTTGTAAGCTCTTTGAGGGGGAAAAAGGCACTTTATAAATCCAGGATATTTTACGGTCATGTTTTCACTTCACTCCATTTGGCATCCAGAATGTGTTAGTTATAATTAATATACAATGTTGGGGACTATTATAAAAGTACCATACACCTATTAAATATAGTGAAGGAGATCATTGTATTTGGGGAATCTCATCCTGTGTAAATTAGAAGAATTTCCAGTAGAGTGCCGTGATTGAGAATTGGGCTGACGGCACTGAATGGAGAATAGAGTCACCTTAGCATGTAGCATGCGTTCAATCAAAAGGTAGAACACCAAGGAGGTAACAAACAGTCCTTAAAATACCAATTTCAGATTGCCTAAGTGGGATGTTTTTACTGCCAGTTGAATGCAACAGTGACATCCAGCGGTTGTACAGATAATTACAAGTGTATCTCATTTTAAAATATAAATTTAATATGTTGTAATAAAATATTCTACATTATCAAATGTTGTTTACATTCTTTACTTGGCCACAAACTAGGTGACCGCTAAGGAAAGCAAAATTCACTGTTTATTTACTAAATAGTTTCCAAAGTCTGTTGTTTTGTTTTTGTTATTTTGTTGTTTCTTTTTAATTTTACTAAAATTATAGTGGGTCTACTCCCCGAGGGCCTCTCTGACCCTCCTAAGCTCAATTTTTGCAAGCATAAATGAAACTGCATGCATACTGCATGCACAGCAAAAATGGAAGCTGCATTTGACTCCAGTGTGAGGTACTCCAGGGAAGGCACGTGTGACCCTGAACATTTTCATTGTTGTGGAATTGCTTTAAGAAGTTCATTAAGATTTTTTCCCCAAGTCATTGAAGAAGAGAAAGAAGGTGGGAAAGAGCAGCAAAGGAAAGAAAAATTAAAGAGAGGAGGAAGGAAAGAGAAAAAGAAGGAAGGAGGCAGAAGAGAGGGAGGGAGGAGAGAGAAGAAAGAACTGGCTACTCTTTGATCTCGAACAACTACTCATTAATGTGATGATACATCTAAAGAGGGTTTCCAAAGAGATATTGGCCTCCAAATATTTTTTGTTTTAAATTGCACTCTTTCAACTGCCAGGCAATTAATTTTTTTTAAATTATTTTTATTAAAAATAAAAATTTCAAGCATAGCTCCTGCTGCTACAAAGTACCTAGAGCAGTGTCTGTCACTCGTAACAAGATGCTTAGAGAGCGTCCCGCTTGGAAAGGACTCTCCACCGAAGCCTGTTCGGGTCACCTGGGCCTGTAAGTTATTTATCCCATGTCAGTGTTGAGCCGATCCGGTGACTACCAGCTTCCCAGGTGGCACTCCTCAGAGAGACTGTCACCTTGTGGCAAGCTGTTCTTCAGTCTTAGGCTCCTTCATGTTGGGGGTTTTTCTCTTCAACGGCCTGTCTCTGTGAAGTTCTTAAGGTAAGAACTTAAAGGCTACCTCTTTTACTTCCTCCTTGTTAGAGGGTGGGGGGAGTCAAACAAACAAACAAAACATGGACCCAACTCTAGTAAAAAAAAGTACCAGAGTCAAGACATACCTCCATAAAAAGCTCCGCATGCCCTTTAGCTAATGTAGCCTCCTTGTGCCCAAATGGTTGAGAATCAAGGACATTACAGAAGCTGTATTGAACATGAGCGTGAGAACTGGGATTTGCATTAAGCAAAAAGCACCAGGACAAAATGGGGATGGTCTCCGCAAGGAAAGTCTGGGCAATTCTTTCCACGCCTGTCAGTGGGAGTTAGAGGAGATTTGTGCTGAAATGTAGCAGGTAAATCTGCAGCCTTGAGCCAGATTTGTTTGCTTTTACAAGGCCTTTGAAATGCAAACTGGATTATCCCACTCCGTAGTGAAAGAAGGCCTGCTCCTGGCCTCTGTGCTCACAGGATCTTCACTTGCAGGCTCTTCTCCCTTCTTGTTCCTCTTAGTACTTTTCACAGCAAGGCTTTGTGGGGAATAGATAGGGAATTAACATGCCCGCGTCTCATCTCTCCTTTTAGTTCTGCAGGAATCTGGCTGGACTATCTCTTATCTTGTGCACCCTGAAACCTGGATTCAATGATTTCTGGAGTCAAGCCCTGGGATCCCTCAAGAGTAAAAGTGGAACTTTTTCTTGACATGCCAGGGACTTCTGCACCAAGACTGTCAAGGCCACTGCATTACCAGTTCCTGCCAGTCCAAGGAGCAGGAGGCTGGCATGAGGAATCAGTTCCCTTCTTTTGTCCATAAAGAAAGAAAAAGGCCTTGCAAAGCTTTCTTCGGTGTTTCAGAACAAAAAATAAAGAAACAAAAAAAGCAGCTGAACAATATGCCTATGCATATCTTGTCTAGGCTAACAGCTTCAGGTGCTGTTTTACTATAGAATAGAATCTAATAATCCATTGTTTCTTTAGAGCAATGATTGATATATAAACAGGTGGCATTTTGATGGAATCATGTGCCATAAACCTGTCTGCTCCTCTCTGGGTTCAGAATACAGAAGAATCTGTCTTACAGACATTCTAGAATTTTTACATGGTCAATTGACTGGTTTTGTATTCTGGAACACATCAGAGCATCTGCAGGAAAAAGAATATATAAATTCTATAAAATGGTGGCAGGATTTCTGATTTACTGATAGTGCTGGTTTGAATTTTCACAAAAAAAAATATTCAGCTATAGGACAATGCATTAGGCATATTCTTAAAGGTAAATAACTGCAGCCAATAAAAGTTCGGCCTATAAAGGGTCCCATCTTCTACTAGTTTTCTGCACTGAGAATTACTACCAGTATAATCATGACTCCCTGCACACTAATATTTCCTCTGATACAGTATGATCAATGTTGTGGAAAAACATTTATTATATTTCTTCTAGCTACTTAAAGGCATTACTGAATTATGGGCATCGCAAAACGAATCCACTGTGCATTTTTTCTTTATGTGACGTTTTTACAATCTTCATTTTCTGCTTTGCAGCCACTGAGCTATAGAGATCCACACTTTGTCCCTCTTACAACCGCCACTGGGGCCACCTTCTCCTTTCTGGTTTATTACATCTGAAATGCACTTCATAGGATAACATTCCTTGTCATTCTGTGCCGGACTCTTATTTAAAGGGAAGAAGTTATGAAAGAAATTAAACAGTGTTGTTAATAACAGTTCTTAATCTCCTTATTTCACAAAGGTTAAGAAGTTTAGACTGAGGAAAGTACAAGGGGAGGAGATGGTATTTTACAGAATCATTCGGGAAGAGCAGATGTACCCTGAACGGGTGTGGGTTTTGTGGTTTTGACATTTAATAATTTTATTAACATCTTTTGCTTATTATGCACCTTAATCCACAGGATCTGCCGCTGGGAGAGAGTGTCCAGCTAACAGCCCACGTCTGGGTCCCTGCTAGCGGATGAATCAATTAGCGAGAGAAGCAATGATGCAAATGCTGCAGGGTCACTGGGGATGCCGTTTGCCTTTTTGATAGAGAAAGCACGCCATAAATAACATCACACCTCAGGAAATCATTCCGGGAGGCCCAGATGCTGGCGGGGCTGCTGCCTGGGACGGAAGGAATCCTATGCTCATTGTGTGCACTTACCCTATCTCAGTCAATGGAGGATTTGTAGTAAAATAAAGTATTTAAAAGGAGGACAGTATGTGGTAACAGAGGCATGTTTAGTAATTTTTTAGTACCCAAACCCATGATTTATGACCCAGAGTTACAGCCAACTTTATTACAAAAATGACTTCACCCATAATAACCTTATTCAGGGCTCTCTGAGAATGATGTAGTACCCGATAGCATTATAATCTAGCAAATATTCACAAACAATTTCTGCTTCAGTCTCATTGCCACCACCTCCTGCCCCAGGCAGCTTCCCCCTGTTATCTGGTGGGAGAAGGGGTCCCAGGTAAGGTTATATGTTCTTTCTGTGGGGGTGTGCCTAGATTGGGCATTTTAATCAGCCAGGACGGAAAGCTGCCTCCTGGGTCTCTGTCACATCTTCCCCAAACTCATCCCCTGCCCAGTAATGAGCAGAGGACCCCACATCACCCTCATTGCCTCCCTCCCAGAGTCTTCCTCAGTTCCTGCACTCCTGCCCACTCTGTCAGAGCTGAGATCCCCACCACTTGAGAGGGGTTCCCTGAAGCCCCCCACCCCACCTTTAATTGCTATGGCAACCTGGACCTGCACTCAGACTGCCAGGGTTGGATGTCCAAGCAGGATCCCCTGGGCGTACCAGGATCTAGAAATGAGCCCTCCATCTTTTTAAACTCTGGTGTCAGTTCTTAGCAATTGTGTTAAATTTATACCCTCAGAGTGGTTTAGTGGGATTATGTGTCCATTTGCATTAAAACAGTCTTCTGTCATTAAACTGCCATACAATAAGCTTCTTTGGGACAAATTAATGAGCTCTAAATACCATCAAGTAAGAAGTTCAATTCGCCAAGATGGCCAACCAGGGGGGCAGAAGAAAGCGGCTGCTCAGAAATCTCAGCTTGGGAGAAATGTAAGTGCCAGCTAAGGAGGGAGTGCCTGTCCTGTTTCTGCATGCTGAGATAAGTGGTTCTGATTTAGAGCTGACCAGGGAGAGCTGGTGACATTCTCCCTACTTACCAAAACCCCTCAGCTCACTTCCTCCCAGTCTCCCTATTCTAAATATACCTTTACCCAGACCCCAGCTGCTGAAATTTGCTGATAGACCACTGGTCCGTTCACTCTATGACTGTGTCTCAATATAATTTGCTTTGCCCTGCTCTCTGTCCTTAGGAATTTGTGTACATCCGAGTTGCATGGGAACAACATGTACACAGCATGACACCACATAGAGACAGAGGGAGTGCTTCCAAGTCTAAAATGCCTAAACAGTTGTGAAGAACAGTCTGGACCATTCACTAACCAGGGGCTCGGACCCTGGGACATGAGTCCTGATATGAAGCACCTTACTCTGGTCACCTAGAAGCAGCATAAGAATAAAAAACAGTTTTTAATACTGTCCCCGTTCACAAGTATTACCAACACTTTGCCTTAAAAGTACATATACATGTCTAAGTAGAATTTCTTTTTTCATCAAAAACAAGTAAATCAAGCCCCAGACCGTCTTTTATGTAAAGGAGGTAGATTAGCTGCTTATGTCCCAGTCCACATAAACTATGATCTCATTTCTGTGTTGTCGTAACAGGGGACAGTAATGCATGATTGAGATACTGCTATATTTAGGAATGACAAGATGAGCATTATTAATAGCTTAATTGACATTAAGGCAATTACCCCTACCCTTATTACAGTTTGTAGAATTGCACAGAAAATATTGGCTGAGGCCTTTCTTTCCCTAGAGCTACACGAGGATACAGCATTTTATTTCATGCCAGATCCCAGCTTTGACATTAGATACTTAGCCATAGAATGATTCCAGTAAATCATTATAAATGCATTATAATAAAGATGTTATGAGCTATCAGATATTAACCCCCAACCCCTAAAGAGAGATAAATAGTCCAGTTGCATGATTCTCACTTTTGTTTCATAAGAAATAAGCTTTTGCAAAGAGCAACTGGCTAATGAATTATAAAATGGTGTGTTGAGCTCAGATAATTAAACAACGCATTTTAGTGTCGGGTGCAGGATGAACACTAAATCATGTACAAATAAAAAAGGAAAACCTAAACCCCAGGACCAACTCCTATTTTCAAGTAACATTAGGATTGGCCTACAGTCTAGAAATACGTCAACTCTTTTCTTATCTGATTAGAAGGATTTATCAGGTATAAGATCAAGACACAAGCAAGTCAACTAAACCAATGGTCAGAACAAGAATTCTGGAGGTGCTAATTTCAGATAAGCCCACAAGGTTATTTTAATGGAGATTTTACGTGGAGATTACCTTTCTTCCCAAAGTGTTTAATGGGGCAAAAGTCTAGAAGAATCTGGAAGTTTCCAAGTTTCCTTGCACTTTCATATTTTTCTCTGAATTCATAATAAAACACATTTGTGTGTGCGGGTGTTAAAAAGTGTAGTCTTGATGGTGGTCTTGGCCTCCTCGTGCTGGAAGGACAAATAGAAGGTGAAAGGGCGGGAAGGTTGGTTTGGGTTCTACGCACTGTCTTCGGGTTAAGCCACCATGCCCAGCAGAGCTTCATCTAGCGGTCACCCTTTGCTAACAGGAAGTTCTCACCTCTGGTGTCCCCTGTGAGGGGCTGGATTGCTATTGGCCGCTGTTTCTAAATGCCCTGGATCTGCCACAATATTTGATGCTGCAATTAAGCAAGTCCTAAATATGTGTTTTAGTCTTCCAGCCTCTCAAAGACATGGTAACTGCCTCAAGGCAGTCTTCTGTTTCTTGGTCAAACAGCATATCACTAACAACCATGTGGACAAATTAGAGATGGCCCACAAAATTCGCATGGGCAATGGCCATCTGTGATGCTGAGAAGGACTTCCCTGGAGCACGTGGTACACCATATTCTACTCAGCCAGTCTGCTCCTGTGCTTGAGTCAAGCCAGACTGCACAGCCTGGTCCCTCTCCACTTCCCCAGCCCCACGTGTCACCCACTGCCACTGACTTCACCTTTCTAAAGTTCCTTTCTTCACATGTAAGAGGGGGATACTAATGATGCCTACCCATAGTGTTGTGTGAACATTAAATGAGAATAGTTATACAATAATCTATCTAAAGTATTACATAGTAAGCCCACAATTAAATGTTACCTATTTTTATTTTAGTTATATATTTTTCTTCCCCTGCTTCTTCTCTCTTTATTTTACCCTTCTCTCTCTCTCTCTCTCTCTCTCTCTCTCACAAACACACACACACACACACACACACACACACACACACACACTCACATACACTCACAGAGACATGTTTCCAGATTCCCTGACCTATTTACCCAGATATACCTTTTCATGTCTAGCACCATGTTTTGCCTAAGCACATATACTATATATGTGCTGGCTACCCTGAACAATATTAATAACAACAGCTACTGGCAACAGCTAACACTTTCTGATCATTTAGTATAAGCCAGGCACTATGCTAAGTATCATCACCTCCTTTAATTCTTACAATAAGCCTGTGAGACAAGTACTATTTTCATCTTCATTTTATGGGAAACTAAATTTTAAAGACTTCATATAACTTTCTCAAGGTCACACAAGCTTATATGTGGGCAGCCAAGATGCAAACCCAGAATCAGCCTAGATTTGGAGTCCCTGCTCTGAATTGCTGATGCATCTAGCTGATCTGGTCAGCTTTCTCCTCTTTCGGAAGGCTCCATCAAGGGGTCAGTCATGAATGAGCACGTGCATACTCTTAGATGGATGACCCTAAGAACCTTGATCTTTGGCATCCCAGGAAATCCAGAAGTGCATGCTAACTCTAGTTTACAATTGCCCAAAAGTTACTTGTCTGAAAAACTCCCAGGTCATTACATAAAACCATTCAAAAAGACTTTACAATTGCACACCCCATAAAGTTCATTTCACTTTGAGAGAATGTGTCTGAGGGAGGTGATAACACTGGGTTATGTATTCAGGTTGGTGGCCACAATAGATGGGGCTGTCCTGTCATCCTTGACACCCTGGCTTACTGGCAGCCTCATTCCATCATGCTGTCGTAGGCATGGGAGAGCCTCCCAATCTTAGTCCACAATAGTTATGCTTCTTAATGGCCCAAGCCTCACAAACCCCATGCCTCCCTTAATTAAAGAAGTAAATTAAGAGGACTATTTCAGCCTGAGGGATGAATTATCTTAGTAATGTAAAATTGACATTTTATCGGATAAAAGGTCACACGTGGGTTTATTAAAAATGCTGCCTTCATATATAAGGATCTGATGTAGTGACAGGTTTGTATAGCTAGAGATCCACTTGACAAACACCCACCAGAGGGGCTAGGAATGAGGTCTGTTGCTACAGAACGCAGGTTAGCTCTCGTTCTGCACTTGGCCGTCAGGCACAGCAGCCAGACATTTGGGGTCTTCCATGGTTTTCATTTCAAATTTGTGGACCCTGAGTGCTGTGGTGGATACTACTGGTATCACCAAGAGTCAGGCACCCTCTCCTCTCCTTGGCAGGTGGATAGGCCATGTGATTTGTCTGCTGTTGTGAGCAGAAGCACTGTGTGTCACTTCCAGGCCAAAGCATTTGATTGTTAGTTAAAGGCCCCCCTCATCTCTCCTTCTCTCCAGAAGAGAGCTTGGAAGCACTTGTTGAAGGGAGAGAGGGCCATATAGCCTGGTTTCCTGAGTGACCTGGTGGAGCTGAGTTTTCCATAGGCCCCTGCTGGACATGCAGCATCAGCAAGAAACAAACTTTTATTAGATTAAGCCACTGACATTTGGAAGTTGTTTATTACCACAATGAAACCTAGCCAATCCTGACTAATCCAGAAGCTTTTTGTTCAGAAAATATGGTCCTTCTTTTCAAGTCATAAAACCCTTACTCTTTTTTTAATAGCTTTACTCACTTTTTCAGAGGTTTACACATTTGTTTTACCCTTTTGGTATATTTTCAGCTACCTAAAATTGCCAAATGACCCTGAATTGGGCAGAGTGGTGGTTTATCCTTCATCTATCGATAAATATTAGTACTATAAAATAAGTGTATGAAATAGGTGGGAGAAATAGAATAAAACAAAGTTAATCTTTGGAAAATAACATGGCATAGTATAATAATGCAAAAGAAAGAAAAATAGAAATAGAGAACAGAAAACAAAAGAGATAAAGAATGAAAGATAATTATAGAAAAGACAAAGGAAGGAAAATAGAGAAGAGAAAACAGCGCAAAAGATGAGCCATTTCTTTCAAGTTAGCTACAACCAGTCGCTTGTACCTGTTTGGGTTCCACCCCAGAAAGCACCACTCAGGATATTTTTGACCATCAGCACCTGGTCCCTGTGCCCAACATGCCAGGGCACTCAGAAAATATTGTTTGAAAGGATAATAAAGAAATGAATGAATCTTAACTTTATAATCGTGGAAGAATATATTACTTAAACTAGTAAGTGCCTATAAATAGGCATTTATCACACATTGAGAGGCAGAACAAAAAGTGAGAGAAGAACCAGAAATAATTGAGTTTGATAGCTCTTCATAACCCTTAAACCTGAGTCCTTGAAAAGAGCAACTTTGAGGTCAGAGCAATGAATCTTAGTCCTAGAAACAAGACATCAATGATGACTCAGAGCAGTCTGTTTAACATAGTGCTTCAAAGAAACTAGGTAGAAATGTTCTTGTTTTGTTTGCCTCTGGCTAGGATGAATGGAGGATTCAGTCAGCACTCAGGTATCTATGGTCTTGATGTTATTTGAGGTGAAAATAGGAGAATTGAACAAAATTTACTGAGTAATTTTTTTAAAACTTCAAGTAGGGCAAGAAATAACAATATACCAGAGGGTTCATAATGAGAAGATGGAGCTGTGAGTCCTTTTTGCTAAAGTCAAGTGGGAACTTCAATAGAATTTTCAACAGACTATAAGGTAATTCACTTTCTGGAGACTAAAAGGACTATGGTAGCACTGCCCCCTAGTTAAAGATGCTCACGGGTAAAGTTAATAGAAGTCAGTTCTAAAGATATGGAAGGAAGTTTGTCTTTTCTCTGGGGGAAAATGTGCATCCAGGGTCTCTAGTCTCTGTGTGTGTGTGTGTGTGTGTGTGTGTACACGCTCACACACACTCATGCAAAGTTCATGTCTAGGACTTGAGATGAGAATGGAAAGCACCACATAAGCAGAAAGCTGGTGCCTGTTAGGCTGAAGGGGATGGTTTTCCTGGAGTTGGCAGGAAAACCACACGACAGGAGGGTATCCTTGAGAATCACATGGAAATAATGCAACAGTGTTGTTCTATTGTTTGTGGCCAAGATTTTAAAGAAAAGGCAGATCTCTTGGAATGAGCTTCTCTTCAGAATGAGTACACTCTCTAGTTCCAAATTTAAACCTACCAATTTTTACTTGTCATCCCAAGCTACATTCTTGTCACATTTCTTATGAAAGGCACTAGCCTTCTTCTCATTGCTATGGCTCTTCCTCAGTTTTTCCTTCATTCAATATCTTCCTCTTCAAAAATGTTTCTTGGGTTTACTATTTCCTTCTCACTGCCTGGGCATGTATCTAGCTGATCTACATAATTAAAGATCATTGGCTTCCTATAGAAAATATAAGACCCAGAAGCAAATTATAAAATACTATTCCATAGTCCAAGACAGAAACAAATGTTATAGTAACAACAATGGCTCTAGGTGCTAGAGTTCCTAAACAGTTCAGATTTTAAGTAATTTTATTATTTTCAAGTAAAGGAAAATTTTAAAAGGCATATGTTGAAAGATAAATTTTTGATCTGGCCAGTTGGCTCAGCAGTAGAGCATAGGCCGGGCATGTGGAAGTCCCAGATTCGATTCCTGGTCAGGGCACACAGGAGAAGTGACCATCTGCTTCTCCACCCTCCCTTTTTTCTCTCTCTCTCTTTCCCTCTCACAGTCATGGCTCAAATGGTTCAAGCAAGTTGGCCCCAGGCACTGAGGATGGTTCCATGGCCTGGCCTCAGGCACTAAAATAGCTCAGTTGCCAAGCAAAAGTGCAGCAGCCCCAGATGGGCAGAACATCACTGGGTAGGGGGCTTGCCAGGTGGATCCAGGACGGGGTGCATGCAGGAGCCTATCTTTCTGCCTTTCTGCTTCTCACTTAATAAAAAAATAAAAAGGAAAAAATAAAGATAAAAAATTTTAAAATATTACCTGGGTTTTTTTTCTATCATTTCCTTTTCCTCTTTTGACCTTTCTTCTCCCCCATTCAAGCTGCTGAACATGTATGTCTCTGTTCTATCATGCAAGGAAGGGAGAGACAGCATTAAACAGAACAGGAATTCTCTTCATGTCGTGAACAATTCAAAAGCATAGCCATTGGGGGGTAATAAAGATGTTTTTATCGGGGAAGATGCAAAAGCTTTGGGAGCAAATGTATCAGCTAGGCTCCACCCCTTTGTCTCCTACCAAAGAAAAGATCACTATGATTGGTGGAGAGGGGAGATTGAAGGGAAGCAATAGGAACAGAGATGTTAGGGGATTACACCCATCATAAAAAGGACCTGGGTCTTGTTAGCTAGCATTAGATGGTAAGATAGCAAAACCCCTATAGTCATGCATGAGAGCAGAGATGGAGAAAGTAAAGAGAGGTGAATTAGCATAGTTTCTTTGCAGGTTAATTTGGCAGCATTGGGTAAAATTTAAACTCTGAAGAATTTTTTATGCATATATTTAAAGATATTTGAACCAAATTTGTTAATAAAATATAACTTCTAAAGGAAAAAATAAACTTCCAACGACATAAATATCCAGTTAAAGAAGAAGTAATAAAATGTGAAACTGTGTCAACCATGAGCTACTGTAGAGAGATGAAAAGAAATAAAACAATAGGAAGAATTTAGCGGGGAATTAAGACCTTAAAATCCTACTATCTAAAAATCTTTAAGAGTTAAACTACAAATGCCTCATTTTATAGATGAGAAAGAATGAGGGCTTGACATTAAATAATTTCTTAAATCAGGCTTTTTTTTTAAGACTTACAACCTTGCCTTTGTCCATGATGTCTTCGGATACCCCAAGTTATCTGAGATACTTTTCAGCTCATTCCAGGAAATAGAAAACTCTGATCTCCCAGTATGCTAGCACAGAAGAGCAGAAAGAGGGGAAAGGGAGAGGAGAGCAGAAAGAATATGTTGCTGTTACTCTTGAGATCAAAGTCTAGATGAAAAGCAGAATTATTATTATTTTTCTTATTAAGTGAGAGGCAGGGAGGCAAAGAGGCAGACTCTCACATGTACCCCAACTGGGATCCACCCGGCATGCTCCTTACAGGGTAATGCTCTGCCCATTTGGGGCTGCTGCTTCATTGCTCAGCAACCAAGATATTTCAGCTCCTGAGGCGAAGCCATGGAGCCATCTTCAGGGCCCGAGCCAAAGTGTTTGAACCATTCCAGCCATGGTTGCAGGAGGGAATGAAGGGAGAGAAAGAAAGGGGAGGAGAAATGATGGAGAAGCAAATGTTTGCTTCTCCTATGTGCCCTGACCAGGAATTGAACCTGGGACTTCCACACACCAGGCCGACGCTCTACCACTGAGCCAACCAGCCAGGGCCAAAAAGCAGAATTAAAATAGGAAACCGTAAAGGCTCCCTCCTAACACAGTTCTCGAAGTCCCCACATTCACAGCTGAGAGGTCTCCTGAACCTCTCTGGATTGCTATTTTCCCATTAGCAAAACAAGGGGTTTGAATAGGAGGAAGTATATCAACCCCTCACATTCAAAATAAGATCCTTGCAATGAATCTACCTTTTTGCCATACAATCTAAGTTATCTGAATTTCACTATTGAAATCTATAACCATAAAATAATTTTTCATCCATTTTTCCCAAATATTTTGTTTATATCCTAAAATTTTCACTGGTTAGTCAAACCCAAAGCCAGAGACTGTATTTGATGCTTTTTTCCCAATATGTTTAATTCTCAATACTATAAACTTGTGAAAGGAATCTTCCGCCTGAGCTTTCAAGATAGGCACTAAATAAAAAATCTCAACACTAAATGGCAATCCAGGCATTGTTTAAAGATTGGGAACTCAATGTCAATGAAATGGCCTCAGCTCCATCTCTGCAAAAGCCTTACGGGGGAGTGACAGTCACCACAGCTTGAGCTGCCCTCTCTGCACGGTCTGGTGGACCGCACGGGAGTGGGAGTCAGAGCTCCACATTAGGAGCCAAATGAGTGACTGACTTGGCTGTGACATTGGATGAACCTGTTCCACCTCTAGGCTTCTTTTGCGAAGGAAAAAGAAGTTGTAAAGAGTAAAAATTCTCTAAAAAGTACATCATGGTCCAGAGGCCAAAACTTATAGTCATTAAGGAAGTAAAGAGAGATTCAGCTTCTTACTCAGCCATGACTGTCATTCCAGGTGTCCCCACCTACACTGCCAGTGGCAGGATTTCAGTGTCACAGCACAGCCATCAGAAATACAGCGACTTCCATGCAAATAGCTGTAATTCACTTTTCACTTTTAAAGTAACACATTTTTTGTAGTTATTAATGGTTTAGTCTTGTGACCACCCATGAGTGAAGGGTATTTCCCTCTCCCACATCTTTAATGGAAATAATTAATGAGGTGTTAGAAATTAACAATAATTAACAGTGCATAGGAACAAGGGCAGAAGGTCAGAGACTCCAAAGAAATATGATGTTTTGCTTCTCGGGTAGAATCTTGCCATTTCCAGGAGGGTCACTCGGAACATTTTTCCTGCTAAACATCTCACCATTGCACTGATTTTTCAAGGGGCAAAATGCTGGCACTGGTTCTAGTCATCTTACCTCGTTAGGATTTCCCTGATGGACTATGAGAATCCCTCGCCCTGGGATGCCTCTCTCGGGCACAAATACAACTGTTGCTCCAGAACATGGGCCCAACACCATCATTATAAAGATAAAACATGTTAATAGAAGTAAACTACTCGGCACTTCTGTCCAGATTATTAGTTTTGCTGGACAAACAAAATCATACACCATTCATTTTTAGCTTGGTACTAACAAGCATTGCCCGATGTATAGAGTAGACGTAGTAATTTAGCAGCAGCATGATCATTTTAGATTGTACTGGATTTTAGAGGATTTCTGGAAATAACTCACTTTCAGTAATATATAAACATATAATTATATGTGAGTATATGTATGTGTTTGTTTAACTATAGTATCTCCGAAAGTATTATTGCTATATACAGGTAAATTAGTAAATAAACTGCCTTTACTTTATCTTCCTGAGAGATAGGTGCCAATGAATATTACTTCAGAGGTGTTGTGTCCCCCAGCTTCACTCCAGGCATTTTCCCTATTTTCTAAAACATAACCATAAGTCCTTGAGCCAAAGTCTCACATATATTGCAATGGTGAAAATAAAGTCAGAGAGAGTGAGTCAAGCTCAAATATACAAGTTTTGATGACCTCACCAAGGATATCCACCAAGGATATCTCACTAGAAAGAGGAATGAGATATGAATATATATATATATTCTGCTTCCACCCACAAAGTAATTACAATTATAATTACATTACTTATAATTATAAACATAATTAATTATATTCCTGCAGTGCTTTAGAGTTAACAAAGTACATTCACATACATGAATTATTTAACCTCATCAGCACTCTGTGAGGCAGGCAGAGCAGAAAACCTGCAGAACAACACCAGGGCTTCCACTGTGCGCAGACCTGTTTCCTCCAGGCGGCTGCTTTCTCTCTCATGTCTCACAATCATCTCCTTAAATCCAACTTCTAGAGGCAATGATGTTTCTGGCTCCTTTATCAAGAAACTTTCAAACCTGCACAAGTGATTTTTCAGAGAAGGAATGGGCCAGAATTTGTGGGATGAGGTACCAGTTACAATGCCTCAAGGCTCTGGTTTGGCCGAGGTATGCAGGGTCAGTTGGTGCACCCTGAGCCTCAGTCCATGTTTTTGTGCATAAAAGTCATTTCACAGAATGATAGACTGAGAGCTAGAAGAGCAAATATCTGTTGAACATTGGGATGTGCATGTTACTGGAAATGACAAGAGAGTCCAAGCTCTGCAGGAACTTATGGTCGATGGGAAGGGACCATCACCGTGACACCGTGCAGGGCAGCCCTTGGGCTTTGCAGGCTAGGAACTCAAATGCACATTCTTCTGCCTTTTATCAAGGTTTCCCCCCACACCCATCTCTCAAAATCCAACCTGACCTATCTTCCTAGGCTTATTTCCTGTTGTATTTTCTTTTCTTTTTCATTTTTTTTTTGGTGATAGAGACAGAGAGAGGGACAGATAGGGACAGACAGACATGAAGGGAAAGAGATGAGAAGCATCAATTCTTCGTGTGGCACCCCAGTTGTTCACCGACTGCCCTCTCACATGTGCCCTAACCGGGGGGCCACAGCAGACCGAGTGACTCCCTGCTCAAGTCACGACCCTAGGCCCAAGCTGGCGAGCCCCGCTCAAACCAGATGTGCCTGGGCTCAAACTGGTGACCTCAGGGCTTCGAACCCGGGTACTCCGCATCCCAGTCCGATGCTCTATCTACTGCGCCACCGCCCAGCCGGGCTCCCATCCACTCACCCACCCACAACGAGGACACTTTCTCTGTTTTTGGAGCTGGGCTCCTAATTGCAAGGCTCTCAACACTTCCCATCCTTCAAGTCCCAGCCCAAGGCTTTCATTGAGAACTTGAAAGTTCTTTGGAGAAGGAATTTGTACAAAATAACTGTAATCAAAGTCATAAGGTGTTCAGGGCTCTAAAGCAGCACTACTTAAAGTGTGGACCTCAAATCAGCAGGGTCAGTGGTACCTGGGAACTTCTTAGAAATGTGACTTCTTAGACCCCATCCTGGAGCTACTGAATTAGGATCTCCTGGGGTGAATCCAGGAATCAGTTTTTTAACAAGCTCTCCAGATGAATCTGTTGTCCGCTAAAGTTTGAGACCCCCAGCAATTTTTGTACAATATGAGAAGAGGAAGTGAGTCACTTCTAGAAGGTGGCCCTTTAAGACTGATAGGATTCTGCCGTTCTAGATTTTTGTCCTCAAGCATCCAACAGATTCCTTGCCTCTTTATTTATTCTGAATTCTCACTGTATTTACTATAATTTGTAAAATGTTTATGCTAAGCTGGTGATGGCTCCTAAAAAGACATCATGTACAAATTCCCAGAATTAATTAATTAATTAACCTGTGAATGTTACCTTATTTGCCAAAAGGGTCTTTGCAGATGTGATTGCAATCTGGGTTGTCTGCATGGATCCTAAATGCAATCATATGTATCCTTATAAGAGAGAGACAGAGGGAGAATTGAAATAGATGCAGAGGAAAACGTAATATGAAGATGAAAGCAGAGATTGGAGTGATGGGGCCACAAGCCAAGGAAATCTCATAGCCACCAGAAGCTGGAAGAGGCAATGGATAGATTATTCACTAGCGCCTCCAGAGGGAGTGTGGCCAAGCCTACCCTTTCATTTTGGACTTCTGACTTCTGGAACTATAAGAGAATAAATTTCTGTTGCTTAAAACAGACTGATAGGACTCAGATACCTGTAGAGGAATAGCAGGCATTCCAAAGGTTACAACAATGGGAACAGAGGCCTAATTCAGAGAGTGGTCTGAAAATAGAAAGGATTTTCTTATGGCCAGCACCTGGGATGGCTGGATAGTTGTTGGCAGTCAGTTTCCAAATCATCATCATCATTATAATACATTTATTGAGCCCTTATTACATGCCATGTAGATTTCTAGATGCTTTATTTACAAGAATTATTCTATTCTCACAACTACCCATTGAGTAGAAAGTGTTATTAAATGATCCTCATTTAAAATGAGGAAGTGGAGGCTTGGAGAAATTAATTAAACTGCCTATGTGCCTATGTTGAGCTTTGAGTTTGGCAGTACCAAGATCACAGCTTGATTTTAGGGCATTTGGGGAGCTGTACAGGGATGTTTGACACACAAACAGACTGTTGGCAAACAGACTGGTTTGATGGCCATAATTCAGAAGAGAGAGGAAAGAGAAAGTGAGGATTAGAATTGGGACAACAGGAATAAAAAGGAAAGGCATATTCCAGATAGTGCAGGGTCCAAGGAGCAGCACTTGACAATGGATGAGATGGAAGGGGCAAAGGAGAGACTGAGTAAAAAGTTCCTGGAGCTACTCTGGGAGGAAACTGGAGTCGTAAACCAAAGGAGAGAACTGTAATGAAAACAAACCCATCACCCTCTCCTTCATATTGAATTTTTTTTTAATCAAATACTTATGTGCCAGATAGTGTCCTATGAGTTTTACATTTTATTTTTACAAAAATAAAAATCTTAAGAGTTAGTTAGTTTCTTTTTTCTCCCCTCATTTCACAGATGAGAAAACTTATTCTACTCTCACTATGAAATGGCACTGGCATCTTCTCAGTGATTGGGATATTTGTGCCTCAAAAGAATTTAAATAGATTCCTTCCAAACCTGGAAGCAAACAGAAGGTAGCCAAGTAAAGCAGCAGGTTAATTAGCCCAGAATCACCCGGGGTGCTTTACAAATGCTCCAGTGCTCAGGCTCCTGGCCCAGAGATCAGGATTCAGCTGGTGGCTGGTCGGGTGAGGCCAGTACAGCATTTGTTTTTTGTTGTTTAAAGCTCCCCCAGGGCTTTAATGTGTAAGCAGCATTTGAGACTACTGAATTAACCAATTTGACAAGCATTTATTGCTTACCTACTCAGTGGAAGGTGCTGTGATGCAGTGATGGATTCCAAGAGTGAACAAGACACTACACCAGCCCTCAGAGTGGGTATCTTCCAGGATCGGCAGTGGACGAGGAAAGAAGATAAAAACAATATTGGGGAGCAGAGGTGATGAATTCCACAAATGACCCAGAATTAATCCTTGGAGCCTGGTTGGAGAGGCAGTGGAGGACTCAAGAAGGACAGTGTTTATACTAAATAAGCAGATAAGGAAACCATCAGAGATTGCTGTGTAAAGTTATGCTTTCCCTTCAGAGGTCAAGTGGCATAGAACAATTTGTCATCTTCTGCCTCCTTTCTCTGCAGCTGTAAATGCTTTTCAGATCCAGGCCTGGGTCAGGCCCTGGAGCTTACACATTAATGGTAGGGCACATTTTTTCTTGGCCAATGGGAAAAGAAGGAAAACATTTCAGCAGTACTAAAACCCAGTGTCTTTATTTGAACTTCCCTGGACCAGGCGCGTTAGTGGTATTCATGGCTTAAAAGAATTTCCATCTGTAAGTTTATCTTCTTGTCAAAAATCAGCCATCCTCTACCCAAAACAACCAAAGATAATATATCAAGGCTTAAGTAAGAAGTAAAGACATATCTCTACCAACAGGAATTTCTATGGTTGCTAATATATTATTTTTTTAGTATCACACATCGTAAGAGGTTAAGTGATTGGAGGGTGGGGTGAGCTTCCCTTTAATTGAACACACAAAATGCTTGGAAATGAGACTATATGTTGTCCAAGCTAATAGAAGAAGAACTAGGTAACATTCTGGCACCTTGTCAAGGCTTTACCTCTTCCCAATGACACACACTATTGCTGTTGTTATTCTTAACTGATTCTGCCAGTTGATGACTGTCCTTTCCAATCTGGTTACTATCTGGTACTTTCTCTTTCAGAGAGACAATAGTGTCAAAACAAGCAAGTCTCATTTCTGATACCTAAAGGGATGTATAGTTCTGTCATTGCCATGGAAGAGAAGACAACAGAGGTTAGTGGTAGCCAACTGGTGCAATAAGCTACTATTATTTTATTAAAATGGAATAAAGATAGTAAAATACTAATTGATGCCCACTGACCCAAAAATCTCCTTTTCTAAGAAGACTGTGCTCTTTTTGTCTACACCTGGGCTCAAATACAGTGTCAAGGATGGACCCAGACAATTGCTCTCCCACCGTAACACCTAAATTGTTCCCACTACCCATCCACATTGTATCGTGAGTTGAAGGTACCATTTTCTCACTGTTCAAGGTCAGCCTTATTCACAGGTGGAATAGAAGGAGCCCAAGGAGGTAGAAGGCCTTTTACTACCAAATATGTCTCCTGATCACGTTGTCACATGGTCTAAAATATTTCTTTTTCTGGAGAATATCTGAATAATCTTTAGCAATTTTTTTTGGGGGGGGGAAGGATTAATCACTTCCTCAGAATGTCATTTAGAATGCACATAAAAATGCATGAGGGGGGGTGCAGGGACTGAGCAAAAATAGACAAAAGAGAAGAGAAAAAGAACTAGACACAGACAACAGTGTGGCGACTGATGTGGGGAAGGAGGGGTGATGAAGGAGGGTATAGGAGGGATAAATTGTGATGGATGAAGACCTGACTGGAAATTAGTTCTGGTTAAGCACAATCTCATGTGAGCAGATTGAGCCTTAGATTCCCACTATTCAAAGTAGCTTTGTTAGGAGTGCTGTTGGAGTTGTCAGTGGTGTAGGGTAGGATAAGAAGTCAGAAAGAGGGAAACAAGCAAGAGTTTCTTCCAGAGCAAGCCAGGTACTCACCAGGATTTCTTTCTTTCACAGAGGGAAGTGTACATTGCTTGGATCCTCCAAAGCTAGAAGAGAAATCTATATGATTCTTTTCCCCTGACAAAGTTTACTCCTACCTCATCTTCCCTGCCTTTTTTTGAGAAATTTAAAAGATACAGAAAAGTTAAATACTTACATTCATACTTCCCAGGGTTAACTGTTAACATCTGGTCATATTTTTTTCTCCTGTTTTGGGTTGTTGGGTTTTTTGTTTGTTTGTTTGTTTTTTATATGCTATGTTTCAGATTCTCAACTTCGTCCTCTTCAACCAATCCACTCCCCTACACCCAAGGGAAACTACCTTAATGAATTTGGGTGGACGCTTCCAGTCCATGAAATACATATATATTATATACTTATGCATATTACAATTATTATATATTGTAGTATTAGTTTCTACATGTAGTTTGTTATTTGAATATATGACATCCTTCTTTATACTTTCTATACCTTGATTTTTTTCTTGTTTAATGTTAGGTTGTTGATAATTTATCCATACTGAGGTATTTAGGTCTACTTGATCCCTTTTTATTGTGTATATATTACATTTCCAATTCATTATTAATGGATATTTAAGTTTTTAACAGTTTTTTCACTATTTTCTACAATGCTGCAGCAAACATTCTTATACATGTCCCTTTGTACACACATTCAAAAGGTTTTTTTTAGGAAATATACTCAGCTTTGGAATGTATGGGCCAATGGTAATGCACAGTTTCTATTTTACTTAGGTGCTGCCAAAAGACTTTGAAAGTGAGTGTGCCAAGTTACATTCCCACCAGTGGAAGGTGGACACAATTTTTATCCAATCGAATGGTTAGAAAGTAAGGGTAAGTATTGGTTTATTTCTCATTTCCATGACTATTAGTAAATTTAATTATCTTTTTACAAGTTTATTAGCATTAATAGTTTTCTTTTATCATATCCTTCGCTTCTTTTTCTGTTGACCAATGATTTTCAACTGTTGTGCCACAAGAATTTTTAAAACAGGCAATACCTGACTATTTATTCAGGGACACTAATCTCTTTTCCCTTACATTATAAAACAAAAAAATGACAACAGCCAACATAACAATAGCTGCCTGGTGTGTGTGAATCAAAACTATACATATTTTTTGTCAGATCGGAAAAATATATTTTTTATGGTGTGTCGTAGAATCTTAGTAATTAGTTTTTGTGTACCATGAGATGATAAGGGTTGAAAATCATTGTATTGACCTGGCCGATTGCCTTCATGGTAGTGTCAGCCCAGCGTGTGGATGTCCTGGGTTCGATTACTGGTCAGGACCCACAGGAGAAGTGAACATCTGCTTCTCCACCCCTCCCCCTCTTACTTCTCTTTCTCTTTCTCTTCCCCTCTTGCAGCCATGGCTCGATTGGACACAACCCTGGGCACTGAGAATGGCTCCATAGCCACTGCCTCAGGCACTAAGAAAAGCTCAGTTGTTGAGCAATGGAGTATTGCCCCAGATGGGAAAAGCATCGCCCCCTAGTGGGCTTGCCAGGTGGGTCTTGGTTGAGGCATATGCAGAAGCCTGTCTCTTCCTCCCCTCCTCTCACTGAATTTAAGAAAAAATCATTTTATTAGATCATTTGTATTTATATATTACCAGTTCATAAGGATTCTATATGTACCATGGATGGCATATTATATACATTGCAAATAAATCTTCTCCCTTTATTTTGAATTGGTAATATATTCAGATGGTGGGAACCTACAGAGTTACAAGAGTAAACAGAGAAAAATATCTTTCTCATACCTATACCACTCTCTCCCATTCAGTTCGCCTTCTTGGCAATGTTCTAGTATACTATTTCAAAGACTTCTATGCATGCGGAAAAAATAGCCTCTACTGTTACTTTTTATAAATTCATAATAGCATACTATACATTCTTTTTCATTTTTCTTTTTTTTCTTTCTTTCTTTTCTTTTTTAAATTAAGTGAGAGGTGGGGAGGCAAGGAGGCAGAGAGACAGATTCCCACATTTGTCCCAACCAGGATCCACCTGGCAAGCCCCTTACAGGGTGATGCTCTGCCCATCTGGGGCAGCTGCTCCATTGCTTGGCCACCAAGCTATTTCAGTGCCTGAGGTGAAGCCATGGAGCCATCCTCAGCACCTGGAGCCAACTTGCTCTAATCATTTGAGCCATGGCTGTGGGAAAGGAAGAGAAAGTGAGAGAGAAGGGGAGAGGAAGGGGTCGAGAAGCAGATGGTTGCTTCTTCTATGTGCCCTGACCGAGAATTGAACCCAGGACTTCCACATGCCAGGTCAATGCTCTACCATTGAGCCAACTGGCCAGGGCCATATGCTTTATTTACAGGCTCTCTGTCCTGTTTGACTGACCTATTTATTTAATCCTACTGCAACACCACACTGTTTTAATGACTATATAGCTTTCTAATGTCAGGTCATTGTTAAGATAAATTTGCTTTCAAATTTTTTAACATGCAATAAAGTCAGGCTAAGCAGAGCCTTCACATGTTTAAATAATGTTGGACTTTGGTTTAGGAAGAAAATGACATTTACAGGCTGTTGGAACAGAGGTGGAAGTACATGTTGTACTAATAGATAACATTTAAAAGCTAGATTTACTCTGGAAAAATTCCATGTAGTTTTTCTATAAGTACACTACTTTCACAATGTCTTCTCAGATCACGAAGGATTTTACCCTTTTCTCCTCTTCTTTTCCTTCATCCCCATCCATGTGTTTGGGCAGAGAGAAAGCTCATGAACCCAGGAGGTAGGTGAAAGTAAACATGCAAATCTTTGATTTACAGATTAGAATAAGAGGCCCCAGAAGTGGGAGGTCAAGCCACAAGTCACAGGACTCTTGTTATTTACTATCCTACCAACTACTAAATTTAGTATATTTCAATTCCTCAAAGAGCCAGTAGCCAACTGGTCATTGTTAATTTATAAGACACCCACTGCTTGACCAGTCTTGAACATGTGGGAGGGATGGAAGTAGTGAATGTTCTGATAAGCTCTCAGATGAGGAAGGCATGTTCTTGCTACAAAGAAAGAACATGTAGAGCCCCACAAGCAAAGTCCCCTGTCACTTCTGTGTGGCTGGTCAAGAGAGTGACCTCTACCCTGAGTCGGCATGAGAGCCACTCCATAAAAGCAAACACTGATTTCTTTACAGCTTCAAAGACATTTGTACATCTTCCTTAAGGCTAACTAATGTTTTGATGATAAAGCAAGTATAGGTCCAGGATAAAAAAAAAAGACACTTGATAAAACTTAACTTAGGGTACAGCAAAGTATTTGAGATTGGTTTTTATATGTCACACAGAGAAAAAGACCTGGTTAAATTTCAAGTTTCTGATTTGGTGAAGCCAAAAACAATAAAGGCAATCTCATAGCCAAGATGGGTAAAGAGGATGCTTTCTCTTTAGAGACTTGAAAATAAGAGTTACATGAAAATCAACTAATGTTATATTTTCTAAGTGGTATATAGCAAAGAATGATGCTGCCAATGATTTTATGCGTCAAAGAATGACACATGCCAATGACGCTATGATAGAGAAATGAGACTCTTGTTTGGCAGAATAAAGCCAGTGACTAGGACTCTCATGCATTCACTCAACAAAGATTTACTGCTCCCTACTAATATTGAGGAATCCACACTAGACCAGACATACATATGCCATCTCTCATGAATTTCCATCCTAGAGCTGAAAAGGCTAAATAAATAAATAGATGTAAAAAAATAAGTGGCAAGCTAAGCTACTTGACTGTCATGAAGGAAACAGACAAATAAATGGCCCTGGTAGAGGCCAAATACAGGGAACCTACATTATGTAGGGTGGTCAGGGAAGAGCAACGCTTAAGTTGAGACATGAGAGGGGCAAAAGCGTTAGTTAAGCAAAAACAGGGGGAGGAAAGTTCCTGGAAGGTCAGTGGGCCCTGAAATAGACAGAAGCTTGGTAGGTGGAGGAGCTGAAAGGAATATAGCAAGGCGGGGTCTGGTGAACCCCCTGAGAGTGCTGGGGAAGGGGGTAGTGGTGGAGGTAGGCCCTGGCCAAGTTATGCAAGACTATGTAGGACAAGGTCATTCATTCACATTTTTTCCTATGGACAACAGAAACCTCGGCAGTGTTTTAGCATGACAGTGACATGATTTGATTTACGTTTTTCAAAAATTTCTTTACGTGTTGCATAGGGAATGGATGAGAGGGTGGATGTTTAAGTGAGAAGTGTTGATGGCCTGGACTAAGGTAAGAAAGTGAAGAGTCAGAAAAATGGATGGATTCAATTTGGAAGTAGACTTGACTAGTCTTGTTGGCAGGCTGTCCTGAGAGGGCGAGATTCAAGAAGACTTTAGGCGCTTTGCTGGAGCAGCTGCGTGGATGAAAGTGCCTTTCACCAATCCTGGATGAAGGAGGGCATTCAACAAAAGTGGAAATTCAGTGTTCCATTTGGACAAGTTTAACTTGCAGGTGTATGAATCTGAAATTCAGAGGGAAGTTTCAGGCTAGAGATAAAAAATTGAGAGTTGTCAATATATAAAAGATATTGAACAACAAAAAAGAGAGATTGGAGAAGAACAGAATAGAGACCAGAATCAAAGTCTGAGAGGCATCAACATTTGAAAAGATAAAGATAAGGAGCTCACACAATGGCCTGTAAAAGAAGAGGAAAAATGAGAGTCACTGTTACAGAAATCAAAAAGGAGAGTTTGTGCCTGACTAGATGGTGGCACAGTGGATAGATCATTGACCTGGGATACTGAGAACCCAGGTTCGAAACCCGGAGGTTGCCAGCTTGAGAGCAGGTTCATCATCCAGCTTGAGTGTGGGATCAAAGACATGACCCCATGGTCACTGGCTTGAGCCTTAAGGTCGCTGGATTGAGCAAGGAGTCACTGACTCAGTGGGAGCCCTCTAGTCAAGGCACATATGAGAAAACAATCAATGAACAAATAAGGTGCCGCAACTACAAGCTGATGCCTCTCATTTCTCTCCCTTCATGTCAGTCAGTCTGTCTCTCTCTCTCTCTCTCAGAATAAAAAAAAGGAGAGCTTGTCAAGAGGGTGGAGATGTTGGCTTTGTTGAACATTGCCAGGTCCTTGGAACATTAGACTGAAGGAAGTAAGCAAGGAGAATATGCCTGGGATTCTGTCTCCTTGTAGCCAGTTTCTCAGAAGGCTCCTGCTCCTCCTTGTGGCCTGTGCACTAGAAGTTCAAAAATTTACTGTTCAAAAGGATTAGTTAGCTAACCCCCTCCCCCCAAACTCTGATAGAGACCATCATGGGTGATCAGGGACACAGTACCGAATCCCCGAATCACTGCCCCAGCTCCTTGATGGCTGTGATAATTCCAGATTCCCTAGCTCTGGAATTTATACTAGTTCAAGATTATTCCTTGAAATACTGCTCAAAATTGGCATCACATTTCTTTAGGAAAAGTTATAATCTATTTAAAATATTCATGCACTCTGATCTGGCATTTTTACTTCTGTACATCTCACAAGAGCTAAATGCTTAAGAATATTCCAATTGGCAGTATTTTTTGTAATAATAAAAAATCAGAACAATTTAAATTCCCACTCATAGGAAGGTGGTAAATATTTAAGTATAATATATCAATAGAATTGAATATTATGTAGACATGGGGGGGTATAGTCTTTCTAGATGTGCTGGCATGGAAAGGCAACCATGATATAGTGTGTGGCTGCCTGCCAACATGAACTTTCCTCTCCTTGCCTTCTAACAGAACCATACTCCTTGTTCTGGTCTCCAACCCCTTACCCAGGCAGCCCATGTGACTCACATACCATGTGGTTGTAGCCAATTCATGCATTCTCCTAGAAACTCTCAAGGCGAAGAGTCTCTTCATATTTCTTCTCAACTAGCCAAAGAGATTTTTTTAATGTAATCACTTCTCCTCTTCTTCTTCTTTCCCTTGCAATAAAGACCAAAATCTTGTACAAAGGTCTATGAGGTCCTGCTTGATCTTACTACTAACTGACCATGCATCTAGGATTGTACTCTCCTTCTTTTTCTCTGGGATCCAGTCACCTTGATTTTCTTTCTGTTTTTGAATCACAATGTCTCCTTTTGCCACAGGACCTTTGAATGTGATGTTCTCTCTGCCCTCATCCTCTAGGCAGCTTAAATGTCACCTTCTCAGGGGAGCTTTTCTGACCATTCAAGTTAGATTAGAGTCATCTATTTTTAAGCTCAAAAACAATGTAAGCTTTTTCCTCTTAGCCCTTTGTAATGATGTACAGTCACACATTCACTGTGATTATTTGATGAATAACTATCTCCCTCGCTCAATCCAAACACCTGAGTCTGCCTTATCCAAAATTTTATTAGTGGCACCTCACACAGTACCTGGGACATAGCAGATGATTCATAAATGTTTATCAAATGAATGAACCGGGAATTGTCTTACACATAGGAGCCGCACTGATAATCATTGAATCAAACTGAGTTGAGGATAAAGATTTGAATTTGTTCTGTTACTTTTGATCAAATCAATTTATGTGACTTTAAGCTTTAGATATAATATATTCCTCCTTCCATATAATCCATCAGTAAGGTCCATAAACTAACTCCAAAACACATCCCTATGCTTTCCCCTTCCCTTCATCTATACCAGGGGTAGTCAACCTTTTTATACCTACTGCCCACTTTTGTATCTCTGTTAGTAGTAAAATTTTCTAATCACCCACTGGTTCCACAGTAATGGTGACTTATAAAGTAGGGAAGTAACTTTATAAAATTTATAAAGCAGAGTTACAGCAAGTTAAAGCATATAATAATAATTACTTACCAAGTACTTTATGTTGGATTTTCGCTAAGTTTGGCAGAATAAATCTTTATAAAACAACTTACTATAGTTAAATCTATCTTTTTATTTATACTTTGGTTGCTCCGCTACCGCCCACCATGAAAGCTGGAATGCCCACTAGTGGGCGGTAGGAACCAGGTTGACTACCACTGATCTACACCATGACCACTTACAACAATCCACCATCAGCTTCTACCTAGATAACAATAGCCTCCCAGCTGGGTCTTACCTCCAGTTGTACCCCTCTATAGTCATTTTCCATGAAGCAGATAAGATAACCTTTTAAGTAAATCAGATCTTGTCAAATTCCTGCTTAAAACCTACCATCACTTTCTAACACACCTAGAAACACATTCAAGATACAGTTTAAATTCTTAGCTTCTGAAAACCTTGAAATAATCTCATAAATATAATTTTATAACCTTCTCAGAAACTACTTCCACTCTCCAACACACCAGCCATTCTTCTGTCCTTCATAGACACTGATCTTTTCCCATTTCAGGGCTTCACTGACTCATGTCTCTTTTGAAGATGCCTTTCCTACACAGCCATTCCTGACCACCCAATTTAAAATAGCTATCCAGCCCTGGCCGATTGGCTCAGTGGTAGAGTGTCAGCCTGCTGTGCAGAAGTCCCGGGTTTGATTCCCAGCCAGGGCACACAGGAGAAGCGCCCATCTGCTTCTCCACCCCTCCCCAACTCCTTCCTCTGTCTCTCTCTTCCCCTCCTGCAGCGAGGCTCCATTGGAGCAAAGATGGCCCGGGCACTGGGGATGGCTTCTTGGCCTCTGCCCCAGGCACTAGAATGGCTCTGGTGGCAACAGAGCGACACCCCGGAGGGGCAGAGCGTTGCCCCCTGGTGGGCGTGCCGAGTGGATCCCGGTCGGGCACATGTGGGAGTCTGTCTGACTGTCTCTCCCCGTTTCCAGCTTCAGAAAAATACAAAAAAATAAAAAATAAAAAAAAATAATGAAATAAAATAAAATAAAATAGCTATCCAGTCTATCACATCACTGGACTGCAGTCTACCTGGCACTTATCTCTGCCTGGTATTTTTCTTATTTCTTCTTCTGTCTTGTTTACTTGTTTATATTCCCCAAGGCTCCTAAGAGGTGGTTAATAAATTCTGTTGAATTAACATCTTCTTTAATTTATTACAAGTTGATTTCCAGTGCTATTACTTCACTGAAAGTATACTCTTCCAGGTACATCATTATGAAATGGCTTTTTCCTTCCAGTCTTGAACCTTTCCCTACCCACCTCTGCTGCATATTGGATGTGTCCTTCTTCTCCTAGTATTTGCCTCCCTTCCTCCTGAGATACCTCTCTTCCTGCTGCCCAACTGAATGTCCTTTATCCCTTTCACTGGCTTCTCTCATTCTCATTCTTACAACATCCAACATTGTTTAACTTTGTGTTCTTCTCCCTCTCTTAGAAACACTCTGCCCCATAACCCCAGAGTTGAGTTTGGTTAATTCTTGTTTTCCCTTTGGCTTAGATGGCCAAGCTTGTCATCACAGCCTCTGAGTCTCTTCTGCAACACTTCTTGGATTCAACACTTTTTACATTCCCATCCAGGCCCTCTCTGCTTTTACCGAAAATGACACAAATTCTTCCTACTTTGTAAATGTCTCTTTCCGTTCCAAAAACTCAGACTCACAAGATTGTGGGATGGGAAGTATCCCTTGACATAACTTGTCCAACTTTCTCAGCTTCTGAGATGAGAAAATTGAATCCCAAAGACAATCCCATGGTTCACTTAAACTTGAGTTAAGCATTCACTTTCGAGTGTTTTCCACCTCTCTTTCTGCACTGTTTTCTTTGTCTTCAAAATGTTCTCCCCAACTTGGCTTTCTTTCCTACACAGCTGTTATGCTGATCTTCCTCAAGATGGAAATAATCATGAAACCCTTCTACTCAGAAAGATTTTGGGGCTTCTTCTAATACTCCAGTGAAACTGAGAAATCCCCTCACTGTTTCTAAATACAATGCTCATAGAGAGTAAAGCTCAAACTCTTTGGCCTGGTATCTGGCACTCAAGTTTTCACCAGCTGTTATGTCTTCTGTTAACTTCAGAGAATAGAGGGGAGGATCAAGAGAAGCAAGATTTTGGAAGACAGATTTCACACTGATATGAAAAATCTTCTAATTATTACGATTGTTCTTCAGTAGTGTGGGTTCTTTTGAGAGATGGTGAGCTGCCTGTGAGCCTCAGTGTTCAAAACCAGGCTGAACATAACACAGACGTGAAGAGGGCTTCTGTCATGGAGATGGGCAGGGGAACTGTTGAGATAACTTCAGATTTTCTACAGCTCTCAGCTCCAACACACAGCGTTTTCCCCATGCTAACCTACTGCAGGGCTCCTTTCCACACTCCACTCCAACAAACTGAACTTCTCGTTCTTCTCCATGTGGCCCTACACTTTCCGATCCTTCTCTGCCTTTGTTTATGCTGTTCTTGCTGCCTGAAATGTCTCTTCCAACCATCTCCAAGAAACCAGTTTAAATTCATCCATTTCATGACACCTTTGCCAATACTTCCAATTAAGTCTCTCTCTCTCTCTCTCTCCCTGTCTCTCTTTTTCTCTTTTCCCTCCCTCCTTCCATCTCAGCCTCTTTCTCTGTCTCTCATTATTTTATTTTCTCCAGTGTAGATTAGAAAGAATGTTAATGATAATTTGGTCCAAATACCAGTGACTCTATTCTGCCTCCTTTTCCAGGGAGTCCTGCTCACCTTTGCTGAATAAAGCCACATATTCTTTCGTCTGTTGCTTTTTTTTTTTCTGTTATGGAACCTCCAGTATCCCTGCCTCAGCCCTGCAGTTCAAGGTCTCCAGCAGTAATGCCCACACTCGACTTTCTCAGTAGAGGAGCTCCTGCCCGGTGGTTAGATGGGCTCTGTCTGTCTCCAACCATGTTTTCTGATCCTTTTCTCTATTCTCTGGCCATGTTCTCTACTCTAAGTCTTTTCCCTTCCTTCTCTGCTAAGAAATATTTTATACTCCCCTCCAGCAAGACTTTCTTAACTAAGAGGGCTGCTCTTTTTTATTTTATATTTCTTGATTACTTAGCCTCGGGAATTAAAAGCCTGGCTCTATATTGACAGTATATTGTTTTCTAGCTGTTTTGAGAACTGACATTTTCTCTTCCTGTTGGAAACATGGCCATCCTATCCTTCCTTTGCCCACCCCTGCCCCCTCAATGTATCAAGTACACAAGTCATGATAAATACTTGTTGGTGTTCATTAAACAAATTGTATCTTATCAGCAGTGAAAATATCAAACAATAGCCCAAACTATATTTTGTGCTCAGAAGCAACATCAGGTAGAAAATTAAATAAATTTTTATAAAAGATGTATTAGGGAGGGAAGACCAAAAGGAGAAATTGAATGTTAGCAGTGAAACAATGAGGTAATAAACCCTTAATAGTTTCCTAAAGGATTGCTTTAATTGAAGCACAAAGATACGAACACAAGTGATGCGCTCATTTAACATCAGGAAGATGAATTGGAAAAGCTTCCCCAAATATTCTTTCCCCTGAGTGCTGTATTACATGATGAAAAGCTTGCCATACGTGTGATTGTACCTTTGACATATGATTTAACCCATTGGTGCAGTGTCTGGATTCCTCAGTTTGCCTTTGCCTCTATCTGCCTTTGGCTGTTAGAAAGAAGATTCTGAAGTAAGAGCAGAAACATAGCCTTGTAAGTGTTTGATGTGGAGGATTCCGTCTTTCTGCAGATTTATGCTGAGAATTTACAGTAGCTTAAGAAGAACTGCAAACTGAACAGTACAATATGAAAGTATTCCTCAGAGACAGATCACTCCAAAGTCTGGTTTCCAGGGGTCTTCCTGCTTAGGATTCAAGGCCAAACAATGGCTGCTAAAAAGTTGAAGATCTGGCATTTTACTGTTCCAAATGTTCCCCCAAAAGTAATTTTTCCTGCCATGGTGTGGACCCTCAGCCTGGGCCGGTACTTTGATGGCCCATCAGAAGGTGCTGTGAAGGGGACTTCTCAACATCCCGACATAGACTCAGTGACTGCAGACCAGGCCAAGAAACAGTGTTCTGTCTCCGGGCCCTCTGTGTCCCGTTAGCCCATAGGACACGTGGGCATGCTCTTCAAAAGTATATAATTATGACCCGTGGTGGCACAGTAGATAAGGTGTCAACCTGGAATGCTGAGGTTGCTGGTTCAAGACCCCTGGCTTGCCTGGTCTAGGCAAATAAAGAAGCAACTGTGAGTTGGTGCTTCCCATTCCTCCTTCTCCTTGCCTTTTTTTTTCTTTCTCTCTCTTCTCTAAATCAACAAAATTAAATCTAAAAAAAAATTTTTTTACTTTAAAAATAAGCAATTAGCATTGCTGATGAAGCTACCAGCTTGTACCTTACAATCGTTCTCATAAATATACATATATTCTAAAAATTTTAACAGAACACATTGTTTCTTCACTTCACTGCTATGCTGCTAGCTCACTAAAAAAAATAATAAATAAATAAAGAGTGCATTATAACCTCTAAATGTTTTTTCTGCCTTGCTTGCATAGAGCTACATCTTATATTTGGCAAGTTTAATGAGTTTCCTCTCCTATCTCTGTTTTCCATCATTAAGATCATTCTTGAAACATTTCAGCAAGAGTGGGCTCAGCCCCATACTCATAAACCTTGCTCTACCATGCCTTTTGGGTCATGCTGACCTAGTCTTGGGGTAACAATGCTGTATCCTGTTAGCTGGTTGAACACTCATCTACTGGTACTGTGGTCTAGATAGCATCTTTGCCCAGATTTCTGATTTCTATCACAATTGGGAGAGCATCAAAATCCAGAGTCTAATAGAAATAGAGAGTATAATCTGTTTCCTTTTAATCCATCAGACCAACCCCACAATCCTAGATCCAGACTAGCTATGAAATATTTTCTGACTGCTACCTTATTCTCAAAAACATTTTGCTGTTACATTGCTTATTTAGAATAAATGCTTGCTTCCATTTGCTAAGACTTTGAATTCTGTCTGTGGCAATTAGTCTTAGCATTCTCTTTTATGTTCACTTATGAAATAATCTCCCCACATATTCCATACCTTGATTTGATCCTTATGTGATTCAAAATTCCTTCTTGTGCTAGGCTACAGTCCTACAATGAATACAGAGCAAATTTTAAGCATTATGCACTTCTTTTCTGTGGTCTCTTTCCCCAGACATCTGGCCGGTTCATATCCAGAATTGTACCTGTGTTAGGAATATGTCTGGGTTAAATACAATACTAACACCCCCCACCTGCAGGCTTGAGGAGGTGCGTTGAGATGCAAAGTGCTTGACTCGGGCTTTCCCACCAATCTGAGAAGTGAACTGAGAGAGTTCTGTTCTTCTTTAACAACTGTCTTTGAAGGGGGAAAGATGGAGAGAGAGCAGATGTTCTGGAGCCACCTAACAAAGTTGGTCTCTTTGAGTCAGGTGTAGAGCCAGACAGACCCGCAGCAGAGCAGGCAGACACGACATAACAAGACGATCTAAAACTCCCAGCCCCCAAAGGGACAAACCGGCGTTTCCTTCTTTTAAAAATAAAATTGCTTTGAACTGGGTATTCCTAGCACGTGGGACTCAACAGCTCAGACCAGGAATCTAACTTTTGTCTAAAGTCAGGAGCTCCACTGAGGGAAAGGAGAAGATAACCGATTCCAGGTTACACAATTCTACTGATCTAGTATGAAATCCTCAAGAACACTTCAGCATCTCAGTCCATGTAGGATTGAAATAACAAACCATAAACTCTAAAAGATTTAACTGAGGGAAAAGCAAGTTAACTTATTTTAAAAACCCTTTGTTATTGACACTAATAACAATTAATTACAAACATTTATTCTGATTTATGGACACCTGCTTAGCATCAATAACACAGACCCACCCCTCCAATTATTTAGTGATACAATGGCACATTCATTTTGCTCTGAGGAGTCAAGACTTTTCTAATTTCCTGTATAGCCACTTTCAGCTCTGTGTATATCTTTCTATTTTAAATTACCACCAGGCCTCAAACATATTTGCCTGGTTTTGAAAGCAGCGGGAGGTGCTTTTTGAAGTTTCTAAAATGCTTACACATGCATACATGCATATGTGTGCACGCACACAGAGAGGTCATTGGATCCACGGACAGACAACATGATAAGATCCCCTTTTGTGCCAAACTTTTCCAAGGGCTTAATATCAGTCAGATACACACAACTTCTATTTTTTCCCCTTATTTTAATGATCTATCACAATTAGATGTGTTTCTTATTTATAACACTATTTTTGCAACAACAAAGAAATCTAGGATAAGTGATGACCAAAATGACAGTAGAAGTCAGCTAAGATGTTATTTTCTGCTATTAGTCCTTACCAATGTCAAGTGCAAAATTTAAATTAACAAGCACTTCCCTTATTGGAATGACTTCAGCACTTCTGCTGCCTCCCATTGATTTCTATTTACATTGGCAGCCACAGGCAAAAGGAACATATTTCTGTGCCCAAAGAAGCAACCTAAGACTTCACCGAGGGTATATAGATGCAGATGTCATGATGAAAAGTTGCTGTGAGGTTATTCTAAGAATTAACATAATACAGGAGGAACACTATTTATGTAGTATTCCTGCAGGCCTTAACTTTCTGTTAGTGTTGTATTAGAGCAGTCTGCCAGCTGTATTTTTCATATTAACAACTGGTCTCCAGTACTTTAACCTAGCAGTAAATATGATGTCAGAGCCATTTTAAAACTAAACAGCCTACCTGCAAATATGTCATATACCAGATATTCTCAACCAGAGGTAACCTTGACCCCATGCTAGCTCATGGGGAAGAAGCTGATGCTACTGCTATGTCACTAAATTACTGCTGGTGATTGGCATGCGTAAGGGATTATTCTTAATTAGAAGTACCCATAATAAATATTTCTATGATCCAAATTGGCTTCAAAAGGGTATAAAAATCTACAGAAGGGTCAAAATAAACTTTGGACTCACTGTTCAGTTTTTGTTCATTTGTTTATTTATCTATTTTAATTCTTTTAAGCTGTTAGCCTCAGGTTTCTTTGAGTTGAAAAACCAATAGAGCCTGGCCTGTGGTGGCACAATGGATAGAGCGTCTACCTGGAATGCTGGAGTCACTAGTTCAAAACCCTGGACTTGTCAGGTCAAGGCACATAGGGGAAGCAACTATTATGAGTTGATGCTTCCTGCTCCTCCCCTCTTTCTCCCTCTCCCCTCTCTCTAAAATCAATAAATATAATCTTTTAAAAACAGGGGGAAAAAAGAAAAACCAATGGAATAAAAGCAATCAGAAGATACTTCCTCCCTTTTTTCTTCCCCATCTTATCACCAGCAACACAAATCTAATTGCACGATGGCATATTCAATTCATCTACCAAAGATAACCAGGCAGAGTCAGTACATTTCTCTTAAACTTTGCCTTTTATATTCTGTTATATCAAACATGTGCCAGGAGCCAGTGGCTCTACTTGCTTTCTTAACAATGTGCAAATAAAGAAATAAAGTTGGGCTACATTTTTTTAAAGTAAGATCAACCAAAGAAGACTACAGCAGCCATTTTCTCACACTATTTTTAAACTGAAAAAAGACTTTGTTGATCCAATGCCAACTCAACCCCTCCTTTAGGACAGGAGATAGCACCTGCAGAGGGAAAGGGAGTCCCCGAGGATGCAGCAAAAGCCGGGATGAAAGCCGGATGGGAAGAAGGTGTGTTGACAGGCAGGGGCCAGCTCATGCAGCCACCACTCAACCAGAGCACCCAAACACTCCCCCTGGGGTGGGGAGAGGGGCACATCACTCTTTTAATGACCTCAGATAGTCATGCCTCTGTTTTACATCCTACCACAATTACTGGGAGACCGGGCCAGGTCAGCCCAAGCAGCTGCAGGGCCACATGCACATTTACCAGAGATGTGCTGGCTTCTCAGATGTCACCTACACAGGCACTCACCACCCCAACCTGGCCAAACCTATTGCTTTGCGGCATTATATACAAATGCCACTTCTCAGGAATTTTGAGCTACTTTTGAATGATGCTATTTACTTACTCTTCGCCTCTTTGAAACAGTGGCTGATGACGTTCATAGAAAAAACAACAACTAGCCAGTCCCCTAGAGAAGTGAACAATTCCTAATGAGAAAGTTTCTACAGCGGAAAAGTATCTCAGGGTCTTCTGCCACTTGGACACGCAACCACACTAATGGCCTGTCAGCGGGCATTATTTGTTCAGGGCCTTACCCTGATTCCCCTTTACTCTCTCACAGCCATTCAACAAACCTTTCCTGTGAATAAGGACAGATATTGGGAATAAACCATAAGCAATTCTAACTGGGTCTTGCTCTCATTCAGCTTCTAGCCAAGGAACAATTACTTTACTGTGAAGTGGAGTGAGTGTGCAGAAAACAAGCACAAAAACTGTATGAATAGTGACAGTGGTGGTGTCAGGCCATCCACAGGGGTCACCTTCCCTTGGAAGTCCAACTTTAAAGGAGGCCACAAAAACTTTTGAAACACGATGGCAAAAAATAAATAATAAATAAAAATAAAACTGGGGAGTCTTCCAGGCCCAGATATAATTTCTACCAATATCTTTGGAGGTTTTCCAGGTTAAAAAAAAATCTAAATGGGAATGTCCACTACCTTAGAGTACAAGGAAAAGGATGGATTTTGACAGGGCCTGCATCCTGTTACCAATTCTTTATAAGTTGCCTTCCTAAAATTCATTAGGAAATAATATTTTTGGGATTTAAAATGTATTAATCCATGAAACAGATAACATAGTTGTGCTTAGTTTTGTTTGTTCAACAATCACTTTTTTAGACCTCACTGTGTACCAGGTACTGTTCTAAGCATCACTAGTTTTAACCATGGTCAAAGCCTCCTTCAGACCCTGTGAAAGAGCTACTGTTATCCCATTTACAGATGAGGAAAGTAAGCACTGAGGGCGAAGCAATCAACACAGGGTGATTTCCATGCAATCTCTTCTGAGCTACCCTGACATCTGTTTGTAAGGGAAGCATCCTGAGAACAGTCCGGAGCAGTCCATCCTCATCCCCAAGGTTGCCTTCTCTGCTGCCCACTGGAAGTGCTCCCACCTGCGCCCTGTGTCCAGGTCAAAGTCTGCTCAATGCCAGAAAAGGGAGCTCTTCAATGCCAATACCTGCAGGCTCCTGAAGGCAGGAGGAAAGAGACAAAGCAAGGAACCCTATGACTCCTTGACCCTGGATTTTCAGGAGGAGCACCTTGTGCCAGAAGAGATCTCAGGGGAAACAGGTCCAATAATAAAAGCTTTAAGGGATGCCAGGCAGAACCTTCCCTATAAGATCTGCAAGAACCATTGCTCCAGGGCTCAGTGACTGAAGAGACAGAGCATGTGGGATGTAGAAGGAGGCAGCTGGGCTCACGCCCATCTCAGCAGTCAAATGTCAGGTCCTTTGGACGACAGTGCCCTCCCTTCACCAGAGAGCACAGACTGGTCAGATTTTGAGTAGAAAAGGGCAGGGTTATACATTATATCTGGACTCCTTGACTATGTCAGTGTGATGAATACCACCAGTCTAATTCTAAGCATTTGATGGAGAATTGCCCTTGCAGCATAGGCAGTGGGCATTTGCAATCTTGTACCTCAAAATTAACCACCTACAGTTAACAGAACAGAAGGAATCAACAGTAGAGACAAAACACAGGTCAAAGGGTATTTTTCCAGGGTAACAGAATGAGTTCTCTGACACTGGAAATATTCAAGCACTACTTGGCCCAGTTAGATCAAAGGTTTCCAAACATAGATGCTCATCATGGTCTCCTGGAGAATTTTCAAAAAGCGATGTATTGCCACATTCAATGCTATGCGGTCAGATTTGTTAGGTCTGGAGAATCCATAATTTTCACAAAAGTTGCCGCTATTCTAGTGTCCCACAAGACTGGGAACCTTTGAACAAGATAATGTTTGTAATTCCTTTAAACCGGAGAGGTCATGATTTTTTGCCAAGGCTCTGAGCCTCATCAACCACATATTTACAAGTAGAAAAATACCAGTGTAGATTACTTGTCACCAGGAAATTGTTTTTAACCCTACACAATGCAGTGGTTTGCATATTTGCTGATGTTGCCCGCCCCCCACCCCCGCAAAGCATGCAGGAATGAATCATTATTGAAACAATTTACTTTCAGTTAGTGCATGAATGCTTTCCCATGATGCTCTGATGCTTTGTTTGTCCTCCTATAAAAATTATTTATGACCCAAGTGTGATCTTTTAAATCAGAATACTTATTCCTGAAATCAAAGCTCTAGCATGCTAATGCAAGTAGAAACCCTGATAATTTTTCAAAGCCATGTTGAATATTCAAAAGCTGAAACTGAAGGAAAGGAGTTAACATTAATTAATATTTGAAGCAGTAAAATAAAAGCAACAGTGAAGCTAATTTTGCAGGACAATTAATCATGAGTCTTGCTAATTACACATGGGATTTTGCAAATGATTTTTTTCTCAGGTAGCACAGTAAAAATGATCATCCGCTACCCATCAAAATCATTGGCTTCTCACCAATGTCCCCAGCAAGAGCAATTAGTGGGAACAGCAGAGCCCTAGTAATTGCGTGTCAAGAGAGGAGAATGTGAGAATTTTAATTGCTCTAAATAAAGACCACTTGTTCATATGTACACCTGATTGTCCAAAACAAGTCTGCAAGCTGGAGCAAGTATGCCGCCACTTCCAGGTGCCCGCATAAAAATAACTCCGTGGGAGCAGTATTCTCCCAGCAACCCATGCAGTTTCTGGAAGAAAATATCAATATGCATTCACATTCTGAACTGCAGTGTCATCACTTGAATATAAGAACTGCAAAAAGAAAAAAAAATCACCCACTTGGGAAAATGTGCATATTCTTTATATTTGCCAAATATTTATTGCTGACATTTTTTTTGAAGAACTTTAACTATCTACAGGGGCTTCAAATTTACTGAATTTTAGGATCACCAATAAAATGTTTTTAACAAGACATCTTAAGAGGGCATAAAATAAAAAATTACCATATTCATGAGTGTAAGCCTCTAAGATTGCAATGCTATAAACTGGATGTTTATAATTTGCTTGTGGCTTTCTTAATTAAAAACTGGTAATTAGAAACTCAAGTACTATTTTTACACTTCATCTTCTACACTTTCCATGCTACTGTTACTTTTCAGTTTAATATATGTACACATGGATGCACACAATTGCAAATGATCAATAATATTTAACTGTGTGTCTAAACCCTAAATGATGATGGATACATTTAAATATTGCTTTCCAGGAGATTATTATTCCAATAGTTATGTTGTGGCTTAAACATTCAGTTTAAACAAGACAGCTACCATTTTTTGCTCTTCCAAACATGCTTCATTTACTCTCATTTTTTTAAATGGGTTGTCACCCTAGTTCAAGTATTTTTTAAAGGCTTTATTCATTTTAGAGAGGGGAGAGAGAGAGAGAAAAAAAGGGAGAGAGAGAAAAGGGGGGAGCAAGAAACATCAACTCCCATATGTACCTTGTCCAGGCAAGCCCAGGGTTTTGAACCAGCAACCTCAGCATTCCAGGTCAATGCTTTATCCACTGCACCACCACAATTACTGCATTGCCTTCCAAGTACTACTGGTATCTATTGTCTTTCGTGCTTAGCCTTGCATCTTTAAGTACACTAAGTATGAGGTGCTAAACCACCATGCTCTTCCTGCTATTAGCTCTGTTGGCTGGATGTTAAGCACAAAGCAGTAACCTTAGCTTACTACCGTATCTCCTTTGCACGTCCAATATTGTGTATGCACTTTACTACACCAGAACTATGATACTTAAAAAGTAACAAGCGGGACATAGGAGGGCCGCTTCCTTTGCTGAATTACCAGTAGATTACAGGTGTGCATCTGCCTCCCGGAGGTGATGCAGGTAATAACACCAGGATGGTGATTTAAGTGGTTGGAAGCTTTTCCAGGGAAGACAGTCTCTCACAGCGTTTGCTCATTTTGCATCTATTGCTCACAAATGGCAAATTATTTCCCCAGCCTTCTTCAATGATTGCTTTTGATTTTTATTATGTTTTCAAACAGAAACCTTTGAAGATGGGTGTTTTCCTGTCAGGGCACAACCATTATGCCATTCTTGAGTAAGACTTTCTTCTTCGGGTTTCACATATACATATCACATGCGACCTTAATCTAATCTGCTCCCCCCCCCTTTTTTTTTCAAACAGTATTTTGGGGCCAAAAAAAGGATTTGAGTCTGAACAATTATTTACCTAGAAGCATTTTACCACAACACGAAGAACATGCTGTATATTTTTGCAGGAAGATTTTTCAAAAGGGCCTGAGATGACATACAAAATAAGAAAAGCCATGAGTAAAATAAAGCCTGTTGGGTAAAATTGCATCATGACTATGTCTCTGGTGGCTCTAAAGAGTCTGCTGTGAATAGATGATTGTTTAGAAAATGCATAGTTTCTATAGATCAAGTTTATAAGGACATACTATTATTTTAAACTTCTAAAGGGCAAAAGGGGTTAAAGGCAGAATTCTCCAAGTTTCCTCCTTGGTCTGTAGAAGTTCTTTGAGCAGCACCTAGAATGTTCACATATATATTTTGATTCTTGGGTTGCCTGGCATTAACATCAAGGGATTGCTAAAGTGTTATTTATATTGCTACTCATTACTGGGAAGGAGAATGTGTAATTTCCCAACATTAAATGTTTATAAAAGTGAGTTACGGTAATAAATGGTTAGGTGTGCAAAACATTTCCAAACCACTTCAGATTGAACTTGGCATAAGAATTCTTACTTTCTAGCTACCCATTAAGGGAACGGATTGGAGTTTGGTTTGACCTTTGCCCTATACAACCTTCAGAACCTTTGGTGGTTTTTCTTGACTATAGCATCTGCAGACATGTTTGTAATTTTTAACACCATGGCAGACTTCCATTGCAATAAAGCAGATCTATTATATCGGCCCTTTGATGAAGTTTGTGGTGACACATCTATTAAATAAAACAGAGAAAGAGACAGTGAGCAGACTGCCTATCAGCTATCACTTGGGAAGAAATTGGTTGCAAAAAAAATAAGTTTTTTGTACACATATCAATTTAGCATTAAATGAAAATATGCATACAAGTAACCAAAAGAAAGGGATAAAAGAACAGAAAAAATAATAACAAAAACTGATGAACAAAGTGAACTGAGGAAGAATAGAGACAGAGGTAAGGTCACAGGCAGCAGAGGGACAGCTGTCAAAGGGAAGGGGGGTGAGGAGATAGGATCAGAGAAGGTGAAGGGATCAGTGAAATTATGTATATGTAACACAGAGATACAGATAACAGGACAGCAACTCTCAAAGGGAAGGGGGCAAATGGGGTGTAATGGGGGTCACGTGGTTGGGGGTGAGGGTGTTATATTGAACGGGACACTTGAATCCATATTAACACAATAAATTAAAATTAATAAAAATTTTAAAAAAACTGATGAAGCTGGACAACCTAGGGCAGGTCACTTATAATTTGGGTCTTAGTTGCCTTCTTTGATTTTGGAACAGACTGAGGTTCATACTGTGGGTCACTATGTCCCCCGGGGGATCCATTGATGGACTTGATGGCCATGAGTCGTCTGAAATCATGGACTAGATGTTGTGTGTTTGCAGAGATACATATTTTTTCTGAATTCTGCTTTATAACTTTTATGAGATTTTCAAAGAAGATCATAATCCAGATAAGGCTGAAAACAACTGGGACTTGATTGCTCAGGCTTTTTCCAGTTTTAGTGTCATAAAAAAGGGACTACTATTTGATAAGCTTGTTTCTGAACTAAGGCTGCTGCAAATGGTTCCCTCATGTCCCAAAAAACCTGGAGCTCAAAATCTTGTTTTAGTTGTGTAGTTTAATATCACTGCCTCTGTGGTTGGCATACAGCTAGAAATTTGAGGTCCCTCAGCAAATACTCAACAAGGTTTCACATTAGTCTTTGTTATCCAATGCTCCTTCGAGATGCAGTACTGAGCTGAATTGTATTAATAGCCAGAAAGAAAGAAAAGAGAGCCTGACCAGGAAGTGGTGCAATGGATAGGGCGTCAGACTGGGATGCTGTGGACTTAGGTTCAAAATCCTGAGGTCGCTGGCTTGAACAAGGGGTCCGCTTGCTTCGCTGGAGCTCCCAGGTCAAGGCACATATGAGAAAGCAATCAATGAAAACTAAGATGGTACAATGAAGAATTGATGTTTCTCATCTCTCTCTCCCCCTTCCGCCCTGCCTGTCCCCCCCCTCCCGTCTCTTGCAAAAAATAAAAGAGAGAGAGAGAGAGAGCAGATGAACACTTTGTGGCAAGAGCCCCTTGAATAGCTCAATGGCTTGAGTAGTAACAGATCTTTTGTGAGTCTATTATAATTTGGGGTTAGTACATTGATTGAAGTTAGCCAGATTGTTATTATAATGACATTGCAAACTGTGTCTGTCTAATTTGTTGTTAGAAATGAGCTGTTGCTGTGGTCTCTACACTGGACAGTCTTGCTATGTTCTTAAGCCTGTGTGTCAGATTTCAAAAGGGTGGTTAAAACTGATATGACCCATGTCTGTATGCAAAAATAAAAGGGAAAGAAATCCAGAATGGATTGAATTTGTGGATAAAGAGACAGCCCGGAATTAGCTGGAAATAACCCTTCAAACACATTAAGTCAAATGAAATGAAAACATACTATGGGTTATTCTAAATAATTAGAGAGCTCTATAGATGTTTGCTCTGATATGGCAGTAGTGGAATTTGAAGGTGAAATCAAGGCAGCCCGGCAGAAGCAGGTAATAAAATAAACCACTCGGAGTCTTAAATGATAGGTTCCAATTTTTAAATGTAAACACTGAGGTGTCCATTTCCTGAACTGTAAATTAAAAGGCTGACCTAATAGGCCCTTGTAAGCATTACCATCCTGGCAATAAATTGCTAAAGGCAATAAAAAATATATTGCTCTTGGAAAGATATGAAAACAGTTTCCAGGGAAAATGATCAAGAAGAAGTTATGCCAGGAGGACAGAAACATAAGCAGGCTACAAGACACAGGGGCAGAGTGGTCTTCCCTCCTCTCACTCCATTCTCACACCTTGGGGACTAGTCAGGGCTGGCGTGGTCCACTCCGGTTTGAAGTTTGATATTCAATAAGAGCACTTAAGCCTTGTGGGGAAGAACACTGTTTAGTGACCTCAAATCCATGTAGTTTTAGTACACTTAGCGTGGAAGCAAATACAAAATGACATTTTCTTGTATAAAACTTTGCATGCTATCCAAAAGAAAATAAAGTTATTAGGCTTTTTTTTTATTCAAACAGATCATCTCCAAGGTAAGTTTCAATAGAAAGAGAAGTACGCTGTCTTAGCTAAGACAGAGCAGCTCCTCTGTCAGCTAGGGCAGGGAGTGGGGATGACATGTCAATGAACTGCCCCATGAGCAGGGTCTGGCCCCACCTAAGGGAAAGGGAGAAATGCCAGTGGGCCACCCACAAGGCAGAGCCCACAGGGTCCCGGCCTGTGCTGCCCACTACTCTCTCCTACCCAACCAGATAATTTCCCACAGGCTATGAGCAAAAGCTCAGTGGCCTTTAAAATTGGCAGGTCCTGTATTTAAATTAAAAACAGTTTTAATAACCCCAGAGTGATGAAGGAGGGAGAGAAGAGAGAAACATCAAGGTTAAGGCCATTTAGACAAAGGAAGGAGAAACCTGGTAATCCATCATTCTGTCTCCTCATTTCCAAAAGGTATCACCTTCATAAATTCAAAAGACTCCTCCCTGACCTAGCCAGTTGGCTCAGTGGTAGAGGGTCGGCCTGGCGTGTGGAAGTCCTGGATTCGATTCCCTGTCAGGGCACATAGAGAAGCGCCCATCTGTTTCTCTGCCCTTCCCCCTCTCCTTCTTCCCTATCTCTCTCTTCCCCTCCCACAGCCAAGGCTCCATTGGAGCAAAGTTGGCCCCGGGCGCTGAGGATGGCCTCATGGTCTCCACCTCAGGTGCTAGAATGGCTCCAGTTGCAACAGATCAACACCCCAGATGGGCAAAGCATCACCCTCTGGTGGGCATTCCTGGTGGATCCGGGTCGGTCGCATGCAGGAGTCTGTCTGACTGCCTCCCTGCTTTTAATTTCAGAAAAATACCAAAAAATAAAAATAGAAAGGAGGTCTACCTAGCCACATCATCACCTTTCCAGCCTCTATTCACTCTCCCACCTCTGCCACTTGAACAAAACACATATGCCTTCTTTCCCACGTCAACTTGTCCTTCTTGGGAGCTCCCCTCTGAGAAACAGTTGTTTCATGTCTCCACCCACACTTCTGCTTCTCTTCTCCTTGCCTTTTTAATCAAGCTATGGGCCCATGTTAAAATGGGGGACACTTACAAGGCCTCAGGAAAGGAGAAAAGAAAAGCACTTAGAGCACCAGGAAGAAATGGCCAAAATAGGGTGCCCATGGTACCTCTGCCAACACCCATAAAGGCCCCAACTCTAAGAAGAGCCTCATCATCATTGCAATTCAGACTGGAAGGTCAGGATCTAATACCCTCTTTTTCCCCTCACAAGCTATAATACCACTAGAGATCCCTCAAGATGTTGTGCAAAATTCTTCAGTAGCAATATAGAACAAAAAGAAAAGAATTATTCACTGGTGTAAGAAATACATTTTCTTTTTAGTTTTCTACATATTGGATTAAATTTTTATATTTTCCCACTTTACTCTGCCAGAGATTATCTGGTCAATGAAGTTGGTGTAAAGCAGGGGTCAGGAACCTTTTTGGCCATAAACATCACATATTTTAAAATGTAATTCCATGAGAGCCATACAACGACTCATGTACATTATGCATTATCCAATAAAAACTTGTTGTCCCAGAGGACAGCTGTGATTGGCTCCAGCCACCCGCAACCATGAACATGAGCGGTAGGAAATGAATGGATTGTAATACATGAGAATGTTTTTTTTTGTTTTGTTTTGTTTTTAATTTTTTTTTTCTTTTTTCATTTTTCTGAAGCTGGAAACAGGGAGAGACAGTCAGACAGACTCCCACATGCGCCCGACCGGGATCCACCCGGCACGCCCACCAGGGGCGACGCTCTGCCCACGAGGGGGCGATGCTCTGCCCATCCTGGGTGTCACCATGTTGTGACCAGAGCCACTCTAGTGCCTGAGGCAGAGGCCACAGAGCCATCCCCAGCGCCCGGGCCATCTTTGCTCCAATGGAGCTTTGGCTGCGGGAGGGGAAGAGAGAGACAGAGAGGAAAGTGTGGCGGAGGGGTGGAGAAGCAAATGGGCGCTTCTCCTGTGTGCCCTGGCCGGGAATCGAACCCGGGTCCTCCGCCATGAGAATGTTTTTAACATTATTTTTTTATTAAAGACTTGTCTGTGAGCCAGATGCAGCTATCAAAAGAGCCACAGGTTCCCGAACCCTGGTATAAAGCATTTAAAATAGTGTAGAATTCTGCATGACAGTATAAACAGATCTGCATCCTTTGAGGCATACATGTGATTAGTCAAAATAACAAAATGTCTTATCAAGGATTAGACTTGCAAGGATCTTAAAACACTTTGTAATGATCACATTTTGAGGACAGTAAAAAGTATCTTAACAGGCAGTACCAAAATAAGTTAGGAAGCCACTTTTTATTTTTGTTTAGGAAAATACCTTACTAAGCTCTGAGGGGGGAGATGATGAATTGAAACCCAGAGGACGCAGGGTTAGCAGGAGCTAAGGTAACCAAAGTGGTTAGAACTGCTCTTCAGAGGGAAGGAGGGAGGACAAAGGAAAGGGAAACAGAAAGATTGAGAAACCAGGAAAACGGTAGGAGATGGGGACACTTGGAGATGAAATAAGTGAAATAACTGGTGAAAAAAATCCTGTGTGGTGGTAGTGGTTATGGAGGTGCTCTTAAGAAGGAAATGAATAAATTCAACTTGAGGTTATTCACTTCGCTTTGATGTAAACTCCTCCTGGTCCCTAAAAGTCTCAAGGAAAGTATATTGAACACATGTTTTGGATTTCTTTCGTTTGGAGGAAGTCAAGGAAGGGATCCCATTCTGTGCCAATTCTGAGATGCTGGGGGTTCGGATTTCAATGCTGTGGTGTTGGGGCAGGGAGATACAGTTCAGCCCATAACACTACTGTTCCATGCAACAACACAGGTGATCTCAAATGCACTATTCAGAGTGAAAGAAGCCAGTCTCAAAAGGCTGCAAACTGTATCATTCCATTAACACGGTATTCTGGAAAAGCAAAACTACACAGACAAACAACAGATCGGAAGTTGCAGGAGGTTGAAGGTGGGGAAAGTGCAACCACAAAGGGGCAGCATGAGGGGGTAGAGAGGGAGGGGCGATAAAACCATTGGGTAACTGGATTGTGGTGGTGTTTACTCGACTCTAGGCCTGTGCCAAAGCGTATAGAACACGAGGCCAAATAATGACTATTCCTGCATGTAAACCAAAATTAATTTTAAAAGCTTGGGTTCTTGATTACAAAAAGAATTGGTCTTAATTTAAGAGTCTGTCAATTAAAAAACACACACACACACAACCACTTGGTGAGCAACTAACTGAGCAATGTGTGTGGATTGCCCTTGTCATCATAGGTGACCCCCAACACTTTTACCTCTTTCCCCCTAATAGTACACCAAAACTGGACGTGGGCATTTTTAGTTGAAGAAATCATGATTACAGAAACAAGGGTTCATTTTATTCCATGACTCCCTCCTAATATGAATTCTGCTGAGGAAGTCCAGGTTTATCCCTTTCCATAGGTATGGGATGAAGACACCAACCCTGACTCCCACACTCGGAGAAGGGAACCATCATGTTTGAAATCCCTAATGGGCTGACGCATCATCCTTCTCATGATCCTCCACTTCCACTTCTTACTGAGGGCTCGGGACACCCTGAGACTCCTGCTCTTTAATTCCAGCTGCAGGCCCTGGCTGGTTGGCTCAGCGGTAGAGCATCGGCCTGGCATGCAGAGGACCCGGGTTCGATTCCTGGCCAGGGCACATAGGAGAAGCGCCCATTTGCTTCTCCACCCCTCCGCTGCGCTTTCCTCTTTGACTCTCTCTTCCCCTTCCGCAACCAAGGCTCCATTGGAGCAAAAATGGCCCGGGCGCTGGGGATGGCTCTGTGGCCTCTGCCTCAGGCGCTAGAGTGGCTCTGGTCGCAACATGGCGACGCCCAGGATGGGCAGAGCATCACCCCCTGGTGGGCAGAGCGTCGCCCCCTGGTGGGCGTGCCGGGCGGATCCCGGTCGGGCGCATGTGGGAGTCTGTCTCTCCCTGTTTCCAGCTTCAGAAAAATGAAAAAAAAAAAATTCCAGCTGCTGCCTTTTCCTTGGGTCCTTGTTCTTCCCAGCCCCCTCGACCATAAAGCCTGCAGCTTTTCCATACTCTTCTCCATAGGAGGAAACAACTTATGTTGGTCATATGGGTATTCATGGTTATTCCTAATAAATCATTATCAGTTCATATAGAGCATCGACAGTGCAGTCTTTTATTTGTATTTCTTTGTTCATTTATATTTTGTCTACTTCCAAAAAAGATTTGAGGTGAGCTTTGATTCGATTTAATTAAATAAATATTAACTGAGTTCCTACTACATGCTAGTATTGGTGGGGGGTATGGAATGAAACTCTAGCCCTTGCCCAGAGTCTTCATGGTCCAATAAAGACAGATGAGAGAACAGGTGGTTATAATACACCACAGTAAGGACGATGGCAGAGGCAAACACAGGCTGCTCTGAAACCTCAGAGAATGGCTCACACATTGGCCTGGACATCAGGGAAGGCTTCAGAGATTTGGATCTAAAACATGAGCTAGAATCAACTAAGCAAAAAAGTGTGGAAAAGGGTACGCAAGGGGTTGAAGTTGTTCAATATGGCTAGAATGTATTTGGTACAAACCAAGGAGAGGTTACTGGAGGAGAAAGTAGAAACCAGATCATAAAAGGCATTGTCTGAGACTCTGATAACGCAAATATTAAGACCTTTTGCTATTAGCTCACAGATGCCTGACGCTCTGTTCATTTTTAAAGTTATCATTTATATAGTCATATTCATAGCTTCCATATATTTGTAACTTTTTTATTCATTACTCATGTTCTTTGTTCGCACATACACACCTTTTTCTTCTGCCTGCTCTGATTTTAATTGAGCATTTTATGTGATGCCATTTTATCTTCTGTCACCATGTCTTATTGTGATTATGTCTTTAAAAAATTGTTTACCTAGAGTTTACAATATGTTTTCAGCTAAGTCCACCATCAAATAACATTGTAACACTTCATGTATAGTTGAATTCCTCTCTCCCATCCCTCATGACATTTCTGTTATTCATTTCATTTATTCATTTGCTGTGATGATACAATACATTGTTATTATTTATTTAACAGTTATCTTCTAAATCAATTAATTAGAAAAATGAAATATTTTATTTTCATTTATTTCTTCTCTGACACTCTTCCTTTCTTCAGATATAGAATTTCTGTCATGTCATCTTTTTTTATGCCTGAAGAAATTCTTAATAAATATTTTGCTAAGTCTGTTGGTCAGTGTTGCATTGTCAAAGAAAGTATTTCTCCTGGACTTTGAAGGGTAATTTTGCTGGATATAGAATTCTATGTTGATGGTGATTTTCTTTCAAGTCTTGAAATATTTCACTTTTTGATTTTTTTTTCTTTTTGTTGTTCAGCTTGAACAATTTCTGTTGGTCTGTCCTTAATTTCACTGACTTTTCACTATGTCATTTTCATTCTACTATTCAGCCCAACCAGTGAAGTTTTTTTTACTGTAAAAATATATAATATTGTGTTTTTCAGTTCAAAATTTTCCTTTTGATGCTTTTTTATATCTTATATTTCTATTCTATGAGTTTCTATTTTCCAATTCATTTCAAAAGTGTTTGAAATCACTTGCTGAAGAGTTTTATAATATTTAGCTGCTTTGAAGTCTACTGCAGCTTATTCTGACATAAGTGACATCTTAGAGTCAGCATCTGCTGCTTTATCCCAGGCTAGCTGAGTTTTCCCCTGGTTCTTTGAATGCCAATTAATTTTGAATGTATCTGACATTTTTAGTATTGTTATGAGATTCTGAATCTTGCTTAAATCCTATAAGAATGTTGATATATTTGTTTCACCGGCAATCAACCTGGTTAAGTTTAGGCAGCAAATTACAGCCCATTTCCTGTGGGTTGAGGTTTTGACATCAGTTCAGTTTTCCAAACCTTAACACTGCTTTTCAGATCCATCCCATATGTCCACCACCCAGAGGTCAGTCTGGGACCTGGGCAGCATCTATGTGTTACTTTATCTTTCAAAATAGTCTATATGTTTATGGGGACCAGACTATGCATGTATGACTTAGGGTGAGTCCTAGAAATCATAAGCACTTTTTTTTGGGGGGGTCACTTCCCAAAGGTTCTTCCACTCTATAATCTTTCAAGGAGTTTCTTGTACTGGAACTCCTGGAAGAATAATTCCAGTCCTCTGGCCAAATAAAACTCTGCCGTTAGTTATTTTCATCAATAGTAGAGAAACCAGGGGTTTTCCCTGTTGGCCAAACTCTAGGATCACAGTTCTATTTATCAGAGAAGAAAGTTCCCTCTTTCAAAGTTTTGGCTTTCATTCCTGCACTACTACTACAAGACTGCTTCAAAATTAGGGTGCTAGAAATGGAAAGAACATTTTCTTAAAGAAAAATGGTGACCGAGGAGTACGGATTGGCGGGAAGGGGAGTAAAGGGGGCAAATATACGGTGACAGAAAATGATTTGACTTTGAATGATGGGCACACAACACAATCAACAGTTCAAATGCTATAGAAATGTTTACCTGAAACCTATGTACCCTTATTGATCAATATCACCCATTATTTTAATTTTCTAAATAAAAAGAAAAAAAAAATGATGATTTCCCCTACTCTCTCTGAGTGTCATTAGCTCCCTTTCCTGCTATTTAATCCAGATATAAAGAGTTTCTCCTGAAGCTCTCTTTCTGCACCACGGTGCCCTCGTCTGCAGTTTGGACACTAAGTTCAAGCCAGAGGATGAAATAATGAATTCTGGTCTTCTTTCCCAACCTGTTTACTACTATTCACTTTCCAGTGTCCTCAGGTAACTTCTCCATGCAGTCTATGTAGGTTTTATAACTGCACTCGGTAGGAGAAACAGGGTAGCAAGGACTTGATGAGAAACAGAGTTTACTAGATACTTTATAACTGGATAATTCCCAAGCCTCAGTTTTTTTCATCTGTAAAGTAGGAATGATAATAGTTTTTATGAATAGAGTTTGTGGAGTAGAAAGTAAACAATACATATAAAGTACTTAATTCTTAGAACATTATAATGTGCCCGACAAATATGAGCTCTGTTATTAATTCTTATAAGTTGCTGCTGCAGAGCTGAGAAGGAACATAGAGAAGCAATAGAAAGAGAAAAGAGAAAGGTAGTACCATCAGCAACTGTTGGAAAAAACAAGAGTTCACATTATCTATTTCACACTTAAATAGTTCATTTATACAGGATACATTTTGCTTTAAGTCAACATTTTAAGCTAAGTGAATAGTATGCCACCCTACAACTTAAGTTGTGGAGGTAACAATTTGTTACTGTGTGAGCCTCCATGCTAAGTGTGTAACTGGACAATTTATTCCTTTTTTACTGTCTTGAAGAAAGATAAAGAGGAAAAAGACACCTCTTGGATATAGATGTGGAGTCGACAGAGTAGGGTGTGGAGATGGGAAAATCTTTATTCCTGCTCTTTCTGCCTAATTCACTGAATCTATAAGTTTACAGTATTTACAATTTATGTGATGTCAAGTGTTATTCAATATGTTATAGAACAGTGCTAATAGATTATAAATGGTGGCTGGTAAGGCTCTGGAAATAAATCTAGACTTTCCACTTCATTCATTCTTCAGGAAAGAATTAGCCTCTTCATATCTTTTGGATATAAATTGGATTTTCCTGGAACATAATTTTGATATACAGTGTGGTTCTCTGTTAAGTCTCTTTGCCATATCAATAGCCTAAATATTCTTCCTGAGAGCATAGTATCAAAGCAAAGGAATGTAATATCTTCTTACATGGTGAATTCTTTTTTATTATATGGTAGACTGAATGAGATTTTTTTTTATTTAGACACAGTTGTATTCTGGCTCCTCTATTTTTTATGTATTTAAACTTAATAAGTTATTTCAACTCTCTGAAGCTCAGTTTCCTCATCTGTAGAAGAGAGTTAACAATGTTTGGTACAAAGGGCCTCTTTAATGATGATGACATATGTAATATAGGTATCCTATATGCATAAACAAATTTTTAGGATACTGAGCACTTTGTGTAAAATGCAGATACACCATTCATGTCAAGTGCTAAGGGTTTAGATTATTTCAGCAAATGTTTATAACTGCTTAATCTTTGTGTTTATGACAATACACTCTAAAATTCACTATCCAGTAGAACATCTCAATGAAAAGCATGAACTTCTATATTGCTAAAGATCATTTTAATGCTTCATCAATAGGGGCAGCTCAGTGTTCAGAAAATAATCATGCCTGACTAGGTGGTGGCGCAGTAGATGGAGTGTCAGACTGGGATGCAGAAGACCTTGAGGTCACTGGCTTGAGCACAGACTCACCAGCTTGAGCATGGGATCATAGACATGACCCCATGGTTGCAGGCTTGAGCCCAAAGGTCATTGGCTTGAAGCCCAAGGTCACTGACTTCAGCTCAGAGTCACTGGCTGAAGCAAGAGGTCACTCATTCTGCTGTAGCTTCCCAGTTAAGGCACATAAGAGGAAGCAATCAATGAACAACTAAGGAGCCACAATGAAGAATTGATGCTTCTCATCTCTCTCCCTTCTTGTCTGTCTATCCCTATCTGTCCTTCTCTCTGATTTTCTCTTTGTCAAAAATAATAATAATGATGATGATATGTGGAATTCACTATAAACATGGGGCCTTGTGCCTTCAATAAATGCCTGTCACTTAAACTTGACTTAAACGATAGTAGTCTCTAGTCAATGGATTTGTCCCCAAAGAGAGCTGTAGGGCTTATGACTGTTTGTGGGTGGAGCTTCCACTGGGTCATATCTAGACCTAACTTTGTAAAGTGCCTGATGTATGTAGCTCCTTATATCTAAGGATCCTTAAGAATAAAAACTAAAGAGAAGATCCAAGATTGCAGCAAAGAAGGTAGAAACTATACTCACCTCCTCCCAGGACCAAACTGAAATTACAACTAAATTATAGAACAATCATTCTTAATAACTAACTGAAGACTAGCTAAAGAGAAGTCTTATAATTAAGAATTTACAGAAGAAGTCACATCAAGACAGTTAGGAAGGGCTCATTTTACAAAGCCAACATTATCTTAATTCCTAAACCAGATAAAGACACTGCAAAGAAAGAGAATTATAGGCCAATATCTCTGATTAACATAGATGTTAAAATCCCCAACAAAATATTAGCAAACTGAATCCAGAAATATATTAAAAAGATCATACACCATGATCAAGTGGGATTTATTCCAGGGATGCAAAGTTGGTACAAATCAGCAATCACTAAATGTGGTACACCAAATAAACAAAATAAAGGATAAAAATCACATGATCATATCAGTATATGCAGAAAAAGCATACGATAAAATCCATCACCCACTTATGACAGAAACTCTCAGCATCATGGAAATAGAAAAACATACTTCAACGTAGTAAAGGCCACATATGACAAATCCACAGCCAACATCATACTCAATGGGGAAAAACTACAAGCATTTCCTTAAGATTGGAAACAAGACAGAGATGTCCACTTCCACCACCCTTATTCAAATAATATTCGAAGTCCTAGCCACAGCAATCAGAGAAGAAGAAATAAAAGACATCCAAATTGGAAAGAAAGAAGCAAAACTGTCATTATTTGCTGATGACATGATACTGTATAAAGAGAACCCTAAAGATTCCACCAAACACTGCTAGAACTGATGACTGAGTTCAGTCAAGTAGCAGGATACAAAATAGATGTCCAGAAATCAGTTGCATTTTTATATAACAGTAATGAACTATCAGAAAGGTAACCTAAGAAAACAATCCCATGCACAAGTGCTTCAAAAAGAATAAAATACCAAGGAATAAATTTAACCAAGGATCTAATAAACCCGTATTCAGAAAATTATAAAAAAAACTGAAAAAAGAAATTAAATACAAACAAGCAGAAGCATATACTGTGTTCATGGACAGGAAGAATTCTTTTGTTGCTCTGGGAATCTGTTGAATTTAAAAAAGGTGCATTCACCTTGAACCTGATTTTTCTTTTCTTAAAATATTTCTAACAGTATTTATCTTAATGAAATCTTCATGACACAAAGAAAAAAAGGCAAAGAACCTAACCTCTGCTATTTAAAGAATAGAAGATAGGTCATCTAAAGCAGTGGTCCCCAACCTTTTTGGGGCCACGGATCGGTTTAATGTCAGAAAATATTTTCACAGACCGGCCTTTAGGGTGGGACGGATAAATGCACAAAATAAAATTATGCGACCAGCGTAAAAACTGTGGTATTTTTAAATATAATTGTCGAACTTACGAGACAAGCGTCAAGAGTGAGTCTTAGACGGATGTAACAGAGGGAATCTGGTCATTTTTTAAAAATAAAACATCGTTCAGACTTAAATATAAATAAAAATGGAAATAATGTAAGTTATTTATTTTTTCTCTGCGGACCGGTACCAAATGGCCCATGGACCAGTATCAGTCCGCGGCCCTGGGGTTGGGGACCACTGATCTAAAGTATTTCTAGAGAATGATATATTTAGTTAAAATTAATTAACGCTATCAATTTTCATAATCCTTTATAATATATAAACCACTTTTGCAACTGGTAGGGAGTAGAATTTTATCCATATTATCTAATCTCTTCCAGGAAAGGTGATTCAACATTAAACAGATTAAGTGACTTGCCAGGATCACATAACTCCTTAGGTGGTGAGTCAGAGCTAGAACCTGAATCTCCTGAATCCAGGTCCAATGTTAGATCAGGGAAATAAGCGGAAGTGGTATTTCCAGGAACATTGACTTAAGTAGAAATGGTCACCACTGAAGGTGTTTTGTGCTATAAAACATAAATTTTGGTTGAAATTTGATTTCTGCATTTAATGGTTAAGATATTAAACAGTATCCTTGTTATCATTATACAATTACAGTATTATGGTATAATTATTATTTATAATTCAAGAAAGTTTGATACAAAAGGTGATGTTCATGGATGATAAAAATAAATGACAGATTTCAGCCTAGGACAAAAATACATATTTTGTTATAGGCCACTGACATTTTAAAGAATAAATCCTTGGCTCAGTATTGGAATGATTCAAGATAACCATTTCTATTTTATAATATCAAGCAGACAGCATTTTTATAAAAACGTTTTGGCTTCGGTTAACCATGAATTGTTTTGGAGAGAATTGTTTAGCACATTCTATTAGGCCTCCATTTTCTATTTTGGGAAAGAAAAGAATTGTTTAATATAAATGTGAGCTTTTTATGTACATAAAAAGGTTAAAAGAATTATGTTAGGTAATGGAACATTGCACTTAAAGATTTACACTTTTCAAATAGAAATGCATTAGACATGTTAATCTGCCTAAATGCACAAAAGGGATTTAAATATGATGGTTAATTCATCAACTGTTGACAAATAACATTTTATACTTAATGTTAAAGTACAAATATTTTTTATGAAATAGCCAGTTCTAATAAATATGACAAATGTGCCTATAAATAAAAGATGATAATGTTAGTCAGCAACTTATAAACTCTGAATTTAATCTACTCTAAGTGAGGTGAGTACTAAAAAGAAGGGCAATAAGAACACAGTGACAAAGAGCTACAGCTAACTCAAGGGGGGATGCTCCAGGTCTGAAGACAGAGGTCCTTGCATGGTTTGCCCCACTTGTTTTGCCTTTCTGTAGTTACAATGAATCTTCATGAGGAAGTCACAAAACACATACTGGAGTGTTCCTAGGGAGAGACCCAGAATTCCCAGGTATTGTCACACAAAGGGTTTCTTTAGAAAGAAATGCTTTTCTTTTTAAGAGAAAGTTTATGTTTCGACTAACATATAATTTCAAAATGATCTATATATTTGAAAGTATAGATTATTGTTAGCTTTTAGCTAGTAGGTGTTTAATAAATCTAACAAATAAATCAATAAAATTGGTTCCCAAACTAGTTTTCTTTTTAAAACAAATACTAACAATTCTTCACACCATGTTCATCTAAGCATTACATAACCAAGTATATAATGAGTGAATCTCACTATGAAATGGAGTTCCAAAAAGTAAAAGGGAAACAAATAATTGTTTTAATGTGAACTGGCTTCCTATTCCTCAACAGTAAGCTCAATATATTTTCTTTTAAAGTTATTCAATTGTAACTCAGGGACAACCCATCTTTTCCCTCTTCAATTTTATAGAATTACACTTCTAAAAAGTTTTTTTAATCATATACAGCATGGCTAGTCAACCTTTTTATACCTACCGCCCACTTCTGTATCTCTGTTAGTAGTAAAATTTTCTAACTGCCCACTGGTTCCACAGTAATGGTGATTTATAAAGTAGGGAAGTAACTTTACTTTATAAAATTTATAAAGCAGAGTTACAGCAAATTAAAGCATATAATAATAATTACTTACCAAGTACTTTGTGTCGGATTTTTGCTAAGTTTGGCAGAATAAATCTTTATAAAACAACTTACTATAGTTAAATCTATCTTTTTATTTATACTTTGGTTGCTCTGCTACCGCCCACCATGAAAGCTGGAGAACACCCACTAGTGGGCAGTAGGGACCAGGTTGACTACCACTGATATACAGTATTTGCTAGGATTTATATGAAATTTTAAATAAAAAAATCTATTACCCAGTGTCCTCTCATAACCACAATTTGAAGATAATTGGTGTTTTATAATAATGAAAGATTTCACAAATTTTATAAAACCTTAAATCAAGAATAAATTATGGTAGGTATCATTTCAGAGCTAAGCACATTTTTATTATAATTTAAACATTATCTGAGTATCGTATATATAGTAATGTTGTTTTTCAGGATAATTGACATATCAGGCATGAAAGTACCACAGCTTGAGCTGTTCTGCAAAGTGCAGAGCATATCCAGCAAGTCTGACAGACTTGATTTGGAATTCTGCTTCTGCTTCTTATCACTTGTATGATCTTAAGCAGATGTTGCCTTAGTTTCCTCATCTGTAAAATGGGATTACACTAGTACCTACCTATAGTGTTGTCATAAGGGTATCAGATCACGCAGGCAGAATAGTTAGCACAAAGATGCCCACAGAATACACACTCGAAGACAATAACTAGTATATTCTTTTAGGTTTACTGACTATAATGAGGAAATGAGGAAACATCAAATCACATGTGTAGTTAGGGAGAAGCTTAGCAGAAATATTCTCAAACGGACTTGACACAAGGAAGGGCACTTTGAATTAAACACTCCATCAAAAAAGAAAAAGTAAATGAAAAAGAAAGAAAGCAAACACATGACTCGACCTCGACCCTAAAAAAGAATAATATACTTTATACTTTGAGCAAAAGAATAAATTTCTCTCTTCATACAGAGTTAAAGAAAGCAGCATTGCATATAAGCAAGTGCTTTGTGATGAATTTTTAAGAAAATGGAAGAGAAGGAGGAGAAAGGAAAATCTCAGCACCAGATTCATCTAGAGTTGCCAAACTCATTGCAGCATCTGGAGAGGAAAGCATGTGGGATGCAGAGAACAGCACAGGGCTAGAATTCAGACCCAAAGCGTCACTCACAGAGGAAAGACACAACTACAGAGATACCTTCTTCCACTCTCATTTCAGACTCTGTGAGCAGAAATGTAAGAACTGCTGTCACTGTAGCTTTACACTAGCTTGGTTTTTTTTACCCATCAAGAACCATAAGAAGCTTTACTGCATAAAATGCCAAGTGTGGTGGTAATTGACATCAAACGATCCACGACTACCAACAAATAAAAGACTAAAGCAATAAACATAGAGAGATGAGTGTTTAATGACCTTCTACAAATTTTTATTTTAAGATCCATAACAGTTAACTATATACACTGACACCTCTGGCCTGAAGCAGCTTCTGTTTTCAAAGACTGGAGACCCAAATCCTGCCTTGCTACGGAGGCTCATGAAACTGTCTTGAATGTGACAGCCTAGAATGGGCTTGCCAAAACTGCCCAGCCCCTGAAACTTCCACCATAAAATTAGAATTTTCCACCCTGAGTACTACCTCCCTACTTCCCCTACAAACACATTCTTTTCATTCTTTCCACGGCTGGATAAATACTGTGATCAGTACTTGACCATTTCTTCCCTAAACCTAGGCATCCAGATGAAGCGTAACCCAGTAGATACCATCATTCAAGATGCTCTTGAATTTCCCAAGTCTCCCATCACTGGCCTTAAAATAGTCCTACGAACACTTAGTAATCACCAGAACGGAATGGTCATATTGTCAGTGTTAAGAGACAACCTCAGAGTGTTCCCTTGTATATAGACTTTTATTTATAAACAGAACATAAATAAAAACAGAAGAAAGAAATAATCTTCACTCTGTTGAACATCACAGATTATCCAATTAGCACAGCACAAAGCTAGATAGACAGCATAAATATGTTAATTTCCTTTTAGGCCCACTGCTTAGTTTTCTTTAGGTGCTGTAAAGCTTCATTTAGGTCCATGGTCTATGAGAAGGAATTAACTTTATGCCTGTATTCTTAATTCTTCTTCACTCAGGAGGAAGGGAAGCTGATTCAAGAACTCATCCAGACCCTCAAATTCATAGGGACCCTCAGTGAAGAGGCTGTTTGTCTTTATTTCTTTCTTCCCTTTCCCTCTCTCCCCTCCCCCTCTCTCCATGACCAACAGTGATCTCAGCTCAAGACAAACCTAATATAACATACATTAAGTCTCCCAATAGGTGCAGGCTCTGAGAGAAGTTAATATTTTTCTTGGTATCACCCCAAGGCACATAGTAAGTGCTCAATAAATGTTTACTAAATTCAAGACTATAAGTGTTTAGGAGACTAAATAGAAAAATTGTGATGGCTTTTTATTTCCTTCATAGTTTCCAAAATATTAGTAAGAAATTAATGTTAGTAAGTTCATGTTGATATGTTAGGAACAAATGTATGTTAGTTTCTTTAAAAAAGGATCTCAGTGTTTATTAATTTAATTGCCATTGGCAGTGAGGAGTGGTAGAGAAGTATCAGATTACAGGGAAAGACAATAGCATGTCTGTACCCCAAAATCTCTCCAGGATTACTTTTATGATAATGTAGGTTTTGGGTATACGCACAAATTAAATTCTTGCCATCTACAAGTCTTCTGTAATTTAAGGAGGGATTTCTCTAAAATTTGGATGAAATTTAGGTAGAAGCTCAGAGTCATGGACATTCTTTTGTCTGCCTAACACAAAATGCTTCTCTAGGAAATGTCCCTTCTAATATGTGTTTCAAAAAGCAGTGGCCACATTCTGATAGAACGTAACTCCCACTTAACTTTGGTCTAGGACCAGCCACCTGATCAAATCTGGGCCAATCATCGAGCAAATTACTCTGGCCATTATGACTGATCCAGGGGATAGTACTTACCCCAAAAGGTCAGTTAGAGTTTTTCCAGGTTATTTTCATCTTGTTTTAGTGGTTCTTTGCCTGTCTGGCAGTGAAATGATAAATGGAAGAGTAATAGATCCCAGTTAACATGCTCCACGCATGTAAAGACACTGGGCTTCAGTAAGAGAGGATGGGACTCACATGCAGAAAGAAGCTGAGCACGACCAGGAGTGGAGAGGGAAGGTGCTGGGCATCCCAGTCGCAGGTTCCAGCTGTCCTCCTCCCTGGAATCTGATTATGCTTCCCTTAAACAGGTATAACAGACACACACTCTATAACAATAGGCAGTAAAATAATTAGGAAGAGATAAGTTGTTTTGTATATTTATTACCTCTGTTCTTAATATGATTTATTTAATTGCAAGTGTCTCTAATTTAATTTTTAATGATGGCTCTGTTTAACAATCAGCTTGCAAAATTCCTGATAATTGAACCATCAGATCTGGTACAAGATGGATGGTACAAGCATACATCTGGAACATGGTAACCTTAGTTAGCTACAGTATGGTTGGTTTTTTTAAATACCAAAGTTTAAAATTTTTATATAGTTAGATCTATCAAAATTTTCTGGTTTAAACCTTTAGTATTATATTAGGAAGTTTTCTCAGATTGGAAGATTATAAAAATATTTATATTTTACTCCAGCACTTTCATCTTTCCACAATAAAATAAAATGTAAAATAAAACAAAAACTTTAACTTATCTGAAATTTATTTATATCTAAAGTATGAAACAAGGACCTAAACATTTCCTCTAAAGATTAGCCTGTTGTCATAACACCTTTTATTCAAATAAACCATCCACTAATTTACCTTTACAACCTAGTAAATTCTGATGGACACTTGCATGTGTTTTGCAGATCTCTATTCTGACTCATTAACTTATCTCCATTTTTTATTACCAATATCACACTATTCTAATCAGTGACTCTTTAAAATACACTTTTATCTCCTTTACAGCATCTCTCCCATTACTCTTTTAAATTTCTGTTGTATATTACTATTCCAAATAAATTACATAATCTTTTTTTTGTCAAGTTTTTAAAAAGCCCATTAGGATTTTGATTATATTTGCTATTAACTTTTTCACCTCTTCACAATATTGACTCCTCCCAAGAACATGGTATTTTATCCATATCTGTATGCCTATAATTATATTTCCACTTAATTAAGTCCTCTTTTTTTCTTGTAGTTAAATTTTACACACACACATGTTTTTTTATTTAGATCTTGCACTTTTCTTATTGCTTATTTCTATAAATTTTTTATTTGTTGTTATTATTAATAGAATTTCTAATTCTATTCAATCAGAAGTTATTAGTTAAAAATACAAGTGTCAGTTTGAAAGGTTATTGTTTTGTTTCACTTGCTAATTTTTTTAAATATTTTATTTATTGATTTTTTTAGAGAGAGAGGAGTGAGAGAGAGAGAGAGAGAGAGAGAGAAGGGGGAGGAGCAGGAAGCATCAACTCCCATATGTGCCTTGACCAGGCAAGGCCAAGGTTTCGAACCGGCGACCTCAGTGTTCCAGGTCAATGCTTTATCCCACTGCGCCACCACAGGTCAGGCCACTTGCTAAATTTTAACTGCCCATCTTACTGGCTTTCTTACTGATTCAAATAGTCTTTCATTTAATTCTAATCTGCAAATAAAAATTCTTTATCTCTACTATTTATACCTTTTATTTTCTTGCCCTGTCTGATAGCATTGACTAGAACAGCCAAACAATATTGAATAATAATGGTAAAAGTGGACATTCTTGTCTTGTTTGTTCTCTATATGCAAATTTATTTAGCTCTTGTCTTCAGATACTTTTTATTTTAAAGGAGTATCATTATAATCTCATATAACTAAAAGATTTTGTTAAGATTAAATATTGATTTTTATCAAATGGTTTTCTGCCTTATGAAATTAGTATAGTTTTTCCCTTTATTTTAAGTTTTCTAATGTTGACTTATCCTTATATTTCTGAAGCATTCCTTATCCTTAAATTGTTCTCCTGATATTAAATTTAATTGCACCATGATGACTGTCACAGAACAGTTACAAAAAGTATTGATTAATGGACTGATTAATTGATTGGAAAATAAAAATGTAAGTCAATGCTCTTCTCTGTCATTAGGAATTGAAATTACCGTGATGGTTTTGTCCTCCTTAGGATAATGAGGAAAACAATGACCAAATTAATGCGCTCCAGGAGAGATGAATACCAAGGATGAAATTCCTCTGGGTATTAAGTCAATTCCCAGGAGAAAGTAGTTACTAGTTTTTAAGTAGATTTTTGTCCTTTCACTCAATAAATGTTAAAGTGAATTGGAGTGACGTCACGGAAATGGCGCCGTGAGCAGCGCGTCCGACAGATCTCCCCTAAATCACAACAAATTTATCAACTAGAAACAGAAAAATTTATCCTCGGAGCATTCCGGAGTTCCACACAAACTGAAAGTGAAAGGACTGTTATCACTTGAATCTGAGAGACGAGGGTGTGGAGGAAGCTACAGCAGCGACGTTCATTCAAGCCGCGAGGGAGTGCGCCTGTGGTGAGTCAGCCCACACTCGGGAGCCGCGAGCAGCCGCGGGCGCGCGCCCTGTCCTGTTGCAGAGCGAGCACCGCCCACACTCGGGAGCCGCGAGCAGCCCCGGGCGCGCGCCTGGTCCGGTTGCAGAGCGAGCACCGCTAACGTTCCCAGCGGCCCGCGCACTGCGAGTGAGAGTCGCCAGCCACCGGTGCCCGGAGCACCCCATTCGCGCGCGGGCCCTGGGCATTCCACACGCCCAGAGCACCCTACTGGCCCGCACACCCAGGGTGCCCCATTATCCTGCGCCTGGTGCGATCCAGCCGCCAGCAGCGGGGCGAGCGGGAGAGGCACCAGGGTGGTCTTCTACTTGGGAGATTCTCTCCGTGGGCGGGGCACCTCACCCAGCCATTCAAGCTAACAATCAAGCGTTGGGGGAGGGGCGCGCGCAGGCAGCCTAAAATACCTTCAGGAGCACAGCTGCGACCCAATCACTGAAATTAGCTTAACCCATGAAATCTGTGCACCCTCGGCTCTAATTTGATAAGATCTCTCTCAGTTCAGCGACCCAAGACAAGAGGCGTGATATTTTTTAGTGCCTCTCGCTAAAGGGGCGGGGGCAACTTCTGATTGATAGAACCTCCATATTCAGGGATAAACGCTAACAAGAGGGACTTGGCAGATAATAAGATCTATACTACACTAGTCGCAAGCAGAGACTAGTGCCTCTTCTTCCCAGCAAAAACAGGCTACAAAGTGTGGAAAGCCTGGGTTGAGAGGTCCAACTGAATGCTAGGCGCTGACAACAATTGACTCCCACCCCCGCCTGATTACACTGGAGGCCCTGACTGCCAGAGCCTTTCCCAAAGCCTTGCACTGAGTGGGGATAGAGTGGGGATTTCCCAGCTCTTTGAGCCTCTTACTCCCCAGGCAGAAGCAGTTGCAGCCTTATAGCTGGATCACCTGGCTGCTAATTCAGGAAGGGGGGACTAGGAGAGAGAATCCAGGAAAGCAAACTCTCTCATCGTTGGACCCTGCAAACGCCAACAAGCCTTGACTACCAGCAAGACTAAAGCCAATTATATGACATTGCCATAGAATCCCATCAACTGCAAATCCCTACCTAAGTGTGACACAGGGGCAGAGCCTGGGGTACAGAGTCACCGACCAGGAAGAGGGAGAGAAAAGAAAAAGGAAGAAGTTAACCTCTCAAAATCAAGAAAAATCCACAGACTTTACAACTTGTTCCACTAATTTTTTTTTTGTTGTTCTTTGTTTCTTCTATCTTATTGCCTTTATTTCCTCCACCTCGGTCCTTCTATTCTCTGCCCATCTTATGCTTCCCCTTTCTTGAACTACACTACCCATAACTGTTACATTTTATTTCTCTTCTTCATCCTCACCCTCCTTTAAGGTTATACTCCAAAACACTTAACTCTCACTCTCTCCTCTTTTGTTTATTTTTGATTTGCTTTATTTAGTTTTTTTCTCTTCCTTTTTTATTTCTTCCTTCGTTTTTCTCTTTTTCTTATTTTTTCCTTTCTATTCGTTTTTTCTTTTCTCGTTTTACTTTTCTCCCATTTAATCCTCAATCACGAACAAATTAGTTAATTTGGGACTCAAGGCTTTTTTTGGCTTTATTTTTCTTTTTTGCTTTTGTTTTTGTTTTTTTCTTGTTTGTTTATTTTTGTGGTATTTTGGGTCCTCCCAACCCAAGGTCTCCATTGTATTTAGTCTTCGCTCCACTTAATACAACAGATTTTTACTTATTATTTTTATTTTTTTCTTCTTTATTATTCTTTTTTTGGTCCTTTTTTCTGGTTCCCTCTTATCCCTCTCATTATATCTCTTAGTTGACCATCACTTACAAGCAAATCATTTTATTCTTGTCTAAAATTTTCTTCCTTTTTTTTTTTTTTTTGCATTTAGTAAGTCCCTACTCCCTTTTTTTGCCCCTTGAACTCTTCACCCCAAATCAGGCCCTCCATTATAGGCACAATATTTCCCTGAGGAGGGGAGAGGAGGGAAAGAGAAGAAAGAAAAAAAGGGGGAAATAATAAATTATTACTGTTTTTTTTTTGTGGAGTGTTTTACCTTTTTTTTTTTTTTTTTTACTTTTTAATCTTTATTAATTCTAATTAGTGCTATCAACAAGACCACCCTCAGATGCCAATAAGAAAGAGGAAATCGAATATTATGGATATAAAAGAAAGAGAGGTAACACAAATAGATGTGGAAAAATCTATGGAGAAAAGACTTAACATATTGGAAGCCTTGGAGCTAAATGACAGAGAATTTAAAATAGAAATCTTAAAAATACTCAGAGATATACAAGAAAACACAGAAAGGCAATATAGGGAGATCAGAAAACAACTCAATGAACACAAAGAATATATTACCAAGGAAATTGAAACTATTAAAACAAATCAAACAGAAATGAAAAAACTCAATTCATGAGCTGAAAAACGAGGTAACAAGCTTAGCTAACAGAACAGCCCAGATTGAGGATAGGATTAGTGAAATAGAAGACAAACAACTTGAGGCACAACAGAGAGAAGAAGAAAGAGACTCAAAAATAATAAAAAACGAGAAAGCCCTACAGGAATTGTCTGACTCCATCAGAAAGAATAACATAAGAATAATAGGTATATCAGAGGGAGAAGAGAAAGAAAATGGAATGGAGAATATACTCAAACAAATAATAGACGAGAACTTCCCAAGCCTGTGCAAGGAACTAAAGCCTCAAATTCAAGAAGCAAACAGAACACCGAGTTTTCTTAACCCCAACAAACCCACTCCAAGGCACATCATAATAAAGATGACACAAACCAATGACAAAGAAAAAATTCTCAAGGCAGCCAGGGAAAAGAAGAGTACAACATATAAAGGAAGGCCTATTAGATTATCATCAGATTTCTCAGCAGAAACTCTACAAGCTAGAAGAGAGTGGACCCCAATATTTAAAGCCCTGAAAGAGAGGAACTTTCAGCCAACAATACTATACCCATCAAAGCTATCCTTCAAGTATGAAGGAGATATAAAAACATTCACAAATACAGAAAAGATGAGAGAATTTATCAACAGAAAGCCCCCACTCCAGGAAATACTAAAGGGGGTTTTCCAACCAGATTCAAAGAACAAAAGAAAACAACACCACAAGTAACAGCTCCACCAAGAACACAATAAAACCAAACTTAAACTGTGACAACAAAGGAAAAAAAGGGGGGAGAGGATGGAGATTAACAGTAGCAAAGGATGATGAAGTGCAGAAATACTTATAAGATAGGGTACTACAATGAATATGGTAGGTACCCTTTTCATTACTTAATGGTAACCACCCTTGAAAAAACCACCACAAAAACACTTGACTTAAAAAAGGTAGCAACAGAGGAAAGAAGTATGGAACACAAACAAACAAAAATAAATGATAGAAAAACAAAAGAGAAGAATCATACTAGATACAAAACTAACAGAAAGCAATTTATAAAATGGCAGTAGGGAACCCACAAGTGTCAATAATTACACTAAATGTAAATGGATTAAACTTACCAATAAAAAGACACAGAGTAGCAGAATGGATTAAAAAAGAAAATCCAACTATATGCTGCCTACAAGAAACACATCTAAGCAACAAGGATAAAAACAAATTCAAAGTGAAAGGCTGGAAAACAATACTCCAAGCAAACAACACCCCCCAAAAAAAGCAGGTGTAGCAATACTCATATCTAATAATGCTGACTACAAGACAGAAAAAGTACTCAGAGACAAAAATGGTCATTTCATAATGATTAAGGGGAAGTTGAATCAAGAAGACATAACAATCCTTAATATATATGCACCAAACCAAGGAGCACCAAAATATATAAGACAGCTACTTATTGACCTTAAAACAAAAACTAACAAAAATACAATCATACTTGGAGACCTCAATACACCGCTGATGGCTCTAGATCGGTCATCCAAACAGAGAATCAATAAAGATATAGTGGCCTTAAACAAAATCCTAGAACACCTGGATATGATAGACATCTACAGGACACTTCATCCCAAAGCGACAGAGTATACATTTTTCTCTAGTGTACATGGAACATTCTCAAGAATTGACCATATGTTGGGCCACAAAGACAATATCAGCAAATTTAGAAAAATTGAAATTGTACCAAGCATATTTTCTGATCATAAAGCCTTGAAACTAGAATTCAACTGCAAAAAAGAGGGGGAAAAACCCACAAAAATGTGGAAACTAAACAACATACTTCTAAAAAATGAATGGGTCAAAGCAGAAATAAGCGCAGAGATCAAAAGATATATACAGACAAATGAAAATGAAAATACGACATATCAGAATCTCTGGGATGCAGCAAAAGCAGTAATAAGAGGAAAGTTCATATCACTTCAGGCCTATATGAACAAACAAGAGAGAGCCGAAGTAAACCACTTAACTTCACACCTTAAGGAACTAGAAAAAGAAGAACAAAGACAACCCAAAACCAGCCGAAGAAAGGAGATAATAAAAATCAGAGCAGAAATAAATGAAATAGAGAACAGAAAAACTATAGAAAAAATCAATAAAACAAGGAGCTGGTTCTTTGAAAAGATCAACAAAATTGACAAACCCTTGGCAAGACTCACCAAGGAAAAAAGACACAGGACTCAAATAAATAAAATCCAAAATGAAAGAGGAGAGATCACCACAGACATCATAGAAATACAAAGAATTATTGTAGAATACTATGAAAAATTATATGCCACCAAATACAACAATCTAGAAGAAATGGATAAATTCCTAGAACAATACAACCTTCCTAGACTGAGTCATGAAGAAGCAGAAAGCCTAAACAGACCAATCAGCAGGGAGGAAATAGAAAAAACTATTTAAAACCTCCCCAAAAATAAAAGTCCAGGCCCAGACGGTTATACTAGTGAATTCTATCAAACATTCAAAGAAGACTTGGTTCCTATTCTACTCAAAGTCTTCCAAAAAATTGAAGAAGAAGCAATACTTCCAAACACATTTTATGAGGCCAACATAACCCTCATACCAAAACCTGGCAAGGATGGCACAAAGAAAAAAAACTACAGACCAATATCTCTAATGAATACAGATGCTAAAATACTAAACAAAATACTAGCAAACCGAATACAACAACATATTAAAAAAATAATACATCATGATCAAGTGGGATTCATCCCAGAATCTCAAGGATGGTTCAACATACGCAAAACGGTTAACGTAATACACCATATCAACAAAACAAAGAACAAAAACCACATGATCTTATCAATAGATGCAGAAAAGGCTTTTGATAAAATACAACACAATTTTATGTTTAAGACTCTCAACAAAATGGGTATAGAAGGAAAATATCTCAACATGATAAAGGCCATGTATGATAAACCATCAGCCAACATCCTATTAAACGGCATAAAACTGAGGACTTTCTACCTTAAATCAGGAACAAGACAGGGTTGTCCACTCTCTCCACTCTTATTCAACGTGGTGCTAGAAGTTCTGGCCAGAGCAATCAGACAAGACAAAGAAATAAAAGGCATCCATATCGGAAAAGAAGAAGTAAAGCTATCACTTTTTGCTGATGATATGATCCTATACATCGAAAACCCGAAGGACTCCACAAAAAGATTATTAGAAACAATAAACCAATACAGTAAGGTCGCAGGATACAAAATTAACATACAAAAGTCCATAGCCTTTCTATATGCCAACAATGAAATATTAGAAAACAAACTCAAAAAAATAATCCCCTTCACGATTGCAACAAAATAAATAAAATACCTAGGAATAAACATAACAAAGAACGTAAAGGACCTATATAATGAAAATTACAAAGCATTGTTAAGGGAAATCGAAAAAGATACAATGAGATGGAAAAATATTCCTTGTTCTTGGATAGGAAGAATAAATATAATCAAAATGGCCATATTACCCAAAGCAATATACAAATTTAATGCAATTCCCATCAAAATCCCTATGAGATTTTTTAAAGAAATGGAACAAAAAATCATCAGATTTATATGGAACTATAAAAAACCCCGAATAGCCAAAACAATCCTAAGGAAAAAGAATGAAGCTGGGGGCATTACAATTCCTGACTTTAAACTATATTATAGGGCCACGATAATCAAAACAGCATGGTATTGGCAGAAAAATAGACACTCAGACCAATGGAACAGAATAGAAAGCCCAGAAATAAAACCACATATATATGGTCAAATAATCTTTGATAAAGGGGCCAACAACACACAATGGAGAAAAGAAAGCCTCTTCAACAAATGGTGTTGGGAAAACTGGAAAGCCACATGCAAAAGAATGAAACTCGACTACAGCCTGTCCCCGTGTACTAAAATTAATTCAAAATGGATCAAAGACCTAAATATAAGACCTGAAACAATAAAGTACATAGAAGAAGACATAGGTACTAAAATCATGGACCTGGGTTTTAAAGAACATTTTATGAACTTGACTCCAATGGCAAGAGAAGTGAAGGCAAAGATAAATGAATGGGACTACATCAGAATAAAAAGTTTTTGCTCAGCAAGAGAAACTGATATAAAAATAAACAGACAGCCAACTAAATGGGAAATGATATTTTCAAACAACAGCTCAGATAAGGGCCTAATATCCAAAATTTACAAAGAACTCATAAAACTCAACAACAAACAAACAAACAATCCCATAAAAAAATGGGAAGAGGACATGAACAGACACTTCTCCCAGGAAGAGATACAAATGGCCAACAGATATATGAAAAGATGCTCAGCTTCATTAGTTATTAGAGAAATGCAAATCAAAACTACAATGAGATACCACCTCACCCCTGTTAGATTAGCTATTATCAACATGACGGGTAATAGCAAATGTTGGAGAGGCTGTGGAGAAAAAGGAACCCTCATTCACTGTTGGTGGGACTGTAAAGTAGTACAACCATTATGGAGGAAAGTATGGTGGTTCCTCACAAAACTGAAAATAGAACTACCTTATGACCCAGCAATCCCTCTACTGGGTATATACCCCAAAACCTCAGAAACATTGATACGTGAAGACACATGTAGCCCCATGTTCATTGCAGCACTGTTCACAGTGGCCAAGACATGGAAACAACCAAAAAGCCCTTCAATAGAAGACTGGATAAAGAAGATGTGGCACATATACACTATGGAATACTACTCAGCCATAAGAAATGATGACATCAGATCATTTACAGCAAAATGGTGGGATCTTGATAACATTATAAGGAGTGAAATAAGTAAATCAGAAAAAAACAAGAACTACATGATTCCATACATTGGTGGAACATAAAAATGAGACTAAGAGACATGGACAAGAGTGTGGTGGTTACCAGGGGTGGGGGGAGGGAGGACATGGGAGGGAGGGAGGGAGAGAGTTAGGGGGAGGGGGAGGGGCAGAGAACTAAATAGAGGGTGGCGGAGGACAATCTGACTTTGGGCGAGGGGTACGCAACATAATTTAATGACAAAATAACCTAGACATGTTTTCTTTGAATATATGTACCCTGATTTATTAATGTCATCCCATTACCATTAATAAAAATTTATTTAAAAAAATAAAAGTGAATTGGACATGTTAACATCTGAAAAACGGACTTGCTGTGCAAACCCTTAGGAGATATCATTCTGTCTGAGAGAGTTCAACTGGAGTAACAGCTTTCGTGGTGACAATTTCCTGTGGCACAGACTGTGCCTGCCCGTCTGCTCTCGTTTGCTCTCTATTCATGGTCAGTGCTTTCCTTGCTGCTTCCACACTGCAGCCATGGAAGCTGAGGTGGGAAGGAGACCGCTTCTTCCTCCATCAACCCCTTACTTCCAGTCAGAACTGAGTATACCCCTAATTACTCAATGTTCAAAATCTGGAAAGAAAGATTGCAGCCTTGTCCCATAAGACAGTTTCCAGCTTTTCACAGTCTTCTTGGTCAAGAGACTCATCCTAACATCAAGCCACACTTTCTATACTCTTTCTCGGATTTAATCAGTTTAATTGAGTCCAAATAGTACAGTAGTTATAGATGATGTCCATAAAATCTCTGTGTAGTTTAAATTTTTAATAAACTTTACTTCTGTGCAATATGTAATGATCTGCAAAATACAACAAAGGAGGTATCTACTCAAACACAAGTAAAATTGTTCATGATTTGTTTCTCCTAATTATGTTCTAAAACTGGTGTCAAAATTCTACCCACTGTGAATGAAGCTAACTGAGAAATCACTAAACAAAATCTAATTCTCTCAGCTTCCATTCCCTCATCAAGGCTTTACTGAGCACCTACTATGTACCAAGTACCAAAGCAGATGCTGGAAGGGAAGGGAAAGATAAGAAAACCTTTAGAATGAAGATGAATCAGACCTGGTTCCTGCCCCTGAGAAGTTTATGGGAGAAGCAAACACTAGAAACATAAAATTATTCCCTAAGGGCACTTTCTATGGATTGTGACTTCAAAATGAGAATGTCACACATGGGAGAATGTTACCTGCAAACACATAATACAAAGAATTTCACATTATTTGGTGTTTATGTACATCATTTTTCAAGAAAATAAAAGTGATTTATATATGTTCCTTTAATATTTACACATCCCTCACCCACCAAGGGACCTGCTTCCCTTCACACACACACACACACACACATGTGCATGCACACACACACACACGACTTTTATCAACTTCAAAGAAAACTTGGTGCTAAAGGAATGACCCACAGAGGCTGAAATGGACACACACTGCTATTAATCTCAGAACACTTCTCTGAGGTGGGGAGACAAGAAATACTGTTATAGCCCTTTAAAGACAAAAGAATTAGACACAAAAATTAAACAACTTTCTCAGAACCCAAATGGTCCTTGGGAGTTAAGAATGGTGGTGAAGGCCCTGGCCGGTTGGCTCAGAAGTAGAGCGTCGGCCTAGCGTGCGGAGGACCCAGGTTCGATTCCCGGCCAGGGCACACAGGAGAAGCGCCCATTTGCTTCTCCACCCCCCCGCTGCGCTTTCCTCTCTGTCTCTCTCGTCCCCTCCCGCAGCCAAGGCTCCATTGGAGCAAAGATGGCCTGGGCGCTGGGGATGGCTCTGTGGCCTCTGCCCCAGGCGCTAGAGTGGCTCTGGTCGCAACATGGCGACGCCCAGGATGGGCAGAGCGTCGCCCCTGGTGGGCGTGCCGGGTGGATCCCGGTCGGGCGCATGCAGGAGTCTGTCTGACTGTCTCTCCCTGTTTCCAGCTTCAGAAAAATGAAAAAAAAAAAAAAAAAAGAATGGTGGTGAAGCATTTCGCCTCTGAATTGAAACTGTTGGGATTTGAATCCTGGCCCCAACCCTTGCCAACAGTGCAACCTCAAGCAATTGACTTAACCTTTATGTAGTTTCCTACTCAGTAAGATAGGGATAAAAACAATACTCACCAACTGACCAGGCAGTGGTGCAGCAGTGGATAGAGCATCGGCATGGTATGCTGAGAAATCAGGTTCAAAACCCCAAGGTCCAGCTTGAGTGTGGGCTCACTAGCTTGAGTGTGGAGTCACTGGCTTGAGCGTGGGATTATAGACATGACCCTATTGGCTTGAGCAAAGGGTCATTGGCTCAGTTGGAGACCCTCGGTCAAGGCACATATGAGAAAACAATCATTGAACAACTAAGGTGCCACAACTATGAGTTGACTCTTCTCATCTCTCTCCCTTCCTGATTGTCTGTCTCTCTTGTGTGTACATGCACTAAAAACAAAACAATACCTACCACATAAGGTTAGAGAATTAAATGAATGAATACATGCAAAATGTTACAATACTGCTTGTAACATATTAATCATTCCTAAGTATCTATAAGCATTTCCTGGCACCAACAGTGCAGATTAGTTTCCAGCCTTCTGAATAATGTTCGATTCAGATCACAACCAACTATGTTCATGTTGGCAGCACATATATTAGATTCAATTGCAAATCCAGCAATTGAAACTAAAGACATAAGATGCCTCAAAGATGCCTTCAGTTAGAAATAACAGAACTCAATCCAAACTGGCTCAACAAACAGACAAAATCAGGGTCCACCCTCTGTCCTTTACCCTTCCTATAATGCCCTTCTTTTCATTATCCTGAGTATCCAAAACCAAATTTTGTTTAGCTGAAATGACATTTTGCCATTGCTGTGTTTCTTCTATTTCTTATGGCAGGATCACAAAGATGACAGAGGGCCTGAGAAAGTTCATTTTGTCCCAGGAAGGCTCCATGGCCTCTACCTCAGGCACTAAAGAAGAGCTTGGCTGCTAAGCAACAGAGCAACATCCCAGGTGGGCATAGCATTGCCCCCTAATGCACTTGAGTGGTAGATCCCAGTTGGAGTGTATGTAGGCATCTATATTTGCCTGCCCTCCTCTCACTGAATAAAAAAATAATCCCCAAAGTATATCAGCCTCCCATCCTCCTAACACCCCTAGAAAAGCCCTAGATTAATGTCTATTAACTGGAGGTGATGCTCAAGCAAAATTCAGAATTAAACCTCTATTTGAATCATTTCCCTTGCCCTTTCACATGGTTACTGATGGGCACTACTGGCCCCACCATGACCGAACTCAACTGGTGTTGAACTTGCACAAAGTCACACAGGTAGTTTTAGTATTAGACTTGTATACATATGTTTGCTCTGTTAGAAATATTTAAACAATATCCATTACCACTGCTGGATAAAGTGACCCTTACCCAATTGATAACACTGGGCATCAGTGCTATCAAATGAAACATATAGAAATATTATTTATATTTGTCATTTGCTTAAATGTAGAAAATGTTTTTGAAATCACAGGTCTGACCCCACTGACCATCCTTGTCTAGGAGCTGCCTGTCTCACCCTTCCGGGTAAGCCCTCAGCAGCCATGTGTATACTATACCAGTTCCTTTCAAAGAAGGGAGGACACTGGCCCAAGTTAGGCCAATCCTATTTTCTCTCCTGAGAATTTGGTATTGATGCAGCTCTCTTGTCTAGGCTGAAGGAGATATGAGTGGAGAAGACATGAGGTCCCCTACTTGGTCTCCCCTTGACAGGTTTGCAAATAGCATAATCAGGACTGGAAAAGCCAGTTGGGGCACTGTGCGGGTCACCAACAAAGCCCAGGAAATACTGCTTTGTTCAAAGAATGCCTCGTCTTTCTGCAGGAAATGGTGGTCTGTGTCTAGAGACCCAATGATGTCACAGGAAAGTGGCCTGGACATCAGATCAGCTGTCTGTGCAAGGCATCAGACAACCAAAGCCAGGCTGTGGGACAGGAGGAGGACACTGACATTCACACTGAGGAGTGACAACACTGTGTCCAGGTGTCAGGATGTTGGGAAGGCTGCTTCTTCACCTCCTGGCTCCATCCCTGGCACCATCTTCCGCATGCTTGGGTATCATCAGCCTCTCACATTGCCCAGGCATTTATTTAATCATAGAAAGTAGTTGAGTTCATCTCTTTTAATGGATTAGTTATGAATAACTTAAAACATTATTCCTGTAAATGGTATTTATATTTTTTTCGGTGTTACTATTACTCCTATAGTAGCAGCAACTCTAGCACTAGCACTATACTAGCAGTGGTAATAATAATTGCTAACAATTAGAAGACATCTAAGATGCTGCAGGGCCAGCCATCCCCTGTAGGCTCTACTACAACCCTTGAGTACTTTTTCCCTACACAGATATCCACCTTAGCCCAAGTACAGGTTTCAAACGTCCTGAAAAAATCCCTCACAGAGGCCTCCCACCTTGGATTACCTTCTTTGTTGACCCTATTTAAATGTCTCAGAAACAATACATAAGGAGACTGCCAGAATGGGACACAGCTTTGGGAGTCATACCTGGGAAATGGCAGCTACTGGAATAGATGTGAGCCTTTAGAGACACATTTAGAGTTGGTATAGGGCCAAAGACGAATTCCTGGGAAACATGAGGTATAAGGAATGATGGATGGAGAGAAGGAATCAGAGAGGAAGAAGAACATAGAAAACTGTCAGGGAAGTGAAAGTGGGGAGAAAAATTTTAAGAACAGGGGATCAGTTATAGAGCCAGAGGCAGAAGAGAGATGCTGAAGGCAGAGAACAGTGACAGATACAGAGACAGACTCCTGCATGCGCCCCAACCAGGATCCACCAAGCAACTCCCATCTAGGGTCTCCTATTTTGATATGAAGCAAATGAAACAGATATTAAAGCAGTAAATAGAAAGGACAAAATTTAGCTCATTTCTCAAGATTTCTTTTCTTTTTTATTCTACTATAATATTTTTCTATTCCTAGACTCTCTGGACTAATAATAGATTCTTTTACTAATAAAATTAAGATGTATTACTCTAATATATTGTATGTTAATTAAATTTTACATATATCAACTGGCCAAAATTTTTATATATAATTAGAAATTATCATTCAACTAGACTGCATAGTGTCTGTCATATTCTTTGTTTCTCTCTCTCTCTCTCTCTCTTACACACACACACACATACACACATACACACACACACACACACACCAGCCAGCTGTTCTGACTGGCACACCTTTGTAAAAAGTTGTTGGTCTGTTGACTAACTGTTAACTGACAGATCCCTCTGGGTACCCAGTAATGGCTGACTCATTCTTCTTTTCCACTAGCCAAGCCATGTTGTCAAAGGTGGCCAGCTATGAGAAAAGAATTACTCCAGGAAAGGGCATGCGTGCAAAGGGCAGCTGTTTCCCTTCTCGCTCAGAACGCCCAGGTGCCATTACTACATTTCCTGTCTGCAGGGCCCTGGAAAAGTTCATTGACCTTGGGCAGAGGAACACTTTTTCCTCTGAAACTGTCTTTCTTTATCCATTGTATCCAGAAGATTACTGTTCACTCTGTTGTTTTATAAATTATTCCTATAAGATTTATAACCATATCTATGCTTCACGTCAAACATTCTTTTAAAGCCAAACAGAGTAACTTACTGGATTTGAGTCTCTAAACAATCTTATAAATAGTTTCTCTCTAGTTAAGGTGAATAACAGTCAGTGACAGGCTGGTATCAAAGAATACTGATTACAATTCAATTTTATTGCCTTTGAGGATTCACCCTGAGGAATAGGACAAACTGGTCAAAAATCTATAGGCTGATCATGTGGGTCTGTATTGGAAAATCTTTTGCAAGTAAACACCTCTTATAAACGTTTTTGTCTTCTCTCTTCATTGATGACAACATATGATTATTCTTTTCTAGAGAGGCCAAGATGATAGTGTTGCTAATCATACCTGCAGTTATGGCTGAGACAGGGGACACCTGCTTCTCACACATAAAGCCTGATTTCGAGGTTGTGGCTGCAAATGCTTGTTTAGACCCTGACACACCTTGTTAACTCCCTCTAGCCCCAACACCATTGCAAATGCCAGTGAACACAATGTTAATGCCATTACAGCTTCTTATTCTTGATCATTTCACCTGTCATATAAAGCTTGGATGAGATGCCAGCAAGGTTTTTAAAAACCAGATATAAACAATAAATTACATAGAAGAAAACATAGGTACTAAATTGATTTGACTTTGGGTGATGGGTATACAACATAATCAACAGTTCAAATGCTATAGAAATGTTTACCTGAAACCTATGTACTCTATTGATCAATGTCACCCTGTTAAAGTCTAAAAAATTAAAAAATAGAAATAAGAAATAAAAACCAGGTATTTAGTCTGGGTATATTTAATTCTCATAATTCTAGAAATACATTAGCTTATGCTCTTTGATTTGACGTGGAGTTTGGTAACATGTTGATACTATTTCTGCCTGTTTACCTACCAAAGATTATAGAAACTTTTAATTTCCCAAAAGCATATGGAATACTGCAAATGTGCCCTTGGGCACAGCTACTCCAGGAGAACTGTGGTAAGGTAGTGGGAATTTAGTGAAGAATTCTAGAACAGGAAATTCAATTTTGGTGGTGATTTTAGTATGAGGGAATACAGCAAAGGTACACTAATCTTGCATTTGTTTCTGTTTTCTTTCATGTTCTTAAAATCAAGAGATTATTTCATCATAATAAAAATTTGACTTTTTGTTAAAGATTCCTTTCTCTCATTATTTCACTTTTCAACTCTGAAGCCCTTCAGATCCCAGTGCTGCTCCAGGACCAAACTCTAAATTCTGCAAACAAGATTATGCCAAATATGCATGTGTGCAGCCTTAGCCAGATGCCGAGGAAAAAAGCAAAGGTAAGGAACAGGAAATGAAGTGCAAATGGAATAGTAATGTCTGTGTTATTGGTGATGTCTGTGGGAAGGAAACCAAGTCATTACTGTTGGATGCAAAGGATTTGTGTTAATGTAACAGCTAGGTAAACTTTATTAAAACTACCTTTCAGCTTCCAAAAGAATGCTACTGCATTAAGATAGCTAGCTACCTTAATGTTCATCCTGTTATATTGCTGGTTGCTATGGCAATATCCTCTTAGGTATTTGTAAGGTCACAAAAGGAAGAGCTAACCCTCTTACTTCTGGAATAACTAATGCAGCTCTGTTACTTGCTTGATGTAAATGGTCTCAGGTGACAGCGAACTGTACATATAGTCAATTACAACTGCTCAAAGGAAATGATTTGTTGTAACAGCCGCTGTTCAACCTCTGTGACATCAATGTTTCTATGGAAACAGTTGCCTATTGCACTGCTTTGAATTGAGTATTGATCAAACTAGGGCCAACACTATTTCAGAGATTCCCTACTTTACTGTGTGGCAATTTACGATAGGAACTCATAACATCACTGTATATTTCAAGCCCCAAGGAACCAATTTAGCAGACAGTTACAGTAGAATATTAACAGAGGTCAATAATGGAAGTCTGATTATAGTCCTAGGACAATTATTCAATGCTTTTGTTGTCTGCCTTTCCAACTTCTCAGCAGCTATTATAGTTTTCAAATAATAATATTCACACCTGAAGAAAGGGCTATATTCATTCATCTTCTATTTTAAACTTTATTTTTCATTGTTATGTTATCCATCAATAAAATATTTCAGCTATATTAACCAAGCTGTGACCCTTCAGAAGTAAATAACTATTGATCAAAGAGTAAAGATCTACTGGTGCACAGCACTGTTTTCCATTAATGATCTTATTGGCCCTGCTGATAAGATGGTTGTCTCCAAACAACTGAAGATACAAAAGCAAAGAATAACATTTGTCAAATTTCCATATAAAATAGTAAGGACTTGATCCTCTATCTCTGTTGAAGAATGGATTCTCCAAACTCAGTTGAAGGAATGATGAAAATGAAAGCAATGTAATGAAGAATTTTTCTGTTGTGTCACATTTCTATTATCCATGGATGTTTTATTCAATCTTCTTTGGAAATGACCTTCATGATGGTCTCATCCAAGCCTTTCCTTTTACAAATAAGGAAACAAGGTGATGTGACCTCTTTGATGTCATACACAAAGTAAATATTCTCCTTACAAATATATCTGTGAAAAATGTTACGTTGGGGAAAAAATCATGATTTACACATTTGTCACTCATCTGAATGAAAATATGTGCCAATTATCTCTACTCTTAGATTAATTTATCAAGAATCTCAGTCAAATAATTCTACAAAATTATTTATTTCTACCCCTCTTCACTCCAAAACAGAATCTGAGGCAGACAGTCAACTAGTTTATTGCAGTAACATTGACCATCACACAGACAGTGAAAATTAATATTTGCAGCTGAAGTTATAAAACTTCAGAAAGCACTTGAATAACATGACTACATGTCAATAAAAGGGTAGGTGTCTATGAATGAAATCTACTTCAATACAAAGATAGGAAAATTAACTTTTATTACCATAATTGAAAAATTATGGCTTGGGGAATTATTCTTGTCAGGTAATAACAAATTCATCCACCTGCTTGAAAGAAGCCCCTCCTTGTATAAGGAAAAAGAATATTCTAACTCAACTATTGATTTTTAAAATCCAATCCGCATAGCTTAAAAATAAAAATCCATTTGAAAAATCAATCCAGGTAAGGTCTAAAGTAGTATTTAAACCAGTCTGTATCTCATCATACTTTTATTTATTTATTTTTAAGTTAATTTTTTATAATTTGTTGATTGATTTTAAAGAGAAAGAAACACGAACTTGCTGCTCCACTTAGCTATGATTCATTGGTTGATTTTTGATTCTTGTATATGCCCTGGCCCAGGATTGAACTTCCAACCTTGGTGTATCGGGATGACGTTCTAACCAACTGAGCTACCCAGGTAGGGCCATACATTTTTTAATTAGCTAAGATTTTAACTTAGTTATCTTGGTGATAATCATTGTCTATGATTTATAGTAAAAATTTTTTGTTTATACAAATATATATTTATTGAGCACCCACTGAATACCAGAACTATTCTGAACCTGGGGACAGAGAGGTGAATAAGGCTAGCTCACAGTAGTAGGACGTAAGAGTCCTCTGACATGTGGAAAAGGGTATTCGGGAGCAAGATGGTCTCTGATCCTATAATTAATGTTCTCCCCTTGTCTCTTTTACTGTATTTTTTAGGTGAAAGAGGGGAGATAGTAAGGCAGACTCCCACATGCACCCTGACCAGGATCCATTAGGCAACCCCATCTTGGACCGATGCTCGAATACTGAGCTATTTTTATTGCCTGCAGCTGATGTGTTCCAACACAGATATCCTTAGCACCCTGGAACTTCTTGTATCATATTTTTACCATCACTTGTGCTGTTTACATATTTATACCCTGCTTTGCTATTGAGGGAGAGCAGCGTTTACCCCCCCCCCCCCAAATATGCCTTTATGGGATGTTGATTATTTTAGGCTGGTTATTTTTAAGAAACAAAAGACTCAGGAAGAAACTTTGACCTTCCCCCTAACTGCCTGAAAATAATTGAGGTAGAGGACCTGCTCCAGGAAGGGACCTATCATCAGAGACAACTATGGTTTAATATGAACTAGTGTGTGGTAGACAGGGAGGAACCTAGCAAGACCCACTTGACCAAAGTCCTCTCTGTGCCCCATTGTTAAAGATGGTCTAGCAAATAATTACTTAGCAAACATTTGCCTTTCCTTCTGCATGTGAATTGCCTTCCTTCCCTTTGAAGCCACAGATCACAACCTCCACCTTCCTCCTTAGCTCAAGATGGCGTATGAGCCTTTACAGCCTGATTTTTCCTCACATGACATATTCTTACAGAACCCTCACAGGTACATACACGGCAAATTTGGTTATTTTCTTCTTTAATTTGTCTTGTTAATTAGATTATTAGACCAGCCAGAAGAACTTAGAAGGATAGAAGGAAAATTATTTTTCCTCCCCCATACCACAGAAAAAATTTAAAGCACCTTACAAAAATACAAAAGAAAAGATATTATGGCAGATGGAAACTAAAAATAAGAAAACAGATTAACTCCAAGAGTGATTTTGGTAAATAAAATGTATTCTGGGAGATTCTGATACAGTCTGTGAGTAGGAGGACCATAAATTTGATTTTGAGCTTCCTAGCAACCAATACAAAAAAAGGAAACATAATCAGCCACAATTCCATGTCTAGGAGACTAAAACAATACAAAGCAAAACAACAAGCAGATATGCAAAAGAAGCACAATGACTCCTGGTATCAGACTGGAGGGATTCTCCCCAGGTTTTCAGAAAACCAGACCTTGAGGACATGGCAAATGACACTTTCCTCAGCACAAGGCCCATAAATACACCATTGTGTTTCACAGAACTCTTAAGACTTTTAAAAGTGCATGACCACATCCCAAAGTACAATTTAATAAACAATTCTGGCCTGATCAGGTGGTAGCACAGTGGATAGAGTGTCGGACTGGGACATGGAGGACGCAGGTTCGAAACCCCGAGGTCATCAGCTTGAGCATGGGCTCACTAGCTTGAGCACAGGATCGCTGGCTTGAGTATGGGATCATACACATGACCCCAAGGTCACTGGCTTGAACCTAAAGTTTGCTGGCTTGAAGCCCAAGGTCACTGGTTTGAAGCCCAAGGTCACTGGCTTGCGCCCAAGGTTTCTGGCTTGAGCAAGGGGTTACTCAGTCTGCTGTAGCCCCCAGTCAAGGCACATATGAAAAAGCAAACAATGAGCAACTAAGGAGCTACAACGAAAAATTGATGCTTCTCATTTCTCTCGCTTCCTGTCTTTCTGTCCCTATCTGTCCCTCTCTCTGACACTCTCTGTCAAAAAAAAAAAAATTCTACAAGAGAACCAAACAACGCCTTTCCTGATATATTGCTTTCTGTCAACAAAGGTATTGAGGAATCATAAAAAAATAAAACTACTAGTAAACTACCCATACAATACCTAACTTGAAAACACATACCTTCTTACTTTACCTTGAATATCACCCCAGTGCCAAGATTTATACCCGCATAAGTACATGAGTTGGCTTAGTCTCAAATCCTTTCATCTATATCTGTAGCTATAGCTATGTCTCTAAGTGTGTGTGTGTGTGTGTGTGTGTGTGTGTGTGACTTTTATCTCTAAAGGAAGTATGGAAGAGCTTTTACCTAAATGTTAATTCTCCTTTTAAATTATGGATCTCAAACTTTTTTGGCTTGGGCCATTCCTAGTTTATCCAAACTAGACCATCTGTATTTATAAAAGGGGGGGAGGAGGAAAAGGAAGAGAATATGATAAGGTAATCCTGGATTTGGTTAATCAAAAGGTGGCATAAGTTATTAAAAGGTATATTAAGTGGAAAGGGGTAAGATGCACCCCTGTTTTACATCTGTTGGAGCCATCAAAAGGTCTCACACTGACTTCATGTTGCTTAATTCATATCTAAAGTCAAAGCAAGAGAAGGGCTCATCCACCTCTCATCATGAGTCTTCGTTGTTCCAACAGATGACTGTGGAGTGCAAAGGTCATACCAGAGGTCACAGAGGAGTAATATTAAAGCCTACTTGCTCCTCATGTTCCCTTGCTTTTTTGAGAAAAGAAACTAGCTTGCATTTTTCTTATAAATTTGCAAGTTCATAATCTGAAAAATTTCTGAATCAAAGCAGCTTGGGAGTTACAAAGTTAAATAGGGAAAAGTGAGTTTTTTAAGTGCCACCAGAAACTGTCCTTCACTAACTTCATTCCCGTTGGAATATACATTTCAAATAATTACGTCCCAGAATCTGCTCTCATCGATGGACCAAGCAGATGAATTTACTTCCACTTTTACCCCCTTTCTAACCAATAGATTTATACCTGTCATTTTTAGGCAAAAAATAGGTTTGTAATCACACTTAAATTGTGAGTAAAATGAAACTGTTCCTCTTACCCTCTTCAGTGTGTCCAATCTCAGATTTATTTTCCCTTGGTGGTATTCTGGAACTTCTCCACTGAACTTCTTGAATTTCCACAAAGACACTCTCATCTGTGGGTAATTATCAAAAGTCAATGTTATTTGAGGGAAAGGCAGTAGAAAACTCTATTTCCACACTTTGCTGACATTACTCTCCTAACCTCTGTTCTTCCCCTGTCCTTTTTTCTCAGTAAATTTGAGCTGTGCAATACCATAAAAAAACACTGGAATACCCACGCTCAAGTCCCACCTCTGCTTACTACTGGTTACAGGATCTCTGGAAGGGTCACCTCTAGTGACCCTTCATAATTTTTTTTTTTTTTGTATTTTTCTGAAGCTGGAAACGGAGAGATAGTCAGATAGACTCCCGCATGCGCCCCACCGGATTCACCTGGCACGCCCACCAGGGGGAGACGCTCTACCCACCAGGGGGCGATTCTCTGCCCCTCCAAGGCGTCGCTCTGTTGCGACCAGAGCCACTCTAGCGCCTGGGGCAGAGGCCAAGGAGCCATCCCCAGCGCCCGGGCCATCTTTGCTCCAATGGAGCCTCGCTGCGGGAGGGGAAGAGAGAGACAGAAAGGAAGGAGAGGAGGAGGGGTGGAGAAGCAGATGGGCGCTTCTCCTATGTGCGCTGGCCGGGAATCAAACCCGGGAATTCTGCACGCCAGGCCGACGCTCTACCACTGAGCCAACTGGCCAGGGCCTTCTAGTGACCCTTCAAATCTCATCTATTAAACAGATATAAATACACATCCTCTATACTCTGGTTTCTCTTCAGGTTGCATAAATCTTTCACCGTTTATAAATATATATTCTCCTTTCCAAAGGGTTTTGAAGATTCAAGGGATACTATATGTGAAAGTGTGTTGTAAACTGCCAATTATTCAAATGTCAAAGGATATTTTTACTCTAAGCATTTTTTCCAGTCTACCTAAATCTCAAAACAACTTGATGGTATTTTGGATTTTCTGATTTTTTAGAAGATACATTAAGCAGAACTTCTTTAAATAGACTAATACAGAGAGGAACAGCTTTGGTAAGTAAGAGGAATCCAAGTATTGTCACAGGAGAACCAGGGGTCCCAGAGTCTAACATTTCTGGCAGACTCCAGCCTCACTGCCACCCTCACGTGCAACAGGCTTGGCCCTCTGAGCTTGCAAACTCAGGTCAATGATCCTCAACCTGCAGAATCCTTGCGATGATTATTAATGATTCACATGAGGGCAATTAACTGGTGCTGGATAAATAAGAATGCTTACTATTTCACAGAAAAAGGAAACAAACTAGATAGAACTATATAAATCATGTCCACAATATTATTCTCTCTTACAGGGAGCTTTGGAATAAGCAGGTTTAATCTTGGAACCCACCTAGACAGGTTTAGTGATTAGAGTGCCAAAAGTTACTGCCAGTGAGGTTTGGTTCCCACTTTACAGGTGAGAAAATCAAGTGGATACATTAGTTAGTATAACATTAGAATGGGATGGGGACCAAAGGCTTCTGAGCATAGTTCTTATTTTCCCCACAGTTCCCTCCCAAGTACCCCGTAAGGCAGTCTGGGACAAACACTAACAGAATTCCAGCACCAGAGAGAAGCGCACAGGGATGCTACCTATCAACTTTAGGAAGTAAGTTTTAGCTCGCAAAAATCAGCTCCTGAAATTTTAAATACAGCATATTCCTCCCCAGGTCTTGGGAGCAGTCGTTCAAATGCTAAGTTTTAGGGTTGTAGGGTTGATGCTGTACATGGCCCTTCCCCTAGGTGCTGTGTTAACAGATCCTGGCTGTGAGCTATGGAAGGGAAGGTAACAAATCTGAAGCTGAGGGTTTATTAAGGACAAAGAAACTGAGTCACCAGATATTATCACGGAGAAATAGAACTGTGCATATGTTTCCCCCTAACCCCTGCTTACCTGCTTGCTTGCTGGTAGACAAAGAATTTTACCTGAGCAATTGCCCAGGGTTTAGCTATAAAAAGCACTGCCCCAGGTCCTGGCCAGTTGGCTCAGTGGTAGAGTGTTGGCCCAATGTGTGGATGTCCCAGGTTTGATTCCTGGTCAGGGCACACAGGAGAAGCACCCATCTGCCCTGGACGCTGAGGATGGCTCCCTGGCCTCTGCCTCAGGTGCTAGAATGGCTCTGGTTGCAATGGAACAATGCCCCAGATGGACAGAGCATCGCCCCCTGGTGGGCAGCATGCTGGGTAGATTCCAGTTAGGTGCATGCAGGACTGTCTCTCTGCCTCCCCACTTCTCACTTCAGAAAAATACAAAAAAAAAAGGCACTGTCCCACCTCAGTGGGGTGCTTTCACCAACCTGTCACCATCAGTACTGCCCCGGTATGTAAGTAATAAAGGCTGTATTAGCTTCATCTGGTCCTCCTCGTGGTTCCTTTGGAATCCTGCAACAACACCAGATCGGTTTTCTGGGTCTGGACCTCCAGTATTACAAGGGTCAATCCGAAAGCAGGAAGCCCCACCAAGATGGATAGTGACTATGTCCTTTCCTAGGTCTTTCAGCACCCCAGCCCATATATTACCAGAATCTGGGCGATCTTAAGTGTGACCTAAATCTAATCTCATCTTAGATAAGGCTTAAAGGATCTCTGGAGGGCAAGAACCGCCAAGGCTTAGGGAAATAGGTGATAGGAATATGGGAGAGGATGGGGAAAGAATCCTTAGTGGCCTAGGGCAAGAGATGTTAACTACATGTCACAGCATCAAACCTCTTTGAACTTGTTGCAATATGGATTTCTATTCCTATTTCTTCTGGACACCAGAACCAGCTTAGGATTCAAACATATAGACCCAAAGGACTAACAGCTCAGGGGCGTCACTCTGTTGCGACCAGAGCCACTCTAGCGCCTGGGGAAGAGGCCAAGGAGCCATCCCCAGCGCCCGGGCCATCTTTGCTCCAATGGAGCCTCGGCTGCGGGAGGAGAAGAGGAGAGACAGAGAGGAAGGAGAGGGGGAGGGGTGGAGAAGCAGATGGGCGCTTCTCCTGTGAGCCCTGGCTGGGAATCGAACCCGGGACTTCTGCACGCCAGGCCGACACTCCACCACTGAGCCAACCAGCCAGGGCCAATAAAAAAATTTTTGAGCAGAGACATTTCAGTGGAAATTTGAACTATAAATATTGAGCGACTTACGACCTCTGCAACTTACGACCATCCGACTTTACGACCACAATCTCTAGCCATGACTGCTCCACGTCTGGCAGTGCAAGTGTTGCCCAGTTGGGCGTATGCCAGTGTGGACCAGCTTCTAGCAGCACTACCGCGTGCACCATTTCAACTGTTATCCCAGACTCAGTACAGCAATTTGTATTTTGTATCTTGGATATTTTTCATCAAACCCCTCCCAAGATGTCTACCAGAAGGAAATTGTCTTTGCAAATATTAAACCAGTTGTACTGGTAATCAGTGTTTTACTTAAACCTGACGAATGTAAAAATAAGAAACAAAATGGTATAGAGATGATACAAATGGCATAAAATGTACAAAGAAAATTATGATATATAACAATATATATTATGTTAAGAAAGAAAATTATGATAAAATATGACTTAAAGATTTTTATAACATCATTTCACAGTACTGTACATATAGCCTACTCAACTTACAACCAAATCATGTTATGACCGGTCTGTCGGAACCAATCGTGGTTGTAAGTCGAGCACCAGCTGTAACTTTTTGAGCTTTTCAGTAGGCACTTATTAATTTGTGGCTATCCCAATGTCGTGATTTCACAACTGTCATACATATTTTCTCAGCACCTCTTCCCACCCTCTGATTGGCCCCATTAGGGATGCCAACATGACTAATCTTAAACTTTGAAGTGAGCAAGAGGAGGGTGGTCATATATATCCAAACATGTACTTGTTCCAGACTTTTTAAACAAATGTTGACTTGAAAGATCTTTGTGATTTTTCTCAGGAAACGGATGAAGTTACTGGATTGGGCCAAGGAATATGCCTTCTCCAAAAGTCACAATTTATGTTGAAAGTACCTCAGGAAATACAAAGTCCTTGAGAATATACCACTGTAAATTTTTTCTGCCTTCATTACAGATATGTAAACCATGAATTTTTGGTTGTCTATGAATCTCCCTGGCTCTGACAATACTATACTTCATCACGTCATCAGTCTCCTGGATAGGAGGGTAGAGCCTCCTCCTGGAACTCACAGATCCTCCATGAATGGAGAGAGGCTGAGGCAGGAAAGATGACCTACTCCTGTGTCTATGGTTGGCCTCCTCAAACCTAATCTTGTTCCTTCTCCTGGAATCAGTGGGATGAGTGGGCAAGAATGGAAGTGTTGATGGGGGTGGGGTACAGCAAAGACAAAGCTGAGAACTGATGGGCGGAGCAAGGGCTGCTCAAAATACTAAAGATGCAGAAAAGGGAGCCTGCGGGCTTTGTTTTACTTCGTGAAAATTCATCCACAAGTTCATCACTTGTTATAGTCTAACCTCAAATTCAGTACCTCATGGACATTTGGCCACATGTACAATGAGAGGTTTCTTCCTGAAAGTCATACATCAGAAGCATAGAGGTCAGAAATAGGGAATCCCAAAGCCTGAAGTCCTTAGACAGTGGGTTCCTTACAAAACTCAGTCTTATCCTTACATCATCTTTCTGAGGAGTAAATGTGAACATCCCATGTCACACACCTTTGTCCTGTTCTACACTTTCCCTTCACTCTGGTCTGGTTATCTCATGAAGTGCACATTGAGTTTGTCTTATTTATTTGGTTCTTAAATACAAAAGCTTGGATCCAAGGATGGTACTATAAACCCCCTCACATACAAAAATAAAATGTGGTACTTCCATAAGGCCACAGAGAAAAGGCATTTAGTCTGACTTAGCTATTCCCCTGAGTTCTCGCCACAAGCCAGGGGGAAGGGAAGGTGTATAGACACAGCATACACCTTTATGACTGAAAGAGGATGTTTTTATTTGCACTGCATTATACCCATAAATTCCATCCACTCAGCAAGTCAAATTATTTCTGGCCTCCAAAATACATTAAGTTTGGGTTTAAATCAGTCACTTTTGAAGATTTACAGCAGCGCACTTACTAGCCATATTTGTAATATATTCACCCTGCAAATGTGCTTCAAAATGCATTGTTTGTGGAGTTGTCTTACTTCAGTCAGCCATTTGAGGATATAAGGGGCATAAGCTCTAATTTCTAATTTCTTTGTGTGTGTGTGATTGTTCCTTATCCCGATTCATGGAGCTAAAGGCTCCAAAATGCTTTTGTGCTACAAAGAGAAGGAGCTTGCTGAATCTGAATCAAATAAAATTAGTGATATAATAGCAAACAGCAATGGGAAATGTAGAACCCTGAGTGGCTTATGTTAGCATCTAGGGACAGCAGCCAAGCTTCTCCAGAGAATGGTGGAAGGGAAAGCCAAAGAATTATTTGGGATGCTTAACCCTTTGAGTAGTGAGTTTTTTTCATGCTCGCTGACCTCCGGGAGTGAGTTGTTTCTTTTTTTCAAAAAATGGAATTAATTACAGTTACTCTGGATGGTCAGGAGGCACGAGGACATATATGAACATTTGTACTACTCAAAGGGTTAACAGTGTATAGCAAGATTATGATATGCTTAATGGCAATGCTCAAAATTTCCTTCCCTTACCTAGAATTTCTGTTTTACAGTGTTCCTCATCAATTGTCATTCAAATGATTTCAACACAACAAACTGATTCAGAGAGCACAAAAGCTAAATCGATTATCATTTTAAACAGCTGAGAAAAAGCGATATAAGATTTCCCTGGTTCCCTTGGGAAAGCAGGCCTGTTTTCTCAGAACTTCCATTTGTCAAGCTGCTCTATGCTTGAAGGGGAGCAGAGGCACACCATGGCAGGAGGGGTGTGTGCAGTGGTCCCTATCAGATGCTCAGCGTTTCTCTGAGCTGAGTAAGGAAGCCTGGGCCTGTCAAGCCTGTGAGAAGCAGGACATTCAGACAGTTCTGCACCTGCCACTATTGTTTATGCCCACCTATTTCAAAAGACTGATTTTTAAAGATAAAACCTCCTAACAACTCATGAAGAAAGAAGACACAGCAGTAACCACACTGAAGGCATCATCTTTAAAACAATATGATATGGCTTCTCCTTTGTATTTCTCAGGAATCAAGGACATTTGTTTTCTTTTTAAGGCTATTTGTGAGGCACTATTGCATCTATGTACACAAGCTGATGATAGTAAATATCTGGTGAATGTTAAGATATAAATTTCCCATTGTTCGCATGCCAACTGATATCTATAATATTCCACATTCTCTGATAATCGTCATATTTCTACATAGATTTGGGACTGTCCTATTTAATCTTTTTTTTTTAAGTGGAGGAGTGGGGACAGAGACAGACTCCCGCATGTGCCCTGACTGGGATCCACCTATCTGAGACATTGCTCCATTGCTCGGCAACCAAGCTCTTCTTAGCACCTGAGGCAAAGGCCATGGAACCATCCTCAGCTCCCAGAGCCAACTTGCTCCAATCAATCCATGGCTGAAGGAGGGGAAGAGAGAGAGAAAGAGAAGTGAGAGGGGGAGGGGTTGAGAAGCAGATGGGTGTTTCTCCTGTGTTCCCTGACCTGGAATCAAATGCTGGGCAGATGCTCTACCACTGAGCCAACTGGCCAGGGCCCTATTTAATCTTAAGATACAAAAATATTAATAACAGTTAGCATCTTTAAGCACTTACATGCCAATAACCTTGAGACACTTTATATTTGTTATCTCCCTTATACAAGTATCAACTTTATGAGAGATATTATTTCCATTTTTCACTGAGAAGCTTGAGGATCAAGGAGGTTAAATAATTGGCTAAAGATGACAGAGCTAGTAAGAAGCAGAGCTAGAATTCAACCTTGGATATTACTCACTCCAGAGCTTCTTTCATCACTACCTACATCTGTCACCATGATTATGATATACTGAGGACAACTGTATTTTATTGTTAGCTACCTTGTATCAGCTTGCAAGAGCTGATTGTTACTTTCTAGGGAAGTCTGTAAATTGGTGGCTTGGAATAGACCACAGTGGGAATATTTACACCATGGAAATAAGCAAACACTATAAATCAGGGCCTTTTTTTTTTCTTAGCTAGAGAAAAAGAAAAGAAAAAAGGATAGAGAGGGAGCTAGTTATTAAACATTTACCAACATTCCACTGCCAAGGAGGAACATTTTCAAATATGTATCATAAAATAATTTGGCCCTTTTCCCCCTTCCATATCATTGCCTCCAAAATGTATAATATGACAAAGTTAGCAATAAAGCAGGAGAAACACCCTGGAAAATGGTGCCTGCCTCTACTCTAGGTGTGAGCTTCACTGCAGTCAGCTTCCTTGCCCAGTCTAGCCTGATACTGCCTTTTCTCCTCCAGCACTTTACGCTTCATTCACACTGCCCGAGAACCACAAGGTGATTGGCAGAGCAAATCAACACATTTGATACAGTTGTTTTGGTGAAAAATTCTGTAAACCAAATTCAGGTTTATGAATCAAAATTAATAACCTCAGCCAAAGATAACAATTAGCCCTTTCTCAACTCTTTTACTCTCTTTTCCATCAGGTGAATATAATGTAAATCCAAAAGAAAGATATATTCTGAATGCAGAGGACATTCCTTTATGTCTACAACCTGATATCCACTAGGAAGAGCTATGCTCAATATTTTTTATTATTACACAATTAACATTTATTGAGTGTTAATAGTGAGCTTATATATGACACAGAGTCCAGACTATACCTGGTTTCTTGGCAGATTGTAGGAACAGCATGCTTTTGATATCATGGATGGCACAAGCTCACTATAATTTCCAGTGGAGTCCATTGCTCCTAATTTCCTGAACATCTGTGCATCAAATTCATTAAATGGCTAATGAATCCAGACATATAGGTTCATAAAAATATTTATATCTGACATTAACAAAATGGCACTCCTACTCTGTTCCTCTATGTGATATCCTTAAGACAATCAAGTTTTTGACACTGGCTGGAACTTGGTAGAAGAAGGTAAATATCTGAAGTTAGTAACTTTATGTTTCTTCCATGGGAAAGAGGGCTAGAGAAACTAAGGCTTAAAGTGATCAATGAACACAGAACAAAGACTAAGGATGGGAGACAGGGGTGCAGGCAACGTCAGAAGATTTTCATATTCCAATAATTCATTTACATGAAGACTTCAGCGACCATGAATTGAAGATTCAGTAAGGTTAGAATGGGGTTCAATAAAAGTATGTGGGATCACACATGTGTCCCCTGTGTTCCCACCATTACCACCAGCCAGGTCAAGGTGTCTCCAGCTCAAGCCCATGTTTACAAAAATTAACAATGCTCTATGCTTAGAAGTTTAAATATGCTAACAACAACTGAAGAAACACTATTTGTCATGAACTCTAAACTAAGAGTCAAATTCTGGAGTTTCCCTGAGTACTGACATTCCCTGACTACGTAACCTTGTACCCGTTATTGGATTTCTCTATGGTCATGGACTTTTCCAGCTCTATCTGTAAAATAGTGGAGTGTTTTTTAGATTTCCAGCCCCTCCCAAATCTATAAGTTTTAGGTTTGTTCTACTGAGGAAAGCAAGAGGCTGGGGATTCGTGTCTGCCAATAGAAGTTTGGTCGAAAACTTGAAAACACTGCTCATTTTGGGGTTTGCACCATTTAAGGGCTTCATTTAAGCCTAGCAGGGGAAACCTCCAACTTCATATTCTGACAACTTCCCCCTTCCGACTGGAAGTCGAGTTTGCAAAACAAGGGCAATTTTGGTCAGGAAACCAAAAACATAAACTCAAAGATTTGAGGTCTCTGAAATAGTTTTCTTCCCTGATTCACAGAGCAGGAACATCTGGAGTTCCATAGGAAGATTGGGCAAGACGTTCACTAATGAGAGGGCCCCAGTAATCCCTTCACACAAAGACAGGACCTACGAAAGGGCTTTATTTACTGCCAGAACCATCCACTACAAAAGAGTTTAGGAGAAGATGCGCATAAGCAAAACTGCCTCACTAATCAAAGGTATACCTGTGCTGATTTGCTGCTTATTCTAAGTATGGGACCCTAAGAAAGTGCTCAATTACCAAAGTGTTCCGCTCTCAAAGTATTATTCAAATATATTATTAGTGTCCTTTGCAATGTGCACAATATATCGCCCTGATTTGATTATAAGTTCCTTGAGAGCAAGCTTGCTGTCATTCACCCTGTGTCCCCACAGTTCCCTGGCACATTGCCATAGTAGACTCTTTACCTTAGCTGCTTCATCTGTAGAATGGGGATAATGATAGTACCTACTTCACAGACCTGTGGGGAGGAGAAAACGAGATTCTAAAATGTAAATTATGCCTGATTCAATAAATGTTAAGCAGCATATTTTATTAGTATAATTACTATTACACTGAAGCAAAGGAAAGACTATCATACTAGAAATAAGAAAAACTAAAAGTCCAGTTTCATCCCTACTGATTTGGGACATTTGTGACCTGAAGAAAGTCAATTAAATTCTCTGAGTCTCAAATTTTTCACTATAAAAATCAGAAAAGCAACACTCTATGACAACTTTCTGTTGCTGTGAGGGTCAAATAAATAACACGTTTAGGCACTAGATAAATGTATCACATATTGGTCCTCAGTAAATATTATTTGATTTGAGAATTATGTTTTCCTTTTTATCACTCAAACAGCTTGTTTTCTGCCCTTTGTGGCCAAGAGGGCAGTGTTCATGTGTCTGACGGGCATGGAGGAGGAAACAGGATCGTCTGGACTCTCTGAATTTCCAACCACGTGTGAGCAGGTCTGTGAGCAGGTCTGTCCCAGCATCCTGGCCTCCTGCTGTCGTATCCCAGGCTTCTCCGGGTCCACTTTCAAGGGATATTTCTGTAACACGTGAGCAACCAAACTACAACTGTAAAATGTCACCCAGCCAACCCATTCCTTTACGTAAAATATAGTTTTAAATAGTTAATTGATCAACTATGCTAGCATGATTGGCTATACCTGTGAGCAGAAAGGATCATTAGGGAGCCAGAAAGCACCATGAGCCCTTGGGATAACCCCGGGTCTCAGCACACAGCAGGATGATTCCCTGCCCATACCTAGGAAAGCCATGCTTTCATGAAAAAGCTAAATGCATCATAGATTAAATTGCACAATATGACTTTTAAATTTAGACCTAATTTCTCCTTCTTCTTTCTTCTTTTTTGGCTGATAAACAGACAGGTTTAATGATATACTGCTCTTCACACAGATGGCTTGCAGAGACTTAATATTCCAGGAATGTACAACTATGCAACACAGACCAATTAACCCGATCCAAAATAAATTGGCTTCTTATAACTACCCTGTAAACATCACATCTTCTTCTGTCCAAAATGACCCTAAACTTATGTGAAAAGTTAATGTAAGGGAACCAAGAAACCTAACTTTGTAGCCAAAAGTAAAAACCAAAGGAAAAATAGCAAATCAGTGGTTAGCTGGTGAAAGCCAGGAATCTGGTGCCCTTCGCTGTGTGGCTTTGCTCTTCCGATTCTTACTCTTGTTGTCCCCTTTCTTCGGCCCATCCATGTTAGCTCTCTATAGCTTTGAATAAGCCATCTGGAACTTACTTCTTTGGAGCTCACCACTGTGCTGATCTTTTTCTTCCCATCAGTAGCTCTTAATAGACACTTGTTGTCTGAGGGCTCAATGCCCTCCACAAAACCTTTCCTTGGGCCCTGGCCGGTTGGCTCAGTGGTAGAGCGTCGGCCTGGCATGCAGAAGTCCTGGGTTCGATTCCCGGCCAGGGCACACAGGAGAAGCGCCCATCTGCTTCTCCACCACTCCCCCTCTCCTTCCTCTCTGTCTCTCTTTTCCCCTCCCGCAGCCGAGGCTCCACTGGAGCAAAGATGGCCCGGGCGCTGGGGATGGCTCCTTGGCCTCTGCCCCAGGCGCTAGAGTGGCTCTGGTTGCGGCAGAGCGACGCCCCGGAGGGGCAGAGCATCGCCCCCTGGTGGGCGTGCCGGGTGGATCCCGGTCGGGCGTATGCGGGAGTCTGTCTGACTGTCTCTCCCCGTTTCTAGCTTCAGAAAAATACAAAACAAACAAACAAACAAAAAAACACCTTTCCTTGGAATGGGCTTAGTTCGACCATCAGACTTCTTCAGGGTGATGAACACACTGCCTGACAACCGGCACTTCTGGGAGAGCCTGGTCAGCTCCGTCAGGGACTGCTCATTCTCCAGCAGAGCCATCCGGCTCCTCTGGCTCCACCCAGTCAGCATCTGGACCTAACTCCTCCCAGTCTAATCTTACTCCTCTATCTGCAAACCATAAATATGATCATTCTCACTTTTTCAATCTCATGTCCTAGGCGCCAGTGGCCATCTAAGTTATAACAGAAACATATCAAATATTCATTCATTCCCCAAATAATTATTTAAGATGGCTATATTCAAGGCACTGGGGCATATAAAAATGAATGATACAATCTGTTTAGTATTATTTAGACAAAATATCTTAGTATCTGTGAAGATTAATGTATTTGCTGCTGTGTTGGCATAGTTTTCATTAATGGTACTTTTTAAACAATATATATTATTGAAATAATAATCCATGCTTAACATACTTAGAATTTAGTGTTTTTATTCCTTATTTAAAGACAATGAAGGACAAAAATTTTTTTTAATTATTAATATTCTGACATGCTCACATTTGTTACTACAGTGATACCAGCAAATATACAAATGCATTTTTACCTGGTATAAAAAACAATCCAATAAAAAAGTAAAGTACAGTTAAGTATACAGCCTTTATGATAGTTCTTGAAGCTACTCTACTTTTATAGAGGATGGTATTTATCCTAGCAACAGCAATAAAAAGTATGGAAGTATAACAGAAGGGAGATTAAATATGGGATTTATCTCTGGGCCCCTGTACATTCAACCCTTAATATATTTGAAATATGATAATACCCTAGATCCTCAACAATACGATATGAAGTGAATTTTTTTTATGTAATAAGTTTATTATAATTCAATATGAAGTGAATTTTAATGGTAACTGGTGACTTTACTTCCAAGATTTGAATTTTTGTTGTTTTATTGGTCATTTAACATATCTGTTCAACTTGCATAGTTACATCAATTTTTCAGTTTAACCAATAAGACCAAATATGTGATCTTTGTGTTGCTAGGTTACCTATCTGGACCAGGCATACAACAAGTGGAAACCAGTCCTTGGTCTCCTCGTTCAGCTTCCCACAAGTGGGGCCTTCAGCCAGACGGCCAGGCTGGAAACCACAGCGGCGACAGCAAGCACACCTGTGCTGTAGGCAGGACGCCCATGTCCACATCCTCTGCCCATAAAACATGCTGTGCCTGCGCAGCAAGTGGGGTCAGTCCTCTTCTTCTTTTTTTTTTTTTTTTTTTTTTTTTGCATTAGTTGTCTGGGTCAGTCTTGAATCTGCAAGCTGTCGGGAAGCAGCACAGCCATTCCTGTTACCTGTAACCACCTCCTGACTGAGGTACGAGCTGACAAACTGGGCCTCCATACAGGTTGAAAGGAAAAGGTAAGTCTGCCCCAGCCTATATCATTTCTGCCAGGATTGAGTACCTGATAATCATGGCCTACTGAGATCTTGATGAGAAAAACCTGAGTTGTCAGGGAGACAGCGAAGAAATGAACATGATGCCTGCAATAAGGAGACATGAGAGAATGCTAAAGGTTTAAATCCAGGCTTGGGAGAAGGAGGAAGCAAGGAGTGAGCGCAAAGAGAAATCCCATGGGGCAGCAGGGCACTGTGGGAGAGCAGAGGTGGAAAGCTAAGAGACAAAACACAACCCCAAATCTGTCTTATCTCTTCATTCCTCTGGGCATCTCCTAGCTCTTCCCCTTACTATGTCTCATATATGCCACATGAGTTGGTAGATAAAAGTAACCTGGTTATTCATTTTTAAAAGAAAAGTGTCCCAAGGCGTTCCAGTTTAAAATGGCATCTGGGTAATAGCCCTGACATACCCTCTTCCACTAAAACACACACACACACATATACAGAGAGTAAGTGAGAGGCAAACATTTACACTGCCACCAGATATTAAGATTGACAGTCATTTCCCTACCACTAACTATAAGAACAATGAACCTGGATTTTTAAGGCAATTAGTAGCCCACCTGTGCTTGCCACCAGACCTAGAGGAAGCCCCACTGTCTGAAGTTAGAAAGGCCCATTATACCTTCCCCACTGTCTTCCACCTGGCTCATTAAAATCAGACAGCTATTCTACTATATGAGTGCTCTGTTTTAAGCTGGAATGTTAGTTTCCTTCTACATCTAACCCTTCAGCAGCAGCTTTTTTTCATAAAAACATGGCAGCTACCCAGAAAAGAATTGATCAGCATGAGGAAATGGTGAAGCAAGCTTTGGGGATTCCTCATTCCAACTAGGAAGGTGATATGATAAAAAAAAAAATAACAGCAGCAAAAAAAAAAATCTCTAACTACCATATACATTGAATATTACATATTTTGTGTTAAAAAGAAAGGCAATGAAGACAGGACAAGAGCTAATGTGGGGTTGACAGGTAGGAAATGAAAGAAAGTCAAACACCAGAAATCAACCTCAGAGCTCAGATAGAGATAGAGAATATATCATCCAAAGGGCAGTGGGAGCACAAACCTCTGAAAATAATTGATCACAAGAGTTGAAAATTCTCAGAGAAAATTTTTTTAGTCCTCAATAGAATTCAAGAAGTAACATCCTCTCTGGAACAGGAGCAGATATCCCTAACAAGAGAACAGGTGGAAACGACAGCAAGGTGAGCTTAAAAGGACAATGTGTGAGATCAATAGGACTGAAGTAAAACTGAAATGCAATGACAGGCTTTAAATCTGTATCTGAAGCCATGAGAAGCAGACTCAACATTGCAGATGATCAAGTCAGTAAAGTAGGAGACCAACCTGAAAAAACAGAAGAACCCAGATGAAAATGATGCCAGAGGAAAACTCTAGCTATAGAAACCCTAATAATGATATGTTTTACAGGAAAAAAAACAAAACAGAAGAGATGGCACAGAAGACATAGTCAAAGTAAAAACAATGTAATGATGATGATTATTTTTTTATTTTAAAAAGTTAAAGTACCCAGATCAAGAATCCGCTACATTCCAGGCAAATAAATACATTAGGACATATCTAGAAGCACCTATGAGAATTTTTGAAGGTCAAAGATAAATAAGACTAGCCTATAAGCATGTGAACAATGTGAGGGTGAGCAGAGTTTACTCTCAAAATAGTCAAACTCAGGTTTCTCCTTTGCCATAGTAAATTCCATTAAGGCAAAAAAGACATCTGCAGAATTTTTAAAGACATTATTTCTATCCAGAATGTAATGCCCAGATAAGTTGTCTTTCCTGTGCAAAAATAACACAAAGCTAATTTCAGATATGAAAGTCCTTAGAAAATATATTTCCCCAGAACACACCTTTTAAAAATTGCTTAAAGACACACTCATTACAAATGAGAAATTATTTGAAATAAAGAATATAAGCATGGAACTACTTTCTTGTGCTTTTGAAGGATTAGCAATGAGCAGTGAAATAAGTTACACATTTTAATTATATTAAATAACTGTTGAAAATTTGTTAATAACAGAAAGCAAATGACAAAATGTATCTATAAATTAAAAAGGTTACACGAGGCCTTGGTGGTTTGGCTCAGTGGTATAGAGCGTAAGCTCGGGAGTAGAAGTCCCAAGTTCAATTCCCAGTCAGGGCACACAAGAGAAGTGACCACCTGCTTCTCCCCATTCTCTCTCTCTCTCACTCCTCCTCCAGCAGCCATGACTCAATTGGTTTGAGCAAGTTGGCCCCTGATGCTGAGGATGGCTCTATGGCCTTGACTCAAGTGCTAAAAATAGCTTGATTGCTGAGCAACAGAGCAGCAGCCCCAGATGGGCAGAGCATCACCAGGTAAGGGGCTTGCCAAGTGAATCCCAGTCAGGGTGCATGCAAGGGTCTGTCTCTCTGCCTACCCACCTCTCACTTAAAAAAAAAAGTTACATGAAAAATAGCAATAATATGAGGCTTAAATATTATCAAAAATGGGGAAATAATAAGGGAAAGTATAAAACTATGCTAACTTTCTCATTTATAAGGAAATTGAGATGTGTGGTTTATTACTTGATTTTGAAAATTTCAGAAACATAATGTTTTTAAAGCAATTTAAAAGCAAGTAGTAAATTTTAAAATAATTAAATTTTCTTTCAAGATAACCTTAATAAAGTATCAGAAGTGAATTTTAAAAGTAAATAAAACATACTGCATAGAGCAAATGAATGATAAGAAAATATCAAACTGTCAGAAAGAGGATAGAACACATCAATTATAATAAAAATTGTAAATGGGTTAAACCAGCCCATTTAAGGACCAATAATTTCAAATTGGTTTCAGAAATAAAATTCAACTCTGTGCTGCTTACAAGAAATCCTCCAAAAACTAAGTGATCCAGATAGATAAGAAGTACAAGAATTGGTAAATATGCATCTGATAAACACAAATCTTACAAATAAGCCATCAGGCCAAAAATAAAAAAACCAATAAACAGGACAAAGATGTAATTTTATATTAACAAAAGGTATAACCCAAAACTAAGGGGAAGTAGTCATACACATTTTTTGTACAACAAATAACATAGCAAGATTTTATAAGTAATACCCATATAAAAAACCATAAAAACAATAATTCTCTAAATCATAAATTCTAACGGCTATATATTGCCAACCATAATACGTTCAAGCCAAAAACTAATATCACATATTTAAACAAACTAATAAATAAGCAAAACTAATAACTTTGAACTTTTAAAAAACATTCTCCTAAACTAAGTTACAAAAGAACACAAATCTTTAATTATAGACTAAGTTTTTAAAAACATAACTAAGAAATAATAAGACTCTAGAAAAACTAGACAAAGATCTGGAAAACCTAATATAGAAAACATAAATTTTTAAAAAGAACAAAAAATATAAAAATAAGAAAGTGGGCTCTCTCTCTTTCTCTCTCTCTCTCCCTCTCCGGAGCACCCCACCCCAAGGCACATTACCTTTGCGCGCTCTCTCTCTCTCTCTCTCCTAAATTCCAAGAGCCCTTCTTTTGCCTCTGTAACTTGCTTCCTGAGACCACACAGCCCAGGTGGCTCACTTTTTCAACCTCTGTGACACTCTAAATAAACCTTTGCTTGCATTTGAGTTCTTGGCTCTGAATTCTTTTCCTTGCCAAACTCAAGAACCAAGGTTGCTGAACCAAGGTCCAGCATTTGGTGCCATTTCACCACTAACAATTCTAGTGCTCATCTTCCAGCCCCTGCCAACTGAGCCCAAATTAAACATCCCAGCAAGCTAAAAACTATATGATTTCACATATAGGTAGGATATAAAACTGAGATTCATGGATATAGATAAAAGCGAAGTGGTTACCAGAGGGAGGGAAGTGGGGGGAGGGGGAATAAAAAGGGACAAATATACAGTGAGAAAATGATTTGACTTTGGATAATGGGCACACAATGAAGTCAACAGTTCAAACTATAAAGATGTTTACCTGGAACCTATTTATTCTTACTGATCAATATTACCCCATTAAATTTAATTTTCCAAATAAAATTTATAAAAAATAAAATAAAATAAATTGAATTTATTGGAATAACATTGGTTAATAAAATTATACAGGTTTCAGATGTCCAATTCTATAATTTATCATCTGCATATTGTATTGTGTGTTTATCACCCCAAGTCAAATCTCCTTCCATAACCTTTTATTCCCCCTTTCCTCTCTTCTATCTCTTCCCACACCACTTCCCCTCTGATACTCACCATGCTATTGTCTGTGTCTAGAACAGGGTCCCCAAACTACGGCCCCCTGAGGTCATTTATCCGGCCCCCACCCTTCCGGGGGGGGCACCTCTTTCATTGGTGGTCAGTGAGAGGAGCACAGGATGCGTATGCATATGTATCCTGTGCTTCTGGAGTACTGTATGTGGCGGTGCCGCAAAGCGCGGCGTAGCTCACGTACAGTACTACTTCCAGTGTCGCAGGATGCATGCATCAGAGCTTCGGAAGTGCGTCATACATTTGTTACGGCTAGCAGTGACAAATATGGAACCGGACATTGACCATCTCATTAGCCAAAGGCAGGCCTATAGTTCCCATTGAAATACTGGTAAGTTTGTTGATTTAAATTAATTTATTCTTTATTTTAAATATTGTATTTGTTCCCGTTTTGTTTTTTTACTTTAAAATGAGATATGTGCAGTGTGCATAGGGATTTGTTCATAGTTTTTTTTAATAGTCCAGCCCTCCAATGGTCTGAGGGACAGTGAACTGGCCCCCTGTGTAAAAAGTTTGGGGACCCCTGGTCTAGGAGGTTTTATTGTTTGGGGGTTTTGAGGGGTTGTTTATTTTCTTTTGCTTTTTCTTATTGCTTATTCCCTTCACCTTTATATTAATTTTTTTATTTTATTGATTGATTTTAGAGAAAGAGAGACAGGAATATTGATCTATTCCTATATGTGCCCTGTTCAGGGATTGAACTGGCAATGTCTGTACTTCAGGACAGGACAATCCTCTAACCAACCAAGTTATCTGGCTAGAGCCACCTTTACATTTTTTAATTTGTTTTTAATTTTTTTCAATTACAGTTTACATTTAATATTATTTTTTGTGTGTGTCAGGTATACAGCATAGTGGTTACCATATACTTGTATATGTTTTTTAAAGACAATCATATACTTTAGATTAGAAAGTGTTCCCCTGATATTGCCAGTAACCAACTGGGAGCATACATAGTTATTACAATATTATTGACTATATTTCTTATGCTGTACTTGACATCCTCATGACTATTTTGTAATAACCAATTTATACTTCTTAATCTCTTCACCCAGTCCCTCAATCCCGCTCCCTTCTGACAACCATCAGTCTCTTCTCTGTATATATGAGTCTGTTTCTGTTTTTGTTTCTTTCTGTTGTTCTTTAGATTCCACATATAAGGGAAATAGTCTGACTTATTTCACTTAGTATAATACCCAGATCATCCATGCTGTCACAAATGGTAAGGTTTTTCTCTTTTTTATGGCCAAGTAATACTTGGTTGTATATATGTAACACCACTTTTTTATCCAATTGTCTGCTGATGTGCACCTGGGTTGCTTCCATAGCTTGGCTATTGTAAATGTTGCAATGAACATAGGAGTGCATGTATTATTTTTGAATTAGTGTTTGGGATTCTTCAGATATATACCCAGAAATGAAATCACTGGATCATAAGGCAGTTCCATTTTTAATTTTTTGAGGAACCTCCATATTGTTTTCCATAAGGACTACACCAATCTGCATTCCCACCAACAGTGCATGAGGGTTCCCTTTTCACTACATTCTCACCAACACTTGTTGTTTTATTGATGATAGCCTTTTTGACAGGTGAAAGGTGATATCTCATTGTGGTTTTAATTTGCATTTCTCTGATGACTAGTGACATTAAGCATCCTTTCATATGTCTATTGTTCATCTGTATGTTCTCTTTGAAGAAGTGTTTATTAAGGTTCTTTGCTCATTTTTTTTTTTAGTGAGAGCAAAAGAGAGAGGAAGAGAGAGAGATGAGAAACATCATCAACTCATAGTTGCAACATTTTAGTTGTTCATTGATTGCTTCTTATATGTGCCTTGACCAGGGGGGCTCCAGCCAAGCCAGTGACCCCTTGTGCAAGCCAGTGACCTTGGGCTTCAAGCCAGTGACCTTTGAGCTCAAGTCATTGACCTTTGGACTCAAAACAGTGCCCATGGGGTCATGTCAGTGATCCCACACTCAAGCTGGTGACTCATGCTCAAGCCAGATGAGCCTGCGCTCAAGCTGGTGACCTTGGGGTTTCAAACCTGGGACCTCAGCATCCCAGATCGATGTTCTGTCCACTGCACCACCACCTGTCAGACCTTTGTTCATTTTTTAATTGGATTGTTTGTTGTTTTGGTGTTGAGTTGTATGAGTTTTGTGTAAATGTTGGAATATTAACCTTATCAGATCTATCATTGGCAAATATGTTCTTCCATTCAGTGAGTTGCCTTTTCATTTTGTTAATTGTTTCCTTTGCTGTGCAAAAGCTTATTAGTTTCATGTAATCCTATTTGTTTATTTTTTCTTGCTTAAGTAGATATATCATAAAAAAATATTCCTAAGAGAAATGTCCAAGATTTTACTGCCTGTTTTCTTCTAGGAGCTTTATGATTTTGAGCCTTACATTTAAGTCTTTAATCCAGTTTGAGTTTATTCTTGTATATGTGTGCGAAGGTGATCTAGTTTTTTTTCTTTCTTTCTTTCTTTTTTTTTGGCGGGGGGAGCGGGAGTGTATCTATCCAACTTTCCCAACACCAGTTATTGAATAGGTTGTCTTTACCCCATAGCCATTTTCTTGCCTCCTTTGCCAAATATTAATTGACCATATAGGCATGGGTTTATTTCTGGACTCTCTATTCTGGTCCATTGATTTCATTCTTTTTTATGGATAAAAAAAAAATTTCACTGTATGGATATACCACATTTGGTTTATCCAGTCATCAGTTATATACTAGATTTATGGAAATAGCAATTTAATGATTTAACCAACTAATATAACTAATAAATGAATCAGTAAAATTTAGTGAAAGTCAATAAAATGACTGAATAAAATTATCAGTAAAAAAAAATCAGTAAAATTCAGCTATCTAGTCCATCCACAACTTTTTATTTGCATCACTTCCATAAAAACCCTAATTCTATGTTATTCTTAAATAATAAAACATCATCAGACAGTCTTTTAAAAATCAGAAATTCATTTTTTTTTACCTCTCCTTGCAATAATTGTTTTCTGTTTATTTACTAGAAACCAAAACTATTCCAATTCTTTCAAGGCTCTTTTGTCCTACTATTCATCTGCAAGTTTTTTAGTTTTCATTCCCTCAACTATAAACTTGAAATACATGCACTTCTGATACCCAAGTTAGGCGCTAATGGGAAGCCTAGTTTTCTCTTCCCTAGGGCTCTGGGACCTATGCTTGTTTTCTCCATGGTTAGATATTTAAATAGATGACCTCTGTAGTCTTATCCAGTTTCAGGAGTCTAGGATTCTAGTTTTTTGTTTGTGTGTAACCACAGCCACCACCACCACCACCACCCCTCATCCTGTTCCACACCATCTGCCACCACCCAATTCCATTCAAGTCATAGAATTTACAGGGGACTAACATTCCTGTGGTTTTAGTGGCAGAAAGGAATGGAACACAGAGACAGTGACATCATAATACAACAACTCCAGAGGTTCATATAACACTCTACAGTTTACAAAGCAATTCTCCATGCAATTTCTCATACAATTCCCCATGACAGCCCCTTAAGTAGGTCAGACATTTTAATAAGACAGAAACTGAGATTTGGGAATTTGTCCAAGTTCATATGGTCAAGCAATAGCCCTGAGTGAGGCTCCTGTCTTCCAATATGTGTTTGCTGCACTGTCTCACTAAACCACCCTACCTCCAGTGTCACTGGAACTGGGAAGAATGAGCAGCTGAGGGCAAGCATTGATAACTGGTAGGTGCTTATAGTGGTCACAAGACATGTTTCCTGACATGCCTGCCTGTACAAGCGGGAATAAAGAAAAAAGTGAAGACAGAAGTAAAGGAGTAGTCAGAGGAACAACTGAAAAAACATTCAAGAATGCTCAAGGCCAATACCCCTGCACAAGGTAAAGAACACTCAGCACTACACACTACACTTATTGAAAGCTTCTGAGAAATGAGGGTTTCCAAACCACCTATGGAGGCTCACCTAAACTTGGCACTACTCATCCTGACCCGGACCTTCCCAATGGAACATTGCTTAGTGATGTGATGGTCTTCACTCTGAGCATCTCTATGAGTGGATGTTAGAAACCTGTAGGGAGGAAGACATACTACCATGAGTAAGTCATACATTAAATAAATGAACTGCCTTAGACAGCATTTTCATCCATTTCAATGCCTACCAGATCCCCCAAAACTTTTGCCAGGCTTAAAGGCCTACATTTCCCCACTTTTATTTACTAGCACCATTTCTTCATCTATATCAGCTATGTACCTGCTAGGCATTTTGTATATATTTTATTGCAATATACCTGAGGTAAGAAATTAATAAGCAGAAGCCAAAATGTGTATGGAAATACCAAGAATCTAGGCTAGCCAAAACAATTTTGGAAAAAAAAAAAAGGTAAGGTTGGAAGAATTAGCCTGCCTGATTCTAAGACTTATAAAAAGCTATTATACTCAAGACAGTGTGGTATTAGAGTAAGGATAGGCTTATAGATTAATGGAACAAAATAGAGGCCAGATATAGAACCAAACTTATAGTCAATTGATTTTTGACAAAAATGCCAAGCTAATTAAATAGAAAAATCAGCAAAATGGTGCTGAAACAACTGGATCTCTGACCTCTATAGGGGGAATAATTTTAAACTATAACCTTAACTTATAACACATACAAAAATTAACTCAAAAGAGATTATAGGTTTAAACATAAGAACTAACATATTAAATTTCTGGATGAAAATATGAAAGAAAATGTTTGTGAAATCCATTTAGAAAAAGCATAATCATAACAGGAAATGTTTATTAAATTGACTTTTCAAAATTAAATGTTTTGCTTTTAAATAATTTTAAAATAAAAAGGCATCACTTCACAAATATGTTATTATACTATATACCTTAAACTTATACATTATATATTATTATTATTATATCTCAATAAGACTGGAAAGAAAGAAAAAAGGCAAGTGAAATACTCTGATAATATATATGCAGAACATATATCTGACAAAAGACTTGTATCCAGAATATATAAGGCATTTCTAAAAGTCAATAAGAAGGAAACAACCAATACAAATAGGTAAAAGATTTAAACAGATACTTTACATAGGAAGGTACACAAATGCCACTAAGCACATGAGAAGACGCTCAATATTACAAGTTATGCAGAAAATGCCAATTAAAACCACATGAGCTATTTACCATACACTTGAAAATACCAAGTATTGGTGAGGAGGTGAGGAAATGGGAACTCTCATACATTGCCTATTGAAAGTATAAAGTGCTACAGTTTTGTGTAAGATTAAACAGCAATCTCTCTTCTGATATTTACCCAAGGGAAGTAAACATGTATGTCCATACAAAAACTTTTACATGAGTATTTATAGCAGCATTATTCATGTAGTCAAAACTGGAAACAACCCAAGTGGACAAATTGTGGTATATCCATACCATGGGACACAACTCAACACTAAAAGAAACAAAATACTAATACACTCAATGAAATGGGTGAATCTCAAAAATATTATGCTAAGTAAAAAAAAAAAAGGTAAACACAAAGGACTACATACTAGTTTTTCACATATAGAATTCTAGAAAAGGCAAAACTATAGTGACAGAAAGTAAACAGTGGTTGTCTTGGGGCAGAGTTGGGGAAAGTGGGCTGACTGTGAAGGGAACTTTTTAGGGTAACGGACATATCCTATCTTGATCACAGAAATGGTTATACGACTGAATATAATTACCAAAATTCATTAATATGCACGCTTAGAATTTTATCTTAAGTAAAGTATAATCCGACAAAACTAGGGTGAAGTCATTTCTTTTAATTACTAGGGTTTCAGAATCCCTTTAAAAAGGAAGAAAATAAAGTGTCCTAGGTTAAGAGCAAAAGTGTTTCCCCTTCTGCAAGTTACACAAAATATGTAAAAGATGGGTTTTTATGCTTTTTTTTTCACCCCTCTAATCTTCATCTCAAGAAAAATTAGAAATAAATCAATTATACCTTACATACTTTTGGCTGACTTTCATATACATAAAACTACTGGATTATTAAATAGGTTCCCAGAGAAAATCTTTGTTACAGGAGACTTTCATTGGACTGTAGCTGATCAGGGCATCCAAAGACAAGTGAGAAACTTTGCTTTGGTTTGTCAGTGTTTAGGTTTGGGGTGTTCTTTATTTTGTTTTTGTTTTGGCAGTGCTTAGCTATTTCATCATGCTTTTCTATTGCCACAAAGCATATTTACGGTTCACTCGTCAACACCCAATGTCAGATAATTAGTCATTAACATTCTTCACCTGTACTGTGATGAAAATGATATCACAACTTGCAAGAGATCCCCTTGAAGATGAAACTAAAAGAAATTGTGGCCACATGTTGTTTCAAACCTGTATTCATTACACCTCCCAACTGCATGTCATCCAAGAGAGGCCAAACAGATGTGTAAAAATAGCTGCTTAACAGAGAGGAAAATACTGTAAAATTGTTTATGGCAGGACAGCGGGTTCTTATAGGCAAAGTAAATTACAAATAGATTTCTCAATTACTTTTTAAAGCCTGGTATTTGATTCTTATATAACAGTCAAAAATCAATTTTGCATGGAATTTATGTGAATGCCTCATTATTAATAAAACAGCGGTTGGTGGCTGCTACTTCCTCCCCACAAAAGCAGCACACAGTGGGGAAGCATTCATGCGCCAGGCTGTGCAATCTTTTATCTTTTTATCCACATCTTCAGCATCATAAAAAGGAAAACAAAGAAGGGATGAATTCCAGGCAAATTTTAGGCATAGGCTCTGGCAGCACCCATTTCAAGGGGATAGGTGGGGTGCCCTGAGAGCACTCAGTCGTGAGCGCTGGCACAGTCCTGACTCCCCTACTCCCTGTTCCTATTGCACTTCAAGAGACAGTTTTAACATAAACCTCCAGTCAAACAAATAACTCCAGATGTTGTTGAAAAAGACATTGAAATTCATCTCTTGACCTATTCCTGGTGTATTCCATCCCAGTATTGGATTTCACTGTTAACCACATGAATGTATTTCAAATGATTGGCCAGTGGTGCTTTTTCCCAAATCATTTACAGGGGGTCCTTGAGTTACGACAGTCTTGCCATACAGGGTTTTGAGTTTACAACGCTCACTCCCATAAAAACTTTAAAAAGTTGAGATGTGAGTGTTTTGGTTTATGCCATTAGCATCGTACTTATGGAGTATGTGGGCAAACTACTTCCAGACTAGCCTGGCACTATTCTTTAAGAATCAGCCTGCAACAGATCCTGTACCCTCTACATCAGATGCTTCTCAAGATGAAACACCTGTAGTACAGGTAGAATCATTTCCAGTGTCTCCTGCGTGTTCCTTAGGCAATCCTGATTCACCTGACCCAGTATCTCCAGCACCTTCTGCAGGTTCTCCTGCCTCTCCAGCTTCCTCCTCCCAATAGGTCACTCTCTCCCACCTTGCAATGCCCCTTCCAGTGTGCAAGCCAGCCACAGGAATAAAGAAGGATTTTTTTTTTATGCTCATTTTATTGTCATTTTTTCTGTTACTACAGTTCTGTGTACAGTATATTTGTTTTTTTTCCTTTTTCTGTAGCTTAGTTGTGTTTTTATGTTAGAGTATGCTTTTACAACTGTTTTAGGATGGGTAAGTGACTTAGCTAAGGTGTGTTTCGACTTACACCAAAATTCAGGTTACGTCACTGTCATAGGAATGGAACTGTATCATAACCCAAGGACCCCCTTTAATGACAATTATTCATTTTTGAAAGAAAATAACTTGTTTCAGCCTGACTGGTGGTGGCACAGTGAATAAAGCGCTGACCTGGAATGCTGAGGTCACTGGTTCGAAATCCCCAGACTTGCCTGGTCAAAGCACATATGAGAAGCAACTCGATCCTTCCCACTTCTCTCCCCCCATTTTCTCTCTCTTCTCTTCTCTCTGAAATCAGTAAGTTAGAAGAAAAATATTTTTTAAAAAGAAGAAGAAAAGAACTTATTTCAGACACAACCATTCTAAGGTCGCACCACCTTACAAGAATACTTACCTACAACTCACAAATAGAAAAATTGAATTTCATTAATGTCCACAGACCATAATACTCTGCTCCCTATTTTGGACTTGCTCCATCAACTCATGAATACACCGTTCCCGGAAGAAAAATGTAGTGTAATGAGAAAACTTAGCATCTGCAGTTAGCCTTCCCTGATGAACCGGGCAACACTGAGCAAGTTCTGTCACTGCGTTAGAGGCCTGGTCTCTTCCCCAGGAAAATAAAGCACTTTAAAAAATTATCTCAGGTTTCTTTTACATTGTAAACAACTCTCAGACTCAGGGCAATGACAAAAACAAACAAACAAAAAACAACATTTTATTCCCATTACATGTGAAAAATAAAAGGGAAATTGTATGTTTGGTCACCAACATGGGGAAATGCTCACCTTCAGAAATTAAAACATAGCTACCTGGTATTTTTTTTATTGGGTCCACAGTTTAAAGAGACCAACAACGGAAAATGCAGGATCTCCCTAAATCTGGGTGCTTGCAGCATGTTTCCAGATATTTATTTCTTCTTGATTGAATCTCTGCTCAATGCAGAATGACACCTAGAAACTGAACAGCCACCTGGCCCTGGTCAGCCACCCTGGGCTTCCTGGTCAGCAGCTGATTAGAAATGCAGTACTAGCACAATCTTTAAGTCAACCCAAAAAGCTGTAGTTGGATCTAGCTTAAGAATTCTATATGAAACAGAGGTATACATCAGATGACCCCTTGTAGATACAGAATGCCAGGAAATTACTTAAGAATGAAAGTCTGGCCTGACCAGGTGGTGGCGCAGTGGATAGAGCATCGGACTGGGATGCGGAGGACCCAGGTTCGGGACCCCGAGGTCGCCAGCTTGAGCACAGGCTCATCTGGTTTGAGCAAAGCTCACCAGCTTGGACCTAAGGTCGCTGGCTTGAGCAAAGGGTTACTCAGTCTGCTATAGTCCCCCAGGTCAAGGCACATATAAGAAAGCAATCAATGAACAACTAAAGTGCCACAACGAAAAAATGATGATTGAGGCTTCTCATCTCTCTCTGTCCCTGTCTATCCCTGTCTCTGACTCTCAATCTGTCTCTGGAAAAAAAAATTTTTTTAAAGCTTAAAAAAAAAAAAAGAATGAAAGTCTGAGGTAGAGAAGGTCTTATCCCTCGGTTTACCTTTAAGAACTAGATTTGATATGTTATTGAGAAACAAAGTGCCTTAAATACAGGCATACCTCAGAGGTATATATCACAGGTTCAGTTCCGGACCATTGCAATAAAGCGAGTATCGCCATAAAGTGAGTCATACAAATTTTTTGGTTTCCCAGTGCATAAAAAGGTACATTTAAGAGGGCTGGGTGTTGGTAGGAGATAGTAAAGGGAAGGGGGAAAAGTAATGGAGGCAGACTTGACTTGGGGTGCTGAACACACAATACAATGAACAGATGATGTGTTATAAAATTGTACCCCTGAAACCTATATAATTTTATTAACCAATGTCACCCCAATTCAATAAAAACGATTTTTAAAAAGTTATGCTCATACTCCATGGTAATCTATTAAGTGTGAAATAGCATTATAATTTTAAAAATGCATGTAGCTTAATTTAAAAATACTTTATTGCTAAAAAATGCTAACCATAATCTGAGTCTCCAGAGAGTCGTAACCTTCCTGCGGGTGGAAGAGGTCGTGCCTCAGCGTTGACGGCTGACTGATCAGGGTGGTGGATGCTGAAGGCTAAGGTGGCTGTGGCAGTTTCTTAAAATAAAACATTGACATTTGCCACATTCATTGACTCTTCCTTTCACAAACTATTTCTCTGTAGCATGCAATGCTGTCTGATAGCATTTTAACCACAGAACTTTTTTCAATCGTGTAGTTAATCCAACTGAAATCTGCATAAATTAGTATGCTTTCAGGAGCAAAAAGAAAGACATTATTTTTTCAAAGTCAAATTTACATTTAGGATTTATTGTGGAAGAGTGGCTTATAAACTAACTTAATTGTGGTTGATTGCATAAATAACCTCAATCCTTTACCTCTGCTTGTATCCATGCCCTTTGTTCTGTGACTTTGCAATTCCTTTTACTGAACAGGCAAATCTACTTCCCCATACCTTAGATCTGGCCTTGGTGACATCCCTTGCTTTGGCCAACAGAATGAGATGGAACTGACAGGTGTGCCAATGCTAAGCCTAGACCTCAAGAAGCCTTCCATGTTTCTGCTTGACATTTCCTACTTCTGCCTTTACCATGACAATCACATGCCCGTGTTACCTATGGGATTGAGAAGAAGGATGAGAGACAGTGCAGCAAAGCTAAATCATCCCAAACAAGCCCAAACTAGATCGGCCAACCCTCTGACACAAGAGGGAGACCAGCCGAGGTCACTAAACCCTGAAGATGTAGGAGAAAAAAATGTCTACTGTTGTATGCCCCTGAGATGTTACGCTTGTTTGTTATGCAACAATTTCATGGCAATAACTGTTACATTGACCTTCCATAATATTAACTGATACCAATGATGTTGATATTGCCAACGTGTTCTCAGAATATCTGTGACTATCTGATCTTTCCTTTCCTTTATGAGCACAAGTAATAGAGTGATTCTGAGTCATCATGATTTTATTCTTTTTGGTAAACAATCTCCCTCGTGTTCTCTGAGCATCTTAGGTATGGAGTTCTCAAATTCTGATATGCCCAAAACACAGAATGCTGGGCCCACCTCCCGAGTCTCTGATTTAGTCCGGCTGTGGTCAACCCCACACGAGAATGTTCATTTCACACAAGTTCCTAGGTTGTTGCTGATGCTGTTTGTTCCAGGACCACACTGTGAGATCCACTCCCTTAGGCCATCAAGGGTTAAGCACAAGGTTGCTGGTTCACAAACCCATCTGTGTTTTTCCAAGGCACGTTTTCCATCACCTTCTCTCTCCAACCAATAAACGAATGGGGCCAGAGCCAAGATTCCATAGCCGTCCAGATGAGTTCCCTTTGGAAGAGGTGGTCTCGGCAGCAAGCAGCAAGCCGGGCTCCCAGGCCACACAGCAGGGACTCAGCACACTCTCTGCCCCACATTTGCAATTGTTCCAGTGGTTTAAGAAGCTTCTTGGCTTGCATCCAAGATGCACAGATCTCAAGGATAAAAGAGAGTTCACACTTCTTCTCAGTGTCCACCTCAAAGCATTCGCTCTGAAATTCCTCATCTTACAATTCTGGGGGTTTTCTGTCGGGAAAATCTTAGCCTCATCTATTTAAATGTGTGCAATCAATTTCCCTCTCAAATCCCTACGACAGGTATTCTCATTTCTTCCCACTTGCTGTGTACGCAGTGACCCCCCGCTGGGTCGACAGAACCACTTTTGTTCATGGTGCAGCTCAACACTGCCTGATTTCTTTTTTACAATGGCCTTAAGTTAAATTTGAACTCAGACACTTGCACATGGCTCCTTAGCATCATCAAGAGTTGGCAGGGATCTGGGTCCTCTGAGTGATGTTTATTTGCAGTGCTGCCTGAGAAAATTAAACCAAAATAAGAGGCTGCCCCTTGAAACTGAACATTTTTAAAATGCAATAGGGAAATAGTAAGCAATTATAAAGAACTGGCCAGCTTGCTTTACCTTCCACGTTCTTTTTTTTTCTTTTAAATAAAGCATGGTTTTCATCTGCTAACTGCTACATTATTCTAACTCAATGGCTGTGCTTTGAAGAAGGGTAGGGTTGCCCTTGAGGTGTGTGAACACTTGCCCAGGAGCCTGGGGAATGTCTGGCACTTTTCTGCTCATAGTCTGGAGTAGTGGAAATATTTCCAGTCTGTTTTATGAAAGTAGTTTGACCCTATTTTGAAAATCTGTATTTTGAAAATAATGTTCATAAGAATCTTGATGTTCAATAATTTGCAATCACCCACTATTTTGTCTGTCATTAAGGTTGTAGACTATTTGACATATTAAAACTAAAGAGTTATTTTTAGTCAACAGGTATTTATCAAGCATCTACTATGTGTAAGCACTATGCCTGATAATAGAGATACAGAGATGAAAATAGCTTCTCTTTGCTTAAAAAAAGCTTATAATACGTTTGATGAAATAGACCCCAGAATGAATAATTATTTTTTTATTCATCACATGAATTGAGTGCTTATTATGTCTTAGACACAGTGTTTACTGTACAGTAGAGCACATATGATAAGAAAGTTAGGCTTGATTCCTGCTTACAGTTTAATGTTGTGAGGAAGTCAATAGCTACCAAAAATATGTGATAAATTTGTGACTATTGACAACAGTGTGGCAAATGCATGGGGCCGAGATCCTGCTTTAATCTGTGCCATCAGCGAAAGCTTTTAAAAGAAGTAAGGCTTAAGTTGAGATCTAAAAGTACTAAAGAAAATACTGAGAGGCTCTGGCCAGTGGCTCAGTGGATAGAGTGTCAGCCTGGCACATGGACATCTGGGTTCAATTCCCAGTCAGGACAAACAGGAGAAGTGACCATCTGCTCCTCCTCCCCTCCCTCTCCCCCTTTTTTTCCTCTTTCCCTCCTGCAGCCAGTGGCTTGATTGGTTCTAGTGTGGTCCTGGGGCACTGAGGATAACTCTGTTGAAGTGCATCAGCCTCAGGCACTAAAAGTAGCTTGATACTGGAGCATCAGTTCCAGACAGGGTTTCCGGAAGGATCCCAGGTGGGGTGTATGTGGGAATCTGCCTCACTACCTCCCCTCCTCTCACCTAAAAAAAAAAAAAAGATACTGAAAAAGGAATAGGGAGAAATAAAAAAGATAAGGAAACATCTGCAAAGGTTGGAGATAATTTGACACTTAATAAAGATGTGAAAAAAGTCAGTATACTGAGAAAGCATAGAGGAAGGATTCATAAAAGAATCAGTTCCACTCAGTTCCCTAAGGAAGAAAGAGAAAGGAGAAGAGGAAAAGGATTGCAGGCCAAGGTCAACCCCACTGTGGCTGCGGAAGCTCTCCTATCTCCTCTCGAGAAGTGTTGCAATCTTGGCACTATGTGGACCCAAACGGTAGCATTCTGAGCAATTGGGCCCTGAATACGGAGGGTAGGAGTAGTTAGCCTAAGAAACTATAAGGCCATATGTTTCACCCATTATATGTTATATCAATCCCCTTCAATCTTGAGTTGATTTTCTTTTATGACCTATTTCAATAGGTCTCCTAATTGCCAGTGGAGTCCTCTCTCTGTTCACCAGACTAGTGTCCTACTGGTGCATTACTCTACTACAATGCTATCATCTCTGAGTTGTTTGCCATCACTTTCCAGATATACTTTTGTTGTTGTTGTTCATTTATGTTTTTATGACTAGCACTCACATCAGATTCTTTCTTACCAGACATATCCATCCTATGATATCAGGTAATTGCCACTAGGTGGGCAAGGGGTTTTTATTTGTTAACAGATATAAAATATTAGAATGTCAGCTTTTCTTGAGCATGAGTAAATGAGAAATCTAGGTGGCATGCTTGTGCTCTTGCTTTTGATTTTTCCATAAACATTGAATTCTTTATTTAAAAAGCAAGTAAGCAAACCATGAATCTTAGTGGATGCCTAGAGCATTAGGTTTCTACTCCACCTGGTCTTTGTTCTCCTCTAGAGAGGAGCAGATATAATGGAGTAAGGTTCTTTTCATTTAGGATCTGTATCTTCCTAGCACAGTCTCAGAATGATGCTTTAGATGCAGGGTAGCTCCAACAGCTACACTTGCTCTGTCAACCTGGCCTGCCCTGCAGGACTTAACCAAAGAACAGATGCTTCATTTTTTCTATCCTCTGCTCCTTAGTTATTCCTAGCTCCTCCATTGTTATCAGAAGCAGAAACACCCCATGGTGCCTTTAGATATTATGAAAACTCCTGATTGTATTTTCCCAAATAGTAATTTCCCTGCCTTCTGGCTTCTAATTCCGAATTTTTCTCTATCTGAGAAATATTCCAGTTTCTCATTCGCCTTTCTGATCAATAGTAGGCCTCTACCTATAATTGGTTCTTTCTTCAACTAGCTCTAAATCACAGTATTGAATAGAAACTTCTTTTTGTTCAGAGGTTTAGTGTTCAAAAAATAGTCACAACAATAATAAAACAAAACATGTACTGTGGTTTTTTTATGTAAGAAATTTGATGGAACTTTTTTTTCAGTAAGGCAGTGCTCCTCAATTTTTAAATATATCCTACTTCTGTATGAAAACATGGGAACATATTTATACCAGTCTTGGGATTCCAGGTAATGAGCCTAATTTCTCCAAAAACAACAGACTCCCTCCACCACCTACTCCCAGACAAATTTCCCTAGTCTGGGTTTGAAACTAAAAGAATATTGATTTCTAGAGAGGTGTAACCTTCTGTGTTTAAACCAGTAATTAGAACAGTGTTTATATAGAAGGTCTCAAATGCAAATGTTTTCTAGACCTTCTGGATCCTTGCAAACTGAAATGTGGTCCTTGAGCATTTTAGTATCTAGTTTCTTGCCAGAATGCAGACCTATCAATAAGAATCTGCATTTTTAACAAGATTCCCAGGTGCTTGATAAGAATATTAAAGTTTGAGAAGAAATGCAAATAATATGCTGTTTGGAACCCAGGCAAAGAGTAGAATGGTAGAGCAAGATGAGAAGGTTTGCACCTCTGGCTGTTCTTTTTGACAATATTTTTCTTTAACACAGGTACTGTTGCAGTCTGTTGCCAGGTTCACCCCCGCCCTGCCCCGACAGCCAGCGTATGCAGGCACCTGGAAGATCCTGCAGCCCTCTTGCAGTAGGAGCTGTCTCTCCCTGTGCCTTGGCTACAACCCCTTCCACCACAAGGCTCACTTTTAAGATTTGCAGTATCAATCCCCCTCTTTTTTTCTGAATCTCCCATTTCTCTAGTTGAGAGGCTAGGACATAGAATAATGTGCAACAAAAGAGGAAAGACTCTTATATCTTCATAACATTCCCCTTGACTCTAAAGACTGGTGCTGCCCAATAGAACTTTATGTGATGACGGCAATGTTCTATGTCTGCACTGCGCAGTCTGATAGCCACCAGCAGCTACATGTGACTATCACGTGAGCAACTGAAATGTAACTAGTGTCACTGAGAAACTACATGTTTTTAAATTTTTTAATATTATTTAGAAAATTAACTTTAACAGGGTGACATTGATCAATAAGAGTACATGAGTTTCAGGTAAACATTTCAATAGCATTTGAACTGTTGGTTATGTTGTATACCCATCACCCAAAGTCAACTCATTTTCTGTCACCTTATATTTGTCCTCTTTACACCCCTCCCACCACCCCCTTTCCTGGCCCCTTCCCCCGGTAACCATTTCACTTTTATCTATGTCCATAAGTCTCAGTTTTATATCCCACATATGTGTGAAATCATAGTTCCTAGCTTTTCGTGATTTACTTTTTTCACTCAGTATAATGTTCTTAAGGTCCATCCATGTTATCATAAATGTCAATATGTCATCATTTCAAATGGCTGAGTAGTATTCCATTGTATATATGTACCACCTCTTCTTTATCCAGTCCTCTATTGAGGGACACTTTGGTTATTTCCATGTATTGGCCGCTGTGAATAATGCTATGATGAACATGGGGGGTGTATGTGTCTTTATGTATCAATGTTTTTTAGTTTGGGGGGTATATACCCAGTAGAGGAATTGCTGGGTCATATGGTAATTCTATTTTTCATTTTTTAAGGAAGCACCATACTTTCTTCCATAATGATTGTACTAATTTGCATTCCTACCAGCAGTGAATGAGGGTTCCTTTTTCTGCACAGCCTCTCCAACACTTGTTATTATTACCTGTGTTGTTGATAATAGTCAATCTAACAGGTGAGAGGTGGTATCTTATTGTAGTTTTTTTTAATTTGCATTTCCCAAATAGCTTGTGAAGATGAGCATCTTTTCATATATCTGTTGGCCATTTGTATGTCTTCTTGGGAGAAGTGTCTGCTCAGGTCTTCTCCCCATTTTTTAATTGGATTGTTTGCTTGTTTGTTGCTGAGCTTTGTGAGCTCCTTATATATTTTGGATATTAGGCCCTTATCAGAGCTATTGTTTGCAAATATCATCTCCCATTTATTTGGCTCCCTATTAGTTTTGTCATCAGTTTCTTTTGCTGTGCAGAAGATTTTTAGTTTGATATAGTCCCATTCATTTAATTTTGCCTTTATTTCCCTTGCCTTTGGAGTCAAATTCATAAACTGTTCTCTATGGCTAAGGTCCATGAGTTTAGTATTTATGTTTTCTTCTATGTAATTTATTGTTTCAGATCTTATATTTAGGTCTTTGATCCATTTTGAATTCATTTTTGTGCAGGGGGACAAACTGTAGTCAAGTTTCATTCTTTTGCATGTGGCTTTCCAATTTTCCCAGCACCATTTGTTGAAGAGGCTTTCTTTTCTCCATTGTGTGTTTTTGGCTCCTTTGTCGAAGATGATTTGTCCATATATATGTGGTTCTATTTCTGGGCTCTAAATTCCATTCCATTGGTCTGTCTGGTTGGCTGTTTTTCTGCCAACACTGTGTTGTTTTTATTTTTGTGGTCTTTAATTTATGTGTTGAGTTCTTTATCTCTGTTTTTGAAGTTTCAATCTTCTTGGTGAGGTATTCATTTTGTTCATTAATTTGTTTTCTAAGCTCATTAAGTTGCATATTGGTGTCTTCTCACATCTTTTTTTTTTAATTTTATTTTTTTTTAATGGGGCGACATCAATAAATCAGGATACATATATTCAAAGATAACAAGTCCAGGTTATCTTGTCATTCAATTATGTTGCATACCCATCACCCAAAGTCAGATTGTCCTCTGTCACCTTCTATCTATTGTAGTTTTCTTTGTGCCCCTCCCCCTCCCACTTTCCCTCTCCCTTTCCCCCTCCCCCCTGTAACCACCACACTCTTATCAATGTCTCTTAGTTTCACTTTTATGTCCTACCTACGTATGGAATAATGCAGTTCCTTTTTTCTGATTTACATATTTCACTTCGTATAATGTTATCAAGATCCCACCATTTTGCTGTAAATGATCCGATGTCATCATTTCTTATGGCTGAGTAGTATTCCATAGTGTATATGTGCCACATCTTCTTTATCCAGTCATCTATTGACGGACTTTTTGGTTGTTTCCATGTCCTGGCCACTGTGAACAATGCTGCAATAAACATGGGGCTGCATGTGTCTTTACGTATCAATGTGTCTGAGTTTTGGGGGTATATACCCACACATCTTGTGAGTATTTTCAGAACTTCAATTTTGAATTTTCTTTCATTTAACTCCAAGATTTTTGTGGGATTGACATTTTTTTCTGGGGATATTTCATTTTATTTCTGAACTATGTCTCTGTCTTGTGTAGCCATGACATTTGATTTCATCTTCTTTGATATCATTTGAAAGTAGTATTGTTAAAAACCTAACAAAAAATCAAATAAAAAAAGAAAAATTAAAATGAAAAAATATAATAAAAAATTTTTAAATTATGACAAGTAAAGAATAAAACCACTAAAAATAGATCAAAAGCAAACAAAAAAATTAGAAACAAAACACTCACATAAAATAAGAATAAAAATATAAAAATTAAAGGAAATAAAATTAAAAAGAGAAAAAATTACAAGAAAGGATAGAACAAAAGGGGAAAAAAGGAAAAATAAATTTTGGTTTTGAGAGGTTTCTTCCAGTAGGTGTTGCTGTATTATAACTTTTAGCTCTGTGATGTTCCTGGCTATCTACTGAGATGTTCCTGTGGCAATGATGTAGGCAGGGCCACAGTCATGTTGGTGGGTGGGACATGTTGTGAGGGCTTTATGGCTTTGGTCTTATGGCTTTGGCTTTATGGCATAAAATTTCCAGCTTTATGGCTCTAGTGATGGTGATCTCAAGCTTCTGGGTGCTCCTTCCCATGTCTCAACAGGCCTGGGGGTCAAACATGGAGCAACTCTGTTCCTCAGGAGAGAGAGTGGCTCTGGAGAGTTAGCTGTAGGGTTTGTGTCTGCTGCTCTCCATTCCGCGATGTGAAGGATGCAGGATCTGGGAGGCTGGAGGCCACACTTTAGATTCTCTGTGTCTGCCGAGTATGGGCTGCAAGCAGACAGTGAGAACACTGGCTGACCCCACACTCTGGCTCCTTTGGTTTATCTATCCCTCTGCCCCTCTGTCTGATCGCTCCTACCAGCAGAAAGAGACCAGTCATTCTGAGTTTCCTTCTCTGTACCCCTCAGACAAAATCCAGAGAGCCTGAGGTTCCCTCCTCCTCATAGTGCAGCAGAGAGAAAAAAAAAGTCACTCCAAGTTTGTCTCCTTTCCTCTCCAAAGCCCACCACGAATGCATTTTATCTTCTATCCCCCCTTTTACTCCATCCACCTTTAGTTCATTTAGTGTGTGGATCTTTCAGGCATGTCTGAGAGCCCACCTGGGTTTCCTTTGCTGCATTATAGTTGTTCAATTTGTTGAAATTTCAAGGGGAGATATCAGGAGTACCTCTCACTATGCCATTACTCTGATATATCCAAAACTTTCTATCAAGTAACTACATTTATTTTAACTCACTGGCTATTTAAATTTAAATCACAATTAATTAAAAATTAAGGTTTTTAAAATTTGCTTTGTCAGTCTCAATACCCACATTTTTTAGTGCCTAATTATCCTCATATGGCTAATGGTTACATTAGACAGTGCAGGTCTAGATCATTCTCTTAGGATTTCTTGGCTCCCTATCTTTTGATTACTGCTTGGATGGTCATTGATCATTTAATGTCCAATCACAACAGTTTTAGTAACCAGAAGTGTGTGCATATGTGTGTAGGGGGCAGAAATCCTTACTTATATCAGGATATGACTGCTGTTTTTATAGTGATCACACATGTCCTTCCCTAGTATCAACCTTCTTAAAAAATAAAGGTCAGGCCCTGGCCGGTTGGCTCAGCGGTAGAGCGTCGGCCTAGCGTGCGGAGGACCCGGGTTCGATTCCCGGCCAGGGCACACAGGAGAAGCGCCCATTTGCTTCTCCACCCCTCCGCCGCGCTTTCCTCTCTGTCTCTCTCTTCCCCTCCCGCAGCCAAGGCTCCATTGGAGCAGAGATGGCCCGGGCACTGGGGATGGCTCTGTGGCCTCTGCCTCAGGCGCTAGAGTGGCTCTGGTCGCAATATGGCGACGCCCAGGATGGGCAGAGCATCGCCCCCTGGTGGGCAGAGCGTCGCCCCTGGTGGGCGTGCCGGGTGGATCCCGGTCGGGCGCATGCGGGAGTCTGTCTGACTGTCTCTCCCTGTTTCCAGCTTCAGAAAAATGGAAAAAAAAATAAAATAAAATAAAGGTCAGAAGGAAGGCTATCTTTATTTTAATTATCATAAAGTTCTCTAAAAATGTCCCAAAGAAAATGGCCACCATATAATAACCTCAGCATAGTTGTAAGCTTCTTTGAGAGCTTTCTTCTTTCGGCAATTCTAAAGGCACAGAAAGGAACCAGCATTATCCACAAGCTTTACCATCAAATTATCTGAATGTTTTAGAAGAAGAAATCAAATATTCTGATTGGCTAATAAGAATTCTGAGCAGGGACTAATGAACCATAATTCTCTGTTCTGAATTTATGAGGATTCATTGTCATTTAATTAACAATATAAATATTAAAAAATCATTTTATAATAAAATTTTATAATTATAGTAAGACACCCTAGCAAATGAATTACGGGGTACTAATTCCCACCCAGTTTTGTTGAAACTGGATGTGAATGAATACATTAAAATGTAAACTATGTCATGTCTTTGAGCATAAAAAATAAAGTGGAAAAAGAGAGTGTTTCAAAAATTCAAAATCCTATCCCCTTAGAAAATAAGCAAAAAAAATTCAATGAAAATATAATTTATTGAGTTTGAGTTTTTATTCATTTTTCCACTAGTAATTACATTACCTACACAAGAGACAGTTATTAAAGAGGTTCAAAAAAATTTTTAACTGGGTTTTTTTATTACTCTAGATTTGTAAGCTTTCACTTCTCTGCAGAGAGGCCATGTTTTTTCCTTGTAAATCACCTCATAATTTTAAAGTGCAATAATGATAAAATATTAGCAGTCAGCAAAACACAAAGATCAGAATTTTCTGAATAGCAGCCTTATATCATATTCAGTATCATAATCACTTATTTATAATTTACTTTTATGCTATCTGAATGTACCTAGCACTGTGCAATGTGCTTTGCATATGTTGCCTCAGTGAATATTTACAATAGCCCATGAGATTATTATTATCCCATTAACCCACTTTATAGGTGATAAAACTGAGGCATAGTGAAGCTAAATGAGCTTCTCAAAAAGCTAAAAACTTGTTAGAAACAGGATTCAAACCAAAACAACAAATGCCAAGATTTAGCTCTTCAGCCACACCCTACCTGTAGGGTAGCTGGTGAAATTAACCCTACTGACACACAGGAAGACTAAAGGAAACAGATAAGAGCTAAACCTTCCTCATCAGGGCTTAGGCACTAGCTTAGTGACCTTGGAGTAACACGGCAATGCTGGAATCCAGCAAGCCACTCAGGGCTGAGGCTTGGAGTTAGGCTTAAGGGAAAGCAGGAGAGAGTTCTTCTGGGGATGTGCCCAGGATGACCACAGATCAGAAAAGTGCTTCTGGGAACCCACTGAATTTAAGAAATATGGCAACAAGTTTGCATGATTGCAAATGTTTTGATATCCAAAGGTTCCTGCTTGAGTTTAAGTCTCTGGTTACATTGAGGAACAGTCAGAGATTTGGTAGAGTTTGTAGAACCTCCTGGGAAAAGATGCATTCTGATGTTGAGACATGCTAGTGCACGATGGATGCTCAGTAGCAGGGAGGAGATGGGGGTGGCCACCTGTATTCTCAAAGATTCCAGTAGGAGCTCCAAGGTCAGGGCACGGGTCTGCAGCAAAGGAGTGGGTAGAGTAGACAAGGCGAAGCAGCTCTGAGAGCTTTCAGCACTGGCAGCAGCCCCTGAAGCACAGCTAACTGGTTTGGGGTAGCAGCAGCAACCAGAAATATTCTTAGAGCAAGCTCAACCGGGAGGGGGAAACAGGTGGTCTCCTGGTAGACAGGTGCGTAGAACATGTAAGTCACTGCTTGGGAGCCTCATAATTAGAGGGGATTGGGGCAGAGAAGTACATTTTGTGACTACCCTGGTGACCTAATTTTCCTCTCCAGGTTGATGACCCAGGAGGAGAAGCACACAGTGTCACCCATCTATAGTTTCAAGTTTAAGTGGATGGTGATACCAGCCCCAAAACAAAATTAAATGAGGGCTCCAATGTCTGTGATAAAATTCAAATATGGGCTCTAGGAGTTTGGGAGGAGAGAGGACCCCAACACAGGGCATTTCTCAAGACCCAGATCCTTGTCAAGTTACCATTGTGTGACTCTGTATTAGCCACTGTGTTAGGACCACTGTCTGGAACAGTGGACCTTTCCTGATGAAGTTCAAACCACTGAATTCCGACTCTACCACAACCTTATAGTTTAATCAGAATCTGTCGGAAGAACACCTGAGCTTTATGGGTCACTTAATCCTCCACTTGTGCCTTAGCTTATTGCTTTTGTTTTGTTATCTGCATGACCTATACCGGAACATCCACCTAGGTATGAAATAATAAATTACCAGTCAGGTGGATGGATGGGATCCTAGTGAGAGAATTGCCTAGTGAGAGAATTGCCACAGTGTAACATGCTATTGTATCCCTAATGAGGCAAAGGCTAGTGTCCATAATGACAATCAAAGGAAATTCAGTGCCAAGTAAAAATCCTGTGCAAAGTTTCCTAAGCATTCTAAAAATCAGCACAAATAGAGCCTCACCCCCAGTCTCCTTGTCATTTGACCCAAACTCCACATGTCCCACCCCCCTTTCTGAGTATTACAATCAAACCTCATCTCATTCATATGTGAATCATCAGATTATCTTTTCTCCTGTAACCATAACTGAGGAAGATTGAGTTCTGTCATTAAAACTATGCCGGTTATTTTATACCAACTGAGATAATGGCATCAATGGCTAACTCTTTCCACTATAACTTAAAGCAATCCTGTTCTCCAGAAATGATTCTTAGGCTGAAGGAGGGAGTGATTGATTTGCTCAGGTAATTGAGCTCTTTGGAAAAAAAATCAGTAATTATCCATCCCTACACATATTATGGCAAGTGTCATAAAACAGTTAGAACTTCAGACTTTCAGATATTGGGACATCACAAAGCAGAGAGACATATTAACAAAATGTTGAAAGCTAAATTAGAAATACAGTACTCTCCATAACCACGTTTCAAGACTTCCAGTGGGTATCAGAAACCATGAATCATACCAAACCCTATATACACTGTGTTTTTCCTATATATACATATGTATGATAAAGTTTAATTTATAAATTACCCACAGAAAAAAGAGTAACAACAACTGATACTAAAATAGAACAACTGTAACAACAGACTGTAATAAAAGTTATGTGAATGCGGTCTCTCTCTTACGCAAAATACTTGACCATATTGAACTCACCCTTCTTGAAATGCTGTGAAGTGATAACATGGCTACATGATAAGATGAAGTGATGTGAATGATGTGGACATTGTGATATAGCTTTGGGCTATTGTAAGGGTCACTTGCATATAAGCATGTGACACCCCAACAGTCAATATGATAATCAAGATGGCCTAAAACAGGGAGGGTTTTCAGCGTGAAGACACAGGTGAAAGAATGATTCATGTCCCAGGCGGGGCAGAGTAGGTCATGCGAGATTGCATTCCACTACTCAGAATGTACACAATTTAAAATTTATGAATTGGTTATTTCTGGAATTTTCCATTTAATAATTTCTGACCATGGTTAACCACAGTTAACTGAAACTGGAAAGTGAAACTGCAGATAAGGGGGGACTGCCATATTAATGCAGTGAGTAGGTTTGGTGGTCCTTAAGAACACCCAGTACAGCTGGGTAACACTGTGCTATACTAACAGATAGGCTTTCAGGAATTTTTGCCCTTCGAGCTTTTCTTCTTGCAACTAGAAGAGGTGGTAGCCATTGCCTCAGGGAATAAAAGAACCAGAAGTTTTAAAGCCACAGCACAGGTTTAAAACAGAAAAGATTTCGAAAGTACATGATTAAGAAGAAGACCAGCCCTGGCCGGTTGGCTCAGTGGTAGAGCGTCGGCCTGGCGTGCAGAAGTCCCGGGTTTGATTCCCGGCCAGGGCACACAGGAGAGGAGCCCATCTACTTCTCCACCCTCCTCCTCTCCTTCCTCTCTGTCTCTCCTTCCTCTCTGTCTCTCTCTTCCTCTCCCGCAGCCGAGGCTCCATTGGAGCAAAGATGGCCCGGGTGCTGGGGATGGCTCCTTGGCCTCTGCCCCAGTCACTGGAGTGGCTCTGGTCACAACAGAGCGACGCCCCGGAGGGGCAGAGCATCGCCCCCTGGTGGGCGTGCCCGGTGGATCCCGTCGGGCACATGCGGGAGTCTGTCTGACTGTCTCTCCCCATTTCCAGCTTCAGAAAAATACAAAAAAAAAAAAAAAAAAGAAGAAGAAGACCACTTTTTCTAAACCCTGAAGAAAGATGAGAGCCAGGCCAGGGGAAAGAGAGAGTTGGAGAACTAGCATGATAGATTGCAGTGGGCATTCCTGAGAGGTGGCCCAATCCCACCACTCCTAAACCAATTCCAGAGGTAGGAGATAAAGCAACAGGGAGTCCTCCGATCATTCTGGGAAGACAACGCCAGAGACCTGTACCTTGTACCATGTGGGCCCAGGAGAGAGACCAGCTAGACCTAGAGTTCTGCTGCACCCCACTGTAAGGCTGGTTCCATGGAGTAGAAATCACTGCTCAAGTTATCTAGAAAAGGCTTGCAGCAGCCTCGCTGAGCAATAAAATGCAGACAAGAGATACACTACCTCCTAGGACAACCAAGGAGAACACAACAGATGCAGCGGAGACCACACAGGACCAAGGACAGTGCAGGAGCTGTCTGGGTGGAGAAATGACTTCCTAGCATCCAGTGCCCTGGGCCCCCACTGCCTTGACTCTGTAAATACTAGGAATTTAGATAAAGTGGCAAGAAAGGAGAAACCTTGAATTAAATGAGAATCATCCTGATTTGAGAGAGTTCATCCTGAATGGATGAACAAATTTCTCCACGAGGCAAAATAAAGTTTTGAGATAGAAATTAAATTTCTTGTATAGCAATAAAGTTTTATTTCTTGCAGAGTTTGTGAAAATAGCCAACTTCCAAAGCAGACAAATCAGAGGCTCGTTCTTTCTATTATTTAAAAAGAAAGAAAATGACCTAAAGAGAAGATTTCTTTGCTGAATCCCACAGGGTGCCCTGTGCAGAGCAGATGCTCATGAGTGAGTGATGCTGAACATTCTTCTTAAGAGTAAGCTGCCAGATGACGTCAGAGAAATGGCGCCGTAAGGAGTGATACCGATAAATCTCCCAAAAATTCAACAAGATCTTCAACCAGAGACAGAAAAATCTATCCTTGGAGCCTCCAGAAGTTCCACACTAAACATGAAGGCAGAGGCAGCAGCAACCCCATAGCTGGATCATCAGGCTACTAATTCAGGAAGGAAAGACTAGGAGAGAGGCTCCAGGAATACGGACTCTCTCATTGGCAGGGCCTGCAAATGCTAATGAGCCTCGACTGCCAACGAGACTGAAGCCCAATATATGACATCACCATAGAGACTTATCAACTGCAAACCTCTACCTAAGCATGCCACAAGGACAGAACCCGGGGTACAGTCTCTGACCAGGAAAGGGAGAGAAAAGAAAAAGCAAGAAGATAACCTCTCGAAATCAAGAATAATCCACAGACTTTATAACCTATCCCATTTTATTTTATTTGTTTGTTTGTTTCTCTTATCTTCTTGTCTTATTTTTTTCCTCTTCCAATTTGGTCATTTAATTAATCTGCTTGTCTTACTCTCTCCTCTCCTTGAACTACACTACCCATAAGTGTTACATTTCCCATTATCTGTTCTTTCTTCTTCCTTTCTCTCTATGAGGGTTGCACTCCAAAACCCTTATCTCTCTCTCTCTCTCTCTCTCTCTTTTTATTCTTTTTTCTTCTTTTTGTGTTTTCCTCTTTCTTTTTTTTTCTCCCTCTATATTAGTTTCTTCTTTTCTCCTTTACTTTTCCTCTCATTCAATCCTCAATAACGAACAAATTACTTTATCTGGGACTCAAATTTTTCTTTGTGGCGCTTTGGGGTTTCCTTTACTTTGCTTTTCTAACTCACTAGCAGTGCTCCCAACCCTGGCTCTCCATTTTATCTAGTTCTTGCTCCACTAAATACAATAGTAATTTTTTTATTTTTCCCCTTTTTCCTGTTTCCCTCATATTCCTCTCATCATATCTCTTAGTCAACCATCACCTAAAAGCAAATCATTTTATTCTTGACCCAAATTTTTTTCTTTTTTTGCATTTTGTGGGTCCATACCCCCTTTTTTGCCCCTTTATCACTTCTCCCCAACTCAGGCCCTCCATTATAGGTAGTTTTTGTTCTATTTAGCACAATATAATTCACAGTTCACCACAAGATTTTCTCAAGGAGGGGAGAGGAGAAGAGAGGAAAAAAAGAGGGGGGGATAATAATTTTTTTATTTATTCTTTTTTATTTTTATTTTTTTAACTTTTTATTCTTTATGAATTCTCATTAATACTATCAACAAAACCACCCTCAGATGCCATTAAAGAAAAAGAAATCCAATATCATGGATACAAAAGACAGAGAGGTAGCACAGATAGATGAGGATAAATCTATGGAGAAAAAATTTAATATATTGGAAACATTAGAGCTAAATGAAAGAGAATTTAAAATAGAAATCTTAAAAATACTAAGAGGAGATGACGTCAGAGTAATGGCGGGGTAGGAAGCGATACCGATAAATCTCCCCCAAAACTCAACAAGATCTTCAACCAGAAACAGAAAAACCTATACTTGGAGCTTCCAGATTCTTCGCAATACACCCAAAGGTATGATTGAGTGAAAAATTGGCTAAATATATAACCAAACCCCGAAGGAAATAGGGAGTAAGAAATGCTCCGCCTTCCTCACTAACCTAAACAGGGCGGCTTTCTCTGGTAACTGTGAATATAGAAACTGAGGCGGGCAAAGGGGGTGAATAGATCCAGGCCGCCGCAGCACAAACTGCCGAACCAGGCTGTGGCTCGGAGATCCAAGCCGAGGAAAATCTGATCCTGTGGCAACCCGGGCAATACAAGCTAACACTCGCGCCAAACCCAAACAAAGAAAGACAAGCGGAGTGGCCATTTTACCCGGTCTCCTGGTCGGTGCGCAGTTAGTGGGAGAGAGATTTCTTCCTAAGCCCCGGAAGTGGGTGCCCGTGTTGCCCCACGGAGAGGCAGGGTCAGAGGCCTTTCTGTGGGCCGAGGGCAGAGTCTCTGGGCAGCCCCAGCACCCTGGGAAAGCCACGCACGGGAGGGAGTGAGAACTAATTCCAAAGGTGGAGATTTTCCATGCTGGAGGGTGTTTCACTCAGAGGGAACCGCGGCCGGCCTCATATCCTGGTTTGCGCGCGCAGATAAGGAGTGAGCGATTCCTCCGAGTGCCTCCGCAGTGCGCGCCCGTGTTATCGCACAGAGGGGCAGAGTCAGGGGCCTTTGTGTGGGCCAAAGCGGAATCTCGGGCCGCCCCAGTGCCTTGCAAAAGCCGCGCACGGGACGGAGCGAGACTCAATTCCAACGCTGCAACTTTTCCCTGTGGTTGGGGGTTTCACTCAGAGCGTGAGACTGCTGGCCGGATATCCTGGTTGCAGACAGTGAGTGAGAGTTTCCTCCAAGCGCCCCGGAAGTGGGCACCCGCTTGTGTTACCGGATAGAGTGGCAGAGCCAGAGGTCTTCGAGTGGGCGGAAAGCCCGCCTGATTATGCTAGCAGCTCTGACTGACTGAGCCTTACCCAGAGCCCTGTGCTGAGTGGAAATAGAGTGGGGAGTTGCCAGCTCTTTGAGCCTCTTACTATCCAGGCAGAGGCAGCAGCAACCCCATAGCTGGATTATCAGGCTACTAATTGAGGAAGGAAAGACTAGGAGAAAGGCTCCAGGAACACGGACTCTCTCACTGTCGGAGCCTATAAATGCTAATGAGCCTCGACTCCCAACGAGACTAAAGCACAATACATGACATTGCCATAGAGACTTATCAACTGCAAACCTCTACCTGAGCGTGCCAAAGGGGCAGAACCCGGGGTACAGAGTCACCGACCAGGAAGAGGGAGAGAAAAGAAAAAGCAAGAAGATAACCTCTCAAAATCAAGAATAATCTGCAGACTTTATAACCTATCCCATTTTATTATATTTGTTCATTTATTTCTCTTATCTTCATTCTTGAGACTTTTTTTTCCTCCTCCAATTTGGCCGATTAACTCTCTACCGGTCTTACTCTCTCCTCTCCTTGAACTACACTACCCATAAGTGTTACATCTCCCATTATCATTTCTCTTCTCTTCCTTTCTCTCTATGAGGGTTGCACTCCAAAACCCTTAACTCTCTCTCTCTCTCTCCTTTCTTTTTTCTTCTTTTAGTGGTTCCCTCTTTTTTTCTCTCTCTCTCTTTCTTTTCTCCCTCTATATTAGTTTCTTCCTTTCTCCTTTACATCTCCTCTCATTCAAACCTCAATAACAAACAAATTATCTTATCTGGGACTCAAACCTATGTTTGTGGCATTTTGGGGGGTTTTTACTTCACCTTTTTAACTCACTAGCAGTGCTCCCATCCCTGGCTCTCCATATTATCTAGTTCTTGTTCCACTAAATACAATAGTAAGTTTTTAATTTGTCCCCCCATTTTTCCGTTTTCCTCTTATTTCTCTCATCATAACTCTTAGAAAACCAACACCTAAAAGCAAATCATTTTATACTTGACACAAATTTTTTCCTTATTTGCTTTTTGTGGGTCCATACGCTCTTTTTTTTTCTTTTTTCTTTTTTTATTCCTTTTATTTATTTTTTCTTTCTCTCTTTTTTGCCCCTTTATTACTTTTCCCCAATTCAGGCCCTCCATCACAGGCATTGTTTGTTATAACTCACAGTCCACCACAAGATTTTCTCAAGAAAGAGGGGAGAGGAGAGGAGAGGAAAAAAGGAGGGGGGAAATAATTTCCTTTTTTTAAAAATTTTTATTTTATTTTATTTTTCTTTATTTCATTATTAATTTTTTTAAAAAAGAACAACTCTTTTCGATTTGTTATTTTTTTATTTTTTTTAACTTTTTATTCTTTATTAAATCTCATTAATACTATCAACAAAACCACCCTCAGATGCCATTAAGGAAGAGAAAATCGAATATCATGGATACAAAAGAAAGAGAGGTAACACAGCTAGATGAGGAAAAATCTATGGAGAAAAAATTTAATATATTGGAAACCTTGGAGCTAAATGACAGAGAATTCAAGATAGAAATACTAAAAATCCTCCAAGATATACAAGAAAACACAGAAAGGCAATATAGGGAGCTCAGAAAACAACTCCATGAACACAAAGAATATATGTCCAAGGAAATTGAAACTATAAAAACAAATCAAACAGAGATGAAAAACTCAATTCACGAGCTGAAAAACGAAGTAACAAGCTTAGCTAATAGAACAGGTCAGATAGAAGAGAGGATTAGTGAAATAGAAGACAAGCAACTTCAGGCACAACAGAGAGAAGAAGAAAGAGACTCAAAAATTTAAAAAAATGAGATAGCCCTACAAGAATTATCTGACTCCATCAAAAAGAATAACATAAGAATAATAGGTATATCAGAGGGAGAAGAGAGAGAAAATAGAATGGAGAACATACTTAAACAAATAATTGATGAGAACTTCCCAAGCCTGTGGAAAGAACTAAAGCCTCAAGTTCAAGAAGCAAACAGAACTCCAAGTTTTCTTAACCGCAACAAACCTACTCCAAGGCATATCATAATGAAATTGACACAAACCAACAGCAAAGAAAAAATTCTCAAGGCAGCCAGGGAAAAGAAGAGTACAACATATAAAGGAAGGCCCATTAGATTATCATCAGATTTCTCAGCAGAAACTCTACAAGCTAGAAGAGAGTGGACCCCAATATTTAAAGTCCTGAAAGAGAGGAACTTTCAGCCACGAATACTATACCCATCAAAGCTATCCTTCAAATACGAAGGAGAAATAAAAACATTCACAGATACAGAAAAGATGAGGGAATTTATCATCAGAAAACCCCCACTCCAGGAATTACTAAAGGGGGTTCTCCAATCAGATACAAAGAACAAAAAAAAACAGAGCCACAAGTAAAAGCTCCAAGAAGAACACAATAAAACCAAATTTAAACTGTGACAACAACAAAAAGAAAGAGGGGGAGAAGACGGAGATTAACAGTAGCAAAGGACGATGGAGTGCAAAAGTACTCACAAAATAGTTCGCTACAATGAACAGGGTAGGGACCCTTTTCATTACTCAAAGGTAACCACCATTGAAAAAACCACCACAGAAGCACATGAGATAAAAAAGATAGCAACACAGGAAAGATGTATGGAATACAACCAAATAAAAACAAAAGATAAAAAACGAAAGAGAAGGATCAAACAAAACACAAAACTAACAGAAAGCAAGATATAAAATGGCAATAGGGAACTCACAAGTATCAATAATTACACTAAATGTAAACGGATTAAACTCACCAATAAAAAGGCACAGAGTAGCAGAATGGATTAAAAAAGAAAATCCAACTGTATGCTGCCTACAGGAAACTCATCTAAGTAACAAGGATAAAAACAAATTCAAAGTGAAAGGCTGGAAAACAATACTCCAAGCAAATAACATCCAAAAAAAAGCAGGTGTAGCAATACTCATATCGGATAATGCTGACTACAAGACAGGAAAAGTACTCAGAGACAAAAATGGCCATTTCATAATGGCTAAGGGGACACTGAATCAAGAAGACATAACAATTCTTAATATATATGCACCAAACCAAGGAGCACCAAAATATATAAGACAGCTACTTATTGATCTTAATACAAAAACTGACAAAAATACAATCATACTTGGAGACCTCAATATACCGCTGACGGCTCTAGATCGGTCATCCAAACAGAGAATCAACAAAGACATAGTGGCCTTAAACAAAACACTAGAGCACCTGGATATGATAGACATCTACAGGACATTTCATCCCAAAGTGACTGAGTATATATTTTTCTCCAGTGTACATGGATCATTTTCAAGAATTGACCATATGTTGGGCCACAAAAACAACATCAGCAAATTCAGAAAAATTGAAGTTGTACCAAGCATATTTTCTGATCATAAAGCCTTGAAACTAGAATTCAACTGCAAAAAAGAGGGAAAAAATCCCACAAAAATGTGGAAACTAAACAACATACTTTTAAAAAATGAATGGGTCAAAGAAGAAATAAGTAAAGAGATCAAAAGATATATACAGACTAATGAAAATGACAATACGACATATCAGAATCTATGGGATGCAGCAAAAGCAGTGATAAGAGGGAAGTTCATATCGCTTCAGGCATATATGAACAAACAAGAGAGAGCCCAAGTGAACCACTTAACTTCCCACCTTAAGGAACTAGAAAAAGAAGAACAAAGACAAACCAAAACCAGCCGAAGAAAGGAGATAATAAAAATCAGAGCAGAAATAAATGAATTAGAGAACAGAAAAACTATAGAAAAAATTACTAGAACAAGGAGCTGGTTCTTTGAAAAGATCAACAAAATTGACAAACCCTTGGCAAGACTTACCAAGGAAAAAAGAGAAAGAACTCATATAAACAAAATCCAAAATGAAAGAGGAGAAATCACCACAGACACCGTAGATATACAAAGAATTATTGTAGAATACTATGAAAAACTTTATGCCACTAAATTCAACAACCTAGAAGAAATGGATAAATTCCTAGAACAATACAACCTTCCTAGACTGAGTCAAGAAGAAGCAGAAAGCCTAAACAGACCTATCAGTAGAGAAGAAATAGAAAAAACCATTAAAAACCTCCCCAAAAATAAAAGTCCAGGCCCTGACGGCTATACCAGCGAATTTTATCAAACATTCAAAGAAGACTTGGTTCCTATTCTACTCAAAGTCTTCCAAAAAATTGAAGAAGAAGCAATACTTCCAAACACATTTTATGAGGCCAACATAACCCTCATACCAAAACCAGGCAAGGATGGCACAAAAAAAGAAAACTACAGACCAATATCTCTAATGAATACAGATGCTAAAATACTAAACAAAATACTAGCACATCGAATACAACAACATATTAAAAAAATAATACATCATGATCAAGTGGGATTCATCCCAGAATCTCAAGGATGGTTCAACATACGTAAAACGGTTAATGTAATACACCATATCAACAAAACAAAGAACAAAAACCACATGATCTTATCAATAGACGCAGAAAAGGCTTTCGATAAAATACAACACAATTTTATGTTTAAGACTCTCAACAAAATGGGTATAGAAGGAAAATATCTCAACATGATAAAGGCCATATATGATAAACCATCAGCTAACATCATATTAAATGGCACTAAACTGAAGGCTTTCCCCCTTAAATCAGGAACAAGACAGGGTTGTCCACTCTCTCCACTCTTATTTAATGTGGTACTAGAGGTTCTCGCCAGAGCAATCAGACAAGACAAAGAAATAAAAGGCATCCATATCGGAAAAGAAGAAGTAAAGGTATCACTTTTTGCAGATGATATGATCCTATACATCGAAAACCCCAAAGAATCCACAAAAAGACTACTAGAAACAATAAGCCAATACAGTAAGGTCGCAGGATACAAAATTAACATACAGAAGTCAATAGCCTTTCTATATGCCAACAATGAAACAACTGAGAAGGAACTCAAAAGAATAATCCCCTTCACGATTGCAACAAAAAAATAAAATACTTAGGAATAAACATAACAAAGAATGTAAAGGACTTATATAATGAAAACTATAAACCATTCTTAAGGGAAATCGAAAAAGATATAATGAGATGGAAGAATATACCTTGTTCTTGGCTAGGAAGAATAAATATAATCAAGATGGCTATATTACCCAAAGCAATATACAAATTTAATGCAATTCCCATCAAAATTCCAATGACATTTTTTAAAGAAATAGAGCAAAAAATCATCAGATTTATATGGAACTATTAAAAACCCCGAATAGCCAAAGCAATCCTAAAGAAAAAGAATGAAGCTGGGGGCATAACAATACCTGACTTCAAACTCTATTATAGGGCCACGACAATCAAAACAGCATGGTATTGGCAGAAAAATAGACACTCAGACCAATGGAACAGAATAGAAAGTCCAGAAATAAAACCACATATATATAGTCAAATAATTTTTGATAAAGGGGCCAACAACACACAATGGAGAAAAGAAAGCCTCTTCAATAAATGGTGCTGGGAAAACTGGAAAGCCACATGCAAAAGAATGAAACTGGACTACAGTCTCTCCCCCTGTACAAAAATTAACTCAAAATGGATCAAAGATCTAAACATAAGACCTGAAACAATTAAGTACATAGAAGAAGACATAGGTACTCAACTCATGGACCTGGGTTTTAAAGAGCATTTTATGAATTTGACTCCACAGGCAAGAGAAGTGAAGGCAAAAATTAATGAATGGGACTACATCAGACTAAGAAGTTTTTGCTCAGCAAGGGAAACTGATAACAAAATAAACAGAAAGCCAACTAAATGGGAAATGATATTTTCAAACGACAGCTCAGATAAGGGCCTAATATCCAAAATATACAAAGAACTCATAAAACTCAACAACAAACAAACAAACAATCCAATAAAAAAAATGGGAAGAGGATATGAATAGACACTTCTCCCAGGAAGAAATACAAATGGCCAACAGATATATGAAAAGATGCTCATCTTCTTTAGCTATTAGAGAAATGCAAATCAAAACGGCAATGAGATACCACCTCACTCCTGTTAGATTAGCTGTTATTAGCAAGTCAGGTAATAGCAAATGTTGGAGAGGCTGTGGAGAAAAAGGAACCCTCATACACTCTTGGTGGGAATGTAAAGTAGTACAACCATTATGGAAGAAAGTATGGTGGTTCCTCAAAAAACTGAAAATAGAACTACCTTATGACCCAGCAATCCCTCTACTGGGTATATATCCCCAAAACTCAGAAACATTGATACGTAAAGACACATGCAGCCCCATGTTTATTGCAGCATTGTTCACAGTGGCCAGGACATGGAAACAACCAAAAAGCCCATCAATAGATGACTGGATAAAGAAGATGTGGCACATATACACTATGGAATACTACTCAGCCATAAGAAATGATGACATCGGAACATTTACAGCAAAATGGTGGGATCTTGATAACATGATACGAAGCGAAATAAGTAAATCAGAAAAAAACAGGAACTGTATTATTCCATACGTAGGTGGGACATAATAGTGAAACTAAGAGACATTGATAAGAGTGTGGTGGTTACGGGGGGGGGGGAATGGGAGAGGGATAGGGGGTGGGGAGGGGCACAAAGAAAACAAGATAGAAGGTGACAGAGGACAATCTGACTTTGGGTGGTGGGTATGCAACATAATTGAATGACAAGATAACCTGGACTTGCTATCTTTGAATATATGTATCCTGATTTATTGATGTCACCCCATTAAAAAAATAAAATTATAAAATATAAAAAAAAATACTAAGAGATATACAAAAAAACACAGAAAGGCAATTTAGGGAGCTCAGAAAACAACTCAATGAACACAAAGAATATATTACCAAGGAAATTGAAACTATAAAAACAAATCAAACAGAGATAAAAAAACTCAATTCATGAGCTGAAAAAATGAGGTAACAAGCTTAGCTAATAGAACAAGCCAGAGAGAAGGTAGGATTAGCGAAGTAGAAGACAAGCAACTTCATATTCATATGAAGAACATATTCAAACAAATAATAGATGAGAACTTCCCAAGCCTGTGGAAAGAACTAAAGCCTCAAATTCAAGAAGCAAGCAGAACACCGAGTTTTCTTAACCCCAACAAACCTAATCCAAGGCACATCATAATGAAATTGGCACAAACCAACGAAAAAGAAAAAATTCTCAAGGCAGCCAGAGAAAAGAAGAATACAACATATAAAGGAAGGCCCATTAGATTATTATCGGATTTCTCAACAGAAACTCTACAAGCTAGGAGAGCGTGGACTCCAATATTTAAAGTCCTGAAAGAGAGGAACTTTCAGCCACAAATACTATACCCATCAAAGCTGTTCTTCAAATATGAAGGAGAAATAAAAACATGCACAGATACAGAAAAGATGAGGGAATTTATCATCAGAAAACCCCCACTCCAGGAATTACTAAAGGGGGTTTTCCAACCAGATACAAAGAACAAAACAAAACAAAACAAAACCACAAGTAAATCTCCAACAAGAACACAATAAAACCAAATTTAAACTGTGACAACAACAAAAAAAGTAGGGAGAGGACAGAGATTAACAGTAGCAAAGGACAATGGAGTGCAAAAGTACTCATAAGATAGTGCACTACAATGAACAGGATAGGAACTCTTTTCATTACTTAGTGGTAACCACCATTGAAAAAACCACCACAGAAGCACATGATTTTAAAAAGATAGCAACAGAGGAAAGATGTATGGAATACAACCAAACAAAAACAAAAGGTAGAAAAACGAAAGAGAAGAATCAAACAAGACACAAAACTAACAGAAAGCAATCTATAAAATGGCAATAGGGAACTCACAAGTGTCAATAATTACACTAAATGTAAACGGATTAAACTCACCAATAAAAAGGCACAGAGTAGCAGAATGGATTAAAAAAGAAAATCCAAATGTATGCTGCCTACAAGAAACTCATCTAAGCAACAAGGATAAAAACAAATTCAAAGTGAAAGGCTGGAAAACAATACTCCAAGCAAATAATATAAAAAAAAAAGCAGGCGTAGCAATACTCATATCTGATAATGCTGACTACAAGACAGCAAAAGTACTCAGAGACAAAAATGGTCATTTCATAATGATTAAGGGGACACTGAATCAAGAAGACATAACAATTCTTAATATATATGCACCAAACCAAGGATCACTAAAATATATAAGACAGCTACTTATTGACCTTAAAACAAAAAGTGACAAAAATACAATCATACTTGGAGACCTCAATACACCGCTGACGGCTCTAGATCGGTCATCCAAACAGAGAATCAATAAAGATATATTGGCCTTAAACAAAACACTAGAGCACCTGGATATGATAGACATCTACAGGACATTTCATCCCAAAGTGACAGAGTATACATTTTTCTCCAGTGTACATGGAAAATTCTCAAGAATTGACCATATGTTGGGCCACAAAAACAACATCAGCAAATTCAGAAAAATCAAAGTTGTACCAAGCATATTTTCTGATCATAAAGCCTTAAAACTAGAATTCAACTGCAAAAAAGAGGAAAAAAACTCCACAAAAATGTGGAAACTAAACAACATACTTTTAAAAAATGAATGGGTCAAAGAAGAAATAAGCACAGAGATCAAAAGATATATACAGAAAAATGAAAATGACAATACGACATATCAGAATCTATGGGATGCAGCAAAAGCAGTGATAAGAGGGAAGTTCATATCACTTCAGGCCTATATGAATAAACAAGAGAGAGCCCAAGTGAACCACTTAACTTCACACCTTAAGGAACTGGAAAAAGAAGAACAAAAACAACCCAAAACCAGCCAAAGAAAGGAGATAATAAAAATCAGAGCAGAAATAAATGAAATAGAGAACAGAAAAACTATAGAAAAAATTACTAGAACAAGGAGCTGGTTATTTGAAAAGATCAACAAAATTGACAAACCCTTGGCAAGACTTACCAAGGAAAAAAGAGAAAGAATTCATATAAACAAAATCCAAAATGAAAGAGGAGAAATCACCACGGACATCATAGATATACAAAAAATTATTGTGGAATACTATGAAAAACTTTATGCCCTAAATTTAATAATCTAGAAGAAATGGATAAATTCCTAGAACAATACAACCTTCCTAGACTGAGTCAAGAAGAAGCAGAAAGCCTAAACAGACCAATTAGTAGGGAAGAAATAGAAAAAACTATTAAAAACCTCCCCAAAAATTAAAGTCCAGGCCCAGACGGTTATACTAGCAAATTCTATCAAACATTCAAAGAAGACTTGGTTCCTATTCTACTCAAAGTCTTCCAAAAAATTGAAGAAGAAGTAATACTTCCAAACACATATTATGAGGCCAACATAATCCTCATACCGAAACTGGGGAAGGACGGCACAAAAAAAGAAAACTACAGACCAATATCTCTAATGAATACAGATGCTAAAATACTAAACAAAATACTATCAAATCAAATACAACAACATATTAAAAAAAAATACATCATGATCAAGTGGGATTCATCCCAGAATCTCAAGGATGGTTCAACATACATAAAATGGTTAACGTAATATACCATATCAACAAAACAAAGAACAAAAACCACATGATCTTATCAATAAATGCAGAAAAGGCATTCGATAAAATACAACACAATTTTATGTTTAAGACTCTCAACAAAATGGGTATAGAAGGAAAATATCTCAACATGATAAAGGCCATATATGATAGACCATCAGTTAACATCATATCAAATGGCACAAAACTGAAGGCTTTCCCCCTTAAATCAGGAACAAGACAGGGTTGTCCACTCTCTCCACTCTTATTTAATGTGGTACTAGAGGTTCTAGCCAGAGCAATCAGACAAGACAAAGAAATAAAAGACATCCATATCGGAAAAGAAGAAGTAAAGGTATCACTTTTTGCAGATGATATGATCCTATACATCGAAAACCCCAAAGAATCCACAAAAAGACTACTAGAAACAATAAGCCAATACAGTAAGGTTGCAGGATACAAAATTAACATACAAAAGTCCATAGCCTTTCTATATGCCAACAATGAAACATTTGAGAAAGACTCAAAAAAATAATCCCCTTCACGATTGCAACAACAACAACAAAAATACCTAGGAATAAACATAACAAAGAATGTAAAGGACTTATACAATGAAAACTATAAACCATTGTTAAGGGAAATCGAAAAAGATACAATGAGATGAAAGAATATTCCTTGTTCCTGGATAGGAAGAATAAATATAATCAAAAGGGCCATATTACCCAAAGCAATATACAAATTTAATGCAATTCTCATCAAAATTCCAATGACATTTTTTAAAGAAATGAAACAAAAAATCATCAGATTTATATGGAACTATAAAAAACCCTGAATAGCCAAAGCAATCCTAAAGAAAAAGAACAAAGCTGGGGGCATTACAATACCTGACTTCAAACTATATTATAGGGCCACGACAATCAAAACAGCATGGTATTGGCAGAAAAATAGACAGACCAATGGAACAGAATAGAAAGTCCAAAAATAAAACCACATATATGATCAAATAATTTTTGATAAAGGGGCCAACAACACACAATGGAGAAAATAAAGCCTCTTCAATAAATGGTCCTGGGAAAACTGGAAAGCCACATGCAAAAGAATGAAACGACTACAGTTTGTCCCCTTGTACTAAAATTAATTCAAAATGGATCAAAGACCTAAATATAAGACCTGAAACAATAAAGAACATAGAAGAAGACATAGGTTCTAAACTCATGGACCTTGGTTTTAAAGAGCATTTTATGAATTTGACTCCAAAGGCAAGGGAAGTGAAGGTAACAATAAATGAATAGGACTACATCAGATTAAGACGTTTTTGCTCAGCAAGAGAAACTGACAACAAAATAAACAGACAGCCAACTAAATGGGAAATGATATTTACAAACAACAGCTCAGATAAGGGCCTAATATCCAAAATATACAAAGAACTCATAAAACTCAACAACAAACAAACAATCCAATAATAAAATGGGAAGAGGACATGAACAGACACTTCTCTCAGTAAGAAATACAAATGGCCAACAGATATATGAAAAGATGCTCATCTTCTTTAGTTATTAGAGAAATGCAAATCAAAACTGCAATGAGATACCACCTCAGACCTGTTAGATTAGGTATAATTAACAAGACAGGTAATAGCAAATGTTGGAGAGGCTGTGGAGAAAAAGGAACCCTCATTCACGGTTGGTGGGAATGTAAAGTAGTACAACCACTATGGAGGAAAGTATGGTGGTTCCTCAAAAAACTGAAAATAGAACTACCTTATGACCCAGCAATCCCTCTACTGGGTATATACCCCAAAAACTCAGAAACATTGATACGTAAAGACACATGCAGCCCCATGTTCGTTGCAGCATTGTTCACAGTGGCCAAGACATGGAAACAACCAAAAAGCCCTTCAATAGAAGACTGGATAAAGAAGATGTGGCACATATACACTATGGAATACTACTCAGCCATAAGAAATGATGACATCGGATCATTTACAACAAAATGGTGGCATCTTGATAACATTATACGAAGTGAAATAAGTAAATCAGAAAAAACCAAGAACTATATTATTCCATACGTAGGTGGGACATAAAAATGAGACTAAGAGACATTGATAAGAGTGTGGTGGTTATGGGGGGGCGGGGGTGAGGGAGAAGAAAAGGGGGAGGGGGAGGGGCACAAAGAAAACTAGATAGAAGGTGACGGAGGACAATCTGACTTTGGGTGATGGGTATGCAACATAATTGATTGACAAGATAACCTGGACATATATCTTTGAACATATGTACCCTGATTTATTGATGTCACTGTAGTAAAATTAATAAAAATAAAAAAAAGAATAAGCTGCCAGGTGCACTTCAAGTTTTATTTAATTCAATTAAGTACTTAATGCACATGGTATCTAAGTTCAATGTGATTATGTATATGAAATACACTAATATACAAAAAAAGAGAGGAAGCATTTCAGGGTAATGAATAAGATGTAGGTGGAAATGACTTTAAGGAAGATACATTATTAAGTGGAAATTTCTCTCCCAAACAATGAAGGGAGGCTTATTGGAGAAGATGATCCTTAGGTTAGGGTATGATAGATCATTGGTAATACTCAAATATCACTTTAACCAATAAACTTTGGAATTCCCCTTTGGAGAAAAAGTTTATACAAGAATTCTCAACAGGTTGTAAAAAGTATAGTGATTTTCAGAAAAAGCTAAGAACTGTAGGATTTCACACATAGGTGACATATAAAACTGAGACTCATGGACATAGATAAAAGTGCAGTGGTTGCCAGGGGAAAGGAAAGTGGGGAGGAGAGTAAAGAGAAACAAATATATGCTGACAGAAAATTATTTGACTTGGGTGATGGGCACACAATGCAATCAACAGTTCAAATGCTATAGCAATGTTTACCTGAAATCTATACACCTTTATTGATCAATGTCACCCCATTAAATTTAATTTCTAAATAAAAAAATGTTTAAAAGTACAATGATTTCAATCTTTCTACCTGAAGAGAGTTTGAAAACAAGCAGTGATAAGGTTGAGAGAGTGAAATGAACCATCAACAAATGAAAACAACAACATTGGACAAGATGGATCTGAACTGTAACCCGGGGTTTCTCTAATTTTTTTATACTCTAATATCTACTATGATTCTGATTATCTATATTTTTGCAAGTTTTCATACATGTTTTGTTTCATTAGCATCAGGTCTCTGGGAGGAGGATGTCTTCCCGCTTGATTGGAAACCCAAGCAACTAATTGATATGGCTCAGTTGGCCAGCAGATAGATCCCAGCCAGCTAGCTTTAGCCATAGTGAAATGTATTGCCTACATGAGATAATTCATCTTTCAAGCTTGCATTACTGACAGGTAAAAATAGTCCATTGTTCAACTAAAACTGCATTGTAAATAGGCAATTTGCTAACTTGGGCACAAATAATTATGCAGCTAATTTCTATAACTATTCAGGCTCTAGCATTTGTTTTAGCAATGTTCTTTGAGGCATTTTGTTTTTCTTCTTATTTTGGACAAAGGAGAAGAACTGACAGTGCAGTGGGATTTACTGGGGTATAAATGTGGTTACCTAAATAATAGATTACTGTTGTAAAGCCTATCCATAAAAATTTAGTGATTAAAAACAGAGGTGTCAGACTGGTTCCAAGTCCCCTGGCTCCTACTAAATTAGAGTGGTTTTTTTAAAAAATATTCTCTTAATGGAATTTTTCATGAATGAATTTAATTTGGTTTTGAGATTTCTTGTTCTACTCTCATACATGACTTTTTAAATATATATAAAAAGAGAATAGAACTAAAAATAAAAGTGAGAAAGGAGCAATAAACATGCTGATGCTTTATAATGTTCCTAAGAATCCTACTCACATGTTATCAGTCTTTCCAAAATGACTGATTATTTATAAAGAAGACTTGACATGCTAAAGTACAGGGTTCTCCTGTTTCTATAGACCTAATCACTTTACTACAACATTAATAAAACAAAAAAAATTATGCAATATTGCAAAAACTTTGATAATAAAAATTAAAATGGTTAATAGGCATACAAAGAATAAGTTAATGATCTGAATTTAAAAATCAGAGGTAAAGTAGTAATTTAGAGGTCAAGCCTTTTAAACTGCTTAAATTGGGATTGTATGGGAAACTCAAATTGTCATCCCCTTTCTCCTCTGGTTTCCCTACTTGTGAAGTCTGTCAAGATCTTCCTTTGAATCTATAAGAAATTCATCATCATTGATAAACTTTGGTATTATTAGTGAGGCGTAACTGGTCCAGATTATTCCAAATTTTTAAGTCAACAAAGCCTTATATCATCAAGCTCTCTAATTCTGGAGTTCACTCTATTTATAAAACTTCTAATCAAAAATGTTAAGTAATATAAATCAGAAGTTTATATTACTTATGTCTAAATGAGAGAGGGTCTAAATTATGCACTTAAAATATAAATGTATATTTATATATTCATATGGATTCATCCTCTTAGAGAAAAAGAGCTCCCTTTAGTAGACAGTGAGGTCCAAATCAGGCTGTATTCCTACAAGTTCTCTGACATACGACCAAAAAGCTTCCAACTCAGAAAAGTCACTCATAACATATGGTTTTGAGGATGAGCTAAAAGACTAATTTGTTTGTTTCTCTCTTTTAAAAGTTTTTCTTGCCTGACCTGTGGTGGTGCAGTGGATAAAGCACTGACCTGGAAATGCTGAGGTTGCCAGTTCGAAACCCTGGGCTTATGGGAGTTGATGCTTCCAGTTCCTCCCCTTCTCTCTCTCTGTCTCTCTCTCTCCTCTCTAAAAAAAATGAATAAAGAAAAAGTTTTTCTTATGTACCTTTTATTATTATCATCATTACAGCACTATTGAGTACATACAATTTATAGGACACTGTTTTCATGCTCAGAGTGCATAAAAGAATAAAACAAAGATTGCTACCTTAGTGGGCTTATATTCTAATAGAGGAGATAAACAGCAAACAATACCAATAAATAAGTAAAGCATTGGGAGAGTTTTTCATAAAAGCTCAACCTAGATCTATTTCTTCAACCCTTCCAGTGAGTCTACAAGTCAGTAAATTCCCTCTCCTAAATTCCTTAAAACTGGCTAAAGTGAATTCTGTTCTCAGCAACTTAACCTCAAGCAATATGATCAGCCAGCTTGTTTTGTCTCCACCCCAATAAAACTAAAACCATGAACTATTAATCAGTCAGCATCTTCAGTTGTAAGTAACTGCCTTGTTTAAGGGGGAAAAAAGTCATTGAAGGATATTGGGCAGAACTTCCTTGAAGGGCTAGAGATTCAGGTTTGGAAAACAGGAGCAAAGAGAGGCTAGGGAGCAAAAAACATGATCTAAAGTCAGCTACAAAATAGGGTCCCCACACTGCTGACTCAAGGCCTAGAAAAGGACCACTGCTCGGCCGGTGTTGGGAAAACAGCTGTGTTAGGTTTACTCACTTGTACTTTGCATGATTAGAGTCTGAGCACATGGCAGAGCCACGTGTGCATAGCCTATGCAAGGCTATGGGTAGTTTGACTAAGGGCAGATTGAAGATTGCTTGACTGCCACTCTGAGGGGCCACTTTGCTATTCGGTTGCCTGCTGCCCTGAGAAGCTCTTTCCCCTGCCTGTTCGCTTATCCACCATTGTGATAATCTATTAAATGGGAATAGCCCTACGATTTCCGGCTCCACAGTTCCTGTACCATCTGCCCAAATCCAATGTGAACCTGCCTGGCCTCGGCCACCAGCATTAGAGCAGGGATTTCACACCACTGGTTCTTTATACCAGGGGTTCCACAGGCAGCACCCCCAGTGAACACATCTGATTGAGCAATGCTGTGTGCCTTGCCGCAGCTGACAAAATGCAAAAAGTTATAAAAACAAACAAATAAGTTACCTAGTATTTCCCAGCTTCTCTAAGTGGGAAAGGCTGTGCCAAGTGTCATAAATGGACAAATTCCCACACTTAGAAGGAGATTTCCAGCCCTGGCTGGATAGTTCAGTTGATTAGAGCATTGTCCTGAAGCAGAGGTTGTTGGTTCAATCCCCAGTCAGAGCATATATAGGAACAGATTGATGTTCCTCTATCTATCTATCTATCTATCTATCTATCTATCTATCTATCTGTCTGTCTATCTCTACCCCACCCTTCCGCTCTCACCAAAATCAATAAATAAAAATTTTAAAAAGAGGGGACGCCAAGGCTGGGCAGCTCCTCCAAAATGACAAACATCTGTTGTTCTAATTGAATTTATCGGGGTATAGGTTCAGGTGTGAAATTCAATAAAACATCATCAGCACACTGCATTGTGTGCCCATCGTCCCAAGCGAAGTCTCTTTCCTCCCCATTTTCCCCCTTTGTCCTCCTTCACCTACCCCCACCCACCTTTCCCTCTGGCTACCACCACCATATATATATTATATATGGGTTTGTTATCTATATATATACATGGGTTTGTTTATTTTTTGCTCAATCCCTTCACCTTCTATCTATCGTCCAGTCCCCCAGCCTACCTCCCTCTGACAGCTGTCAGTCTCTCCCATGCATCCATGTCTCTGTTTCTATTTTGTTCATCAGTCTAATTTGCTCATTAGATTCCACATATAAGTGAAATCATGTGATATTTCTCTTTCTCTGTCTGGCTTATTTCACTTAGCATAATAATTTCCAGGTTCATCCATACTGTTGCAAAAGGTAAAATTTTCTTCTTTTTTGTGGCTGAATAGTATTCTGTTGTGTAAATATACCACAGCTGTTGGGCAAATGAGTTTGTAAAACTTGTATTTTTTGCATTTGCTCACTTTTAGTGTTAAAAAATGGCGCTGGGCAGCGCCAGGTATGCAGTCTGTGAAATTGCAAATTACCTTCCTGCTTAGGAAGGGCCATTGTTTTGCTGACGTTTGCTGGAGGAGAGGTTTTTACACAGGAAAGTTTTGAAAAGGAGAGAAAAGGAGAAAGAGAAAGAAGCTATGTTGGCAAGGAAAGAGAAAGAAGCCATGTTTGTGGAGTGAAAGCAGACAGAATGCAGGGTGCTGAGGAAGAAGCCGTGTTGGCAGAGAAGTGAGAAGGGGTGCTGATGGGGAGCCAGAGATGAGGGGCTTTTGTGAGCTCCACTGAGACTGGTGAGGCCTTTGATTCTAGGAGGAACTGGAGAAGATTCTCCTGGTTGTGGAACCAGATAATGTGTCAGGGCTTTGGGTGCTCTGAATGAAGAGGGAAGTGTTTTCCCTGTGTGTTACTCATTGGCCGGTGCAAGACTTTAATAAAGGAATAGCCCACCATTCTTTGGCTCCACTGATTCTTTACCGTCTGTCCGAATCTAATGAAAACCTGCATGTGCATGGCCGCAATGGTGGCAGCTACTGGCCCTACAACAGCTTTTTTATGTACTCATCTACTAATGGGCATTTGGTCTGTTTCCAGATCTTTTGAATTAGTGTTTCAGAATTCTTAGGATATATTCCTATAAGTGGGATGGCTGGGTCAAAGGGTAGTTCCATTTTAAATTTTTGAGGTAACTCCATACTGTTTTCCACAGTGGCTGCACCAGTCTGCATTCCCACCAGCAGTGCAGGAGGGTTCCCTTTTCCCCACATCCTCTCCAGCACTTGTTTGTTGACATGCTGCCACTTGTTGTTAACCTGCCATTCTGGCAGGTGGGAGGTGCTATCTCACTGTAGTTTTAATTTGCATCCCTCTAATTATTGGCGACCTTGAGTATTTTTTTAAACAAAATGACAAAAATCTGTAACAAAGGACTTTCTCCAAACTTTTCCTTAAATGTATACCTTTTTACAAGGTAATATCTGAGCCTAATACAAATCCCTGCACATCAACATAAAGCAAGTCTTCTTGAAATTCAGACATGAAACTAAATATACAAAAGAAAAAATAGCCCTAAGTAAACACAGGGTTTGGTTTCATTATCAAGCTGTGAAGCCCTCATCCTCTGGCTGACCTTCAGGGAGGGGAAGATGTAACCTCCTCAGGCTGGTCCTCAGGCTGGTGGCTTGCCGCCTTGGTTTAGAACACCTGGGTTTTCTCCATCAGGAACACATTTGAACCCATCAGAAAGCAAGTGTGAGAGTAAGGTTGATGGTAAAGGGGGAACTCGTACCTCACTGTTCCTCAAATTTATCAATCTACATTGAATACTGTGGTCAGCTAAGCCAAACTGCTATACTGTGAAAAGCCTCAGGGCTCTATTTTGCCCATCATTCTTCTCTCCACCCTTATGGGGGGCTGAGCTCGGTTCTCGTCCCTCCAAGCAGGCTGTTCTTGCCTTTATCATATCACTCACCCCCTATTGTAATTATCTGTTCTGTTCACTTCCCTGTCAACCTTTCTGGACTGAAAGCACTTTTTTTTTATTCATTTGATGGGAGGGGGGAGGAGGTGCACAAAGCATCAACTCCCATATGTGCCTTGACCAGGCAAGCCTAGGGTTTCAAACCGGTGACCTCATCATTCCAGGGTGATGCTTTATCCACTGCGCCACCACAGGTCAGGCTGGACTGAAAGCACTTTGAAAAAAGAGAGTTTATATCACTAGCACAAATTACAGTACTTGACACATACAGGAAATAAGTAAACCTTTGTTCAACAAATGAATAAAATAAAACTTCACTGTCATGACTCTAAAAGCAGAAACTAAAAGTAATAGGTAATAGCTGTTCTGTATTACTTCTCAACAGCCTCACAACATTAGTCAGAATAAAGTCTTAACTATACTGCTCACAAAAATTAGGGGATATTTCAAAATGAATATAAAGCTATAAAATATCCACTAATTTTTGTGAGCAGTATATTTTTTTCAAGAGATGACCTGCAAACTATGATACACTCACGACCTTTGGTCTTTAAGAACACCAAAGCATTAGAGTGTTAGGAAAAGATAGCTCTAATTGAGGTCCTCCCCATCCTGACTCCATGCTCTTGTCTTTCGCTCAGTTTGGGTTCCTGAGTCCCAATCCCAGCACCCTCCACTCCACACCATCAAGCACACCATTTTCTACATTCCTATGCAAGCAAACAAGCTAGACCTAAGGAACAAAATTGTCACACACCCCTAGGCTGAAAATCCATTACTTTTTAACAATTTTTCCCACCTCATCCTATTCCTAGAATTTTTCTAGCTGGGACTTCCAACAAAATAGTCTCCCTACATGTTCTGATGAGCTGGAATGGAGGAGATAGTGCCAGTTTGATTAGTCTTTGCTGTATAACACACCACACAAAACTTGGTAGCTTCAAACAATAGCCCTTTGTTATTGCTCACAAGTCTGTGGTAGACATGGTACTGCTGTGATGTGGGTCAGGATTGGCTGCTCCTACATGCTTATGTATCTGCTTTCAGTGGCTGGTCAGCTGGGAGCTGGATAGCCCTGGATGGCCTCATGTGTTTGGACGATGGTCTACAGTTGTCTGGAGCAATGAGGGCAACCAGGTCACATATCTCTCATCATCCAGCAGGCTAGCTGGGCTTCTTCACATAATGGCAATAGCAGCAGCCCTACATGCAACAGAGGGGAAGCCTCTGCAAGCACTTTCTACCTCTCTGACTGTGTCCCATGTGCTATTATACCACTCGCCATGACAGGTCATATGGTATAATGTCAGTGGTCGAGGCCAGAAAGGTTCACACTGGCTTCGGGCAGCCAACAGAAAAACCACAGAGCTGAAAGGCATTGGGCCATTCCTGTTCATTGTATTCTCACAATGGCAGGCAACTGAACAGGCAGGGGAAAACCCCTTCTCATGGTGGTGGGCAAGGGATCAGGAAAACCACTCCTTGCCGCGGCAGGCAAGTGATGGGAGGGGAACGACCCTGGGGTAGGGGGTACCCATAGCCTTGTATAGGCTACACACACATGGCTTTCTGCCATGTGCTCATGCACTAATCATGCCAACTGCTTGTAGTCAGAAAACTAAGCGAGTAAGCCTAACCATAGCTGTTTTCTCTACACATGGTCAAGCTCAGAGTCTATATAGCTCATAGGTATGGGTACAAGGAAGCCATGAACAAACCAGAGGTCATTAGTACAGCAATCTACCACACATCCTTGACCCCAAGGTGACTTCACTCTTCAAACTCTTTAAAACGTTTACTAAGGTGTAATTTTGAGGTTGGAAGATGTCTCAGCATTTTTGGCTTCTTTGGTGTGTACCTCAGATGCTCAATTGTGTGCTAGAACAAGTCCTAACTTTTCACACAGTGGGCAGGCAAGTGAGCTTTTGAGATTGACTGTTTATTTGCACGTTCATTCATAGGAGCCTTTATCCATAATTACATAGATTTTGTGAGTCCCATGCCAGCTGTATCCTCAACCTAGAACATGGCCTAATACATAGTAGGAGGTAATTCTTTCAGCAATTTATTTTTCTTAAGCTTCTGTGTGAAATGTGCTAGGGCTGCAAATAGAGGTGAAAGATCTACTCCTTCTAGTCAAGGAGCAATGAAGATCCAACTAAGGTAGAGGCAAAAGGCATGGAGTGATAGTGCCAGAAGCGAGCAATGAAGGAGAGAAAAACTATCGATCTTGGTGATGATAATATGTTGAAAAGCAGTGTAAGCGAGGAATCAAGGGTGACTACCAGTAGGTGACTGAGTCAATTGCAATGCAGAGGGCTAACACTTCCCCATATTGCAAACCCAATTGTAAATAACAGTACCTAGATTCACAGTAGCTACCCCATTCTTTTGATAACAATTATAACTAGAGAAAAAAACCTACCCAATAAATATGCATGACTTTCCTTAGCCCTACGCAGTCCAAGGAATCCTTTAAACTCACAAGCCTTCAATATTCTTGCAATTGCCTTTTCAATATCTGCTCTACACCATCTCAAACATGTAATCAAGCCTAAACTTAGTAAAATTATTTTCCTATAGAGTAATATTTTTTTCTTGTTTGTTCCTACTGCTAGAAGCCAAGAATCTCTTTTTTATTGCTATTATGTTATAATCATAAAAGCTCTGTGGTTGAGTTATGATTGCTTCAAATGAAGAAACTTAGTCCAGGTAATTTCTCATGACAGAAGTCCATGAGGGAGGTTAAGTCTGAAATCAAGCATATCAGATAAGGCATCCAAGTTGAGACACTTGATTTATAGTCTATTCTTTCTAATGATTAAATATTCACTGCCCTGTTGAAACCACACATATAATCATGCTATAATGTTCAAAGCAGGTCAACTGCATACTAACTTTCCACCTTCCTCTTCTGGAGAAATGCATCAGGCTGCACACAACTCATAATAACAAAGGATTGGATACCAAGATCCAAGAAAGCATAGAAACAACTGATGAGGACCTGAGCATCAAATTACTCTCCCTAAACACCAGGTTCCAGCAAAGTTTTTCTTTTGTAGTAAAGAAACTCAAGAACAGCTGTCAAAAATATGGCACTGCTAACCCTTTAACAAATTAAAAAGCACCATCTGCAGACACTGAAGTCTGGATAAGCAGATGTGCTCCAGCACAAAGCCCAGGGAAGAGAAAATGACTTGGCAATGCTGAGGTTAATGGGTCTGAAGCAGACAGCATATGTTTCTCCAATAAAAAGAGCACTTCGCTACAGAAGCCAACAATTTGTAACATTTATAAATCGTTATTGAACCTCTAATGTACCTCTAAATACCTGCATCCATGTTTTTAAAGTTTCTTTAAGAACAGTAAGTAGATCAATTACAGAGGACTACAAGTTCAGCATCTTTACATGTACCATTAGTGATTCAGTTTAGCTGAAGAAGGTCCCTACACTATCTTTAATCTGTTTCTTTTTCCCCCATCCAGTAACACCCCTCATTAAAACTAACTCTTTTGAAATATGCAACTCTGGCTAGCTTGTCCCACTTGCTAATGGTCCTGAATTGATTCTTAATTAGTTGCAGTTTTGGAAAGAATCCAATTAAAATAGTGGGGAATTCCAATAGCCCGAAAAAACCAGCTAATATGTGTTGTGCTCTGAGCTGCTGATCTTCGCATTAAACTTGCTCAGGCAAAAGGCAGCTATGCAAAATATGGCAGGATTCAAATTATATTAAACATGTTCAGGTTTTAAACGGAAACCTTCACATAGTAATTTATCCTCTAGCCATAAAACATGATCAAAGAATGGCAGCCAAATGCTGTTAGAAAAATTACATTCCTTCATTCCACTTTTTCTCTCTTCTTCCTAAAAGGACAGGTTACTAATTCAGGAGAAGACAGCAGAATCTTTTCAATAAATTATACTGTATTTTTTATTTGCTGTGTATTTTCCAGTCCTCTACTTAAATTCCAAAAGGGAAGAGGAAGCTTAGTGTGGGGAGAATTGTGAAAAGAGGTAGGGGAAGGGGAGGAAGTCTCTAGCTAAATAGTATATTTTCCTATGTTCTTTCCAAAAGCAAAGAGTTGCTACCAGCAACATTCCCAGTGTTGTTTATGAAGGCAGCTGGAGGTCATTTGACAGGTATGGCTTTCATGGTTCAGATTTAATTATAGAAAAGCAAGGCTCAGAAAAGCAAGGTCTCAGGAAGCCCAGGCAGGAGAAGGACTCGTGCCTCGGCTGGTAGGTGACAGTCACGTGACCAGCTTTTGTATTCAGCAGTAATAACTCACTGCTGCCTGCTGGGATGGAGTCTTGCTAGCCTATCCCCTGAGGAGCTTCCACCAGGCGGGGATTCACAGTCTTTGATCTGCAGATTAACACCATCAGAAACACAGGCTTTGTCTTTGCAAACATCTTTAGTCCCTAAATTTGTATCCAATGCAAGGTTGAGCCCATTTTAATTTGAGTAATGACTTGTACTAATTAATGCACACATTGATTTTTTTTTCAAGCCTCCCTAAGGGTGTTTCCATTTTTAATTTATAGAAAATATATACCATTCCCTTAATAACAGACTGTTCTGTATTTCAAAATACATACGGAAGAAGAGGCGCAATCAAGCAAATGGCAAAAAGATGAAACAGGTGATGTTAAAGATTGGACCAGTGACTGAATTAAGCAGGCACTTTTTAAAAATCAGTATGAAAAAGGTTTTCCTGGGAATTTCAATATCTTCCCTGAATCTGTTCAAATATTTCAGAAAGCTCTTTAAAGAAACAGTCATTTGAAGTACTCAATATTCATATGGATAAATATCTCCTTTATTTTATTTTTTTTAGAGAGGGGTGGGGGACACACAGGGACAGACAGGAAGGGAGAGAGAGATGAGAAACATCCACTCTTAGTTGTAGCACTTGAGTTGTTCATTGACTGCTTTCTCCTATGTGCCTTGATTGGATGGCTCTAGCCAAGCCAGTGATCCCTTGCTCAAGCCAGCGACCTGGGTCTTCAGCATCCCAGGCCAATGCTCTATCCACTGTGCCACCTCCTAGTCAGACTTGCCTTTATTTTAAACTAAGCTTTCTGTAACTATTGGAAAAGAGACATCTTGTGCAAAATAAAGAAAAAAAAAATAAAGAAGAGAGTTAAATGTGAACCAGATGAAATTGTTATGCGTTTTTATTGTTTTAAAAAGAGGTCGTATCATTTCTTCCAATGTCTCTGGCAAAATAGCATCTAAAATTGTGAGAGAGAGAGAGGAAGAAGACCCCTTTTTCTCAGCTGCACATTAATGAAGTATCCCCGGGGCTTGAAATGATGGAATTTTTCTCACTTGAGAAATAATTCTTTTTTTGCACCAAGGTTCTTAGTAAATGCCAATATAGGCAAGGGTGGGGGGAGTGTGTGGGTAATACAACCTGATACTTATCTGAAAGTCCCAGGTAAGAAATAGTGAGAATCTCCCATGGCAGGCATTCAGCAATGTCCTGGCACAACCCAGGAGGAAAGCTCGTTTGGAGACATATGCAAACTGAAGAAATACCTGATTAACCTTTTGCTGACTCTGAGCCACATGGTGCGCAGTGAGCCTTCTTAGAGTGATGGCTTTAGAAGAAGATGTTAAATTTAACCTCTGGCGCAATGATAAATTGACAATAAAAAATTCAATGGCTTGGTAATTACCAATCACTTTGGACATCGGCAACATTTTTCAGTTCTGTCACTGTGCATTGGCACAAAAGCTTCAGCTGAAATTCTCTCGATCTTCCTCTTTTTAACTTTGTTTTCATGATGCAGATTAAATCTGCCACCCTATTACTGATTCATTTTCCTAATTTTTCATGTCTGCACCATGCCCCAGCTGCACCAGACTGATAATTGTGGAGCCCAGCCCTGATGATTAACATCAGAAGAATTAATTATGCCTGCCATTAAAATTCCGGGTTGCACATGGTGATCAAGAAAAATTAAGTTTCTCTAGACCTCTAAATCATTTCACCTTTGCAGGGAAGGATAATGCCTGGACAGTTAGGCTGCAGCCTGTGTTCGTGCTGAGGTCGAAACCACCTGCCCTTTGTGTAATTCAACAAATGCTTTCCCAGTTATTTTTGTCCAGGATTTGGACTAAAGAATTTAATGCTTAGAAAATATAGAAACCAAAAGATATTCTCTAGCCTCTGCTTTGAGAGAGAAGAAAATGATTTTTTCAGAGGATCAGCTGTTTTTTTCTGAAATATCTGCTATACCAGTTTGGAGATTAGTGCATCCTGTGGAAAAAGAAATGTGCAACCCTTGGAAATAGTTGACGAAATGAGGGTGAGAAAGAGTCCAGCTTTACAATCGTTATAAATGGGAAGAGAGGAAGTGTTCATTCAATTTGGGAAAGGCAGGGACATTTCTTGGAAATAAATTGATAACATAATAAAAACAGATTCCTCAGATCTTTAGGCTAAATAATGAGTAAAAGAAGCCTGTTGACTGATGCATTTCCAAAATGATTGTTGCATGAGAAACTCCAAATGTATTCAGCCTCGCCTAAGGTACAAAATTTACTAGAGCTATAAAGAGTAAGATGATATGCATTTATCATGTTCTTTTTCTACTCTGTGTTCCATTTTTTTAAATTACCATAACAATGTATATTATAGGCATGGCTTTAGAAGACTACAAAGGGAGTCATATTTTGATGAATGGATGTAAATATCTTACACCAAATGGTAAATCTCTTGTTCACCTCTATGCAAAAGTATGCATAAGCAATGCATCATCTGTTTCATTTATTATATTTAAGAAGTGACGTCACAAGACAACTGTTTCAATGCAGATCTTCTTGTTAAGTTTTTATTGGCAGTAAATTTACAGAGTCAAGTGAACCATCCGCCTATCCCAGATGAGGTGGAGGGAAGGGAAAGGGGAAAGAGTGGAGACTTAATTCTACCTTCCTAAAATCTGTGTTAGAAAACTCTAGAAGCTTGTATATTTTGAAGTTGGCTTATTTTCACAGGAAATCGAGTTTAGTGACATGATAAAATCCCAAACTTACTGATTTAATGGCTTGAAATGAATCATTTCTTATATGTCTTGAAGTGACTGCCCTCTGTACCGATTACCTTGGATTAATAACACAGTTTTGCAAATAATAAGTTATGAATAAAGGGCTGACTGAACATTTATTCAACTTGTAAGCATTTTTTAAAGATGATATAACAAAAACTAGAAAAGTCTATTGAAATACCAAATTTGAAAAGCCATAAAGAGCTAAAGGACAGATGAGATAGAAGGAGCAGGCTACTTAAATTCCTCAAACTATTCTTCACAGGGCACAAAACTGATTTTTTTGTACAGGTTTTCTTGATAATATGCAACTCCCTCAGGAGGTCTAGAAATAGAAGGAAAAGCTGCCCCCAAACAGTCATATCTACTTTGAAGACATTAAAATTTAAAATACAGAGCAAATAATAGAATATATTCTGCTTTTCAACACCAAGCAAAGTTACAAAAAGTGAGAGGTGACAGAGACGATGAAGCAGCAGGGGGAAGAAAGAAGAAAGAGGAAGAAGGAAGGGGAGGAACCCACGAAAATACATATAAATCACACAAGCAACCAAGATTGCTTGATGTCAAAATATATAATGCTACAAGTTTGTAATGATCAAGGTAAATAACTCAGGACAAAAAAAAAAAGTAAAAAGAATCTAACAGCAGTGAAATTAATTCTAAAATCACCAAAGGAGAAAATCAAAATGGACTCAGTAGCAATGCTTGGACTTTCCCTAGAGGTGCTATAAGGGGCAGAAATGTAGGGGGGGAATCACTCCCAAGTGCAAGAAACAATTAGAAAATAGATGAGGGACTTCCTGGAACTATACTGAATTATAAGAGTGGGACATAAAGACACAAAGATTTCCCACCTGCATTTATTTTCCCTTTCAAATACACTAGTTTCTTAGTAAGTCCTAAATAAATAGACTCCTGCATTATTCCTTTATTTTTTACAAAGATGAGGAGCTAAGAGAGCAATTTGGATGTGATAAATAATTAAATTTTGTTTTCAATATTTCTTCTAATGTTATGTTGATTTTTATTGTTACCACTGATATTTAAAATGCAAAGACATAAGAAAGAGAGAGAGAGAGAGTGTGTATTCTCATGAGTGAGAATGTTTTACAATGTCCCCCTAAGTTTGGGGGAGGGGCAGATACTGATTGAAGAGACCACACTGTCACCCAACAACAGTCTATGAAGATCAAGCATGCATGTGTAGGGTCTTTCAGACTAATAAAACTTGTCTCAAAATGATTCTGGCACATGATTTAATGATATACATCATCATAAAAGTATTATTTCTAATTGAGAAAGAATAGTAAATAGTTCCCATAAATTAATACAACTTATAGTACCAGTAGCCACTCAAATCAAATGTTTTATTTTTCCTACTTAGTTTTTTCTCCAATGCTGTCATAACCAATCCCAATGAATTAAAATTGTAGTAAGCAGTGGGCGACCTCTTCAACTCTGGTAACAACTGCTTCCTGATGAGATACAAAGAAAACACTCAGTGTTGTGAAGAACTCTTGCCCAAATTGTTTCACCTAAATATAATCAATATTTAGATCTAGCTCCCAGTATACAGGAAATACAGACTAAAAAGGAAAAGTTAAATGACACCACAAGGATACAGTCAGATCCGAAAAAAGTAGAATGCCCTACAGAAAAATGAGTCAAGTCTCTTCAACATGCCAGTATCATGAAGACTAAACAAGCTGAGAGGACTCTTGAGCAAGAGACCCTGTAAATGCGCACAATGTGATGTGTTCTGGTTTGTACAAAGCAGCTCTAAAAGATATTTTGAAAAAATAGTGAAAAACTGAATATGGGCTGGACGTTAAATGATATTAGAAAATTTTTAATTTCATTAGGTATAATAATGCTACTATGATTGTGTAGGAAAACATCATGATTTTTATATATGTATTCTAGATTATTTAGATTCAAATACTATCAATAACTTTCTTTAAAATAGTTCCCAAAATAAGATAAAGAAATATGGCAAATTTTTAGATTGTGTGTGTTTATGGTTGTTCATTATAGTATATCCTCCCTATTTTTCTGTACAGAATTTTTTTTGTAATAATAAAGTACCTTTGGTGGGGAGGGTATTAAGAAGCAGATTTCACAAAAGATTGTTGGATCTGCATAATAACTAAATGGATGTGGTTGTATGTGTGTTAAAAACAATATCAAGGTAGACTCAGTTCAAGCCACAGAAAGTCATTTGAAGCATTAGAGAGGAGCATCCATAATGGGTCAGAGAATCACTGATTGGTATAATTTTTTCACTTGAAGGGTCTTTAATAGTTATCACCTGGTCTAATCATAACATTTTTACAGAAGAAGGAAGAGAAATCAAAATAAATGAAAGCATGGCTCAGTTTGTGGACCACCAGAAGTAGAACCAATTCTCTTGCCTTTCAGCCTACCCCTTCTTCTACTTGATCCTATTCTAAATTGAAGATTCCATGATTCTACCTTTTTTAGAAATTTGATTTTATTTTTATTGAATTTATTGAAGTGACATTGGTTAATAAAATTATATGGGTTTCAAGTACACAAGTCTACAATGCATGCTCTGTATATTGTATTGTGTGTTCACAACCCCAAGTCAAGTCTTCTTCCTTCACTATTTATCCCCACCTCTAGCCTCTTCCACCTCCCCACACTCCCTGTTCCCTCCTGCAATCCCCACACTGTTGTCTGTGTCCCTAATTTTTTTTTAATAATAAGGACAAATTATACTTTTACACATTTTGTATTTTTGTCTACTTTTCATACATTATTTCTTTTTTTATTGATTTTAATTTATTGTGTTTACATAGATTCTAGTGTTGCCCCGAATGCATCCCCCCTCCCCCATATTCCCCTCAACATCTCCCTTGCCCCCTTCACCATAGCGCCCTCCACCCTTCCCTTCAGGTTTATCCTATCCTATCATCCTCTTTCCCTCTGTTCTCTTTTCCTCTAGTCCCTTTGATCTCTCTTCTGTCTCAATTTCGTTCCTCAGTTGTAGTGGAATAATCCATTGCATGACCATGGATGGGAACACAGCCAATAAGAAAAGACTGTTTTGCCAAGAGAATTGTTTTGTGACTCGAAGGCAGGTCACTGAAACAAGTCTATGTGACCCAAGACGGTTGCTATATTTTCTTGTCAGTAAAATATTCTCATAAGATTTTACTGTTGCCTTCAAGGCTATTTCTTGAGATAAAAGAAAGAAATGTTGTGGGAACCATAGAAGCAGTAACAGTTAATGCCTTTTGATATTGTATTGTTATTAACTATCATGCAAATGTATTTCATGTATCTTTGAGTAAAGATTATGCTTGATGTTGTGCCAATTTCTAAGTCAACAAGCTTTTTGAAATCTTGTGAATAAAAATAGAACCCAGTGTGAACTCAGCATCATTTGCCTGAGCAAGTGGTGGTCCTTTGCTAGTTCACGAATATTTAGTTTGCTGATCTCTCTCTCTGTGCCACTGACTCACAACAACACTCAGTCCACATTGTTCATTGGATTCCTCAAATGAGTGAGATCATATGATATTTTTCTTTTTCTACCTGGCTTATTTCACTTAGCATAATAGTTTCCAGGTCCATCCATGTTGTCACAAAAGGTAAGAGTTCCTTCTTTTTCATGGCCCCATAGTATTCCATTGTATATATGTACCACTGCTTTTTAATCCACTCGTCCACTGATGGACACTTGGGCTGTTTCCAGATCTTCACTATTGTGAATAATACTGCCATAAACACGGGGGTGCATTTCTCCTTTTGAAACAGTGCTATGGTGTTCTTGGAGTATATTCCTATTGTGGGAGAGCTGGATCAAGAGGCAGTTCAATTTTTAATTTTTTGAGGAATCTCCATACTGTTTTCCACAGTGGCTACAACAGTCTGCATTCCCACCAGCAGTGCAGGAGGGTTCCCTTTTCTCCACATCCTCGCCAGCACTTATTCTGTGTTGTTTTGTTGATGAGCGCCATTCTGACTGGTGTGAGGTGATATCTCATTGTGGTTTTAATTTGCATTTCTCTAATGATTAGCGATGTTGAGCATTTTTTCATATGCCTATTGAACATCAGTATGTCCTCTTTGGAGAAGTGTCTATTCATTTCTTTTGCCCATTTTTGATTGGATTGTTTATCTACCTGATACTGAGTTTTACAAGTTCTTTATAAATTTTTATTATTAGCCCCTTATCAGATGTATTGTCAAATATGTTTTCCTATTGTGTAATTTGTCTTTTTATTCTGTTCTTATTGTCTTTAGCTGTGCAAAAGTTTTTTAGTTTGATATAGTCCCATTTGTTTATCCTGTCTTTTATTTCCCTTGCCCATGGAGATAAATCAGGAAATATATTGCTGCAAGAGATGTCGAAGAGTTTAGTGCCTATGTTTTCTTCTAAGATGCTTATGATTTCATGGCTTACATTTAAGTCTTTTATCCATTTTGAGTTTATTTTTGTGAATGGTGTAAGTTGGAGGTCTAGTTTCATTTTTTTGCAGGTAGCTGTTCAATTTTCCCAACACCATTTATTGAAGAGGCTGTCTTTACTCTATTGTATGCTCTTACCTCCTTTGTCAAATATCAGTTGTCCATAAAAGTGTGGGGTTATTTCTGGGTTTTCTATTCTGTTCCATTGATCTATATGCCTGTTCTTATGCCAGTACCAGGCCGTTTTGAGTACAATGGCCTTGTAGTATAACTTGATATCAGGAAGTGTGATCCCTCCACTTTATTCTTCCTTTTCAAGATTTCTGAGGCTATTCGTGTTCTTTTTTGGTTCCATATAAATTTTTGAAATATATGTTCTATATCTTTGAAGTAAGTCATTGGTATTTTAATTGGTATTGCACTGAATTTATAAATTGCTTTGGGTAATATAGGTATTTTAATGATGTTTATTCTTCCTAACCATGAGCATGGCATATGCTTCCACTTGTTTATATCTTCCTTACTTTATTTTATCAATGTTTTATAATTTTCCAAGTACAAGTCTTTATTCTCCTTGGTTAAATTTACTCCTAGGTACTTTGTTTTTTTTTGTTGCAATAGTGAAGGGGATTCTTTCCTTAATTTCTCTTGACAGTTCATTGTTGGTGTATAAAAATGCCACTGATTTCTGAGTATTAATTTTATATTCTGCCACCTTGCTGAATTCATTTATCAGGTCCAGTAGTTTTTTTACTGAGACTTTAGGGTTTTCTATATACAATATTATATCATCTGCATATAATGATAGTTTTACTTCTTCTTTTCCAATTTGGATGCCTTTTATTTCTTCTTGTCTGATTGCTGTGGCTAGAACTTCCAGAACTATGTTGAATAAGAGTGGTGAAAGGGGGCACCCCTGCCTTGTTCCTGATCTTAAGGGGATTGCTTTTAATTTTTGCCCATTGAGTATGATGTTGGCTGTGGGTTTGTCATAGAAGGCCTTTATCATGTTGAGGTATGTTCCCTGTATTCCCACTTTGCTGAGAGTTTTGATCATGAATGGGTGCTGGATTTTATCAAATGTTTTTTCTGCATCTATTGAAATTATCATGTGGTTTTTCTCCTTCCTTTTGTTTATGTAATGAATCACAGATTGATTTGCGAATATTGTACCAGCCTTGCCTCCCAGAATAAAACCCACTTGATCATAGTGTATTACTTTTTTCATATATTGCTGGATCCAGTTGGCTAATATTTTATTGAGATTTTTAGCATCTAGATTCATCAGGGATATTGGCCTATAATTTTCTTTTTTTGTGTTGTCTTTGCCTGGTTTTGGAATCAGAATTATGCTTGCCTCATAAAAGGAGCATAGTCTTCCTTCCTCTTGAATTTTTTGAAATAGCTTGAGAAGGAAAGGAGTTAGTTCTTCTTTGAATATTTGGTAGAATTCACTTGAGAAGCCATTGGGTCTCGGGCTTTTGTTTGTTGGGAGTTTTTGATAACTGTTTCAATCTCATTTGTTATAATCAGTCTGTTTAGGTTTTCTGGTTCTTCCAGATTGATTTTTAAAATATATGTTTCAAGGAATTTGTCCATTTCATCTAGGTTGTCTAATTTTTTAACATACAGTTTTTTATAGCATTTTCTTACAATCCTTTGTATTTCTGTTGTGTCAGTTGTTATTTCTCCATTCTCATTTCTAATTTTATTTATTTGAGTCCTCTCTCTTTTTTTCTTGGTGAGTCAAGTTAAAGGTTCATTGATCTTATTTACCTTTTCAAAGAACCAGCTCCTTGTTTCACTGATGCTCTGTATTGTTTCTTTAGCCTCTATGTCATTTATTTCCACTCTGATCTTTATTATTTCCTTCCTTCTACTACCTCTCGGCTTTACTTGCTGTTCTTTTTCTAGTTCTTTTAGGTGCAGGGTTAAGTTGTTTATTTGAAATTTTCCAGCTTCTTATGGTATGCATATAATGCTATGAACTTCCCTCTCAGTACTGCTTTTGCTGTGTCCCATCAATTTTGAGCTGGTTTTTGCTCATTATCATTCATTTCTAGGAATTTTTTTACTTCTTCTTTGATCTCATTGTTAACCCATTCATTATTTAATTAATAACATGATATTTAGTCTCCAAGTGTTTGAATGTTTTTCAGTTTTTCTGTTGTGGTTGATTTCTAGTTTCATGAAACTGTGATCAGAGAAAATGCTTGATATGATTTCAATCTTCTTAAATTTGTTGAGACCACTTTTGTGCCCTAACATGTGCTCTGTCCTAGAGAATGTTTTCTGAGCACTTGAAAAGAATGTATATTCTGCTGCTTTAGGGTGAAAGATTCTGAAGATATCTATTAAATCCAGTTGATCTAGCGTGCCTTTAAGTCTGCTGTTTCTTTGTTAATTTTCTTTCTTGAGGATCTAGATAGTGATGTTAGTGGGGTATTGAAATCCCCTACTATTATTGTATTGCTGTTGATCTCACCCTTTTATCCATCAAAGTCTGCTTTATATATTTAGGTGCTTCTCTATTAAGTGCGTAGATATTTATAGTGGTTATATCTTCCTGTTGGATTGCTCCCTTTATCATTATGTAGTAACCTTCTTTATCTCTTACTATAGCCTTTGTTTTAAAGTCCATTTTGTCTGATATAAGTACTGCTACCCCAACTTTTTTTTCATTTGCATTTGTGTGAAATATTTTTTCCATCCTTTTACCTTTGGTCTATGTGTATCTTTTGTTTTGAGGTGTGTCTCTTGTAGTGAGCATATGTATGAGTGCTGTTTTCTCATCTATGCAGCTACACTATGTCTTTTGTTTGGATCATTTAATCCATTTACATTTAAGGTTATTATTGATATGTAGTTGTTTATTGCCATTTTATTCTTTAAAGTTGTATTCCTCTTTTGCTATATTCTTTTCCCCTTTTGATCTGTTTACAACAGGCCCTTAAGATTTCTTGCAGCAGAATATATAAAGAACTTCTACAACTCAATAATAAAAACACAACTCAAATTAAACATTTACAAAGGATTTGAATAGACATTTCTCTAAAGATAATATACAAATGGCTATTACTACATAAAATAACACTGTATATTATCTTTTTAAGGAAATGAAAATAAAAATCACAATGAGATACCACTTTACACCCATTAGAAGGACTATAATCAACAAGGTAGACAATTATTAGAATTCCCTTTCAGCCTGACTGTGCTGTGGTACAGTGGATGGAGTGTTGGACTGGGATGCAGAGGACCCAGGATCAAGGCCTCAGGGTTACCAGCTTGAGTGTGGGCTCATCTGCTTTGGGCAAGGCTCACCAGCTTGAGTCCAGGGTCACTGGCTTGAGTGGGGGGTCACTTGGTCTGCTGTAGCCCCCCAGTCGGGGCACACGTGGGAGAGCGGTCGGTGAGCAGCTGGAGTGCCGCAGTGGGGAGTTGATGCTTCTTGTCTCTCTCCCTTCCTGTCTGTCTGTCCCTGTCTGTCCCTCTTTCTGTCTCTCTCTGTCTTTCTCTCTCTCTCTCTCTCTCTCTCACACACACACACACACACACACACACACACACACACAAAGAATCCCCATTTATTGCTAGTGGAAATTTTAAATGGAGCAGCTGCTTTGAAAAATATTTTAGTATAGTAGTTCTACAAAATGTTAAATGTAGCATTTTTATATCATCCAGAAATTCCACTCCTAGAAAAGGAATAAAAACATAAAAACTTGTCTGCACAAAATCATAGCATTATTCCTAATAGCTTAACAATCAAAAAACTCAAATGCCCATTAACTGATGAATGGATAACCAAATGTGGTATATCCATATAATGAAATATTAATAAGTAATAAAGATATATGCTACAACATGAATAAAGCTTGCAAACATTATGCTAAACAAAGGAAGTCCATCACAGAAGACCGATATTGTACAATTCTATAGTCATATAAAATATCCAGAATAGGCATACCTTCAGAGACAGAAGGAGACTTAACGGTCGCCTGGGATGGGGAGTGTGGTGAATGGTGAGTGACTGCTAAAGGGTATGAAGTTTCTTTTTGGCATGATGAAAATGTTCTAAATTTATATTGCGATATACACACGATTCTGCAAATATACTAAATTATATATAACTTAAATGAGCAAATTAGATGATGTGAATTATATCTCAATAAAGTGTTTTTTAACAAAAGAACTATTATATAAGCAATATCCTGGTCAAAGTATTAAGTACCTCATGAATTCAAGATAGGCAGGCCACTATAGCTTAGCTAGCCCTTGAGAGAAAAAATTTCAATTTTTTCAATGTACACAAATTGGTGAAGTGTCTACTAGGCCCCTACTGTAGGAGGAAGTAAGGGCAGAAGGAACATCCAAATCATAGGTGCAGAAAGTAAAAGATTTTATTTTCACCAAATTGCCCCCAACATAAAGCCATTGCACATGGTATAACCATCTAATGCATTCCAGTACTACTCAGGTGTAAATAAAACTACACTGACCTGTAATTATCTTTTTTGTTTTTTTACAGAGACAGGGGGAGGGACAGATGGGGATGGGTGAGCTGGGGGGAGGGATGGGAGGCGTCGGCTCTTTGTTGTGGCTCCTTGGTTGTTTGTTAATTGCTCTCTTGTGTGTGCTTTGACCAAGGGGGTGGGGGGGCTGCAGCAGAGCAGGTGGCCCCTTGCTCAAGCCGGTGACCTTGAGTTTAAACTGGTGACCTTGGGCTTCAAGCCAATGACCTTTGGTCTCAAGACAGAGACGGTGAGGTCATGTCTATGATCCCATGCCTGAACTGGGGACCCTGCGCTCAAGCTGGTGAGCCTGCACTAGGGCCGGATGGGCCCGTGCTCAAGCTGGCAGCCTCGAATTTTCTGACCTGGGTTCTTTGCATCCCAGTCCAGCACTCTGTTCACTGTGCCGCTGCCTGGTCAGGCTGTAATTATCTTTCAATTCTGGGAGTCTAGGAATTTCTACAGGCTGAGGACTGTGTCTTATCCATCAGTCAAAAAAAAAAAAGATTTCTTGCAGCATTAGTTTGGTTGTAATAAATTCCTTGAGTTTTTTTTGTCTGGAAAACTTTTACTTCTCCTTCAATTTTAAATGATAGCCTTGCTGGATAAAGTAATCTTGGTTGTAGACTCTTGTTCTGCATTACTTTGAGTATTTTTTGCCATTCCTTTCTGGCCTCATTTCTACTGACATGTTATCCTTTTGGGGGCTCCTTTGTAGGTGATAGCCTTTTTTCTCTAGCAGCTTTTAATACTTTCTCATTATCACTTAGCTTTGGTATTTTAATTATGATGTGTCTTGGTGTAGATTTCTTTGGGTTTCTCTTTAATGGAATTCTCTGTGCTTCTTAGACTTGTGTGACTTTTTCCTGTATCAATTTAGGGAAGTTTTCAGCTATAATTTGATTGAACAAAGTCTCTATCCCTTGTTCTTTCTCTTCTTCTTCAGGAACCCCTATGATGCAGATATTAATTTTCTTCATGTTGTCACAGAGCTCTCTTAGAGTTTCCTCAGACTTTTTGGGTCTCTTTTCTCTTTGCTGCTCTTCTTCCATGCCTTGTTTATTTTGTCCTCTAACTCACTGATTCAATCTTCAGCTTCATCCATCCTGCTTTTAATTCCTTCCATTGTGGTCTTCATTTCTGATATTGTATTTGTCATTTCTGACTGATTCTTTTTTATTTCAATATCCCTTTTTATACTTGCTATCTCTTTATAGTTGTTCATTATGACCATCTATTGTTGTTCTAAGATCTTTGAGCATCCTAACAATCATTATTTTAAACTCTGCATCCAGTAATTTGGTTATATCTGACTCATTCAAGTCCTTTTCTGGGGATTTCTCTTGATTCAATGGGGTTGCATTTCTCTGCCTTCCCATTTTATCTGTGTATAAGAAGAGTGTGGCCACTGGAGTCCAATGTGTGTGGCCTCTGTGTTCCCTAGGTGTGGTCTGTCTACAGGCCCACTACCACCTCTGCCACTGCCTCAGGTGTTCAGGTTATGGGTGTTGCTGGTGCAGGCTTGCTGCAGCTGTCGATGCAGTTTCTGCCTCTCCATACATGATTTCTTGTAATGCTTCCAACAACACTAGGAGATAAATCATTTTACAGATAAACTGAGGTGCTAAGAGGTTAAATAGATTGCCTAACACTACAAAGGAAAAATTCAAGTTAGAATCTAAGCAGGTCAGAACTCTTAGCTCAGTGTTTTTGCATTATTCTATGCTTGTAAAATGACAAATGTCCAAGATCTGATTCCCCAACATCCTGGTTAGGGGACAATATCCAGAAGCAGCAAGTTTCATATGACCTTTACTTGCAATATTAAATAAAAGTCAAATGCAAACATTAAATAACAACCCAGCAGAGATAATTAGCTAAACCAATGGTTCTCAATTCAGGCTGCACCTCACAGACTTTAGAGACATACTCTGGGTTCTCTAAAATCTTTGCCAACTGGGGGAGAGAAGGAACTTTTGACGAGCCATGGTAAAGGCCTTTGTGATAAACTACGACCTTCCCAGTGTGTAGTGTTCTGGTGATCTAACTTGATCCAGGAATACAACCTGAAAATCTGTATAAGAGAATGACATAATACAACATTAGGGAATCTTGAAAACATTGTGCCAAGTGAAAAAAAGTCATTCTCAAAAGCACCACATAATCCATAATTCCATTTCTATAAAATGTTCAGAATAGGCCAATCTATAGAGACAAAAAGTAGATTGATGGTCATGTGGCCTGGGATTACTTGAAGATGACTTGAAATGATGGCCAATCTTTGAGGTAATGAAAATGTTCTAAAGTTGATGTTGGCGATAGAAGCATAAATCTGTGAATATATTTAAAACCATTATGCACTTTAAGGGGGTGAACTGTATGGTACATGAATTAAATCTCAATAAAGCTGTTTTTTATAGTAATTTTTTTATAAATTTTTATTAATGTTAATGGGATGACATTAATAATTCAGGGCACATATATTCAAAGAAAACATGTCTAGGTCATCTTGTCATTAAATTATGCTGCATACCCCTCGCCCAGAGTCAGACTGTCCTCCGTCACCCTCTATCCAGTTTTCTCTGTGCCCCTCCCCCTCCCCCTAAATCTCTCCCTCCCTCCCTCCTGCGTCCTCCCTCCCCCCACCCCTGGTAACCACCACACTCTTATCCATGTCTCTTAGTCTCGTTTTTATGTTCCACCAATGTATGGAATCATGTAGTTCTTGTTTTTTTCTGATTTACTTATTTCACTCCGTATAATGTTATCAAGATCCCACCATTTTGCTATAAATGATCTAATGTCATTATTTCTTATGGCTGAGTAGTATTCCATAGTGTATATGTGCCACATCTTCTTTATCCAATCTTCTATTGAAGGGCTTTTTGGTTGTTTCCATGTCTTGGCCACTGTGAACAGTGCTGCAATGAACATGGGGCTACATGTGTCTTTACTTATCGATGATTCTGAGGTTTGGGGGTATATACCCAGTAGAGGGATTGCTGGGTCATAAGGTAGTTCTATTTGCAGTTTTTTGAGGAACCACCATACTTTCCTCCATAGTGGTTGTACTACTTTACATTCCCACCAACAGTGTATGAGGGTTCCTTTTTCTCCACAGCCTCTCCAACATTTGTTATTACCCGTCTTGTTGATAATAGCTAATCTAACAGGGGTGAGGTGGTATCTCATTGTAGTTTTGATTTGCATTTCTCTAATAACTAATGAAGCTGAGCATCTTTTCATATATCTGTTGGCCATTTGTATTTCTTCCTGGGAGAAGTGTCTGTTCATGTCCTCTTCCCATTTTTTTATTGGATTGTTTGTTTGTTTGTTGTTGAGTTTTATGAATTCTTTGTAAATTTTGGATATTAGGCCCTTATCTGAGCTGTCATTTGAAAATATCAGTTCCCATTTAGTTGGCTGTCTGTTTATTTTGATATCAGTTTCTCTTGCTGAGCAAAAACTTCTTAGTCTGATGTAGTCCCATTCATTTATCTTTGCCTTCACTTTTCTTGCCATTGGAGTCAAGTTCATAAAATGTTCTTTAAAATCCAGATCCATGAGTTTAGTACCTATGTCTTCTTCTAAATAAAGCTGTTTTTTAAAGTAGATGAATTGCATGAAGTCTGACCTGTGGTGGCACAGTGGATAAAGTGTCAACCTGGAATGCTGAGGTTGGCGGTTTGAAACCTTGGGCTTGCCTGGTCAAGTCACATATGGGAGTTGATGATTCCCTCCCCCCTCTTCTCTCTCTCTCTCTAAAAATGAATAAATAAAATTCAAAAGTAAATGAATTGCATGTCTAAACAATCCCTTATTTTAACCATTTCTCTCCAATTCACTTCTTGATAAAAACTGGATTTGTACATTTATTCACTGACTAAGCAAATATCTACCAACCACCTTCTATATAACAGGCTCTGTTCTAGGAGTTGGGCTGTGACAGCAGGCATGGCAGAGAAAAGTCTTGTCCTCATGGAGCTTACATTATGGAGGAAGGAAATAAACAATGAACAAATAAATAAAGAGAATACTTTCAGATTATGATATAAGATGAAGGAAATAAAACTAGCTGAAGTGATAGTGTGTGGACTGGAGGTGCAGGCCAGTTTAGAGAAGATGACACAAGTTTGGGCCTGAATGACCAAAATGAGCAAACCATACAGATCTGCAGGGCTGAGCCCTCTGGTATGGACAAATGCCTGAGGCAGTAACAAGCCCGATGCCTTCAAAGGAGAAGAAGGCCAAATGGCTGGCACAAAGTGAGCAAAGCAGAGGAGATGAGTTGGGGAGGTTGGCAGAGGCCAGGTTGCATGTGCCTAACAGTTTGGGTAATGACATATATGTGTGTAAGCCAGAATACACTTAAGAGTGAAGAAGGTGCCATATAATGCCACAGGACATAGAGACAACAGGTACAAACTGGGGATTATCTCAGGCAAACCAAGATGTCTTCTCACCCTACTTAATTTTACTCTAAAATGCAATTAGCCCTGGCCAGATGGCTCGGTTGGTTGGAGCATCATCCCAATATGTAAAGATTGCTGGTTCAATCCTGGGTTGGGGCACATACAAAAACAGATTGATGTTTCTGTTTCTCCCTCTCTCCCTTCCTCTCTCTCTGAAATCAATAAATAAAAAATATTTTTTAAATAAATAATAAAAATAAAATGCAATTAAAAACTGTTGGGGGTGTGTGGAGAAGCTGGTCTCCTCAGAATAGGTAAACAGCCTGCACATGATAGAGTCAGTAAAGACAGGTCCACTAGATCAGATCCAGCCATGCATGACAAAGGGAAAGAGGCCAGGGATCGTATGCATGCATGCCCACCTTGTATAACTGATAATGCTACCCCCACTTTTTGTAACCATGGCTTGGTGCCACCTTTGTGTGATTTTACTATAAAATGCTTGCACACTGCGTCAGGCTGCTGCTGCCACCAGCTACTGTTGTCACCGCCATACTGCATCTGGCTGCTGCTGCCAATAAAGTATGTCCTATCTGCGTATAGCATCATATCTCTTTCCAGCTCCTAGACCTTAACAGCCTTCCATTCCTTGCCTCTGAACTCGGACCCAACACTTGACGTGGTTGGCAGGATGGGTTAAGTGTCCTTACCACCCCAGCAGAGGATATGTGGCCTCAGACTGGGTTGTGGTACCCTGTGGCTGTGATCCAAACATCTTAGACCTTTCCTGAGGAGTGGGGGGAGGTAGATGGGAGCACACAGGCTTTGGAGAAGGTCCTTGCGTTTTCTTGAAGACACAATTCCTAAGAAGTCTCAGGTTGCAGCTGGTCTAGTTGTTCGCCTGGAACAAAGAGCTGTACTGAGTACTAGCCCCCTGACTCGAGAGTTGCAACAAGTGTTGGGCCCCATCACCTTTGCAAAGCTTCTGGATACTGTACAGGGGGTTCATGTCATCCCCCAGTCCCCATCACAAAGGGATGCCTCCTTTACTGCCAGATGCCTGGCATACTGATGGGTCTAGCCATGGGAATCCCAGCAGCTGTACCACAGTGGCCATCTGCTTGGACACAGACAAAATGTGGGTTGAATCAGGGACAGGACAGAGCAGCCAGTGGGCTGAGCTATGAGCAGTATAGATAGTTATCACTAAGGAAAGTGGGCCCCTATGTATTGGTACAAACAGCTGGGCTATGTACCGGGTTCTTACATTGTGGGTCCCAAAACAGGACCAACAGAAGTGTCTTGTAGGGCACCGCCCAGTCTGGGGACAGGCTATACAGCAGGAGTTGTGGGCTCTGAGCCCCACAAAATAGGTGTTTATTTACCACTTGAGTGGGCATCATCCCCTCCTAAGCCCAGGAAATGATGGCGCCAACAACCTAGCCCAGGTAAGTAGTCTCCGCTTCCCTACAACAGACACTGCCATATGGTTGCATCAGCGCCTGGTGAATGCTGGTCCCAGAACCATGTTGCATGTAGCCCACCATTGGGAACTCAGGGTGTCCCCCATGGACATGCTGCAAGCAGCACCACAGTGCCCAGCCTGTGCATGGACACACCCCAAGAGGTTTGGGTTAGAGCCTAAGAGTGGCAGGTGGCCCATAGGGTAGCACCTTTGCAACATTGGCAGGCATATTTTATAGGACCTCTGCCCATAGATGAAGGCTGTGCTTATGCCTTGGTGGCCGTGGACACGGCTGCTGGACTCCTGTTTGCATATCCCGCCAAGAAGGCTACACAGGAGACAACTATATGGGCTTTGGAACACCTGTGCGCCCTGTCTGGGCATCCCTTGAGCATTGCTAGTGGCAGAGAAACCCACTTTGATAGGCGCTTGGTACAAGCTTAGTCTGGGGAGATAGACGTGACCTGGCAGCTCCATGTCCCCTATAGGCCCCGAGCAGCAGGAATGATTGAACGGTATAATGGATTGTTGAAGGAAAAGTTACAATTGGGGTGTGATCACCCCAGCTTGAAGTGGTGGGCACAGCACTTAGATTCCACTGTGCACCTCCTCAGTGAGCAGCATAGACATACAGGGTTATCCCTGATAGACAGGATGCTAAGGGGGTGACCCCAAGCTCTGCATTTGAAAGTAATTACAGAGGGTGACATGTTGAAGCCAAGAAACAGCCCTGCAGGGGCCCTATTCCTGCCAGCCCCAACCTTGGGAAGAGTGTGGGGAGGCCCTACGGTCATGGCCATGGATAGCCACTGAGGCTGATGCTCCCTGGATTGCTTAGTAACTCCCTGGGGGATGGGGCTAGAGGATCATTTACGAGTCTCCCCCACTCTTGTCACTTGGCCCCCGATGCTGACAGTTTCTGCCCCACAGCACAGGAAGGGTACCTTACTGAAGGGCACCCTCGCTGTGGCACTTTGGCCTGTGCCCTGTATACCAGTTTTGTTTCCTGTTCCCACGATAGGAATCCTCAAGGGGGAGTTGGTGTGGTACCACCAGCCAGGACATCCCCCACTCCCTGCTACCATCTTATCTCGTGATGAGAAAGTAGCTTGCATTCTGCCTGAGGGCGCCACCTACCTATAATGGCATCTGTTTCCTTATTGTCTTTCCACAGGATGATCTCAGCCAACAGCATCATATCTTGGGCGCACACCTATGCTCAAGTGTACAATGTGAGCTGGGTGTGAACTGAACTGCCTATTGGTGCCACTGGTGGATTCCTGTGGCACGTCCAACTGGTGACTGCAGACGACAGGTCCTGGCTAGCTACTCAAGACCCATCCAACAAGTGGCCTGAGATGCATTGCCCCATTGAAACACAGCTAGGGCAAGACTACCACAATCTGCGGCCATTTACAGGGTATGCAATCTGGAATGGGTGAGGCTGGCTTCTGGAAGAGCAAGTAGAACTCTGTGTAAAGTCTCCCCATTGCATACAGCAGCAAGGGGAGGCAGAACACTGCACAGCTGGGTGGGTCCCCAAAGAGCTGTGCACTTACATCACCCTTGTAACAGAGCCTAGTGGAATGGTTGAAAGCACAACGGCACCAAACCAGCAGACATACTACCCCCAGGTTACATGTGGTTTGCGGGGGGTACGGATGGCCATATCTCCTCGCCAACTGGACTGGGAGGTGTACTTGGGGAAGATCCTATATTGCACCGCATGTCCTGAAGGCCCTGCCAGAAATCCCACACAATTGAGACATGGTGTACCACTGCTGGCATAGAGAAAAACATACTACCTGGTGGTTTTATCCTTTAACTGTCTTTCTTCTCCTGAGTGTGGGAGTGGAAGAGATTTTTAAGTAGAGTTAGAGATGATGGCCTTAGCTGAGCACACAGCCCAGGCTCTGAATCAAACCCGGCAAGCCCTAACTCTGCTGATGGATGAAACTACTCAGATGTGTAAGGTGGTGTTACAAAATAGGATGGTCTGGATCTGCTGACAGCTACCCGAAGAGGTATGTGTGCTCTCCTCCATGTAGAGTGTTATACACATACACACACACTAGACAATAAAGAAATGTAACCCAAGCTCTGCAAGAAATAGATACTGAGCTACAAGCTATGCGAGTCCTCTCCCACAACCCTCTTCAGTCGTGGTAGGATAACCTAATGTCCACCTGGAGGTGGACCATAGTTTCCTGGCCCTTGTGGCCAACTTCCTAGTAGTAGGGTGCTGTTACAGCTTCAAAAAGCAGCATGCTGGGCCCACATACCCTCACAAGTGCAGACTGTTTAAGAGGTGAGTGTGGGGAAGCTGGTCCGCCAGAATTGGTAAACAGCCTGCACAAGATAGAGTCAGTGTGGACAAGTCCAGTAGGTCAGATCCGGTCATACACGACTAAGGGAAACAGGCAGGGGATAGTACGCATGCACACCTGCCTTATATAACTGATAATGTTACCCCCAGTTTTTGTAACCATGGCTGGGTGCCACTTTTGTGTGATTTTACTATAAAACGCCTGTGCACTGAGTCAGGCTGCCGCTGCCGCCACTGTACTGCATCTGGCTGCCACTGCCAATAAAGTATGTCCTATCTGCCTTTTTCCAGCTCCCAGACCTTCACAGCCTTCTGTCCTTTGCCTCCAAACTCGGACCCAAAAGGGTGCATATTAAGCTGGATTGCAGAAAGTTTGAAATGATCCCCTCTAAGGTATCCTCATAGTTTATTCTCAATCAGGGAGATTAAGGAGGGAAATGTCACCAGCAGGCATTTATTTTGAAAGCTGGAGGTGCCCCTAACCCCCACCACCACCCAGGGTGGGTTTCAGGAGTCCCTGCAGCAAGACTAGCCTGAATTCTCCTCCTTCAGCAGCTTGGGGTCAGTTCCAGTATATGAAAAATGCTCTGCTCAGGTCCCAGGGTTCCATGACATAGAGAACAACAGAAATTATTTGGCTTGGAAAATCTTCAAAGCAGGTGTTGCTAGTCATCCACCCTAACCACAAAAAAAGCTTCAAAAGCACTCCCAGGCTTCATCTGACCCAGAGCATGGGATTCTGTCGCTTCCCAGGGGGCTCACAGGGGTGAGCTGTAAAACACAGTCCCAATTAACCGCTTGGAATTATGTAACAGGTTTACTGAGTTTTGGAGCCTGCCAACCAAAAAACAATCATTTTCATCTTCTATGGGTAACAGTGGATTATTCTCTCTGGCTCTGGTTAGATACCAGGACGTTATTTAGTAAATGAGAAACACCTAGCAACAGCCAAACGTTTTCACCCATAAAAATCTGCTTTGGAAACAGAATCTAGGAAAGGCTAGGGGAGTTTAAATTCCAAGAAGCCCCTAAATTTTTAAGGCCCCTAAAACTCTTCTTGAAAGCAGGTTAATAACCGTTACCGTTTATTGGGAACCTACTATGTGCCAAGCATTATACTAGATGCCTTACTTACTTTACCTGCCTATCAGCCTTTACTATAAACCTGAGAGATGAATAGATGTGTTACTCCCATTTTATTGATGAGGAAACAAAGTCTCTGAAAGGTTAAGTCATTTCCTCAAACTCATATCCTTAAACTTCAGATTTAAGTCTGAAGATGAGTTCGTGTTTAGTCCCAAATAAATACCCTACCTGTTCTCCTCTGGTGAAGTAAAACATACTTTGTGGTTTACAGAAATATGCAAATGTTCCGTGTGTGCACCATCTTTTAGAAACTCATTACTGCATATGAAAATCCAAAAATGCAGAACAAATAAATTAGGAGCTATTGTTAACATTTCAGTAGGTTTTACTCCACTGATTTTTTTAAATAGCAACCTCCCCAGGTGGCCTTATGATTTGCTTTATAAGTTTGCAATTTACATGTACCTACTCAGAAATGAATCTTCTGAGTGTACTCAAGTACATATTTATAACCCATTCTATAGTATATCTATTTTTGTATTTCCTTATACTTCCTTCCCTTGAAGAAAACATTTATATACCCAGGTGGTTACCATAAAAATCCCAGAGTTTTGGCAAACATGCCAAAGTCTCTTTCAACATTATTAATGGTGGGTTGTGGCATATACATTTATTCAACCAGACACTCCCTTGCCCTTAAGGCAAATTTAAACTTCTCAGCCTGGTTGGCCAGGCTCTTCACGTTCTCCCCATATTCCTGATTCCCGCAGCATGCCGCAGTAACCCAGGGGCCAGTTAGATTAGAGGAGAGAGCTGCAATTTAGGGGATTCTGACCCGACCTGCAGGTAGCAGAGAGGGTACCCTGTCGTGGGGGGTTGGGGACTAGGTTCAAAGGCCCCCACCCCCACCCCCACTCAACAGAGGCCAATTAAATCAGACAGGGGTGGAGTGGGACCTGGGTTTTCACTTTCTTTTGTATTTTCTGGCTTGTTCATTTAATCTCTCACTGCAGCCAGGATTGAAAACTTCTGTTGCTGCTCACACCAGCCTGGCTCACTGGGCTTCCTTTTCACACTCAGAGTTGCAGCGTCTCACCTCAAGGCTCTGTACAAAATAGTTCCTCTACCTGGTACCCCGTCTTCCTCTCTCTCCCCCCCCCCACATCCCTGGGTAATGGTGCTCATCTATCTCTCTGGTATCTCTTTGGATATGCTCTGCAGGAAGCTTTACCCTAACCTCTACTAAACAGGTGAAGACAACACTCAGCCCTCATGAAGCTCTTATTAAACTACACAGAAATCGCCTATTTGGCTGCTTGCCTCACACTCCATGGGCTCCAGGAGGGCAGGGCTTGTTCTCCCTGAGTTTTGTATACCTGGTGCCTAGCTCAGTGTCTGGCATATAGTGCATGTTCAACACACTATGGAACAGAAAGAGTGATGAGTGATGTCTATTTTCTAGTCAGAAGCAGCTTGCCAGTTGGTGCGAAATGCCTGGAAAACAGTGCTGAATATGTTAAATGCCTCCAGGAGTGCACAGAACACATGGCCGGGGTGGGGTGGGGGGCATCTCTCTTACTGGTTCAAACCCCTGGGCCTAGTTTTTGGTGACTTGTAGTCTCATTCTGACATTAGTGTTATATTAAAATCCAAAGTAATATTTATCAATAAGTCCTATACATAAATTCATGCTTGTCTGATTTACCATCCTTTTTCAGTTCAAAGATGCCTTCATCTTCTAGTATCCTGGTTGTGACCATGTCTTTGGAGTGATCTAATGAAGCAGATGTGGGAATGCCATCTTTAAAAAATGATTTTGTATGTATATCTGTGATTATGGACAGAAGCACATTTTGGTGTGTTTTTCTAAAAAACAGATTTATTATTTTTTTTCAATTAGTAAGTCACTAATAATCAGATTAATGATCATTATAATTTTTTAAATGTATTTATTTATTTATTTTTAAATTTTATTTTATTTATTCATTTTAGAGAGGAGAGAGAAAGGAAGAGAGAGAGAGACAGAGAGGGAGAGAGAGACAGAGAGAGAAGGTGGGGAGAGCTGGAAGTATCAACTCCCATATGTGCCTTGACCAGGCAAGCCCAGGGTTTCGAACCGGCGACCTCAGCATTTCCAGGTCGACGCTTTATCCACTGCGCCACCACAGGTCAGGCTGATCATTATAATTTTTGTTTATTTATCTCCTTTAAATTTTTTCTGATCTGTAGCTTTTCTATATGTACAAATAAAAATGTTCATTATTTCTGAAAAAGTGGGAGCATTAATACCGTATTTTTTACTCCATAAGACACACCTAACCATAAGATGCACCTAGGGTTTTAAGGAGGAAAAAAAAAAAAAAAAAAAAAAAAAAAAAAAAAAAATATATATATATATATATATATATATATATATATATATATATATATATATATATTCTACCTGAGGAATGTCAATTATTCAACATGGAAGAGGTAGTCAATAAGGTGGAATTGATGCACTTATAGAAGTGGACTCATACAGAGATCCAGAAGATGGCAACGGAGTGGGTGGACGTTGCAACTGCCAACTCCCAGGACCAAATTGGATTACAACTTAATTTAAGAACAATCATCTTAAAAAAACCAACTTTGGATAAACTAAGAGGAATCTATAACAAAGGATCACCGAAGAAGCCACATCGAGACTGGTAGGAAGGGCAGAGATGTGGAAAGGCCTGCCCCGCTCCCAGAAGCAAGCGGCAGCCTGGAGGGACTCTCATGGTGGGGTGGGTTGCTCTGAGAGGTGTAAGTCCTCAGCCCCAGGACCGGAGCCCCAGCCTAGAGCTCTGGAGCCTAGAAGAGGTGCCTGGACAGTAAGTAGCTGAGAAAAGAGCTGGGTTACTAGTTGAGAGAAAGAGACAGAACTCTCAGATCCATGCTCTGTCTTAAAGGGCTGGCACAGAAAACCTCATTCACAGCGACTTACCCAGGGCTCCTGTGGTGGGAGAGCTAAGAGGACTGGATTTGTGAGAGGAGAGTGTAAACTCAGAGGACCAGGGAGAGACATTGTGGGGGAAGGCCACCCATGTGCTGAGTCATTTCCCAAAACTAAAGTGGCCATTTTTCCTTGAAGAAGCAACACCTTTCAGCAGCACCAGCAAAGGGTAGCAATCACCCCGCCCACCAGAGTCTCTCTTGCTCCAGTCAGGGTAAAGGGTCACTCAGAAGCTGAGGGAGCATTAGGGACACAGGTTTTTGGTGCTGAGGACTGAGCTACACCACCCCACACACACATACACACTGCTGAGGACTAGCCAGAAGGCAGGCACACTGGTGGCAGGCCAGCAGGCAGACTAAACCTCTGGATCTCAGAGGCCACACCCACTGGACTCCTGTGGCCACACCCAACTTAGGGCTGAAAAAAAAAGTCTGGATAGAATGACACCTGAGGCCAAGGGGCAAGCCACATCCATTACCCTTCCTAATCCCTGAGTTACCATGCTGAGCCCAACAAGCAGCCAGCAGTAAGATGTGTCAGAAAGCAGGACTCAGGGGAACTTGAACTTTTAAGTGGACTTTCCCTAGGCCAAGAGTAGATAAAAGCCAGCCTAGGAGTGCATCTGATATTTACAACAGCACCTGGGCCCAGCAGAGTATGCCACAAACTCTGGATCACTTGTGGCCTCAAGAAGGTTGCTAAGGGCCAGTCATAGGCAGTGATCCCCACTGGTCTTCACCAGGTTCCTTCCAGGGAGGTCCAGGGCTGGCACATCCAGTGGCCAGATGCAGAGAGCATTAGTTCAGGACCTAACAACCCTTGCTGGAGTGGTATCTTAAGGAAGGGCTCCTCACACTTAACCCAGCTAAGGCACATAAAATACTGACACAAACAGTAAAAAGAACAGTATCTGCAGACAAGTAGCCCACAGCGGATTATAAACAGCTGATGCCAACCCAAGAAGATCTAGAAACAACACACCTGGAAGCTGGAGGCAGAAAATACCAACCCTAGACACAGCTAGCTACACAAACAGCACACTCAAAGGAGGAGTCTATACACAGACAAACTGGAAAGACAGAGAAATGCAATCCAAATGAATCAACAACAGAAATCCCCAGAAAAAGAACTGAATGAGATGTAAGTAACCAAACTACCAGATGCAGAGTTTAAAACAATGATTTCCAGGATGATCCAGGACCTCAGAGCAACAATGGATGGACATAATGAGCAACTAAATAAAGAGATAGCAAGCATCAAAAAGGACATTGAGATCATAAAAAAAGAATCAGTCAGAAATGACAAATACCATATCAGAAATGAAGACTGAAGTAGAAGGAATTAACAGCAAGCAGGCTGGATGAAGCAGAGGACCGAACCAGTGATTTAGAGGACAAGATAAATAAAAGCACAGAAGCAGAGCAGCAAAAAGAAGAGATTCAAAAAGTCAGAGGAAACTCTAAAAGAGCTCTGTGACAACATAAAGAGAAACAACATCCGCATCATAGGGGTTTCTGAAGGAAAAGAAAAGAACAAGGAATGGAGACCAGTTTGAAAAAAATCATAGCTGAAAACTTCCCTAAGTTGATTCAGGAAAAAGTCACACAAGTTCAAGAAGCACAGAGAGTCCCATTAAAGAGGAACCCAAGGAGGCCTACACCAAGACATTCCTAATTAAAATACCAATGTTAAGACACAAAGAAAGAATACTAAAAGCTGCAAGAGAAAAGCAGTTAATTACCTACAGAGAAGCTCCCATAAGAATACCATCCATCTTCTCAACAGAAACACTTAAGGCCAAAAGGGATTGGCAAGAAATATTCAGAGAGATGCAAAACAAGAACCTACAACCAAGACTTCTTTATCCAGCAAGGCTATTGTTTAAAATTGAAGAAGAAATAAAAACCTCCCCAGACAAAAAAAAACTTCAAAGAATTCATTACAACTAAACCAATACTGCATTAAATGTTAAGGGGCCTGTTGTAAACAGAACAAAGGGAAAATATATCTAGAAAAAGAGGAATGTATATTTAAAGAATAAAATGGTGATAAACAACTACATATCAATAATCTTAAATGTAAATGGATTAAATTCTTCAATCAAAAGACATAGGGTTGCTGCATGGATAAGTAAACAGGACCTGTACATATGCTGTCTACAAGAGACACACCTCAAAACAAAAGATACACATACACTGAAAGTGAAGGGATAGAAAAAATATTTCACACAAATGAAAATGAAAAAAGCTGAGGTAGCAATATTTCTTTTTTTTTTTTTTTTTATTCATTTTAGAAAGGAGAGAGAGAGAAAGAAGGGGGGAGGAGCAGGAAGTATCAACTTCCATATGTGCCTTGACCAGGCAAGCCCAGGATTTCAAACCGGCAACCTCAGCATTTCCAGGTCGATGCTTTATCCACTGCGCCACCACAGGTCAGGCTTGAGGTAGCAATATTTCAATCTGACAAAATAGACTTTAATACAAAGGCTATAGTAAGGGGCAAAGAAGGTCACTACATAATGATAAAGGGAGCAATCCAACAGGAAAATATAACTATTGTAAATATTTACATGCCTAATATAGGAGCACCTAAATATATAAAGCAGATTTTGATGGACATAAAGGGCAAGATTAACGGCAATACTATAATAGTAAGGGACTTTAATACCCCACTAACATCAAGGAATAGATCCTACAAACAGAAAATTAACAAAGAAACAGCAGCCTTAAATGACACACTAGATCAACTGGATTTAATAGATATCTTCAAAACCTTCATCCCAAAGCAACAGAATATACATTCTTTTCAAGTGCTCATGGTATATTCTCTAGGATAGACCACATGTTAGGACACAAAATGAGTCTCAATAAATTTAAGAAGATTGAAATCATATCAAGCATCTCCTCTGATCACAATGGCATAAAACTAGAAATCAACTACAATAGAAAAACTGAAAAACATTCAAACACTTGGAGACTAAATAGCATGTTATTAAATAACAAATGGGTTAACAATAAGATAAGGAAGAAATCAAAAATTTCCTTGAAACAAATGAAAATGAACATACAACAACTCAAAATCTATGGACACAGCAGAAGCAGGCCTAAGAGGGAAGTTCATAGCACTACAGGCATACCTTAAGAAGCAAGAAAAAGCTCAAATAAACAACTTAACCCTGCATTTAAAAGAACTAGATAAGAGCAACAAATAAAGCCCAGAGGAAGTAGAAGGAAGAAAATAATAAAGATCAGAGTGGAAATAAATGACATAGAAGCTAAAAAAAACCAATACAAAAGATCAATGAAACCAAGAACTGGTTCTTTGAAAAGGTAAATAAGATTAATAAACCTTTAACCAGACTGACCAAGAAAAAAAAAAGAGGACTCAAATAAATTAAATTAAAAATGAAAGTAGAGAAGTAACAAGTGATACCACAGAAATACAAAGGATTGTAAGAAAATACTATGAAGATCTGTATGCCAAAAAACTAGACAATGTAGGTTAAATGGATAAATTCCTTGAAACATATAATCTTCCAAAAATCAATCTGGAAAAATCAGAAAACCTAAACAGGCCGATAACAACAAATGAAACTGAAACAGTTATCAAAAAACTTCCAACAAACAAAAGTCCTGGACCAGATGTCTTCACAGGCGAATTTTACGAAATATTCAAAGAACTAACACCTATCCTTCTCAAGCTATTTCAAAAACTTCAAGAGGACGTAAGACTTCCAAACTCCTTTTATGAGACAAGCATAATCTCCATTCCAAAACCAGGTAAAGACACTACAAAGAAAGAAAACTATAGGCCAATATCCCTGATGAACCTAGATGCTAAAATTCTCAACAAAATATTAGCAAACTGAATCCAGCAATACATGAAAAAAATCATACATCATGATCAAGTGGGTTTTATTTTGAGGAGACAGGCTGGTACAATATTCACAAATCAATCAATGTGATTCAACACATAAACAAAAAAGAAGGATAAAAATCACATGATAATATCAATAGAAGCAGAAAAAGCATTTGATAAAATCCAGCACCCATTTATGATCAAAACTCTCAGCAAAGTGGGAATACAGGGAACATACCTCAACATGATAAAGGCCATCTACAATAAACCTGGAGCCAACATCATACTCAATGGGCAAAAATTAAAAGCAATCCCCTTAAGATCAGGAACAAGGCAGGGGTGCCCTCTTTCACCACTCTTATTCAACATAGTTCTAGAAGTCCTAGCCACAGCAATCAGACAAGAAGAAATAAAAGGCATCCAAATTGGAAAAGAAGAAGTAAAACTATCATTATTTGCTGATGACATGATACTGTACATAGAAAACCCTAAAGTCTCAATCAAAAAAACTACGAGACCTATTAAAAAGCTTTGGTACATATCTACTATGGAATAGTACTCAGCCATAAGAAATGATGACATCAGATCATTTACAACAACATGGATGGACCTTGATAACATTATACTGAGCGAAATAAGTAAATCAGAAAAAATTAAGAACTATATAATTCCATACATAGGTGGGACATAAAAATGAGACTCAGAGACATGGACAAGAGTATGGGGATTACAGCGGGGGGGGGGGAGAAGGAGGGGGTTGGGGGATGGAGGGGGCACAAAGAAAACCAGTTAGAAGGTGATGGAAGACAATTGGACTTTGAGTGATGGGAATGCAGCATAATCAAATGTCAAAATAACCTAGAGATGTTTTCTCTGAACATATGTACCCTGATTTATCAATATCACCCCATTAAAATTAATAAAAAAAACTACTAGACCTAATAAATGAATTTGGCAAGGTGGCAGGATATAAAATTAATATTCAGAAATCAGTGGCATTTACATACATCAACAATAAACTGTCTGAAAAAGAAATTAAGGAAACAATCTCCTTTATTACTGCAACAAAACAAATAAAGTACCTAGGAGTAAATTTAACCAAGGAAGTAAAAGACTTGTACTCAGAGAATTATAAAACATTGATAAAAGAAATCAAGGAAGATACAAACAAGTGAAAGCATATGCAGTGTTCATGAACAGGAAGAATAAACATCATTAAAATGTCTATATTACCCAAAGCAATCTACAAATTCAATGAAATTCCTATTAAAATACCAATGACATATTTCAAAGATATTGAACAAATATTCCAAAAATTTATATGGAACTAAAAAGAACACAAACAACCTCAGCAATCTTGAAAAAGAATAAAGGGGGAGGTATCACACTTCCTGATATCAAGTTATACTACAAGGCTATTGTACTCAAAACAGCTTGGTACTGGCATAAGAACAGGCATACAGATCAATGGAACAGAACAGAAAACCCAGAAATAAACCCATGCCTTTACAGCCAATTAATATTTGACAATGGAGGTAAGAGCATACAAGGAGTAAAGACTGTCTCTTTAACAAATGGTGTTGGGAAAAATTGGACAGGTACTTGTAAAAAAATGAAACTAGACCACCAACTTTCACCATACACAAAAATAAACTCAAAATGGATAAAAGACTTAAGTGTAATTCGTGAAACCATAAACATCTTGGAAGAACACATAGGCAGTAAACTCTCTGATATCTCTCGTAGCAATATCTTGGCTGATTTATCTCCACAGGCAAGTGAAATAAAGGACAGGATGAACAAATGGGACTATATAAAGCTAAAAAGCTTTTGCACAGCAAAAGACAATATGAACAAAATAAAAAGAACCCACACAATGAGAGAATATATTCACCAATACATCTGATAAGGGGTTAACAACAAATATTTATAACAAACTTCTAAAATTCAACACCAGAAGGTAAACAATCCAATTTAAAAAATGGGGAAAAGAATTGAACAGATAGTTCTCCAAGGAGGGCATACAGATGGCAAATAAGCATATAAAAAAATGTCCAACATCACTAATTGTCAGAGAAATGCAAATTAAAACCACAATGAAATAACACCTCCCACCTGTCAGAATGGCTCTCATTAACAAAACAACACACAATAGGCCCTGGCCGGTTGGCTCAGCAGTAGAGCGTCAGCCTGGCGTGCAGGGGACCCGGGTTTGATTCCCGGCCAGGGCACATAGGAGAAGCGCCCATTTGTTTCTCCACCCCCCTCCCTCCTTCCTCTCTGTCTCTCTCTTCCCCTCCTGCAGCCAAGGCTCCATTGGAGCAAAGATGGCCCGGACGCTGGGGATGGCTCCTTGGCCTCTGCCCCAGGCGCTAGAGTGGCTCTGGTCGTGGCAGAGCGACGCGCCAGAGGGGCAGAGCATCGCCCCCTGGTGGGCAGAGCATTGCCCCTGGTGGGCGTGCTGGGTGGATCCCGGTCGGGCGCATGCAGGAGTCTGTCTGACTGTCTCTCCCCGTTTCCAGCTTCAGAAAAATGCAAAAAAAAAAACAAAAAAAAAACCAACCACACACACAATAAGTGCTGGCAAGGGTGTAGAGAAAAGGGAACCCTCCTGCACTGCTGGTGGGAATACAGATTTGTGCAGCCACTGTGGAGAAGTGTATGGGGTTTCCTCAAAAAATTAAAAATGGAACTACCTTTTGACCCAGCTCTCCCACTTTTAGGAATATATCCTAAGAACACAAAATCACTGATTCAAAAGAAGAAATGCACCGCTATGTTTATGGCAGCATTGTTCACAATAGCCAAGATCTGGAAACAGCCCAAGTGCCTGTCAGTGGATGAGTGGATTAAAAAGCTGTGGTACATATATACAATGGAATACTATGTGGCCATGAAAAAGAAGGAAATCTTACCTTTTGTGACAGCATGAATGGACCTGGAGACTATTATGCTAAGTGAAATAAGCCAGGCAAAGAAAGCAAATATCATATGATCTCACTCATATGTGGAATCTAATGAACAACGTGAACTGAGGAACAGAATAGAGGCAGAGGCAGGATCACAGGGACCAGAAGAACAGCATGCAGAGGGAAGGGGGATGAGAGGATGGGATCTGAGAAGTTAAAGGGATTTGTGAAATTATATATACATAACACAAAGATATAAATAACAGGACAGCAAATCCTAGAGGGAAAGGGGGAGAGAGTTGAGAGAAAGGGGGCAAGGAGGGAAAAAAGGGGACAAGGGGGCAGGTGGTGAGGGAGCTATATTTGGTGGAACACTTGAATCCATGTAAATGCAATAAGTTAAAATTAATTTTTAAAAAAAGAAAAATATTCTGAACCAAATGGTATGTTAAAATATTTAATAAAATATACCACAATAATATTTCAACAATGTAAACTCAACAGCAGTATTAACAACCATTAGCGCCTGACCAGGTGGTGGCGCAGTGGGTAGAGCATCAGACTGGGATGCGGAGGACCCAGGCTCAAGACCCCAAGGTCACCAGCTTGAGCGCGGGCTCATCTAGTTTGAGCACAGCTCACCAGCTTGGACCCAAGCTCTCTGGCTTGAGCAAGGGATTACTCAGTCTGCTGTAGCCCCACAGTGAAGGCACATGTGAAAAAGCAATCAATGAACAATTAAGGTGATGCAACAAAAAAAACTGATGATTGATGCTTCTCATCTCTCTCCATTCCTGTCTGTCCCTATCTATCCCCCTCTCTGATTCTCTGTCTCTGTAAACAAACAAACAAACAAACAAAAAACCCATTAGCACTGTTATTAACAAATGAGAAGAGACTTTGATGTTCAAATACTCTTCTAGTTGTCCCGGAATCCCAGGAACTCATCATCGCTAGCTTCAGAATTTAAGAAGCTCAGTTGCTCACAATCACTGGTATCACTTTCTTTTAGACTCCAGGACCAACCATTCAGGTTGTTGTTCTTTAATTCAGGATACCCCCCTGCTACTGCACTAGGGAAAGTCCAGTTATTTTTTACTCTAATGTCACTACATAGGTAAACTATGGGGTGGATTACAGCTAGAATAAACTGATGGAGATGAGCATCATAGCCTGCTCCATCTGCTGCTGCTTTGCCTGTGCTGCACTGGCTTCCCAGCTCACTGCACATGCCTCGCACCCTTGGCCCCTCCCCTATCTGCCAGCCAGCTGGCCAATGAAATGCTATTGGGCTGGCAACAAGTGAGGTCAGTGCTTCACACAGAGCTCAGGCAGCTGCAGCGCAGCCCTCCACCATTGCAGTTCGCCTCTCATATCTGCCCTGGAGGATGCCAGATGAATGCATCCATACAAGGTCACTTGCCTTCTCTCCAGCACTGCATGCAACTATGGAAACCAGAACTGGGAGATCACTCAGCAGATGCCAGGGTTCTGCACGCGGGTTCACACACCGCAGTAGTGGGTTTGATTATGCTCCCTCTGGCGCTCATTCTACATATGTTTACCACGCAGTGCTCCACAGTAGCAAAAAAATAATAATAAAAAAAAATAAAAGAAAAGAACATTCACTCCATAAGATGCACAGGCATTTTCCCCTCCATTTTGGGGGGAAAAAAGTGTGTCTTATGGAGCGAAAAATACGGTACTTAGTTTCCTAGCCTGCCATTTTTCTTTAATTTAACAACATATGGAACATACTTTTTCATGTTAATAAATACAAATTTATATCTGCATTTTTAATGCCTACAGGTACTCGGTGGTATTGTATCATTGGTTATTGAATTGATCACTATTGACAGTCATTTAGGTTGATTTTGGTTTCTGTTATAAACAATACTGTGATGAATATTCTCATGCACACATTTCTACATGTTTATTCAAGTATTCCATTCAAATAAATTTTTAGAAATCGAATTCTTGAACCAAGCGGAATACATATCTTTAACACTGATATTTTGCTAAATTACCAACAGAATGTTGGACCAATTTTTATCACAATCAAAAGTTTATAAGGATATATGTTTTCCTATTCTCCAATCAGCTTTGAATATTTTCAATACTTATTCATTTCATAAGAAAAAATATCCATTGCTATTTTAATTGGTGGTTCTTTAATTTTCTTTTTAATTAAGTGAGGGGGGGAGGCAGAGACAGACTCCCACATGCGCCCTGACCAGGATCCACCAGGAAAGCCACCTACACAGCGATGTTCTGCCTATCTGGGCCTCTGCTCTGTTGCTTGGCAACTGAGCTATTTTAGTGCCTAAGGTGAGGCCATAAAGCCATCCTCAGCGCACAGGGTCAAAATTGATTGAACCCGTTCAAGTCATGGCTGCAGGAAGGAAAGAGGGAGAGAGAGATGGAGGAGGGGAGGGAAGCAGATGATCAATTCTCCTGTGTGCCCTGACTGGGAATTGAACCTGGGACTTCCACATGCCAGGCTGACACTCTACAGTTGAGCTAACTGGCCACAGCTAGTAGTATTTATTCATGGATTTTTTACCTTTTATATATTTTTTGTTGTTTGTATTTTTCTATTATCATGTTTATAATTTTATTAATTTGTAGGATTTCTTTATATATTAAAGATGTAATCCCCATGTCATATCAAATTATTTGTATCCCCTTGTTGTAAGTATCTTTTTCCAGTTTATCTTTATCTTTACCTTTGTTTATGGAGTATCTTTTTGTTATACTATGACTTTATTTTTAATGTCAAATTATCAGTCTTTTTCTTTATGTTCTTGTCTTTGATGACATGCAATGTTAGTATTTTCATTTAGTTTATAAAATTGAAGATGAATTTTTCATTTTGTCAACAATAAAATGTCACCTGAAAATCAAATGAGAATTTTTTAAAATATATTTTAGAATAGTTATTACACAACTATAGTCTTTATCACTACTAGAAAAAAAATTAATGACTTTTGTTAATATATTTATCAATATTTTTGAAGAGAAAAACATCAATCTTTTCAAAATCTTGGCTGTGCCAATTAGCAGGTGATACTTTGCGTATTCCATATTTATTACCCAAAATAACATAATTCCAATAGAAAACTCTAATCTGGTCAGAAAACTATTTTACAAGCTGTTGCAGAATATGGATGCAAGTATCACAGCTTCAAACTGTGAGGCGAAATCCAGTCAGAGTTTGGCTAGAAATGTTTCGATAATGACCACACATGGGATAAAACCACTGAAAATCATTCACTCTCATTTGCAGGCAAAGCAGCCTATGAAAGTCTCTTTTTCTTTTCCTTGTGATGCTACATAGGAATCCCAAGTTTATGAAAGGTAGAATGACAATAATCCCATTGCCTGCTGGATGACCTCCACACATGCACACATGTTCATTGATGAGAACCTGTTTAGTGAGCCAATATTGGTCCCTACAGACTTTCCTTTGATATGTTGTTAATCTATACCCCCTGGTCAGAAGAGTACAGCTGGCTTTAAAAATATCCAAATTCCTTTGGATTTCATAATGCCTGTTCAGCACTCTTTAAATTCTGCAACAAAATAGTCTTCTCAGTGGGTCATAAAAAAATGGATTTATGAAAGCCAACAGCAACTTAATATTTTCTGTTTTAAATCAATAAAATTAACCATAACAACAATAATGGAATAATTTGGACAGAATGAGTCAAAGGAACCTTTCCCTGTAATAAAAACAGCTATGTAAGATAGATAAATCTTCATTTTGATCTCTTGACTATATAAAAAAAAATGTACAGCTGTCTTCTCATTTTCTGTATTCTGTTAAGTTCTATATAAAAAAACAAATATTAATAACAGTCTTATATTCACCACTTACATAAGAAAGAAATTCTCACCTAAGAAAGAAACAAATGTTCTGGTGAGCCCTCTCACATTAGTCAGTGATTCTTAAATGAAAAGGAATGCTAGGAATATGGAGCGTCTACAAAATCCAAAAACAGAATCAATGACAAAAACCCATCATTCACAAGGAGGAGTACAGAGACTTAAATGGGAAATAATTATATGACAGAAAATACAAATAAGAGGCAAAATCCTATGGTTCAGGAAAGAACAAGTACGTCTTATGTCTGGGGCATAGAGACAGCTCGGTGGTGGAAAAAGAAATTGAGCTGGATGTTAAAGAATGAGATGGCAGTAAGGAGGGAGAAATGCTGTCCCTGGAGAGAAGGTACAGCCTCCAACAAGAACAGAAAAGTAGAAATGAACGTGGTATGTATGGGGAACAGTGATCAAAACATGATTTGCTTTGAGAAGTCATTGAATGAGCTATTGTAGAAGGGAAAGACAAAGGTTATACCTAAAGAGGAAAGAACAGAAATAAGGTACAGAGTTGTAAAGAGGTCTGAGGATCAGGATGAGAAGTTTCATCATGGATGTGTAGGCTATTGCCACCCTGCCTCTCAACTTTTCAGAGTCAAAAATGGAAAGCTTGATTTTACTATATAAAAGTTGCTTATAGAGTCTAGGGTCAGGCTACCAAAATGCTGTATATTATCCCTTATGCCCACCCTCCACTACACCTGGATGACTACCTTACACATGAGATACATTCAAAAATAATTTTAGAATGAGTAAATGAACGAAGACACTAATGAACAGTCAAACATGATAAAAACTTTTGAAGGAACTTATTATATCTGAACATGAACTGCTGGGGATTTTAGAGAAAGAGAATAAAAATATGTTGCAGGACAGGGAAACAAGCTGTTAAACTACTGCATTAATTATTATAAAATTATATGGACCTAGATTAAAGAAGGCAGAAATAGGAACAAAAACACAAACATTTATTTGAGAAAATTACAGTGCATCATTAACTGATTTTAATTCATTGATAAACAGGTCAAGTTTAAGTGGTCTAATCAACTATATTCAACTATTCATTCACATGGAAATTATCTACTGAACACCAGGCACTTTTTGGGCCCCAGGGGCCAAAGTAAAATGCAAATTTATTTTCCTCAAGTTTCTGACTGATCACATAAAGCCCTGGACTCTTACAGCCTAATGATTCATGTACAATTGGCCATCATCACAATGACCATCCCAGATTTCCAAAATAATTTGGCATTTATTAGGAGAAATGTTTGAAAGAGTAAATTTTAAAGATGAGCAGCATCAAGACAGTCCCAACTGTGTATATATTGGAAATATTAAACAAGCAATTAAGCACTTCATCTCCAGTGATTTCACATTATTTATTCAGGTGAGACAGAGTCCCAACCAGATATGACATTGTTCTGAATTCATTCATAGGAAGCATGAATTCAGCTAAGATTTTTAAGATAGCAAAAAATTTGCACAACCACCATATATGATCATGAGTCAAAAATTCTCTACATCCAAATTTGACCACATAGTTTAAATTTGATTCTCTTTTGCCATTTCACTCTGCCTCCAGGCTCTACTATCAATCACATATCATTCAAAACATCTTTATCAAGATTAGATGTCCTAGAACAACATTCAGCAAATCACTCTTCAAGAGAATATAGTTGATTGATTCATTCCTCCCTCCTTTTCTCCCTTTCTTTATCTATTGCCTGCCTATTTTGCTTCAGGATTGGTCCTTGGTGCTGGGGACACCCAAAGCAAACCTCACAGACACAGTCTGATGGTTAATTGGAGGGTCCCCTTGACAAGAACCAACCATGCCAGGTCCCCTATAGTAGAATCCTATCCTCTCCCAGCCTTCTCGCCCAGTTACTCCTGATACCACCCAAACATCCAAGTCAGACAAACAGCTGCATATTAAACTTTAAGTTCCTGGAGTTTATTTTTGTCTCCTGACCCTTGGTCTTTTCACAATCCCCGTATAATGCTGCTCCTCATTTTGACATAATCTGGGTTCAAATTCTAACTTCTTTTCTATTTATGAGATCTTGAACAAGTTACTCAATCTCTGGAAGCCTCAATTTTCTCATTAGATAAATAAAAATCATAATACCTATATTTCCGGAAAATTGAAAGGATTAAATAAAAAAATGTGTGAAATCATCCACCAGAGGCTTTGGGGATGATCCCAGCTAGAAATGAGCTCTCCTTCCAAGTTCCAAGAGCATGCTTCTACCACTGTACTTCTGAGCTACCTCCAATTATTACACATCTTTTTGTGTCTCTCTTCATTTCCTACGTAGGACCAAAGTGTGTGGCAAACTTCTTTATGTGTTCCTGATACCTGAAATAGAGCCTCACACATAATTGATCATATTGAGGAAGAAGGGGAGCAGAGTAGTTAATGATTTTTGTTGTCTCAGAGTTTGCATCAGTAGTTTAAAGATTCTGCTGAATTTGGTCAATCATCCAATATTCAGACTGTTCGAGTCTCTTCAGAAATAACAAGTCAAAAACTAACTCCACTCAAATTGGGCAACACGCAACCTGAAGCCCTCGGTGGGCCCTGTGCATTATATCGGAGAGGACAGGAGGCCTGGCATCTGGGTTCCCAACCCAAAGCCTCACTGCTCCCCTGGGTTCTCCACCACCGCCAGAAACCTGGAGACAATCACCATGGGAACAACTTGCCTACTTGGACCAAGCTCTGGGAGCATCTTACTCTTTCTCTGGTGAGCAGACATAACTACATTCCAAGAGACTAAAAAACGACCAAAGGAAATCTTTTAAAACATATATTCATTTAACTGTGAGATAAGCTCAATCTGTGTTGTGAATGCTTCACATCTGAAAAAAAAAAAAACCACAAAAAAACCCCAACACTTAGCCAATAGAACTCAGACTATGAAAGTGTGGGGGCCTAAGGGACAGGAACGGGTTGGTAAATTCTCAGGACACATTTGGATGTAACTGCTTTCCCAACCCCCAGCAACAGGGTAGGAAAACGTCCTTGCCCCTTTCCAGTAAATTCTCCTCGCAGCATGCCGTACCTCCCCAGAGACGTTTAGAGACTGCCATTCATTTAATTGCTTGAAAAACCCAAACCAAACAAGAGTAGCTGGAGGTTGGCCCTCTGTTTGTTGGCTGTCTGCAGATTTACAATATCGCACCATGTGGATCTTCAGAGCCAAAAGTGTTAGAAATCTGAGGGACTTATTCCACCCCTCAAAATACAATGGGCAAGAACGGAAAAGTTTCAAAGTCCCCAGAAGGCATCAAACCCAATTACATCGCAGCACATGTGTGCAGCCCTTTAAGCTGCTCATTAACATTTGGAAAGTTCTTCTGGTAAATGTCTTCATATCCAATTTAGGCTTCTTTCCCCTTTTCTCTACCACCCTCATTTCATAGACAGGCAACAGTAATGAGCTATATAAACGTAACTCTTTAAACGAAGAATGTCATCACTTAAGAATACAAGAGAGCAGTACATGTTGTGTATGTCTACAAACTGCAGTTGCTGTCTGTTAGAGTTTGTAGCAACTTTTAAATCTGTCATCACGGCATGAATTTCTTACTAAGCTCCTTCCCGGCACTTGAGCCAGGAAGCAAAGGGGGAACAGGCTGTATCATTTATGGGCAGACTGGTATTGGGTCAAGTGTGACATCACACTCTGCTCCCGCCATAATGAGGTGAAAGGCAAGTCTGCAACAACGTGGCACTTTGTTTATTGGGAAAATTTAAGTGAGACTGTATTTCAGCTTATGATAAAACTGAAACAAGGGATATGGATTACAGATTTTTAACAGCTCCAAACAAGAGGAGAGTGAGAAAGAAGGGAGCCAAATAGGAACAGTAAAAAAGGCAAAAGATCAAAGTAGGCTCTGGGCAGGCTGATTCCTTGGCATTTATTTGTATAGGGCACATTTGCTCAACTAAAATATTAGCACATCAGCCAAGTGTCACATTTTTGTTACTCTCATAGACCTAAGGGTGTGCGTGTCTATGTCTTTAAAGTATAGGTCTCATGTTTACTACTCTACATTGCTCAAAATTTTTATATTCAAAGGTAGAAAGAATAAAATCTCACACACATATGACATTTCCTAAAGTCTTTTGTAAATCTTGAGTACCATGACCAACTTCTATTTCTCCACATAATCAACATCCACATTTGAATTTCTGAATAACCCTTTGAATGTAACATTATGTAGAAAGGTATTTGGCAAATAAGAGAGGGCAGAAAAAGTCAAGACCTAACTTGCTTTAGAATTAGGAAAATTCTATCAAGAACTGTAGCTAATACACACTGATTGGCATATTTATTTGTCATACCAAACGTGGGCCCCATCCTCAAGGTGTGCACAGCTTATGGGGAGCAATCATGTGAACAATTTACTGTACGACAAGGAAAAGTAAAATGAGGACCCTGAGTACACATGCTAGTGGCAATTCAGAAAAAGCAATTAAATTCATCAAAATTATTTTATTTTAAGCTAAATAACCCCTATTCCCACCTTTTCCTGTATATCAATAAAGCAAATGGCTTGAGACGTTCCTGTTGGGAACAGACCTAAGTCCCCACTCAAGTGAGAACGACACCAAGTTCCACACCAGTGAAGTGCCATTGACTTCTCTGAACATGCTTCTCTTTCAAACTGCTCTAAATACTTTTTCTGTTTCATTTAAGTAAGGAATTTATTCTAAGAGAAAACATCGCACTGTATGACTTAAAAATCTACAATGACTCTTGTTCTCAATTTTCTCAGCTCTAATCAGACATACCCTAGTAGAATGGACCTAAAATTTACCAATTCTTCCCCTTACCTTTCATGAAATATCAGTTTCTTCCCACACTTTACAATCCAATATTAATTGGACTCACACTTTTTTTTTCTAATTATAGGCCTATTAGAAACACAGACACTCTCTGTGATGATGCTATATGGTCCTTTACCAGCTGTATGTTAACCCCTTCTTAGCTGTTTGCCTCCTTCTGTAAATGCCATGCTACCTGTCCAAACACTTAGCTAGGAACACACACTACTCATTTTCCATTCCTCATCAACAGGGTAATTAGATTGCTTAACTCTTCAAATAATTAGAATAATAAAGTGATTCAGAGCATAATTCCTAGAATTTAAAAAAAAAAAAAAAAACAAAAAAACTTGTTTCTAATATCAACTCTTCCATATCCATCTGCATTACCTTGGGCCACAATCTGGGTCACAACCCTAAGTCAGGTTCAGCCATGACTTTCTGACAAGTTACTCTCCTCTCTGAGCCTTAATTTACTCATCCATAAAATGGAAAGAATTAACACCTACAATAAAGCTTTAAAGATGAAATAACATGTGAAATAGTAAGTACCAGTACATGAAAAATGCTCAGTAAGTTAACTATTGACAAAATAAAAAGTATATGATGAGAAGATAGTAATAGCAATTATATTATATGATCATATATTATATCATAAACATTTTTGGTAGGAACTTATTCCCTACTAACCCAAACCACAGTCCTCCACTAGTTCATTGGATTGTAAGACTCTAGTATTTTCAATCTTTCTACTTGTAGAGAATAAAACAGTGGAAAAAGAGAAAAACAATAAAAACAAAATGCAGAGACAGCCAATCAGTCAGCAAAGCCCCCACCCCATGTGCATACAATCAGCACCAGCTGTAGTCCAATTAAACTTAATCTAGTCACATGCTCATGTGCTCCTCAGAAATTAGAGGAAATCAATTCAAATGCTAATGAGAAAGTCCATAATTTATTATCTGCTGAGGAATGCATGTTACATTAATTTTAACTGTAAACAATTATTTTTATTGCAAGATTAATTACCCTATCTTATACAACTTCCTTTTTTCATATTCTTTTAAGGAATTAGTTTTCAGTTGCTGTTTTGTGGCTCTGTCACAGTTCTTTAGCTTGAGAAAAGTATAATTAATTTAGGGATGCTGCAAATGTTGTTTTCTATTCTTCTGCCAAAAGAAAGTGGGATAAATGGCTAGGTCAAGCATGGAGAAAAATTGCTGCAGCTTCTGGCCAGGATGAAAAGACATTAGAACTCAGAATGGAAGTGGGGGAGGGGGCAAACAGAATTTAAAACATGAGTTAATGTTGGTCATTTCTGACTATAGCATTTCCCAAAGGTTTCAACATGCAAGTACAGTCTTCAAGTTGTTCTTAAGTCCTGAAAGTCAGTGGAAACCATATGAGCTAAAGTTTTCAGGGCAAAGAAGTGACTGATCATTTTTCTTAAAAAAATTAAATAGCATTAAGACCTGGACTTCTCTTCTGTATATTCTGCATGGGTGACTGTTCCTTTGAGCAATCAGAAAGGAATAAAATTTGTGCTTTCAGGATTCTGCTCCCCGACAGAGTGGCCCTCACTCTGACTTGGTTCCCAAGGTGAATGAATGTTCAAAACATGGCTGTGGGAAATTATTCTTAAACCAATCACTTCTCAATATGGATAATAGGATTTTAGATAGTGGATAGAACTCATAGGGTTGAAAGTGAGTATTCTGTTGTTTCTGACAAATCATTTGCTTGATTCTTGTGCTTTCTATAAGTTCAAGAAGTCCATTTTCTCTATAGACATAACTAAACTTAGCCTTCCAAAGGTAGATATTTATGAAATACCAAAATCCATTAGTTTATTTCATTGGGACTTTCTTAATTTAAACTTCCAGTGAAAGCAACTGCTAGTTATCGATTAAAATTAAATTAGTCTAAATTAAATCAATATGTCTAGCTGTTGATTTCAATGAGAATTTGGTTAGGAAATAGATAAGAGAATTGAGCCCAGAGAAGATTCAACTGCTAATTACTTGTAAAAGTTTAAGCTTAAAGGGTAATAAGCATTTAACCTAGGAGTGGAAACAGAGGAAGAGGTAGGTGCTGGCTAGAAAGATCCTGGGCCACAACCTTAAGTCAGTTTCAGCCATGACTTCCTGTCAATGGGGATTGAATTCCAGTTAGGTGCAATATGTTTCAATCTGACCTTCTCTGAAAACCACAGCCTGGGAGGCCATCAGCACACACAACAATTGGCTGGGCTGGAGTAGACAGGATGAAAAATAATCTTTCCCTTGAGCAACAAGCTCTCAGCACTCCACACTATAAATTCAAACCCAAAAGTGGGTTTTTGCCCTTTTACATGTTTTCATGATTTCTATTGAATATTTTTGCAAGTCCCTACAAGGAGAGCATATGCTACTTATCAGAATCACATATAGTAGCAACAAAAACCAGGAAGTGGTTGGGACAGGCTGTGGTGATACAGGTTACACCTGGTTTTAATTTGATTGTCAGATGTCATAAGGGTAGGCTTATAAGACTAAACCTTACTTCTACTCCAAACCTATAGGGAATTATTGCTGATTTATTTTAGCAAAGAATATTTCATGCTCTTAATTTCCATTCCAATTTCTCTGCTTAATAAAATAAGATGTCACATGCCAAACCACATTGCAGTGAATTATTTCAACAACCCAAAGCATTTCAAATCCACTTGAAAACTTGCCACAAAGCCAAGATCCATCACAAAGCATTAGGATTAGTTACTCCTGGAAAACCCTCCTACTATAAGAGAAGTTGATGGGCAATGCACAAGGAGAAGACCGAGAAGGATTTCCAAGCTCTGCACACCAAAGAACTCTTTGGTGCAATACACCCTGTGGTTCTAGGGCCCTTGAACTACTCAATGCCTCAATTTATTTATTTATTTATTTATTTTTAGTGAAAAACAATTTTAATTGAATTTATTGGTGTGATGTTGGTTAGTGAAATTATACAGGTTTCAGGTGTACAATTCTATAATACGTCATCTGTATACTGCGTTTTGTGTTCGCCACCCCAAGTCAAATCTCCCTCCATCACTATCGACTCCCTTCCATCCTCCTTCCCCTCCTGCCACCCCCTTTCCCTCCTGCAATCTCCACACTGTTGTCTGTATCAATAAGTTTTTTCTTTGTTTAATCCCTCACCTTTTACACCTAGTACCCCAACCCCCATCCTCTCTGACAGCTGTCAATCTGTTCTCCATATCTCCATATGAGTCTGTTTCTATTTTGTCAGTTTATTTTGTTCATTAGATTCTACATGCAAGTGAAATCATATGGTACTTGTCTTGCTCTGACTGGCTTACTTCACTTAGCATAATAATAATCTCCAGGTCCATACATGCTGTCACAAAAGTTAAGATTCCTTCTTTTTTACAGCTAAGTAGTATTCCATTGTGTAAATGTATCACTGCTTTCTTATCCACTCATCTACTTATGGTCAACTGGGCTGCTTCCAAATATGGCTAATGTAAATAACACTGCAATGAACACAAGGGTGTGTTTATTCTTTCAAGTTAGTGTTTCAGGTTTCTTTACATATACTCCCAAATGTGGAATTCCACATTTCAAAAGACAGTTTCGTTTTCAATTTTTTGAGGTAACTCCATACAGCTTTCCACATTGGCTGTACCAATCTATATTCTCACCAACAGGGCACTTGATTTAAATTTCTCTATTCTTTTGACCAGACCAAAACAGTCTTATCATGGGTCAAACAGATATAGGCTGTAGAATAGCTTTAGCTTTCCCAAGCTGCAAACCTCTGTGTCAAGTTCCCAACACAAAATACATGGGAAAAAACCCCCATTAATTTCAAAGATTCCATATAGTGAAATTTGCATTCTACTAAAGCCCTCTGATTGATGAAGAGCAAGACATCCAGGCAAGTAATAAGCCACAGTCTGCATTGCAAAGAGTGTGTCTTACTCTGGGTCTGTTTCCTTGCAGCCAGGAGCAGGAGGCACATTCAAGTGAACCCTCCTCTTAAGTGGAGCAAGTGGGAGCATCTCCAACTCTGATCAATTGCAGATGTATTTCACACATCCCAAACCAATGTGGTTAAAGAAGAAACTACTTTGGGGAGAGTCTATAGATCGTAAATGTGATAAATGAGCCTTAGGAACCCCATCTGTAAGTGCTTATGCATTTTAAATGTAATGATGGGGCTCCAATGCCTTACCCTAAAACACACTCTTGGAGAGGGATTCCTTTTTATAGCAAATATGTGTGGAATGTCCTGCAGAACCACACAATTTCATTTTCCCAATGTTGATATGTATGGGAATAAAAATGAACAAGGAAAAAACACAGGGATAGTGTGTGTAACCTCCTCCTTAAATTGTTCAGCTATTGGAAAGCAGGACACCCCAATTATCACACCAGAAAGTATTCTGTTTCATGATTTTCACCAGAGAAATTCAGTCTTCAAAAGCATAATAGTTTGGATCTGGTTCAAGGGAGCATCCTTAGATCCTCAGCTCTTCTAACATTACTAATCTCTGGTCATACTGGCATCATGCAAGTGTTCTCATAAAGCTTTGTTCTGGTAGCAGTACATGCTTCTGCCAGCTCCCCCTGTCCTTGGAGGAACTGCTAAACTTCCACCTCCAGATCCAGTCCCATCAAGGTTCTAAACAGACTCCTGAAGGTCAAGGAATAGAATTTAAGATGTCTGCAAAGCTGGATAAGAAAAGTGTTTTTCACTAAACTCAGTCTTTCCACAAATGATGAGAACAGAATTAGCATATCCAAGACATACAGAAGTCATATATATACTGCTCACAAAAATTAGGGAATATTTTATCACTTCATATTCATTTTGAAATATCCCCTAATTTTTGTGAGCAGTATATTTTCATATCATTATTATTGTTCATACAGCTAGCTCAAAATACCTTTTATGGGCCTAACCTATGGTGGCACAGTAGATAAAGAATCAACCTGGAGCCTGACCAGGCGGTGGCGCAGTGGATAGAGCGTCGGACTGGGATGCGGAAGTACCCAGGTTCAAGACTCCGAGGTCCCGCGCGGGCTCATCTGGCTTGAGCAAAGAGCTCGCCAGCTTGGACCCAAGGTCGCTGGCTCCAGCAAGGGGTTACTCGGTCTGCTGAAGGCCCACGGTCAAGGCACATGTGAGAAAGCAATCAATGAACAACTAAGAAGTCGCAACGCACAACGAGAAACTGATGATTGATGCTTCTCATCTCTCTCTGTTCCTGTCTGTCTGTCCCTGTCTATCTCTGCCTCTGTAAAAAAAAAAAAAAAAAAAAAAAAAAAAAAAAAAAAAAAAAAAGAATCAACCTGGAATGCTGAGGTCACTAGTTCAAAACCTTGGGTTTGCCTGGTCAAGGCACATATGGGAGTTGATGTTTCCCGTTTCTCCTCCCACTTCTCTCTCTCTCTTCTTTCCAAAATGAATAAATAAAATATTTTCTAAAAAAATACCTTTTACATTCATCACTATTTCAAAATTCTGATGGTTATCAGATAGACTCTGAAATTTTATTATTAATCTGTTAAGAAAGTATATTACTATATCATAATTTAAAATATTTTGATAACTGTTATTTTAATATAGTTTTCCTTATAATTCTAGGTATTTTATTTTATGCATTAAAAGTTTATATCTGAGCCTGACCAGATGGTGGTACAGTGGATAGAGTATATCAACCTTGGTCACCGAGGACCCAGGTTTGAGAACCCAAGGTCACCAGCTTGAGTGTGGTCTCAACTGGCTTGAGCATGGGCTCCCCAGCTTGAGTGCAGGGTCACTGGCTTAAGCATAGGCTCATAGACATGACCCTATGGTCACTGGCTTGAGCCCAAAGGTCACTGGCTTGAAACCCAAAGTCGCTGGCTTGAGCCCAAGGTCACTGGCTTGAGCAAGGGATCACTAGCTCAGCTGGAGCCCCCCAGTCAAGGCACGTATGAGAAAGTAATCAATGAACAACCAAAGTGCTGCAAAAACAAGTTGATACTTCTCATCTCTCTTCCTTCCTGTCTGTCTCTCTCTCTCAAAAAAAAAAAAAAGCATATGTTTGTGAAAGGCTTTATTGGTTTTATCAGACTTCCAAAGTATCCATGGCACATGCACGTGCACACACACACACACACAAATATGAAGAACTCCTACCCTAGCATGACTCTGGGATTCTTATTTGGCCATTATCACATAATCCATTTCTAAAACATGGCTTACTGGTTCTAACAACTATAGTTCTAAGAACCCAACTCTTCTATTTTTCCTGCTTGAATTTTTGTCTTATAAACTTGGTTCATTCTCTGTTATTTCTAGAAATGGATCCTCTGATTTGCTCATTCATTCATTCATCTAGTCATTCAATAAGTATTTACTGAGTGCCTACTATGTGTCAGGTACTATGTGATGTGGTGAAGATATACTGCAAATCAAGACAGACAACTTCTCTGCTGCAAAAGATCCTGTACTCTAATGGGAGACTGGATAGATAGAAGCTATGTAGAAAATTAGAATAAGTTGATGTTGTGGAAAATGATTGGTTGGCCACTCTAACTTGGTGGTCATGCATGACCTTTCTGAGATTTGGATGATAGAAGCAGCAGCCAAAATGCTCAAGGAGGAAAATCATCAGATTTCTTGAGTACTCAGAGAAGGCCAGGTAGTTGGAACATACTTCTGACATAATAGTGGGCATAGATAAGGTCAGAGTGCAAATAATACTCTGTTTATTTTATGAACGATGTCCTAAATGAGGATAAGAACTTTGGATTATACAAAGTGCTGGGCAGCCATTCTAAGGTTTTAAGCAAAATATTGTCATGATCTGATTTGCATTTTTAAAAAGACTGTTTTGGCTAAAGTATAGTGAATAGACTGTAGGAACACAAGAATGAAATCAGGGAGTGAATCAGGAGACTAGTGTGGTAGGTAACCTTTCAGGATTAGCTTTTAATAAAAGAGGTGGAGAGTGGGTAATGAAATTGGGAAACATATCAGGCTAAGTCACTGCATGCCAAAAATCAAGACAATTTAAGGGAAGTTTTAAAAAGTGACAATTTATTAATATGTAGATTGGGTATAAAGAAACCACAGGGATAATGCAGTAGCCCAAGGCCATTACACAAAGGCCCAAAAAAGATGGGAAGGGAACCCAGAAGGGGAAAGTGTACAAAGATGGCAGCCTCAAGAGAAGCTCTGACCTTCAGGCAGGGAGCATAGCCAACCCTAGGTTATGCCTCAGCTTTGGAAGGTCACTAAGAGGGTAAATGTGCTGACCCCACCTTTCTCCCTCCCTCTAACCTCCTGTCAGGAGTCACTGTTGGCCAGAGGGAAAGCAAGTCTAACTGGCCCACACAGAATGAAGGAGGATGAGTGGTTCTGGAGGGGCAAACAGAAGATATTGGGCACAGGCTATGTCTGGAGGTGCTGTGCAAACAGCTACTGGATAGTTAACTAGCCTGTCCCCAGTACAGGGCCGATGGATCCTAAAGCTTCCTGCCTGCCTGCCTGCTCAGAGTCCCAGGTCTTTGGCACCCATTAATTGTGGAGGCTATCTCCTTGCATCCAAACTATTTGTTTCTCCACAAGACAGTGGGTCCTTGAGGATGTCCACTTACATCTGTTTCTCCCAGAAGAGTGCCAGTTTGATCAATGAATTGTGGAATGTGAATGAGTGTGGTTTCTGCATTCCCACACATTGGAATTTCTGATCCTTTACGTTAGATCTCTCGGACACCAACTGCTCTACAGGTAACAGTCCCTCCATGTCACAAGTTGTGCTGACATACTGGCTCTCTTCCCAGCTCCTCAGATGGCTCATTGCAAGGTTCCTGTTTCATTTCTTGTCAATGTTGAAGTCCCACTCTCTCCCTCTTTCACCCCCTTATGTATCTAAGGCTATCAACCTATTCGGAGACAATTACCTGGATTTTTTTTTCCCAAAGAGTTCTAACTTCTCAGGAAGAGCAGATATATGGCTTCCCCTCTTAGCTGTTCTGTATCAAATTAGCACTCTCATCGCTGTGTCTTATAACCTTGGTGAATATGTACACGCATATATCACATATGTCTCAAAGCCCAAGAAATATGGTCTCTTGCTGCACTCAGTGCTTGAGGATGCCCGTGTTTCATGATAACATGTCTCATTGTATAAATATTACAACCAGACTTCCTTTGAAGATAGAAACTGAGCCTCTTCTTTAGCTGATAAATTAAAATATCAAATACCCCAGGATAAATTACTTATTTCTGAAAAAAAACAAACTACTTCATACTTATCAACTCCCCTATCTTGCCTGTCCAGTATAGTTACATGCACAACTCTTCAGCTCTTCCTTCAAAATGTGATAACTCTTCCCTTTGGGGCAAAGAGTACATCTCTGTATTTATCCAGAGAAAGAATTGAACTCTTGTCTACATGTTTAAAAACATAAAAGTAGGGTGGGAGAAGAGGGAAGAAGAAAAAGGTAACAGATTGTGAAGGATTGATTACAAAAGCAAAAAAAAAAAAAAGTCAATCTTGAGACTTTGATGATTTAACAAGCCACAAAAGCATAGAAATGTATGAGAAAGCCCTGATTGATTGTTAACTCCATAATCCTTCCCACCCCATCTATTATCCTGCATGGATCATATTAGCCATCATTATGACTGAGACAAGATAGGACACTGACATCCGCCTGAAATGATATAACTGTAAATGGAATCGGCTTACCCACAAAGGCTTTTACCTGGTTATTAATAGTGTTCTCTGTGGGTGATGGACTGGACTGATATTAAAACCTTCATCGGCTGTGTGGAGCCACTGCAATTTGATTTCAGTCCAAGAGCAGCTCCTCAAGGTAGTTATTGCATGGTGCCTTGACTAACTGCTCAAGTATCATTCCAGGATACTCACCCTTTTAAGAGGCTCATAAAATACCAGGGGCTCATGACATCTTGTTGGCACTGAGGATCCCAATCTACTGCTGCTAAGCTGAAAGACACCATATAGGATCACAAATGCCTTGATGACATCTCTCGTCTTCACCACCACCAACAGGAATGCAAAGGAGAGAAAGATTTAGAGCATGTAGCCTTTCAGGTGACATGCATTATAGTAAAACAAGGATGAACACATACCAAACTATTAAGGTCACTTGATGACTTTTGCTTGTTTCTTACCTTCAATGAATCAATGAAAATAATTAGTTCTTAAGCAACCATTTACCTTCTAAGCTCCATGAGGCTCCAACCACTATTTTGTTTCTAACCAAAACAAGGGATAAATTAAAAACAGAAATATCAGATGTCTTGCCCAAGATTACTCAGATTTAGAAGTGGTCCCAATTAGAAAGCCCAAATTTTTCTTTTTATTCAACAAAATATCTTCTTTTACCCAACAAAAATTTACTGAGCCAGACATTTTCTAATGATTGGAGGATAACTATTGAAAGAGTAGATAAAATCTCTATTCTGATGAGGCCGCAGACACTGCCAACCCCAGAACATTGTTGGGAGACACACGCAGTTGTATATTATGTGACCAAGCACCTGTGAACTCAGAGAACCAGGCAGATTTCCCCAAACTACTCTGGCTCCCTCTGCCAATTTGAAGCCAGACAGGGCCATCAAATTCTGAATAACATTTGGCAGGTAGGGGAAGGGGACACTTTGTCTTTTAAATTACTGTCTCCTTTTGGAAACCGGAAAATGTCTTCTCATTTATAACAAGAAAATTCCTGTTTGGATGCTACATTCTGGGATCAGTTGTGAGAATTAAATGATAAAGATGATAGATAGATAGATAGATAGATAGATAGATAGATAGATAGATAGATAGATAAGAGAAAGGTGTTAATGATGATACATGTGAGTCATGTGGTGATTCATCATAATATGTACTACCTCACTCAATGACATAGAGGCAGAAATAGTATAGGTGTATTGTTATGCTATTTTATGAGATTTCCAGGTGTTGTGATGTTCCCATCAGTGACTGGCATTTTCTTGGACATGCATTGCTAGACTAAAACTACCACAACTAGGTCTAAGATAGAGTACTACTGTTCTCTGCACCCCCTGACAACCAGTCAGATTTAGGACCTCTGATTCACATTTTCAGGGTAAGTCTGGGAAGCTTTGGAACACCTGAATAAGGTGACCCACCTCACAGATACCAGAGAAAAAATACTCTGTCCAGAGGCAGCCCTAATTCATCACTGAAGCAATGCATACCACAGTCCAGGGACAGCATAGGGACCAGTGGTTATTAATCCACCTAAGGCTCAGGGTGGGAGAGGAATGCCTGAATATTATACAACTTCTCAGAGACACACTGTGTCTCAATCTCATTTGTAGTGATCTCTTATTATTCATGCAAATAGTCATTGTGATCTATAAGCATCTAGCCAGAACTCAGTTATTTAATAGCTGCAATAAGAAAACTTCCACATTCTGAGACAGTCCCATTCATATTTGATGGTTATAAAGGTATTCATTTCTATCTAGACTCCCAAAGAGACTCACCATCAACTATATAATATTATAAGTTCTTTCAGCCTGAAACTTTGATTTTCCTGGAGGAATCATCCATCTCTATATAAATTTGTTTCCCTTGTTCCTCTTTCAAAGAAATCTGTTCTTTTTTTGCCATACTCTCAACACAATCCATTATATATGTGGGTGATGATTTCTCTCTTACCCGTGACAGACTATAAGCTCCTTGAAGACTTTATTCATTGCTATGTAAGGATCTAACACAGTGCCCAGCACAGAGCAGTCACTCAGAGAATAATGGTGGAGTGAAAGAATGAATAAATAAAGTAATTTTGATTCACCAGAGTCAAGGAACCAGCTATATATTTCCATGTTTTTACAGGGCCACCCTCACATGTCACTAAAAATGAGTCCTTATTATCCTTCCCTGAGACCTTCTGCTGTGTAAACACCATTAATGTAGACACTGACACTCAGATTAATGAAGGGAAGCAATTTATTGAACTGATATTTGGTGTAGATGTCATTAACAGTGCTCCTTTGGAGCAACTGCATCAGATTAGATCAAGTCTTCCCCCAAGAGCATGAAGAAAATCATTTAACTGCTTTTCTGCAGCTGTTTATATGAAACCAACCTTCTACGAATTGTTGAATTGGCTCTGAGACAACTGCTAACCTCCTATGATTGCTCTTCATTGATGCTGTTTTTGTCTCTTCTGAGAATTATGTCCTACAATAAATCATGATGTTGTGGCTTTAGTTTTTGCTGTTGTCATAATCCCTTCCCTCCCCTCCCCCACATTAAATACATGAGGAAAGTTCCAATAATGAGACAACGTCATTAGAGCTTTAAATAACTCTATCAAGAGAGTGAAATCTAAAAAAAAAAAAAAAAGAGAGAGAGAGTGAAATCTGAAAGGTGGTCCTGGAAACTAGCCCAGTGATGTGAGGTGATTTTGCAAGTCCACCAGGAATATATGTACTTTCATGATTCTCACAAAACTAGAAGTGTCAAATACATTCATTAGGCAACAAGGCAAGATTTGGGAAAGATCATACATGTCCATTATCTTCTCAGGCCTCCCAGTCTTATTAGCAGATGGCCTTTATCCAATTCCCTTCTACGCTGGCCTCATTTTTCTGGGCTTTCTTTCCCAGCTCCACTGATAAGACATCTAAGGCCCAGATCCCTACACCCCCAACTCATTCTGAAACTCATGCCCCCATTTCCTTAATGATTGTCTACTCCACTTTTATACAACAGTTCTGACTGATGGGCAGCCTTCCAGACCTTGCTGACCAAATTACTAGGTGATTCATTCATTTTTAACATTTTCAACTCTTAGAAATCTGTTTATGCTGGGTGGCTATTCTCCTTCTGATAACTTTGACTTGTTCTAGTTATGCCCGTTAGAGAGCTACACAAAAGAAACCTCTCATTATTTCCCATATATCTCCACCTAGAATTGGATTTCCTTCCCTTTCCATAATAAATGTTATGGTTTCCAGACCCTCTTCCCTTATGAATTACTATCCAATTGAAAAAACATCTTAACATTCAATGGGATCGTTCATTTCTGGAATAGAAAGATCTTTTCATAACATTACATGTAATATTGCTAAGATTCGAATTCAAAAGAAGCAAGTAAGTTAAGTCTTTCATTCTCTTTATGGGGTAAAAAAGCAGATACTTTCAAATAATTATTTAAGAATGAGTATTTTATCCTTCCATTTGCAACAAAATGGATGAAACCTGAAGATATTGTGCTAATTAAAAAGAGTCAGACAAAGACAAATACTGCATGATCTCACTTGTAGGTAAAATTTAAAAAGCCAAACTCATAGAAACAGAAAGTAGAGCAGTGGTTACCAGGCACTGGTAGGTGAGAGGAATGGGAAGATGTAGGTCAAAGGGTACAAACTTCCAGTTATAAGAAAAATAAGTTCTGGAAATTTAATGAACAGAATGGTGATACTTAATAATACTGTGTTATATATAGGCTTTAAAGTTGCTAAGAAAGTAGATCATAAGTGTTCTTGGTGTGACCTGTGGTGGTGCAGTGGATAAAGTGTTGACCTGGAACGCTGATGTCACCAGTTCAAAACCTTGGGCTGGCCTGGTCAAGGCATACATGGGAGTTGATGCTTCCTGCTCCTCCCCCTGCCCTTCTCTCTCTCTCTCTCTCTCTCTCTCTCTCACTTTCTCTCTCCCTCCTGCTTCTCTAAAATAAATAAATTTTTAAAAAATTAAATTAAAATTTTTAAAAAATTAATAAAAATATAAATAAATGTTCTCACCACAAAAATAAAATGGTAATTGTGTGACATGACGAAGGCATTAGCTAACATTATGGTGGTAATTGTTTCAAAATATATAAATATAGCAAATCAACATATTGTACACCTTAAATTTATGCAGTTGTAAGTCAATTATTATCTCAATAACACTGGGGAAAAAATAATAGGAATTTTAGAAATATAGTCCCATGAATTCAATATGAGCATAGTGTAACAATAGAGACATTTCAATACTGTAAAAATGAGAGAAAAAAATTAATAAGGATAGAAAAATTAAAATAGACCAGAAGGTATTTCAGGATTAATAGATGAATAGGTCATTTAGCAGATTCATGCCTTTGTTCAGATTCAAAGTCAAGTATGGTCAGAGATGCAGGAGGATTATGTTTTCAGACATTAGTCATCAAAAACCAGCTGGTTGGTACTTCTCTATATAAAAGCACAATGACCCCACCATCTTTGTGGCCTCCTGCTTTTTTGAAACTGAATATATCACTTTAGCCCTCTTGGCCTTCACTGTTTGGCATTTGATTCTTCTGAAATACAAATAATAATAATTAAATAAGCCTTTTAAACTCTGTGGGCTAGATGATCTTCAAAAACCCTGTTTTCCATCTGAGTCTAGTCTTCTGCTTTGACACACATCTTTTCCTGAAGTTTAAGAATTAATACTGGTACTACTTGTAATACTGGCACTACTTGGCAAGCAGGAAAGAAAGGATATCCTTGAAAATCAAATTTCCACCTGGAAATCAATACAATGGCATGAAGCACGCATGAATAAAAAAAAGATTAAAAAAAATATTCCGTTTTTTTTCCTAAAAGTCATACAGCAAGATTAATGTTCAATTTAAAACTAAAATCAACCCCTAGATGAGACCTCTTTCCCTAAACATCACCAGCACACATTAACAGAGCATTTCTCTCCACACTGTTATTTTTCACTGTTGGCACACTCTGGGTTTCCAGCCAGCAGCAGGAAACAGTAAAGCCTTCCAGGAAGTCTGCACTGGTGAGATTTGCCCCAGATTTGGCAGCACCAAGGAGTGAACAGAATCATCACACCCTTGTTTATCACATGGGGGTTTACTGCTGACCAAAGCCTGACACTGGGCTCTCTTTAACCAAAGGGAACCTAAAGTCCACACAAGCAACCCTGGCCTCCAGGAAGAAGAGTAAAGTCAAAGTGAAATAAAGGGATGCCACAGAGGTGGGTGTTTTCCACCCAAAAGGCTCTAACCCAAATGCCACACAGGAGCTATCTGCTGACTGCATATCCAGAACAGAAAAAGTATCAAGGCAGCCCTGGTCAGGTTGCTCAGTGGATGGAGTATTGTCCAATGCACTGAGATTGCAGGTTTGATCCCCAGTCAGGTCACATACAAGAGGCAATCAGTGAGTGCACAATGGAACTAAGAGGAACAACAAACTGATGCTTCTCTCTCTCTCTCTCTCTCTCTCTCTCTCAAATCAGTGGAAATTTAAAAAAATAGAAAAAGAAAAAGTATCAATGCTTGAGCTGGAATGGGAGAAACTTGGCAAAAAATAAAAACAGATATGGTGGCTTAATTGCATTTTTCCATCTCTTATTTTGTGGTTCTTTGAAATTTCAAATTGAAATTTTAAGGTATTGGATTAAATAAATATTCAAAATTCAAGGGTTTGCTACTTTACCAACTTCATTATTTTGAACTAATTTTTGACTAAGACTATCTTTTTTGTTTTATGGTTTCATTTGCCTACAATAGATTTTTTTTTTTTTTTTGGTATTTTTGCTGATGTGAGAAGTGGGGAGGCAGAGAAAAAGACTCCCACATGCGCCTGACAGGGATCCACCCGGCATGCCCACTGGAGGCGATGCTCTGCCCATCTGGGCTGTTGCTCTGATGCAACTGGAGCCATTCTAGTGTCTGAGGTGGAGGGCACACAGCCATCCTCAGTGCCTGGCCAACTTTGCTCCAATGGAGCCTTGGCTATGGGAGGGGAAGAGAGAGATAGAGAGGAAGGAGAGGGGGAGGGGTGGAGAAGCAGATGGGTGCTTCTGCTGTGTGCCCTGGTCGGGAATTGAACCCAGGACTTCCACACACCGGGCCAATGTTCTACCACTGAGCCAACCAGTCAGGGCCCTACAATAAATATTTTAATTTAAAAATGATTTGATTAGAACATCTGGATCACCTAGTGAAAATAAGTAGGTGAAATTAACAAGGCTTTCTCTAATACAAGAAATGTTATCAGTGGTGCATATAAACAGATATTTTACATTTATTTAATGCAGCATGCTAGCCAGAACATCAGTAGAAATATTCTAGTGTGTTTCTACCCATTACTTATCATAAGGCATCATCAGATCAAAAAGAAGGTAGGGGTGAGAGAAATAAAATTAGTGATTCCAATATTACGTCTGTTGCCCAACATTGCTTTCTCAGCCCAATTAAGACCAATCGAGAGTTTAATTTTTATCTCTTCTCTTAATTAGAGAATTGGAAATATGTGTATGAAAGGTTAAAATTTTGTTTGTTTGTTTTTTAATTTTCTTCTTTTTCTCCTGGTCTTCCTCATCCTCTCCTGGAAAGGGGGTTATTGCTGAAAAGACCCAGGAAAGAGACAAAGGCTTTGAGAGTACGTCAGTGTGTCAAAATTAGACTCAGAGAGAAGATCAGCAAGAGCACAGGAAAGGCTGTCTTGTAGATGTGAAGATTCAAAGACATAGGGCCCCTTAAGTGACTCAGAGAAATGAAAAAAAAACCACACAGCTTGATAGAGCCCCCTGCAAGATGAATTCAGAACCCTGAAAGGGGAAGGAGAGGCCAATGACATTTTGAGTAAGAGAAGGGTAAGATGGTCCAGAAAGAGGAGACAATTCCTCTTCTGAGATGAGGCCAGACAAACTGACAAGACCAGGAGAGAAACATTTCTTTACTGACGATTCCTAAACTCTTTGTGTGAGATAGTCAGCTGAAAGGGAGATCTCTCTTTCAGAACACAATCATGCCCTGCCCACCACAAGAGGATAGACATAAAAATGGGTTCATTCTGTGATTCAACAAATTTTTATTGAGCGTCTGCCACGTGCCTGACACTGTTCAAGGTGCTGGGATACAACTATAAACAAACTGGTGGGGCGTGAAGGGGAATTCTAACCTTTGCGGAGCTTCTATTTTAACAATGAAGAAACAGCTAAGATAAATAAGTAAACAAATGAGTAAAACAGAGAAGCTCAAAAGTAAAATAAAAAATTAAAAACTATACAGTATATGAGATAAAGATAAACACCACGGAGGAAAAGAAGCCATTTGGACAGGGAAGCTAGATAGAGTACACATATTGAGTAACTTCAGTAGACTACTAGCACTTAGAGAGGAAGACAGTTAAATGGAGTGTTACGAGAATATACTTCTCCCTGAGTAAATGGAAGGATAAGTGAACAAACAAAGGAACACTACCCTGGACCTTATTCCCTAAGCCTCCTGTCAGAAGCTACTAAGGCAGCTCCTTTTCTTTTGCACAAACGGCGTATGCTCAGCTACATTCCATGCCTTTGCAAAGTTGATCTGTTCAGTTCATCCTTGCCTCACTAACTCCCCACCAAAACCTACCTCTTCTCCTAGCTCTAGTTTAAGCGTTCTTTCTTCCCTGAAGCCTCTCTCATTAAAGGCAATGCCTCGCAGTCACCTAGCACAACTGACAACATGCTTCCCATATATTAACCTTCCTGAGGAACTGGGCATTACCCCCACTACTTCACACAAGAGGAAACTAAGGCCCAGGGAATGTAAGTGACCTGTCCAAAGTGAACAGCTGGAACTGAGACCGAAGCCCAGATATTCTGAACTCAAGTTGTAGACTAGAGGAAGGAAGAGTCGTGGGCAGAGCATGGGTGCAAATTGTAGAAGTTTCATCAACTAGCTGGGTGACAGGCAAATTGCTCTATCTGTCTGAGCCTTAGTTTTCTCATTTACAAAACAGGACAATGAGACAAACAGGGCACGTATGTTGTGAGGGTGGCTGGTGGGGCCCCCTCTCAGTTCCTGGAACCTAGCGGACACTAGACTGTTAACCACTTCCTGCCCTTTGCTCCCTCCACCCCTCCCTCCCTGTTCTCACTCTCACCATAACTACCCTCCCAGCTCACACGGACCTTCTTCCCTCCACACTGAGAGAGAAAGCACAATCTCTGTCACACAACTTGATACTTATTCAGATGGCAATTGGAATTCTTTATGTCATAAGGGACCAAAGCCCAGGTCAAAACTGCTTAATCAATAAAGAGCATTTATTAGCTCTAATAAATGAAAACAGTACAGATAGGTAGCACCTGCTCTGATATTCTGTCACTTGGGCTCTGGCACCTTTCTCTCCAATTTTCTTCTGTCTTTGTTGACACACAGGCCTCCTTCTTAGGCTTTTCCCACCATGAATGCAAAATACACCCCAGCATTTCCAGCTTTCACATCTGCGTGTTACACCGATCATAAGGAGACTATCTGGGTTGCAGTATTCTCAAAAAATGTCTTTTGAGTCCCACTTCAAGTCACATGCTCACCCCTGGACCAATCACTATGGCCAAGGGGATGCACTTCATAGTCTCAGCCTGTGCTGGGTGCTCAATGCCAGCTGCAACCCAGCCCCAATCTAGACATGGAGTCACTACCCAGAAACCATTTAGATCATCAGTGAAAATCAAGGGTTATCTCTCCCAGCACTTACAGTAAGAATACTGAGGGCTGTCAGTTCACAGCTCTTTTGAGAGTGTCAGTGGCCTGATCCCACTTGGGTTATTTTCTAGAAGTATTACACTTCTACCCCATTACTAATATAGCCCCTCTTACGGGAATCCAGAATAAATAAAATTGCATGAGACCAAACACTGCCCTTAAATTGATTTTGATTTTATAGCCTTTGAAAGCTTTGAATTGTATCATGTGTGTGCGCATGCGAACATGTGTGTGTGTGTGTGTGTGTGTGCATGTATAAATTGTATAGTTTTATGGAGTCACCCACTTGGCATTTCATAGGAATAAAATCCTACATTATGACAATGATCTTTAACAAAGGTTAAGCATGCAAACTTTGATTTAAGAAAACAATTTGTCCATAACTCAGCTTCTTTTATCTCCAAGTCTTTGAAGTAGAAGGCAAAAAGAAAAAAAAATCAAATATTTCATTCTTGACATCTTCAGAGAAGGTGTGTAAATAGGAAACACACATAAAATCCCTGAACATAAAGAGACAACAAACGATTATACATAGTTACAATGTCAGAAATATACATAGGAAGTAAAATAGGTTAAGGGTGTTGCCCTTGAGAGCTACTTTCTGTCAATAGGCATAGATGGATTTACTAGCCTCTTATTTCCCTGACCCACAGGTAAGTGTGCCACCCCTCTGATTCACTGTCACTACTTCAAATAACAGGCTGAACATCTCTGGGGTATTCACAACCTTCAGAGAGTTGTTGATAGTGATCACATTTCTTCTGAAGTCTTTGTTGATCCAAGAATACATATTTTGTTGTATAAGTCTTCATAAATCAGTCTTTCCGCCCATTTATCATTCTTGTTGCTTTTCTCTGAACACTCTCCAGTATGTCTCTGCCTTGATAATAATGAGGTTCCCAGACCACAGTGCATCATTCCAAGCTCAAACTCTCATTGTGCAGAGATGGACTTCGCTTCTTTTCTTCCTCGCCCACTGTTTCCACTTACAAAGTTCTTATGCTGTCAGATCATATATGAACCCATAATTCATGTGCTCTCCATTACAATGCCTGGGGGAGCCCAAGCACTTCCCTAAATAGGCCAATGCCTGACATGTAATAGTTGCTCAGAAAAGGTCCTTGAATAAATGAACAAATGGAAGCATGAACTCCCTGGTTATATCTTTACTAGACCACAGCATTTATTACAAAAAGAATAAGAGAAAGGAAATGTATGTGTTGGTGATGGAGGTGGGGACAAGGGAACAGAGGAGAGACACACAAGATAGTATTCACTGAATATTAGGCCTGCATCATTCAAACATTTCTACCATTTTGATTTGATTAAAACATAGTCCCACTCTCATTTAGTGCAAGGCAAAATGAAATCCAAATAGTTAATGGGAATCACCACCGTGGCTAAACAGTTGAACTGCACCTGAAAACATATCTGGAATCTGAAATTAGGGTGCCCGGTGCAGTTTGCAGAGGGTGTTACATTGAGTGGGACACTTGAAACCATGTCAACAAAATAAATTAAAAATAAAAAGTATTTTTAAGAAGGAGAAAAAGTAAATAAATAAATTGACTCATTAATATGTTAGTAACAAGGGAAACTGGGTGGGCATATATGGAAATTCTCTGTGCTATCTTTGCAACTCTTCTGTAAATTAAAATTATTTTGAAATAAAAAATTAATTTAAAAAATAAAAACAAAATTTGGTTGCCTATTGTACCCTCCAGACTAAATCAATTTAAAAATACTATTGGTAAAATCCTTGCAGTACTATCTGTTTATCCAAAATATTTGAGGCATGGGGTTATAACTGTGGCTTCCTTGATAGAAGTCTTGCCCCTTCTATCTATAATAGCAGGATCCAAGAGATGGAAAAAGTGACAGGCTACAGCTAACTTAGTTTCCTGCTCTCTCTATCCTGATTGCACTATTGGCAGTGAGAATAACAATTACAGTAATGGAAGCTGCTACCATTATTGAGCACCTGCTATATACAACACATTCTGTTTAACCCTTCACTTATGTTATTTCATGTGACCTTTAAAACAGCTTGTTAAAATAGACATTATTAGATCAAATTTACTGTAAAGAAACTTAGTGCTAGAAAGGTTAAATGCCTAAGTGTCACACAACAGAGCTAGTGTGCTAATTTAGCTCAAAGAGACTACACCATACTCTTCTGCCCTAGAATAAATCCTCCCCTTGGTTTCAATACTGTACCACCCCTGACAGTCACTCCCACTCTCTGGTTCCGATATACTTCTCATTAAGGACTCTCAGTCAAAACTGATTGAGTTTGGGGGTTGTAGGGGTTTTGGGGGGCTGTTCTTCTTAGTTTAATTAGAAAAGTTTAATTTTCAAAAAGACCTTTCTTTTCTAGGAAATTAAGGAAAGCAACACACCATCAAGCATGTTACTTGCTAATAGGACTAGCCAATTATAAGGGTAAATACAAAGGCTTTAAAATCTACTAGTGTAATCCTTGTCTGGTCACAGTTGGCCATGGTAACCCAGTTCCCCACACTTTCCCCTCTTCTCCAGCCCATCCCTCTACTTTGCTCAGTTTGGTCCATTGTATGTGTACACTGATGGCTGCTAACTGGACTGAACAGGTCAGGACAGCACACAGTACTGTGAGGAAACACTGCTGAAATGCTTGAAAAAACAAATTCTTAAAATTACTCCTTTTTCAGGCCCTGGCCAGTTGGCTCAGTGGTGGAGCATTGGCCCAGTGTGTGGATGTACCAGGTTTGATTTTTGGCCAGGGTACACAGGTCAAGTGCCCATCTGCTTCTCCACCCTTCCAAACCCTCTCTTTCCTCTCAATCTCTTTCTTCCCCTCCTGCAGCCAGGGCTCCATTGAAGCAAGGTTGGCCCTGGGTGCTGAGGATGGCTCCATGGCCTCTGCCTCAGGCGCTAGGATGGCTCCAGCCACAATGGAGCAATGCCCCAAATGGGCAGAGCATTGCCCCCTGGTGGGCATGCCGAGTGGATCCCAGTTGGGCACATGCGGGAGTCTGTCTGACTGCCTCCCCGCTTCTAACTTCAGAAAAAATACAAAAAAAAAAAGTATTCCTTTTTCAGAAACTATTCAAAACAGAAAGCAAGACCACATACTCTTTTCTATTGGTTAATTCATTCACCCAAAGTATCTGTACCATACTCTGTCTTTATGTAGCAAGTCCAAACCACCAAATATTTGGATTGAAAAGTTTTAAAGAAGTACTTATTTTTATTTTAAAGAAGCAAATTCTTTAGATAATTCCACATGCCATTTAAGAGACAACATAACTTCATGGAAACAGCACTAGAGAAGAAGTAAGAAGATTTAGTAGATTTGTGACTCACTGGTTTATTAGATGGGACTATAAAATAATCATTTTAGAAAGCCCCCTGGGATCTATAAAACATTCGACAGTACTCATGAAATGTTGGTTAAATTTTAGAACCGACCTTGGGTAAACCTCTCCATGTTTCCAAGCTTCAGTTTCTACATTTATAAAACAGAAACTAATAACTTCCTTGTATCACATGGCTATGGTGGGGTTCCCAACGGGATAATATGTATGAAAGCATTTTTTAAACAATAAAGCATCACACAAAGAAAAGGAGATGGGCTGTGATGGTTCTGCCAATAATGCAGGCATAGTGCCAACTAGCAAGCTGAAAGTTAATAGCACTTTTTGCTATTCATCCAGATGTTGGGCATATTCTAACTATAGAACCTGAAATGATCACTGGCCAACACTGAGAAGGTCAGAGGACTGCTAGAAGGAGCAATGCGGGTGCTGTCTGTCTCCCCTGGGCGCCAAGGAAGGCAGGAAAACATCTGCATAGAGCTATTTCTCCTCTAAGAGAAACCACAATTCTCATTCTCTCTGCTCCAAAGGGAAAACAGTGAAGATTTCAAATATTTTGCTATGGTGCTGAGCTGAATGAGTCTACACAAGAGTTAAGTCTATGCTTTTTTCACTGGGGAATAAGCCCTTTAGAACTCACACTCTAACCCCACTTCTATAGCAATCAAACGAAGCCAGAAATTTGCACTTGCAAATATCTTTGAAAGGGTCTGACTAAGCCGTTTTGAGATGTTTTCCAGTCTTCGTGTGCCTTTCCCTCCCACAGAGCACAATTAAGACGGCACCTTTAAAAGGCTATTAAAAAACATTGATTGGCTTAACTGTGCTAATGTCATGGCTTTAAAATGAAATTCTATTAAGTCCTTAAAATATTGCAGACAAGTACTTTGCAGCAAAAACCCAGGACAACCATCCTGAGGCTCCTGTTACTGAGATACTTAGCTAATTACTGCAGTTCATCTTTCTTATCATCTTTTGTCTTTTACTTTTTAAAATCCTCTGACAGTTGTCATGAAATAACGGCCTTTATGCATACCAGAGGCCAGTACTTAGCTGCTTCTAGTACGGTGACTTCCCCCAAGTCAACATACTGAATTTATAAAGAACAAATCAGACATATTCATGCTGACTTTCATTTTGTTGCCATTGATACATAAGGAGACAATGGTGTTTGATTGCTAATATCACAGACTACCCTTCCCTCAGAGTTGTCCCAGGGCTTATTTTAGATTCTCATTAACCTGTATGCTCTCATCCTATGTATATCCTGAATCACCCCTACCCTGGAGAAACTTGGGCATACAACACTAACACAGAATTCTTCTCTTTACTTGTATATTCCAATCCTTGTTGTTTACATGCCTTAGGCCAGCAGACTTTCTCTTATATACACAATCTATGAGGCCAGTTCAAGAAAGGAAGCCTCAGAAATAGGTCTCATTTAAGGGTATATTTAATTCAACATGACAATTTTGGTTGACTTACACCAGATAGTGGCCCAGTGTCCTAATAACATTCTTCTACACTCCACCCAGCCATAGAAGGCACATGAGGAAGAGCAAATGGTTTAACACATCTGAAAGTATTTATAAACTACATTTTGTTTTAGAAATGATATTTGTTACTGATTATGGTGATGATGATGGTGGTGGTGGTTGGTGGTGATGATGATGGTGATTTGTTAGGTTTTATTGTTACTAAAGTAAGCTTTGCTCAAGAACCAAACAGCAGGTCAAGGCAAAATGCAGTACTCACAGAATAAGACCCTCTGCCAGAACATCCCTCTTCCACTCCACTCAACTTCACAGAACCATGACACTTATGGGGAATAGGAGAGACTCCCAGCCTGGCCAGGTCAGTGTCAGAGCTCTTCAGGGCTGTTCAGGACTCCTCAGATTTATTTCGTTGTGCTCTGGGTACCTCTGCCTCACCACCTTTGGCTCTTTCCTCCTCCAGATATTCCTATTCGTCCTTCAGGACCAAGCACTAGAGCCATCTCCAAGAATATCAACTGGTATGGCACTATCTGCCCTTCCTATGAATATTTAGGAACTCTGAGCCTGTAATACCTGATTCATATTCCTACTCATATTCATGCATGTCAGCTGAGATGATAAAATAATCATTTGTTGAATGCCACCTCCCCTCGCCCCCAGAATAAAGCACTCATAAAATAGTGGTAGAATTTGTTGAACTAACATTGGGCAACCTCTCCATATTTCCAAGCTAAGACACCATTTATGTAAATAATTTGGTGCCTTTGTAACAAATGCTTTTTAAATATTGTTTTACCATTTATTCAGTGGGGTTAATAAAAACTGTCTATTAATAAAAATTACAATCTTCTTTATGTTCAAAATAAGGTAAATGCTTAGAATAAACAAATATTTGGACTTATTTGGATCTGTCTTTCATTCTACTCTCTTATTATCATATATAACTGGATAGTATTGGTGGATTAGCTTTGTATTGCTGCCATAACAAACTACTAAAAACTTGGTGGTTTTAACAACATAAATTTATTATATCTCACAGTTCTGTAGTTTAGAAATCCAACACAAATTTCACAGGGTTAAGATCAAGGTGTCATTCTGTTCATGCATATCTGGATTTCTTTCTGGGAGCTCTAAGGGAGAACCTATTTCTTTTTCTTTTCCAACATCTAAACTGTGCTTCCATTCCTTGACTCGTGGCCCCCTTCTTCCATCTTCAAAGACAGCAATGGTGGGCTGAGTCTTTCTCATATTGTCATCTCTCTGGTTCCCTGCAGTGGGGAAAGGTTCTCTACTTTTAAGAACTCGTGAGATTAGACTGGGCCCCAAAATTCAGGATGCTCCCCATCCCAAGGTCCACAACCTGAATCACATCTACAAAATCTTTTTCCATGTAAAGTAAAATATTCACAGGTCCTATAGATTTGAGCTTGGGCATCTTTGGGGCCATTATTCTGCCTACCACAGTTGGTTCTCCCCACTCACTTGGAGTGGGTATAACTGACGTGTATGAAAGTACCAAGAAGCTGTGATAGGACTGAGAGCTATTTCCACAGTCTCCTAATGGACCCTGCTATCCTCCTGGACCCCCTCCTCTGATCTATCCCTCATGCTGTTACCAGGTGAACCTTCTAAAGTGTAGCTCCAGTGTCACTGTTCCCTGCTCAAACCCTCCAGTGACCTGTAATCCTTTCCAACGTAAGTATAAAATATTCTCTCAAATTTAATGTGATGACAAGACAGTAATCAAGGTACTTCTCGTGGATTATCACACTTAATCTTTACAATAGCCCAAAGAGGTTGTTGCTTTTCACGTCTTCAGTTTATAGAAGAGTTTACAGAACACAAAACAGGTGTGGAGAGGTTGGGAAATTGCCCCATCCCTAATAAATTCCTTATACTTCAACTTAAATGTTGACAATTCTTGGCCCACAGGTTAAATCTAGCCTGCCATCTTTTTTTGTACAACCTGCAAGCTAAGAATGATTTCTACAGATGAATGTTTGCCATCTATTTGATGATAGGAACGCTAACTTTGAACCCCAATTAAATGAAATATTATCCTTCCCATAAAAGAAATCCCGTTCTTCTCATCAGTAGGCCTGTATTAAAAAAATTATACTCAAATATTATTATAATTTTTATTTCATCAATAAAAAATATGTGAAAATTTGTTTTCTCCTTTATTATATAAACACAAACATAATATCCTAAATTTTGCCTCTTGATCTGCAAATTCTCAAATATTTACTGTATGATTCTTTAGCAAAAAAAAAAATGTGCTAATTCCCACCCCAGATAATTGTTTCCGAAATTTGGACTTATTTTAATAATGCATTTCAGGTGCCCACTGTTGAATTAAGTAATTTTATTATAATGCTATTAAATAAATATTAACAAACAAAAACTTAGTTTAAAAAAATGAAGTTATGCTCATAGCTTTTAAACAACTACAAATAAAAAATTATTTTTGAATCAAATCCTAAAAAGTTTATAAGATGAATAAAATTCAAATAACATCTGTTTAGTGTGTTCAATCATGATGTTGTAAATAAATCCACAGCACTGACTATAAGCACTGCTTAAGGTAGATTATAATATAAGGTAGCCACATCAATGACCCAAATTGTGCTTATGTTCACTATCTTAGAGCTATTACTGAAATTAAACTAAAATTATAATAATGCATAAACAAAACACATAGCTGCCTCAATAACACCCTCATGGCCCCTTAGAAGTTCAGAGACCCCCTAATTGAGAATCATTTCTCTAACCAACATGAACTGTTTGATGTTCCCCCAAACACACTCCATGCAGCGCTTTGTGCTTCTGTTGATATTGTTCCCTCTTCCTGGCTCCAGCCACCTGCAAGACTTTGAAATTGCTATCCACATTTCCGGAGTAATGATTCCCAGGTCAAAGGGCATGACAGACAATAGAGAGACCAATAACACAGGGCAACTTATAAAACAACTTGTGCCCTGCAAGAAAGCTGCATATTGTATAATGGCAAATCTATCAAATCAGAGCCCACTTCTTGGGCAGGTTAAATACCAGGTGATCAAGAAGGAAGCAGGTGCCCAGAACTGAAAGATGTCCCCCTAAGCTCTGACCATTGGTACTCAAAGCAACCATATAATTTCCAAGAAGGTTTATATTGCTGACCAACATTCCCAAATAACCTTCAAATAATCCCTCATCCATGATGATCATTGGTGCCATCTCTTTCTTAGAATCTTAAAGATCTTAACTGATGCCAAGTGGCCCTATTGGCCCTGCCTAAATACCTTGTTCCTTTTGTCCTCCAGTCCCCACACATCATTCAGAGAGATTGTTAACAGCAGGGGAAAATGGTTACTGAGAACAAGGAAACTTGAGAAAACAGATTGGGGCTCTCACAGGAACTTCCTGTGGAATCTTAGGCATTCCTTGGGCAGGTATTTTTGCCTCAGTTTTCCCATCAAGAATATAATGGTTATAAAAAAAGTTTTGCTGCAGGATACATTTAGAGCATTATTCCTCTATAGCTTTGGAGTTGGCTCAAGCCACAGTAACAAGTCAGTGTAAACTTAAATGTGGTTTATCATTGGACTGGCCGCAAACCCTTGGTCATAGCAATGTCTACCAGGTGTCACTTCTGTATGACAGAAGAAGAAAAACAGCTGTAAAACAGAATTATCCAGGATGAATAACCAACGGCCCCACAATAAAGGTAAGTCAAAAGGGTAAGAAAGTGATATTTTTGTGTCTTCAGTATTAACATAAAATAGATTCTTTCATTCAGTAGTCTTTTTGAGTACCCAATAAATATTCTATGATGAATTACAAGAAACAATGCTTGGTTCCAGAACTCAGGAAGGTAAGAAAAACATATGTAAAGAGAAACAACGTCTTGTGGCCCAAGAGCCAGGTACTTTTACAGATACTATCTTATTCATTTCTTCCAAGCATTGAAGATACATGTTATTACTCATTTTCTATCAGAAGAGACAAATGCTTAGAAAAGTAAAATAACTTGCCCAAGGCCCCACATCTTGCAAATACAAGAACAATTGTTCCAAGCTCGTCTCTCTGTAGATCCGAAACATTTACACTTGTCATAAAAGATACATTTTTCTCTCAATGAACATGACAACAATAGGGATAATTACACTTTTTAAAATTTCATAAGGGGACACATGCATGATGCTGTAGATATTGAAAGATACAGAGAACATGGGTATTCATATCAATAGATGTGTTAAGTACTTAAGGACTGTGACAAAATATACTGTATATTTTAAAAAGGATCACAAGATGCTATCAAGGAACATAAAGTTATAATACAAGAAATACTGCTATTGTGTGTTCTCGTTTCCCTCTCAGCCCACCAGTTAGAGTGTTCTCTATGTAAACTATCCAGTGGTTTGTTTTTGTTCCAAACCCCTGGATCATTTGGGCCTCTACTTTGACTTCTTTTTAAAACATCGTTTTGGCCCTGGCCGGTTGGCTCAGCGGTAAAGCGTCAGCCTGGCGTGCGGGGGACCCGGGTTCGATTCCCGGCCAGGGCACATAGGAGAAACGCCCATTTGCTTCTCCACTCCTACCCCCCTCCTTCCTCTCTGTCTCTCTCTTCCCCTCCCACAGCCAAGGCTCCATTGGAGCAAAGATGGCCCGGGCGCTGGGGATGGCTCCTTGGCCTCTGCCCCAGGCGCTAGAGTGGCTCTGGTCGCGGCAGAGTGACGCCCCGGAGGGGCAGAGCATCGCCCCCTGGTGGGCAGAGCGTTGCCCCTGGTGGGCGTGCCGGGTGGATCCCGGTCAGGCGCATGCGGGAGTCTGTCTGACTGTCTCTCCCTGTTTCCAGCTTCAGGAAATTAAAAAAAAAAAAAAAAAGAGTAAAACATCGTTTTGGCCCTGGCCAGTTACTTAGTTGGTTAAAAGCTTTGGCCCCAAACAACAAGGTTGCGGGTTCAATCCCCAGTCAGGGCGCACACAGGAAGCAACCCATAAAAGCACCACTGAGTGAAACAATAAATGAATGCTTTCCTTTCCCCTCCTTTCTCTCTCCCTTCCTTTCTCTGTCTCTCTAAAAATCAATCAATAAATAAAGCCCTGGCTTGATAGCTCAATTAATTGGAGTGTCATCCTGGCATGAAGGTTGCCAGTTCGATTCCTACGTCAGGGCACATACAAGAGGAGCTTGATGTTCTTGCCTCTCTCAAAAATAAATAAATAACATAAAATAAAAACAATAAAACGACACCTTTTTGCCCAAGAACAATATGTGTGCCTTGTTCTTACAGGCCAGCATCTTCCAGGCTCCCTCTACAACCAATCCTGAATGTGCCAATCTGGCATAATGTGTCATTATTTGGGATCTGGTGTAGAGAAAAAGCCTTTAATGAGGTTTTATCTTTCAAGCAGGGGATTTCTGGATTCCAAGCTCAATACAGAGTTTCCAACACTGAGGTGGCATTAATTAGTATATTACCTATGACTGGAGAGATTGCAGCATTCTACTGGCATAATTTATCACAGTAGAAAACTGAGGGCATTTCATCTGAAGTGAGACCACGTTCCCCATGTGTAAGAATAAGAACCTGCTTACCTTCTGGTCCTAGCCCACTATTATCACACAGAAAACACTATACAACTGTCAGAATGAATGTGTGCCTTTGTTTTTAAAATGCATTCATTTTGGAATTGTTTTTGAAAGGAAGTCTATTCAAAAAAAATATTAGATAAATAATACTGTAGATGGAATAGCTAAATAATTATTAAATCAGTAAGAAAACAACTGAAAATGGAGAAAAACTGCTAAACTGGAAAGAGCAAAGTCAGAAAAGCTGAGATTATAAACCAAAGGCCAATCTTTTCCAGCTGTTTGACTTTGACCAGGTTTGTGAACCTCTGACTAAAAACTCCAGGTTCTTCCTTTATGAGAGAGTTAGAAAAAATTTCCAAAACCTAGTAAGATTGTGTGAGAGTTCTTACAGTAACATGCAAAGTTCCTTCTATGTAGAACTCCGGAAAAATGTTAGTTGGGTTACCCTGCCTTCCTAAAGCCTGCCCCTCCTTGGATATGAAGTACAGATCTATGATATAAATGAAACTCATGCTTTCCCTTACCGGGTTCGAATGTGCCATTCATCCCCACAGACCTGCTTCCCGCATTCTTCCTACATTTTGCTTTTCTTATTAACACTTTTAGACTTGCCTTGTTCTTTCTACTTGATTCTAAGCTCCATGAGGGCAGCTCTTTGTCTAAAGCCATGTATACTATGGGTGATTAATACATATCTGAGTTGTATCTTGATTCAATTAATCATTTATTCGGTGATAAGTTTGTGCCCAACACAAACTTAAATCCACCTGTCCATGGACAATGACTGGGAGGCCTTGAGCTCATCGGGATATGGCCTGAGAATCTACACACATAAAGTACTGTCCCTAAACAGAATCTCTGTCTCACATATAACATGACCTATGCTTTTTCAAATATACAATATGTGAATGCTATTGTGGTTAATAAAACACAGTTCATTAAAAAAAAAAAAAAAAAAAGAATGTTTGTCTCTCTCTACCTGTATGGTGGTTATGCACAAACAAGCAAGTGCATATACAAACATCTCTGCCTACCTTTCCTCCCAAAGGGGACATCAAGACCTGTTCACTGGCCTGACGAGGCAGTAGTGCAGTGGATAGAGCATTGGACTGGGATGCAGAGGACCCAGGTTCGAGACCCTGAGGTCGCCAGATTGAGTGTGGGCTCATCTGGTTTGAGCAAAAAGCCCACCAGCTTGGACCCAAGGTTGCTGGCTCCAGCAAGGGGTTACTCAGTCTGCTGAAGGCCTGTGGTCAAGGCACATATGAGAAAGCAATCAATGAACAACTAAGGTGTTGCAACGCGCAATGAAAAACTAATGATTGATGCTTCTCATCTCTCTCCGTTCTTGTCTGTCTGTCCCTGTCTACCTTCTCTCTCTCTGAAAAAAAAAAGAGAGAAAGACCTGTTCACTGGTCTTATTGGTCACTGAAAGTATTTCATCAAATTTTCTAGAGGGGAAAAAATGAGATAAAAGGATAGAGTATAATCATAATCAGTCACAGGTCACAAAATGATCATGGAGCTGAGCAGCAATGACAACATCCACATTGAGGGATAAAGGGGTAGGGGGAAGTAAATAATTGTGGAGCAGGACACTCAACATTTAAGACCATGAGCCAATGGCAGGAAACTGGGCTATAGCAAATTCCGGACACTTTGTCATTTAAGGATACTATATTATAGCAAGAATGTCCCAACTAAATGGAAGATGATATTTGTAAACAACAGCTCCAAAGGGGTTAATATCCAAAATATATAAAGAGCTCACAAAGCTCAGCAACAAACAAGTAAACAATCCAATTAAAAAGGGGAGAAGACCTGAACAGAACTTCTCCTAAGACAACATACAAATGGCCAACAGATATATGAAAAGATGCTCATCTTCATTAGCTATTCGAGAAATGCAAATCAAAACCACAGTGAGATAGCACCTCACACCTGTTAGATTGGCTATTATCAATAAGACAGGTAATAACAAGTGTTGGAGAGGCTGTGGAGAAAAAGGAACCCTCATTCACTGCTGGTGGGAATGCAAATTAGTACAACATTTATGGAAGAAAGTATGGTGGTTCCTCAAAAAAAGGAGAATAGAACTACCATATGGCTCAGCAATCCCTCTACTGGGTATGTACACCCAAAACTTGAAAACATTGGCATGTAAAGACACATTCACTCATGTTCACTGCAGCATTATTCATAGTGGCCAGAACATGGAAACAAACAAAGTGTCCCTCGATAGAGGATTGGATAAAGAAGATGTGGTACATATATACAATGAAATACTACTCAGCCATGAGAAATAATGACACAGTGACATTTACAACAACATGGATGGACCTTGAGAACATTATACTGAGTGAAATAAGTAAATCAGAGAAAGCTATGAACTGTATGATTTCACACATAGGTGGGATATAAAACTGAGACCCATGAACATAGATAAAAGTGAAGTGGTTACCAGAGGGGGAGGACATGTGGGAGGGGAATGTGGGGGAAGAGAGTAAAGAGGGGCAAATATAAGGTGACAGAAAATGATTTGACTTTGGGCAATGGGTATAAACATAATGAACAGTTCAAATGCTATAGACATGTTCATCTGAAACCTATGCGCTCCTATTGATCAATGACACCCTGCTAAAGTTATTTTCTAAATAAAATTAAAAAATAAAAAAGAATGTCTGAGCCATGACTAGAGCAAAAGAACCATTAGCCAGTTTTTCATCTCAACACAGGTAAAACACCCTCAGAACTTTATTTCCTTCTGCTCCCACATCATGAGCACACCATGAATGTTTGTTAAATGAATAACTGATGCCACTGGGGAGCAGCTCCATTGAGACAGGAGGTCATTCCTCATTCTCCCACAGTTGTACTGTCTTCCAGGTTCCAAAGCACTTGCAGGTACATTATTTCGTGTTTTCCCAATAACCCTGGTGTGAAAGAGGGCAGGAATATCGCCCCATTCTATGGATGAGTAAATTGTGATTCAGAAAGGTAGAATGACTCACCCTACCCAAGGTCACATAGGTATTTAGTATCAGAGGCTTACCTAGAATACAGGTCCTCTAGTCCAGAGCCCTTAATTTTATTCTTGCAGAAAGCTGAAGAGAAGTTCTGTTTTTGCCCTTTTGACCTGTCTCTCTCATATCTATGGGATCAGTGGCTGTATATCACTAGGAACAACACAGAACATTACTAACAGTTGATAACAATTAATGATTTAAATGTGTTACCTTTGTGCTTCAGATTCTTCATCTTCAAGGTGGGATATTAAAATACCTACCTTAGAAGGCAGTTTTGAGGATTAAGTGAATTGATACACTTAGAAAAGTGGCTGGCATATCCCTATAAGCGATAGCTCCCGCTTTCTCTCTAATCTTGCAAACAAATACACTTGCCCACTAGTAATGTTTCTCTCTTTATGCAGCACAAACATGGTGCCTTCAAGGTTTCTCAATTCTGTTGGCAGTCATCATAAATCTTAGTTTAGAGGCTGAAATGCTTCCTGTATTTTGACTACCAAAAAGAAGAATTTTATTATTTTTTCTATGTGTATTTATGTTTTAAAAGGTTTTGTCTATAGGCCTGACCTGTGGTGGCACAGTAGATAAAGCATCAATCTGGAACACTGAGGTTGCTGGTTTGGAACCCTGGGCTTGCCTGGTCAAGGCACCTATGGGAGTTGATGCTTCCTGCTCCTCCCCCACCCTCTTCTCTCTAAAATGAATGAATAAAATCTTAAAAATAAATTTTAAAAAAGTTTTTGTCTACCACCTGCATTCATTAAATAACAGTCTATATGGACTTCTTACTAGGAAATACACTATTTTTAAGCCTTTGAAAGCACTGAAAATTGTTCAGTCTTCCAAAACTCCATGAAAACCGCAGATTGAGAATTACCATACTAATCCAACCCCTCATTTCCAAATAAAAAATAAAGAACCCAAGATGTTGGGAGACTTGTTCAAGGTTACTCAGCTAGAGTCAAAGTATGAGCCAGGATCTGAACCTTCGACTCAAATGAGGATGTTAACAACGTGTTCATTCTAAATCCAGATATCTAGTTACGTATATCCTTTTTCCACTGAAACCATTACACCAGTCATCTTTGCAATCCAGATTTCTTAAAATCAACACCAGCCCTCATCAATATTGTACAGGGATTAATTTTCATTATCCCCAGTGCAGAGTAAAAAGGCAACAGTCAAAAGACCTAGTGTTAGACATAAGATGCTGACCTGGTTATTTGAAGACATACATCTTGGTTTGCCTTATGCTACAGTTTTGGGTCTGTTATGACCTTCATGTCATTTTCTACACTATCTCTGCCCAGGAATTAGGTACCTCTTTTATGGTATGCAGTTTGATGGTTCTCCCTATTATAACCTGGTAACCAGCCTTTAAATTTCACAGCTTAAATCACTCGTTTCTTCTTTCTTCATACAGTTCAAGACTGGCTCTCTAAGACATGAGCCAGCCCACCCACTTGTTTTTATTGGCAAAATTAATGAGCAGATTCATATTCCATCCTCCCAGTCACAAGGGGAGAAGTGACTAGGCCTGGATCAAGAATTGCCATTATGGGCCCTGGCCAGTTGGCTCAGTAGTAGAGCATTGACCCCACGCATGAATGTCTCAGGTTCAATTCCCTGTCAGGGCACATAGGAACATAGGAGAAGTGACCATCTGCTTCTCCCCCTTCCCTCCTTCTCTCTCTCTCTCTCTCTCTCTCTCTCTTTCTCTTCTGTCCCACAGCCATGGCTCAATTTGTTCTAGAGCATCAGCCCGGGCACTGAGGATGGCTCCATGGAACCTCTGCCTCAGGTGCTAAAAATAGCTCCATTGTCAGCATGGCCCCAGATGGGCAGAGCATCAGCCCCAGATGGGGGTTACTGGGTGGATCCCAGTTGGGGCACATGTAGGAGTCTCTCTATCTCCCCTACTCTCACTTAGAAAAGAAAAAAAAAAAAAAGAATGGCCAGTATGGAAATCCACTTAATCTTCCCATTGGCTGACATTGAACCAATGACATATTAAGCTGCAATACAGATCTCTAAAAATTGGCTTTCCTGTCATCCAGAAAAGGTAAAACTCTAAAGCCATTTTTTGTGTTAAGAAGGATTTGTAATCTATCAAAGAAAAAAAAACTTTAAATTGAGAACAAATTTTACCCAGAGTGAGTATCCTAGTCCCAGATTACAAGAACTATGTACCTCTCCCCCAAAGAAGTCACATATCTGACAGGAAATACTTAATGGATATCCTGGCCACACTTTGCTGTAACAGCATGTGCTTCTCAACATCCCCAGCTGCATCCTCCAGCATCCAGAGTCACCGGGGAATTTTTGAGGCAGCTTGTATTTTTCCAATTTATTAGACAAGGCCAACTCTCAATACACAATCTCATCTCCAGTACGGGTAGTTGTGTGTGACTCTTCCCAGAGGGCCAGGCTATGATTTTTAATGAATAGATTACAATAAGAATTCAATATTGTCAATATTCTCAAGGGCTTTTCATTGGGGACAGATAGACTCTATTGTAGTATTGTCCTTGTTTAGATTTCTCTAATAAGAGACTGGAAAGCTGTAACTGTTCAGTAAATATAAAGATGCAGCTGAGTTGAGAGCACTATACCATTGGGTAAAAGAGCCACTTCCTTTTACTCACAATTTTCTGGTAATATCAACAAGAACCCAGTAGAATCTAAACCTGTGTACATGGCATTTCTGGCCAGGATACAACCGTCTGCAACATCCTCCTAAATATCTGGTGATTCCTGGGATACCGCAGTGTAGCCCTGCTATGGGAACAGCTGAAGCTGCTATGTGCACAGCTGTTTTTGTCTTCCCACACTGCTCCAAAGGGCAGCTGCACGAGGCTGTGGAAATGGAGGTCGAGTGCTGTTTGATAAAAGGAGAAGCGCTCACCAAGGCCCACACAGCAGAGCCAGGCTGTCTCAGTTCTAAATTGCTAGACTCTGCTCCCCACAGACTGCCCATCTATACCTGCCACCTCCAGACGGTCATCTCTCCTTCCTCACCACACTGAAAGTGTTCATGTCACAACCAGGCAAGCTGCTGGAAAAAGCACCAACTTCTTGGGGAAAGGGCAATGCCAGTTCCTCTGGGTTCTGTCCCTAAAGGTGGCAGAACAGGATGGTAATGATGGTAGAGGTGGTAGCAACAACCCATCACCAGGACTAGTTATGTTGTGGTAACAGGCTCCACAGAAGTGTTTTCAGGTGCTTGGGAAGGGACTGGCGGCTTCTACCACAGACCAACCTGCTGACTCTTTGGTAATAAGAAACTGGTTCAGTTCCTAATCTCTATAAAAATGATATCACCCTGTCTTTCCAAATCACAAGCATGGACATTCCAAGGGTGTGTCCCTTGGGCTGAGGGGTCTTCCATAACTTCTGTAAGTTTCTCCCATGTGACCCCAATAAGTAAATATAACAGCATGCTTATTATGCAAAGGCCACTTTAAGACAATTTCCTTGATCCCCTCGCCCCCATCCAATCAGATAGTAATAATGTAGCCACCACTACATAATTTCTTAAAAGAAAAGTAGAAATTACCCAGAAAAGTAAATTACTATTGATAACAGTATAATGGAACAGCAAAAAAAGAACATCACATTTTGTGGAGTTTGTTATTACTGTCAGGAAAAAAAGTAAGAGGGGCCTTGGCTGGTTAGCTCAGTGGTAGAGCATCGGCCTGGCTCGCAGGAGTCCCGGGTTCGATTCCCGGCCAGGGCACACAGGAGAAGCGCCTATCTGCTTCTCCACCCCTCCCCCTCTCCTTCCTCTCTGTCTCTCTCTTCCCCTCCCGTAGCCAAGGCTCCATTGGAGCAAAGTTTGCCCGGGCGCTGAGGATGGCTCTGTGGCCTCTGCCTCAGGTGCTAGAATGGCTCTGATTGCAGCAGAGCGACGCCCCAGATGGGCAGAGCATCGCCCCCTGGTGGGCATGCCTGGTGGATCCCGGTCAGGCGCATGCGGGAGTCTGTCTGACTGCCTCCCCGTTTCCAACTAAAGAAAAAAAAAAAGTAAGAGGGGTATATGTATCTGTTCAGCAGTGAGTAAGAATGGAAAAAGAACTCCATGGACAAACCCATAATAAGAATCTGTGAGTGTCAAATGAAACAATACAAAATATTTCTAGCTCTGTAAGCCTTCTACCAGTGAAACCTTAGCACTTCTGTATTAGAACTAAGCATCTAGAATCACCTTTATCACCTTCTCCCCTATTCTAGTTTCCCTCTTCTTTTTTTCTCATCCTCCTTTCTGTCTGTTTTTCTCCTCCTCTTCCTGACTCTCTTACTCTCTAGTGCAACTGAAATGAACCTCAAGAGCTAACTGTGCACCTCAGAGCTCCCCTGGCATAACTGAATAATGCGTGGCCAGCACAAAGGTTTAACCCATCCTTCCAAACAACATGACTTTCTAAGTGTGCAGCTACATGCTCCAAAGCAATGTTTAGCTATTGTTAGCATGCTGCTTCTAAATGTTAAATATGCTACATCCACGGCTTCTGCAGTCATGGGGACCTGCCTAGCATTGCTGTGATAAGCAGTCTTCTTATTACATACGCTTGGCCCATAATGGTGACAGGTGACATTTTACCTAAACAGTGTCAGGAATCATCCATCATGTGTCACCCCTTAGCACTATCTGCCTTTCTGCAGGAATCATGTTCTTTCAATACCATTCAAAATGTGCTTTAGCTAATGTAATTTCTGGCTCTGAGGTGACAGATTATGGAAGACAAAGACTAGATCACTCCTAATAAGAAACAGAAGAGTATACTGTGCACTGGTAAAGCCCTTAGGTAGTTGTCACCCAACATAGGTCTCCTATGTACTCCCACTTATACATAGACTACAGTTCTTCTGTTCTCAAATTCTCAGCCCCAGAGCATCTTTAAAATGACTTAAATCTGTTTTCTTTCCACCTGTGGTGCACTGTTTAGATCACCCTTCAGGGCCGAGATTCTCATTCACCTTGCTAGCTGGAGTTTGCGCCCCTAACCATATCACAGCCAAGTCCTTCTACAAGAATTGTCCTTGACTAAAGCAATTGCCTTACTGAGATTAGTCCCCACCCGAAACCCTGGGTTGGGGATGGAGGGATAAGCTTAAATGCAATGACTGGCTGCTAGTTCAAAGGTTTAGCCCCATCTCCTCAATTTGGAACAACACTGAAACATCACCCCATCTCCATACCCTCCCATAGGGTTGGCTGAGGCCCTATGTCATTGTCTTGCAGTTTAACATCTTCCTCTTCCTTCATTCCCTACAAGTACCTCAGGAACATCCTCAATAAACTTTCAGGAAAATTGCCATTGCAGGTAAGCAGACCTAGGAGGCATTCAAACAGCACTCCAGTAAATCTGGAGTAAACCATTTTAAACGCAGTAACAAGGGGATGGGATGCAACATAAAAAGAACTAACACTGTGCCCTGCTATGACTCAGAATGATTACTTGGCAAAGTTTCTCTTTAGAGCAGTGGTTCTTATCTGGGGGTGATTTTGTCCCCCCGGGGACATTTGGCAATGTCTGGAGACATTTTTAATTATTATGCCTTGGGTGAGAGTGTGGCTACTTGTATGTAGTGGGGACAGGCCAGCAATGTTGCTAAACATTCTACAATGCAAAGGAAAGACCTCACAACAAAGAGCTATCCAATCCCAAATGTCATTAGTACTTCTGTTGAAAAAACTTTCTCTAGAGATATCAAATAACAAACCTTCCCTAGAGATACTATTCAAGTGAGTTATTCTCTGTCCTGTGGTCAAGATAATGTCAACCAACTGGTCCTAGGTTAGACATGGCCCCAAAAATACAACCATGCTTTGTAAGAGTATGAACCGTGAACCTAATCTCTCCTAGCTATAGGCAGGATCAATATGCCTAAGGGCTGCTGAGCACCCCTTTCATCTGAGATGAGATTAACAACCAGGATTCAATCACCTGGATTCTTTCTGATAATGGAAACTCATCATCTCCTGAGAGTTCAGCCAAAGAGCAACGGATGCTCTGCATAACCCTACATTAGAAGAGGTGGTTTCTCAGAGAAGGGACAGCAGTTTCTATTGTTAAGAGGCAAGGAGGACACCAGATTTAGGCAGAAAATTTATTCACTTTATTTGTAAATGAGTAGGGCTGCTTGCTGGAAGGAGAATGTTTGATACTCTATAAGTAGATACAGCTTCTTGGTGAGTCTTCAAAATTTTAAATTCGCCTGTTACACGTGCAAATAAGGTAATATTAGCCTTGCTTTCATACTACTTAGGGCAGTAATTCTTAACTCTGCCTGGAAGTTGAAATCACCATTTATGAAACTTTTTTAAAATACTAATGCCTAAGGCCACCCCCAAAATACTGGATCAGAATTTCCATAGGTAGGGCTCAAGAATTTGGATTGAATAGTTTGAAAACCTCAGTACATAGCCAACACTGAAAACCATTGGTATAGCATGCCCATTGAGAAAATGAGAGCAGAGGGACTGCTGCTAACTTTGTAGAAGAGCTCATGACCACCAAAGAATGTGGTACAAAGAGTCTTGCCCTGGTCGGGTGGCTCAGTGGATAGAGCAACATCTTGGTATGCTGAGATTGGGGTTTGAGCCCCAGTCAGGGCACATATGAGAAGCAACCAATGAGTACACAACAAAATGAAACAACTAAGTAGAACAACGAGCTGATGCTTCTCTCTCTCCTCTCCCTCTTCTTCCTCAAGTCAATTGAAAACCCATATAACAAAAAAAAAAGTCTTGACTCAGGACTTTGAAGAAGGCTTACAGTCTGCATCTTGCCAGACATTATGGAACTATGACTTTTATGTTGCAGGATGTATATGCTTGGTAGAGTTCCTTTACTATAAGAAACATCCTTGTAAATAGACTTCTTATAACTTACCCTATTTCCCCAGGTATAAGATGCTCCCATGTATAATATAAGACACACCTTAATTTGGGGGCCTGAAATTTGAAAAAAAAATGTATTACATAAAGATATTGAACTCAAGTTTTATTCATCATAAAATTTATACAACTCCTCATCACTGTCAAAACTCCCATCTATTAACTTGTCTTCATCTGTGTCTGATGACAAATCATTATCTTCAACAATGAGTGCAAAAACAAGTGCAAACAAGCGGGAAATACAAGTAAAAAAAATCTACAATTAGTATATAAGATACACTCAGTTTTTAGACCACAAATTTTTTGAAAATAGGTGCATCTTATAGATGGGAAAATATGGTATACAGCTGGTACCAGCCTGCTGGTTACTCCATTAAGGAAATTTCTCCCACATTTCTAAAGGGAGCTCCAACTATTAGAATCATGGGAACATAAGGTAAGTGGGACCTTCATTCCTCCGTCCTTTGTGACTCAAGAGTCAAACTAATGACCAGAACTTAACACAGCTAAGCCATTAGTTGTAGAAGAATAAAGCAGGTCAGGATTTTATTAAGATGGAATGATCAGAAGTAATCATGAAAGCCATGGCCATATGTTGTTTGGACCATTGTCCATTTATCCATTTATATGGCTGCCAAAGTAATTATATATATATATTATATATGTAAATTATATAATCATATATAATTATATATTAAAATTAATTATATATAAATATAAATTGTATATATTCATGTTATTTATAAGTAAATACTTATATATTAAATTATATATAAATATATTACATACACATAATTTATATATATATAATATAATGGGAATTAGAGAGACAGTAACCTAGAAAAATACATATAACACTTGAAATCCTGGGTTATAAAATATTCTTATTAAAACTTTTTTAAAAAGATTTCTTGAGGTTTCAGCCTAGTTTTTTGAGGTCAAGCTCTGAGCAGGTATGTTGACATGTTACATGACTAGTATTAACAGTAAGAGAAATGTTATGTTTCCTGGTTAAAATAAAAGTATTTTAAATGATATTATCTCACAAGTATAATAAGCTGCTAAAAATGCTGATTAGTCAGTCCCAATTTCCTGCTTATGAAATTGTGACAGATTAACTTTATGAAGACATCTCTGTGGCCAAACTTCATTTGAAAAAGATCTGTTTAAAATTCAAAACCAGAGGCTTCAGACTCTGGCCTCTACTGCTGAATTGCACAATATAAATATAAAGGCAACTCACTGGCCCTGCTCCAGCATGCACTCGAAGCAGCTCAAACAGAAAATTAGAACCTCAGAACCTGAATTAAAATAGAGTCGATATTCACTAAGGCCTTTGGTTGTCCTAAGTACTAATGAGGAGAATGAGACTCTTCCAAGCATTGTTCCTTATAGTAATAAAATTTCTGTTTAAGGGTAGCCAAAAGATACTTCAAGACTCTAATGAGGACGTCACGGAAATGGCGCCGTGAGCAGCGCGTCCGACAGCTCTCCCCTAAATCACAACAAATTTATCAACTAGAAACAGAAAAATTTATCCTCGGAGCATTCCGGAGTTCCACACAAACTGATAGTGAAAGGACTGTTATCACTTGAATCTGAGAGACGAGGGTGTGGAGGAATCTACCACAGGGACGTTCTTTCAAACCGCAAGGAAGTGCGCCTGTGGTGAGTCAGCCCATATACTTGGGAACCGCGAGCCGCCGCAAGCAGCCGATGCAAGCCGCCACCGCAAGCCGCCGCGAGCCCCCGCGAGCCGCCGCCGCCGCGAGCGGCCGCCGTGAACCGCCACCGCAAGCAGCCGCCACGAGCAGCCGCCGCGAGCCGCCGTGAGCAGCCGCGCGCGCGCCCGGTCCGGTTGAGCACCGCTGACGTTCCCAGTGGCCCGCACACTGCGAGTGGGGGTCGCCGGCCACCGGTGCCCGGAGCGCCCCATTCGCGCGCGTGCCTTGGGCATTCCACGCGCCCAGGGCACCCTGCTGGCCCACACACCCGGGGGGCTCCATTATCCTGCGCCTGGTGCGGTCCAGCCGCCAGCGGCGGGGCGAGCGGGAGAGGCTTGGGAGATTCTCTCCGTGGGCGGGGCACCTCACCCAGCCATTCAAGCTAACAATCAAGCGTTGGGGGAGGGGCGCGCGCAGGCAGCCTAAAATACCTTCGGAAGCACAGCTGCGACCCAATCACTGAAATTAGCTTAACCCATAAAATCTGTGCACCCTCGGTTCTAATTGATAAGATCTCTCTCAGTTCAGCCATCCAAGACAAGAGGCGTGATATTTTTTAGTGCCTCTCGCTAAAGGGGCGGGGGCAACTTCTGATTGATAGAGCCTCCATATTCAGGGATAAACGCTAACAAGAAGGACTTGGCAGATAATAAGGTCTATACTACACTAGTCGTAAGCAGAGACTAGTGCCTCTTCTTCCCTGCAAAAACAGGCTACAAAGTGTGGAAAGCCTGGGTTGAGAGGTCCAACTAAATGCTAGGCGCTGAACAGTCACCTTGACAACAATTGACTCCCACCCCCGCCTGATTACACTGGAGGCCCTGACTCTCAGAGCCTTTCCCAAAGCCTTGCACTGAGTGGGGATAGAGTGGGGATTTCCCAGCTCTTTGAGCCTCTTACTCCCCAGGCAGAAGCAGTTGCAGCCTTATAGCTGGATCACCAGGCTGCTAATTCAGAAAGGGGGAACTAGGAGAGAGAGTCCAGGAAAGCAAACTCTCTCATCGTTGGACCCTGCAAACGCCAACAAGCCTTTACTTCCAGCAAGACTAAAGCCAATTATATGACATTGCCATAGAATACCATCAACTGCAAATCACTACCTAAGAGTGACACAGGGGCAGAGCCTGGGGTACAGAGTCACCGACCAGGAAGAGGGAGAGAAAAGAAAAAGGAAGAAGTTAACCTCTCAAAATCAAGAAAAACCCACAGACTTTACAACTTGATCCACTAATTTTTTTTTTGTTGTTGTTGTTGTTTGTTTCTTCTATCTTTTTGCCTTTATTTCCTCCACCTCGGTCCTTCTATTCTCTGCCCATCTTATGCTTCCCCTTTCTTGAACTACACTACCCATGAGTGTTGCATTTTATTTTTCTTCTTTATCCTCACCCTCCTTTAAGGTTATACTCCAAAACACTTAACTCTCACTCTCTCCTCTTTTGTTTTTTTTTTTTGTCTTGCTTTATTTTGTTTTTTTCTCTTCCTATTTTATTTCTTCCTTTGTTTTTCTCTTTTTCTTATTTTTTCCTTTCTATTCGTTTTTTCTTTTCTCATTTTACTTTCCTCCCATATAATCCTCAATCACGAACAAATTAGTTAATTTGGGACTCAAGGGTTTTTTTTGGCTTTATTTCTCTTTTTTGCTTTTGTTTTTATTTCTTTTTCTTGTTTGTTTATTTTTGTGGCATTTTGGGTCCTCCCAACCCAAGGTCTCCATTGTATTTAGTCTTCGCTCCACTTAATACAACAGATTTTTACTTATTATTTTTATTTTTTCTCCTTTATTATTCTTTTTTGGTCCTTTTTTCTGGTTCCCTCTTATCCCTCTCATTATATCTCTTAGTTGACCATCACTTACAAGCAAATCATTTTATGCTTGTCTAAGATTTTCTTCCTTTTTTTTTTTTTTTGCACTTAGTAGGTCCCTACTCCCTTTTTTTTGCCCCTTGAACTCTTCACCCCAAATCAGGCCCTCCATTATAGGCACGATATTTCCCTGAGGAGGGGAGAGGAGGGAAAGAGAAGAGAGAAAAAAAGGGGGAAATAATAAATTATTACTGTTTTTTTTTGTGGGGTGTTTTACCTTTTTTTTTTTTTTTTTTTTTACTTTTTACTCTTTATTAATTCTAATTAGTGCTATCAATAAGACCACCCTCAGATGCCGATAAGAAAGAGGAAATCGAATATTATGGATACAAAAGAAAGAGAGGTAACACAAATAGATGTGGAAAAATCTATGGAGAAAAGATTTAACATATTGGAAGCCTTGGAGCTAAATGACAGAGAATTTAAAATAGATATCTTAAAAATACTCAGAGATATACAAGAAAACACAGAAAGGCAATATAGGGAGATCAGAAAACAACTCAATGAACACAAAGAATATATTACCAAGGAAATTGAAACTATAAAAACAAATCAAACAGAAATGAAAAACTCAATTCACGAGCTGAAAAATGAGGTAACAAGCTTAGCTAACAGAACAGCCCAGATTGAAGATAGGATTAGTGAAATAGAAGACAAACAACTTGAGGCACAACAGAGAGAAGAAGAAAGAGACTCAAAAATAATAAAAAACGAGAAAGCCCTACAGGAATTGTCTGACTCCATCAGAAAGAATAACATAAGAATAATAGGTATATCAGAGGGAGAAGAGAAAGAAAATGGAATGGAGAATATACTCAAACAAATAATAGACGAGAACTTCCCAAGCCTGTGCAAGGAACTAAAGCCTCAAATTCAAGAAGCAAACAGAAAACCGAGTTTTCTTAACCCCAACAAACCCACTCCAAGGCACATCATAATAAAGATGACACAAACCAATGACAAAGAAAAAATTCTCAAGGCAGCCAGGGAAAAGAAGAGTACAACATATAAAGGAAGGCCTATTAGATTATCATCAGATTTCTCAGCAGAAACTCTACAAGCTAGAAGAGAGTGGACCCCAATATTTAAAGCCCTGAAAGAGAGGAACTTTCAGCCAAGAATACTATACCCATCAAAGCTATCCTTCAAGTATGAAGGAGATATAAAAACATTCACAAATACAGAAAAGATGAGAGAATTTATCAACAGAAAGCCCCCACTCCAGGAAATACTAAAGGGGGTTTTCCAACCAGATTCAAAGAACAAAAGAAAACAACACCACAAGTAACAGCTCCACCAAGAACACAATAAAACCAAACTTAAACTGTGACAACAAAGGAAAAAAAGGGGGGAGAGGATGGAGATTAACAGTAGCAAAGGATGATGAAGTGCAGAAATACTTATAAGATAGGGTACTACAATGAATATGGTAGGTACCCTTTTCATTACTTAATGGTAACCACCCTTAAAAAAACCACCACAAAAACACTTGACTTAAAAAAGGTAGCAACAGAGGAAAGAAGTATGGAACACAAACAAACAAAAACAAATGATAGAAAAACAAAAGAGAAGAATCAAACTAGATACAAAACTAACAGAAAGCAATTTATAAAATGGCAGTAGGGAACCCACAAGTGTCAATAATTACACTAAATGTAAATGGATTAAACTTACCAATAAAAAGACACAGAGTAGCAGAATGGATTAAAAAAGAAAATCCAACTATATGCTGCCTACAAGAAACACATCTAAGCAACAAGGATAAAAACAAATTCAAAGTGAAAGGCTGGAAAACAATACTCCAAGCAAACAACACCCAAAAAAAAGCAGGCGTAGCAATACTCATATCTAATAATGCTGACTACAAGACAGAAAAAGTACTCAGAGACAAAAATGGTCATTTCATAATGATTAAGGGGAAGTTGAATCAAGAAGACATAACAATCCTTAATATATATGCACCAAACCAAGGAGCACCAAAATATATAAGACAGCTACTTATTGACCTTAAAACAAAAACTAACAAAAATACAATCATACTTGGAGACCTCAATACACCGCTGACGGCTCTAGATCGGTCATCCAAACAGAGAATCAATAAAGATATAGTGGCCTTAAATGAAATACTAGAACACCTGGATATGATAGACATCTACAGGACACTTCAACCCAAAGCGACAGAGTATACATTTTTCTCTAGTGTACATGGAACATTCTCAAGAATTGACCATATGTTGGGCCACAAAGACAATATCAGCAAATTTAGAAAAATTGAAATTGTACCAAGCATATTTTCTGATCATAAAGCCTTGAAACTAGAATTCAACTGCAAAAAAGAGGGGGAAAAACCCACAAAAATGTGGAAACTAAACAACATACTTCTAAAAAATGAATGGGTCAAAGAAGAAATAAGCGCAGAGATCAAAAGATATATACAGACAAATGAAAATGAAAATACGACATATCAGAATCTCTGGGATGCAGCAAAAGCAGTAATAAGAGGAAAGTTCATATCACTTCAGGCCTATATGAACAAACAAGAGAGAGCCGAAGTAAACCACTTAACTTCACACCTTAAGGAACTAGAAAAAGAAGAACAAAGACAACCCAAAACCAGCCGAAGAAAGGAGATAATAAAAATCAGAGCAGAAATAAATGAAATAGAGAACAGAAAAACTATAGAAAAAATCAATAAAACAAGGAGCTGATTCTTTGAAAAGATCAACAAAATTGACAAACCATTGGCAAGACTCACCAAGGAAAAAAGACACAGGACTCAAATAAATAAAATCCAAAATGAAAGAGGAGAGATCACCACAGACATCATAGATATACAAAGAATTATTGTAGAATACTATGAAAAATTATATGCCACCAAATACAACAATCTAGAAGAAATGAATAAATTCCTAGAACAATACAACCTTCCTAGACTGAGTCATGAAGAAGCAGAAAGCCTAAACAGACCAATCAGCAGGGAGGAAATAGAAAAAACTATCAAAAATCTCCCCAAAAATAAAATTCCAGGCCCAGACGGTTATACTAGTGAATTCTATCAAACATTCAAAGAAGACTTGGTTCCTATTCTACTCAAAGTCTTCCAAAAAATTGAAGAAGAAGCAATACTTCCAAACACATTTTATGAGGCCAACATAACCCTCATACCAAAACCTGGCAAGGATGGCACAAAGAAAGAAAACTACAGACCAATATCTCTAATGAATACAGATGCTAAAATACTAAACAAAATACTGGCAAACCGAATACAACAACATATTAAAAAAATAATACATCATGATCAAGTGGGATTCATCCCAGAATCTCAAGGATGGTTCAACATACGCAAAACGGTTAACGTAATACACCATATCAACAAAACAAAGAACAAAAACCACATGATCTTATCAATAGATGCAGAAAAGGCTTTTGATAAAATACAACACAATTTTATGTTTAAGACTCTCAACAAAATGGGTATAGAAGGAAAATATCTCAACATGATAAAGGCCATGTATGATAAACCATCAGCCAACATCCTATTAAACGGCATAAAACTGAGGACTTTCTACCTTAAATCAGGAACAAGACAGGGTTGTCCACTCTCTCCACTCTTATTCAACGTGGTGCTAGAAGTTCTGGCCAGAGCAATCAGACAAGACAAAGAAATAAAAGGCATCCATATCGGAAAAGAAGAAGTAAAGCTATCACTTTTTGCTGATGATATGATCCTATACATCGAAAACCCGAAGGACTCCACAAAAAGATTATTAGAAACAATAAACCAATACAGTAAGGTCGCAGGATACAAAATTAACATACAAAAGTCCATAGCCTTTCTATATGCCAACAATGAAATATTAGAAAACAAACTCAAAAAAATAATCCCCTTCACGATTGCAACAAAATAAATAAAATACCTAGGAATAAACATAACAAAGAACGTAAAGGACCTATATAATGAAAATTACAAAGCATTGTTAAGGGAAATCGAAAAAGATACAATGAGATGGAAAAATATTCCTTGTTCTTGGATAGGAAGAATAAATATAATCAAAATGGCCATATTACCCAAAGCAATATACAAATTTAATGCAATTCCCATCAAAATCCCTATGAGATTTCTTAAAGAAATGGAACAAAAAATCATCAGATTTATATGGAACTATAAAAAACCCCGAATAGCCAAAACAATCCTAAGGAAAAAGAATGAAGCTGGGGGCATTACAATACCTGACTTTAAACTATATTATAGGGCCACGATAATCAAAACAGCATGGTATTGGCAAAAAAATAGACACTCAGACCAATGGAACAGAATAGAAAGCCCAGAAATAAAACCACATATATATGGTCAAATAATCTTTGATAAAGGGGCCAACAACACACAATGGAGAAAAGAAAGCCTCTTCAACAAATGGTGTTGGGAAAACTGGAAAGCCACATGCAAAAGAATGAAACTCGACTACAGCCTGTCCCCGTGTACTAAAATTAATTCAAAATGGATCAAAGACCTAAATATAAGACCTGAAACAATAAAGTACATAGAAGAAGACATAGGTACTAAAATCATGGACCTGGGTTTTAAAGAACATTTTATGAACTTGACTCCAATGGCAAGAGAAGTGAAGGCAAAGATAAATGAATGGGACTACATCAGAATTAAAAGTTTTTGCTCAGCAAGAGAAACTGATATCAAAATAAACAGACAGCCAACTATATGGGAACTGATATTTTCAAACGACAGCTCAGATAAGGGCCTAATATCCAAAATTTACAAAGAACTCATAAAACTCAACAACAAACAAACAAACAATCCAATAAAAAAATGGGAAGAGGACATGAACAGACACTTCTCCCAGGAAGAGATACAAATGGCCAACAGATATATGAAAAGATGCTCAGCTTCATTAGTTATTAGAGAAATGCAAATCAAAACTACAATGAGATACCACCTCACTCCTGTTAGATTAGCTATTATCATCAAGACGGGTAATAGCAAATGTTGGAGAGGCTGTGGAGAAAAAGGAACCCTCATTCACTGTTGGTGGGACTGTAAAGTAGTACAACCATTATGGAGGAAAGTATGGTGGTTCCTCAAAAAACTGCAAATAGAACTACCTTATGACCCAGCAATCCCTCTACTGGGTATATACCCCAAAACCTCAGAAACATTGATACGTGAAGACACATGTAGCCCCATGTTCATTGCAGCACTGTTCACAGTGGCCAAGACATGGAAACAACCAAAAAGCCCTTCAATAGAAGACTGGATAAAGAAGATGTGGCACATATACACTATGGAATACTACTCAGCCATAAGAAATGATGACATCAGATCATTTACAGCAAAATGGTGGGATCTTAATAACATTATAAGGAGTGAAATAAGTAAATCAGAAAAAAACAAGAACTACATGATTCCATACATTGGTGGAACATAAAAATGAGACTAAGAGACATGGACAAGAGTGTGGTGGTTACCAAGGGTGGGGGGGGGAGGGAGGACATGGGAGGGAGGGAGGGAGAGAGTTAGGGGGAGGGGGAGGGGCACAGAGAACTAGATAGAGGGTGACGGAGGACAATCTGACTTTGGGCGAGGGGTTTGCAACATAATTTGATGACAAAATAACCTAGACATGTTTTCTTTGAATATATGTACCCTGATTTATTAATGTCATCCCATTACCATTAATAAAAATTTATTAAAAAAAAGACTCTAATGATGCAGAACAAATAATAGATTGATGAACAGAGTATTGATTAACTGATTACTGAAGATAGACACCCAGGCAGGTAGATAAAAAGAAGAGAAGAAGTTTTCACAAGTAAAATTCTCAAAATGCCCAGCTGCAGTGCAAGCCTACATAGATCAGGTTTTGCTGGACTTCTTGGCTAAACTAACACTTTTCTGTTTCTACAGCTTATCTCATTTTCCCAAGAAGAGAACTATTTATGAAGAGTCATGGCCTTTTGTTTGGCTGGATGGAAATGCTGCCCTCAAGCAGCCAGCATAACCTGGAACAAGAATGCTTCATTGCTTCCAATAGGACCTGGGGGACTCTTATACAGACACATATTTATCTTCTCCTCCCTGTGCATATGAAATGCCACCGTGAGAAAAACCCATGCTCTCCAAGTGACTGGGCTTTCCACAACCCGCGTCTTCCACAGATTAAGGTAGCATGGCCTCATCGAAGGCACTCTTCCCCAACGTAGCGCCAACTGACTGACTTATCTTTCAAACCCAGGGTCTCTGGACCTTCTTCTTCTATTTTCTCCCCTCAGTGAGCACCGCACTCCCAAACCCCCTTCCCTTTATTCACTGGTCTTCCATCTCTCAGTGACCCTGAACGATAATCCTATTACATCCTTGAACTCTATCCAGGACGTTCATCTCCATCCGCCTTTTTAATGGCATTGTTAATGATTTGAGGGGAGTAAATCACAGTCAAGATAATGGCTGCAAAAAATTAATAGACATGATTTTTATGATATAATATACTAGTGTACTAATCGTGAGAACAGTTAATTGAAAAGCACTAAATATTTTATTATCCATTCAGCATTCTGTCTCCTTTTACTATTCAGCATTCTGTTTATTCTTTCCCCCATTCTGAACTTTTTACCTACTATTCTTTCATAATTCTCCATAAAGGAAAACTGCAGAGTAAGATAAAGGGGATTCTAATCACTATATCTAATTACAGAGATGAGTAAATCACAGTTCAACATGTCATACTCTTAAGAAAAAGAGACAAGGAGAAGAAGCTAATGTCTTAAGCTTGAGGCAAAATCACCTATAACCTAAAAAGGGCTGAAATACTTGAGAAGATGGGGTCTTCATGCTTTCCAATTCTCAAACAAAAAATATCAGTAACTCTTTTTAAATGACAATATTTTTCAATGAACTAATCTGCCATTGTTGCGCTTTTTGGGCTGTTGTTCACACAACTGGGAGGGGGCAGCACTGGTGTCCTCCTAGCCTCAGCCTCGGGCCCAGTACCCAGGGCCTGGCAGAAACCCCATGATTATACCAGCTTTCTCTTTTCCCACAACACACAAGGGTCTATTCCTTTTAGGACTGTTGAAAATGCTCAATTAGCCTGACCAGGTGGTGGCGCAGTGGATAGAGCATCAGACTGGGATACAGTGGACCCAGATTCAAAACCCCAAGGTCACCGACTTGAGCACAGGCTCATCTGGCTTGAGCACAGCTCACCAGCTTGAGCGCAGGATCGCTGGCTTGAGCATGGAATCATACACATGACCTCATGGTCGTTGGATTGAGCCCAAAGGTTGCTGACTTGAGCAAGGGGTCACTCACTCAGCTATAGTTCCCCCTCCACCCAGGTCAAGGCACATATGAGAAAGCAATCAACGAACAACTCAGATGCTGCAACGAAAAATTGATGCTTCTCATCTCTCTCCCCTCCTGTCTGTCCCTATCTGTCCCTCTCTCTGTCTCTATAACACAAAAAAAAGAAAGAAAGAAAGAAAGAAAGAAAGAAAGAAAGAAAGAAAGAAAGAAAGAAAGAAAGAAAGAAAGAAAGAGAAAGAAAGGGAGAAAGAAAGAAAATGCTCAATTATTGTATACTTATTTTCTTTAATGTTGAGGATAATACAATATTCATAAATGGGCACATTCCACTTTCTACCATCAAATTGCGAAAGTGGCCATCTCATGATGAAGTCAGATATTTTCACATCTAATAAATTCCAATAAAAGACTATGCTCAGCATTCAGACTTGCTGGTTCATTTACATAACTTCGATTTTGTTTTGTTTCTTAGATTGAGAAGAAGATAAAAATCACAATACCACATAAATTCTTGAAACCTAAAAATCCTCTCTACCCCACTTACTATTATCATCTTCATCTCAAAGCAAGGAAAATAGCAAAGCTTTCAAGCTGTGTTCACTCACCCAGAGCAGGCTCTGAGCACGGCTGTCAAATGGGACAAGTTTCTCACTGAGTCTCTCCCTCAGCCTTTTGATGGCTGAGTCCTCATCCCTCAGGCTTCTCACCACCACCATTACCCACAGCCCTGGAAACATAATCTTCAGTCATTAGCCACAAACCTAGAGAAGTTACAGAATTCTCTGGAGAGCTTGTTAAAAATGCAGACACTGGGGTCTGTTCCACAGGGCTAGACTCTCCAGAAAGCAGCCTGGTGATCTGCCCCCAAAACTGTAAGGCTGCTGAGCCAGGGACCATCTATAGCCTGCAGTCAGGAATCATCATGTGGCCTATTACCTAAGCTCCTTCTCCCAAACTGGCCTGCCTGTGACAAGTTAGAATGAGAACTCTAGGTGATTAATTACCAGGGAAAGTGGAAGCCACAATAATTGTACAAATGGAGGAAGAGAATCAGTTATATTAACCATAGTTATATTTTTGATAAACAGGATGAATCTAACCAAAATGACACATTTGATCAGCTAATTGTATACAATAAGAAAATGGCATTGGCCTGACTAGGTGGTGGCGCAGTGGATAGAGCATAGGACTGGGATATAGAGGACCCAGGTTCAAGACCCCGAAGTCGCCAGCTTGAGCACGGGCTCATCCGGCTTGAGCAAAAAGCTCACCAGCTTGGACCCAAGGTCGCTGGCTTGAGCAAGGGGTTACTTGGTCTGCTGAAGACCCATGGTCAAGGCACATGTGAGAAAGCAATCAATGAACAACTAAGCTCTCACAACAAAAAACTGATCATTTATGCTTCTCATCTCTCTCCGTTCCTGTCTGTCTGTCCCTGTCTATCCCTCTCTCTGAATCTCTCTCTCTGTCCCTGTAAAAAAAAAAAAGGCATTGGCTGTTTTTAACTTCTACACTCCATTAGGACATTTGTAAAAGAGAATTTACAGGTACACAAAAAGGCCTTTCCATTTCTCCTCTAGAAATGAGAATGAAAACTGTCCATCTCTTTTTTTTTGTCTGTTTATTTATTTATTCATTTTAGAGAAGAGAGAGAGTGTGAGAAAGAGAGAGAGAGAGAGAGAAAGGGGGGAGGAGCAGGAAGCATCAACTCCCATATCTGCCTTGACCAGACAAGTGCAGGGTTTCGAACCAGCGACCTCAGTGTTCCAGGTCGACGCTTTATCCACTGTGCCACCACAGGTCAGGCCAAAAACTGTCCATCTCTTAAACCCAAACTAACATGTTTCTAACACCAGACCCATGTTGAACAATCAAAACTTCCATTTCCCTCTTATTAAGTAGCAGCCTCATAATAATGCCACATAGCAGAAGGATACTGAGCCTCTGCTCACGTTTAGTGCCCTTTAGAAGTTCATCTAAGGAACCCTGACCTATAAGAGGGTGCTCTGTGTTCAAGTTCCTACTCACCAACTCCATGAGCTTGGGTGTCATACTTAACCTTAGCGGGGTGGGGGTAAGATCTCTCATAGCACCTGTAAAATGGGCATCAAGCTCCTTGACTATCTAAAGGGAGAGATTACTCTCTTAAATTCTCTTTCAGCAGATTCATCTCAATTAAGCCAGCCCTCTACCTCACTGCCCCCCAATTAAAACTATTTAATGCAAATAAGGACTCTTACAGCCTAAATCTAATTGATTATTTTCATACCACTAGCAATTTCTGTCTTAATAATAGATCATTATAATGAAAGTAGCCACATTATTATGATAAACTAACACTGCATTTATCTGAACTATGGTAACTGTTATTTGTTGACAAAATAATGTCAAGCATAGTTTAGCTGACCCTTTGTAGGACTATAGAAGAGGGGATTCAGGCATTAGCTGAGTGGATGTACTACATACCCTCAAGGATCCTTTCAATCTGAGTCTATAAAGTTATTACTAATCCTACATATTGCTCATTATTATAAACATTATTAATACTAATCTATCTTTCTTACTCAAAAATGCATCCTTGAAAATTATATTCTGGTAAATCATGTTTCATGTTCAATTACTGTGATTCAGCTATTCAATCATTTTGAGAAGCAAGAAACATTTATTGGTATGAGTAACTCCCTCATTTACCTGTCTTGAAAACTTAGATTTTTCTGGACTTATATTATTCCTTTTCAAGTAGCACACCCTTGAATTAATGAATAAAGATTTTACAGTTTTATAAGACTGTATAATAATTTATAAAATTATAAATTATTGAAGTAAAATAAAAACAAGCCTTTTTTGAGTACTATGACTCAACCCATGGCTTTAATTAATAATCATAAATAAAAAAATAGACTCTCTTTTCATCCTCAACCCATTACTTCCAAGGTGTGATTGCCTTTGATGTGTCACAAAAAGAATAGGATCAAGACAGAATTATTATTATTGCTGAAGTGACGGACTTGCAATCTCACACAATTCTGCCTGAATTGTAGTCAGTTATCACAGAAGTCAATAAAAGCCATAAGGTCACTGAGAAGGTGCAGAATGTCCTTAATACTAACATTGACCTAATTACACTCAGCATTTTTAAAGAACACAACCACAACATGGCTAGGTATGCATAGCATGGTGGTCCCTGGCTTCTGTTTGCTTCTTCAGGTCCCACTATCCACACTTCTGACTCTACTACATACCCTGTGTGAACTGAATCAGTGGGTTTCCTGTCGCAGTCTTCCAGGTAGGTTCAGCCAATGGGAGTATCAGCAGATCAGAAGCAAGAAGAAGATAAAGATATATATTCTGTTGACAACCTCCCAAAGTGGTGGCTTTGGGCTGGTTGCATGTCGCAGCTGGAGGTCCCAGTACTCTTCAAGCAGCCCTACCCCACAACACACACTCTGCCTCTCTGGGTTCCAGTAACCACTTTCCCCCCTGCTCCACCAGGCCTAGTGGTGTAGCCACTCTCTGCTAGGATTGGTCCGGCAGTTCTGCACTATGCTTTGTTGCTCTCCTCAAACCTTACGCACACATTATAAAATAGTGCATTTATTAATTTCCCCTCAACTACCCATTTTCAATATGCGATCTGTTTTCTGCCAAAGTCTGAATAAGTCATTTTCTACATGAAAATATACGTCTTTGATCAATTTGTAAGATATGAAAGGGTTTGCCTTTTTGTAATGCTGGGTCCTATGGCCAATAGCTCAGGTCCTAGTAACAGTTTCAGGCCTCTGAGCACACTGGAATAGGTCAGACTGGGAAAGGGTTGGGGCCAATGTCCTGAGATAGATTGTCAGATACGGCAGAGTCTGGGAGTCAAAAAAGGAGGTTGGGCTAAGATGCGTGACTACCTCACAAGGTGTAGCTGAAGGCATGTCAACCCAGAATAAGAGACACAAAGAATTATTAGTACAGGTGCCAAGAAGTGTTCCAAAATCTGGGGCAGGATGATGACCAGCTTACAGCTGCATGGGAGGCATTCAGTGGTGCATACAGATGATGGTGGGGGCATGCTTCTGATGACTCAGCTATGGGGAGACTTGTGTCCGGAGGCAGGAATCCATACAGGAAATAAAACACTGGGGGGGGACCTGCTTAATACCACTGAGGAAGAGGCACACGTGCAGGGATTCAGCCACAGAAGAGCTGAACTGTCCGACTCAGAATGAGATTAGATGCAAAATCTGACCAAACCAGACTAACGAGCACATATCCCTGAACTCCTTAAAATCATCTTCTTGGAGTCAGGGATGGAACTGAAATCTGGAAAGGAATCAGCTGGGAAGGTGGGGAGGGCGGAAGACTCAGGTTAAATAAGACTCCGTGCCAGGTTGAAAGGAATCCTTTTATTTTTTTGTAAAATGATAGATTTAATTACATAATATTTATATTTTCAAAGCTCTGTACTCAACAAACTTAAAAATGCAAGACTAAATTGGAAAAAAATATCTGCATCATATAACAAAAAGTTAATATTCAAACTATATTAAGAGCTCATACAAATTAAGAAGGAAAGATAAAAAACTTAAGAAGAAAAAGATAAGGTTAAAGTAAGCATGTTAAGTAAAACAATTCACCAAGAAGACTTTTTTTATTGATTTTAATTTATTGTGTTTACATAGATTCTAGTGTACCCTCAAATCCCCCCTCCCCCGTGTTCCCCTCAACATCCCCCTTGTCCCCCTCCTCCAACGCCCTCCCCCCTTCCCTCCAGAATTTGCTTCTTTGCCTTTATAGCGCTATGTTATGTGTATATAGTTTCATCAATCTCTTTCCCTTCTCTGATCCCATCCTGTCATCCCCTTTCCCTCTCTCTGCTTTCCCTCTGATCCCTTTGATCCTACCTCTGTCTCTATTTCGTTCCTCAGTTCACATTGTTCATTGGATTCCTCAAATGAGTGAGGTCATATGATATTTTTCTTTCTCTGCCTGGCTTATTTCACTTAACATAATAGTTTCCAGGTCCATCCATGTTGTCACAAAAGGTAAGATTTCCTTCTTTTTCATGGCCCCATTGTATTCCATTGTGTATATGTACCACCGCTTTTTAATCCACTCATCCACTGACAGACACTTGGGCTGTTTCCAGATCTTGGCTATTGTAAACAATGCTGCCATAAACATGGGGGTGCATTTCTTCTTTTGAATCAGTGATGTGGTGTTCTTGGGATATACTCCTAAGAGTGGGATGGCTGGGTCAAAAGGCAGTTCCATTTTTAATTTTTTGAGAAATCTCCATACTGTTTTCCACAGTGGTTGCACCAGTCTGCATTCCCATCAGCAGTGCAGGAGGGTTCCGTTTTCTCCACATCCTCACCAGCCCTTATTCTGTGTTGTTCTGTTAATGAGTGCCATTTTCCTGGTGTTGAGTTTAACAAGTTCTTTTTTTTTTTTTTTTTTTGATTTTTCTGAAATTGGAAATGGGGAGGCAGTCAGACAGACTCCCGCATGCGCCCGACCGGGATCCACCCGGCATGCCCACCAGGGGCAATGCTCTGCCCATCTGGGGCATCGCTCTGTTACAACCAGGGCCATTCTAGCACCTGAGGCAGAGGCCATGGAACCATCCTCAGCACCCGGGCCAACTTTGCTCCAATGGAGCCTTGGCTGCAGGAGGGGAAGAGAGAGGCAGAGAGGAAGGAGAGGGGGAAGGGTGGAGAAGCAGATGGGCGCTTCTCCTGTGTGCCCTAGCCAGGAATCGAACCCAGGACTCCTGCATGCCAGGCCGAAGTTTAACAAGTTCTTTATAAATTTTGGTTATCAACCTCTTATCAGACGTATTGTCAAATATTTTCTGCCAATGTGTGGTTTGTCTTTTTATTTTGTTCATATTGTCTTTAGCTGGGCAAAAGCTTTTTAATTTGATATAGTCCCATTTGTTTATTCTGTCCTTTATTTCACTTCCCCGTGGAGATAAATCAGCAAATACATTGCTGCAAGAGATGTCGAAGAGCTTACTGAATACTCAAAATAGATAAAAGACTTAAATGTAAGTCGGGAAACCATAAGCATCTTAGAAGACAGGAATTCTTGAGTGAGATAACACAGAGGCTGTAGTACACCACCCTATTGTGTAGTACACAATCCTACTGCAGAAATCTCCTTTGGGAAAAAGTGGCCCTTCTCTCCACAAGGTAGGAGTTTGAAAAGAAAGGTAGTCTTCTGTATGTCTAGCATTTACTGAGAATTTACTATATGCTCAGAACTGGGCTTTACATGCATCTTCTCATGATACAGACACAACAACTCAACAGGGGAAATACTACTATTACCTCCATTTTGTAGATGAGGAAACTGAGGCTTAGAGAGGAGAAATAATGTTCTCATGGTCACACAGAAAGTTAGTAGTGGAACTAGACTTAACACTCAGGCTGAAGCCACCCTTCAATTAGTAAGACACAGTCTATATAGCAACATGAAAGAGTCCATTAAGGTTGTGCATAGCAGTTATCAGTAGAGTGTATGTGAGTGTATGGTGTATGGTATGTGTATTTATCTAGACAAATAGCTGCAAAATTGTGTGCTCTGCTGCAGAGCACTCGCATATCTTATAGTTAGGACAATAATTTCATTGTTCTCAGACTGCAATGTTATCTTTTTCCAGGAGAAAAGATGTGCCTGCCTTCTCACTGGTGTGATCAGCGCCTGGTCCACCACTGAGTAATATTCAAAATCCTTTGAATTATACCCCATCTCATCCAATGCCATTCACCTTTTTGGCTCCCATTCAAGTTTAAGAGTGGAGGAGAAGGTAGGAGGCAGAGACCTTTATAGTGGTACATTAGCTTTTCAAAAGCTTTCAAATTGTTTTTAGAAGCAGAATTCCTTTTTTTTTTTTTTTTGATTGATTGATTGATTGATTGATTTTAGTAAGAGAAGGGAGAGGAGAGAGAGAGAGAGAGAGAGAGAGAGAGAGAGAGAGGAATATTGATCTGTTCCTGTATGTACCCTGACCAGAGATGGAACCAGCAACCTCTGAGCTTCAGGTTGACATGCTAACCAACTGAGCTATCTGGCCAGGGCAGTAGCAGAATTCTTTTGCAAATGCCACCCTAAATCAGAACCTCAATACATAAAGTTCATAAAGTTAGAACTTCTCTGGTCTAAGTATTGGGAGCAAGTTCAAAACACTGCCAGTTCAGCTTTCCCCAATTACTCTGACATTCAGAGTTTAAAAAACACTTATCTTTTGGAAGTTTCCTTTGAAGTTCAATATAGTCTTACTATAAGATCCAGCAATTATACTCCTAAATATAAAGATATTTACCTAAATGAGTTGAAAACTTATATCCACACAAAAACCAACACACAGATGTTAATAGTAGCTTTGTATATTGCAAATAACTGGAAGCAACAAAGATGTTCCTTAGAAAATAAATAAATAAACTATGGTATTCTCATACAAGGGAATATTATTCAGAAATAAAAGCAAATGAGCTATTAAACCATGAAAACAGTTGGAGGAATCTTGAATGCATAGTACCAAGTGAAAGGAAGCCTCCCAAAAGGGCTACATACTTTATGATTCCTGCTGTACAAAATTCTGGAAAAGGCCAGACTATAAAGTCAGTAAAAATCAGTGGATGCCAGGAGCAGAAGGACAGCGTGATTAGGTAGAACACAGGATGTTTACGGCAGTGAAACTATTCTGTATTATATTGTAATGGTAGATATATGACATTATGCATTTGGCGAAATCTATATAACTGTACAACATAAAAACTGAGCCCTAATGTAAACTATAGACTTTAAAGATAATATTGATCATTGGTTGTAAGAAGTGGACCACACCAATGCAATAATAGGGGGAAATGAGTGAGGGGAGAGACTATTATGGGAGCTTTCTGCTCAATTTTTCTGTAAACTTAGAACTGCTCTAGAAAATATAAATCAGCTCTTTAAAAAAAATTCTCAATAAACACTGAGCGCTCAATAGACTTAATAACTACTTGTGGAATAAAGTCACTGATTCTGTATTAAACTCAGCTCATTCTGATGCTAGGCATCTCTATTTAAATAGATTGGTGCATTCCATTTATGAGTATACCAACATGCTTAGTGGGGTTTCATTAATGTGGTAGACAGAATAATGGTCTGTGAAAGATGCCCACAACCTCATCCCTTAGCCCTATGAATATGTTACCTACATGGCAAAAAGGACTTCACAGATTTGGTTAAGATAAAGGACCTTGAGATGGAGAGATTATCCTGAATTATTCATGTGATGTGGGCCCAATCTAATCACAAAAGCAGAGGACCTTTCCATAGTCAGTGAGAGAAACGTAGAACTACAGAAGATGGGCTGAAAGATGCCATGTTGCTGGCTTTGAAAATAAAGGAGGGACCACAAGACAAAGAAAGCGGACAGCCTCTAAGAATTGAAAACAGCAAGGAATGAGATAACCCTAGAGACTCCAGAAAGGAACACAACCCTGCTGACACCTTGCTTTTAAGCCCACTGAGACCTGTTAGACTTCTAATCTATAGAACCATAAAATAATAAATTTCTATTGCTTTAAATTACTTAATGTGTGGTAATTTGGTACAGCAGCAATAGGAAACTAATACAGTGCATATGAGAAACAAGTCTTAAGCTACTGTCTCACTTCTCCAGCCCAATATGGCCCTTCCCCAAGGAAATACTTAAACTCCCCACCCCCTAATCAATGATTACCCATCCAGTCATGAATTTTAATAGTATATTTTGGGAAGACATAACACACCAGAACATATTTATCAGAGCAGTGCTTAAAGGATTTCACTTAAAAAAAAAAAATAACAAAGGCCCTGGCTGGTTGATTCAGCGGTAGAGCATCAGCCTGGCGTGTAGAAGTCCCAGGTTTGATTACTGGGCAGGGCACACAGGAGAAGTGCCCATCTGCTTCTCCACCCTTCCCCCTCTCCTTTCTCTCCACCTCTCTCTTCCCATCCTGCAGCCAAGGCTCCATTGGAGGAAAGTTGGCCCGAGCGCTGAAGATGGCTCTATGGCCTCCACCTCAGGCATTAGAATGGCTCTGATTGCAGCGGAGCAATGCCTCAGAGGGGCCGAGCATCACCACCTGGTGGGCATGCTGTGTGGATCCTGGTGGGGCACATACGAGACTCTGTCTGTCTGACTGCCCCCCACCCCCCTCCCCCGTTCTCACTTCAGAAAAAAAAAGAATAACAAAAAAACTTTCATCTCAAATGTTTTACTGAGGAAGGAGCATAGAAAGAAACAATTTTTTTCTATTTATCTTTAGTTATTTTAAAATTTTTATTTAGAAAATTAAATTTAACAGGGTGACATTGATCAACAAGAGTACATAGGTTTCAGGTAAACATTTCTATAGCATTTTGAACTGTTATGTTGTATACCCATCACCCAAAGTCAAATCATTTTCCATCACCTTACATTTGTCCCTCTTTACACTGTACCCCCAACCCTCTCCTCCAGTTCCCCTACCCTATGTAGCCCTACACCTGGTAACTACTACACTTTCATTTATGTCCATGACTCTTAGTTTTATGTTCCACCTATGTGTGAAATCATACAGCTCTTGGCTTTTACTGATTAACTTATTTCACTCAGTAAAATATTCTCAAGTTCCATTCATGTTGTCGTAAATGGCAATATGTCATCATTTCTTATGGCTGAGTAGTATTCCATTGTATATATGTACCACCTCTTCTTTATCCAATCCTTTATCAAGGGGCACTTTGGTTGTTTCCATTCTTGGCCACTGTGAATAATGCTGCAATGAACATGGGCTGCATGTGTCTTTACGTACCAATGTTTTTGAATTTTAGGGGTAGATACCCAGTAGAGGGATTGCTGGGTCATATGGTAATTCTATTGTTAATATTTTGTGGAACCACCATACTTTCTTCCATAATGGTTGTACTAATTTGCATTCCAGCCAGCAGTGAATGAGGGTTCCTCTTTCTCCACAACCTTTCCAACACTTATTACCTGTCTTGTTGATAATAGCCAATCTTACAGGTGTGAGGTGGTATCTCATTGTAGTTTTGATTTGCATTCCTCAAATAGCTAGTATAAATGAGCATCTTTTCATATTTTTGTTGGCTATTTGTATGTCGTCTTAGGAGAAGTGTCTGTGCAAGTCCTCTCCCCATTTTTTAATTGGATTGTTTGCCTGTTTGTTGCTGAGCTTTGTGAGTTCTTTATATACATATTTTGGGTATTAACCCTTTTTAGGAGCTGTTGTTTGCAAATATCATCTGCCATTTAGTTGGCTGCCTATTAGTTTTGTTGTCAGTTTCTTTTGATGTGCAGAAGATTTTTAGTTTGATATAATCTTATTCATTTATTTTTGCCTTTACTTCCCTTGCCTTTGGGGTCAAATTCATAAATTTTTCTCTATGGCCAAGGTCCATGAGTTTAGTACCTATGTTTCTTCTATTGTAATTTATTGTTTCAGATCTTATATTTAGGTCTTTGATCCATTTTGAATAAATTTTTGTGCAAGGGGACAAACTGTAGTCAAGTTTGATTCTTTTGCATGTGGCTTTCCAATTTTCCCAGCAACATTTATTGAAGAGGCTTTCTTTTCTCTGTTGTGTGTTTTTGGCTCCATTTTTCAAGATTATTTGTCCATATATATGTGGTTTTATTTCTGTTCTATTGGTCTGTATTTTTGTTGTTGTTTTTGTTTGTTTGTTTGTTTGTTTGTTTGCCAATACCATGCTCTTTTTATTATTGTGGCTCTCTATTATAATTTGAAGTCAAGTAGTGTGATTCCTCTGGCTTCATTCATTTTCCTCAGGATTGCTTTTTTCAGAGTTATTTATGGATTTATACAAACCTGGTGGTTTTTTGTTCTATTTTTTTAAAAAAAACAACATTGGGATTTTGATGGGGATTGCATTAAACTTGTGTATTGCTTTGGGTAAATGGCCATTTTAACTATGTTGATGCTTCCAATCCATGAACGTGGAATATTTTTCCATTTCATTGTGTCTTTTTCAATTTCATTCAATAATGTTTTTTTTTTATTCATCTTACAGAGGACAGGGAGAGACAGAGAGAGAGAGAGAAGAGAGACAGAGAGAGAGAAGGGGGGAGGAGCTGGAAGCATCAACTCCCATATGTGCCTTGACCAGGCAAGCCCAGGGTTTCGAACCGGTGACCTCAGCATTTCCAGGTCGAGGCTTTATCCACTGCGCCACCACAGGTCAGGCCTCATTCAATAATGTTTTATAGCAGTGGTAGTCAACCTGGTCCCTACCGCCCACTAGTAGGCATTCCAGCTTTCATGGTGGGCGGTAGCAGAGCAAACAAAGTATAAATAAAAAGATAGATTTAACTATAGTAAGTTGTTTTATAAAAATTTATTTGCTAAACTTAGCAAAAATTTGACATAAAGTACTTGGTAAGTAATTATTATTAGATGCTTTAACTTGCTGTAACTCTGTTTTATAAATTTTATAAAGTAAAGTTACTTCCTTACTTTATAAATCACCATTACTGTGGAACCAGTGGGAGGTTAGAAAATTTTACTACTAACAGAGATACAAAAGTGGGCAGTAGGTATAAAAAGGTTGACTACCCCTGTTTTATAGTTTTCAGTATATAGAACCTTCACATCCTATGTTAAGTTTATTCATAGGCATTTTAATTTTTTGTTGAAATTGTAAAAAGAATTGTTTCTTTGAGTTCATTTTCTGAAGTTCCATCATTGATATATAGGAAAGCAATAGACTGTTGTATATTGATTTTGTATTCTGTGACTTGACTGTATTGGTTTATTGTTTCTAGTAGTTTTTTGGTGTAGTCTTTGAGATTTTCTATATACAGGATCATGTCATCCTCAAAAACTGATACCTTTACTTCTTTCCCAATATAGATGCATTTTATTTCTTTCTCTTGCCTGATTGCCCTGACTAAAACTTCTAGAATTATGTCGAATAAGAGTGGAGAGAGTAGATAGCCTTGCGTTTTTCTGATTTTAGAGAAAAAGCCTTCATTTTTTCACCATTTAATATGATATTTGTTGATGGTTTGTCACATATGGCCTTTATTTTGTTGAGGTACTTCTATTCCAATTTTATTGAGTGTTTTAAAAATATAGGGATGTTGTATCTTATCGAATGCCTTTTCTACATATATTGATAAGATCATATAATTTTTGTTTTTTGTTTCGTCAATATGGTGTATTATGTTGGTTGATTTTCATATGTTGGACCATCCTTGAGCTCCTGGAATGAATCCCACCTGATCAAGATGTATCATATTTTTAATGTGTTTTATTCGCTTTGCTAGTATTGTGTTTACAATTTTTGCATCAGTATTTATTAAAAATATTGGTCTGTTGTTTTCTTTTTTTGTGTTGTTCTTGCCAGGTTTTGGTATGAGGGTTATGTTGGCCCCATAAAATGTGTCCGGGAGTATTGCTTTTGCTTCTATTTTTTTGGAAAACTTTAAGATGGATAAGTACCATATCTTGTTTGAATGTTTGGTAGAATTCAGTTGTGTAGCCATCTGGTCCTAGACTTGTTTTTTGGGAGGTTTCTGATAGCTGTTTTTATTTCCTCCCTGCTTATAAGTTTTCCACTTCCTTGTGACTCAGTCTAAGATTGTATAGTTCTAGGAATTTATCCATTTCCTCTAGGTTGTTGAATTTGGTGGCACAGTATTCTACTATGATCCTTTTTAGATCTATAATATCTGGTAATTTCTCCTTTCATTTTGGATTTTGTTTATATGAGTCTTTTCTCTTTTTCCCATAGTCTAGCCAGTGGTTTGTCAATTTTATTGATCTTTTCAAAAAACCAACTTTTTGTTGTATTAACTTTTTCTATAGTTTTTTGTTCCTTTTTTTTTTAATTTTTTTTTAATTTATTTTTTATTCATTTTTTAGAGGGGAGAGGGAGAGACAGAGACAGAGAGAGAGAGAGAAAGAGAGAGGAGAGACAGAGAGAGAGAAGTGGGGGAGGAGCTGGAAGCATCAACTCCCATATGTGCCTTGACTAGGCAAGCCCAAGTTTTCGAACCAGCGACCTCAGCATTTCCAGGTCGACGCTTTCTTCACTGCGCCACCACAAGTCAGGCTGTTCCTTTTTTTACTTTTTAAATTTTCATTTAGTTCTGCTCTAACTTTTACTATTTCTTTTCTTCTGTTGACTTTGGGTTGCCCTTGTTCTTCTTTTACTAGTTCCTTATAGTGTGATGTTAAGTTGTTTACTTGGGATAGCTCTAGTTTCTTAATATAAGCCTATAATGTTATAACCTTCCTTCTAATTACTGCTTTTGCTGCATCCTAGAAATTTTAATATGTTGTGCTATCATTTTCATTTGGCTGCATATATCTTTGGATCTCTGCTTTTATTTCTTCTTTGACCCAGTCATTTGTTAGAAGAATGTTGCTTAATTTCTACATTTTTGTGGGTTTCTTTACTTCCTTTTTGCAGTTGAATTCTAATTTCAAAGCTTTATGGTCAAAGAATATGCTTGGTATTATTTCAATCTTCCTGAATTTGTTGATGTTAGTTTCATGGCCCAACATATGGTCTGTCTTTGAGAATGTTCCATTCATACTGGAGAAGAATGTATAATCTGATGTTTTGGGATGAAATGTTTTATAAATGTTATTATGTCCATTTGTTCTAGTGTGTTGTTTAAGGCCAATATTTCTTTATTAATTTTCTGTTTGGATGATTTATCTAAAGCTATCAATAGTGTATTGAGATCTCCAAGTATGATTGTGTTTTTATCTGCTTCTATTTTTAGATCATTTAGTAGATGTCTTCTATATTTTGGTGCTCCCGGGTTCAGTGCATATATATTATATAAAGAAGTGTTATGTCCTCTTGATACAATGTCCTCCTTATCATTATGAAATGTCCGTCTTTGTCTCTGGTTACCTTTGTTATCTTGAAGTCAGCATTGTCAGATATGAGCATGGCTACACCTGCTTTTCTTTGGACATTATTTACTTGGAGAATCATTTTCCAACCTTTTACTTTGAGTCTACTTTTGTTCTTGCAGCTTAGATGTGCCTCTTGAAGACAATATATGGTTGGGTTTTCTTTTTGATCCAATCTACTACTTTGTGACTCTTTTTTGGTGAGTTCAGTCCATTTATATTTAGGGTAATTATTGACACTTGAGAATTTTCTGTAGCCATTTTATGCTTTATTTTCTGATAGCTCTATGTCTTATTTGGTTTTTTCTTTTGTATTTCTGTTAGTTGTTTTTGAGTGGTAGTATTCCATACTTGTTTCCCCTGTTTCTTCTTTTTTTAAGCTGTGTGTTTCAATAGTGACTTTTTGTGGGTGGTTACCATCAGGTTGTTAAGAGAAAAATGTTCATATGACTAAGAGTCCTTTGACTTATGAGTGCTTCTGTACTCCATCCTCTTTTGCTACTGCAAAGTTTTATCCTGAAAAAGAAATAATTTGATAGACTGCAACAAGTTGGTGCTTTAGAGCCAAACATACTCTAATCTCAATTGCATCATTAGTCTTTAGGTATAAACAAGGTATTTAACCTCTGCTTTTGTGTCCTATTGGGCAATGATAAAATAATAATCATATGCAAGAATACAAATTATATAATGATATATACACACATTGTATATCATAACATATAATGTTTTCAAGAAAATAAGCATTGTTAGAGGTTTAAGTTGTTCCTCTTTTGTTTTCATTGACATATAGTGAATACATGATATACTGGTACTTCTACTTAATTTGCATGTGCCAGAGATCACAACTGAAGAAGTAAAAAAGTGAAGAGAAGTGGGTAAATAGATAGGAGAGTCAGTTCACAATTTATCAACTCATGTAGTTTTCCATTAAAAAAAAATCACTAACATTAGATATTGCAGTGATATAGACCCAGGCCCCTACACTGCAAACTCTAATGTCTGCCCATCCTTGATGTTAGGAAAATGCCTCTGCTCCTGATAATTTACCAGCCTCTGCTTTTTAAAGATGTTTTCTATTTAAAATTCATTGATAAACAAAATGAAAGAGCCTCACAGCAGAACTAGATCAATATCTCATACCTCCCTCCCAACAACAAAAAAGGAAATCTTGCATTCTTCAGAGTCCTGATTGCATTTAACCAGTGGTGGGATTCAGCCAGTTTGCACCAGTTCAGCAGGACCAATACCTGATCTTTTATTGAGTTTGGTAAACCAGTTGTTAACATGGCATTTGTAATCAGGGTTCTCTCTATGTTCATCTGTATAACAGCATATTCTAAGTATCCATAGTAATGTTCATTCTGTCCATAGGTGAAAAAAATTGCAAGTGAGGATGCCAATCAAGAAGCAATATGGAAATACCTTAAATAACAGTTTTATTATCTTTTGTCAGGTATTATTTAATATTTTAAAACTCTTATAACATAATCTAGTTTTGTGTAGCTCTTTTATTATTCTTATTTAAGTATTAAATGCATAAAATTATAAATTACCTTTTGGTATATCGTTTTTTTAAACTTAAAATGGTCATTAGGGCAGAGAACCAGATGTTAAATTATTTGAATCCCACCACTGCATTTAACCCTTCAACTCAGCCATGAACCCCACCAAAACCACCTTGAGTAATTCATCTGCAGAGGATGTCACACAGTCCAGCAAAAGGTGATTCTAACGAAAAGTTCTAGGATCGCTCTTTCTTAAGAGATTTGCAGAGTGACGTCACGGAAATGGCGCCGTGAGCAGCGCGTCCGACAGATCTCCCCTAAATCACAACAAATTTATCAACTAGAAACAGAAAAATTTATCCTCGGAGCATTCCGGAGTTCCACACAAACTGAAAGCGAAAGGACTGTTATCACTTGAATCTGAGAGACGAGGGTGTGGAGGAAGCTACCGCAGGGACGTTCATTCAAGCCACGAGGGAGTGCGCCTGTGGTGAGTCAGCCCACACTTGGGAGCCGCGAGCAGCCACGGGCGCGCGCCCGGTCTGGTTGCAGAGCGAGCACCACCCACACTCCGGAGCGGCGAGCAGCCGCTGGCGTGCACCCGCTGGTGTGCACCCGGTACGGTTGCAGAGCGAGCACCACCCACACTCGGGAGCAGCGAGCAGCCCCCGGCGCATGCCCGGTCCGGTTTCCAGTTGCAGAGCAAGCACCTCTAACGTTCCCAGCGGCCCGCACACTGCGAGTGAGAGTTGCCAGCCACCGGTGCCGGGAGCACCCCATTCGCGCACGTGCCCTGGGCATTCCACGTGCCCAGAGCGCCCTACTGGCCCGCACACCCAGGGTGCCCCATTATCCTGCACCTGGTGCGATCCAGCCGCCAGCGGCAGGGCGAGCGGGAGAGGCACCAGGGTGGTCTTCCCGACTTGGGAGATTCTCTCCGTGGACGGGGCACCTCACCCAGCCATTCAAGCTAACAATCAAGCGTTGGGGGAGGGGCGCGCGCAGGCAGCCTAAAATACCTTCGGGAGCACAGCTGCAACCCAATCACTGAAATTAGTTTAACCCATGAAATCTGCGCACCCTCAGTTCTAATTGATAAGATCTTTCTCAGTTCAGCAGTTCTGCGACCCAAGACAAGAGGCGTGATATTTTTAGTGCCTCTCGCTAAAGGGGCAGGGGCAACTTCTGATTGATAGAGCCTCCATATTCAGGGATAAACGCTAACAAAAAGGACTTGGCAGATAATAAGATCTATACTACACTAGTCGCAAGCAGAGACTAGTGCCTCTTCTTCCCAGCAAAAACAGGCTACAAAGTGTGGTAAGCCTGGGTTGAGAGGTCCAACTGAATGCTAGGCGCTGAACAGTCACCTTGACAACAATTGACTCCCACCCCCGCCTGATTACACTGGAGGCCCTGACGGCCAGAGCCTTTCCCAAAGCCTTGCACTGAGTGGGGATAGAGTGGGGATTTCCCAGCTCTTTGAGCCTCTTACTCCCCAGGCAGAAGCAGTTGCAGCCTTATAGCTGGATCACCAGGCTGCTAATTCAGGAAGGGGGGACTAGGAGAGAGAATCCAGGAAAGCAAACTCTCTCATTGTTGGACCCTGCAAACGCCAACAAGCCTTGACTACCAGCAAGACTAAAGCCAATTATATGACATTGCCATAGAATCCCATCAACTGCAAATCCCTACCTAAGTGTGACACAGGGGCAGAGCCTGGGGTACAGAGTCACCGACCAGGAAGAGGGAGAGAAAAGAAAAAGGAAGAAGTTAACCTCTCAAAATCAAGAAAAATCCACAGACTTTACAACTTGTTCCACTAATTTTTTTTTTGTTGTTGTTTGTTTCTTCTTTCTTATTGCCTTTATTTCCTCCACCTCGGTCCTTGTATTCTCTGCCCATCTTATGCTTCCCTTTTCTTGAACTACACTACCCATGAGTGTTACATTTTATTTCTCTTCTTCATCCTCACCCTCCTTTAAGGTTATACTCCAAAACACTTAACTCTCACTCTTTCCTCTTTTGTTTTTTTTTTGTTTGTTTTGCTTTATTTTGTTTTTTTCTCTTCCTTTTTTATTTCTTCCTTCGTTTTTCTCTTTTTCTTATTTTTTCCTTTCTATTTGTTTTTTCTCTTCTCGTTTTACTTTCCTCCCATTTAATCCTCAATCACGAACAAATTAGTTAATTTGGGACTCAAGGCTTTTTTTGGCTTCATTTTTCTTTTTTGCTTTTGTTTTTGATTTTTTCTTGTTTGTTTATTTTTGTGGCATTTTGGGTCCTCCCAACCCAAGGTCTCCATTGTATTTAGTCTTCGCTCCACTTAATACAACAGATTTTTACTTATTATTTTTATTTTTTCTCCTTTATTATTCTTTTTTGGTCCTTTTTTCTGGTTCCCTCTTATCCCTCTCATTATATCTCTTAGTTGACCATCCCTTACAAGCAAATCATCTTATGCTTCTCTAAGATTTTCTTCCATTTTTTTTTTGCATTTAATAGGTCCCTACTCCCTTTTTTTTTGCCCCTTGAACTCTTCACCCCAAATCAGGCCCTCCATTATAGGCACGATATTTCCCTGAGGAGGGGAGAGGAGGGAAAGAGAAGAAAGAAAAAAGGGGGAAATAATAAATTATTACTGTTTTTTTTGTGAGGTGTTTTACCTTTTTTTTTTTTTTACTTTTTACTCTTTATTAATTCTAATTAGTGCTATCAACAAGACCACCCTCAGATGCCGATAAAAAAGAGGAAATCGAATATTATGGATACAAAAGAAAGAGAGGTAACACAAATAGATGTGGAAAAATCTATGGAGAAAAGACTTAACATATTGGAAGCCTTGGAGCTAAATGACAGAGAATTTAACATAGAAATCTTAAAAATGCTCAGAGAGATACAAGAAAACACAGAAAGGCAATATAGGGAGATCAGAAAACAACTCAATGAACACAAAGAATATATTACCAAGGAAATTGAAACTATAAAAACAAATCAAACAGAAATGAAAAACTCAATTCACGAGCTGAAAAACGAGGTAACAAGCTTAGCTAACAGAACAGCCCAGATTGAAGATAGGATTAGTGAAATAGAAGACAAACAACTTGAGGCACAACAGAGAGAAGAAGAAAGAGACTCAAAAATAATAAAAAATGAGAAAGCCCTACAGGAATTGTCTGACTCCATCAGAAAGAATAACATAAGAATAATAGGTATATCAGAGGGAGAAGAGAAAGAAAATGGAATGGAGAATATACTCAAACAAATAATAGACGAGAACTTCCCAAGCCTGTGCAAGGAACTAAAGCCTCAAATTCAAGAAGCAAACAGAACACCAAGTTTTCTTAACCCCAACAAACCCACTCCAAGGCACATCATAATAAAGATGACACAAACCAATGACAAAGAAAAAATTCTCAAGGCAGCCAGGGAAAAGAAGAGTACAACATATAAAGGAAGGCCTATTAGATTATCATCAGATTTCTCAGCAGAAACTCTACAAGCTAGAAGAGAGTGGACCCCAATATTTAAAGCCCTGAAAGAGAGGAACTTTCAGCCAAGAATACTATACCCATCAAAGCTATCCTTCAAGTATGAAGGAGATATAAAAACATTCACAAATACAGAAAAGATGAGAGAATTTATCAACAGAAAGCCCCCACTCCAGGAAATACTAAAGGGGGTTTTCCAACCAGATTCAAAGAACAAAAGAAAACAACACCACAAGTAACAGCTCCACCAAGAACACAATAAAACCAAACTTAAACTGTGACAACAAAGGAAAAAAAGGGGGGAGAGGATGGAGATTAACAGTAGCAAAGGATGATGAAGTGCAGAAATACTTATAAGATAGGGTACTACAATGAATATGGTAGGTACCCTTTTCATTACTTAATGGTAACCACCCTTAAAAAAACCACCACAAAAACACTTGACTTAAAAAAGGTAGCAACAGAGGAAAGAAGTATGGAACACAAACAAACAAAAACAAATGATAGAAAAACAAAAGAGAAGAATCAAACTAGATACAAAACTAACAGAAAGCAATTTATAAAATGGCAGTAGGGAACCCACAAGTGTCAATAATTACACTAAATGTAAATGGATTAAACTTACCAATAAAAAGACACAGAGTAGCAGAATGGATTAAAAAAGAAAATCCAACTGTATGCTGCTTACAAGAAACACACCTAAGCAACAAGGATAAAAACAAATTCAAAGTGAAAGGCTGGAAAACAATACTCCAAGCAAACAACACCCAAAAAAAAGCAGGCGTAGCAATACTCATATCTAATAATGCTGACTACAAGACAGAAAAAGTACTCAGAGACAAAAATGGTCATTTCATAATGATTAAGGGGAAGTTGAATCAAGAAGACATAACAATCCTTAATATATATGCACCAAACCAAGGAGCACCAAAATATATAAGACAGCTACTTATTGACCTTAAAACAAAAACTAACAAAAATACAATCATACTTGGAGACCTCAATACACTGCTGACGGCTCTAGATCGGTCATCCAAACAGAGAATCAATAAAGATATAGTGGCCTTAAACGAAATACTAGAACACCTAGATATGATAGACATCTACAGGACACTTCATCCCAAAGCGACAGAGTATACATTTTTCTCTAGTGTACATGGAACATTCTCAAGAATTGACCATATGTTGGGCCACAAAGACAATATCAGCAAATTTAGAAAAATTGAAATTGTACCAAGCATATTTTCTGATCATAAAGCCTTGAAACTAGAATTCAACTGCAAAAAAGAGGGGGAAAAACCCACAAAATTGTGGAAACTAAACAACATACTTCTAAAAAATGAATGGGTCAAAGAAGAAATAAGCACAGAGATCAAAAGATATATACAGACAAATGAAAATGAAAATACGACATATCAGAATCTCTGGGATGCAGCAAAAGCAGTAATAAGAGGAAAGTTCATATCACTTCAGGCCTATATGAACAAACAAGAGAGAGCCGAAGTAAACCACTTAACTTCACACCTTAAGGAACTAGAAAAAGAAGAACAAAGACAACCCAAAACCAGCCGAAGAAAAGAGATAATAAAAATCAGAGCAGAAATAAATGAAATAGAGAACAGAAAAACTATAGAAAAAATCAATAAAACAAGGAGCTGGTTCTTTGAAAAGATCAACAAAATTGACAAACCCTTGGCAAGACTCACCAAGGAAAAAAGACACAGGACTCAAATAAATAAAATCCAAAATGAAAGAGAAGAGATCACCACAGACATCATAGATATACAAAGAATTATTGTAGAATACTATGAAAAATTATATGCCACCAAATACAACAATCTAGAAGAAATGGATAAATTCCTAGAACAATACAACCTTCCTAGACTGAGTCATGAAGAAGCAGAAAGCCTAAACAGACCAATCAGCAGGGAGGAAATAGAAAAAACTATTAAAAAACCTCCCCAAAAATAAAAGTCCAGGCCCAGATGGTTATACTAGTGAATTCTATCAAACATTCAAAGAAGACTTGGTTCCTATTCTACTCAAAGTCTTCCAAAAAATTGAAGAAGAAGCAATACTTCCAAACACATTTTATGAGGCCAACATAACCCTCATACCAAAACCTGGCAAGGATGGCACAAAGAAAGAAAACTACAGACCAATATCTCTAATGAATACAGATGCTAAAATACTAAACAAAATACTGGCAAACCGAATACAACAACATATTAAAAAAATAATACATCATGATCAAGTGGGATTCATCCCAGAATCTCAAGGATACGCAAAACGGTTAACGTAATACACCATATCAACAAAACAAAGAACAAAAACCACATGATCTTATCAATAGATGCAGAAAAGGCTTTTGATAAAATACAACACAATTTTATGTTTAAGACTCTCAACAAAATGGGTATAGAAGGAAAATATCTCAACATGATAAAGGCCATATATGATAAACCATCAGCCAACATCCTATTAAACGGCATAAAACTGAGGACTTTCTACCTTAAATCAGGAACAAGACAGGGTTGTCCACTCTCTCCACTCTTATTCAACGTGGTGCTAGAAGTTCTGGCCAGAGCAATCAGACAAGACAAAGAAATAAAAGGCATCCATATCGGAAAAGAAGAAGTAAAGCTATCACTTTTTGCTGATGATATGATCCTATACATCGAAAACCCGAAGGACTCCACAAAAAGATTATTAGAAACAATAAACCAATACAGTTAGGTCGCAGGATACAAAATTAACATACAAAAGTCCATAGCCTTTCTATATGCCAACAATGAAATATTAGAAAACAAACTCAAAAAAATAATCCCCTTCACGATTGCAACAAAATAAATAAAATACCTAGGAATAAACATAACAAAGAACGTAAAGGACCTATATAATGAAAATTACAAAGCATTGTTAAGGGAAATCGAAAAAGATACAATGAGATGGAAAAATATTCCTTGTTCTTGGATAGGAAGAATAAATATAATCAAAATGGCCATATTACCCAAAGCAATATACAAATTTAATGCAATTCCCATCAAAATCCCTATGAGATTTCTTAAAGAAATGGAACAAAAAATCATCAGATTTATATGGAACTATAAAAAACCCCGAATAGCCAAAACAATCCTAAGGAAAAAGAATGAAGCTGGGGGCATTACAATACCTGACTTTAAACTATATTATAGGGCCACGATAATCAAAACAGCATGGTATTGGCAAAAAAATAGACACTCAGACCAATGGAACAGAATAGAAAGCCCAGAAATAAAACCACATATATATGGTCAAATAATCTTTGATAAAGGGGCCAACAACACACAATGGAGAAAAGAAAGCCTCTTCAACAAATGGTGTTGGGAAAACTGGAAAGCCACATGCAAAAGAATGAAACTCGACTACAGCCTGTCCCCGTGTACTAAAATTAATTCAAAATGGATCAAAGACCTAAATATAAGACCTGAAACAATAAAGTACATAGAAGAAGACATAGGTACTAAAATCATGGACCTGGGTTTTAAAGAACATTTTATGAACTTGACTCCAATGGCAAGAGAAGTGAAGGCAAAGATAAATGAATGGGACTACATCAGAATTAAAAGTTTTTGCTCAGCAAGAGAAACTGATATCAAAATAAACAGACAACCAACTATATGGGAACTGATATTTTCAAACGACAGCTCAGATAAGGGCCTAATATCCAAAATTTACAAAGAACTCATAAAACTCAACAACAAACAAACAAACAATCCAATAAAAAAATGGGAAGAGGACATGAACAGACACTTCTCCCAGGAAGAGATACAAATGGCCAACAGATATATGAAAAGATGCTCAGCTTCATTAGTTATTAGAGAAATGCAAATCAAAACTACAATGAGATACCACCTCACTCCTGTTAGATTAGCTATTATCAACAAGACGGGTAATAGCAAATGTTGGAGAGGCTGTGGAGAAAAAGGAACCCTCATTCACTGTTGGTGGGACTGTAAAGTAGTACAACCATTATGGAGGAAAGTATGGTGGTTCCTCAAAAAACTGCAAATAGAACTACCTTATGACCCAGCAATCCCTCTACTGGGTATATACCCCAAAACCTCAGAAACATTGATACGTGAAGACACATGTAGCCCCATGTTCATTGCAGCACTGTTCACAGTGGCCAAGACATGGAAACAACCAAAAAGCCCTTCAATAGAAGACTGGATAAAGAAGATGTGGCACATATACACTATGGAATACTACTCAGCCATAAGAAATGATGACATCAGATCATTTACAGCAAAATGGTGGGATCTTGATAACATTATAAGGAGTGAAATAAGTAAATCAGAAAAAAACAAGAACTACATGATTCCATACATTGGTGGAACATAAAAATGAGACTAAGAGACATGGACAAGAGTGTGGTGGTTACCAGGGGTGGGGGGAGGGAGGACATGGGAGGGAGGGAGGGAGAGAGTTAGGGGGAGGGGGAGGGGCACAGAGAACTAGATAGAGGGTGGCGGAGGACAATCTAACTTTGGGCGAGGGGTACGCAACATATTTTAATGACAAAATAACCTAGACATGTTTTCTTTGAATATATGTACCCTGATTTATTAATGTCATCCCATTACCATTAATAAAAATTTATTTATTTAAAAAAAAAAAGAGAGATTTGCAAAGCACAATACCGTTATTATTCTTTCCTAAAAAGAAATGTATAAATTGTGTCACAATAGAATCACCAGGCAGGCTCCTACAAACACAGAAAATATAATGCATTTTTTTAAAGTATCACAAACAGGCTTGCTGTCCTACTGAAGGTCAATGAGACACCAGTAGAGTGAGAAATTCACTTGTGCATATCTGTTTCTGAGGATTTTCACAGAGTCTAAAAACAAGATTTAATCATTACTCAATCAAAAAGCATTTGACAACTTACAAAAATTAACATTAGTGTGCAAATAAGCACTATGCTCAAAAGTACAAATTCTGTGTGTGTGTCCTGCATTTTGAGCTTTATAAGATAAAATTCTAAAATAATAAGAACAAGTTTTAACAAATATTTCAGGACTTAAACATTCTCAATAATAGTTATCTCCCTCAAAGCAGTATCTGGGAAAGCTGCATAATTCCCATGATAGTGTTGTTATTTAACATATTTTTTACTTTTTTGAGGATCTGCATTATGAACTCAGGCATATCCTTCTGATACAACCCACTGGTTGCAGATGTCTGTCTCTTGAGGATTTCATTGTTGGAAAGAATCCAAAGTCATGGAAAGCCTGGTTTAATTAGCAATGTAGGTTCTCAATAGAGACCATGCATTATGGGTCAAAAACAAGCTTGAAGATAAAATCCTAAAACTGGGTTTTCTGGGAAGTTCAAAAACTGGTCAACAAGACAGCTTCAAAATTGGATATTTAAAAGGGAACTGAGCAATGACATCACCAGACTAGGAATACAGTATTTCAAAATGACTGTTTTGAAAGGGCAAAGCCTCACTAGATGTATGGCACAGCATCTGAGAGAAACAGAAAATATCGCAGTGCTTTCTAACAGCAATTCTTAACTGTTTGGCCTCAGGACTCCTCCGTACTCGTCAAATTACAGAGGACCCCAACGAATGTTCGTATGAACTATAGCTATTGACATTTACCACATTAGAAATTGAAACTGAGAAATGTGCGGTATTTGTTGATTCATTATAAAATAACAAACCTGTTACACGTTTGTTATATAACTAGCATATTTTTATGTAAAATGAACACATTTTGCCGAACAAAACAAAATCTAGCAAGACTAATGGCATTGTTTTATATCCTTGAAAATTCTTTTCATGTCTGGCTTACTAGAAGACTGCCAGACTCTCATACCTGCTTTTACATTTGACCTGGTGTGAATCACATGTCTTATATTCTGAAAAACTCTGCTGTACACTCTGAAAGAAGGAGAGTGAGAAAGACAGATAATATTTTAATTTTATGATGAAAACAGTCTGATCTCATAGCCTTCTATGAAGGATCTCGGGGCCCCAGAGTCCCACTGCTTTAGACTCACCTGGAGTATGACAACAAACACAACTCTGTGTGTGTGTGTGTGTGTGTAGCTAAAGCAAATACAAAGTGGGAATTCAGAAGCTCCTTATTGCTCTGATGAATTAAGTTCTAAGTCTTCATGTCTCTAACCTTAATTTTTACCCTAATAATAGGGCATTGTGCTAATTTGCTCAGCAGTTCAGCAAAAACACCACTATCTACTGTATTCCTTAGCTGCACCCTGTTTGTGCCCTGAGTGTCCTTATCTGCCAATTAACAAAGGAGGCACGTCAGTCTGCTGCAGCAAAATGTACAGCAGAACAGCCCAGCAGATCAGCGGCAGGTCTGCTGCTTTAAAAAAACCACTTAAAATGGCTGGGGTGGAGGCAGCCAAGATGCTTTCATTGCTTTCTTTCTTGATAACTTAATATCAGTTTATCCATTGTTTATTCCAAACACAGAGACTGTTCTTATCCCAAAGTGACCACTGATAATACTCAGTTCACAAATCAGCCACAAAGGCCCTGAGCCATCCCTCCATAGAACACCAGGAAAGGAGAAGGAAGGTGGGTGTTCCAGTCTCCAGGACTCTAAAGCTGCAGACACACTCTCTCTGATGACCAAGAAAGCATCTGTCAGATGCCCAGATGGAAAAGGTTCTGAAAATGAATGTTTTAGGCCAAGCATTTTGGGAGATGTTATAGTTTACAGAAACTTTTATCTCAATACCCATAATTGAGCTTCCCCTGTGTTCCAAGCACTGTTCAAGGTGTTTGCTACCTTAGCAGAAAAAGCACTCAGTTGAAGGATCCAGCTATCTCGGATCTGGTCCGTGGGCTGCATCTAACTAGCTATGTCCTAGACAAATCCCCTAACCCTCTCCAATCCCAAATTTCCACATAATTAGAATGAGGGGGAGGCAGGTAAAACAAATAAACTCTCATGACTTTTCTGTTCCAAAATTCTATGATCCTAAAGACTGGTGGCAACCTACAAGTGCCTAAGTAGAGAAAAAGACATTTTTAGATGTGTGAAGAAGAATGGGGAACACGCTTCTCTTATAACAGAGTGTAAGGTCCAGGGCTCTTTCAAATGGTATGGGTGCCAACCAGCGGCAAGGAGGTGTTGGCCCATGATGCAGACAACAACCTCGGGAGCAGAGGGCCACGAGCATCCCCCAACTCCACAGTGCGGCTGCTTTCCAGGAACTCTGCCCTTCGCTCCTCAGGATCTCATCATTCCCAGAGCTCCAGATGGAATACACAAAGCCCCTGTGATGCTGAGCATCTGGCCTGGCTCAAGAAGTGTTCTCCTGTGTGGGGAAATAAGACATGTCACAGAGACAAAAACACCTGGTTGCAACCAGCATTCTCAATGGAATTATCCTTGAAACATGTGAGTACAGCTAATGTTAAGCCTTCAGCTGAACATGAAAATGGTAGTAGCCTAGACCATATTCCCTTGACTGATACTCCCCCCTGCTCTGCCACATGCTCACATGAAACATCAAAGTGCTTGCAGCTCATACTGAATAATGAATATGCCCACCTCAGCCTATCACTGAGCCATCAGCAGCCCACCTGGGGAGCCTGCAGAGATGTTAGAGATTTGCAGGCCAAGCACAAAATTGAAAATGAGCTTGAATTAATAATTTGCTTATTTCTATACATGTTCTTTACAATACAGTGCAAATTGAATAAGATAATAACAGAGCTTGGAAGTGGGGGGGGGGGCTTCCTTTTGCAAACTGCTGATACTTCAATTCCATTCTCTCTCACCACCATAAATGTGATTTGCAAATGTGCTCTCCCTGTGTCATCATGTGAAAATGTCTGCAGGACGAGCCAAAAATGAATGAAAAACAATTTCATGGAGCTGCAGGGAGAAAAGGAATTAAACCTCTTGTTTAAGCTGATTTCTTTAGAGCACTGTTTCTTGAAATTGTGCTCCGTGGACCTCTGCATTTCAATGACCTGAGCATTCCTTGGAAATCCCAGAGAGGTTTCACATATTGTCTATCCAAGGACGCTTCAACTTTTTTCTACATTGACAAACAAAAAACAGCCATCTTGTTTTCGCCAATCACAGCTACGTACACACTTCAGAAGCCATGTTTTCTGACTACTATTTTTGAGCACATTTGCCCCTGCATTTTGGTGCCTCAAATGTGGACCCCCCCCCCTGGTGTTTTTAATCGTTGTTGTCCTTACACTACAATCAGACATCTGTGGAAGAATGAAAACAATGTACGGGGTCCTAGGTTACGGCACAGTTCCGTTCTTTTGACAGTGACATAACCCAAGCTTTGTTGTAAGTTGAAACACACCCTAGCCTAAGTCACTTCCTATCCTAACACAGTTGTAAAATTATAATCTAGAACATAAAAACACAACTAAGTCACAAAAAAAGAATACTGCATACTCTTCCGCCATGCACAACCAAACTAGTTTGTCCACATAGTCCATAAGGAGGATGCTAAGGCCATAAACCAGAACATCCATGACTCAATTTTTTTAAGTTTTTATGGGGGTGAGTGTTGTAAACTCGAAACTTCATATGTCGACACTGTTGTAACCCAAGGACCCCCTGCATGTTTGAATCCCGCCCTAGCTCCTACCCTATCTAATGCACCTGGGCATTTTTCTGCATTCTGAGGACATTAAAGGAGGCAGCAGCAGGGGAGGTGGGTTAAAAAGAAGTCGGGAAATGGGTAAACACACACATTCACATATACACACATCAAAAATAAATTTGAATTCAAAATATTGGAAGAGCTGCATCCTAAACAAATTAAAAGGAGGAACAGGCTGAAGACCCACCCTATTTCCAAGTCCCTTAGGAGCGCCCTCTGTGGACAGGGCAGAGCAGCTCTGGAGGCCTCTCTCCTGCGGAAGGTGCACAGTGCCACACAAAGACCACCCCAAATAAGATCAGAACATGCTTGTCCTCAGCAAAAGCCCTTCCCCTCTTAATCCCCTACCAAACTCTTCACCTGCTCCGTCTGCCTGTTAGCCCTCTGCAAACCATCCTGATTCCTTAAGATTGGGTTCAGTTTCCTGTACACATGTTCCCAAGGCACTCACCACTGTGGATTAAAACTGCTTAATAATTTGTCTATAATTTCACTAAAATCTAAACTATAACATAAGAACTCTAACTTGTTGAGTTTTGCATTCCCAATACTCTGTTCATTGGCTGAAATATAGTAGGAACAAACGATTCGTTGAATGTATGAGTGAACAAATGAGCACACGTAAACAAATTGAAATTGTTTTTTTTCTATTACAGTTAACATTTATTATTATTTTATATTAGTTTCAGGTGTACAGTATAGTGGTTAAACATTTATATAATTTATGAAGTGATCTCTCTGATAAATCCAGTACCTACCTGACACTATACATTGTTATCATATTGTTTACTATATTCTTGATGCTGTACTTTACATCCCTGTGACAATTTTGTAACTACCTATTTGTACTTATTAATACCTTCACCTTTTTCGCCCAGTCCCCCAATCTCCCTCCTCTCCAGCACCCATTGTTCTTTGTGTCTGTGAGTCTGTTTTTGTTCATTTATTTTCTTCTTTAGGTTCCACATATAAGTTAAATCATATGGTATTTGTCTTTCTTTGGCTGACTTATTTCACTTAGCATAATATACTGTACGTCCATAAATATTGATGCAAATGATAAGATTTTATTTCTTTATGGCTGAGTAATATTCTATTATATATACATACCACCTCTTCTTTATCTAATTATTTACTAATGAGTACTTAGGTCATTTCCATATCTGGGCTATTGTAAATAATGTTGCAGTAAACATAGGGGTGCATATATCTTTTCAAATTAATGTTTTAAATTTCTTTGGATAAATATCCAGAAGTAGAACTAGTGGGTCATAAGCCAGTTCTATTTTTAATTGTTTGAGGAACCTCCATCCTGTTTTACATAATGGTTGCACCAATTTGCAATCCCACCAACAATGCATGAAGGCTCCCTTTTCTTCACATCCTTGTCAACACTTGTGTGTTGATTTATTGATGATAGCCATTCTGACATGGAGAGATGTTATTTCATTGTGGGTATTTAATTTGCATTTCTCCAATGATTAGTGATGTTGAGTATCTTTTCATATGACTATTGGCTGTGTCTACTGTATGTCCTTCTTAAAGAAGTATCTATTCAGTTCCTCTGCCCACTTTTTAACTGGATGGTTTGGGGGGGTTTTTTGGTGTTGAGCTGTTGAGTACTTTATAAAGTTTGGGTATTAACTGCTTAAGAGATTCATCATTGGCAAAAATCTTCTCCCAATCAGTACACTGTCTCTGTATTTTATTGAGTTTCTTTTGTTACGCAAAACCTTTTTTAGTTTGATGTAATCCCATTTGTTTATTGTTCTTTTGTTCTCCTTACCTAAGGAGACATATCAGGCAAAATATATAGTATCAAGAGAAATGTCAGAGATTTTACTGTTTTCTTATAGAAGTTTTGTGGTCTCAGGTCTTATATTTAAGTTTTTTGGGTTTTGTTTTGTTTTGTTTTTTTGCGAGCAAGAGACAAACAGACATGAACAGACAGGAAGGAAGAGAGATGAGAAGCATCAATTCTTTGTTGTGGAACCTTAGTTGGAGATTGCTTCTCATATGTGCCTTGACTGGGGGGCTCCAGCCAAGCCAGTGATCCCTTGCTCAAGCCAGCAACCCTGCGCTCAAGCCGGTGACCTTGAGGTTTCAAACATGGGTCCTCAGTGTCCCAGGCCAACATTCTATCACCTGCATCACTACTTGGTCAGACACATTTAAGTCTTTAATCCATTTTGAGTCTATTCTAGACCAGTCAAATTAGGTAACTTATGGAAACTGATATCAGTACATGCCTATTTGGTCATGAATATTAATACCATTTTTAGAGGCCAATATCCAAAGCCAGAGGAAATAGAAAAGTCACTATTGTCCACTTTAATTATCAATATCCTCCAAGATATAAAAGATTGTTTAAATAGTAGAGACTAGCAATCACCTTTCCTGTAAAGGTAGACTGAGCACCTCTAGGGAACTACATTCCACAAAAACCTAAACAAATAAATGTCCCTGAGGAGGTTCCTCTTACCTTGCTTTTTATCTTCCTTTAAGAAGCCCAGGTAAGGAAAAAGCTGAGGAACACAACCTAGCAAGGTTGATGATGACCACCTTCTCCCTGAAGCACAGACTTCTAAAATTGATAGAAATGAGACTATTAGCATAATCTTAGAGAGGTTTCAAGAAGTAGAAGGAAAAAACTATATAAAATGTCATATGAACCCTGATATATTTTAAGCTTCTGTTCGGAGCCAATATCAAGTTCCCACAAGGAGAAAAGAAGAGAAAGAAACAAAACATCTCCACTTAGAGGTTTCAAGGGCATCTCAAATGCCCCATGCACAAAGCTGAACTCTTCTTTCTTTCCAAATCTGCTTTTCCTCCAGTGCTCATTATCTTAGTCAATGGCACCAGTATTCTCCCTATTATCCAAACCAGAAACTTGGAAAGTAAGTCTTGCCTTTTTATTAATTTTTTTTTCTAGTTTGAATCTTCCTTTTTCCACTTAAAAAACATATCAGTCTTCTTGTTACTCAATGCAGTTTTCATAATAGCATTTAAAATAATGGCGTTATTCCAGTGAGTGGTTACAGAATAACTATCTCACTTTTTTTTTTATATATAAATAAATTTTTATTTTAATGGGGTGACATCAATAAATCAGGGCACATACATTCAAAGAAAACATTTCCAGGTTATCTTGTCATTTAGTTATGTTGCATACCCATCACCCAAAGAGAGATCGTCCTCTGCCACCCTCCATCCAGTTCTCTCTGTACCCCTCCCCCTCTCCCTCCTTCCCTCCCCCCACCCCCCATAGCCACCACACTCCTGTTCATGCCTCTCAGTCTCGCTTTTATGTCCCACTAATGTATGGAATCCTGCAGTTCCTGTTTTTTTCTGATTCGCTTATTTCATTCCGCACAATGCTACCAAGACTCCACCATTCCGCTATAAGTGATCCAATGTCACCATTTCTTCTATCTGAATAATATACCATGGTGTATATGTGCCCCATCTTCTTCATCTAGTCCTCTATTTTTTTTACAGTGATTAAAAGCCTTTAAGCAAACTCTTGGCCAATACAGCAAGAATCCATAAATGAGTAGTGTCCTTAACATGTTCCCCAAGTCCAAGTTGGCCCCCTCACCATGCCAAATCCCTGAAAAATGCAACCCAACCACAGTTCAGTCTGTTAGGAGCTGTCACAGGGAGCAGGAGTCCAGGAAAGTTCCCCACAGGAAAAGTCCGTATGGCACTGGAATTGTTGTCACCATTCTATACTTTGCAGCTCATGTCCAAGTCCCAATGACCACTGCTTCTAGCTGGTAATGATTCAGGTAGACTGGAAAAAGCCATTTGCAGCATGCGTGGATATGGAGCTTCTGTTCTCCTCTGCCTGGAGAGTTGAGACCAGGTTGCTTTTCCCTGGAGCTCTGTGACTGTGGCCTGGTAAAGAGAACCTTGGGATACACTAAGCTGGGTGGCAAAGGTAAATTCATAATACAAGTTGGCAAAAGGAGGAAAGAGAGCTCTAAATTAAGAGTAGGTCCCAGCCTGAAATATGAATGGGGCATTGAGGTAGGAGGAATAAAGGAAACACTATATATTAAGCAAAGCAACAGAAAATAGGACTATCAACACCCACAACAGAGATCTTTGAGGGAAGAATAAAGAACCTGACTATTCAGGCAAAACATAGTTAAGTGGCCCTTGTGCAAATGAGATCAGTTTACCTGCTTCTTGGAAGAAATACCCTAGGCTCGTCCACAGTGTCATAGATGGGGTCGACGGCCCTGGGCACCTTCAGCCTTCAGTGGCAAACCCCAGCATTCTGGGCAAGGTTAGGTCATAGGTGGCTGGAGCAGGCCTGGAAGAGACTGAACCCTCCCTTAGAGGAGCGAGGGGGAAGCCCACCTTCCAGTGTCCCTGTTTCCTCACAGCAGAGGTGTGTAAGCCTGGCAGGCTTTAGCTCAATGACCTTCCTTTCCACTATTGAAGCAGGACCCAGATGGCATCCTATGAGACCCCTTTGGGGTGCTGGAGCCTTTAAGGGTGTATCCTAAAAGCTGGTAGTTCCCCCTGATCTCTATTGGGCTTTTTCTGCCTCTAGGTATCTTAAAAGCCATTCTCAGAAGATCTCGCTGAGGGGTTTGAGGATCCCCATCCGCCTATATAAATCTTTTCCAAATATCTGGAGCTATTTGGAAAAAAGACAGAACAGTGTTATTAGCTAGATCTAATAAAGAAGGTAGATTTGGTGTCTCCTGTTCATCAGCTTTCAAAAGAAATGTAATTTTTTTTTTTTAAGTAAAAAGCATGATATGGTAGACCCGTCGGAGTCATTGGCCTGGTGTGCAGGATTCCTGGGTTCAATTCCCGGCCAGAGCACACAGGAGAAGCGCCCATCTACTTCTCCACCCCTCCCCCTCTCCCCCCTCCCGGTCCCTCTCCTCCTGCCCACAGCCAAGGCTCCACCGGAGCAAATCCACCCTGGGCACTAAGGATGGCCTCCGCCCTAGTTGCTAGAATGACTCCGGTTGTAACAGAGCAACATCCCAGATGGGCAGAGCATTCCCCCCGGTAGGCATGCCAGGTGGATCCCAGTCAGGCGCATGCAGGAGTCTGTCTGCTTGCCTCCCCATCCCCATCCTCAGAAATATACAAAAAATAAATAAATAAAAGAAAAAATACAAAAAAAAAGGGGGGGGGCATTCCCTTGTGCTAAAGCACCAGGAAGCATGGAGTGAGCTTGAGTATGTCCTATGAAACGTGGAGCTCTATGTTTACATATAAGTCTTTGAAGAAGGAGGAACTGCTGAAATAGTTTGTCAGCATTTGTCCCTAAGACAGCAGTCTTTATAGTGGGAACACCATACGTAAATATTTGCTGTCTGTCTATAGATTAAGGGGGGAATATGGCCAATGCTGAAAAGCCATGATCTTTGTGCCCCTCCCCTCCCCCAACCCCCTCCCTCTCCTCCCCCCACCCTGTAACCCCAACACTGTTGTTCATGTCTCTGAGTCTCATCTTTATGTCCCACCTATGTGTGGAAACATATAGTTCTTAGTTTTTTCTGATTTACTTCTTTCACTCAGTATAATGTTATCAAGGCCCATCCATGTTGTTGTAAAAGATCCTATGTCATCATTTCTTATGGCTGAGTAGTATTCCATAGTATATATATACCAAAGCTTTTTAATCCACTCATCCTCTGATGGACACTTGGGCTGTTTCCAAATCTTTGCTATTGTGAACAATGCTGCCATAAACATGGGGGTGCATTTCTTCTTTTCAAACAGTGCTATGGTGTTCTTGGGGTATATTCCTAACAGTGGTATAGCTGGGTCAAAAGGCAGTTCGATTTTTAATTTCTTGAGGTATCTCCATACTGTTTTCCACAGTGGCTGCACCAGTCTGCATTCCCACCAGCAGTGCAGGAGGGTTCCCTTTTCTCCCCATCCTCGCCAGCACTTATTCTGTGTTGTTTTATTGATGAGCGCCATTCTGACTGGTGTGAGGTGATATCTCATTGTGGTTTTAATTTGCATTTCTCTAATCATTAATGATGTTGAACATTTTTTCATATGCCTATTGGCCATCTGTGTGTCCTCTTTGGAGAAATGTCTATTCATTTCTTTTGCCCATTTTTGGATTGGATTGTTTGTCTTCCTGGTATTAAGTTTTACAAGTTCTTTATAAATTTTGGTTATTAACCCCTTATCAGACGCTATGTCAAATATATTCTCCCATTGTGTAGTTTGTCTTTTTATTCTGTTCTTATTGTCTTTAGCTGTGCAGAAGCTTTTTAGTTTGATAAAATCCCATTTGTTTATCCTGTCTTCTATTTCACTTGCCTGTGGAGACAAATCAGCAAATATATTGCTGCGAGAGATGTCAGAGAGCTTACTGCCTATGTTTTCTTCTAAAATGCTTATGGTTTCATGGCTTACATTCAAGTCTTTTATCCATTTTGAGTTTATTTTTGTGAGTGGTGTAAGTTGGTGGTCTAGTTTCATTTTTTTGCAGGTAGCTGTCCAGTTTTCCCAACACCATTTGTTGAAGAGGCTGTCTTTACTCCATTGTATTGTCTTACCTCCTTTGTCAAATATCAGTTGTCCATAGAGCTGTGGGTTTATTTCTGAGTTCTCTGTTCTGTTTCATTGATCTATGTGCCTGTTCTTATGCCAGTACCATGCTGTTTTGAGTACAATGGCCTTATAATATAACTTGATATCTGGAAGTGTGATACCTCCCGCTTTTTTCTTCCTTTTCAGGATTGCTGAGGCTATTCGTGTTCTTTTTTGGTTCCATATAAATTTTTGGAATATGTGTTCTATGTCTTTGAAGTAAGTCATTGGTATTTTCATTGGTATTGCATTGAATTTATAAATTGCTTTGGGTAATATAGACATTTTAATGATGTTTATTCTTCCTAACCATGAGCACGGTATATGCCTCCACTTATTCGTATCTTCCCTGATTTCTTTTATCAATGTTTTAAAATTTTCTGAGTACAAGTCTTTAATCTCCTTGGTTAGATTTATTCCTAGGTACTTTATTTTTTTGGTTGCAATGGTAAAGGGGATTGATTCCCTGATTTCTCTTTCTGACAGTTCATTATTAGTGTATAAAAATGCCTCTGATTTCTGAGTATTGATTTTATATCCTGCCACCTTGCCAAATTCTTTTATCAGGTCTAGTAGTTTTTTGACTGAAACTTTAGGGTTTTCTATATACAATATCATGTCATCTGCAAATAATGATAGTTTTACTTCTTCTTTTCCAATTTGGATGCCTTTTATTTTTTTTTCTTGTCTGATTGCTGTGGCGAGGACTTCCAGAACTATGTTGAATAAGAGTGGTGAAAGGGGGCAACCCTGCCTTGTTCCTGATCTTAAGGGGATAGCTTTTAATTTTTGCCCATTGAGTATTATGTTGGCTGTGGGTTTGTCATAGATGGCCTTTATCATGTTGAGGTATGTTCCCTGTATTCCCACTTTGCTGAGAGTTTTGATCATGAATGGGTGCTGGACTTTATCAAATGCTTTTTCTGCATCTATTGAAATTATCATGTGGTTTTTCTCCTTTCTTTTTTTTATGTGATGAATCACATTGATTGATTTGCGAATATTGTACCAGCCTTGCCTCACAAGAATAAATCCTACTTGATCATGGTGTATGATTTTTTCCATATATTGCTGGATCCGGTTTGCTAATATTTTATTGAGGATTTTTGCATCTAAGTTCATCAGGGATATTGACCTATAATTTTCTTTTTTTGTGTTGTCTTTGCCTGGTTTTGGAATCAGAATTATGCTCGCCTCATAAAAGGAGTTTGGAAGTCTTCCTTCCTCTTGAATTTTTTGAAATAGCTTGAGAAGGATAGGAGTTAGTTCTTCTTTGAATATTTGGTAGAATTCACTTGTGAAGCCATCAGGCCCAGGACTTTTCTTTTTTGGGAGTTTTTTGATAGCTGTTTCAATCTCATTTGTTGTAATTGGTCTGTTTAGGTTTTCTGATTCTTCCAGATTGATTTTTGGAAGATTATATGGTTCAAGGAATTTGTTCATTTCATCTAGGTTGTCTAGTTTTTTGGCGTACAGTTCTTCATAGTATTTTCTTACAATATTTTGTATTTCTGTTGTGTCAGTTGTTATTTCTCCACTCTCGTTTCTAATTTTATTTATTTGAGTCCTCTCTCTTTTTTTCTTGGTGAGTCTTGTTAAAGGTTCATCGATCTTGTTTACCTTTTCAAAGAACCAGCTCCTGGTTTCATTGATCCTCTGTATTGTTTCTTTAGCCTCTATGTCACTTATTTCTGCTCTGATCTTTATTATTTCCTTCCTTCTACTAGCTCTGGGCTTTACTTGCTGTTCTTTTTCTAGTTCTTTTAGATGCAGGGTTAAGTTGTTAATTTGAGCTTTTTCTAGCTTCTTGAGGTATGCCTGTAATGCTATAAACTTCCCTCTCAGGACTGCTTTTGCTGTGTCCCATAAATTTTGAGTTGATGTATGCTCATTATCGTTTGTTTCTAGGAATTTTTTAATTTCTTCTTTGATCTCAATGTTAACCCATTCATTGTTTAATAACTTGCTATTTAGTTTCCAAGTGTTTGAATGTTTTTCAATTTTTCTATTGTGGTTGATTTCTAGTTTAATGCCATTGTGATCAGAGAAAGTGTTCGATATGATTTCAATCTTCTTAAATTTGTTGAGCCCGCTTTTGTGCCCTAACATGTGGTCTATTCTAGAGAATGTCCCATGAGCGCTTGAAAAGAATGTATATTCTGCTCTTTTAGGGTGAAAGGTTCTGAAGATATCTATTAAATCGAGTTCATCTAATATGTCCTTTAAGTCTGCTGTTTCTTTGTTAATTTTCTTTCTTGAGGACCTATCTAATGATGTTAATGGGGTATTGAAATCTCCTACTATTATAGTATTGCTGTTGATCTCGCCCTTTAAGTCTATCAAAGTCTGCTTTATATATTTAGGTGCTCCTATATTAGGTGCGTAGATATTTATAATGGTTATATCTTCCTTTTGTATTGCTCCCTTTATCATTATGTAGTGACCTTCTTTATCTCTAACTATGGTCTTTGTTCTAAAGTCCATTTTGTCTGATATAAGTATTGCTACCCCAGCTTTTTTTTCATTTCCATTTGCGTGAAATATTTTTTTCCATCCTTTTATCTTCAGTCTGTGTGCATCTTTTGATTTAAGGTGTGTCTCTTGTAGACAGCATATGTATGGGTCCTGTTTTCTTATCCACGCAGCTACCCTATGTCTCTTGATCGGATCATTTAATCCATTAACATTTAAGGTTATTACTGATATGTAATTGTTTATTGCCATTTTTTTTCTTTAAAACTGTTTTTCTCTTTTGCTATATTCTTTTTTCCCTTTGATCTGTTTACAACAGGTCCCTTAGCATTTCTTGCAGCCTTGGTTTGGTTGTAGTGAAATCCTTTAGTTTTTTTTTGTCTGTAAAGCTTTTTATTTCTCCTTCAATTTTAAATGATAGCCTTGCTGGATAAAGTAGTCTTGGTTGTAGGTTCTTTTTCTGCATTACTTTGAATATTTCTTGCCATTCCCTTCTGGCCTCAAGTGTTTCTGTTGAGAAGTCAGAAGTCATCCTTATGGGGGCTCCTTTGTAGGTGATTGTCTTTTTTTCTCTAGCAGCTTTTAATATTTTCTCTTTATCATTTAGCTTTGGTAATTTAATTATGATGTGTCTTGGTGTTGGTTTCTTTGGATTTCTCCTTAATGGAGTTCTCTGTGCTTCCTGAACATGTGAAATATTTTCCTGCCTTAATTGGGGGAAGTTTTCCGCTATAATATGTTTGAACAAAGTCTCTATCCCTTGTTCTTTCTCTTCTTCTTCAGGAACCCCTATGATGTGGATGTTATTTCTCTTCATGTTGTCACAGAGCTCTCTTAGAGTTTCCTCAGACTTTTTGAGTCTCTTTTCTTTTTTCTGCTCTGCTTCCATGCCTTTATTTATTGTGTCCTCTAACTCACTGATTCGATTCTCTGCTTCATCCATCCTGCTTTTAATTCCTTCCATTGTATTCTTTATTTCAGATTGTATTTGTCATTTCTGTCTGATTCTTTTTTATTATTTCAATGTCCTTTTTTATATTTGTTATCTCTTTATTTAGGTTTTCGTAATGGCCATCTATGGTGGTTCTAATATCTTTGAGCATCCTAACAATCGTTATTTTAAACTCTGCATCTGGTAATTTGGTTATATCTGATTCACTTAGGTCCTTTTCTGGGGATTTCTCTTGGTTTATTTGTGTTGTATTTCTCTGCCTCCACATTTTCTCTTCACGAGAGTGGCTGTGATCACGTGCTCGGGTGCACAAGGGTTGGTGGCCTTGGCCTTTGCCCCGCCCCCGTGTGTGATGTTATGCTCGGTCCTAAGGGCACTGGCGAGCACCTTTGCTCAGCTGCGGGTCTCTGCCTGTTTCCGAGCTTTTGCCCTGCCTTTGCAGGATGATCCCACTCAAGGAACAGCTGCTAGCCTTGGCTCTACCACCAGGAAAGGCTGCGTGCCCAAGCTCAGCTTCGTAGCGGAACTCTGCCTCTTCTGGGCTTTTGGCTCCACCCCCGCGGGAGGAGCCTGCTATCAAGTCAGACCGCAAGCCTGGGTTGCACAGGCGGGGCAGGGATGTGCTCCTCTGCCCTTGCTCCGGGGCTGGTTTCTACCCTTTCTGGGTTTCCCACCCTTCTCCCGGAGGCTGGATTACAGGCTGCCAGCAGCTGAGCTTAGCCGCTTTTGCACGCCCCCTTCTCCCTAGCCGGGCAAGATTGAGCTCACACCTGAGCCCACTGGTGGCCAGTCGGCTTCCGCCCCTGCCAGCAGAACCGCGCTTTTGTCTCCCGCTGCCGCCCGCTCTCCGGTGCGCCCTCAGCCGTGTGGGTGGGGGCGTTGCAGCTCGGACCCTAAGACTCACTACCGTAGACCCGAAAGCTCCCTCCTTCTATGCGACTCTGCTCTGAATGCCGCGGGGGAGCTTGTTTGGCTGCTCTCCTGCTTCCCTTTGCTGGTATTGCTGTTTCCGGGGGAAATATTCACTTCAGCTTTGGGGAGTGACTCGTCCCAGGGGTTAGAGTGGCTATCTCCCAAAAATGTTTCTCCCTATGCCTCCTAGATTGCACTCTCTTCCTGTTACTGTGGTTCTCTCCCCTCTCCCTCCGTCTCCAGGAGCCCTGGGTGAGTGTTTGTGAGAGAGATGTTCTGCGTGGTCCCTTTAAGAAGGATCCTGGGTCTGAGAAATCAGACTCTCTCACAAACAGTATCCTGACTTGTTTCCAGCTAAATACTGTCCTTATGCTTCTTCTGGGCTCTGGGGCTGCAGGCTGGGGCTTTGTTCCTGGGGCTCAGGGCCCTTTCCCCTCTGCTAAACTCACTTCCCGCCACGCGAGTCTCTACCTGCTGCCGTTCGTTCCGAGAAGCTGGGAAGCCCTCTCCGCGTTTCCGCTTTTCCTACCAGTCTCTGGGTGGCTTCTTCAGCGTTCCTGGGTTGAAGAGTCCTTTTAGTTTAGTCCAAAGTTGGTTTTTCCAGTTGATAGTTCATAAAATTAGTTTGTAATCCACATTGGTTCTGGGAGGTAGATGCTGGTACGTTCGCCTACTCCAGTGCCATCTTGTCTCTCCTCCTTTTTATTAATTATTAACTTGTCTTTTTCTACCACCAACCATCCAATCATCCACCAAGAACTACTGATTCTACTTTCTAAAATCTCTTTGTTTTCATTGTCAATACCTTATTGCATCTTTATGTACTGTCACAATCTATATTATTCAGGTTAACTAATACTTGCTACTTCAACAAATAAGCTTAGAATTAAGGTGACTGCACACAATAAAAATGTTATTTCTCCACCCAGCAGAGTTCAGTAAGAGTTGGCACGGGGCACATATTGCAAATAGCTATCCAGGCACCCAGGCTCTTTCTGTCCTCTAACCCAGTGGTCCCAACCCCCGGGCCACGGACTGGTACCAGTCCATGGGCCATTTGGTACTGGTCCACAGAGAAAGAATAAATAACTTACATTATTTCCGTTTTATTTATATTTAAGTCTGAAAGATGTTTTATTTTTTAAAAATGACCAGATTCCCTCTGTTACATCCGTTCATCTAAGACTCACTCTTGACGCTTGTCTCAGTCACGTGATACATTTATCTGTCCCACCCTAAAGGCCGGTCCATGAAAATATTTTCTGATATTAAACCGGTCCGTGACCCCAAAAAAGTTGGGGACCACTGCTCTAACCCCATCATCTTCTAGGGCTTTTGAGTTCTTTGTTGGGTCCACTGCTTCTGGCTAATAAATGAGAAAAGAAAAAAAAACATGGAGACTTGCCAAGCATGGCAGTGGCAAGTATCACATTCACTCTCATTCCTTGGCCAGAACCCAGCCACATGGCCTTACCAAATTGTGAAAGGGCTGGAAAACTAATCAAATTTTCTGCCAGAGATAAAAAAATTTAAAATATATATGGTTATTAGTTAGCATTAGTATTCTCTGTCCATAGATTTCATATCTGCTTTTGTCCTAACCAACCCCACTCTAAGCCATTCTTCATACTGCAGACAGAATAGAACATTTTGACCACAAATCTCCAGCTTAGAACCTTTCAATGGCACCATTCCTCTTAGAATAAACACCAAAATCCTTTTCATAATGTATCAGCCAGTGTTTAGTCAAACAAGAAGAACCATCATGATAAAGAAAGAGAATTGTCAAATGAGGTAGACTTAACACAATTGTTGGAGTCAACAGAGTAGTTTATGTTGGCCAGTGCCTGTGCATCTAGTTATGAGCCTGAAGTTATCATAGATCAACTAGACTGGTGATTTAAAACCAGATGAATGTCAAGAATAAAAACAACTTAGAACCCATGAGAAGGAACTGGGCAACTGGAAATTGTAAGGATAAACTGGAACCCAAGACTGACTCTCAATACCTCCAACCCACCTTTAGCCACGGAGCTGCACACTCACTTAGCCCTGGTCCTAAAACAGCTGAAGGAAAAGCTCTGGTGGGAGCAATAGATCCAGGTGCTGCCCCACACTAATGAGGTTTGATGGCAGAACAAAAACACAAACTGCCACATAGAGCCCTATGCCAATCTTCAGAGCACAAAACATATGGATGATGCTTCATTTGTAACTTCTGAAGCTCCCACAAAATGTCTCTTGTGACCTATACTAACCCAGAACCAGACAGTGAAGGTATTTCTGGGAACCATGATACAGCTTAGCTATATACATAGCACAAAATAAAATTATGCGACTGGCGTAAAAACTGTGGTATTTTTAAATATGACAACGTTTCATATCTGACATCAATATGTAATATGATAGGTTCAGGCTCGCTACCAATCATGAACCTATGACAATAAAAATAAACATGAATTCACTGTGTACTTGTATGCAACTTTATTAGAAGCATTCTCTTAACATCGCACCAACAACATAACATGAGTAACATCCTCTCTGCCTCCAAACACTTTCCAGTCGCTATGGTAACGTTTAAACATGCCTTAAAAATAAGATACAACACAAAAACAAAATATAAAGTGCATGAAAAATACAACTCACCATTGTTATGAATATTGTAAGTTAAGGGTGATTTATTATAATGTTTATATAGAATGATAGATAGTAGCCTATCTCTCAACAACCATAATGCTAAATCAGTGGGAGCCCTGAGCTTGTTTCTCTGCAACAAGACGGTCCCATCTAGGGGTAATGGGAGACAATGACACCCAAAGTGTGTTGTTTATGTCCAGTCTATTCCATAATTTTGTTTTGGTTGCTGTCATTGCAGAAAATCCCGCTTCACACAAATAGGATGTTAGAAATGGCAACAGGCTTTAACCAGACATCCTTCCAGTCATGGCAGCAGCTCCATCTGTGGATATGCCGACACAAAAAGACCATTTCAATTTTCCTGATATATAGTCATCCAGTGATTTAAATAGTTCTGCAGCTGTGATTTTGGTTGGCAATGATAGTGCACATAACATATCCTCATGCACATCCTCTTGATAAAGATAACACACATAAACAAGTAGCATTGCCTTGTTGTCGATATCTGTAGATTCGTCAACCTGGAGAGCATACCATGGTGATTTATTAATCCTTTCCAACAATTGTGATTCAATGTCCTCTGCTATTTCCTCAATGTGCCGTGTGACGGTGGTAGCCGAAAGAGGCATCTGTGCTATCTTTTTAACCGCAGCCTCTCCTAGGAGTTTGCGACAAATGTCTTTAGTGGCTGGAAGGATCAATTCTTCACCAATGGTGAATGGCTTCTTAGCCTTAGCAATACGATTAGCCACCAAGTATGATGCTCTCAGTGCACTCGCATTTATTGATGTAGTGGCCAGCAGTAATTGTTTCTGTCCTTCTTGTTCACGCTTTTTTCTTTCTAAATACTCAGAAGGCTTGTCTTTTAAAGTAGGGTACTTGGTTTCCAAGTGGCGAAGCAGTTCTGAAGGCTTCATTGCCTCATTACTTAGCCGGTCGCCACATATTATGCAGAGCGGCCTTGGTGCACGAGAATCACCAGTTGAGATAAATCCATACTTCAAGTAGGACTCCTGGTATTGTCTGTTAAATGAAGCCTTCTTTTTCTTCGAGGTTGTAGATTCTTCTTCTGTCTCCTCACTGGCCCTTTTCCACTTCGGAAAAAAAACTTTCGATGGGATTTTGTTTTTCACTCATCTTGCTAGTTTATGGGTTTAATTTTAGTGGCAACATATCACATGACTGAGACAAGCATCAGGAGTGAGTCTTAGATGGATGTAACAGAGGAAATCTGGTCATTTTTTAAAAATAAAACATCATTCAGACTTAAATATAAATAAAATGGAAATAATGTAAGTTATTTATTCTTTCTCTGTGGACCGGTACCAAATGGTCCATGGACCAGTATCGGTCCGCAGCCCGGCAGTTGGGGACCACTGCTTTAAAGGATATTCCCTTAGAAATATTCCCTTGACCACAATCTTTAAAATGCTCAATGACCTTTCAATTGTGTGTTCAAAGTCTAGCTTTACTGTTAGACTACAAGCTCCAAGAGGGCAGGGGCCATGTGTAGAGTATGCACTACCATATCCCAGACTGGAGCATGAAGCACGGTACACAGAAGGCACTCTATAAAGACCTGATAAAGGAACATGGATCAGTAAGTACTATATAACAAGGGACCTCTTCTTAGCTAGGATTAAGCCATTCAGGATTGACACCTAGCTGGCTTTATTTACAAAGACTCTCTAAAGTAGGAAAGACAGTGACTTGAATAAGAATGCATTCCAATGTCTGATATTCATTTTCATTATACCTCACCTAAATCTTTAATGCCTTTAAAACTACCCAATGAAGTTCCTATTTAAGAGCTATAGGTCACTAAATTATTATATATTAGCACCGGGAAAAATAAGGAATTTTCTCTTTGGAAGATTTATTAGAAATAGTACACAGATAACATTTCTACATTATATTAAAGCCACCTGCCCAAAAGCAGGGAGATGGCTTCTATGGCCCTTTAGGGGAATTCCCGTTCAGTGAGCCTATCAAAGTTATTTTACTAGCACAGCCACATACAATTAATCATCTTTGTGAATTCTTAATTGCTGTGGTCAGACAACCCCCAGAGAGTAATCACACACTGCGGCAGAATTCACACTCCTTTTTCCTTCTTCCATGATGAAATAGGAAGCAGGAAGAGCTGTAGTTCACTACCATTTGCTCATTAATTCATTGAAGAAATAATTATGCTGTTTCCTGCAGGGTAGATGCTAGAGGTACAAAAATGGTTTTAAGGAATTCAGAATCTAGTAGGGAGAAAGGCAAGTAAACAGACATGGTTAGATTTTCTTAGAGGTATTTGAAGACAAGCAGCTGCTATTTAAAAAATAATAGTGACCAAAATATCATAGGAAATACTCAGTAAATATTAGCTAAGTGTCAGGCACTGAGGTAAGCACATTACACAAATTAACACATTTATTCCCTATAACAACTCTGAGGTAGGTATGTTTATTATTCCTCATTTTCACAGACAGAAATCTGAGCCACAGGGAGGCTAAGTGAGTTCCCAAGGCCACACAGCAGGTGTCCAGAGCCCCCTGCTTTACCACAGTGCTATCTGCCTCAACCTATCTCCCTTCTCCCTCCATAATCCTTCCATAACTTAGGCCTAATGATTACAGATATAGTTTATTAGTGGTCAATGATTAATTTTTAAAATAGGAGTTATTATCATTTAAATTAAAAGTGGCATTTAAAATCAATAGAGAGATGATATTTGAAAACTCTTTTATTTGTGAATAGAAATACCTTACGTGGTTTCAAAAGATGAATACAAATTACTCCCCGGAAGGAAGTCTGGACTTTGGCCAAGTCCCATCTGTGTATCTGGGCTTCTGCCTTTACGTAGGGCTGAGCCCCACAGCCATATTTTGCAGGGGAAATGGGACAAAGAGGCATCCAACAACACAACAACATTACACTAAAATAGATTCTGTTCTTGTCCCTCAACCCTGGTTTCCTCAGCAGTGTCTGCGGAGAAACGGACTGGCCTCAGCCCTGCCCTAGATGGAAGAGAGAACAGAGCATATACAGAAAACATGAGTCTTTTCATTCCATCAGCAGGCTCAAAGAGGCATAAAAATCATTTCTTGTTAGATTTCATACTGAAATGGCTCAGGATCAGCATGCAGAATTCTCTTAGAGTGATTCTATTGTAAAATCAAGTAAAGCCTAATCTGTGGTGGCACAGTGGATAGAGCATTGACCTGAAATGCTGAGGTCACCAGCTTGAGACCCCGGAATTTCCCAGTCAAGGCACATATGAGAAGCAACTACTATAAATTACTCTCTCTAAAAACAATAAATAAAATCTTTAAAAAAAAAAAAAAAAAAGAAGAAGGAGAAGGATCAAGTATATTCCCTCACTGGTCCAGCTCTAGGTTGTCCCCACTGAATGCTATTAAAGCCCACTGGGGCAGCAGGAAAGGCTTCTTGGAAGATGTTGGGCTCAAAGAACATGACATGGTGAATCCATTGAGAAGTCGATGTAGTTTCCTATGACTGGAGGTAAGATAGAATACTGAGTAGAACAGATGGCAAGACGGAGATGGGGCAGTCCTAGAGATGACCTGAGACATAAGTGGGACTTAGATCACTAAAGGGTATGTAGATTTCACTCTGAAGGCTATGGAGAGTTGCTGGGGAACACAGAACAAGGAAGATCACTCTGGCAATGGCAGTTTGGAGCCAGATGAGAAGTCCTTTCCCTAGAGCTAGTGCGTTGACCTTGCTTTTGGGAAAATAGCATGTACTTCATTGAGGTTCTCCATTGCCCTTAATAATAATAGATCAAAGCAAAAGATAAGAAGATGGTAAAGGTCTTTTGGTTTTTATTTCCCCTTATCTATGATCATAGAATATATACATAAATCTAAGTCAGGTTCAAATGTTAACAGCAAAACTCAGTGAAATTCACAACTTCCAAAAGAGGCAGTCTGGGGAAAGATTGGTGAGAGTTGAGATCTAGCCATGAGGAACAAAGAGTCTTTCTAAACTGTTTTTACAAAGGGATAGATAATAGTCTTGAAAGGGAGTTCAACTGATGACAAGAAAGCATCAGAAATACTTAAATGACCAATATTGGGGAGTGACTTTGAAATATGGGTTGAACGATGCAGAAAATTATCCTCAGGACCACAGTCTTCATGGTGGCATACCCACAGATACTATGGAAGTAGAGCGCATAGATCAAGGGCTTACAATCCTTTGTCTCATCACATCTGATCAGAGGAGAAGTTTTTGTGATACTTTATAGTGCATAGTAGTTAAATTGAACAAATATTATGACCACAATAAAACACATTCTTATCACTGGAAAATAAATCAGTAATTGCTACATTGTGAGAGAGTTTCCTACACAAGTCAAGAGAGGCTGCTAGCATCAACTGGGGGAGCAGTTTAAAGGCAAAGCCATAGCATCCAATATCATTTAAAATCAAAACACCACAAAATTAAAACCTGTTCTCTCCAGGTCTTTAAGGCTGCTTTTCAAACCTTGTACAAAAAGCTTTTCACTCTCCAGTCAATCATCAAAAAGCCACCTACATAAAACCTATTATAAGGACTCCAATGGAGAGACTGGCCATAAAAGCAGGAATGCTTTGGAGCTCAGTGGAGATTCACTCCTGCCACACACAGCTTGGCAGCAACAACTTCACTCAATCCCAGTGCACATGTTTTCAATTACAACCCGTAGATTTCTATCAGAGTTAAAGTTAATACTGCTAGCGTGGGAGAAACTCTTTGAGGGGGGAAATGCCTGCAGCTCGTGTAGTGGGACTTCTCAGGGAGAAAGATGTATCACCTCCCACATGGCCAATCCAAGGATAGGGAAAGTGTTGAGACCCTGGCACACAGAAATCTGTCTTGCAACTTTGGCTGAATTCCTTGAGTTATTGTACCTTCTTGAATAGTGAAATCAAAGGTGCATCTCATAACAATCTAGCAAGTACTTCTCAGTAGTATTTATAGATCTAAGTATAAACATATCATATTATATATATTAAAGCACCTATAGGGTAGTATATGGTATAACTAATACCTACAGACTCTTTTGAATGTGGCAAGCTCTGAACGTTTGAGACAACATCGAATGGCCAACATTCTGCTCTTTCCAGGTCTTAAGGTGGCCAAAAAAGGTAACTCAGAAGGCAGGCTGGGAAACTTCTGAGGAAAATAGACTCAGAGAGTGTTGCTCTTTCTTGACTTAGAGCTTATGAATTTACAAATTATCTCCCTTAAAATAAAATAAAATAAAACATCTCATTTAGATGGAATGATCCAAGACTAGGGTACTTATGAAATGGGATTATAAAAATTCAAAGCAACAAATTCCCCCCAAAAAATAAATAAGTGGTAATTTGCTCTATAAATTTTCTTATGTTAAAAGTAGCAAATACTGAACGCTTAGTATGCTCTGGCCACTGTGCTACGAGATCCCTCAATCCTCAAAGACCCAATGACATGAGCGTTCTGGTTACCCTCCATTCCATAAATGAAGAAATTGAGGCTCAGACAGTTTAAGTTGCTTGATACGACATGACTAATGTGGGACAGAGGTAGGATTTGAACACAACACTGTCTGAAAGTTTACTGCTGTGACATGGTGCCACTCCATCAGAAATACCAATAAGAGACACACTGTTGCCGGGCCTACCTTTCCCCTGTACTGATCCATCAGGGGACAAACCACTTTATTAAGTACATAAATATTCATAACTACCATGCTGCTACTTCTTTACCAATCACTTCAATTATATGAGGCATATGTTTCTAGGGGAGAAAGAATTTCATTGCTTTTGCAATAAATATGTATAAACAAATATGTGTGCAAATGAGATCATCTTGCCTTTCATTGTACTTTCCAAAACCTGACAGCCCTGGCCGGAGATCTTGGTTGGTAGGAGCATTGACCCAATACACAAAGGTTGCTGGTTCGATCCCCAGTCAGGGCATATACAGGGACAGATCAATGTTCCTGTCTCTTCCTCTCTCTCTCCCTTCCTCTTTCTAAAATCAATACATTTTAAAAAAATAAAATAAAACCTGACACGAGATCACAACCACTGTGCTTCTTGTGCTCCAGAGAGGCTCTGTATTTATGATAATCACCAATAAGGGCATTATCTTACTCGAGCTTTTATAAGTCTGTCTTTTTCTCACAAAATAAAAAAGGTATTGTTTCTAATACACATAAGCAAAACTACGAATCAATTTTCAAGTTGGAAATTTGCTATGTGCCTAAGTGGTAATAAATTCAACCTCACCCAAGTGAAAGGAATAAGCACAGGGAACCAAAGTCCAGATGTTCCCCTGAGTCTCACAGTGGTCGGCAAACTCATTAGTCCACAGAGCCAAATATCAACAGTACAACGATTGAAATTTCTTTTGAGAGCCAAATTTTTAAAACTTAAACTATATAGGTAGGTACATTCCTTATCGAGGTAGCGCCCGCACGTGGTGTTTTGTGGAAAAGCCACACTCAAGGGGCCAAAGAGCCGCATGTGGCTCACGAGCCGCAGTTTGCCGACCAGGGCCCTGAGACAACTCACCTTCAACACAAGTGCAATGAAAACAGCACTTGTCCAAGTACTCATTTTCTGGTGCTACCCAATAGCAATCATTCTGCCTAACACAGAGTTAATATAGAAAACATCCTCATTGCCCCAATTAATGCAGAAAGAACCTAAAAATTCTTAAGGCAACCTTTAAGAAGAAATCAAATCAACCTTGTAAGACTACCTGTCTCTGGTTTTATACTAATTGCCATGTAAATTAACAAAAGAACACAGCCCTGTCAGCAAGGAGAGGGGAGATTTCTTCACAGACCATCAGCAAAGTCACCCCAGAAGCCTACATAACATCATGGCTGTTTCTTCAGACAATAAAATGCCAAAGTTTTTCTTTTGCTGTCAGCAAATGATGAATACATGTGGTACCGATTATTTAATACCACCAGACCACCAGGGAAGAAGATTTAGGTGAACTGCGGCAGAACTATGCCATTTATTTTTATTACCAAGCATTAAAAATTACGTTTACAGATAATTGTTTTTCTCCTTCCAATAAAGCAAGATAAAAAAAATCCAAAGAATATTTAATAATATTGGACCACCAGGGAGGAATTTTAAAAGTTGATTTTTTTATTGAAAAATTAGATTTTCTTTTTTTTTTTAATTTCCAATTATTTTTTAAGTGCAATTTGTGAAGAAATTATTTTAAACCAGGGCAGTATGAATTTTCTGCTGGGGGAGTGTCTCACAGATTAAGTTACTCCTTTACAAGGGTAATTACCTAATCAAATCGCCCCTCGGAACCATCAGTTTTAAAATACCTGTATAACTGATTGTGTGTTTTACAATTCTATTCCACCGCGCTTTCTCATAGTTTTTATTAGAGTTGGTGTTTCTAAAATCCCCAGGGGAAAGAAACTCTTGATTTTTTTTTCCAGCAATGTTGCACTAGATTGGGAAATTTTTCTATTCACCAGTTTCTTTTAAAATGAGAATGAGAAGTAAAAGGAGGAGCAGCAGCAGCAGCAGCAAAATGAAAGAGGAAAAGAACAAGGAAGGAAAACATCAAAGGAAATTAAATTAGGCTTCACATAATCGTTGAAATGATAATCTCTCTAAACTTCAGCTGATATATTTACAATTAGGAGAGTCAGTGACCGTTTCCCTCCCCTCTCCTTCCCTCTCTCCCTCTCCATTCTCTCTCTCGCCCCCTCCCCAAAGTGCAGAGCCCTGAAATTAAAAGGCACGTCAGAGGGCTTCTAAGCTCATCCTCCACTAATATCAGAACATCCTCCCCTGCTTCTTTCAGGGGCCAGCCCATCATGTCAAAGCATTACCTAATTTACCCAAAAGCAAGTAAGATACATCCTGAGGTAAGAGAAGGTTGGTGTCTCCCTGTAGCTTGCTTTTTGTCCCACCGCCAGACTTTGATGCAATGAAAAGAAAGAGTAGTTTTCGAGATAGTTTTGCAAATCCATCAGCCAACCGAAACCTCCCCTGCAAAATACGCACTGCTCTGTTTTTTACTAATTGCATGTGACAAAAGCAGGCCCTGTTTTCTGGGCTAAAGCCAATGAGGAGGGTATAGGAGACCCCACCCCCAACACATACACACCGCACACACACACCTCCAGTCTGGTTTTCCAAAAGGAGAGCTCCTAACGAGTTCTCAGAACCAGAGAGGAGACCAAGACCAAACCCAGGCAGAACCATGAAATCGTTCAAAACTCCTCCCACTTCCTCTCCATTTATAGATTAAGGTGTTAATTCCATCATACGATTTTGTGATAAAATATCCTAATTTCATCAAATAAGTTTGTCAAAGATTAGTTCAAATGACCACTTTTTTTGTGGAGTTGGTGCCTGTTCACATGATGACTTTCAGAATATATTTCATCTATGACTCACATTTGTTATAGAACCACCAACATGCCCCCATGTAAATCAGAAAACTGTTCTCAGTGCCAAGAGCTGTGTTTGTCTTGAGAGGCCAACAATGTTTACCTACAATGTAGGACAACTTTGGATCCCACAGAGACTCGGCAGTAACCATATGGTCTTAGGATAGGTGTCTTTGATTTTAGGGCCAGCTTTGCTACAATGTAAAGTCAGCTTGCTATGCTCAGTTCCCTCTAGACCAAAAAAAGCACACACTGGCTAGAGAGAGATCTGGTGAGGGCTGATCAGCACTGAACTTGTTCTCACAATGTGCAGGCCTCAGGCTGTGGGAGCAGCATGTGACCATGACCAGGCCCCAGGAAGACTTCTGGAAATGGCCCCTCATATTGGGCCCTGACAACAAAGACCTTCTTCCGACTTCAAAGTACTTCTTCTCTGTTGCCATAAAGCCAAAAATAATCTGCCTCGTTATTATTCCTCCCTTTTGAGGAAATTGCTTGCCCTTCTACCCCACTAAGCTGCTTTTCTGAACATATGCCTTCAGCCAACACTTCTCTGGTTCCCATATGCAGGCGCTCAGGAGCTCTGAGGGCCTCCTAGCAAAGGATAGAAAAGGAGAGGGATCTAATGCAAACCCAATCTTGTCATCCCAGCTTTAAACACTCCTGTAGCCCCTGCTGCCCCGGGGCAGACGCTTTCCGCTGGCTTACAAGGCCAGCCACTCAGCCTTTCACCCTCTCCTGTCTCAGTGCCTCCACAACGAATCTTTCAAGTACTTGGACTTCCAGCATCTCAATGACCTCTGAACTTTTGCAGATGCAGTTTCCTTGCCAGGCCTTTATTGAGAATGTCTCCCCATTTTAATCAGCAAGAGTAACATGAGAACCTTGACAAAGGGGGAGCTCAAAGAAGGAAGTGGGTAACTGTTGGAGGTAGCATTTTATGTCTGGAACAAATGCCCTCAGACTTTTGTATGTGTGGGATTTCATTATTATGTGTATATATGTGTGTATATATATATGTGTATGCATTATATATATATACACACATATATTATAGCTATATAGCTATAATATATGTGTGTATATATATATAATACATGTGTGTGTATATATACACACACACACACACACACACACACACACACACACACATACAGGACAATACCAAGACAGGATGAGGATTTCAGATTTTCTATATCATACATGCTCAGAGGACAGGAAGTTCCCTGTGACTGATCGGGGACAGTATTAGCTCCCTTGGCCACCTTACTATGGTCACAGAGACCTAGGGAGATGAAGGTGGTTAGTAGAGAATAGATAGTCCAGAGACCAGAGGAGCAGGCTGGTGATTAAACACAGCTCATCCTTACCTCTTTGGGGTATCTGACACTGCTGAGTGGCTTCCTCTAGAAGGTTGGAGCCAAGGGGAGGGGGTAAAACACAAAGAAGGTAGCCCTCTGCTGGGTGTCAGGTTCTCAGATCAGTGTATACTCAGCTTGGCAACTTTTTTTTATCTAGCTTGCAACAAGCTAACTTATTAAACATGGGCCACTGAACTGGACATTAGCTACAAATAATATATAATAATAAAGTTACAACAATAACAAAAATCAACAGGCCTCATATTTGAATGATGCCTCCCATTTTAAAAGACTTGCACAAATATCATCTTCCTTGAAGATGTAACGATGCTTCACAATCCTGCTGTGGAACAAGTGATCTTAGCCCCATACCACAGATGAGAAAACTGAGGCTCTGGAAGCATGAATAAGTGGCTGAAGGCTACATAACTCATAAGTGGAATTAGTAATCTAAATCCATATCTTCACTTCAAGTCCTGTGCTACTGTACTTTTTGGGTTTTCACCAGGACTGAACCCAACATCAAAGCAATCAAGTAGAGGCTTAATTCTCTGATCAGGGCTCAAATTCAATTCAACAAATGTTTATTCAGCTTCAACGCTATACCTGTGCATGACATCATCCTAAACATCTCTCAAAGATTATGAGGCCCTTGTGACTTTCAATTGTCCACTCTTGTTTTATTAAAACAAAATATATTATGCAAAAACAGTTATAAAAATTGGGTCTATTCATTATTTGCAATAGCCAAGATCTGGAAACAGTCCAAGGGTCCATCAGTGGATGAGTAGATTAAAAAGCTGTGGTACATACACACAATGGAATACCGTGTGGCCATAAAAAAGAAGGAAATTTTACCTTTCATGACAGCATGAACAGACCTGGAGATCGTTATGCTAAGTAAAATAATCCAGGCAGAGAAAGACAAATACCATATGATCTCACTTATATGTGGGATTTAATTAACATAATAAACTGAGGAACAAAATAGACACAGAGGCAGGGTCACAGGGAACAGATGGACAGCTGTCAGAGGGAAGGGAGATGAGGGCACTGGATCAAAGAAGGTGAAGGGATTAGCCAAAAACATATTTATATATCTCACATATATACAGACACCAGGGAGCAATCGCCAGAGGGAAAGGGGAGGTGGAGATGGGGGAGGGGACAAAGGGGGAATAAGGGTGGAAAGAGACTTTGCATGGGGCGTGGGGGCATGACGCAGTGTGCAGAGGGTGTTATATTGAGTGGGACAGTTGAAACCATGTCAACATAATAAATTTAAAAAAAATTTTTAATGAGTCTATTTAAATGTTTTGAGTTAACAAATTAATGTGCTGAACATGCATACTCACAATTACCATGACTGGATATAAATAACTCACTTGGAAATAATGTCCAACACTGAATAAAAAAAGCCTTTGGTCAGGCTGAGACCTTCCTGGCCTGGGTCAGGAAATGCCTAATTCACTAGAGAATTTTTAGACTCTGAAGGGGAGAACTTTGATTAAATTCCCAAATTGCCTAATATTTGCAATTAATAAGTACAAGGGAAGGGGGACTGGGAAAGAGCACTGACTAGGAGGCAGACACATAGGATCTAGACCCGACTATCCCGCACAGGCCAGGAAACCATGATGAAACCCCTCACCTTCCCTGGGCCTCGACCCCCTCATCTATCAGCTGCGGGCCGTGCTGTGTGACAGGCTTCCAGCTCCCATCCTGTGATCTGCGTGCCCATCCCTAGAGAAGCTCCTTTCTGGTCCATGAACTAAAACTAACGATCACCTCAGGCAAGCAGGATCACAAAACTATGCGAGAAAAAAAGTGTGAAATACCAAAACAAACAAGCCCTGACTTTGGAGGCTAAGCCACACCAAATCATGGCAAATGGCAGGAACCCCGCGGCTCACAGCGTTCAAAGGTCATTTTTGTCTTACATGAGATTTGGGATCATGGTGAATTTTTATCCACATGCATGCACAGAAATTTCCAAAGCAAACATTCTTGAGAAATAAAAACTGCAATCCTAGATGTCATCATTTTTCCTGGGCTGATAGTAGCTCAGGTGACTGCATTCTGTATGGGCCACCACAGGGGGCTTAAGAAATTTTCTTAATTGGCCCAAGGATGCTAATCAAGCCTAGAGGCTTAGAGTCATGAGCTTGTGTGCTGACTGCTGTGTTTGTTTTAAATCAGACCGCCTACTTAGTGTGAAGCTGAACCCTTTTATTAAATCCCCTTTTGTTCGGTGTGCACACCCATCAATCTTATCTTACAAATCAAATAGGGAAGGGATAGCATGTTTATAATTAATCCCTATAAACTGTTTCCAAATATCTAGTCAAATGCCCTGTATGATTTGTGTCCATAAATATCTTTTAGTTATATGGTGAAGTTTATCTTAATGATGTTTATCATTTCTTTTGCAGTAAAACAACGGCCTATCATCTCTTCTGGTTTTAATGTAGACTATGGAAATGCTTTGAGTTACAGTATTATACTGATTATCTTGATTATATCCAAGGGAGGAGAGTTTTATTATAAATAAAGAAAATAAAACACATAACCAATGTCAGCTAACTTGAAAAATTCCAAATTCATAAATATACTATTATTTGTGTTACTAATTTGGAAGTCAGGCAGAGGCTATTAACTGTCCCCCAGTAGTCCTCTGCTCCTTCTCCCTTTCAGACGTAGAATCCCCTTGACTGACAGCTGTCAGAGGGAATGAGGGTTGGGGTTCTGGGTAAAAAGGCAAAGGGATTAAGCAAAGGAAAAAAAAGCTTATAGACACAGACAAGAGTGTGAGGACTGCAAGAAGGAATGGTGGATGAGGAAAGTACAGAAGAGTAGAGGTATGAGAGATGGTGATGGAGGAAGACAACCTGGGTGGTGAACACACAATACAGTTTACAGGTGATGTATTATAGAGTTCTACACCTGAAACCGGTATAATTTTGTTAACCAATGTCACCCCAATAAAGTCAATCAAAATTTTAAAAGAAATAGAAACCTCTCCTAAGTTCTAGCAAGGCACAAATGACCTAAATAAAGACCATCTTTTAGCCTCCCTTGCAGTGAGGTGTGGCCATGAAACTAAGTTCTTATAAAATAGGATGTGAACAGAAGTGATGTGTGTAACTTCCAGCTCCCAGTGTTTTGTGAAACTGAGTATGGCATTTTGTGAAATCTTTCTTCCTCCCTTCCCATGGGCTGGAAGGTGGACATAACACCAGCTTCAACCAGACAGACATAGGCAACACCTTCGGGACTAGAGGAGGAAAAGAGAGAAAAATATCAACTCCTGGGTGATGTTGGACCCCTGCCTTCCTCAAGGTTGTTATACAAAAGAGAAATAGCGTCTATCTTATAATGAGTCACTGCCTATCATTACAGCAGTTTAGTAAACACGCAAATGTAGACACTTTAATTTAACCTTTTACTGTACAACCCCCTTTCCTATAGAAAATCAAATAATCCTTTCCAATATGATTTTCTTACTGTGTAGGCAGTCATAAAAACAAACATTTTAATATGTATTATATGTATGTATATAGGGAGGCAGCTTAGTGTAGCATTTATAAGTAAGAGTCTGATGCCAGTCTAAGAATTCAAAAACTGTCACTGCCACTTACTAAGGTGTAAGTGACCTTGGGAAAATTATTTACTCATTCTAACCTCAGTTTGTCTTCTATAAATGTGATCAGTATAATAGAGTTGTGGTGAGAATTAAACAAAGATGTATACTAAGAACAAAATAGGTGCTCATTTGGTGTTAGCTCTCATGATAATGATAATGTTATTGCTATATTTAAGTGGCAAATTTAGGTCGCTATAAAGAACACAAAGTATTCTGGAGTATAGCTTCAATTTTCCAGAATCTAATAAAGATAAGCAGAAACAAAATTGATATGCAAAATTGAAAAGCCTCATTTTTAACGCCTTGCCTTGCTCCGTTTTTCCCCAATGAAGCACCTCTTCTTTATTTTTATTCCTAGTTTCTAACCTGCTAGACAAGCAAGAATGTGTATATCATCAACTCTAAATTCACCTGTATACTTTCATTTCAAGCCTTTGTTCTAAAACTCCCAGGCAGTATTTTTAGGTAAAAGCAGTATTTGGTGGTGCCTCATTCTAATGCATATTGAGCCTGTTTGCCACTGGTTCTTCATTCTGCCCTGCTGCTCAGTCATTGTGCTTTTTCATTAAATTCCCCAGCCCCTGGTACTTAGCTTAAGGCACCAGAACAAGTATTAGCTGTTCAAGAACTCCACATATGAGGAGTGAAAAGACTTGAAGCGGGTAGAGAGAGAAGTTATGTAATGATCAAACACTGGCCATTCCAGCCCTGGGGCTTAGAGAAATGGGAGGGGAGGGCAGGAGGAAAAACAGCATTGGGAATGGTCATTATGTGATCTGCGACACTTATATTTTAGGTGTATGGGCTATTGATTATGACAATGGTAAAATAAGGGTAGTTAAAGATTGTAGGGCAATGGTTCTCAAAGTGTGTGCCAGGGTACACTGGTGTACCCTAGAAGATTTCCAGGTGTGCCCTATGGTATTCCAGAGAAATATGTGCCTGTTGGGGACCAAAAAACCAATAGGGATTTTGGAGTTTAGATTTTTGGGGGACAGAGGTGTGGGGTATTGGCTATAAGCAGACAGTTTGCCCAAACCCCCACTTCACTTGCCTGATTGGATTGCAAAAGGCTGTTAAACTGTGGTGCTGGATTGTTTACACTATCCCCCATGTTCCCCGGAAAAACTGGAGATAAGTTTCTTCTATCCTTTGTCTGATGTAAAGTTAAGATGATATGTATGGTGGGGGTTTCCTGCACTTGGTAAAATTCTTGGGTTGCCTTGGAAACATGATCAAAGATCTCATTGATTTGCTAATGGCCCACTTTGCCCTATAAATAAAGCAAGATGCAGTTTGGGGGTGCACTTTGTTCTTGCCAGCAGCAATTACAGGGCCCTCCTAACCCTGTATTTTCTTAATTCCACACCATTCCCACTCAGGACCTGGAATTACTAGCTGCACTGGTTTATGGCATGTGCCCAGATATAAAAATAAATATAGTTACTCTATTATACCATTTCATTACGGAAATAGCGCTTTTTTTGTTAACACATCATTATTATATTTATTATTAACACATCATTATATTCTTTTTAGTTAAATACACCCAAACAAAATGGATAGATTTCTCAAAAAGAAACATGATAGTGAAGAATCCAATTCTGGAACTGAGCAAAAGTTAAGTGTAAATAAAATAGGACTTGAAGGCTGACAGGCAGAATTTAATTCATAGCATTTTCCATCACTTAACACTGAACAATATGATTGGATTAAAAACTTATTCACAGAAGCTTCAAGTGATTTTGTTTTAACATTAACAGAAGAAGAAGAACTGGCAGCTATAGCCACTGATCGTGGATTGATGATTAAACATAAGGAATTGTCTCTTGAAGCCTTTTGAATTTCTATAAAAGAAGAATATGTGGCAATATCTGAAAAAACTTTGGACATTTTACTACAATTTTCAACATTCTATTTATGTTGAAATTTTATTTATGTTAACATTTTATTTAGGATTTGCTACCCTCAACACAAGAGTAAAAAGAGAGGAATTCTTCAATGTATTGACGAGGAAATGAGTGTTTACCTTTCAATTATATGCCCAAACATTGAAGAAATCTCTAGGACACATCAGGCTCATATTTCTCATAAACATACAAATAAAAAAACTTAACACATTTGCACTGAAACCTGCCAAATTTACTAAATCTTACTAAGAATGTATCTATATTTATAAAAAAGGTAACTTTTTGTCATTTTTTAACTTTTTAACTCCTCTCTTTTACAAATTCTAAGCAGCATAACTAAAAAATGAAACATAAAAATGTTTTTAATGTCAGAATAAATTTTATTTTGTTGTATTTATTTTAATTACCATAAAAGCACATTTGAACTTTATATTTTCTTCTTTAATATTTGACTTATTATAACATATTTCTCAGAAATTTATATATAGTACGCCTACAATTATTTGTAGGATTTTAAATGTGCCCTGACTTCGAAAAGTTTGAGAACCACTGCTGTAGGGTATCACAGTAAATGTTAACATAAATATCAATTATGGATACTAAAGTACTGAAACAAGAGGAAAATCTCAAATTGCAGAGTTATATATATTACAAATATTCAAAATCAAGGCACTAATAAGAGTGATGATGATGATGATGATGATGATGATGATGATAATTGAAGCCAACACCCCTGACAATGCCTGCTGTGTCCAGCTTCTCCCTGGTTCACCCTGCCCCACTCAGAGCAGAGTAGCTCTTCTCAGTCCTACATTATCTCATTCCGTCTGGCCAAACTGGTAAGACCTAATCCAAGATAGGCCAGCAGATTCTTTCTCTTGAATATATTGTCCATTTACTCAACAATCAGATTCTACTTTTGGTAGACTAGACTTGTATCAAACCAACCCTCTTGCCAAGAACACCAGATGAGTTAAAACACCAAACTAAAAAAATTAAAATAAAATAGCTACCAAGTCGCAAGAACTGAAGGCCAAGATCCCAGGGAGGAGGGAGATGAACCTAAAGTTGTATAACAATTTTCTCCTTGAGGCATTTTAAGTAATGGCAAAAGGACTGTGAAGCTGAGAAGAGCTTTCTGTGTTCATTTTTCTACTGTTTAGACAAAAAAAAAAATCAGACTTCAGCTGTGGCTGGTTAGCTCAGTCATTTAGAGTGCCATCCCAAAATGCCAACGTTGTGAGTTCAAACCCAGGTCTAGGAACATATGAGATGTAACCAATTGAAGCACAACTAAATGGAACAACAAATGAATGCTTCTCTCCTTTCCTCTCTAATATCAATTAATTTTAAAAAATCAGATTTCAGAGCCCATGAAGAATAAGTGCCCTATAAATACTCCAAACTTTCCATTGGAATCTCCAAAGGCCAAATCCTAAGAATAAGGGCTTACTGGAAATAAACAATCTCTTTAAAGATTGAAACACAAATATGAATTAGCTCTATCTTTAATTATATAAGGTCATTGGTCTCTATTCTAATAGCTCTGTCCAAGCATCAAGAGTAAAGTATAACATCAAAACTACAGCTAAACTACAGAACAACCATCATTCAGAACCACATGATCTAGCTGAACAGAAGTCCTACAACTACGGATATAAAGAAGAAGCCACATTGAAACTGGTAGAAGGGGTAGAGATGTGGAACCTGCTGGTCCCACACCTACCTGTAGCAAATAAAAATCAGGAGGGATATTTCATCTGCTGCAGGTTCCCCCTGAGGAGCAATGGGTCCCAGTCCCACACCAGGCCTCCACCAGCCCAGGGTTCCAGAGCCAGGAAGAGAAGTCCCCATAACTTCTGGCTGAAAAAACCAGCATGGATTAAGGCTGAGGAAAAGGGAAAGCTTCTGGAGTCCCAGGCAGTTTCTCTTCAAGGGCCCACACACAGACATACTGGGACTCATTCCCTCCAATGCCTAGCACTGGAGAAACAGCTGGAAAGTAACCAGAGACATACAGGGAGAAACTGAATTGTTTGACATCAAGGCAAGAGCTGGAGGGCAACTTTCTCCCAAACAGAAGTGATGGCAGAGGCCACTGCTCCTTTTCTGAACCCTTGCCACACACAGCCCAAAGGTAGTTGCCATATCTGAGTCTCCATCAACTGGCTATCACCGTTCAACCTGCCCTGGTGATTCCCTGGGACCCTGCCACATCCGACTTGCAGACCAACCCAAGCTATTTCCAGTAGCTTTCACATAAAAGTAGCCTGTCTTGGCTCATGCTTCAGACTTTCCTAAAATCTCTCAAACACGCAGCATCTGGCCTCAGCACACCCCTATACCTCTCACTAAGGAGCCCCAGGCCTGGCCCTAGAAGCAGCCATGCTTAGTTCATAGCTTTGCCTCCCGTGGGCACCTCTAAGCCCAGCACAAGTAGAAGACATCTGCAGATCACTTTGTAACTCATGCCAGGTGGCTCTAGGCAGAAGAGAGAGAGCAGCTGACCATGGCCGAACCTCCTGGGAGACCTCAGAGGCAGGGAACCCCATAGACAGCTTTAGACCACATTGAAGCACCACCCACCCATTTCCACAAGTGACACAGTCAAGAGATGGACCCAGTGGGCTCCTTCACAATTGATTCTCCACAGTAGTTACAGCCAGTCCTTGCAGCTGATTGACTCAGTGGTAAACTCCTTCTATTGACATGCCAATAGCAATCAAGCTCAACTACAACAGGAAGCTGTACACAGCCTACAGGGGCACACCTAGAGTGGTCAGGTTGGGTGAACAAGGAGGCTGTGCCACTGGACCCTACAGGATACTTACTACATTAGGCTATTCTACCAAGCCCAGGAGACATAGCAGCTCTACCTACTACATAAGAACAAACACAGGGAAGCTGCCAAAATGAGGAGACAAAGAAACACATCCCTAATGAAAGAACAGAATAAAATTCCATTAAATAAAGTAAACAAAATGGAGACAAACAATCTACTAGATGCAGAGTTCAAAACACTGCTTATAAGAATATTCAGTGAACTTAAGGGAAGAGAAGATGAACTTAGAGAGAACTTCAACAGCCTAAAAAAAGGACATGGAAACCAAAAAAGAGCCAGTCAGAATGAAGGATACACTAACTGAAATGAAGAATAATTTACAGGGACTCAACAGTAGAGTAGATGAAGCCAAGAATCAAAATAGCCAATTTGGAATATAAAAAAGCAAAAAACACCCAATTAGAACAGCAAAAAGAAAAAAGAATCCAAAAAATGAGGATAGTTTAAGGAGCCTCTAGGACAACTTCAAGAATACCAACATTCTCATCATAGAGGTGCCAAAAGAAGAAAAGAGAGAGTAAAAAATTAAAAGCCTATTTTAAAAAATAAAAATGAGGGTCCTGGCTGGTTGGCTCAGTGGTAGAGTGTCGGCCCAGCGTGTGGATGTGCCAGGTTCAATTTTCAGTCAGGGCACACAGGAGAAGTGCCTATCTGCTAATCTACCCCTCCCCCTCTCACTTCTCTCTTTTTCTCTCTGTCCTCCTCTTCTTTCTGTAGCTATGGCTCAATTGGAGCAAGTTGGCCCCAGGCACTGAGGATGGCACCATGGCCTCCACCTCAGGCACTAAAGAAGAGCTCAGTTGTTGAGCAATGGAGCAACGCCCCCAGATGGGCAGAGCATCACCCCTTAGTGCGTTTGCCAGATGAATCCCGGTCAGGGCGCATGTGAGAGTCTGTCTCTCTGCCTCCTCTCCTCCCACTAGATGAAAGAAAGAAAGAAAGGAAAAAAGAAAAGAAAAGAAAGAAAGAAAGAAAGAAAGAAAGAAAGAAAGAAAGAGAGAGAGAGAGAGAAAGAAAGAAAGAAAAAAAGAAAGAAAGAAAGAAAGAAAGAAAGAAGAAAGAAAGAAAGAAAGAAAGAAAGAAAGAAAGAAAGAAAGAAAGAAAGAAAGAAAGAAAGAAAGAAAGACTTTCTTAACTTGGTGAAGGAAATAGACATACAAGTTGAGGAAGCACAAAAATCCCCAAACAAGATGAACCCAAAGAGGCCCACACCAATACACATCATTATTAAAATGCAAAAGGTTGAAAACAAAGAGAGAATCTTAAAAGCAGCAAGAGAAAAGCAGTTAGTGCCATGGCCCAGTGTCGGCTGTTTAGAGCATCTTCCTGTCATGCCAAAATTGTAAGTTTGTTCCCCAGTCAGGGCACATACAAGAATCAACCAATGAATGCATAGATTAGTGGAACAACAAATCAATGTGTTGTTTTTTTTCTCTAAGAAAAAAAATTAATTAAGAAAAAAGAAGCAGTTAGTTACCTACAATAGAGCTCCCATAAGACTGTCAGCTAATTTCTCAACAGAAACTTTGCAGGCCGGAATGGACTGGCAAGAAATATTTGAAGTGATATAAAGCAAGGATCTATAACCAAGATTATTTTACCCAGCAAAGCTATCATTTAGAATTGAAGAACATATAAAAAGAGCTGCCCAGACAAGGAAAAGCTAAAAGAGTTCCTCATCACCAAACTAGTATTACATGAAATGGTAAAGGGTCTTCTTTAAGAAAAATAAGACAAAACAACATAAAAAAGATGAACAATAAAATGGCAATAAATATATATCTATTAACAATTAAATCTAAAAAATAAAATAAAAGAACAGCAGAACAGAAACAGACTCATAGATACAGAGATTTTGACAGTTGTCTGATGGGAAGGTGGTTGGGGGGGGTGAGTAGAAAAGGTGAAGGGATTAAGAAGTACGAATTGGTGGTTACAGAATAGTCGTGAGGACATAAAGTACAGCCTTGGGAATATGTCAATAATATTCTAATAACTATGTATGGTGTCAGACGGGATGATCACTTAGTAAGTTATGTAACGTTATATAACACCTGAAACTCATATAATGTTGTATTTCAACTGTGATTGAAAAATAAAAAATAGGCCTGACCTGTGGTGGCACAGTGGATAAAGCATCGACTTGGAAATGCTGAGGTCGCTGGTTCGAAACCCTGGGCTTGCCTGGTCAAGGCACATATGGGAGTTGATGCTTCCAGCTCCTCCGCCCTTCTCTCTCTCTCCCTCTCTCTCTCCTCTCTAAAAATGAATAAAATAAAATAAAATATTTTTAAAAAAAGAAAGAAAAATAAAAAATAAATGCAAAAGCAAAATAAATAAATATATAAAACCATGGGGGAGAGGAGAAAAGAAGCAAAAGTATATTCTCTCTGGGGGAGGAGAGGAAGCTATCATCCAGAACCTCCAATGATCTCGTCAATTTTTCATACACAACGTTCAGCTTTCAATAGGAGACCATTTAACTAAAACCAAGAGATAAAAACGTATCAGACAAGAGAACCCACCCCTCAGAAGACCTGGATGTTAGAGTTATCATTTACTCACCAGTTCACTGCATACCTACTACATTCCTTGATCTGTGCCAGGCAATGCAAATACACTAAGGAGCAGAACACTTATGGCTCCTGCCTTCATTGAGCTCACAGTCTTGTAGGGGAGACCAACAATAATCCTTCATTTGAATTAAGAAAAATAGATCAGTGAGAGTCCACTCAATGGTGATAGACAGGAACTTTGAGAGCACACAAAGTGGAGGTCAGACCTCATGCCAGCATGAATTTTGAAGGAACAAAACCTTAAGAGTCTTGCAAAGAAAGCTGATCTGTCCCAGAAGAATATGCAGTATAGTCACAGAAAAAAGCACAGATGAGAGACGATGCGGGCCCAAAGAGAGAACCAGAGAGATCAAGAGTAATTTCCTGATGGGGTTCCAGTTCCCAGGAAGCCCAGCTATGTTTCTCATAACTGGGTTCCATGAAATTGTCTTCTACCCTTTAAATCAGCACTATTTTGACTTGAGCTTTCTTAACTGAACTTCTAATCCTTGCAACAATAGATGGGGGTCATTTATGTGACCTAAGGATTATTATGCTATAAAAGAAAGAAGAGACATAGAGATGTTGGATTAGCTTTCTATGAATTTTATCTGATTACACTAGAAAACTCTACATATGTATTATCAGACTTACACAGTATAGTCATGCAAAAATGTAAACCAGTAAGAAGGAAGAGCAGGTACCAAGTGGTTGCAATTCAGTTCCCGACATAAACAAGGCTACCTCCAAATGAGTCGAGGTTACCTCCCAGACAAGTGAGAATCGAAATGCAGTAACTAAACAAGTATTATTCTATTGACTTTTTGACCAAAATATGGTCCCAGTGTTTTTAGCTGTATGGTTGTTCATTTTCTGAAAGTATTTTATTGTGTTTTACATGTGCAAATCCCTGTCTTTGCTTCTCCTTCTGCCACTTCCAGCTCCAATTAGAAGGCCTCTCTGTCTAGAATGTGCTGGAGAGAGGAGCAGAAAGATGGACTGGTACTTGGGATTCAGCAAAACAAAACCAAAAACTAACTTAAAAGGGAATACTTAAATTCTAAGAGCCAGATATCAGCACTCTTTTGAGACTTTGACCAAATATCCTCTGGCCATAGTAATTATATTTTTTCTTTGCTTATTTTGGCTTGTTTGCAACTAGGGCAGATTATGTTCACTTACAGTTTCATGTCCTTTATGTTTATTTACTCTACTCTGTACATATATATCCACTGACGTTCATATAGTTTATGAATTTCAGTCAAGCAGTAAAACCAAGTGAAGGGCAAGGATAAATGTCTTCTGTTGGTGAATTCAGCACAGCACAGCTGAGGATTTCACCTATAGAAATCTCAGGTCCTGTTTTCTCTTCCAAATACACAGAAATGATATAAAAGAAACAAGCCTCACTAAAGTAAAATGAGCTAAAAGTAGCAAGCAGCAAAGATGATGCCAGTTGCCCAGGGCAACAAATGGTTGATGGATGGAATAATTAAGATCGACAGTAAACTAATCTCTGTTCCTTTACTAAAAACAAAGTCCCATGAATCAATTAGCCTTGTCATGGATATCTTCTGCAAAACAACTGTGACATCCCAACCACTTCTCTTTGTTAACAGATTTGCCCACACTTCAGTAAGTGCAAGGACTGATTTCAAAAGCACCAAGAGATAATGATAGAAGATTCCACTACATTAGGCAAAACTGTACAAACAAACACAGTCACAATCCTTAAAAAACTATAAATGTCACAGACAAAGTAGCCCCAGAAGACTTCATGGGCATTCTCAGTGATGTAATATCTCCAAAGTGTTTCTGCTAAGTAATGTCTAAAACTACCCTTTTAATAGAGATGGAGGTCTGCTGCTTTACTCTCATAAATGACAGAGTTGGGAGAACAAACAGTGTGAATAGGAGATCTCCTTGTCCTTACCCCCTCAGACCCTTTGGGGTCTGAGACAAAGGAAGAAAGACCAGAAGCTGAAAAACAGAAAGAGGGTGTTTTGGGAGGAGGGAAGGGAATGGGGCAGAAATCTACACCAAATAGATCAACTGTGCAGCTATTGCAGGTGCTACCCTCAAGTTAGGGGGTCAATTGAAGTTATCAGAGATGGTCAGAGAGAACTGCACTCTGGTTTCTAGTGTATCTGTAACCTGAATTAAAGCCACGGTTGCTATAAGAGTCTGAAGGATTCTATGGTTAATCCTTGCTCGTTTTAGTTGTCTACTCTCCTGTTTCTTTTTCAGTGCAGCAAAAGAGAATTAATTTTTTTTTTTGATGATATGGCTCTTGCAGTGCTTCAGAAGTCATTCTTCTGATATCCTTTTACTAAGTTTGGGAAATACTGGTTTAAACAGAGTTTAAAGGATTTCTTTACTGCAGAACATTTCAGAACACTTCATGTGAGTCTATAAATTGAGAATAGAGTTGGGAGATGGTAGTACATAGTGTTTCCAAAAATTTTCAAAAAAAATTTTCCAAAGAATTCATGCAGAGCCCTTTGTCACAAGCATGTCATTGAACTATTAATTGCACAAAAATACAATTCTAGAATTTTTATTTTAGAACAGAAATGTAGATATGAAAGGGACATGAGAGTAGGCTGAACAGATAGGACCTAAGGATATATTTTGTAAACTGCCCATTAAAAATTGATATACAGCTTTACCATGATGGAGAGAGGATGATCATTATTCAATAAAGGAACTTCCCATTTAGCCCCAAAATAGTCAATGTCAAAAGTAAAAGCTCAGTAACTTAGGATATTTAATTACTTGATTACTTCTTTAAATAAGACTTTATAATGGTAGTAACACTGGCAAATTTTTATATGTAAATATTCTAACTGTATACATATACCTTGCATACAGTTAATTTATAGAATTTTATCAAAATTAAAATCATGTGGTCCTGAGTTGCCCCCCAAAAGTTGGCATCTATCACAAATATGTTAACTTAGGTCATATGTAAAACATCATTTTTGAGGTGAGAATACACAATCACAAGTGTTGGCAACAGTAGGCTGGGGCCATTTACCTCCCAACACAGACTGATAAAAGGAAATAATCATAGGTTTTGTTTTATTGTAAATATATATATATATATATTTTATTGTTTTATTGTAAAATATATACACACACACACACACACACACACACACACACACCCCGTTTAAAATATTCACTGATGGAAGTAAATTGTTCCACTTTATTTTTTTAAATAGGCATTTATTTTATGCAGATTTTAATAGTAATATATGCTCACTAGAGGAAGCCTGGAAATAATTGGAAGGTTTTTTGTTGTTGTGTTTATTTGTTTGTTTGTTTGTTTGTTTGTTTTTAGCGAGCAAGTGAGAGAGAGAGACTCATCAGAGACAGACAGACAGGAAAGGAGATGAGAAACATCAACTCATAGTTGCAGCACCTTAGTTGTTCATTGATTGCTTTCTCATATGTGCCTTTACCAGGGGCCTCCGGCCAAGCCAGTTACCCTTTGCTCAAGCCAGAGACCTTGGGCTTCAAGCCAGTGACCTTTGGGTTCAAGCCAGCGACAATAGGGTCATGTCTATGATCCTATGCTCAAGCTGGTGAGCCCATGCTCAAGCCAGATAAGCCTTCATTTAAGCCGGCAACTTTGAGGCTTCGAGACTGGGTCCTCAGCATCCCAGGCCAACACTCTAGCCACTGCACCACCACCTGGTCAGTCTCACTGGACATTATTAATAGACAGAAGACTAAAAGAGATTCCTAAGCTTGCCACTCACCATGGGTATTTTGGTATATGTCCCTCTTTATACCTACTGCTTAACAGAGTTCGGGTCATACTGTGCATATTTTGCCTCCTACTTGTTTGTTTCCTTCACTTGCTAATGATCTGAGGCATTTTTCCATGTCTTAAATCTCTTTGAAAACATCTTTTGAAGTGGCTGTCTGTGATTTCCCAGTCATTAACAAGCTCATTACTGAGAGGAGAGCATTCAGCAACATCCCTCTGTTCCCTGCCTCTGCTGAGACCCCACCCTGGTGAAGCCTGCCAGGCTGCCCAGCCAGGAGCCTGCTGACAGTGGGCAGGCTCTGGGTGCCCGGCTACTGAATATTCACTACCCAGAAACAAGCATTTTCTCCTACACAATTTCAAAAGCTAAAGCTGTGTTTTTCTCTCAAATTCAGATGTAAAAGGTACCCTTAGGCCTAAAACACTTTTTGCTTTTACCAAACGCACCAAACACAGGAGTTATCTGTCCTGATGCACGAGACAGAAAGGGCTGAAGCTCCCCTCTGAGTGCTCTAACGTTACAAACCCTCAGCGCTGGAGGAGACACAGCCCAGAAATCAGTGAATCACAGGATGAAGTTTTACTACCAATGAGTGTGCCTCTGGCCATTTAAAGTCCCTCTTTGTAAATAAATACATCCAGTGGTGAAAAGAAAACAAGTCCTCTTCTATTCTTTCATATGGTTATAGATCCCATGAGAAGTAATACAAAAATTCTATTATCGGTATAGGCAGTGCTGGGGAAGCTTCCACCAACCATTCAAAATACCATCCGTTAACCAGGATGAGGCCATCTGTTGGAGACAGAGGGCAGTTCAAATTGAGCAGATATTTCTCCTCCCTGGTGGGCTGCACCTGAAGACCTTCAAACACCTATTCCTGGGGTCAAGAAGGGCCATTGGTAGGAAATAACTTTGAATCACTACCCGTGTGGGCTGAATATGAACCAACCCCCTCAAAAAACCTATCTCCACAGAACAACACTAAACTCCAGGACCTGCCAGCCTCCCACAGCCCAGGCTGCTGACACTTATTTGCTGGCATTTACAGTGTTGCAGCAGCTCAGCCCTGCTAATGTGACTGCTTCCAACACAGTACTTAGGCAAAGACTTCTTTGAGAGAAAAGCAAAAAGACACATCACTGGGCGATAAAGCTTCCACCAGTCCTATTCATGCAGAAGAGAACTGCATTACCTTAGAAGCAAAAGCTAAATACTGGCTATTCCCCAAATGCTTTCTGCTTCACACACACACACACAAAAAAAAACTACAAACAAGGCAGGCCTGGCTCTTGCCCCTACAGAGTTTATAGGCTAAAAAGGAAGAGACAGATAAGGGAAGTGTAGTGAGCTTTACAATACACAGGAGGTGCTGCTAACCCAGGTTTGGAAGGCCCGGCAAGGCTTCCTAGGGAAAAAATTAAAATCTAAACTGAGTCCCAAAAACTTAACCAGAGATAACCCAGAAGGAAGACAAAAAGAAATCAGTAAAGGAATCAGCATGAGCAAGACAAGCCAAGTTTTGGCAGAGCTGAAACCAAGAGAAAAATAAAAAGAGGTATATTCGGATATGTAAACTGGATCATATATGTCACATAAAGAAGTTCCACTTTATCACAAAGCCAATGAAAATTATTGTCATGTTTTAGGCAAAAGAAGGATAGCATTTTTTCATTCAATGAATATTTATTGAGGACCTACTATGTGCCAGACAATGTTCTGTGTGCATGAGATATATTGGTAAGCCAATCAAAGATTCCAGCTTTACATGGGGGATAGAGAGGGAAGATAATATCAAACATAAAAAGTAAATGATATAGAATGTTAAAAGGTGATAGAACTATAAAAAAGAAAAAGGCACCTCTGGCCAGATAGCTAGCTCAGTTGGTTAGAGCAGTGATTTTCAACCTTTTTTGAGCCGCAGCACATTTTTTACATTTACAAAATCCTGGGGCACACCACCTACCAAAATGACACAAAATGACACTCTAACACAGTACATATTATACATATAGTTAATAATATAGTTTCTAAATGTATTTATACTCACTTAGTGTGAAACCTGGGCCTGTTTTGATGAACACAAAAGGGATATCCTGGCAGGAATGGTAGAAAGACAAACACAAAGCTCTGCCTCAACAGTTCTCAGTCTCTCTCTGTTTTTAGTTTTTATCGCAGTCAAGCTTGAGAAGCTCAGCTCACATAGATATGTGGTTGAAAATGGGAGCAGTGTCAAAATAGCTTTGTTGGCCAGAATGGGGAACTCCTTGGCAACAGATAACCAAAAACTGTCCAAAAGAAGATCAGCAAACTTTAGCTTTCAAGTTAGATAACATTGTGATGCATTGTGATGCATTGTATATCACCCTCTGCGGGGCCTCTTTTAAAAAGAAAAAGGTCAAATATCTATATACACCATCAGGATAGACATAACCAGCTGAGGCTGAGGCTTCATCTAGTGGTGGCAACATTTACCTCCAGTCCTGACCAGGATTAGAAATCGGGACCATGGGGAGGAGTAGCAGCTTCAACTACTCGCTGCAGCCACACAATAAGTGTGCGGCAGCCCGAGAGGGGACCTTCCTGGGTGTGGATGAGAGGCGGCCTACTATTGGTTCATCGCTAGTGGTCGTGATGAATCCTAGAAGGTGATTGGTCAGTGAGCGTTCCCTGTGCCTCCACTCTTCCTCTCGCTGATTGCTGGAGGGATTGTGAGAGGAATGTTTATGTTCGGATAGAGGCGGCTGGCGGCAGGCCGGATAAATAGCCTCCGCGGTCTGTATCCGGCAGCGGGCCGTAGTTTGGGGACCCATGTTTAATTTCCCCATGGCACACCTGACCATGTCTCACGGCACACTGGTTGAAAAACACTGGGTTAGAGCATCATCCTGATACACCAAGGATACAGGTTAAATCTCCCATCAGGGCACATACAAGAATCAACCAATCAGTGCATAAATAAGTAGAACAACAAATTGACTTCTCTCTCTCTCTCTCTCTCTCTCTCTCAATAAAATCAATCAATATTTTAAAATGCAAGGTAAGATGGTTTGGGAGTGGAGGTGCATGAAGCCAGATGCAATTTTATTTTTCTTTTCTCGGATGCAATTTTAAAGCTTTATCAGGGGTACCCTTATGCAGTTGATAGCTAGCAAAGACTTGAAGGTTCTAATTGTTGGCCACTCTACAACTCACAATCAACATATACAGATAATATTCAAAGCAAGACTCAAATGAACTTTTTCTCATCTGCTCTATGCCCACAGTCTTACCTAACTTGGAATCACTGGCCATTTTAATTCAGAAACATAAAATCACTTTAGATTTTAGACTCCAGAGTTGATAAAAATAACCTAAAGCCAGAAATTAGCTGAAATTTAGCCCAAATATTAAATATTTTCATAAGCTACTAATACCATATGTACCCCTTAGATGTCTTCTGTCTGCAACGACCTGAGACTTTCTTTAGCCCCTCAGTTTCATGTCCATCTCTTGTGGAATGGAACAGGTTAAAAATGTTTGATTTGCATCTATTTTTCCCATGGCCACCCCAAAGACTTGTTTCTCATTGAAAGAAAAAGGCAACCATATTTGGTCAATTTAGTTGTTTTCCTCCCTTTTCTTCTTTTCTGAGTTTATAATTTTCAGAAACAGCTGTGTGCATTGCCAATGCCTTCTCTCAAAACGAACCGGGATCTAACATACAAAACATCTATTCTACTTCTAAATTTGTTTTTAATTATATTACAAGATGGAAAAAGAAATGCCTTAGCTGTTAACACTGGCTCGGTGGGGCCAACAGTAGACATAGAGCAGACACGAGGAAATACCTCAAATTTTTTTTTTTTAGTTTGCCATGATTTAATAGCAGATATTCCTGGCTTTGAGTGAACTCTGCAATATCCCTGTGCGACAGGATAAATGATCATCTACCACTATTAATTTTAGGTCATAATGTCTAAAATGCCACTTCAAAAATAAATGCAGTATTTTCACTTTATTTGGTCAGGTAAATACTAAACTATTTTGTCATAATAACTTTACAACACTGTGTTTCACCTTGTCTTGCCTTGACTGCTGAAGGTAATAGGAACCGTTTTATTATGTCCATAAATTGAGTCAATTGACTTATCCTTATATCCTGTTTCCTGAACTTAACGAGAGATTCTGCATCATTAGGAAAACACACCATCCTGCAGCCAGATCAAAAGCAAAGGAAGCCTGATAATAAGTCATTTTGATCTCAGGGAATGTTCACCAGGCAAACTTTCAATATTCTGGCAGAAGTAAAACAAATAACTGACTTTACAAAGCATGATTTGCTCAGAGCTGTGCTTATGCTGGAGACATCCCAGAAGGATCCACAACCCCCTCCCCAAAAAACACCCTCCTATGAATATGAGGCACTTGTAATGAATCTGTAGATGTAAGGTATTCAACATACCTATCAAAGAGCACAGATCAAAATACTAAATATTTTTGCAAGGAAACTATTTTTTTAAGTAAGAAAGGGAGACAGAGAGAGAGAATGGGACAGATGGACAGGAAGGGACAGATATGAGAAGTGTCAATTCTTCATTGCAGCACCTTAGTTGTTCATTGATCGTTTCCTCATATGTGCCTTGACCAAGGGGCTCTAGCTGAGCCAGTGACCCCTTGTTCAAGCCAGTGACCTTAAGCTTAAGCCAGTGACCTTGGGCTTCAAGCCAGAGACCATGTGGTCATATCTATGACCCAACACTCAAGCCAGTGACTCTGTGCTCAAGCTGGATGAGCCCACGCTCAAGTCGGTGACCTTGGGTTTTGAACCTGGATCCTCAGCATCTCAAGGCCAACACTCTATCCACTGCGCCACTGCCTGGTCAGGTGCAAGGAAACTTTTTAAAAGGCTTTTAGAGTCATAATTTCTAAAATTCATACTAAAAATTACAAAGTCTTGATTTCCATCTTTTTTTGTGATAAATAAATGCTCATAGTAAAGCCAAGCTATTCTTTCTGGAACTTTGAAAACTGTGCGATTGTTTTGTCTGTGTGTGTGTTATTGCTTTCTTAAGTGCCCAGACCCCCCAGGTCAGTGCCTGGTACATAGCTCAATAAACAGGTGTGCTGTGGCACTGGGACAGTGGCTAAAGTGATAGGGTCCTCCATACTGCATTCACAGGAGTTTCAGGACCCAACCCACAATTTCCAGTGCTGATGAATGAGCAATGATGATTTTAAATAATAGCTATCATAGTTTGAACATCTGTGCTGTGCTGAGCACTTGTCATAGATTACTTCATTTGATCTTCACAGCATTTCCATGAGTTAGGTGCTACTATTATTACCCATGTTACAGATGACTAAACTATAGCTTAGAGATGTTACATGATGTCCTCAAGCTTACACAGCTGCTAAGTGGCACTGCTTCCAAAGCTTGAGCTATTGGAACCCAGGGTTGGAATCTTGCACGTCTACCATTTAAAGGAGGCTCTCCTGCCAGAAGACACAGACAGCCAGAGAAGCCTGGTAAAAAAATGAACAAAGGCTCAAAGCATTGTCTCAATACACCAAGGTTGCGGGTTTGATTCCCAGTCAGGGCACATATGGGAATCAACCAATGAATGCATAAAGTGGAACCAAAAATTGATGTTTGTTTGTTTCTCTCTTTCTCTTTTTCTTCCTCCCTCTCTAAAATCAATGAACAGATTTTTTTTTAAAAAGAAGAAGATAAAGAGGAAGAAACAAGCAAAGACTTTACACGTGTAGAAGAACTGAAGACCCTGGACAGGGTTGAGCTAAGCAGGTGGGTCTCTTTTCTAACTTATTTGAGCTTGTTAGAAACCATACCCCCAGCAGCTGTATTTTGGCCTATTACTCTCCTTGGGATGCTCTCACCTGCTGAGACCACACTGGAACTCTTTGCAAGAGTTATTGGACCTTCATTCCCATCATTTTATAGAATTCCAAAATTCTCTCTCAGATCCCTAGACCAAAGAATTTGAAGATCACTAGCTTCATAATAACAAATACAACCACCTAACAACTCTAAAGTATTGCACAAAATGCTTAAGGGCTAAGAACCCAATTCAATGCCATGGAGACTGGGTAACCCTGAGGTAGTACTACTAGATAGCAAATCCAGGAGCAACAATTACTTCAGGTCATCATTGGAAAAATCAAGAAAATTACTGAATTTTATTAATATTGCAGACCACCAATGTACAAAATTATTTCCATTTTCCACTATACAGAAGAAAAAAATCATCTACTGTTCTGTTGAAGTTATTCAAAACAAAGAATTATAAGTCTAAATACTTCTGTAGAGAGTCCAATATAAATTATTGGTCAACATTCAAGAATGATAGTGGCGTGATCTGACCCCAGCAACTCTCCACTTCATCCTGCTCCACGCTCACTCACTCACTGCTCTCCAGCCACATGGGACCACTCTCTATTTCCACTCAGCGCTGTGCATGTTGCTGTTCTTTTTATCTGGAGTGGTCTTCCCCACTCACATTTATTACCTAGATAACTTCTGTTATCTTTCCAGGTATAAACAGAAAATCAAACCACGTAGCTCACATAATGAGAAACACATTGAAAACTCCAAAGCTAGGGATACTCCATGTTTACTTACACAGTTAAGAAAGCCAACAAGAACCCAAATTCTTTTCATCTTCCTTCTCTTTGGTAAATGGGATTTTTCCTCAACTGAGCTCCACTCAAGTTTAGACATGACAACATCCAGGAGCAGAAAGGGTCACTTCTTCCTTGTAAAGAGTGAGTAAACCATACTCAAAAGCCTTCTAGCAGACTTTTCTTTTGTCTCAGCCAAAACTGTAACACATGCCCTAACCAATCACAAGCAGTATCCTAACACATGCCTAAATCAATCAATGGCAAGCACTGAGCCTGCAATTATTGACTCAGATCAATCAGGACAGGATTTGTTATATATTTCACTTTCTCATGAAAGCCTTCCCACATGATCACACCTGGACTCAGACATCCCCCTTAGAGGCTAACAAAGAACACTCTACTTTATTATAGAGTTTATCACAATCATAATTAAATAATTATGTGCATTAACACTTACTTAATGTTTTTCTATCCCTCTGTACTCTTATTTATTGCATTAACCATAGCACCTAGCATAATACCTAGCAGAGTTGCTGGCTAAAATGGAGTCTTCTCCCATCTCTGGAGCTATCCTACTATCAAGATTCCACCTCCTTCCTTCCCTCCAAGACATACAACATTCACTAGGTCTGCTCCCTGGACTCTAAGATGTTGACAGCTGTCAGCAGCTTCGGAGTCCGTCTGCCTCCATGCCTCACTGCCAGCAGCATTGTTGTCCAGCACTGCGCCCTGCTCCATATCCATCTCCATAAGGCTGCCCATGTCAGCCCCTGCCAGGAGAGCAGATGGCCAGGCTGTGTCCAGCTTAATCTCCTAAGGTGATATATTTCTTTTTGCAGCTCACAACCTCCAGGAACAAGTAGTGTTTATGAGACAGAAATTTGGCACTGGCTAGTCAAAATTTCTCCAAATCAGTTTCTCTGGTGGCATCAGGGAAGGACATATAAACTATATTTTATTCTTTCCTTTTGTGAGAACAACTGAGATAGAAATACTGAGTTCTTTGGAGTCAGACAGGCTTTGGGAAATTATTTAATCTTTCTGCATCTCATTTTTCTCATCTTTAAAATGGAGAAAACAATCATTCCCTATGCAGATAATGATCGTAAAATGTAACAGATGAGACATTCCATTAGTCTTGTTGCATTGATGTCTACGGATTTCTTTATATTCAAAACTGTGTGAGGCCACCATATGATGGAAAGTGGTGAGAGACACCTGACATGGCGAGCCTCAGAACTGCAAAAAGATAAAATGACAGCTGTGGCTCTGCCAAGGCTGGTTGGCCAGGCCTGGAAGGTACTTCCAGAAGAAGCTGAAGAAGTCTTCTGTGTTTAGGGTGACTTAAGAAACCACCTTTGAACTAAGACTCCAAAGGGACTTCAATACCATACTCTATGGTACGCATCAAGCCCAGGAATCATGACCATGATAACTTAGTCATTTTCTTTTTCTGGTACTGGTATTTGAGAGAGGGAAAGACAGGGACAGACAAACAGGAAGAGAAAGAGCTGAGAAGCATCAATTCTTCACTGTGGCACCTTAGTTGTTCATTGATTGCTTTCTCATACATGCCTTGACTGAGGGGCTCCAGCTAAGCCAGTGATCCCTTGCTGAAGCCAGTGACCTTAGGCTTCAAGCCAGCAACCTTCGGGCTCAAGCCAACAACCATGGGGTCATGTCTATGATCCCACACTCAAGCCAGCAACCCATCACTCCTGGTGGGCTCATGGTCAAGCTGGATGAGCCCATTCTCAAGCCAGTGATGTCAGGGTTTTGAACCTGGGTCCTCTGCATCCCAGGTCAACACACTATCCACTTGCCACCACCTGGTCCAGCAGTATGTACTCTTTTATGTCAATCTTCTTTTACTTATCATAATGTATTTGAGAGTTATCCATGGTGCCATATGGATCACTTGTTCATTCTTTTTTATTGCTGAGTAGTATTCCATTATATAAATAACACATTTTGGTGTATCCATTTACCTATTGATGGACTTTTGGGTTGTTTTTAATTTGGAGCTATTGTCAATAAAGCTGCTATGAAAATTCATGTACAAGTCTTTCTGGGGACTTATTTTTTTCATATAGATGCATTTTGTACCTTTAGGATTCAAAATTCTCAAGAATTTGGGAAAATAAGAGCAGCTAAAACAAGCTCTGAGATATTCTACATAAAGCTTGACTAGAAAAGGAGACTGTCTCTTCAAAACAGAGTTGGTATCATCAAAGCCAAGAGATGAAGTATTTCAAAATATCAGGAATTGACAGTTCTGATAAACACTGCTGTGAATGAAGTCAAAGAAAATACAGACTAAAAAGTTGTCAATTAAATTTGATGAGATAAAAGTGACTGAGAACCTGTGCAGGATAAATGCTGGTAGAGAGATGGGAGAGAAAAGCAAAATGGAACTGGTCAAAGAGCAAATAAGAAGTGAGGAAATGGGCCCTGGCCTGTTGGCTCAGCGGTAGAGCGTCGGCCTGGCGTGCGGGGGACCCGGGTTCGATTCTCAGCCAGGGCACATAGGAGAAGCGCCCATTTGCTTCTCCACACACACCCCCTCCTTCCTCTCTGTCTCTCTCTTCCCCTCCCGCAGCCAAGGCTCCATTGGAGCAAAGATGGCCCGGGCGCTGGGGATGGCTCCTTGGCCTCTGCCCCAGGCGCTAGAGTGGCTCTGGTCGCTGTAGAGCGACGCCCCGGAGGGGCAGAGCGTCGCCCCTGGTGGGCGTGCCGGGTGGATCCCGGTCGGGCGCATGCGGGAGTCTGTCTGACTGTCTCTCCCTATTTCCAGCTTCAGAAAAATACAAAAAAAAAAAAAAAAAAAAAGAAGTGAGGAAATGAATTACATATGTATGTGCAAGTTTCCATAGACTCTTGACTGTGAAAGAGGCAATTGATGGGAAGGTGGAGTTAAGTAAGATTTCTCTTAAGTGGGCATACAAAAGCATGCTTGAATGATGGGAAAGATACCATTTGAGAATGGGAATGGGGAAGGTGAATGAATGAATGACTGGTTTCATCCAATATAGGAGTATTATTATGGAATGAGTAGGGCAAGGGAACTGAGGGGTGATCAGGGACTCAAGCCGGTGAGCCCACGCTCAAGTCAGCAAGAAAGAAGTTGAAATGGCCACAAAATGAAAATGAATTGAGAAGAAAACAAAGATAGGAGGAGATGAAGAGATTGATGGACTAGAAGTCTTAATGAAGTACTGCTGTAGTGGAAGCAGGAAGGAAAGGGAGTAGCAGTTAACGAACAGTTTGTCTGAGTATGTGACTTCCAAGTGATGCAGTCTCTGGAGAGGATAAGTCTAGAGCAGTGGGAGTCAACCTGGTCCCTACCACCCACTAGTGGGCGTTCCAGCTTCCACAGTGGGCGGTAGTGGAGCAACCAAGGTATAAATAAAAAGATAGATTTAACTATAGTAAGTTGTTTTATAAAGATTTATTCTGCCAAACTTAGCAAAAATCTGACATAAAGTACTTGGTAAGTAATTACTATTATATGCTTTAACTTACTGTAACTCTGCTTTATAAATTTTATAAAGTAAAGTTACCTCCCTACTTTATAAATCACCATTACTGTGGAACCGGTGGGTGGTTAGAAAATTTTACTACTAACAGAGATACAAAAATGGGAAGTAGGTATAAAAAGATTGACTAACCCTGGTCTAGAGTGACCGTGGAAATGACTGGCTTAGTCAGAGTGGAAGAGAAAGTCATCATTAAGGTGGAGGTCAAGGAATTGAGAGACAGGGTGTTTATTGTACAGGTTGCCTAATAGGTAATGAATTTGTCAAGGTCAAAAGCAAGAGTTGGACTAAATACTTTTTGGGGGGACAGAGATGGAGAGACAGAGAGAGGGATAGACAGACAGGAAGGGAGAGAGATGAGAAGCATCAATTCTTTGTTGTGGCACGTTAGTTGTTTATTCATTGCTTTCTCATGTATGCTTTGATGGGGGTGAGGGGGAGCTCCAAGAGAGCGAGTGACCCCTTGCTCAAGCCAACAACCTGAGGTTTCAAGCCAGTGACCTTTGGGCTCAAGTCAGCGACCATGGGGTCATGTCTATGATCCCACACACAAGCTGGTGACCTGGGACTCGAGCTGGTGAGCCCACGCTCAAGTCAGCAACCTCGGGGTTTTGAACCGGAGTCCTCCACATCCCAGTCTGATGCTCTATCCACTGCAGCACCACCTGGTCAGGCTAAAGAATATTTTTTTTTTTTTAACAGAGGCAGAGATAGACAGGGACAGACAGGAACGGAGAGAGATGAGAAGCATCAATCATTAGTTTTTCGTTGCGCGTTGCGACTTCTTAGTTGTTCATTGATTGCTTTCTCATATGTGCCTTGACCGCGGGCCTTCAGCAGACCAAGTAACCCCTTGCTGGAGCCAGCAACCTTGGGTCCAAGCTGGTGAGCTTTTTGCTCAAGCCAGATGAGCCTGCACTCAAGCTGGCGACCTAGGGGTCTCGAACCTGGGTCCTTCTGCATCCCAGTCCGACGCTCTATCCACTGCGCCACCACCTGGTCAGGCTAAAGAATATTTTTGACAAGTATGTTGTCTCTAGGAAAAGATCAGACTCCCTGGTCAAGATGAATTGGGCATCGGAGGGGAGGGGTCTAGGAGAGGAGAGGACCATAAACACATGATTGCAGGCTGTGGGGTCGCTAAGCAGCTCTTGGGCTTCCACCTCAAAACCAAAAGATGTGAATATTTATGAGTTAGGATAGGAACCTGGCTTTTGTGGAACCTCTTAATTGGTTAAAAAAGCTATTCTTGTGGCATTAATATTTTAATGAAAGAATACTAAAGAAATATCTGTTTCTATTCCCAGCAGAAGTTGTTCATGTAGCCAAAGTACCAGTCCTATGAGATACAGTCACCATTATTTTATGTTTATTACTGTACTTAATCTTTTAAGGAAACAGGATTAACTTTCAGATTAAATACCACATAAGTGTTGTACTGTACTTTAATTAAAATGAAGAAGCTAATTAAGCCAGAAAAAAAGTTCAAACAAACCCTTGGGAGTGTAGCATTAAAGAATATACCTTTTGTTAATGCTTTATGATGTAAGAATTATAGCACATTAAAGATAAATATCAGTTGGCTTTTGTTATAGTAAAGGTTCCTAGATCATATATCATACTATTAATGGCTAGCTTATACTAATTATGTCTAAAGACCAGAGCAAAATTTGACAATATATGATATATGGTATATTATAACATGGCTCAATTCTAAATAGTATATATTTAAACCCCCATTTTCGATTTAGATTTCTGGGAATTTTTGTTTTTAGTCAATGCCAATAGAAATGAGCTTTTAAAAGGAGAAAAAAAACTTTATAGAAGTAAAGGCGGAAATGCTTTCATTCCATCTTGCTTGTTATACCAAGATCCTAAGTGTGTAAGGGTTCCACTGGAGCTATTACTACCAAGTAAGAGGAAGTGCCTGGTAGCTCTCAGCGAGTGTTCAGTCCACAGCTCATTGGCACTGAAGTCAGGCCATGGTCTGCTGTGTAAATGTGTACTCTGGGGCTCTTTAATGCACAGATTATGGGTACAATAGGCCATTGCTGCTCTTCTCTGCATAAACACGTTCTTGGAGGATTTAAATATGCATACTGTTGCTCAAACTCAGTATAATTTTTGAATTTCTCTTATCAGTTAAATCACATTGCTTTAATGGGAACTTTCTTAATTTGCAAATGAATGACTTCTTCACTAAACTATGGATATAACAGCCCATTGAGATTAACTGTGTCCTGACCCATTTCACAGTTTGTCCTTAATTTGTGAATTAAGACACTTAGTGTCTCCACACTTTGTTTGGATTCTTGACAATTTCTGCAAGTCTCCTTGAATTCAATTGAATCTGAGACCACAGATGGATAGATCAGAAGGTGAGTGGGTAGATAGCGGGATGGAAAGAAGAGAGAAAAAAAAGAGGTGGTAGTGGCAGTGGGTACCAATCAGTGTCTGATAGTGTTGGGCAAACCAATGTGTTTCAAGAGTGAAACAAGAGTGTTTAGGTTGCTCACTTGTATTTCGCATTAGAGGGGAGTGGGGCATATTGCAAATTGCAGATTGCATTTCTGCTTGGGAGGGGTCGTTGTTTGCTATTGTTTGCTGGAGAAGGGTTTTACCCCCAGCTGGTTTTGCTGGAAAGTGCAGAGAGAAAAAGAGGGAGTGCTGAGGGGCTTGGAAGTCCTGAGATTTCGGCCAGGCCTGTTTGGCTGGGTGTGCTGAGGCTGGTGGGGACCTGTGAGTCTGGGTTAGTCAGAGAATGAGTTGGGGCTTTGGGAGCCTTGAGTGAGAGGGAAGCGGTCTTCTCTGCCTGTTTGCTTGTCCACCATTATGAGACTAATAAATGGAATGGTCCAACATTTTCTGGCTCCACAGTTCCCTTACAGTCTGCCCGAATCCAATGGGAACCTGCATCTGCATGGCCACTGGCCATTCAGGTGGTCTTAGAGTCCTCCTCTCTATGTAGGAACATTTATTATTTATAGACAGCTGGAGAGTGTCCTGCAGGTCCTTCTCCAAAGAGTCAGATATATAAATGAGACAAAAACCACACAGCAGGAACTGGTAGGATGTCCAGATATCTCCTAGTCTCTTCCCAGTAGTCTCAGTAACCTACTTACCATTGTCAACCTCTACAACACCCCCTTTTCAAATAGCTGTCCCAATAGTCTGTATGCATAGTGTCCGTCTCAGCCACCTCATCATTCACAATTAAACAGACTTTTCATCTATTTACCCAATAAACCAGGGGTCCCCAAACTACAGCCCACGGGCCACATGCAGCCCCCTGAGGCCATTTATCCAGCCCCCACCGCACTTCTGGAAGGGGCACCTGTTTCATTGGTGGTCAGTGAGAGGAGCATAGTTCCCATTGAAATACTGGTCAGTTTGTTGATTTAAATTTACTTGTTCTTTGTTTAAAATATTGTATTTGTTCCCGTTTTGTTTTTTTACTTAAAAATAAGATATGTGCAGTATGCATAGGGATTTGTTCATAGTTTTTTTTTATATTCCGGCCCTCCAACGGTCTGAGGGACAGAGAACTGGCCCCCTATGTAAAAAGTTTGGGGACCCCTGCAATAAACCTTTTGTGTCATTTCAAACTTACAAATACAAGGGAGAGAAACAATTTTTTAACTTTTACTTTATTATGTTGACATGGTTTCAAGAACCCCACTCAATATAACACCCTCTACCCACCATACTGTGCCCACCATGCCCCATTAAAATCTCTTTCCACCCCCATCTCATCCCTTTTACTCCCCTCCCCTATCCCCATCCCCAGTTTCCCTCTGGGAATTGCTACCCTATTGTTTGTATCTATGTGTTATGTATATATAATTTGGCTAATTTCTTCACCTTCCTTGATTTCGTCCCCTCATTCCCTTTCCTTCTGACAGCTGTCCCTCTGTTCCCTGTGATGCTGCTTCTGTTTCTAATTTGTTTCTCAGTTTATTGTAGTCGTTAGATTGCATTTATAAGTGAGATCATATGGCATTTGTGTTTTTCTGACTGGCTTATTTCACTTAGCATGATAATCTCTAGGTCCATCCATGCTGTCACAAAAGATAAGATTTCCTTCTTTTTCACGGACCCAGAGTATTCCATTGTGTAACTGTACCACAGCTTTTAATCCACTCATCCACTGATGGACCCGTGGGCTGTTTCCAGATCTTTGCTATCACAAACACTATTGCCATGAACTGGGGGGTGCATATCTTCTTTTGACTTCATGTTTTGGGATTCTTAGGATATTGCTAGAAGCAACATAGCTGGGTCAAAAGGCAATTCCATATTTTATTTATGAAAAAACACCATACCATTTTCCACAGTGGCTGCATGTGTCTGCATTCCCACCAGCAGTGCAGAAAGGTTCCCTTTTCTCCACACCCTGACCAGCACTTGTGTGTTGATTTATTAATGTAAGCCATTCTAGCAGGTGTGAGGTGGTATCTCATTGTGGCTTTAATTTGTATTTCTCTAATGACTAGGGACATTGAGCATTTTTTCATCTGCCTATTGGCCATCTGTATGTCCTCTTTAGAGAAGTGTCTAGAAAGAAACATTTTTTAAAATTCTTTATTTTATTTATTTAATTTATTGTGTTTACATAGATTCTAGTGTCACCCCAAATGCATCCCCCCTCCCCCATATTCCCCTCAACATCTCCCTTGCCCCCCTCCCTACAGCACCCTCCCCTCTTCCCTTCAGGTTTATCCCATCCTATCATCCCCTTTCCCTCTGTCCTCTTTTCCTCTGGTCCCTTTGATCTCTCCTCTGTCTCAATTCCGTTCCTCAGTTCACATTGTTCATTGGATTCCTCAAATGAGTGAGGTCATATGATATTTTTCTTTCTCTGCCTGGAAAGCACCAGTTCAGGACCTACAAAGAAACATTTTTAAAAGCCCTTTCCCACACACTGCCAACAGTTTTGCTGCACTGCAGGGATCCCTTACCCTGAACTGTGCTCAGCATCCTGCGGGTCACTTGACAAACTTGCAGGCTTTCCTCGGGGACACCAAACACAGAACTAAGCTCAGTTTGTTTTCACTGCTTGCAAATTTGACTACATATTATTTTTATTGTTAGCATTATTATATTGCAGTTTTATGGCCTCTTTTTACGGAGGAGTTGAAAGATTTAATCTTCCACCCTTCAAGATCACTTTCCATTTTCCAGAGAATGGAGAGAAATAGAAGATAAGGAGAAGGGGGGAAAAAAACCTCAATAAAACAAAAGAACATGGAGGTAATATTTGGAACAGTCTTTTCTACCAAGTACAGATGGATTCCCACACTATGAGAATACCCAAGTATTATATGTGAAACTTAGGTACTAATAAATAATTATTTTCCTTAATATAGTTATGTCTTTCAAAGAAGTTTATATTATAATAATAAAAGCTAATATGTATGAAGTGATTACTATGTGCCATGCATGCATTGCTCTAAGTGTTTGACATATAGTAACTCATTCTTCACAACAACTCTATCAGATATATATTATTTTGTTATTTCCATTTTATAGATTAAGAAACTGAGACACTGAAAGGTTGAGTAAATTCTCCTAGGTCACACAGCACTAGGGAAAAGTGGAGCTGAGATTCCCCTTTCGTTATCACCATACTCTGAGGTAAACAGGTGTATCCCCTCCTCACAAGTGAGGCTCTGGGGCCACATGATGAGACCAAGTCTACAAATAACAGATCTAGAAACAGAAGAACAATAATTAGGACAGGGCTCTTCACCAAAAATGAGGTGATTTTCTTCAAGAAAAATGTATATTATCTAGAATATACCTTGCTGTACTGACCCTTTAAACTATATAATGCATATATCAGCTGTGAGAACCAAGACTACTAGCACAATGCTGGGTGCTAAAAACAGAACTGCCAGTCTCCCAGAATATTCTATTTACAATCTTGTTTTACAGAACAAAAGCTAGAGATACCTTCTGTTTCTTTGAGATGACTAAGGCATTAAGAAGGACAACTGAGGAAATTCAGGTCATTAGCCCCCCTTGAACAAGCCATGACAGAACATCCCCACTGTCACTACAGCTGAATTTAGAGAGAACTGCAGGAACGGTAGAGCCATAGAAAGGCTGATAAAACCTACTTCTGAATAATCTTATAGCCCCCAAAAGAAACATCTGCCTTCACCAAGAAATCCCTGTTCTTGTGAAACCTAAAGGCAAACAAGCTGGAATAGAGAAAGACCCCCTGAAGCCCTAAAACTCCAATGAGCTATGAGTCAATCACATCTGAGTTTCAGGTACTTCATTAGTAAAAATAAAATAACATAAAATAAAAATATAGGCATATGATCAGATAGGTTAATCTCCCACCACTTCTCATTATCTTACATTTGTGATTCTAAAAATGATACTTTCCATTTTCAGTTGAAAAACTGAGGAAAAGCTAAAAGGCTTGCATAGGTCTGCTAAAAATCCTAGCACCAAATTTGCTAAATTTCTAGATACTTTTTAGACACAATCATGAAAGTTCATAATAATCAGCTATTTGCTACTTATCAGACATTTTAAAAAAGGAATTTGCATAAATAAAATTTATTACAAGTTATCTATAAATTGCTTTAAAAAAAGTTATGTGCTAAAATACTATTTTGTTCTGGATATTTTTCTGACCACACTAATAGTTCTGTAGGTAAGGTTAATGAGATAGTTTTATATCATAAATCCACTTAGCATTAAAACTGTTTTATTGTCCTAATTCATAACAATGTACTACTTATAAACTGGCTCAAATTTGGAACAGTTTGTAATAATGCAGTTATCATAGTCAATAAAAATATTGAGATGCCATAATAATAAAGTAAAATACAATAACATGCCAGTAATTGTTGAAAAGTGTGTGTGTATGTGTGTGAAAGATTGAGAGACAAAGGCAGAGAGAGAATGAGATTAAATGTGTTAGGGTTTCCATTAAGAAGGTAGCTTTGTAGTACATGATACATTTACAAAATCTTTGCTGATTTATGATCAGCCATTTTTGCTCCTGTCAGAAATGGGTTCAACATCCTGCTTTTGGTCCTGCTGGATTGGCTAGTGTTAACACATTGACTTAATCTGGTTCCATCACTGCTGGCTCTTTCCTCAAAAAAGAGGCGATATGACCCTGGCCGGTTGGCTCAGCAGTAGAGCGTCGGCCTGGAGTGCGGGGGACCCGGGTTCAATTCCCGGCCAGGGCACAGAGGAGAAGCTCCCATTTGCTTCTCCACCCCTCTCCTTCCTCTCTGTCTCTCTCTTCCCCTCCCGCAGCCAAGGCTCCATTGGAGCAAGGATGGCCCGGGTGCTGGGGATGGCTCCTTGGCCTCTGCCCCAGGCGCTAGAGTGGCTCTGGTCGCAGCAAAGTGACGCCCTGGAGGGGTAAAGCATCGCCCCCTGGTGGGCAGAGCGTCGCCGGGTGGATCCCGGGCACATGCGGGAGTCTGTCTGACTGTCTCTCCCCGTTTCCAGCTTCAGAAATAAAAAATAAAATTTAAAAAAAAAAAAAGGAGGCAATATCTGTGTTAAGAAGGAAAAGAAATTAATTCTATAGATTAAAATTTCCCTATCCAACAGATTTCATAAGCTTTTCATAAATCAGACTTCTCATTCTAAAATAATAAATATATTTTTCTGATTTATTATGTAGAAAAACCTTACAGGAGTTTAAAAGCAGAGAGAAAAACCTTGTTAAAATGACAGCAAAATAAAATAAACATATGCCAAAATCTACATGCAGTTGCTTTCTGTCCAGTTATTCTGAAATAAAAATCTAGAATCCTCTTTACACAAAATGGTGACTCACAATAACTGCTATTAGTAATCATTCTCACACCAAATACTTTTTTTTTCTTTTTTGACAGAGACAGAGTCAGAGAGAGGGACAGATAGGGACAGACAGGAAGGGAGAGAGAGATGAGAAGCATCAATTTTTCATTGCAGCTCCTTAGTTGTTCAATGATTGCTTTCTCATATGTGCCTTGACTGGGGGAGGGGGGGTTACAGCAGAGCAAGTGACCCCTTGCTCAAGCCAGTGACCTTGGGCTCAAGACAGCAACCTGGGGCTTCAACCAGTGACCATGGGGTCATGTATATAATCCCATGCTCAAGCCAGTGATCCTGTGCTCAAGCTGGTGGTGAGCCAGTGCTCAAGCTAGATGAGCCCGCACTCAAGCCGGCGACCTTGAGTTTCAAACCTAAGTCCTCTGCATCCCAGTTTGATTCTGTATCCACTGTGCCATTACCTGGTCAGGGTGAATACTCTTATTGATTAACATCAATATATTTTGAAGCTAAGAGGTTTGATCATACCTGTGCTCTATACCAGTGGTCAGCAAACAATAGCTAAATCTGGCATGCTGTCTGCTTTTATAAATAAAGTTTTACTGGAATATGGTTTAGTCCATTCACTTAAGTATTACCTATGGTTCCTTTCAAGCTACAATAGCAGAGTTGAGCTGTTGCAACATTGATAGTATAACCCACAAAATTAAAATATTTATTACCTGGTTCTTTCCAGAAAAATATGCTGACTCCTTTTCTACACGACAATGACATTAAAGTAATAAATAAGCCATATCTGGCCATATCTGTTCTCCTTTGCACACATTCATTCAACAAATATTGAGTATTTTAGCCTTTTCATATAAGATATCTAACATGTATACACTAAAATTGAATGGAAGTACTTTTTGCCACAATATTTTTTAAATGCTCTCATTCCAAAATGAATTTTCAATGATTTTCAGCTGTGAATATTTGCTTCCCAGTCATCTGTCTGAATTTAAAATTTGGAACTAAGTAACGTAGATGAGGAGTGCCTCTCTCTTCCAGGTTGAGCAGCACATTCTTAGAGAAGAGGCAACCCTGTCCCACCAGTTCACCCTCCCTTCCACTTAGCTCTCCCCCACCCCACCCTAGAAACCCCTCACCCAGCACAGATTGAAAAGTTCTGCCCTGCCATTCCTTTACATTTATAAGTCAAAACACTGCAGAACAATAGGTATCTATGCTTATTTTAAAGGTCTTTAGAAAACTTGATAGTTTACCAAAGTAGCTCCTTTCAGTGTCTACCAATTTCGTCAGAGAAAAACCCCTTCTTTGTCTATTTCCACTTGAAATTTACTTCTAGCTATCTTCCTGGAGCTGGCAAGTACCAACTCTGCATGGTTTATGCTTCTGTGGTTAACATGTGCAGGGAGCTTAAATCTTCTGGCTTCTCTGAACAGCATTAGAGCTAATAAACAAAACACTTCCGTAATGGACAAATATACTATGAGAATTCTTCTCATACTAGAAAATCCTGCTCATTCACCCAAACTGTCCCACATTAAAATTCCTTGGAAAATGACATGGAATATCATTTTAAAGATAATTATTTGCAATGGCTAAAGAGGAAGTGATTCCATAAGGATAGATTAAAAGTTGGTTTCTTGTTCCTTACCCTTATTCAGTTTGCCAATCCCCAGAAAATACAAATACTCCCAGACACAAGAAACCAAGGGAACAGAGCATGGCTCTTTGTACCTGCTAGACTCAGTTTGAGCCACTGTCCTCAACTCATTGTTAACAAACCCAGGATGCAGGCCATTATGACACAAGCATATGACTGGATGAAATAAAGGAAATAGATCAGTGTAAACTCATCCTTGTTTCCAGGAAATAAAAGCCACTTACACCTTGCTAGTCTTTATACATAAAACAGAGTCTTTTCTTTTTATTTCATTCCCACTTGAATTCCAACAATAAATAATTAAGATGTGAGACTCCAAATGTGCCGCCCATGTTTAAAGAGTCAAATTATTACTTAAAGAAGCAATAAGATAATTTATTATGATAAAGTAAGACCCAGATACTATTTCTTCTGCTACTGTCACCAAAAAACTAAGCAGGCAAGCACTGACCCAGACTTGAATGATTTTGAACAAATGATCATGGCTGTTTACAATCCACCATGCAAATGTTCTGGATTTCATATTAAGCTCTTGGAAAACAAAATACTCTTAAAATAGTACAATTCAACAATGAAAGCCCAGGAGCAACAAAATTGGAACCTACTCAGCAATACTGTCATACTCTGAAAGAATGGTGCCAAGCCACTGGGCTTCACAATGTGTTTTCTACTCCAAATGGCAAACCCTTTTAAAGCTATACATCTACTTCAATCCATTCACCCATCAGCAATAAAACTGCCTTTATGGGATTGATTTAATACTTTGGAGAGTCCTGAATTTGATGAAGGCATGACAGCTGCTTATTTTGGCTTTTTTTTTTTTTTTTTTTTTTTGCAAAGCTATAGCTAGCTCTATGTAGAAATTCTATTTTTTATCTTTGTTTCACTTATCAGAACATAGTCAGGGTAACTGTTACAGGGAGCGGGGAAAAAATGACTCCCAGAACCCTGTTAGCACCAAGGGTCAGTACAGTGCTGGAAATGGGCATGCGGGCTGAACTAGGAGCTTTGAGCATAGTCCCTGAAGAATGACAAATAACATCCTCACGTTGATACCGACATCATCATCCACAGACAGACCCTCCTTGGTCCTCCTGAGTCATGACAGACCTTGTGGCTTGTTTCCTCCAGCTGCCACGCCTACCATTTTTGGACGGTCCTCCCAGGCTATATGGAGGTTTCCGAGGTTCTTGGAGATGGCCTCCCATCCACCCTCTTGACTGCCCTTCCCCTACCTCTGCCTTGAAATTTCCTTCAATCACAAACACCAGCGTATTGTTTTTCTTGTGTTTCTTTGCAGCAAATCCAGAACTGTCCCTTAGTAGCTTTATGTCAGCTACTAGGGATTAAAAGTATTCTTTAGATTAGATAGCAGAAAGTGAATACACGCATTGCAGAATACACTCTACTCAAGGTAGGAAGGTGGGGGTTCGTTGCTGACTGCATTTACACTGTGGTGAGCTAATGCTTCTTAACTGAGAGGGAAGAGGGTACAGTACAGTCTTCCCTGATAGCTTTTATTGGCTAAAAGTACACAATTACACTTGGATAAGGAGAAAATATATCTTAGCAGTGTATTAAAATAGATTGCTATATACATGTGTATACATTTTTTTATGTATAGTTTATTGATTTTTTTTAAAGAGAGAGGAATGGAGGAAGAGAGAGACAGGAACATCAATCTGTTCCTGTCTGTACCCAGACCAGGGATCAAACCAGAAATTTCTATGCTTTGGAACAATGCTCTAACCAATCAAGCTATCTGGCCAGGGCACATTTATATCTATTATACATTTTTATTCAGTTCTAGAAATGTTAGGAAAGTATTTCATCAACAACTAGTGTTGTGCCAGGTCAAACACAATATGCTTGTGCTCCCTGGCACAGTCACTTTTTGTGGCATGATAGCTTTTACCCTGCCAGAGTTATTCACTTGGAAGCCTCTCCACCACAGCTCTGGCTGACCCAGGGGAGAGGTGGGATGTTCCACCCATGACTACAATAAGGTAGGACAGGCTCCAGGGAGTGCCTGATGGATGAGGCTACACTAGGTGCTGGAGCAGGCTTGGGGGGGTGGTACAGCAAAGGAGGAGGTGCAGGCAGGGCTCTGAGCTCTTACGATAAGGGCACTGAGGTCAGTACAAGAGTTTCTGATCAGATCTGGGGGTCAGGGAGCTTCTAGAGAAGCAGAAGGCAACCTGGTATTGAGGGGTCCTAGGCTGCAGCCATTACTCTACAAAATCTGTCTGCACAATCCTGCCAAAAGAGCCCGCACCCAGTGAGAAGGGCTGGATGGGTGTCATTCAAGCAAGCTTTGATCTAGAGAAAAGGATCTAGGAAGCCCATGATGCTGAGACTAATAGAAGCCTCATTTTTGAATGGACTAAGATGAGAGCAAAGAGAACCCTGTGTGGAAGGGAGCCATATGGGCATGGTGTGGTTGAGTGACAGATCAGCCAGGGTCCTAGAAGGAAACAGACACACACCAAAGAGAAAAGGGAGTGTTTCATGAAGGGATTATTTTCAATGAAGGTGATGGGATTAAAGAAAGTCAGCAAGGGACCTAATATGCTGTGGAGAGAACAGAGAGAGGGAGCACTTACTACCCCTGTACCTGCAGGGTCAGAGGGAAGAAGCCAGTAGGAATTGTCTCAGGGATTTAGACCTAGAGAGTTGTCCGTTGTAGCTATGGGAGAGGCCACTGGACAAAAGTTGTGACCTTTAAGGAGAAGCACAACCACTGCGAACACATGGCCTGGCATGGGGGGAGGCCAGAATCTGTGCTACAGGTTCTCCTGCTCTTCTCTGCACCGGCTGATGCTTAGAGCATAGAGGGAAAGGGAGGAGCCCAGCTGATGCAGGACACACAAGACCGTCCCTCAGAGCACACAGTGGGGTACACAGTGTGACCAGTGAATTTGCCGGGGTAACCTAAGAACATGGAGCCTAGTGAGGACCCTGAGAGAAAGATACAGAAGTCCAGAAGTCACACTTTGGATGCCTAAGTCTGAGTCTACAGCGTTTGACTTGTTTTTAAGCCCATACAGAGATGGGGTGGGGAAAGAAGGTTCTTAATAATTTAGTTAATATCGCCTGGCCAGTGGTGATGCAGTGGATAGAGCAGGGGTCGGGAACCTATGGCTCGTGAGCCAGATGTGGCTCTTTTGATGGCTGCATCTGGCTCACAGACAAATCTTTAAGAAAAAAAATAATAACATTAAAAATATAAAACATTCTCATGTATTACAATCCATTCATTTCCTACCGCTCATGTTCATGGTTGTGGGTGGCTGGAGCCAATCACAGCTGTCCTCCGGGACAACACTAAATTTTTATTGGATAATGTGTAACGTACATGGATCATTGTATGGCTGTCATGGAATTACATTTTAAAATATGTGGCATTCATGGCTCTCTCAGCCAAAAAGGTTCCCAACCCCTGGGATAGAGCGTCAACCTGAAATGCTGAGGTCCCAGGTTCAAAATCCCAAGGTCGCTGGCTTGAGTGTGGGCTCATCCACCTTGAGCACAGGCTCTCTAGCTTGAGCACTGGATGATCAGCATGATCCCATGGTCACTGGCTTGAGTAAGGGGTCACTGGCTCAGCTGGAGCCCCTGCCCCCCATCAAGGCAGGTATGAAAACCAATCAATGAATAACTAAAAGCTACACAACTACGAGCTGATGCTTCTCATCTCTCTCTCTTGCCAAAATAATAATAATAATAATAATAATAATTTAGTTAACATCTTTTCCAGTTTGACCCAGATATGGGGCTGGGCTGGACTCACATGTGGGGGTCACCTCTGCATTTAGCTGGTGGAGCAGGAGAGGCAGAGAAAAGAAGATGGGGATGACTCACTGACACAGCTCTGGCATACTCCACAGATCTCAACAGCACATCTTCTCTAAATGTGTGGTCCTCAGCGCACCTCTGAGCATGTCTGGTCAGTATTTTCACACTCTAAGCCCCATTCAGAAACCTAAGGAAATTTAGAAAACCCAACAAGCTGGCAGTCCCTTATCTGGAAGCATACTGGCCACAAGATTCACAAAGAAGTTTGATTAGATTAGAATAAAATAAATTAGCATTAGAAGAAATTCCTGTTTGAAGTTGTAAGGATCCCAGGAAGGCTCCTTGAACAACACAAATCATATCTCTCCCCGCCTGGGCCGGAGCTGCTCTCACAGGGGTAGGTCACTGACTCCAGCAGGGGTCATAAGCCCAGTGTGCACTTCAACATTTGCTGCCCAGCCACTGCTGATGCTGGGGACCCTGCAGCCAGCCATTGCTGGCCAAGGTCACTGCTATGTCCCTGACCCCTGGGCAGCTCCCCTCACACCTTCTTTCCCAGCTTTCAGTTTCTTTTTAAAGCTCCCAACCCAGTGGGTCCCCTTAGAGTTCCACCATATTGCAATGTTGACTTGCTTGTTTATTCAGTTAGGCCAGGAGTAGTCAACCTTTTTATACCTACCGCCCACTTTTGTATCTCTGTTAGTAGCAAAATTTTCTAACCGCCCACCGGTTCCACAGTAACAGTGATTTATAAAGTAGGGAACTTTACTTTACAAAATTTATTAAGCAGAGTTACAGCAAGGTAAAGCATATAATAATTACTTACCAAGTACTTTATGTCAGATTTTCACTAAGTTTGGCAGAATAAACCTTTATAAAACAACTTACTATAGTTAAATCTATCTTTTTATTTATACTTTGGTTGCTCTGCTGCCGCCCACCATGAAAGCTGGAATGCCCACTAGTGGGCAGTAGGGACCAGGTTGACTACCACTGAATTAGACCCATTTAGCTTCTAGGTTGTGACAAAAAGTCAAACCACAGTAAGGCACTCACGTCAGCCGCTCCCCGCCCCGCACACCCAACAGGCCAAGCACGTCACTTCTGTCCTGCCTTCCTTCTCCACCAGGCACACTCTGAGAGGCTGTCAAAGACTGTCTCTTTTTTTGTTGTTTGATATTTCAGACCTGGTGCTAACTGTCCATTTCAGCCCTTCCTTTCTCTCCTTTTACCTACTGGGGTTCTTCAGTAAAGGTAAGTTTTATGGATGCTTTGTGAAGGTGCTCAGAGAGAATCAATGGTGATAACAATCGCATCTCTGTGTACTTTGCTCATAGCCTCATCTCACCCACATGATACACAGCTTGATAGGCTCATAATTAGTTTGACCCACAGAATCTGAGACCTAATAGTGGTTTTGAGAAGAGCCACACAAATCACCTTACAATAAAAGCCACTATTTACTGAGACTATCTATAGATCCCATACATTCAATTGTATGGTTTATGTATTTACCCTCCAATTGCCTTATAAATAGATAAAAAATATTTTATCCTTTAATACAGCAATTCAATTATTATGTATTGTTATCTTTATTTTAGAAATTAGCTTAGAGTGTGTAGGTAATATCCTCATGATTAACAGCTAGTAAATTGCAAAGACAGGATTTGAATTCAGGTATCTGGACTGGCTAATCTTAGTGGCTACCTTGCCTAGTAAACCATTATGAGCTCCTGCTTAAGAGGGTCTAAATCACCTATTATGTAAAGGGACAGGAATACATTCATTAAAATAGCCAGGCCAAAGTGTGGAATTCAGAGCACCATGAACATGAGAATAAAATATCTCAGTAAACAAAATATGTGGGTTTGAGTTTTCACTTAACTCATACCTGTGTATTTCTTAGATGTATTATTTCCTTGGAATACTACATAATTTATATATTTACTTTTTTATATATACTTACTTTTAATAGCACTGTTGGAACTATTTAAAGTACAGGACAGTCACTCTTCTCACAAGTTAATACACTTAATTATTATGAGAACCATTAATTCAGTATTGTGTTTGAGGCCGGTGCTTTCCCAAAAGCACCATTTCCAATTTCTGGTCTTCATATTCAACAGAGCTTGTGATGGCCATCTTCCTGGTGTTGTGACACATTTCCATAACTTTCCTGAAATCCCATTATAATGTGTACTCTTGCCATTCGAAGATCCTTAAACATCAGCAGCAGTCCTTGACCAAAGCAGGGATAGGAGGACCTCTCTACGGAAAGACTTTTTCTAAATGTCTGCAACTCTGTCCCTTTCCTGCTCAACAGAACACCCTTCCGTGGTGGCCTTTCCCCTCCAGCCGATTCAGAAAGCGCCATCTGCACTATAATCCACTGCTGTTTACTGTCATGTTACATATCATTTGCTTATTCCTTAGTACCAGTTACCATTTTATCAGCTCTTCCTGGATTATGATAATTTAATTGGCAAAAATGGAAAGAAACTCAACAATACAGGAGTACAAAGATGTAAAGAAGGTGGCAAGAGGTAAGAGGGAGATACTGGGGAGCTAGAATAACAGTTGTCAATTCAGGCAACAAGTGCCCTACAAGCCAACTCTAGAGCTGGTTTAAATGCCGTGTAGCAACACAACCCACGTCCATGCCCTGCCTCAGTTAAGACCCAGCCTTCTGGAGGCTTCACTCTGAGGCTGTGTATTTCAGAGCTTGGAAAAGGCAGCCTGGCCCCACAGGTGGTAATGAGAGCAATAGGGAGGAGCCAAAACCAATGTCCTTTTTACACCAAGGACCGTGACCAGGAGTGCAGGGGAACATCAGCAGGGACCAGCCACTCCCCCGGGGAAGCTGGGCGATGGCCAGCCTCCCTCCCCCAGGCCAGGACGGGCTGAATCTGTTGCTTACATAGTACCAGTCACACAAGCAGAACAGGTGATATAAATGAGCGAGGGGCCAGGGATGCAGCAGTTAGGAGCACACGTGCAAACCAGAATTCCTCCTGTTCCCCCGGGCAGGGCTCAGCCAGCTTGCCCCGATTATCACCACACAGGGCTGTGGTCATGCTGGCAGCTCTCCGAGTTTCTAGAGAACTGAGCGACCCAGGTTTTTAATGTAAGATTTAGGTTTTCAAATGTTATCAACAACTGTAAAATAATTTTAAACGATGGGTGCCCTGGACTATGGGCACACAGATGTGACCTATGGATTACCAGTTTGTGATCCCTGGTTTATGCCTGAAAATTAAGTTTGGTTTCTTCTTTCCTTTCCTTCCATTATTCCTTCCCATTGAGCTCTCACTGTGGCCTCTCCCCTCCCCCTTGGCTTTTCCTCTGCCTTCTCCTCTGTTGTTTTAACTCCCACCAACTCCTTTAGTCCAAACTGTCGCTCCCTCCTCTAAGTGCTGCCCTCTTATCAAAATTCCACTATAATGATTATATTAAAAGACCCAGACCCCTAAGTCAGCAAAGCAATTTATGAAAAATCAAAATGAGTCAAACTTTTCAGCCCTGCATGAAAAGCCACCTACTGGACTCCTCTGTCACCAGTAAGCACTTGACATGTATATATTATATATTTCAAAGGCTCATCTTTGAATTTATTTTTTAGTCCTGTTTGCTATCGCCTCACACATACTGCCTTTCCTTTCAGTTCTTGTAGTGGAAAACAGTCAGCTTCCCCTGTCCCACCCACATGCCCCCCAAGTCCCCAGCTCCTCTCCACAAACCTAGGGCTGAATGACCATGTCAGACCTCTCCTTGGAGTGAGACGTCAGTGGTGTCCCCTTGGACCTCTGGGGTCCAACCCTGTCTGAGGAACTGTGGCCCTGACCGGAAGGAAGTTCTCTGAGAGAAGCTGTAGACATTTATCCAGCACCTGAGTGACCCGACTCACCACCAGTATGGAGGCGTTTTCATGCCTCACTTCCTGGATTCTTTCCAATTTCTGTTTATATCACAAGACTAAGATGTCAAAGACAGGGCCAATTTTCAGTAGAGACACAGTAGGGAATTACCTATATATCAAGATTTACCAAATCCTCCATAGAAACTAAAAACTCCCCCACCTGTTCATGACGGCTAAAACCTCAGGCCCTTCTTCAGGCCACCCCGGAAGTGCAGGAGTCTATGCCTCAAGAAAAGCTTCAGCAAATTCCAACCCATCCTAAGGGGGAACTACCCAATGTCAGGCACTCTCCGGCAAGCCAGGTTTGATGGTGGAAGAAAGGGAAGACCAGGTGCTAGAAAGTTGGCTGGAGGTCCACTGAGGACATGGATGGGGTAAGGTCCCTGAAATGAGTCAGGGGTGATAGTCACTGCACTATTTTGCCTGCATTTCTCTCCTATGCTGCTCCCACTTTGCTCCTCCTCCAATCCTGGAGCAGTCAGTCTTTTTGCCTGCCGATATTGGAGAACTGGGGAAGATAGTTGAATACTTCCTCCAGTCCTTTAGACTAGTGGTCCTCAACCTTTTCTGGGCATGGACCAGTTTAATGTCAGAAAATATTTTCACAGGCCGGCCTTTAGGGTGGGATGAATAAATATATCACGTGACCGAGACAAGCGTCAAGAGTGAGTCTTAGACAAATGTAACAGAGGGAATCTGGTCATTTTTTAAAAATAAAACATCGTTCAGACTTAAATATAAATAAAATGGAAATAATGTAAGTTATTTATTCTTTCTCTGCGGACCGGTACCAAATGGCCCATAGACCAGTACCGGTCCGCGGCCCAGGGGTTGAGGACCACTGCTTCAGACAAGATCAAAACCCTAATCCACCTTCCACCTCCACCACTCTGCACTACCCCAGCATTTACAACATTTACAGACATCTCAGGAGACATATAAAATCTGCTGGAGTGTTATGCTGGTAATTCCTGAATCAAGACTCCGAGCAAGTCCTTTCTCATGGAGGAAGTGCTTTCCTGGTCCAACAGAGTTACAGCCCAGAGGACAAACTCCCACGTTGGATATAATTCTCTGGGTGAAATGTTTAGAAGAGTCCTGGCAACACAGAGCAGCAATTTCCATGCAAATTTGTGCCTGTGGGGAAAATTGCAATTGGCCCAACCACCAGACTGATGGGGCGTCCTCTCCCCACTCCAGTGGGGTGTGGAAGCGCGACTTGAAGGAAGAGATCTATTTGTTCAGATTTTCTCCCTCTGAGCACAAACAACTCCTGTATTTCAAAAGAGGAGCTTGCTCCACAGGCTGCTCAGTGGCCACGACTGCATGGAAATGAGAAGTTGTCCTCCCCTCCTTCTCAGCAGGACTAAAAGAACAAAGGCAGTGTTTTTCAGAAAGAAAGGGAGGAAAGCCAGGGCACTGTGAAACCAAAAAAGGCTGGTTAACCATAAGGAGTTTACAAAGAATCATCATTACTATCCACAAAACGTGGTTAATTCTCCATGGTGACAGTGCGTCAACCCACCCACCCACCTGATTCAGATGGCCAGTGGCCACACTGGGGCAGTGGTGGAGGTAGTGGTGGAAAGAGTTCAGTAGATTGTCCACTAAATATGAAGATGAACTGGGGCAAATTGCAGTGAACATGTGGGATGGAGCTGAATGAGCTCAGGGGTCTATACTGGGATACAGGTATCTGAAGGCTTCCCAAGGGACGTGTGGGCAGGGGTTGCTTTGGGTAGTCAACTCCAAATCTTCAGCTTCTGCGTGGCCTCTTCCTTGAACTTCATTTGTCTAAGACTGGTGACAAGGACTCTTTTCCCAATAGTCCTTTTCTTATTCTGCAAAAGAAAAGCATATCCTTTGCCCACGACAGTCCTACTTCCGTGCATTTTCCTGGGGTGTGACACCTCCGTGACTTCTTCCTAAGGACGAGTCCTGTGCTGGAAAAGCAAGAGAGTGTCAGAAATAAACACTGAACGGGGAGGAAAACTCCTGGAAAACTTCTTTCTTTCTTCCTTTCCTCACTCCTTTCTTGTCTTTCCTCCATTTCCTGAAGTCAGAATTCAGGAGCAATAACATTCCAAAGGGATGCATACTAGCACATTTATTTAAATTTTAAAAATCAAGGTTCTTCTTTTTTTCTGACAGAAAATAAGCCCCATTTGGCAGAACGGTTTAACAATAAGGACTAGCTTTGCCAATTAATTTGCATGATGGACACTCTCCATAAATTTAATAAGCTAAATCTGCAGCTCCAAAGTTTTGCTGAAAATATATTTTAATCATGGATATGATATTCAGCACATCACTTAATACATCCTTTGCAACTATTTAAATTTAGGATAAAAATTTTAGATGTCAACTCAAAAAGAGTTTTAAAAATTATCTTTTGGAGGGCAGTGACGTCACGGAAATGGCGCCGTGAGCAGCGCGTCCGACAGCTCTCCCCTAAATCACAACAAATTTATCAACTAGAAACAGAAAAATTTATCCTCGGAGCATTCCGGAGTTCCACACAAACTGATAGCGAAAGGACTGTTATCACTTGAATCTGAGAGACGAGGGTGTGGAGGAATCTACCACAGGGACGTTCTTTCAACCGCAAGGAAGTGCGCCTGTGGTGAGTCAGCCCATATACTTGGGAACCGCGAGCCGCCGCGAGCGGCCACCGCGAGCCGCCACCGCGAGCCGCCGCGAGCCCCCGCGAGCCGCCTCTGCGAGCGGCCGCAGCGAACCGCCACCGCGAGCGGCCGCGCGCGCGCCCGGTCCGGTTGAGCACCACTGACGTTCCCAGCGGCCAGCACACTGCGAGTGGGGGTCGCCGGCCACCGGTGCCCGGAGCGCCCCATTCGCGCGCGTGCCTTGGGCATTCCACGCGCCCAGGGCGCCCTGCTGGCCCGCACACCCAGGGGACTCCATTATCCTGCGCGCCTGGTGCGGTCCAGCCGCCAGCAGCGGGGCAAGCGGGAGAGGCTTGGGAGATTCTCTCCGTGGGCGGGGCACCTCACCCAGCCATTCAAGCTAACAATCAAGCGTTGGGGGAGGGGCGCGCGCAGGCAGCCTAAAATACCTTCGGAAGCACAGCTGCGACCCAATCACTGAAATTAGCTTAACCCATAAAATCTGCGCACCCTCGGTTCTAATTGATAAGATCTCTCTCAGTTCAGCGATCCAAGACAAGAGGCGTGATATTTTTTAGTGCCTCTCGCTAAAGGGGCGGGGGCAACTTCTGATTGATAGACCCTCCATATTCAGGGATAAACGCTAACAAGAAGGACTTGGCAGATAATAAGGTCTATACTACACTAGTCGTAAGCAGGGACTAGTGCCTCTTCTTCCCTGCAAAAACAGGCTACAAAGAGGTCCAACTAAATGATAGGCGCTGAACAGTCACCTTGACAACAATTGACTCCCACCCCGCCTGATTACACTGGAAGCCCTGACTGTCAGAGCCTTTCCCAAAGCCTTGCACTGAGTGGGGATAGAGTGGGGATTTCCCAGCTCTTTGAGCCTCTTACTCCCCAGGCAGAAGCAGTTGCAGCCTTATAGCTGGATCACCAGGCTGCTAATTCAGAAAGGGGGGACTAGGAGAGAGAATCCAGGAAAGCAAACTCTCTCATCGTTGGACCCTGCAAACGCCAACAAGCCTTTACTTCCAGCAAGACTAAAGCCAATTATATGACATTGCCATAGAATCCCATCAACTGCAAATCCCTACCTAAGAGTGACACAGGGGCAGAGCCTGGGGTACAGAGTCACCGACCAGGAAGAGGGAGAGAAAAGAAAAAGGAAGAAGTTAACCTCTCAAAATCAAGAAAAACCCACAGACTTTACAACTTGATCCACTAATTTTTTGTTGTTGTTGTTGTTTGTTTCTTCTATCTTTTTGCCTTTATTTCCTCCACCTCGGTCCTTCTATTCTCTGCCCATCTTATGCTTCCCCTTTCTTGAACTACACTACCCATGAGTGTTGCATTTTATTTTTCTTCTTCATCCTCACCCTCCTTTAAGGTTATACTCCAAAACACTTAACTCTCACTCTCTCCTCTTTTGTTTTTTTTTTTTGTCTTGCTTTATTTTGTTTTTTTCTCTTCCTATTTTATTTCTTCCTTCGTTTTTCTCTTTTTCTTATTTTTTCCTTTCTATTCGTTTTTTCTTTTCTCATTTTACTTTCCTCCCATATAATCCTCAATCATGAACAAATTAGTTAATTTGGGACTCAAGGCTTTTTTTTGGCTTTATTTCTCTTTTTTGCTTTTGTTTTTATTTTTTTTCTTGTTTGTTTATTTTTGTGGCATTTTGGGTCCTCCCAACCCAAGGTCTCCATTGTATTTAGTCTTCGCTCCACTTAATACAACAGATTTTTACTTATTATTTTTATTTTTTCTTCTTTATTATTCTTTTTTGGTCCTTTTTTCTGGTTCCCTCTTATCCCTCTCATTATATCTCTTAGTCGACCATCACTTACAAGCAAATCATCTTATGCTTGTCTAAGATTTTCTTCCCTTTTTTTTTTTTTTTTTGCATTTAGTAGGTCCCTACTCCCTTTTTTTTGCCCCTTGAACTCTTCACCCCAAATCAGGCCCTCCATTATAGGCACGATATTTCCCTGAGGAGGGGAGAGGAGGGAAAGAGAAGAGAGAAAAAAAGGGGGAAATAATAAAGGGGGAAATAATAAATTATTACTGTTTTTTTTTGTGGGGTGTCTTACCTTTTTTTTTTTTTTTCTTTATACTCTTTATTAATTCTAATTAGTGCTATCAATAAGACCACCCTCAGATGCCGATAAGAAAGAGGAAATCGAATATTATGGATACAAAAGAAAGAGAGGTAACACAAATAGATGTGGAAAAATCTATGGAGAAAAGACTTAACATATTAGAAGCCTTGGAGCTAAATGACAGAGAATTTAAAATAGAAATCTTAAAAATACTCAGAGATATACAAGAAAACACAGAAAGGCAATATAGGGAGATCAGAAAACAACTCAATGAACACAAAGAATATATTACCAAGGAAATTGAAAATATAAAAACAAATCAAACAGAAATGAAAAACTCAATTCACGAGCTGAAAAACGAGGTAACAAGCTTAGCTAACAGAACAGCCCAGATTGAAGATAGGATTAGTGAAATAGAAGACAAACAACTTGAGGCACAACAGAGAGAAGAAGAAAGAGACTCAAAAATAATAAAAAATGAGAAAGCCCTACAGGAATTGTCTGACTCCATCAGAAAGAATAACATAAGAATAATAGGTATATCAGAGGGAGAAGAGAAAGAAAATGGAATGGAGAATATACTCAAACAAATAATAGACGAGAACTTCCCAAGCCTGTGGAAGGAACTAAAGCCTCAAATTCAAGAAGCAAACAGAACACCAAGTTTTCTTAACCCCAACAAACCCACTCCAAGGCACATCATAATAAAGATGACACAAACCAATGACAAAGAAAAAATTCTCAAGGCAGCCAGGGAAAAGAAGAGTACAACATATAAAGGAAGGCCTATTAGATTATCATCAGATTTCTCAGCAGAAACTCTACAAGCTAGAAGAGAGTGGACCCCAATATTTAAAGCCCTGAAAGAGAGGAACTTTCAGCCAACAATACTATACCCATCAAAGCTATCCTTCAAGTATGAAGGAGATATAAAAACATTCACAAATACAGAAAAGATGAGAGAATTTATCAACAGAAAGCCCCCACTCCAGGAAATACTAAAGGGGGGTTTCCAACCAGATTCAAAGAACAAAAGAAAACAACACCACAAGTAACAGCTCCACCAAGAACACAATAAAACCAAACTTAAACTGTGACAACAAAGGAAAAAAAGGGGGGAGAGGATGGAGATTAACAGTAGCAAAGGATGATGAAGTGCAGAAATACTTATAAGATAGGGTACTACAATGAATATGGTAGGTACCCTTTTCATTACTTAATGGTAACCACCCTTAAAAAAACCACCACAAAAACACTTGACTTAAAAAAGGTAGCAACAGAGGAAAGAAGTATGGAACACAAACAAACAAAAACAAATGATAGAAAAACAAAAGAGAAGAATCAAACTAGATACAAAACTAACAGAAAGCAATTTATAAAATGGCAGTAGGGAACCCACAAGTGTCAATAATTACACTAAATGTAAATGGATTAAACTTACCAATAAAAAGACACAGAGTAGCAGAATGGATTAAAAAAGAAAATCCAACTATACGCTGCCTACAAGAAACACATCTAAGCAACAAGGATAAAAACAAATTCAAAGTGAAAGGCTGGAAAACAATACTCCAAGCAAACAACACCCAAAAAAAAGCAGGTGTAGCAATACTCATATCTAATAATGCTGACTACAAGACAGAAAAAGTACTCAGAGACAAAAATGGTCATTTCATAATGATTAAGGGGAAGTTGAATCAAGAAGACATAACAATCCTTAATATATATGCACCAAACCAAGGAGCACCAAAATATATAAGACAGCTACTTATTGACCTTAAAACAAAAACTAACAAAAATACAATCATACTTGGAGACCTCAATACACCGCTGACGGCTCTAGATCGGTCATCCAAACAGAGAATCAATAAAGATATAGTGGCCTTAAACAAAATACTAGAACACCTGGATATGATAGACATCTACAGGACACTTCAACCCAAAGCAACAGAGTATACATTTTTCTCTAGTGTACATGGAACATTCTCAAGAATTGACCATATGTTGGGCCACAAAGACAATATCAGCAAATTTAGAAAAATTGAAATTGTACCAAGCATATTTTCTGATCATAAAGCCTTGAAACTAGAATTCAACTGCAAAAAAGAGGGGGAAAAACCCACAAAATTGTGGAAACTAAACAACATACTTCTAAAAAATGAATGGGTCAAAGAAGAAATAAGCGCAGAAATCAAAAGATATATACAGACAAATGAAAATGAAAATACGACATATCAGGATCTCTGGGATGCAGCAAAAGCAGTAATAAGAGGAAAGTTCATATCACTTCAGGCCTATATGAACAAACAAGAGAGAGCCGAAGTAAACCACTTAACTTCACACCTTAAGGAACTAGAAAAAGAAAAACAAAGACAACCCAAAACCAGCCGAAGAAAGGAGATAATAAAAATCAGAGCAGAAATAAATGAAATAGAGAACAGAAAAACTATAGAAAAAATCAATAAAACAAGGAGCTGGTTCTTTGAAAAGATCAACAAAATTGACAAACCCTTGGCAAGACTCACCAAGGAAAAAAGACACAGGACTCAAATAAATAAAATCCAAAATGAAAGAGGAGAGATCACCACAGACATCATAGATATACAAAGAATTATTGTAGAATACTATGAAAAATTATATGCCACCTAATACAACAATCTAGAAGAAATGGATAAATTCCTAGAACAATACAACCTTCCTAGACTGAGTCATGAAGAAGCAGAAAGCCTAAACAGACCAATCAGCAGGGAGGAAATAGAAAAAACTATTAAAAATCTCCCCAAAAATAAAAGTCCAGGCCCAGACGGTTATACTAGTGAATTCTATCAAACATTCAAAGAAGACTTGGTTCCTATTCTACTCAAAGTCTTCCAAAAAATTGAAGAAGAAGCAATACTTCCAAACACATTTTATGAGGCCAACATAACCCTCATACCAAAACCTGGCAAGGATGGCACAAAGAAAGAAAACTACAGACCAATATCTCTAATGAATACAGATGCTAAAATACTAAACAAAATACTGGCAAACCAAATACAACAACATATTAAAAAAATAATACATCATGATCAAGTGGGATTCATCCCAGAATCTCAAGGATGGTTCAACATACGCAAAACGGTTAACATAATACACCATATCAACAAAACAAAGAACAAAAACCACATGATCTTATCAATAGATGCAGAAAAGGCTTTTGATAAAATACAACACAATTTTATGTTTAAGAACTCTCAACAAAATGGGTATAGAAGGAAAATATCTCAACATGATAAAGGCCATATATGATAAACCATCAGCCAACATCCTATTAAACGGCATAAAACTGAGGACTTTCTACCTTAAATCAGGAACAAGACAGGGTTGTCCACTCTCTCCACTCTTATTCAACGTGGTGCTAGAAGTTCTGGCCAGAGCAATCAGACAAGACAAAGAAATAAAAGGCATCCATATCGGAAAAGAAGAAGTAAAGCTATCACTTTTTGCTGATGATATGATCCTATACATCGAAAACCCGAAGGACTCCACAAAAAGATTATTAGAAACAATAAACCAATACAGTAAGGTCGCAGGATACAAAATTAACATACAAAAGTCCATAGCCTTTCTATATGCCAACAATGAAATATTAGAAAACGAACTCAAAAAAATAATCCCCTTCACGATTGCAACAAAAAAAATAAAATAACTAGGAATAAACATAACAAAGAATGTAAAGGACCTATATAATGAAAATTACAAAGCATTGTTAAGGGAAATCGAAAAAGATACAATGAGATGGAAAAATATTCCTTGTTCTTGGATAGGAAGAATAAATATAATCAAAATGGCCATATTACCCAAAGCAATATACAAATTTAATGCAATTCCCATCAAAATCCCTATGAGATTTCTTAAAGAAATGGAACAAAAAATCATCAGATTTATATGGAACTATAAAAAACCCCGAATAGCCAAAACAATCCTAAGGAAAAAGAATGAAGCTGGGGGCATTACAAAACCTGACTTTAAACTATAGTATAGGGCCACGATAATCAAAACAGCATGGTATTGGCAGAAAAATAGACACTCAGACCAATGGAACAGAATAGAAAGCCCAGAAATAAAACCACATATATATGGTCAAATAATCTTTGATAAAGGGGCCAACAACACACAATGGAGAAAAGAAAGCCTCTTCAACAAATGGTGTTGGGAAAACTGGAAAGCCACATGCAAAAGAATGAAACTCGACTACAGCCTGTCCCCGTGTACTAAAATTAATTCAAAATGGATCAAAGACCTAAATATAAGACCTGAAACAATAAAGTACATAGAAGAAGACATAGGTACTAAAATCATGGACCTGGGTTTTAAAGAATATTTTATGAACTTGACTCCAATGGCAAGAGAAGTGAAGGCAAAGATAAATGAATGGGACTACATCAGAATTAAAAGTTTTTGCTCAGCAAGAGCAACTGATATCAAAATAAACAGACAGCCAACTATATGGGAACTGATATTTTCAAACGACAGCTCAGATAATATCCAAAATTTACAAAGAACTCATAAAACTCAACAACAAACAAACAAACAATCCAATAAAAAAATGGGAAGAGGACATGAACAGACACTTCTCCCAGGAAGAGATACAAATGGCCAACAGATATATGAAAAGATGCTCAGCTTCATTAGTTATTAGAGAAATGCAAATCAAAACTACAATGAGATACCACCTCACTCCTGTTAGATTAGCTATTATCAACAAGACGGGTAATAGCAAATGTTGGAGAGGCTGTGGAGAAAAAGGAACCCTCATTCACTGTTGGCGGAACTGTAAAGTAGTACAACCATTATGGAGGAAAGTATGGTGGTTCCTCAAAAAACTGCAAATAGAACTACCTTATGACCCAGCAATCCCTCTACTGGGTATATACCCCAAAACCTCAGAAACATTGATACGTGAAGACACATGTAGCCCCATGTTCATTGCAGCACTGTTCACAGTGGCCAAGACATGGAAACAACCAAAAAGCCCTTCAATAGAAGACTGGATAAAGAAGATGTGACACATATACACTATGGAATACTACTCAGCCATAAGAAATGATGACATCAGATCATTCACAGCAAAATGGTGGGATCTTGATAACATTATAAGGAGTGAAATAAGTAAATCAGAAAAAAACAAGTACTACATGATTCCATACACTGGTGGAACATAAAAATGAGACTAAGAGACATGGACAAGAGTGTGGTGGTTACCAAGGGTGGGGGAGGAGGGAGGACATGGGAGGGAGGGAGGGAGAGAGTTAGGGGGAGGGGGAGGGGCACAGAGAACTAGATAGAGGGTGGCGGAGGACAATCTGACTTTGGGCGAGGGGTTTGCAACATAATTTGATGACAAAATAACCTAGACATGTTTTCTTTGAATATATGTACCCTGATTTATTAATGTCATCCCATTACCATTAATAAAAATTTATTAAAAAAAAATTATCTTTTGGATGGAGTTCATGAGCAAAAACATTGAAGCCACGATACTAGCTGATTCTTTCCAGGTCAAACTCCATGTGAAATTTCTTGGTCTCTTCTTTCTTCCTCTCTCTGTACCCAGCCCTGTAGCCCACTCTCTTAGCCTTACCTTACTGTTTCCTCAATCATTATACTTGAGAGGAGCCTTTATTCCTAGTGTTTGACTCCCCCAAAAATAAAACGCAGCTACAAGACAGAAAAGTAGAGCCCTGGCTGGATGGCTTGGTTGGTTAGAGCTTTGTCCTGAGGCACAGAGGTTGTCAGTTCAATCCTGGTCAGGGCACATGCAGGAACAGATTGATGTTCCTGACTGTCTGTATGTATGTATGTCTTTGCCCCTTTCTCTTTCACTAAAATCAATAAATAAAAATTTAAAAGAAAGTAAAGTAGAGGAAGAAGTTGTAGGAGCCAGGCATGAAGATTCCAAAGCACTTGAACTTCTTACTGATGAGGGGGAATAGAATGAATAGGCCAAATATCTCAAGTGTTTCAGAAAAAAATAATAAACTGGGTCTGCTCCAGTATCCCCACTGGACTAATTTAATATTCTCTTCCCACTCATTAGAAATAAATATGGTGTTCAAGGTCAAAGAGAGCAGCAATATTTTTTTTTAACTTTCTCTTTGTAATGTGAATCCATTGACACAGTTCTCTTTAGTCCATGGTAACTACTCCTGGATATGTAAATGAGAAAGGAAAAAAATCCAAATATATATAGAAACATATAGACATAAAGATATCTCCCATTCCTTTTGCTTGATTTCTAAAAGGCCACACAATTACATCTTTATCATTAACAATAATCCTCAGAAAATGAGACAAACTCCTCAGTGATTTTGATTAGCATTACTGCCTATCTGGTTCTTGCTCTAAACAAAAGTTTTTAAAATTGTTGTGCCATGGCCACCTTTGGCACACTGTGAAGCCTAAGGACCCATGTTTTCCCCCCACGTGGCTGTGCTACTTTTTTAATCGGGGTAAAAACAGTTAACATGAGGTCTGTACTCATGTACAGACCAAACTTTTAAGTATACACTAGAGTATTATTAGGTACAGAGGGTCTTCAGGTTACAACACAGCTCCATTCCTATGACAGCGATGTAACCTGTATTTTGGTGTAAGTCAAAACACACCATAGCCTAAGTCACTTACCTACCCTAACACAGTTGTAAATTCATAATCTAGAACATAAAAACACAACTAAGCCACAGAAGAGGAAAAGGACATAAATATACCGTACTGTACACTGCACTGTGTGTTTCTCTGCCACGCACAACCAAACTAGCTCACCTACGTAGTCCATAAGCACGACACTGACAGCCTAGGCTGAAACACTCACATCTCAATTTTTAAAAGTTTTTATGGGAGTGAGTGTCGTAAACTCAAAACTTCATATGTCGAGACTGTCATAACCGAAGGGCTTGTGTATAGACACTACATTGTACATCAAATCTCTAGAGCTTCTGCATCTTGCTTAACTGAAACTTTATGCCCATTGAACAACTTATACTTGTGACCACCATGTTCTCTCTTACATGAGTGACTATTTTAGATATTTTATATAAGTGGAATTATGAGTATTTCTTTTACAACTGGCTTATTTTGTTAAGTATTTTGTCCTCCAGGTTCATCCATGTTGTTGCATGTGGCAAGATTTCTTTCTTTAGGGAAAAAAAAAAGACCTTGTTATGGAGTTATGACTGACACACAAGACTGTACATATCTAATGTATATAACTTGATGAGTTTGAAGATAAGTATACATACACCCATGAAACCATCACCATAATTAATGCAATAAACATAGCTATTACCAACAAAAGTTTCTTCCTGCCCTCTTTTTGTGTTTGACAGAACATTTTACTTAAGATCTACATTCTTAGCAAATTTTTAAGTATACTATACAGAATTGTTAACTATAGGCACTATGTTGTACAGGTCTCAAGAACTTTCTCATCTTGTATAAATGAAACTATATACCCTTTAGCCAACTAACCCCAATTCCCCTTCTCCTAGCTGTTGTACACCACCATTCTACTATTTTAGATTCCTATGAGTCGGACTATTTTCAATTCCTCATAGAAGTGAGGTCATGTATCATTTGTCTTTCTGTATGTGTTTATTTCACTCAGTCTAATGCTCTCCAGATCAATCCATATTGTCACAAATGGCTAGATTTCCATCTTTTTTTAAGGCTGAATGTTATTCCATTGTATCCTTGTGTGTGTGGTGTGTATATGTGTACACATATATATATATACATATATGTAAATAAAATGTTATTTATATTACATATACATATTATGTATATACATGTATATATATGTGTATATGTATATGTGTGTGTATATGTATATGTATATGTATATGTAACATTTTCTTTATCCATTCATCCATCGATGGACATTTAGGTTGGTTCTAGATCTTAGATATTATGCTTAGTGCTGCAATGAATATGGGGGTACAGATACCACTCCTGGATTCTGATTTCAATTCTTTTGGAAATAGGATTTGTACAAACCCCTTCTCAGAATATATAAAGTAAATTAGTAAAATGGGAAAAGGAAATAATTATCTTAAAATACTGTTATGAAAATATTTTAAAGCAATTTTGTGGCATAGCATTACATGTGCTTTTTATTAGCCTATTAAACAGTAAGCATTGGAGGCAGGAATTAAGATCTATCATTTTAAAATAGTGATTAGTATAAATGATATTTTAAAGTATCTGCAACCACTGTAATATGTTATTAGACTATGATTTGGTGACAAATTCACAGGTACAGCTGATATTACTGGAGTTTGTTGCTCATATACATAATAAAAGGAAATGTTAGGCCTGACCTGTGGTGGCTCAGTGGATAAAGGTCGACCTGGAACACTGAGGTTGCTGGTTCCAAACCCTGGGCTTGCCTGGTCAAGGCACATACAGGAAGCAACCACTACGAGTTGATGCTTCCAGCTTCTCCTTCCTCTTCCTTTCTCTCTGTCTCTCCTCTCTCTAAATATCAATAAATAAAATCTAAAAAAATAAAAGGAAATGTTATATTTCATTTAGGGTATAGTGAAAATAAAGACAAGATTTTTCCCACTCAAGTTCATGGATCATCTGCTCTAGATGAAGAGCAGCTCAGGTAATATTTTGAATGCCTGTTCACCTTCCCTTTTTGCCCCCTCTTTACTCTTCTGGTGGCAATTCCTTCCTAAAACATATGCCCTATGGCTTCTTCAGTCACCTGGCGTGAGGGCTCATGAATAAGGACCACCAATCAGTCTATCGTTTTTTCTACTATACATTATCTGTATACCTTCTAACAACCATCCAAGATATTTTGAGTTAAACAACTGAAGTTCAGAGAATGTAAACAACTTGCCTGCCGCGAGGAAGTGGAAGGTTTGATATTTAAACTCGGGTCTGCATGGCTGAAAGCTTATTCCCACTTCAACTGCACTACACCATACTGCCTCCTTCTGGTGTAGAGACATTTTGCATTTTCATAGGGAGCCTAAAAATCAAATTTCTCCAAAAAAGATTTCAAATGGAATTTCAGGGATCATCAGAAGTAAAGATTTTGGCAATAAGGAGTCTTCAGATGACCCTGAAATCTTGCTATACAAGTGATTGCTCTGACCCACCACCCCACTTCCACAAAGAGGTAAGAAATTGGGCTAAACTATAGAAATATATCCATAATCCTTGTGAAGGGTGTACAAGTTATAGACATGGAGACAAAGAGAACCTTTCTATCTTTTTGAAGGAGTAAAGGAGGCTGTGGGAAGAGTATTTTTGCATGGCTGACATTGTAGGCAATGTCCCAGATACATTCTGGATATTTTTTAATTACTCCCAATACTGTAAAAAATAAAATAAAATAATTTATACCTTATAGAGAAGGAACTGAGGTCTAAAAGAGATGAAAAAAAATGGAATGTGGCCCTCACTGGTTGGCTCAGCAGTAGAGCATCAGCCAGGTATGTGGAAGTCCTGGGTTCGATTCCTGGTTAGGGCACACAGGAGAAGTGATCATCTGCTTCTCCACCCCTCCCCATATCTCTCTCTCTCTCTCTCTCTCTCTCTCTCTCTCTCTCTCTTCCTTTCCCACAGCCATGGCTTTAATGGCTCGAGCAAAGTTAGCCTCAGGCAGGCGCTAAAATAGCACAGTTGGCCTGACCTGTGGTGGCACAGTGGATAAAGTGTCGGCCTGGAATGCTGAGGTCGCTGGTTAGAAACCCTGGGCTTGCCTGGTCAAGGCACATATGGGAGTTGATGCTTCCTGCTCCTCCCCTCTTCTCTCTCTTTCTCTTTCTCTCTCTCTCTCTCCAATAAAAATAAACAAATAAAATCTAAAATAGCACAGTTGCTGAGCAACAGAGCTGTGGCCCAGCAGGGGCAGAGCATCACCTGGTAGAGCCTTGCAGGGTGGATCCCAGTTGAGATGCACGCAGGAGTCTGTCTCTGCCTCCCTGCCTTTCATTTAATAAAAAAGGAAGGAAGGAAGGAAGGAAGGAAGGAAGGAAGGAAGGAAGGAAGGAAGGAAGGAAGGGGAGGAAGGAGGAAGAGAGGGAGGGAGGGAGGGGAGGAAGGAGGAAGAGAAGGAGGGAGGGATTAAGGGAGGGAGGGAGGGAGGGAGGGAGGGAGGGAGGGAGGAAGGAAGGAAGGAAGGAAGGAAGGAAGGAAGGAAGGAAGGAAGGAAGGAAGGAATATGAAGGGATCTCTCCATCTGCACAACTTTATAGTAGTTTTCTGCTGTTATAAGTAGATTTCCAAAATGTTGGAAGAGAGTACTGGGCAGAGGAAGGAGGGCATCAGAAACACTGCTTTCCCGACTAAATTTGCAAACAACTTGAAGGTAATGTCCTTCCACTAGAGTGTAAACTCCCACAAGGAAAGGATCGAGTCCATGGCATGTCTGCACCCTGAACAGCCAGAGCAGGGTCTGGCACAGAAGAGGCTCACGGTAACTGTTCGTCTGAACTAAGGCAGAACTGGCCTGCAAACTTTCTCTGTAACTCTGCAGAGCATCCAAAGCCATTCCCTGAGGACACGCAATGTTTCCAGCAGGTAGATTTTCCAGGCCATAAACTTTAAGGACAATGCTATATTTATTAGTCATAAAATTATGCATATCTTTATCTCTCCTATTTATCCTTCTCTCCTACCATGCTTGTAGAACTGGTAAGTATTATACTCAGTCTAACCATTGGATGACAGACCTCATCTGGCTTTTTACTAGTATTTATCATGTTCAAATATGTGGTATTCCATTGAGTGCATTAGAAAATTAAGATGGATAGGAATGGATTATTCCTAACACTTTCTACACTACAGATATTATTTTTAATCTGCACTAAGATCTAATTAAATTTTCTCCAGTCTTTCCTATCTAGTGGTAATTCTACAAAGCTCTTAAGCACCTACTATGAGCTTTGTTGTATTCTAGGTAGAAACAGTAGGGAATACAATGTGGTAAGTGCCATGCAGAGGTATATATGCAGTTCTGTGAATGAACTGAGAAGTAATACATTTTTGTACAGTACTCTCCACTTTTTTTTTTTTTTGCAAGAGAGAGAGAGAGACAGAGAGGGACAGATAGAGACAGACAGATGGGAAGAGAGAGTAATGAGAACCATCAACTCTTTGTTGCAGCACCTTAGTTGTTCATTGATTGCTTTCTCATATGTGCCTTGCAGGGGGGCGTGGTATCTATAGCAGAATAAGTGATGCTTTGATCAAGCCAGCGACCTTGGGGTCATGTCTGTGATCCCATGTGCAAGCTAGCAACCCCATGCTCAAGCTGGTGAGCCACGCTCAAGCCAGCAACCTTGGGGTTTCAAACCTGGTCCTCTGAATCCCAGTCCAATGCTCTATCCACTGTGCCACTGCCTGGTCAAGTATACAGTATGCTCCACTTTTTAAACTGTTTTCACACATACTAACTTATGTTTTTTCTCAAGGCACTTTTTTTTCCTAGGTGATAGGTATAATAGGTATTACTACCAAGTATTAATAAGGTTGCAAGACTTGCACAAGTGACAGGGTATTCATAGCAAAGCTAAAGCTAGAGTCCAAACTACAAAGATCTAGCCCTGTACTTGAATCTCTAGTCTTTTGATCCATTTCTCTTCCAAGCAGACCACTTTGTCATATAACCAATGTCATTCAATAGAACTGCATATTAATATATTCTGAGCTCTCACAATCTCACTCATGATAGAAACTCATTTTTCTACATCTCACCCCAAAGTTCCACATGCAGTTTCCCCACCAGGTCAATGAGTAGAAATGGTTAACATACTATGAATTTTATACTTAGGGGTTCCACTAATCTATTACTACATAACAATTATTCTGAAACCCAGTGGTTTAAAACAACCATTTTGTTATATCTCATGATTGTGTCTAGCAAGAATTTTGGCTGGGCTCAGCTAGGTGATTCATCTATTTCATATGGTGTTGATGATGATCACTCCACTGTATTCAGCTGACAGATATCCTCAATCATATGTCTGACACTTTGTAGAAGGCAAGTGGCTATAACACTAGACTTAGCTGGGACTATGAGCCTGTATGTGACCCTTCCAGCATGACAGCCTCAGGGTAACTGGACTTCTTACCTGAAGTCTTAGAACTCAAGGATGATGCAGTAGGAGCTGCCTGGTCTTTGGTGATCTAGCCACAGAAGTAAAGGAGCATCACTTCCATCATATTTTTTTGACCAAACCAGTCACCAACCTTCCCAGATTCAAGAAGAGACATAGATTCTTACCTCTCCATGAGAAGAGTATCAAAGGATACATGGCCATGTTTTAAAAGTAACATATGAGTTTTTATTTTAACATCATTTCTCTTCTAAAGTAAATGTGGGCCATGATAGTTCTGTCTGTTCCCATCCCACCCACTTCCTCTTCTTGTCAAGCCACTCAAGTTTGCTGCCCCTCTTCCGCCTGTCCTGCTCATTCTGCGTGCTCCTGTCCCCTGCAGCATTGTGTTGGGTGTCACTTCCTGACTCAGGGTCCTCATTACATAAGGCTCTCAGTCTTCATCTATGGCTGCATAAGCTGTACACTAAGGGACTGAGTCTTCATTACTTTATTTAAAGATGCTATTCTTGCTTGCTTCATGCCAGGAAGTTTCTTTCTCTGGTGGTGCTGCTTTTGCATTGTTCTGTCCCTGAAGTGCTCTGTTGCTGTCCTGTCTGTCTGTCAGTTCTGCACTGATCTCGAGGAAAGGTCTTTATCTGCCCTAATATAATGTTTTGTGCTCCCAACAGTACATTTGAGGCAGAATGGCAAAGTGGATAAGAATACAACCACTAGGGTCAGAAAGATCCGAATCTCTAATCCCTTCTCCACCACTTACTGTGTGATCTTGCTATTCTTAGTATCACAAAGCCTTAGTTTCTTAGTCAGGAAAATAGACACAAATATATGTATATTGCAGGGTTGTTAAAGGGATTAAAAGGGGCTATGTAGACAAAGCAATTATCTCACTGCCTGGTACTTACTAAATACCAACTAAAAGGCAACTATAGAAGTTGTAGCAGCACTGTGGGAGTAGCAATGCTGGTTAATAATATCTAACAGATTAAAGACTAAGATGACAAAGTAAAGTATTCATAAACATGCAAATGAATTTTAAAACTCCAATCCTTTCTCTTTACAATAGAAACTGGCCTTAAATAAAAATATAGGTATACATACATACATATATATGCATTAATACATACATATGCATTAAATCAAAATATTATCCTTTCAACTGATATGTTTTATTTATATTTCTTATATATTCATATGGGTATTTTCTGTCATTCATGTACACCATCTATTCAAGTAATTTGTACTAAGAAAATCTACCTGTCTTAGAAAAGCATTCAGATACGATTGTGGGGCTCAGCTGATCACAAAAAAAAAAAAAAAAAATACAGTATGATGAAAATGTCCCTAGAGCATCATAAAGAAACACTTCAATATTTAAGATGGCTGGATTGACTCCAAGGACTGAGACACAGTCTGCCCATCACCAGCTCAACCTCAAAATATAGCTCTTGGCTCCAGTCCACAGTTCAATGAATGTGATCAGAGCAAATAAATACCAAATGAATAAATCTTAAAGATACTGAACTAAGTTATTTCCCAAAAGAAGAACACAAGGGACAAGACAATCTTGATTAGTCAATGCCCAAGCTAGTATTTCACCTTGAACTAGCTGATGCGAGGTTTCCTGTTCTTGACTCCGTATTTGAATCCTCTTTCGAGAAAAGCAATATTCCACTTTGAATTGGTTATTATCACAACACCTTCCCCATAGTTAATACCAGTCGGTATTCCTTCATCTGGGAGATACTTAAGGTCTAAGGTTTTACTGACATGAAGTAATCTGCATTACAATTCACATGCAATTCATGTCACTTACACAGTTTAACCTTTCTGAACGAGTGAGAAGCCTTGCAATGGGGACTATATTTACCTGCCATTCGTCTATACCTGTGCAGAGGAAACTAGGTAGGGGATGAGTTAAGGGCATTTTAAAGGATCTGGAATTTGACTTCTCAATACACAGCAAAGGATTGGAGAACACATTGAAAGTTCCCAGGCTTGATCGAAGTACAGTGTATTAATTTCCTAGGGCTGCCATAATGAAGTACCATAAACTGTGTGGCTTTAAAATGGTACTCATCTTACAGTTCTGGAGGCTAGAAGTCCAAAATCCAAGTGTCAGCAGAGTTGGTTCCTTCTGAGAGCTATGAGGGACAGTCCATCCCATGGCTGTCTCCTGGCTTCTGATGGCCCCAGGCGCTTCTTAGGTTGAGGTGGAAAATTCCAATCTTGGCTTCCTTCTCCACATGGCCGTCTTCTCTCTGCGAGTGTTTGCATCATCTTCTCTCCATGTATGTCTATAACTGGGTCCAAATTTCTTCTATATAAGGACTTATGTCATATGGGATTAGGGCCTACCCTAATAACTTCAATTAACACTGTGAAGACACTATTTCCAAAAAAAAAAAAAAGTCATGTTCTGAGGGGGTTACCACTTTACCAGATCATTTTTGAAAGACACAATTCAACCCATAATATACAGTATCCAAAACTTTGAGCAAAACAGAGCAAGGAAATACCAGAGTCATATAACAGCAATGTAAACCCAGGAAAAAATGCCAAACTAGCACAAAAGATTCCCATGGTAGTCTTCCAAAATGATCTTTCCATTGCTTAATCTCCTTTTCTACAAACTATCATTAATATCCATTCACTCAATCTCTGGGAGTCAAAGCACAGAGAACAACTTGGTAACCTTTTTCTCCAGATCTTTCTTTTTTCTTTTTTTTTTTTTTTAATTAAGTGACAGGCAGGGAGGTAGAGAGACAGATTTCCACATGCACCCCAACCAGGATACACCTGGCAAGACTCCTCCCAGGGATGCTCTGCCCATCTGGAGCTGCTGCTCCGTTATTCAGCAACCAAGCTACTTCAGCACCTGAGGCAAGGCCATGGAGCCATCCTCAGTGCCCGGAGCCAACTTTGCTCCAAACACTCGAGCCATGGCTGCAGGAAGGGAAGAGAGGGGGAGAGAGAGACAGAGAGAGAGAGAGAGAGAGAGAGAGAGAGAAGGAGGAGGGGGAAGTGTGGAGAAGCAGATGGTCACTTCTTCTGTGTGCCCTGACCAAATATCAAACCTGGGACTTCCACAGGCTGGGCCAATGCTCTACTGCTGAACCAACTGGCCAGGGCATTCTTCAGATCTGTTCTGGGATATCTAGTTCTCAAATCGGTTTTTCTGTAAGTACAAGATTCCCATGACTTTTCTATATTTATTTCTTTAAGAGAGTTTGGAAAAAAAAAAAGAGGGTTTGGAATAACTTCCAGCCAACTGCTTTGTATCTTATTTTGTTGAAAGTACAGGAAGTCCCTGGGGTTATGAACAAGATAGGTTCTGTAGGTTTGAAAATGTTTAAGTATTTATATGCACAGAAAGGTAAAATTAAATACTATGCTAAGACAAACATCTGTCTAAATTGCATTTAATAAGTACATGTACCCAACTTACATACAAATTCAATTTAAGAACAGACTTACAGACTATATCTCATTCATAACCCAGGAACTGCCTGTAATAGATGTACATGGTAAATATTAATAGATATGAATTAGTTGTAAATTGATAAAAATCCTTCCAAACATCGGATTTTGACCTCATCTTTCTCAGAAGAATTTTTTTTTTAAGTGAGAAAGACAGACACACAGGCAGGCAGACAGGAAGGGAGAGAAATGAGAAGCATTAACTCATAGTTGCGGCACCTTAGTGGTTCATTGTTTGTTTGTTTGTTTTTTTTCATTTTTCTGAAGCTGGAAACAGGGAGAGACAGTCAGACAGACTCCCGCATGCGCCCGACCGGGATCCACCCGGAACGCCCACCAGGGGCGACGCTCTGCCCACCAGGGGGCGATGCTCTGCCCATCCTGGGCGTTGCCATGTTGCGACCAGAGCCACTCTAGCGCCTGGGGCAGAGGCCACAGAGCCATCCCCAGCGCCCAGGCCATCTTTGCTCCAATGGAGCCTTGGCTGCGGAAGGGGAAGAGAGAGACAGAGAGGAAAGCGCGGCGGAGGGGTGGAGAAGCAAATGGGCGCTTCTCCTGTGTGCCCTGGCCAGAATCGAACCCCGGGTCCTCCGCACGCTAGGCCGACGCTCTACCGCTGAGCCAACCGGCCAGGGCCTTAGTGGTTCATTGATTGCTTTCTCATACATGCCTTGACTAGGGGGCTCCAGTCAAGCCAGTGACCCCTCGCTCAAGCCAATGACTTTGGGCTCAAGCCAGTGACCTTTAGGCTCAAGCCCGTGACCATGGGGTCATGTCTATGATCCCACACTCAAGCTGGCAACCCCATGCTCAAGCTGGTGACCTTGGGGTTTCAAACCTGGGGCCTTAGCATCCAAGGTCAACACTCTATCCACTGCACCACTGCCTGCTCAGGCTCAGAAGACTGTTTCTCCTCACTTCGTTGTTGGCCTCCTATTTCTTAGAACCAACGCCAATCAAAGGGGTTTAAATAAAGAAACTAGGATATTTATGAAGCCAAGGACTGGGGGCCCCTAGAAAGGGACTTTTGGTTTCTTTCCATATACTTCAAGAAAGAACACTACGAAGCTAGGAATATCTCCTTCCTTTACCAAAAGTATGTACTTTAAGCTTTTGAACCCCCTAAAAGACTAGCTTGTATACTTTATGAGAAATGAGGGGCAAGAGACCAATTCATAGAAGCCATATATCTAAATCCATCTCTGAATATATGTAAAATCTGAGAATGTACTCCACAGAAGAAGCAACAACATAATTTTATTAATGTCATCCCTAATAAATTCATTAAAAAACAAATAAATAATTTGTATACAAATAAAGTAAAGCTAATATAAAAAATGCTTAAACTGCCCTAGCCGGATGGCTCAATTGGTTGGAGCGCCAACCAGGGCACAAAGGTTGCCAGTTCAGTCACTGGTCAGGGCACATGCAGGAGCAGGTGTTCCTGTCAATCTCCTGTTCTCTCCCTTTCTCTCTTGAGAATCAATAAAATAAACATGAAAGAAAGAAAAAAGAAAGAAAGGAAGGGAGGGAGGGAGAAAAGAAGGGAGGGAGGGAGGGAGGGAGGGAGGGAGGGAGGGAGGAAGGAAAGAAAGAAAGAAAGAAAGAAAGAAAGAAAGAAAGAAAGAAAGAAAGAAAGAAAGAAAGAAAGAAAAGGAAGAAATGAATGCTTAGATTAATCTTTGTAACTGTGTCTTTCCCCAAGACTGGCTGCTGAGTTCTAAATATTCCAAAATCAGAAAAGGAGCCACAGTTCAAGAATTCATTAAAGAAACACTAGAAAAAAATATCCAGTCTCTAGAACTTGTTAGAGTTACAGAATTACAACTAATCCTAATACACTTGAAACTGACATACCAAATTCAAAGGACCACTTAGGGGCATCATATTTTTACCTGAGTAATTGATATTACAGAAAAAGAGAGTCTGTCTCACTACCCTCCCTATTCTCACTTAAAAAGAATTTAAAAAGACAGGTTCAATTCCCAGCCAGGGCACACAGGAGAAGCACCCATCTGCTTCTCCACCCCTCCCCCTCTCCTTCCTCTCTGTCTCTCTCTTCTCCTCCCATAGCCAAGGCTCCATTGGAGCAAAGTTTGCCCAGGTGCTGAGGATGGCTCTGTGGCCTCTGCCTCAGGTGCTAGAATGGCTCTGATTGTGGCAGAGTGACACCCCAAGATGGGCAGAGCATCGCCCCCTGGTGGGCATGCCGGGTGGATCCTGGTCAGGCACATGCGGGAGTCTGTCTGACTGCCTCCCCATTTCCAACTTCAGAAAAATAAAAAATAATAAAAAAAAAAAAGATCTAAAAAAGAACCTGATGCACCCAGACCTGAAAAATCAGTAGAAGACCAGCTAAAGTCACTTAGCTTAATGGTTGTTTGTGCCAGTGTACTCATTTTAGACATTTTTCACAGCCCATTCTGAATGTCTTCTCTCAGCCTAGCCCACTCTCTGATCTCCTAGTCAGTTAGCAGCTCCTCTTACACCTGCTCTGAAGTCTGCATTGTCTTGTCTCCCTGACAACAGGCGGTGATTTCAATGTTACATCCAGTATTCTAAAATCTTCATTCAGTTCACTGATTGTCCATCATTCCAATCCCCCAATCTGAGTCGCTTCACCATTCACATTCTCTACTCTAAAACTACCTTACTGCTGGAGGTGATCATGAAACTATGATAATTAGATCCATCCAAATTCAAATCCTTGATCTAAGACTTTTAAATTACTCCAAAAGGCCCAGAGAGAACAGAAATATCGGAAGATGTTTTAAAAATGTAGTTTAGTTTGAAGCAAAATAGCAACTTTTAACCGCATCAGCTAAACAAGATCAGAATAATAATGAGCTCAGCGTCACTGGGGGGGGCTTACACAGAGTTCAAATCAGAGGACACCCGGGGAGATTTTTTTGAAATACAGAATCCCAAGTCCTGTCTCATACCTATTCAATCTGAACCTCTGGGAGGTGTATTTCTAAAGCCCCTAGGAGATTCTGATGCAGCCAATCCAGGCTATTAGCGTTCCAGTGGCCCATGCGATTCACTATACTTTCTTCCAGTCACAATGAAGGGGATTTCTTCACTGAAGAGAAATCCAGGCTAGATGGTCTGCCTCTACATTTTATTTCCAGTTTTTTCTTTCTCCTCTACCTGAACCTGAAGCCTGTTCTTGTTTATTGCTTACACTCCTCTGTTCCACATATGCCACACAGAGCTGCACACATTGATGCAACTGGGAGCACAGTCCCCACCCACATCAGCTGTGTCATCCGAGATCCTGCCAGTTTTGAAACGACAGCGCGAGCTGCACACGTGAATCTGGCTCGTTCTACCCTGCCACACAGACACCAAACTTCTCTTAGTTCCCGCCGATATGGACTAATGGCTTGCCCTTTGTGCTCTGCTTCTCTCTTGCTTCTTTTATGATGACTATGTTAGGCAGAATGGATGTTTCTTCATTTCTGCCCTTGTTAGCAGAAGTAAAAGAAAGACGCACATCACATCTTTTGCTGGGCCAAACACCTAAATACATTTGCTGCTGCAGCTGGCCTCAGTGGACTCTGCCAAGTGGCTTATGTCACTGATTTTTAACATCTTTATGGTCAGTGAATGGCATCAAGCATTACCTGCAGTGATGGTAAGGTACAAATAGCCAGTTCCAGTAAAATTCCTGAAGATGAGTCACAGTCTGATCAGCTGATTTTTAATAAATCTCCCCCACATGCATCTTGATAAAAGCAGACATTTTAGGATTTTTTAAGTTCCCTACCAAGACTTTCTTTCTCATACTTTTCTCTTGCCAAATTATAAAAATCATAATTTCTCTCATTTAATATGGTTACAATTACATGGGCCTTAAAAATAGTTACCTGCAAATATAGTTACTTGACCCCAATTCCACGTACACACACAAAAAAATAGGTAATACTCTAAATGTTGTCTCTTATTGTCTTTTTTCATTAAATGACAAAGGTTTTATACAAGTCACCATGCTGGTGCCTCTTTATTTTCATTTCTATAACAATCTTCTTTATTATTAATAATGGTGATGGCAATAAAAGTAATAATAATGTCTACATTTCTTCCCAAAAAGCACAAAGGTCTTGGCCCTGGATACCAACATGCACTAGAATATATAACAGATGCTGAACATCATTTTTTTAACATTTTGAATGTCTTCAACAATTTTTTTTAGTTACTATGGAAATTCCTAACAATTGCCATTTACTAAAGGTAAGAGAAAGGTAAAAAAAATTTTTTAATTTAAATTTCCTTCTTTTCTGTTTTCCCTTTAACAGAGTAGCCTCCCATTTCAGTCTTTAAGTCTCATATACACATCACAAAATCACTGAAATTGGATAGACATTACAGAAATACTCCAGTTTTCTTCTTCTTCTTCTTTTTTTTTTTTTTTTTTTTTTTTTTTTTTTTTTTTTTTGTATTTTTCTGAAGCTGGAAACGGGGAGAGACAGTCAGACAGACTCCCGCATGCGCCCGACCGGGATCCACCAGGCACGCCCACCAGGGGCGACGCTCTGCCCACCAGGGGGCGTCGCTCTGCCGCGACCAGAGCCACTCTAGCGCCTGGGGCAGAGGCCAAGGAGCCATCCCCAGTGCCCGGCAATCTTTGCTCCAATGGAGCCTTGGCTGCGGGAGGGGAAGAGAGAGACAGAGAGGAAGGAGGGGGGGTGGAGAAGCAAATGGGCGCTTCTCCTATGTGCCCTGGTCAGGAATCCAACCCGGGTCCCCCGCATGCCAGGCCGACGCTCTACCGCTGAGCCAACCGGCCAGGGCCGGTTTTCTTCTCAAGGCCAGAATTTATGTAGGAGTTTTTCTAATTTATACAGAATACGGCCATTACCTATCTAGAAGTAAGCTACGTCTCTGAGGAAAAGTGTAGTTTCAGGCCCACAGTCTGGATTATTCTCTTCTCAGCCAGAATCAGTCGCTCATACTCTTCTTCCTTTATTAAATCAGCCTTTGGGAAATGTAACTGCTCTTGGAGTCACCTGACCAACCACTAGCCATCAATTAAATAATTTTTGATTTGTTGGTTCTTTCCTTCTTGGCCTCATACGTACCCTCCAGAGGCAACCACAGAGAATGGATCAGGAGGTACAGATCAGGTTTTCATGAAGCACAGAAAGACGAGAATGATTAAACCAGGGGTCCCCAAACTGTGGCCCCCTGAGGCCATTTATCCGGCCCCCACCGCACTTCCAGAAGGGGCACCTCTTTCATTGGTGGTCAGTGAGAGGAGCACAGTATGTGAGCGGCGTCGCTCACGTACAGTACTACTTCCGGTGATGCAGGATGCATGCCTCACAGCTTGGGAAGTGTGTCATATCAGTTGTTACGGCTAGCAGTGACAGATATGGAACCGGACATTGACCATCTCATTAGCCAAAAGCAGGCCCATAGTTCCCATTGAAATACTGGTCAGTTTGTTGATTTAAATTTACTTGTTCTTTATTTTAAATATTGTATTTGTTCCCGTTTTGTTTTGTTTTTTTGTTTTTTACTTTAAAATAAGATATGTGCAGTGTGCATAGGGATTTTGTTCATAGTTGTTTTTTTTTATAGTCCGGCCCTCCAACGGTCTGAGGGACAGTGAACTGGCCCCCAGTGTAAAAAGTTTGGGGACCCCTGGAGTAAACAAAAACCCTTATTTAGCTCATATTTTGTTCATTTCAACTTACTAAACATATATGGAACTTTTATTATCCTGAAATAAGTTCCCTTAAAAACTGAGCCTGGGACAAGGCTTCAATTCGAAGCTTTGCCCTGGCTAGATAACTTGGTTGGTTAGAGCATCATCCCAATGGGCACAGGTTGCTGGTTTGATCCCTGATCAGGACACATACAGGAACAGATCAATGTTTCTGTCTCTATCTCTCCCTACTTCTCGTTATAAAAATCAATAAATAAAAATTTTAAAAAGAAATAAAATAAAAAGGGGTATGAATACTGCAAAGAGCAAAAAATATTTTAAAAAATTCTAAACTTTATTGGGAGATATAAGCCCAGGTCAGTAAGACTGTCTCTTGGGATAATCTATACAGACTGATTTCTCTTGGGACAGTTCATCGGGGTGAGTGGGGGGATTATCTATCAGCTCCCTCCCATGTGTTATATCCTGGGTCATACCAAGTCAGTTGTCATTCAGCAACTGGAGTAAAAGAAGAAGTCCAGAGTTCTAGAGAAACAGGTAAAGGCCGGGCCAGAGAATCTGATATACTTACCGTGTGCATTGAAACATATTGTATACTATTTCCTAGTCAAATAGGACTCAAAATTATAATTAAATACATCCTACCTATATTTTCAAATCACAACTAATAAAAAAAATGACTTCTGATCACTGGTTTCCTTTAAAGAAGACATATGTAATAGTATGTGATTTTTTAAAGGAATTTTCAGCTATGAATTTCATTGACAGTGCTGCAAAGAATAAACATCAGTTAAAGAAAAAAACAGTTGATCTTCTGGAAAACTTTCAATTGCTAAAGCCCCTCTAAACGAGCAGAATTAAATAAATGTTAAATAAGAGCTTCTAAGGAAACATGAAGAAATCAAGTGACCTCCCTAGATGGCCTCCTACTGGGCAGGTGGTTGGAGTGACTCTGACTTCTTAAACAGAGTGGTTGCAAGTATTATGTTCAAATGCTGTGGGAGGAGGGGAAAGAAATTTAGGAAGACTAAATTACTCCTTTCATTAGTATGCAAATATTATAAGCAGCACTGCAACTGTGGTTATAATATTTTAAGTCTGTCTTACAAAAAAAAAAAAAGGTTTAAATTCATCTGCCTGGCCTTGGCCAGTTGGCTTAGTGGTAGAGCGTTAGCCTGGTATCTGGATGTCCTGGATTTGATTCCCAGTCAGGGCACACAGGAGAAGTAACCATCTATTTCTTCACCCCTTTCCCCTCTTCTCTCTCTCTCTCTCTCTCTCTCTCTCTCTCTCTCTCTCTCTCTCTCTCCTCCTTTCCCACAGCCATGACTCAATTGATTCGTTTGCATTGGCCCTGGGCACTGAGGATGGCTGCATGGAGCCTCTGCCTGAGGCACTAAAAATAGCTGGGTTGCAAGCATGGCCCCAGATGAGCAGAGGATCAGCCTCAGACAGTGGTTGCTGAGTGTATCCCAATAAGGGCACATGAGGGAGTCTGTCTCTCTATTTCCCCTCCTCTCACTTGGAAAAATACGGAAAATAATGTGTCGGGGGGGGGGGGGATTTTATTTAAATTATCCTACCAAATTTTCCACTGAATTATTTGAGCCAAATAATTCTTTACCTGATGCAATCTGAACCAATATCATTGGACACATCTTTAATTGTGATTAAAACAGTTCAACTCAGTCTAATTTCTTTCTGCCTCAAATGTGTCCAAAAATCTTTAAAGACAGATGACTCTACCATCATTACTACCATCATTAAATATTTAGATTGAGTTGGAAATTCATTTTGACTAACAATGTCTGATGTTAGAGGAGAAACTTATTTGAAAGGCAGAAAAGACAACTTAATTCTACTCTATACCAAGTCTTACTTGTTGTGAATTAGAAGTTCAAAGTACTTACACTATTCACTCCAAATCGTTGGACCACCTTTATTTTCAGTTTGCCCAAAATTCTCGGAAACAAAAACAAACAAACAAAATATTGTTTCTATTTCATCATTCTTTACCTACAAGGAGAAAAAGAGTCTGCTTAAGCCCTCCAAAATAGTATTGGGGACCCTTGTCCTGTTATAGGTCTAGTCCACACAAAAGAAATCTTAGGCCCTGTACTAGTTTGCTAGGGTTGCAATAATAATAAAGTCCCACACACAGACTGAGTGGTTTAAACAACAGAAATATGTCACCTCATTAGCCTGAAGCTAGAAGTCTAAAACCAGGGTGTGCTGGCAGGTTTGTTTCCTTCTGAGGGCCATGAGGGAAGGATCTATCCCAGGCCTCTCTCCTGGTTTGCAGATCGCCATTGCCTTCTTATGTCTCTTCACACCATCTTCCCCCTGTGTGTGTCTGTGTCCAAATTTTCCCTACAATAAGGACAACAGTCAAATTAGATTAGCATCCACCCTAATGATCCATTTTAAGTTGATTACCTGTATGAACCCTGTCTCCAAATAAAATCACATTTTGAGATACTAGGGTTAAGACTTCAACATTTGAATTTAGAAAAGGACAAAATTCAACCTGTAATGCTCCCTATCCTTCTTGCACTGTGATTATATAATCTGCAAAGATGGGTTCCGGTAGGGAAATGGCAGGTTCAAATGTAGAGTCCAGAGCCCAGTCACAGCTCCTGGATGGAAGAAAACTTCAAATATATCACTCAACCTCCTTAAACTGTTTTTTCATCTGTAAAATGGGACTGATAACACTGGGGAACAAAAAGTTTGTTGCATCCACAAAAACACTTGTTCTTACCTAATTTGAGTGTGCTGATCTCAAATCTGACATTAGTTTTTCTCTGTAAGCTACAGTTTTTTTGCAATTCAAGATTTTAGGTTTTCATCTTATTGTAAAATTTTTAACATTTAGTTTAACATAATGAAGTAGCATGTCTTCTTGGGCATCATCTTTGTAAAAATATAATTTATATAATACAGTAAATATACTAATACAATAAAAGATATTATTGCATCAGAATTTGTCTACAATTCCAAAATAGAACATATTAAAACATTTATTTTAATCATAAAATTTGCACAAAACTTATTTAAATTCTATTCAGGCAAAAATTTGCGTTTGTAGCTCTTGCATTTGTGTACTTGTTGAGAACAATCTCATTTGATACTCAAGCTGTAGTCTACTCAGCACTAACAGCTCCAAGATTTTCAGGAAACTTATCAAGGTGACTGTTCAGGAAGTGAATCTTAACGCTCATGTTCTATCCAATGTTGCGGAAAGCCAACAGCATCCTTTGAACCAGAAGTTCACAGTTTTCTGCTTTTTTATCGCCAGGGAAGTTCTTTGTAACTGCCACAAAAGATTGCCATGCTGCCTCCTTATTCATCTTTCTAGCAAATTCTTCATCATGTATGAGGGTTCAAATTTGAGGTCCATTGAATACACCTGCTTTTATCTTCTCGAAAGACAAGGCAGGAAAAGCAGAAATAATATATTGAAAGCATTCACTTTCTCTATTCAAAGCTTGAACAAACTGCTTCATTAAGCCAAGTTTGATGTGAAGTGGGGGGGAAACAATCCTGTCTCGATTAACTACAGGTTCATTCACAATATTTTGCATCCCTACATCCAAAGCTTCACGTTTTGGCCACTCCTTCTGTGTCCAGTGTTTCTCCTGAGCTTGGCTGTCCCACACAGAAAGCAAGGATACTTTATGAAACCTCTTTGTTGTCCTAGCAGGAAATTTGCCATTTTAAGATCCACACAAATGATCCAGTTATGCTCCTCATACTTCAGAAAGTTGAGGACAATTTTTATGTCATTTTTACTAAGTCATTCAATTCGGGTTGGCTAAACTGCTGAGGGGTTAATGACTGCTTGGCATCAGAAGAATACCCTTCAGATTCTACAACTATTTTCTCATGCATCTTATCAAAACACACTTGATCACCATGTTCACTTTCTTCGTCCTTAGAAGAAATAAAACCATTGAAAACTGGGAGTGTCTCAGAGTGTGGAATAGGTCGTATTGCTGAAGGAATATTAGGATATGCGATCATATGCAGTTTTTTCTTGCTGATGCCCTTTGTATGAATCAGACAGAAATAACAGTCACTGTTGTGGTCCTTAGGTTCACACCAAACCATGGGAATACCAAAAGGCATTCATTTGCACTTTCCTTTTGTCCAATCATGAAGTATTTTCTCACAATTATGACACACCATATGAGGAGCCCAAATCTTGTCTTGATCACCAAGGGGAACTTGAAAATAGGCAATATATGCACGTGTCACAAATGATGAAATACTGCACCTTTGACGTTGAAGTGTATAACAGCCACATATACAACAGAAGGTGTCAGGACTATTCTTACATTTAAGCCTACTCGAAGAAGCCATGATTCAATCTTAAAACAAAATAAGAGGGTGAGTTTTTATCAGATAATAATTTTTTACATTTAAAAAGAACTACAATTATGTAAAAGTGATGTTCATAAAACATTAATTGCCTTGTGGTTGTTGCCCTTTAACTCCAACTTACAAAACCAATGTATGGCCTGAGCAGGCAGTGACGCAGTGGATAGAGCGTCGGACCGGGATATGGAAGACCCAGGTTCGAGACCCCAAGGTCGCCAGCTTGAGCGCGGGCTCATCTGGTTTGAGCAAAAGCTCACCAGCTTGAGCCCAAGGTCACTGGCTCAAGCAAAAGGTTACTTGGTCTGCTGAAGGCCCGCGGTCAAGGCACATATGAGAAAACAATCAATGAACAACTCAGGTGTTGCAATGCGCAACGAAAAACTAATGATTGATGCTTCTTATCTCTTCGTTCCTGTCTATCTGTCCCTGTCTATCCCTCTCTCTGACTCTCTCTCTCTCTGTAAAAAATAAAATAAATTTAAAAAATTTTAAAAATTGGCAAGTTTATTAAAAAAAAAAAATAATAATGCATGCCATTAACTGTAACAAAAAGAAATTAAAATCGCATAAAAACTAGAGCATGCACCAAAAAACAGATTTCAGATTTGGAATCAGCAATGCAGAAATATATAGAAAAAGCTCCAAAACCTCATGCAACAGAAAATGGAAAAAAAATTGATCCTACTTCATGGGGTTGCTGTGAGGTTAAACAGTCAATCCATGCAAAAGGTTTAGTCCCGTGCCTGCCACATAATAAGTGCTCCTGGTATGTAGTTATTAGCATAAATTATTATTAACCTAAAATGATCATCTTAAACTAAAAAGTAAAGCCCACAAACCCAGTGGGAGAAAACAATTTCTACCTTTTCTCTCCAACCAACTTAATCCTCTCCAAGTAAGGATGCCTTTTTTTTTTTTTTTAATTTTTACTTATTGATTTTTAGAGAAAGGTGAGAGGAAAAGAGAGAAAGAGAGAGAAACATCAATTTGTTGTTCCACTTATTCATGCCATCACTGGTTGACTCTTGTATGTGCCCTGATTGGGCAATCTCGATATGTTGGGACAACACTCTAACCAACTGAGCAACCCAGCCAGGGCCGAGGTTGCCTTTTAGATGAAGGCAAAGAAGCACAGCCAAGTTCTCAGGAACAGTTGGTCTTGAACTACAGTGGCTTATTTCCACCTTACTCCACCCTGTAATGTTTTAAGACTACTTAAGAGTTACTTAGTGACCAAATGTTCTACATTAGATAGGGATCCCCTAGACCTATGATGGCGAATTTTTATAAAAACCACCCACTTTTGCAGTGCTGGTCAACCTGTTCCCTCCCGCCCACTAGTGGGCATTCCAGCTTTCATGGTGGGCCAATTGCAGTGCCATTTGGTTGCTCTGCTATGCCCACCATGAAAGCTGGAATGCCCACTAGTGAGTGGGAGGGATCAGGTTGACCAGCACTGCAAAAGTGGGCGGTTTTTATAAAAAGGTTCACCATTGGCCCTGGCCGGTTGGCTCAGTGGTAGAGCGTAGGCCTGGTGTGCAGGAGTCCCGGGTTCAATTCCTGCCCAGGGCACACAGGAGAAGCGCCCATCTGCTTCTCCACCCCTCCCCCTCTCCTTCCTCTCTGTCTCTCTCTTCCCCTCCCACAGCCGAGGCTCCATTAGAGCAAAGATGGCCCGGGCGCTGAGGATGGCTCTGTGGCCTCTGCCTCAGGCTCTAGGATGGCTCTGGATGCAACAGAGCAATGCTCCAGATGGGCAGAGCATCGCCCCCTGGTGGGCATGCCGGGTGGATCTGGGTCAGGCGCATGCGGGAGTCTGTCTGACTGCCTGCTTGTTTCCAGCTTTGGAAAAATGCAAAAAAAAAAAAAAAGCAAAGAAAAGGTTCACCATCACAGCCCTTATGCCACATAACTTCCTTCTCACGGTTCCTGCTTCTACACAGCTCAGAAAGTCATCTCTACTCTTCATATCCTGCTTTTAACCAGTTCCTATTTTCTCTGTTATTCAGCCAAAATTAAATTGCCAATTTTGTGGATGTTGATTCCCCCCCCCAAATCTATCGTTTACAAATTCATTAATATTCAAGGTGCTTATATATTAAATTTACATAAGTATGATAAGAGGAAAGTCTATGCTCCAAAAATTCTAATCTTACATGAGGAGGCTACCAACCTGTTGTAAATACATGTTTATTGTTTAGTCGTCATGCTTTGCTTTTCTCCTACCATCTCACAGAGCCAGGAATAAAAGTAGAGAGACCTGTGAGATTGGTCTCCGACCACAGCAGAGAGCCTCCTTTCTTGATGCAACTCAGGAACAGGGTGAAATTAGCATAGACAGTGCTGCTATTCAGCCTGACATGCTCAGGAGATATGTTCCCAGGGAGAGTCTAAAACTTCATTAAAGCATTCAGGACTACATTATGACTTTCATGGTCCCCTTCCTCTGTTAAAAAAAATTATATAAAAACTATTATTTTCAACTGCGTTGATATAAAGGTATATATATTCCATGTTATATATTAAGATATTTTTCTTCAACCTAAAAACTCACTTTGTTCTTATGATTAAAAAATAATAATAATTTCATGGGCCCTTAGAAATACTGTGGACTGCAGGCAGTGTCTCTGTACCTAGTGGATGTCGACCCTGAAGCATTTGTGGTTCTATAATATTTGATATAAGGTTCTTAGTTGCCAACTGCCTTAACAATTCATTATGTAGCATCAATGATGTATTTGACTTTTATAACCCGTCTGTTACTAGTCACAACCTAGAGTCCTATAAACAAGAAAATAAAATACAGGACAATTGTGTTTCTGCATTTCAGCATATGGCTAGAGTAACAATTACACTAATGCTTCATACATACTCACACTTACGACATCTGTTTTTAAGCACCCACTCTATTCTCTCTGAATTTCCTTTATAGATATATAAATACATTAAAAAGCATTTGCTGCTTTTTAAAGTATCCTTTTTACAAATCAAAGTTACTGGTGAAGAAAGAGAAGAAACTAACATTTCCTGAGAGCATCCTATGTATCAAGCATTATCATTGAATGCATCTACATGTGTAGTCCAGGGAAAGAAAGATGACTATTCTCATTTGAATAAATAAGGAGACAGACTAATTAGGTCAAGAAATTTGTCTATGATAACAGAATTTAGTAATAGTGGAGCCAGGATTCAAATCCAGGTCCTTTTGATTTCAAAGTCTACTTTCTACTGAATCAAATACATTACTTACATTGAGTTGTCTCATTTAGTATCTTCAGGTAAAAAAAAAGATTTAGAGTGACCTTTTTCTTTCTTTTTAGGAGAAAGTACCATTTCAAATTAAGGCACATATTTGGTAAAATCACATCATCTAACAGAATCACAATGTTTTTGAACCAGAGGTTACTTTAGAAGATACTCCTAGTTCAATCCCTTTCTTCTAAATGAAAAAAAAGATGCCAAAGGATTTGTGAAATTCCCAAGATCACATAGATAGCGGTGTACCTACAGTTATTGCCCCTCACTAAACACAAAAAGCAAAACATAAATAACCCTTATAAATGAAGCCCAAAACAATGTAGAAGAGTTACATGAATAAAGTAATTCTGTAAAAAAAAAATTTTTTAAATAAAGGCCTGACCTGTGTTGGCGCAGTGGATAAAGCACTGACCAGTTCAAGACCCTGGGTTTGCCTGGTCAATGCACATATGGGAGCTGATGCTTCCTCCACCTCCCCCCTTCTCTCTCTCTCTTTCTCTCCTCTCTAAAATAAACAAATAAATAAATAAAAATAGAGTTATTCTGAAACACTTTTTGTAGTTCAGATTCCTGCTAAATGCACCTTTTTAATCTGTCATCATATGCCCCGAAAGGAAATCAATCTCATACGACTTTGAGTTGGTAGGAACTGTGAGTTTCAGTAATAAGGCAGGCTCCTCTAAGCTATAGAAACTGAGCTGAGCCCTACAACATGGTTAGGAGCTGAACCAGTGAAGTGGAATGGAGAGTGCTCTCTAGATGACCAGAGCAAAGCCATGAATGAAACTACAATTAGCATTTGCCCTGCACTTAAAAATTTTAGAAAGCAACTTTATAAACCCTACCTCCGTTATATCTTACAACGCTGCAAGGGATTTTTTTAAACATATTTTTAATACATAATTCTATTGTTTGAAAATTAAAAATAGATACTTGTAAAAAGTTCAAAACAATACAGAGGTATATAGAGTGAAAAGTAAAAGTTTCCCTTAATCCTTTCTATGAATTCTATCCCAGGGCCCTTTCCATAACCTTTTGGTATATGTATCCTGTCAGACTTTTACAGTCACTGCACACACAGTTCTGACATATCCAGAAAAGCTGGGGATGAAGATGCATTAAAATATTTTATTTGTGTCTGACCAGACGGTGGCGTAGTAGATAGAGCATCGAACTGGGATGTGGAGGACCCAGGTTCGAGACTTCGAGGTCGCCAGCTTGAGCGCAGGCTCATCTGGTTTGAGCAAAGCTCACCAGCTTGGACCCAAGGTCGCTGGCTTGAGCAAGGGGTTACTCGGTCTGCTGAAGCCTCATGGTCAAGGTACATATAAGAAAGCAATCAATGAACTAAGGTGTCTCAATGAAAATCTGATGATTGATGCTTCTCATCTCTCTCCGTTCCTGTCTGTCTGTCCTTATCTATCCCTCTCTCTGACTCTCTCTCTGTCCCTGAAAAAAAAATTTAAAAAAATATTTTATTTGTGACAGGCAATATAACCTATGCATCACTAGAGTTATTAGAATGATATTTTATATTTGGTCTGGAAAAGGGAGGGAGAGAGCATTAAAAACAATTAGTGAAAATCCTCAAGGTGGGTGCTGGATGACAGCAGACCCATCCCAAAGAGCCTGGTTACTCTGGTACATGGATTATAGCAATTGGAAGGAATGAGACTATCAAGAACTTTAATCCCCAAGCCAACCAATGTAGAGGGGGTTTTCTTCCCTCTAGGCTATAATAAGTCACTGAGGGCTCTTGAGCATGGGATGGATGAGTAACAGAATTGATGTTTTAGGAAAATGCCTCTGACAGCAATAGGCAGGAGATAGGCTGAAGTTAATGGAGACCAATTAGGTTAATAGATCCTTAAAGCATATATTCTCAAGGAAATAGTCTGAAATATAGTCAAAGGTTTATATACAAGTATTTTCTCCAGTGTTATAAAAGCAAAAAAAAGTTTCTAAAACATGGAAACAAATAAAATATCCAAAAGTAGGAAACTAAAATAAATAAGTCAATGAAACTTCATGAAGTCATTAAAAATAATATTTTTGAAAAATACTTAGCGACATGGAAAATGTTGGTAATGCAATATTGAGTGAAAACACTGACACAAAACTAACCATATGTAACTTTTACTCCAGTTAGAGAATTTCCTTAATACTGTTGTAATTATCTTGCCATAGGAAAAGACCATTAGTCAGAATGAACATGTTTCAGTTCACAACGTCTTATTTCAGCGTTGCAGGAAACAACAGAGACAAAGGATAATAGACGCTCAAACAGCTTAATAAAGGAAGGAGAATTTATTAGTAGCTTGCGGAGCACAGGAGACCAGTAGCACCAAAGCACAAGCTCTCTAAAGTTAGATTTCTTACATCTTACAGACCTTTTACAGTGTCCATGCAAGGGGCACGTGATTCCTTAGTCTGGGGTCCTATGTGCACCTCATGACTCAAGGTGGGGAGGGTGAGTTTCAGTGGGACAGGAAGGGGGAAGGGGTTTCTTAACCAATGGTCCTATGTGTTTACAGATCCTGTTTTTCTGGTGAGTACTCTAAGTGTCTCTAGGAGATCAGTTAGAGGTCTATAGGATGTGGATAATCTCTAACTGGCTGAGCCAGTCATTCCAGCAGCCTCCTTCTCCTGCATTTTTTTTTTGTTTGTTTCTCCCCTCTCATTTCCCCTTTGAGACTCTAGAAATTCCTTTTTTATGCTGGAGGCACATTCTTCATTTGACCACTGTGGGATTTCCCGATAGTGGTGGGTAACAAATACATGGGTCATAGTTCGTTTCTGTACTATGGCTTCTATCATGCTCTTTAAGCTGTTTATTAACAGTGGCAACAAACACAGACTTAACAGGAAGATTCCTAGGGGTAGTGAAACTGCTCCAATTAAAGTTTCAAACCCACCAAAAGCTGAGAGCCATCCTCCAAAAAGGCTACTGGGGTCCCATCCATGCCAAACTTGCACGAGCACATGTGCCGATTTTATCATCTTTTTGACAAGGTCAACTGCCTGGCCCTGGTCATCTATCTGCAGGCAACAACTGGTGAGATTGAATTTCCTACATACTCCTCCTTCTGCTAATAGATAGTCTAGTGCCAACTTGTTTTGGTAGATGGCATTTCTCACCTGAGTTTGTTGATTTGCAAGGGCTAGGGCTTTCTCAGTCTCACTGGTAATGATTTGTAAGACTGCCTGCAGTTGGATAATCCAGTTTAACATGTAAATGGGGGTATGGTATCCCCAAGATCAATCCTCTGCCCAGGTGGCAGGTCCACAGTATTGGATTATCCGTTCTGGGGGCCACTCATCATCTTTCCAGTCTCCTATCTGGACTTCTCTTTTTACCCGGTGTAAGGGCTGTGAGGTGGAGTAGTCAAGCAGTTCCTCTGTTTTCAGAGATAAGAGGAAGAAAGATGGCTTTATCATACCAATTATACAGCTCCCTTCCCAATTTCTGGGAAGGCAAATATAGGCCCTTTTTCCACAGATCCAGTAAAGTCCAGACGGTGCTATCCAGCCTCAGGCCTTGCCAGGGTCCTGCCAAGCTCCAGCTAACTCTGGGAACCTGGCCAACGGATTTTTCTCTGTCTGATTTTCCCACCACACGCTTTGTTTGGAGGTGGCATTATAATACCATTGGCCAAGGCAAGTTAAATTCCCGACTGATTCAATTAAATGTCCTCCACCTCTGGCCAAGCAGTGTTGTCCTATAATAGTATGTTTTAAAATCCACTGGCTGTCAATGAAGGAGTGGGGGGTCATTATATTTGTCAAAGTCTCATTAGGAACCAATTCTTTGGCTTCGCATGGCCATCTATCCCCCATTACAGTTCCCCCACATACATAGCAGGAGGTGACATTCAGAGAATGAGCTATTCCTTCAGCCATCTTGAATAAATTCTTAGTTGATTGTGGGGGGGGGGGGGTAAGGGTTCAGTTGCTTCCTCATAAAAGGACTTATGTACTTGGAAGGCTTGAGCAGGGTGGCTCAGTACCTGACCTCTGATAAGGATTGGAACATTGGGATCTAGCCCCGTCCCATCAATGTCAAGTGTTAGCATTCTTCGTGTTTCCAATGGGGCTTTAGGGGATTGGTTATGATTAGCTCTAAGGGATTGCACCCATGGGTGGTGCAGTTTGACAGAGCTGTCCCTTTCTTAAAATATACCTCTTTCCTTTTAGAGGTGTCCTTTTCCCAAGTAGCCCATAGGACACATGACCAATATTCACAGGTTATTCCACAGGGGTAGCTATGAGCACATATATACTTTTTATCTATCCTGTCGCTTCTCTCCCAGTCAAGGGACCCACATCCTTTTTCTGCATGATTCACAGCGGCACATGCATTAAACCTTAAGATGACTTGTTCTGGGTTTCCTTTGACCCTAGTTTGTGCCATGGTTGGTCCATCATTCCATCCCCACAATCCTCCTCCCTTTGCTACCTTAACCTCAAACACTACTTCGGTAGGAGGGTCTGTGGGGTTATAACAGATATAAGGTTGGTCATTTCCTGGGTCACATACAGAATATTGAGACTGATTATAGGTACAGGTTCCTTTCTGAGTTCTCTGGCATTCATAGAAGCTATAGAAAAGCAAGGTGGGGGAGACTTTTTTACCTTCCTTGGTGATATGGATACATAGTTCACAGTCTTCTGCCTTAGTTCCCCTCCCTCCCCAGAGTCCAGTTATAAGGAACCCCATGGTGAGGTTCCTCAGGCTTTGGCCATACATGTACATGGACCATCCAGCTTCTGGTCTGTGGCTGGAACAGGGCATGTCGTCTTTCTCAAGGTCAACTTACAGGGGTTGATGGGATCCATCTGCGCTGTCCATGAAGGGGACTCTGTGGGAACAAATGACTGCAGTCGACTGTGGTGAGCCCAGGCAGGTATTTCCTCTACTTTGGCAACCACTGGAGTGGTCAGGATCACAGTGTAGGGTCCTCTCCACTTGGGATGAAGGGGTGCTGGATTCCGATCTTCAACTCAAACCTGTTTACCCGGGGATAAAGGATGAACAGGAGCAAACAGACTGATCGAGCCCTATCCAACACCCACTTGGATATGATACAGGCTACCTTGTCTAAAGTCTCTAGCTATCTATGTAGTTCAGTTATCTATGTAGTTTGGCCATCTATCCCCCATTAGAGTTTCTCCTAGTTCTCGGGGGGTCTCTGGCAAACTGCATAATATTGGAGGAGGCCTATTGTATAATATCTCATAAGGTGAGTACTCAGCGTTCTTGGATGGGGTACACTGAATTTTAAACACAATTAAAGGTAAAGCTTGCACCCATTTAAGATTTGTCTCCTGACATAACTTGCTAAGCCCTATCTTTAGAGTCCTATTCATGCATTCCACCTTTCCCGAACTCTGTGGTCTGTATGCCGCATGAAGCTTCCAGGCGGTGCCTAAGGTTTATGCCATTTCTTGTACTACCTTAGCCACAAAAGCAGGGCCATTATCAGCCTATCCAAAGTGGCAGCCCAAACCTTGGAATGACTTCTTTGAGCAGTGCCTTGGTTACTACTTCTCTGGCCTTTTCAGTCCAGGTGGGATAGGCTTCTGCCCATCCTAAGTAGGTACACACTAGCACTAACAAGTACCAGTAGCCTTGGCTTAGGGGCATTTTGGTGAGGTCTAGTTGTACATCCTCAAAGGGGGCTGCTCCATAAGACTGGGTGCCTGGAGGCATCGAGGGTCCTTGTGTGGCATTGTTCTCATGGTAGGGTGGGCAGTGCACGCTGACTCCTTTGGTTAAAGTTGTTAGGAGAGGAATGTAAAAATATATTCCTAGAAGTTTTTGTTTTTCTTTGTCCCGTATGCATGGCAATGTGTAAAGCCTGGACTACTGCCAGTCCCAACAGGAGGGATGACAACTCTACCCTCTGGCATTTATTTCCAGCTGTTGTCTGTTAACATAGATCTTGTTGGCTACTTTCAGGAGTTTGAAAATGTTGATCCCTATGAAGACTTCTAATTTCTAGAGCTTCCTTTTCTCACCTCCTGCACTCTGGCTGACAAAGGCCATATTAACCATTCTCTGGTTTTCTGGACTTTCTGGATCAAAACGAGTATAGATCCTGTAGGCCTCACATAACCTTTCATAAAATTTACCCAGACTTTCATCCTTCCTTTGCAAAGTCTCTGACACTTTGTTGGTAGTGGTGGCCTTCCAGCTTCCCTTCCGGAGGCCTTGGAGGAGATGCTCTCTGTATCTCCTGAGCTGTCTCAGGCCTTTCTCTACATTCAGGTTTCATTTAGGATCTTCTCCTGGCATCTGACACTCACATATTCCTGGGGGTTCTGGTATTCCTCAGGGGTATTCTCCTCTAGCCATTTAGTCACCGCCTATATTATTTGGCAACTTTCCTCCGTGTTGAACAATGAGAGGAGCAATTGATGGCAATCCACCTATGTGGGACTGTCGGTCTGGAAAATGGATTGCATGAGATCTATGAAGGCCTGAGGCTCTTCTGTATAAGAGGGATTGTGTTGCTTCCAATTGAGGAGGTCAGTGGTGATAAAAGGTTGGTACACCAGCACCTACCATTCTACCATGCACCCTTGTTCATTTATCACTGTGTTCCTCATTCTCTCAGAGGCATCTGCACTCTGGGCACTGTCTTTGAGCGCAACTTCCCAGCTAGGGGAAGAGATCCTGGACCTGGTCCCAGCAGGGCAGTGAGAGGCACCTCCGGCTCGGGCAAGCTTATGCTGGGACTTGATAGATCTGGCGATGATGGGCCTGAATCAGTAACAGTCTCTGGGGTGGCCGAGGAGCCAGGTATGGAAGGATAAAGCTTTGGTGGTATGCACAGTGGGAGAGCCATTTTTGCTTCTTCTGGCTCACTAGGGGTTAAGTTTTCTGGCACTGGTGGCAGCAGTGGCTCTCAGGGTTTGGTAGAATGCTTTCCTGCCTTTGCTACTAACACAGTGGAAGTCTGAACTCTAAGCCAAGGGGGAGGATGCCATGCCAGTATGTGAGCCAGGTGTCTATGTAGGAAACTGGTCAGGGTGCCCTGGATCTCTAGTGACTACCTGCCATACCTTCCATACAACGGACCTGTCCAAGCTTCCTTCTGCCGGCCACCCCACCCCAAAAGTGGGCCATTCTAGTTCACACAAGGTCCTCAATTTCCCTGGTGAGATGGTAATCCCATAATCCCCTGAGAACCCTTTCTTAAAAGTTCTTGATCATCGTGGCCAGGGAATTAGGTTTTTCCTGTGAACCTCCCATGTCTCTCACAATAAACAGTCACACCACAAGAAGAAATTGGGGGAAGGTTAAAGAAACTCAGAGGGGACACCACTCACTTCGTCTATTACCAGTTGCTACCCTCATGGAGACAGCAGACCCTCTTGGCTTATGACAGGATGATATAAACCCTCAGCATACAATTCTTCCTCTTAGCCATACAAGGCGCCCTAAAGAACCACAGTTTGGGACTCAACACTCACTTTGGCGCTATGGGAAGGAGTTGGAACTCCTCCCCGGCGTCCGTCTCATTCACTCTGCACTCACTCTCTTTCATACAACCTCCCACCACACCTAACCTGCCCTGTGGAGAGTGAGCAGTCACCACTCCTAACCTATGGAGGGCAATCAGTCACTCTCTGGAGGGTGATCAGGCCTTTCTTCTGCCCAGTAGGGCAGGACCTCAGCTAATTGTCCTTGCCTGGTTTTCCTTACCACGCCTCTGATGTGCCCTCGTTTTCTCGTTTCTGTTGTCTGATCCTTGCTGGGACTGGCAGATGAGGTTTCTACTTCTGTCCTGTGAGGCGTCCACATAGGGAAATCCCCAGTGCACACTCAGCAGGCGCATTTACAGGGTGGTTCTGGGCTCCCCAGTGGGGTATCCGAAGTCCGCCAAACACAGGCGTTGTTCCTCCTCACTTCCCAACCAATGCACCAGAAACCTGTTGCAGAAAACGACACCAACAGAGGATAATAGACACTCAAACAGCTTAATAGAGGAAGGAGAATTTATTAGTAGCTGGCGGAGCACATGAGGCTAGTAGCACCAAAGCACAAGCTCTCCAAAGTTAGATTTCTTACATCTTATGGACCTTTTACAGTGTCCATGCAAGGGGCGCGTGATTCCTTTGTCTGGGGTCCTACGTGCACCTCATGACTCAAGGTGGGGAGGGTGAGTTTCAGTGGGACAGCAAGGAGGAAGGGGTTTCTGGACCACTGGTCTCATCTGTTTACAGATCCTGTTTTTCTGGTGAGTACTCTAAGTGTCTCTAGGAGATCCGTTAAGAGATCGACAGGATGTGGATAATCTCTAACTGGCAGAGTCAGTCATCCCTGCAGGCTCATTCTTCTGGTTTCTCTCCTCTCATTAGTAAATAAAGAAAATTTTCATATAACAACATAATTTGGCAAAAGTAATATTTTGATTCCTATTATTAGTTCAGGTTTATCTCCCTAAGCATAAGAAAGGTAAGTCGATAATAATTGGACTCCACTGCTATGAGTAGGTCTTAGGAGTAAATAAGTCAATAAAAAGAAAGACCCACTTTGATGTAATATTACTGACCCAGTGGGGAGGCAGTGCTCACCACTCACATACTCCTGGCAATGCCAATGTTTTTTTAAAAAAAAACAACACCAAAATTATACATTTACACTCATATGGAAAGAAAGAGGTCAAAGTCATAGCAGGGGTTATCTTTGGAAAATGAACTATGGGTGATTTGTTTCATTATGTTAATAAATATGTATCATATTGGTAATTAAGGGGAATTTTTTTTATTTAATTGGGTTTGTCTGTTTGTTTAAATAAAGAAGCAAGTGCTTAAGACTATGAAGTACAGTCTGATCCATGGTGGTGCAGTGGATAGGGCTCAACCTGGAATGCTGAGGTCACCGGTTTGAAACCCTGGGTTTGCCCAGTCAAGGCACACACAACAAGCAAGCAATGAACAACTGAAGTGAAGCAACTGAGTTGATACTGCTCGCTCCGCCCTCCCCCTCCTCTCTCTGTAAAATCAATCGGTCAGTCAGCCAATCAATCAGTCTGACTATGAAGTACAGGAGCAGAGAAACCAAACCAGAGCCAGATATAACGGTACAAAGGCTTGGTAAAATATAGTTTATAATTATACATTTTTCATGGGCTTCCCAAATAAAGAAGATTATAGACATTTTAGACATTAAAGAAACTTACATAGGTAATTAATTGTCTTGGGCTTTTCCTAAAGTCTGTGTAGAATAGAGCAGAAAAGGAAAACAGAACATTTTTTTCTAACAAATCTTCCCCAAAGCTTCAAAGACGGCTTCCAGTCAGCACTATCATGTCAATATGGTAATGCATGCAAGAACATTTCAACATTTCAATTACTAGCGCAAAAAAATATTTGAAAAAAGGTAAAATTACACAATATTGTTATGACATTTTTGAAGGGCACTGAGTTCAGACCCATCATTTTCTGTACACAGATTCACAAATCATCATTCTATATATCTTAGCACTGTAGCTACTTCAAAATGCTAATATAACTATAAAGTTACTATAATAATTTATAATAATAAAAATGGAGTCTCCTAAATTAGCAGTCCATTCTCCATTTTCTGTCAAAATTAGTCAATAGGTAAATTCCATTTTGTCATAAAATTCCTATTTTATTATTTCAGTCATTAAACCAAAAGGTAATAAAATGAAAATTTACAGTGCCTGATGTGGCCAGAGTTATTTAACCAATCCTGCCAACGGTCTCCATGTGGAATTGCTGTGGCCTTCCTCCCTGCCCCCAACTTCCCTCAGGAGAAATGGACAGCTTTGGACCACACAGAGCTTCCTGTCAACACTAACAAGACTTTCCCTGAATAATTATGTAAAGTTCAAACAAATTCAAATGAAATTAAATATAAATCTGATGTGCTCTAATTTCTCTAATTAAAAGTAACAAGTAAGAAAAGATTATACTACAATCTAGAGTATTTCTGTAATAGCAAAGGATGTATATAACACATGAAAAGATATTTTAAAAATTCACATTGTATAATTTTGCAGTCTTTCACATGTTCATGGTTTTTTCTGCTCACACTAGAAAGCTCTTCCTAATTTGTTTTAAACCTCTGCATTGTTAGGTAACATGAAACTGGTAAATTACAATTTCTGAGGTCCCCTGAAGTTATAAGAAAAATTTATTTAACAAATATTTACTAACCAGTTACTCTTTGAAATGCACCTGTAAGTAGATGGTAGAAAATATCCAATTATTTTACAGGTGGAAATTTTAAAACCACTAATTTGTTTTCTGACTGTTGCTAATTAGCCATTCTTCCTCAAAAGCCTTCTTTACCCAATCAAAAATGAAAAGTATAATATAATATAACCTAAATATTAAAAAATTATTGCCCTGGCTGGTTGGCTCAGTGGTAGAGTGTCAACCTGGCATGTGGATATCCTGGGTTCAATTACCAGTCAGGACACACAGGAGAAATGACCATCTGCTTCTCCACCCCCTCCCCTTCCCACTTCTCTTTCTCCTTCTCTCTCTCTCTCTCTCTCTCTCTCTCTCTCTCTCTTCCCCTCCCACATCCATGGCTCGATTGATTCAAGCACATCAGCCCTGGCACTGAGGATGGTTCCATGGAGCCTCCACTTCAGATGCTAAAAATAGCTGGGTTGCTAGCATGGCTCCAGATGGAGGTTGCTGGGTAGATCCCAGGCAGGGCACATGCATGCAGGAGTCTGTCTCTCTGTCTCCCCTCCTCTCAACTTGGAAAAGAAGAAAAAAAATGATTAATGTAGCCTCACCTGTGGTGGCGCAGTGGATAAAGCATTGACCTGGAATGCTGAGGTCACCCATATAAAACTCTACGCTTGCCCAGTCATGGTACACGTGAGAAGTAACTACTATGAGTTTATGTTTCCCACTCCTCCCACCCCTTCTCTTTCTCTCTGTCTCTTTCTATCTACTATCTCTAAAATAAATGAAGTATTTTAAAAACTCACTAGTTTTTAATTTACTCATATTTTCTGATTCTATTTTCAAGAATACAAATAACAATGCTAAATTTCAAAACAGTGATGTGTCAGTTAATGCATCTTAGCTTTTTTACCAATTTTATTGATATATAATTGATTTATCACATTGTATTAGTTTTATATATACAACATGATTTGATAAATGTCTACACTGTGAAATGATTACCACAATAAATTTAGTTAACATCCGTCATCTCACATTGTTACAAACTGTTTTTCTTGTAATGAGAATTTTTAAGATCTACTCTTGGCAACTTTCAAATATACACAACAGTAGTGTTAACTATAGTCACCATGCTGTATGTTACATCTCCAGAACTTGTGTATCTTATAACTGGAAATTTGTACCTTTTGACCACCTTCATCCATTCTAGAAAGCTCTATATATGCTCAGCAACAGGATTGTTATTATTTGGCTGTTCTGAAAATCTTCTATATACACAAATATGACTGCAACCTGAGTTTACCCAGCCCTCCCCAAACAGAATCACACTAATAGTTAGAACTCAAATTCTCTGTGGGCCCTTGCCTCCTCCTGGCAGAACCTCAACACCCAAAAAATGTTTCTCAAGTGCTCTCTGAAGTCAGGTGCTTCTGAAATTCCAGTGTTCTCATGAATAATCCCAGAGCATGTGCTATTGCTCTCACTGGTAGCCACTGGGCACGTTCATGTCACCAGTCACTGCTGCCATGTCACCAGAAGAACCAGAGATGTATGGTGAGACAGGAACAATGCCCAATGTCTGCCTAACGTTGACCTTAAAACCTGCTTGAAGTTCCCAAAGTAGTGATGTTTGTATGACTATCGTACAGAATTTTAGGTTTTGTTTGTGGTTTCACTTTTATTGGCCACTGCTCTCCACAGTAACCAGACTTCTATTACTGAGTCAAGCATGGCTGGCTCCTCCTGTCTTTAAGATGAATCTTTCCTTGGAAACTCCCCCGGACCCCCTTGCAAATATCCGTTGTGCCATCCCATGCGTCTACCAGATGTACCCACACAGAGTCAAAGCCTATCCGAGGCTCAAGCTGAGATCCCCACACATATTAATCACACCTACTGGAAGGCTAAATGAAAGTGCTAACTTTGGAAGAAAAAATACCTTTTAATTTCCTCAAGAGAAGGGCTCTGTGGGTTTATTATCTTGAGAGAAATAATATTTTTAGTTAAAGTAAGTTGTTATATTTCTTCCTTTGGTATAAAATTTCACCAAAATAATTTATGAGCCCCCAATTCCCATTTGCTCACTCTCACAGAGTAAATGAGTACTTAAACCAGGCAAACAGAACAACTTATATTTAACGGTGTCATAAATGGTTTGCAAAATATTTTAACTCGTTGGTAATCCTTTGGGCCCTTACAAAGAATGAGAGAGCAGTTTCGGAATGCTTTTTCTGACATTAGTAACATACATACACAAGAGTTCTAGTAACTCTTCAGTTCACCTGAGAGTTTTGATCTGGCAGAATTGACAGTGAGTCTCAGAAGAACTGTTCTCTCTGCTGCTCTCTTCAGTTTGTACATTTGTTCACTTCCTCACAACCCATGCCACAGGCTTCTCGCTAATTATCAATGTGGTCAATAGCAGATAGCCTTTCCTTTCCATAATTCACCTAAAGATCAAGAGTTCTGAAACATAATACCAATCCTTTATTTCCTCACCTGTTTAAACCTCATCCCCTTGATTCTGGTGAATATGTTTGGGCTACCTGTTAGCAAGAAAACCCTGACAGCATCCCAAAGCAGAACTCCTTCTATTCTGTCCTCAAAGTCTTTTTTTTTTTTCCTGAAGTTGGAAACAAGGAGGCAGTCAGACAGACTCCCACATGCGCCCGACCGGGATCCACCCAGCATGCCTACCAGGAGGCGATGCTCTGCCCATCTGGAGCATTGCTCTGTTGCAACCAGAGCCATTCTAGCACCTGAGGCAGAGGCCATAGAGCCATCCTCAGTGCCCAGGCCAACTTTGCTCCAATGGAGCCTTGGCTGTGGGAGGGGAAGAGAAAGAGAGAGAGAAAGGAGAGGGGGAGGGGTGGAGAAGCAGATGGGTGCTTCTCCTGTGTGCCCTGGCCGGGAATCAAACCCAGGACTCCTGCACGCCAGGCAGACGCTCTACCACTGAGCCAACCGGCCAGAGCCCAGTCCTCTTGATTCACGATTTGAGAGGTGGTATAGTGTGGTAGTCAAGAGCAGAGACAATAAACACAGATCACTTGGGCTCAACTTCCCACTTATTAGTAACCTAGGGCAAGTTACTCTCTAAATTCCAGTTTCTTCGCAATCAATGAACAACTAAGGCGTTGCAACAAAAAACTAATGATTGATGCTTCTCATCTCCCTCCGTTCCTGTCTGCCTGTCCCTATCCCTCTCTCTGACTCTGTCTCTGTAAAAATAAATTAATTAATTAATTAATTTAATTCCAGTTTCTTCAATGTTTAGAATTGGGATGATAACAATAGGACCTACCTTATAGGGTTGTTTTAGGATTCAATGAGTCATACATATAAAACAGTAAGAGGACTCTCTGGAACACAACAAACATTAGTTGTTGTTATTAATAATTTAGAACTATTCTTTTCAGGATATGAGGAGGTACAGTAGGTGTGATTTTAAATCAGACACCAAGTTCCATTATCTTAGCCTAAATCTACAAGCACACTCTGGATATTTGGTCAATAGCTATTGAGGAACATTAAGCAAGTGATTCTCTACACCTATCTCCTCATCTATAAAATGGTGCTAATTAAAAAAATACATGTAAATTATGTGGCAATAACCTGGCATGCAGTAAACATTAATATTAACTGTTATATCATCTATAATTATGTCTGATTTATAGGAGTACTGTAATGAGATAACATAGGTGAAGTACTCAATGATTTAATATTTATTAAGCAGAGGGTCAATACATGGTTTCTTTCTCCACCTTCCTTTTAAACCTCATGTAATTATGTATCATCTTTTTCCCAATTACCTTTGCCCTTCTCTTGCCAGCTATACCAGGAAGCAGTGGTGGGATTCAGCCAGTTCACCCAGTTTGGCAGAACAAATACCTAATTTTTTGTTGAGTTTGGAACACCAGTTGTTAAAATAGCACTTTTTTCTAAGGTGGGTGCCTGGGCAGCCACACAATGTGGAAATCACAAATTGATATTCCTTATTCTTTTTTTAACATTCATCTACACAGCAGCATATTCTAAGGGCCTGTAGTAATGTTCATTCTGTCCGTAGGTGAAAAAAAAATTGCAAGTGAAGATGTCAATTGAGAAGCAATATGGAAATATCTTAAATAACATTTTTATTGTTTTTTTGTCAGGTATTATTTAATATTTTTTCATTTATATTTTAAAACTCTTTCTTATAACATAATCTAGCTTAGTGTACCTCTTTTATTGTTCTTATTAAATGCATGAAATAGTAAACTACCTTTTGGTATATTGTTTTTTTATATTTAAAACAATCATTAGGGCAGAGAACTGGTTGTTAAATTATTTGAATCCCACCACTGCCTGGAAGCTCAAGGAATGGAGAGAGCCAATGATTATGTACACTCTACCTACCACCAAGACCCTCCACAAACTTATAATTGATAAGCAAGCCTTTATTAAAAGTAAGGATTTATATAGATAATTCTAGTACAAAAAAGGTAGAGGTTTTGGCAACACAGCAGATTAAGTGTCAGTACCAACCCTTCCTGGTAATGACTAAAAATACTGAATAAAATTTTTAAATAACTTGAATGCATCCATATGAGAACAAAAGAGTAAGGAATAACTAGGAAGGCATTACTGAGTCAGATTTACCCTCAAGACGTTTGCTGAACCAGTAAACATGAGCATAGATTTTTGTGCCCTGGAGACAAAGACATTGCCCAGGGACCACCCAAGTTGGAGTGTCTTATATTTAGAACCCTCATAAAACTGGGGCCCAAAAGCATACACTCAGTGAAAGAGGGGACCAAAATAAACTACCCATTTCCAACCTCCCCCCAAAAGATTGCATGGGAAACTAACAGTTTCAAAACTTGGCAGTGAACAGAGTGAGGAGAAATTATACCCTGAGAATCAGTAACCACAAGCTAACCCTCACGCAGCTTTGCACCACAAATCTGCACTTTTGAAGCGGCCTAAAAAAAACCTGAAGTCAACATGACTTACAGTGTTCCTGCACTCGTGATGACCCAGGTGCCCAACAAACGTAAACGCAAATCCTTGAGGAAACTGTCTCTTTCATTCCAAGACACAGAGAAACTCAAAGGAAAAATTTCCAAGGAACATTAAACAACTCAAGGGTCAAAATTTACTAAATACACAAGAAATCAAGAACAGGAAAAAAAGGCAGCAGAAACAAAAAGTAGTACAGTCAGACTCAAAACACTTCAAATACCTGAATTATCATATAAGAATATTAAAAAACGTATTTCATCCCAGAAATTTTAAAAAATACACTTGAAATTAAACAATTGATGGACAACACATAATACAGAGCATAATATAACTAGTGAACAAGAAGATAGACAACAGAAATGATCAAGAATGAAGACTGGCCCTGGCTGGGTGGCTCAGTGAATGGAGAGCACCAGGGATGGTGTGCACCAAAGTCACGATCCAATCCCTGGCGAGGGTACAGAGAAGAAGCAACCAATGAGTACACAGCTAATTGAAACTAAGCAGAACAGCAAGTTGATGCTTCTCTCTCTCTCTCTCTCTCTCTCTCTCTCTCCCCCCTCAACCCCTCAAATCAATAGGAAAAAATTTTTAATGAAGATCAAAGAGACAAAAGAATTTAAAAATTAAGAGGACATTAATGTGTATACTTTAAATGGGTGAATTGTATGGCATATGAATTCTCTCTCAATAAATGTTTTATAAAAAACTGAAAGATCACATTAGTTAAGGTAAATTAGGTTTCAGAACAAACAGACCCAAAATACAAAATGACTCAAACAAAACAGAAGTTCATTTCTCTCCCACATGAAGCCCAAGTTCAGTGATCTCAGTCTGTGAGTACTTCTCCGCCTGCAGTGATTCAGGGACACCTCTCCCTTCTTCATCTCAGGGCTCTGCCACTCCCTGAAGTGGGCTTCCTCGTCATCTGTATTCTCTGACAGAAGGGAAAGAGCATGAAGTGCATACATCTACTTCCTAAGTGGCCACACTAAGTAATAAGGAAGTCTAGGAAGTACAGGCTTTTAAAAAGAAGTTATAAGACAATATTAGAGTGAGAGAGTCTAAAATAGGTCTAACAAGAGTTCCAAAAAGAAGAAAAACAGAAAGAGAAGGGAAAGGAAAGGAAGGGAAGGAAAGGGGAGGGGAAAAAAGACAAGAAAAGAAAGAAAGGAAGAAAGAAAAGAAAAAGAGAATGGGGCAAAGGCAGCATTTGAAGAGTAATGGCTAAAATTTTTTAGGACTCATGAAATAACAACTCATAGATTCAAGTATCCTACAAACCCCAAACAGAAAAAAATAAAAAGAAATTCACACCTAGGTACATCATTGTGAAATTTCAAGATAATTAGACTGATAGCTGACTTCAACAATAACAACAGAATCAAGAAGAGTATAGAATGAAATATGCTGAGAGAAAATAATATTAAAATAATTATTAACATAGATATCTAATAAAGCAAATCATGTTTTAATAACAAGTATAAAATTAAGACATTTTCCACACAAATAAAAATTTAGAAAGTCTGCTATATACCACACTACTAATGAAGGTGTTTCTAAAATATGTAGTATGTACGTATCTCAAGGAGAGAAAAGATGATCCTTAATGAGAGCTCTGATTTGCAAAAGAATAAAAAGCATAAAAGTTATAAATAGAAACAAATGTTGACTGGATAAAACAAATATATGTGTAGTTAGAAAAATGGTAGAACTAAAGTATATGACAAAAATAGCACATAAGTGTAACTGGAATTAAAGTGTTCCAAAACACTTATATTACTCAGGAGACTGTACAGCTACTAATAAGCATGCAAGTTAGCCTGACCTGTGTTGGCACAGTGGATCAAGTGTCAACCTGGAATGCTGAGGTCACTGGTTCAAAACCCTGGGCTTGCCTGATCAAGACACATATGGGAGTTGAGGCCCTGGCCGGTTGGCTCAGTGGTAGAGCGTTGGCCTGGCGTGCAGGAGTCCCGGGTTCGATTCCCGGCCAGGGCACACAGGAGAAGCGCCCATCTGCTTCTCCACCCCTCCCCCTCTCCTTCCTCTCTGCCTCTCTCTTCCCCTCCCGCAGCCGAGGCTCCATTGGAGCAAAAGATGGCCCGGGCGCTGGGCATGGCTGCTTGGCCTCTGCCTCAGGTGCTGGAGTGGCTCTGGTCGCGACAGAGCAACGCCCCGGCTGGGCAGAGCATCGCCCCCTGGTGGGCATGCTGGGTGGATCCCGGTCGGGCGCATGCGGGAGTCTGTCTGACTGCCTCCCCGTTTCTAGCTTTGGAAAAATACAGGAAAAAAAAAAAAGAAAAGAAAAGGGAGTTGATGCTTCCTGCTCCTCCCCCTTTCTTTCTCTATCTCTCTTCTCTAAAATTAATAAATAAATAAAGATAATTTTTAAAAAACTGGTGGTGCAGTGGATAGAGTGTTGGACTGGGATGCAAAGGACCCAGGTTTGAAACCCTGAGGTCTCCAGCTTGAGTGCAGACTCACCAGCTTGAGCGTGGGGTTGCAGGCTTAAGCACGGGGTCACTGGCTTAAGCATGAGATCACAAACATGACCCCATGGTTGCTGGCTTGAGCCCAAAGGTCGCTGGCATGAGCCCAAGGTCACTAGCTTGAAAAGGAGTCACTCGCTCTGCTGTAGCCCCCATTTCAAGGCACATATGAGAAAGCAATCAATGAACAACTAAGGTGCCACAACAAAGAACTGATGCTTCTCACCTCTCTCCCTTCCTGTCTGTCTGTCCCTCTCTCTGTCTCTGTCACCAAAAAAAGTTTCTAAGGTAACCACTGAAATACAGAAACAGAAAGTATAGTTTCCAAACTAGTAGAGAAAAAAATTGAATGAAAAATAATAATTAATCCAGAAGACGAGAGAACAAATTAGTGATATAGAAATGGTGCAATAAATAGAAAAGATAGAAGACAGTAAAAATAAATCCAAATGTCTGCAATTAAACTAAACAAATTGCTGCAAAAATGTCAAACCGAATTTTTTTTAATCCTACTTTCTGCTGTTTATAACAGGCATATCTAAAGCTTAGGATTAAAAAACGATTGTGGGTACAAAAGTAAAAAGTTATAAAATGACATACCAGAAAAATACTGAACAAATCTGGTATAGCCAGTCTAATAGACAAATACATTGATAGAAAATATTAGACACAAAGACAATCATTACCTAATTATTAGAGAATCAATTAATTTAAAAGATATCAATTCTAATGCCTAAATAAGCCCTGAAATATATAAAGGAAATTGACAGAACTACAAAAGAAATGGAAAAATCTTCCACCACATTAAGAGATTTCAATACTTTCTCAGCACTGTTAAAAGACATAAAAATTCATTTCATAGAAGCTTTAAACAATACAATGAATAAATTTAAACTATTGGACATATATGGAACACTGCACTTGATGGCTGAAAATAGATATTCTTTCTAAGCATTCATGAAACATTTTAATCAAATGCTGTTTTCAAATGTTTTCAATAGATATTTTAACAAATCCCCCCTCCCAAAAGAATGGTAAAATACAGATCAAGTTCTCTGTCCACAATAGGTTTATAACCAAAACAACACAGAATTTAAAATATTCCTATGCTTTTGGAAATTAAGACACCCTTCTAAATTACTCAAGGATCACTTGACCAGGTGGTAGTGCAGCAGACAGTGTGTCAACTAGGACATGGAGGACCCAGGTTCGAACCCCAAGTTTGTCAGTTTGAGCATAGCCTCTTAGACATGGCCCCATAGTCACTGGCTTGAGCCCACAGGTCACTGGTTTGAGTAAGGGGTCACAGGCTCAGCTGGAGCCCCCCAGTAAAGGCACATATGAGAAGCAATAAATTAACAACTAAAGTGTCACAATTATGAGGTGCTGCTTCTCATCTCTGTCCCCTCTATCTGCCTATCTGCCTGTCTGTCTCTCTTTCTCTCTCAGTAATGAAGTAGAAAGTAAAATTTACAAACCTGTAACAATATTTAGAAACAAGAGACCCTAAAATAAAAATTAAATTAAAATAGTGTATATATAAAATTAAAATATTACATAAGTATATGAAATAAAAGATATAAATTAGGATAAAACAGATATTAGATAATGAGGAAATGTGTGAGCATTATTTCAATAACAAAAACTTACTTGAAATTATTTGTATAAAATATAACTTACCTAAACCAACTCAAGAAGAAATAAAAATTACAAATGGTCTAATAACTATTAAAGAGATTTAATCATTAGTTTTAAAATCTTTTCCCAAAGAAAATAATCCAGGACAGTTTACTGGTAAATTATTTTACACAAATTATTTCAGATTATAGAGACAAAAAAAGACACTACTCCACTCATTTTCTGAGGCTAGTATATAAACTCGATACCAAAATTCAACAATAACATTCAAAAAGAGGAATTTACAAACCAATCTTACTTGTGAACATAAATGCAAAAATCCTGGACAAAACAGTAGCAAATCAAATCTCTCAAAGTATTTAAAGATTGTATTTAGCCTGACCAGGCGGTGGCACAGTGGATAGAGCATCGGATTGGGATGCGGAGGACCCAGGTTCGAGACCCCGAGGTCGACAGCTTGAGCGTGGGCTCATCTGGCTTGAGCAAAAAAGCTCACCAGCTTGGACCCAAGGTCGCTGGCTCAAGCAAGGGGTTACTCGGTCTGCTGAAGGCCCACGGTCAAGGCACATATGAGAAAGCAATCAATGAACAACTAAGGTGTCGCAAGGAAAAACTAATGTTGATGCTTCTCATCTCTCTCCGTTCCTGTCTGTCTGTCCCTATCTATCCCTCTCTCTGATTCTCTCTCTGGCACTATAAAAAATAAAAATTAAAAATTAAAAAAAAGATTGTATTTAAAGTAATGTAATTAGCTACATTAACAAATTGAAGGAAAAACATATGTCTATTCCAACAAATGCATAAAATGCATTTGATAAAACTCAACATTCCTTAATAGTAAAATAGTAAAACATCAGTTAAAATGAACTGTCTTAATCTGATACACAATATCTACCCAAAAATTACATATAGTAAACAACATAATTAATTTTGAAATTTTGAAAGCATTCCACTTAAAGATCAGGAATAAAATAAATTTACCTATTAACCCTACTTCTGTGAAAAATTAAACTTAAGGTCCAAACTGTCAAATAAAGCAAGAAAAAAAAGATAAAGAACAAACCTGTCATTATACAAAAATGATGTAACTATCTACAAATATTAGTTATTAAAATAAAATTTCTGATAAATATGCTAAACATAAATCATTATGTAAAATTTGTATTTTTATACCAGTAATAAGCAGGAAAAAAATTAATTCTGTTGTTTCTATAGAATTAATTCCTAAGGTGCTTAGGAATAAACCTAGGAATGATGTTAAAGAAGAAAAATATAAAAATATTAAAAATATAAAACTTTATTGACAAGATATTAAAGAAGGCTTTAACTAAAGAAGAACTATACAATGTGATTTTTTTTTTTTTGTATTTTTCTGAAGCTGGAAATGGGGAGGCAGTCAGACAGACTCCCGCATGCGCCTGACCAGGATCCATCTGCATGCCCACCAGGGGGCGATGCTCTGCCCATCTGGGGCGTTGCTCTGTTGCAACCAGGGCCATTCTAGTGCTTGAGGCAGAGGCCATGGAGCCATCCTCAGCGCCCGGGCCAACTTCGCTCCAATGGAGCCTTGGCTGCAGGAGAGGAAGAGAGAGACAGAGAGGAAGGAGAGGGGGAGGGTGGAGAAGCAGATGGGCGCTTCTCCTGTGTGCCCTGGCCGGGAATTGAACCTGGGACTCCTGCACGCCAGGCCAACACTCTACCACTGAGCCAACCAGCCAGGGCTTACAATGTGATATTTTTAAAGAAAGGAGTGGCATATAGAAACTTAGATCAATGAAATAGTACAGAGAGTCCAGAAATAAACCACACTTAAATTGCCACTTAATATATGACAGCGGTGCCGTTGCGGACCAGGGTGTAATTATAATTAATGGTGATGAGACTTGTTTTCAAAATGAAAAAATTAAATCAGACTCCTTCCTCACACAATAAACAAAAATCAGTTCCAGGTAAATTATAGACCTAAATATGAAAGGTAAGATGCTAATACTTTAGAAGACAATATAATAGAGCATCTTTATGGTCTCAAAGTAGGGAAGGATTTCTTAAACTAGACATAAAAAGTTCAAATTATAAAGGGAAATACTGATTACACTAAAATTAATGTTTTGTGTTAATCAAAAAGCATTTTTATTTGTTTATTAAGTGAGAGACAGGGAGGCAGTGAGACAGACTCCACATGTACCCCGACCAGGATCCACTGCTCTGTTGCTTGGCAACTGAGCTATTTAAGTGCCTAAGGCAAGGTCATGGAGCCATCCACACTACCTGGGGCCAACTCGCTCGAACCATTTGAGCCTTAGCTGCGGGAGAGGGAGAGAAAGGGAGAGAAAGGGAGAGAGGGAGAGAAAGGGAGAGAGGGAGAGAGAGAGAGAGAGAGAAAGCAGATGGTCACTTTAACTGTGTGCACTAACTGGGAATCAAACTGGGGACATCCACACACCAGGCAAATACTCTACCACTGAGCCAACCAGCCAGGGATTCAAAAATTATTTTAAAATGTGAAAAAGACAAGCCCTAACTGAAAGAAAATAATTCCAACGAATTAAATAGCAGAATGCAAAATATATTTTAAAACTTTTGCAAACCAGCAAGAATGACAACACATAGAAAAATAAAGCACAAATAGCCCATAAACACAAGAAAAGATGTTCAGCCTCATGGTAAATAAGGGAAATTAAAACCATGAAAGGCCATTTCAAAACTGCCAGACTTAAGAAGTGTGATACCAGTGTGCTTTCCCTCCAGGAAGCATGCCTGCACCTTTCGCTTCCCTTCTTTCCCCCACACAGGCCTGCATCTCCTAAACTCTAGGGACCCCACAATATGTGCAACCAGGGGCAGCTCATCTTGGGCTAAACCTCTGAACCTGCCTCTTAAGATCCCCTTTGCTCTGACTTCCCAGTGAGCCAAAGCAGCCCAGCCTAGACTCTCTCCTATTGCGTCTTCTATCCTAAGCCATTCCTTGTTTCACTGTCCCCAGCTTTAATAAACATACTCTCAAGATAGATAGATGATAGATAGATAGATAGATAGATAGATAGATAGATAGATAGATAGATAAGCAGATGATAGAAAGAGAGCTAGAGAAAAGTGTGATACAACCAACGGTTTATAAGACTAAGGGGCAATGAACATGCTCATATTCTGCTGGAGAGAACGTAAATTGGTACAACACTTTGGAATATACCTTGGCATTACCTAGTAAAACTAGGCATGCATATATTCTCTATGATCCAGTGTTCCCACTCCTAAATATATACTGCTCACAAAAGTCAGAGCATATTTTATTGCTTCATATAAAGCAATAAAATATGCTCTTAATTTTTGTGAGCAGTATATATCCTCAAGGTCTGACCTCAAGGTGCAGTGATGGCACAGTGGATAGAGCATCGACCTGGAATGTTGAGGTCACTGGTTGGAAACCCTGGGCTTTCCTGGTCAAGGTACATATGGGAGTTGATGCTTCCTGCTCCTCCCCTCTTTCTCTTTCTATCTCTCTGCCCCTCCCTAAATTGAATAGTCTCAAAAAACATAAGTATATATCCTCAAGAAATCTTGTATATGTGGACCAAGAGGCATGTAGAAGGATGTATATAGCAGCATTACTTATTACAGTGAAAACTGGAAAAACAACCTCAATGAATTCAACAGACTAGATCAATAATGTGGTATTTTTTCATAATCAAATACCATACCATAAAAATTAATTCACTATAGCTATAAACCAAAATATATAAATCTCAAAACTAAAATATTAAATTAAAAGAAACAAGTCAGGCCCAGCCAGTTGGCTCAATAGTAGAGCGTTGGCCAGGCATGTAGAAGTCCCGGGCTTGATTCCCATCCAGGGCACACAGAAGAAATACCCATCTGCTTCTCCACCCCTCCCCCTCTCTTTCCTCTCTGTCTCTCTCTTCCCCTCCTGCAGCCAAAGCTCCATTGGAACAAAGTTGGCCCAGGCGCTGAGGATAGCTCCATGGCTTCTGCCTCAGGCACTAGAATGGCTCCTGTTGCAGTGGAGCAATGCCCCAGATGGGCAGAGCATCACCCCCTGGTGGGCATGCCTGGTGGTTCCCAGACAGGCACATGCGGGAGTCTGTCTGTCTGCCATCCCATGCTTCTCACTTCGGAAAGAAAAAAAAAAAAGAAAAAAAAAAGTAAAAGTAACAAGTCTCAGAAGAAAATGTAGAGTATGTTTTTATTAACATGAAGTTTAAAAACAGTCCAAACTAAACAATACAATGATTGAGGACAAAAAAATAGGCAGTGATGACCACTTTAGAAAGCAAGAAAAGGATTAACAAAGTTAAAAAATGTGCATATTTCCAGAGCAAGAGGACAGAGCGAACTTCTAGGATATGATAATGTTCTGTTACTCAGCTTGGTGCGAGACAGAGAGGAATCCATATAATTTTTCTTTAAACTGTAAACATATTTCATACATTCTTCTGTATGCCTGCTACATTTTATAACAAAAATTAAAATTAAAAACATTTGACATTTGCCCTGATTATCTGAATGTTTTAGATAAAAATAATTTGACTGAATTACAAGAATAATTTTTTTGGTTTCCAATTCTGAACTTGTGAAAAAGAGTTACAAAACTGGGAGTTTTCTCCATGATAAAATTTATTTATTTATTTGTGTGTGTGTGTGTAACAGAGACAGAGAGAGAGATAGAGAAGGACAGACAGACAGGAAGAGAGAGAGATGAGAAGCATCAATTTTTCGTTGCGGCACCTTAGTTTTCATTGATTGCTTTCTCATATGTGCCCTGATGGGGGTGGGGATGGGGGGTGGGTCAGCAGAGACAGTGATCCCTTGTTCAAGCCAGAGACCTTTGGGCTCAAGCCAGCGACCATGGGGTCATGACTATGATCCTACACTCAAACCGGTGACCCCATGCTCAAGCTGAATGACCCTCTGCTTCAGTCAGTGACCTTGGGGTTTCAAACCTGGTTCCTCTGCATCCCAGTCCAATGCTCTATCCACTGCGCCACCGCCTGGTCAGGCTCTGTAATAAAATTTAAAGAAGTACTTTTATACCATCTCTGTTTATTTAGCAGTAGGTTTCAATTAAGCAATGTAGGTTTTCTTGGTCAAAGCATGGTAGAAAATTATATCAAATTTCTTTTATCCTCACCAGCATTTATAATCCTCAAGAAATATCACTATAGCCATGTTATTCAATAAAAATAGAACATAAACCAAACATGTAATTTTAAACATTTTTACTAGCCTCATTTCAACATCAAATGAGTATTTTTTAAATTAATGAGATGCCTCACATTTTTCATACTCAATTTTTTAATTTTGGTGTGCCTTTAACATTTACAGCACGTCTTGATCTGGACTAGCCTCATTTTAAGTGCACAACAACCACGCATGTGGCTATGAGATTACCATACTGGACAGCACAGCTTTATAGTCTCCAAATGAATAATGATCCACTTGGCTTCAGCTCTACAAATGAAGAGGAGAGACCCACCCACTGAACCAGATGCTTATTAGACCTCTAAACTACAAAGGAAAAAATCTCTAATTTTAGCATTAAGTAGATGGAGGTTAACTTATTCATACAGAACAATAGAACTGGTCATTTTTATCACATCTTTCCTCCTTATATCCCTGAATTTCCTCTGGATTAAGCCTAACAGGAACTTCTTGTAAAAGGGAAATAATAATGGTTTGAACTTCTTAAGACCATTTTCCTCAGGAATCTAAAAAATGTTTTAAAGCATTGGTTCCTTAATCAACAATCTTGACATATTCTACCATTGCAATTCATGTTTATTTTGAAAACTTGAGCGTTAGACTAGAATGGCTAACAGCATGGCAATCAGAGCTGAAACTGGGTCTGAGGCTCCGTACGTGTTTCTTTGGGTGGTTAGATTTTCTTTTGGCTCCACCTGTCCAATCGTTCGAGCTTGAGTCTAATCTTTCATGCTAGGTCCTTATATTATTTCATATTTTAGCTTCTCTACTTCATTTCAATGTTCTCCCACCCCTCGGTTAGCTGGAAAAAACAAATTTAATATGCTAACTTCATGCTTTATTTAGTAATATTTCTATAAGGAAATATACAGTTGGCAAAGGTTTTGTTTTTTTTATTTTGTAAGGACCAGATACAGGGGGTCCTCGGGTTATGACAGTCTCAACATGATATTTTAAGTTTACGATGCTCACTTCCATAAAAACTTTAAAAAATTGAGACGTGCCTGACCAGGAGGTGGCGCAGTGGATAGAGCATCGGACTGGGATACCAAGGACCTAGGTTCGAGACCCCAAGGTCGCCAGCTTGAGCACGGCCTCATCTGGTTTGAGCGAAAGCTCACCAGCTTGGACCCAAGGTTGCTGGCTCAAGCAAGGGGTTACTCAGTCTGCTGAAGGCCCGCAGTCAAGGCACATATGAGAAAGCAATTAATGAACAACTAAGGTAGGGGTCAGGAACGTATGGCTTGTGAGCCAGATGTAGCTCTTTTGATGGCTGCATCTGGCTCACAGACAAATCTTTAATAAAAAAAATAATGTTAAAAATATAAAACATTCTCATGTATTACAATCCATTCATTTCCTACCGCTCCTGTTCATGGTTGCGGGTAGCTGGAGCCAATCACAACTGTCCTCTGGGACAACACCAAATTTTTATTGGATAATGCATAACGTACACAGGTCGTTGTATGGCTCTCACGGAATTACATTTTAAAATCTGTGGTGTTTATGGCTCTCTCAGCCAAAAAGGTTCCCAATCCCTGAACTAAGGTGTCTCAATGCGCAACAAAAAACTAATGATTGATGCTTCTCATCTCTCCATTCCTGTCTGTCTGTCCCTGTCTATCCCTCTCTGTTTAAAAAAAAAAAATTGAGACGTGCTATACTTTTTACTCTTTGTCATTTTTTCTGTTACTACAGTACAGTGTATAGTATAGTAAATTTATTCCTTTTCTTTTTCCTGTGGCTTAGTTGTGCTTTTATGTTCTAGATTATGATTTTACAGCTATGTTAGGATAGGTAAGTGACTTAGGCTAGGGTGTTTCAACTTATACCAAAATTTGGGTTTTATCACTGTTGTAGGAACAGAACTATGTTGTAACCTGAAGACCCCCTGCTGTATTATAATTTTTGTAGAACAACTTTTGGAGCAATAAAAGCCAAATACTGACTAATTACCAGAAAGCTGGAGAACGAGATCATCAATACCTATGGGATTTTTCTTATGACTGGTTTTCACCATTTTGCATAGGAAATGTGAATTTTCTTAATGTTGTTTAGTGAGTGTATTCTTTTTCCACCAGTAATTGCATAAAGGTGTTACTAATGAGAACCAAGCATTGACCTTCTGGGACTCATTCGTATGCCTACACATACACTCATTTTCCTGGTCTTCTTATTTTTTAAACTTTTTTTTGTCCACAGCAATGCAAAATATTATTTAACTAACCTCTCATATTTTTTTTTTTACTTTCAGATTTCACAAAATGACAAAAAATACACATTTTAACTGAGGGACTAGCATAAAGTTGCTAAGTTTTTATTTTGCTAATTACAGTTATATATATTTTTTTCAATCTACCACTCCTTTTATCACCATCATTTCACTAAAGCAGTGATTCTCAAACTTCCACCTGCATCAGAATCGCCTGGAGGGCTTGTGCAAACAGAGGGCTAGGCCCACCCGCAGAGTTGCTGAGTCAGTGGGTCTTCTGCAGGGCTCAGGACCTTGCATTTCCAACAAGTTCCCACCTGATGCTCCTCCTGCTGCTGATCTGAGGAACCACACTTTGAAAATCACTTTATTAAAGAGATTATTTCAGCAGGGAAAAAAATGATGAAAGATCATCTCAGAATAAAAGAGAATCATTTAAATTGAGTAAATTTAGCTTATTTTTCTCATTTCTCCTGAAGTCAGTGAAAGTTTCACAAATAGTGGCAGTCCTTAAAGCAACCTTTGGAAACCAGTGCCCTAGTCTGGTGTCTGATAAGGCAGCCCCTAACCAGACACATGTGGCTATTGGATGTTTGAAATATGGCTGTGCAAGGCCCTGGCCAGTTGGCTCAGTGGTAGAGTGTCGGCCTGTCATGCAGGAGTCCCAGGTTCAATTCCCAGCCAGGGCACACAAGAGAAGCACCCATCTGCTTCTCCACCCCTCCCCCTCTCCTTCCTCTCTGTCTCTCTCTTCCCCTCCTGCAGCCAAGGCTCCACTGGAGCAAAGATGACCCGGGCACTGGGGATGGCTCTGTGGCCTCTCTGCCTCAGGTGCTAGACTGGCTCTGGTCACAACAGAGCAACACCCCGGATGGGCAGAGCATCGCCCCCTGGTGGGCGTGCCGGGTGGATCCTGGCCAGGTGCATGCGGGAGTCTGTCTGACTGCCTCCCCATTTCCAGCTTCAGAAAAATACAAAAAAAAAAAGAAATGTGGCTGTTCAAATGGGGAAGTGCTCTAAGTGTAAGGTACGCACTGGATTTTAAAGATTTACTATTAAAAAAGAATGTAGAATAGTTTATTAGTAACTTTAAGTTGATCAGATGTTAACATTTTGGACATACTGAGTTAAATAAAAGTGTGACAAACAAATTCTCAGACCCCATCTGTGACGTGCTAAATCAGAATCTCTAGGGACAGAACCCAGCAATCTGTATTTTAATAAATTCTAATCCAGGTTAAGTTACAGAAGTATTTCCAGAACAGTGCTTATCAAACTTTTAATGTGCATACAAATCACCTGAGGATCTTTTAAAATTCAGATTCTATCTTGTTCAGCAGGTCAGAGGTAAAACTCAAGATTCTGCAATTGTAACAGGCTCTCACATGATACCACTCGTCTGAGCCATACATTGAACTTCAAGGATCTGGAACATTTACTTATGGAGCACTCTAACCAGTAACCATTACCATCACAGCAACACGCACATCTCCAAAACCTAAGTAGTTCACATGTCAAGGTTCCAGTCAGGCTGCTCTAAGAGAAAAGAATTGTTCTCCTCTAACAGAAGAAATTTTGTCAAGACCCTTTGAGACCTATAAATAAATGCTCCTATTTAATTGTTTGCATTATCAGACAACCTGCCATGCTCATCTAATAAGAAAGTGTGTGACTGTGTTCCTATTTTTCCAGTAGGTTAATGGTGATTCAATATATTTAGAGCTGGAAGCTACTTTCACTAAGCAGAAACACTTGAATGAAAAATGGGCATTCCAGCTACATCTCCCTTGGCAAAGTGATCCATTTAATCAGCCCTCTTGTTTATTTCTAGATAGTGAGTTTTAATCTGAGTTACTATCTGCCGATTTTAACTAAGAGAAGGCAAAGAAGATTAGGAAAGGAGAGAAAACTCTTCTCTTGAGCTGTGCTGAGTCAGTTTGTAGTTTATCCATCACTTCAAGAGGCACCAGAGACAGAGGCAGACCTGCTCAAATTCTGCCTAATTCCAAGGAGACTCCACCATACTACCAACACACAGTTGTCCTCATATTTGCAAGAGGTGTTGTATTTCTCAATTTCCTTCTCCTCTGAATCTTATTATATATTCCCTACAACTTGCTATAATAGAAGAATATAGAAAAGCAAACATATCTGCAATCGTCAGAAGGGAAAAAACCCTGCAATCCAACTGAAAACACAGAAAGTGACTATTAATTGTTTAGTTTGTATCATGCCATGTTTGTTTGTTTTTTTAATAAACCAGGTCACACTTAAGAAGTTAGAAAACATCTACTATAAAGTTTTACCAGTCATCTTTGAAATAAATTTTCATTGTTTATTGTGAGTATAGGAAGAAAAAAATAGAATTAAATGAGTGACTTTTTCATGTGATTTATTACCCTCCTTTTAGTTTTGAGAGAAACCTATAATATATGCTACATAATCCATGCTAGGTACAAGAATGTGCTATAAAATAGGTTTTTGGTATATACACACCTACATACATTTATGTATGTATATACTTTTTGTTTTTTCAACATTTATGCAGTGACCTAAAACCAATCATTAAATTCAATTTATAAAATTCTTTGTCATGAGAAGTCAGTCCACTTTATGCCTAGTCCAGATGCCATTTGAAGAGACGGTCATATAAATGCTGTGGCAATAAAATGAAAAACCTGACTATTAAGATCTGTGGAGGTTTTTTTATAAATATAAAACAACCATTTATTATCAGGATGAAGAAAGTAAAAACAAGTTCCATAAATCACTGGGTTAGTTACAATGCAGTAAAAGACTAACCCTGAGTGAACAGCAGCATTTCGCCCAATGATTTCTGGATAAATTATCTTCTTCCTTGGACTCAAATGCCTTGTGATTTTGAGTTCCTTTCTAAACAAAGAATGATAACATCTACTTTCCAGAGTTGTTAAATGTATCGAAAATAATGTGCCTAGTTCCTGAAAAAGTCAACGCTCAGTGACTGTCCTGCAAATGCAGAGCCAAATCCAAGAGGATGGGGAGGCCACAGGCGGAGCTGCAGTGCCTCAGCGCCTGCCAGTTCTGAGCCTTGAACTCTGGCTCCTCTAAGAACTGGGAGATTCTTATTTCATTTGATTAAACCACTGAAGGATTGTGTCATTTTTATACGATGGGATTTTCAGTTCATTCAGAAACCAATGCTTACTTCTGCTATGTTCCCATTATATATTTTTCTTACCTTCATAAGTACTAGCTTTGCCCATCCTTTATTTGTTTGGCCAAAAGATGATAGAGCAAATGACCTCACTATAGGGTCAGTAAGGTTCCGTGTTGAATTCATAATGAAACACCAACTCCTCTATGTGGTCCCTCCCGACTTCCCCAGGAGCTCCTCTCCCCACTCTGCACTAACTATTCTGAAAGTTCAAACACCGCCTTCTTCCAGAAGCTCCCCGAATGGCCCCCGACCCCTCCCCATCTCCCACTGCACCATCACAGTGTACAGGGAGTCATCACTCAACATGTGGACAGGTCACTGGAAACTAGGGCTTTAAACGAAACCATGCAAAATGAAACCAATTTTCCCATAAGCTAATTGCTATTAACAAGAGTTAAGTTCCTGCAGCATAATTCTAGTCACAAAAACATCATGGAACTTCTAAATAAAGACCCAAAACACTTCTCATATTAAATATTGAAATAAATGTGAGCTATACATACATTTATGAAAGGTTAATAAAAATAAGTAAAAAAAAAAAATTCTTTTCCAACCTGTTGATTCCAGTTCAGGATTGTGGGTGGCCAGAGCCTCTCCCAGCAACTCTGGGCGTCAGGAAGGAACTTCCCGGCAGAAAGCCTTTCGATCACAGGGCGCAGGCGCACACGCCGCTCAGACTGAGGCAATGTAGACACTGCCCACTTACCTCACGGGCACATCTGTAGGATGCGGGAGGAAACCAGAGGACACAGAGCAAACCTACACAGCCACGGGACCGTGGAAACTCCACACACTGGCCCCAGCCAGAATCGATGTTTTTTCTTCTCATCAACATCGTAACAAAATGACACTGAATGAAACGAATTTATTTGAGGATCTGCTGTACTCCGTCTCCTAAACTGATGGTCTTCCCGGAGACGAGTAATTATCAAATTTTATCTGAATCACCTGGAGGACTTGTTAAAACGCAGGTGCTGGGGTCCCATCTCCAGAGTTTCTGATTTAATAGGTCTGGGGGCAGCACGAGAATTTAAGAATTTGCATTTCTAACAAGTTCAGAAGGCTAATGCTTCTAATCCAAGACCCACTTTGGGAACCCCTGCTCTAGCCTACCAGTTCCTTGAGGAGAACAACCTCACTTCCCTGCATTTGGGATCCCTAGATCCTAATGCAGACTCTGACAGATGGTAAATATTCAGACAATACCTGGTAAATGGGAGAAATTGGTAAATTAATGCATCCCTTGTCATTTCATTTGGAGATGAAATGACAATTTGGTCTCAGAGTTCAAAAAGAACCCAAGGCACTTTTCCATTAGTATTAAGTTCCTTCTTAAGGCAGAGGGTGAATGAAGGCTGCTCTTCTGGGCTCTGAGCTACGGCACACTGACTGTCTGATATGATGAAAGCTGCCCCATGAGAATGCAAATTTTATTTTTAATATGTGAAAGCATCCCCTAGGCTGAAAGACTGTGGTTTGATTAGAGATAAAAATGGCAAACCTTCTCTTCTGTTAAATGTCTCTTTTTGATAGTATTCATATGTGAATAAGTATGAAGACAATGCCCTGGCCGGATAGTTTGATTGGTTGGAGCATCATCCCCATACGCAAAGGTTGAGGGTTCAATCCCCTGTCAGGGCACATACAGAAACAGATCAATGTTTCTATCTCTCTCTCTCTCCCTTCTTCTCTCTCTAATATCAATAAATAATTTTTTCAATTTAAATGTTTTTATTTTTCTCATAATTTAAAAAATGTGAACTTTCTGTAACTCAGCACTAGCCTTTTACTTCCAGGTGACTTCTTTGTTGAGTCTCAATTCCCTTTTAAATAATTAACTCTTGCCTGACCTGTGGTGGTGCAGTGGATAAAGCATCGACCTGGAAATGCTGAGGTCGCCGGTTCGAAACCCTGGGCTTGCCTGGTCAAGGCACATATGGGAGTTGATGCTTCCAGCTCCTCCCCCCCTTCTCTCTCTGTGACTCTCCTCTCTCTGTCTCTCTCTCTCCTCTCTAAAATGAATAATAATTTTTAAAAAAAATTTTAATAAATAAATAATTAACTCTTGTTTCAGAAAGCAGTTAGCTTTTCATCATTCTGTCTGTCTAGATAACATCCAAAGACAAATTTCATAGCGACAAGTATATGTACCCAGTGGTCACACACAATCTGAATTAAATTTATCCTGAATGCCGCGATCTCAGTGCCAGCAACGCCCCTAAGACCAAGGACAGTGGCAAGTCCAGCCTCCAGCACCGGAGGAAGTCACAGCCATCAATAAATAAATTTTTTAAATAAGAATACAAATAAGACACCGTCATTAGTAATATCTCTAGAATCATTAAATTTATTTTTAAAATGTTCCATTAAAGTTCTCTTTCCCAAAACATCCTAAATCAGGTTGACCAAATTTCCCCAATCATCTGGGAGTCTTGTTTAAAATACAGATACTCAAGGCCTTCTATGGAGTCTAAGTTCAGTAGTTATGTGATGCCCCCCTCAGTCTTTTTTAAAAGTTTCAAGTGGGACCCTGATAGTGGTCTCTTTAAATCCCCCCGGGTGATTTTAATGAGCAGCTAGGACTGAGAACCACTGCAAGAACCCAAGAAATAGTTTTCTTATGAAACTATTTTTGACCTAACAGTTTTCACCTGGAATAGGTTAGGTCATGGTGCAAAAGGCCAGGTTCTCAACCTGGAATGTGGCTTTGTTGCCCTTTGGTTTCCTGGAGGGAATAAATGTGTAAGGCATTTTTACCAAAGATCAGGTTTTGCGTCATGGCTCTATGTGGCTTGAGCTACTCCAACAATAACAATAGGGCCATTAGTTAAAAGACCTCAGGAAAAGGGGAAACTTATCACAGGATGATGACAATTACCCAATTATTCTGAACTCAAAATCCAAACCTTTAACACTTGTCTTATAGTATCAGAACCAGGAGTATACTCTGGAGAAGTAATTAACATATTGAAATCTTATTCTGGGTCAATGTCAAGGTAAAATAAAGGTAGGCTTTGGAATGCTGTGGGTAGGGCTAGGAATGGTCTTGCATTTGAGTGTGAATATGGTGGCATCAACAATTAACCTTCCACTGAAAAAAATTTTTCCTGTTTATATGCATGCTCCGGCAGGGGGAAAAATTGATGTCATTGAATATTATGTTTTGAAAAGGACTTCCTTTGTGTTGTTTACTTAAGGTGAATTATAGTTTTAATTCCAAAGGTAAGAACGTCTATAATTTTTAAGTCAAATTACTTGGAATCATACTTGCTCTCCTACCTCTCTCCACTCTCTTGCCTTCATGTCCCAAGAATAAAATTCAAGTCATCATCACACTCGGTATTGGCTAGCCAGGCGATGTGAGGTCTGAGGCCCTTCGGTTTATTAAATTGTTTAATCTGAGCACTAATTTTTACTATAGTGTAATAAAAATAAATGTTTTCCAAAATGAACAGTAAACAAAAGTAGAAAAGAACACAGGCTTCTAGAACACACACACATGGGGACTTTACAGCTAAGAAGTCATTTTGCTAAAAAAGTAAATACTGTTGTTAAGTGCCATTTGTTATTAGCACAGCTCCAGCACACGGGAGTCGCCAGATAAATGTTTGATGACAGTTTTCTTTCAGTAACTGCCCATGTCTTTCATAAAACAATTACCTTAAAAAGAAATTGTTTCTTACAAAAGAATGATTTGAGGAATGAAAGGCTGCAAATGTGAAACTAAAGTTCATTGAACTTTTAATAAGAATTTCAAGCACAATAAAGATTTTACACTCAAATATATTACAAAGAAATAGATGTAATGCTACATTAAAAGGTTACCATACTAGGTTTATTTGCCTCTGTCCCCTTTTTTCCCATTCCCAAAGCCATAGCCTCCCCTTTAAAAAGGACCAACCAGGTCTGAGATCCATGTAATAGTCCCCATTTCTATATCTGCAAAGTCTTTGGGTATCATTTGGTCCCCTGAACCCTACTGTTGATGATGGGAGCTTGGGCTGCACCTGCTGAGGGAGGAAGGCACTGAGCAGGCTCGAGTCTCTGCTAGGTTCCCCTTTACACCTCCCTCAAATTCATCCTTAATAACTTCTTGTGTAGGACGTAAGAGAGTTGTGATATGCAGAAAAACCTATACCAAGAAAGCAGACATAAAAAACAACCTCCCTCTCTCCTATCATCTAGATTCATGTGGCTACTTAAATTTGTTACATTCGATAATATTTAAAATTCCATTCCTCAGTTGCACTAGCCACATTTCAAGTGCTCCACAGCCATCTGTGCCCAGTGGCCACCATATTCAACAGCACAGACCTGGAAAGAGCTATTGGACAGCACTAGTCTCCAGAGGGCATGGTGAAGGAGGGCAGAGATGTTTCCGGTGCCAGTAGAAGTGCCAATCAAGAAGGAGAGAAGGAAGAAATGCAGCAGTCCCCTACTTCTCAGAAAATGTTTCATCCTACCAAATCCACCCCATTTTTCTTCCCTCTTAGGTTCCAGCCTTTCTCCTCAAATCTTTCCCATATTTCCTGAGCACAGAGGAGGAAGGGGGTGGTACTTTGTGAGAGATGTTAAAGACAATTAAAACAAAAACCAGTGAATACACCTTGATTTAAAATGTGGTGCTATGCCTGCTGTTGTCCTGCTCTCCTGCACAGTAAGCCAGCAAGTTACTCTTGTAATACCGCGAGGCTCAGTGAGGACAACTTATTCGGTTACAATTGTTTCTGTCATACAATCATCAGACTGGTTGGTATTTGGAATTCATACTCATGCTGCCTCAATAGCCTTGGTGGTTTAATTTCAAAGCTTTAAGTAATACTTTTCATATTGCTAAAGACTGACCTTGCCACTCCTTTTAAATAAAAACCTGATTGGCAACAATCTCACATACGGGGGATTGGCAAAAGTAGGTTTATTGTTGTAATACAAATAAATAATATAATTAATAAATAATAATACAAGAATCTACTGTGTTTTGCATACTCACAACTGTAAACCTCCTTTTGCCCAACTGGTATGTTAAAATATAGAAGAATAACTAATAATAGTGAAGTCATCTTTCCTTTCATTTGTGAAAAGCACAACCCTTTTCTTTCTAACACACATGGATGGAGCAGAAGGGACTGACTGTAGCAGACATACGTAAAATTCCCCAATACTCAGCTATTTTCCATTTTAGGGACACAAAGGCTATAATTCTCCCATCCCCTTGAATTTAGCTATGGCCATATAATTATTTCTTACCAATACAATGAGGGCAGAAGTGAAGTCCATCACTTTCAGGAAAAAGCATTAACTACCAGTTCTTGACTTTATGCTTCTTCCTGCTTTGATGAGCTTTGAATTATTACCCAGGCAGGTCACATCTTGAGATGGTGAAATCTCCATCTCTCTAAGAGATGACTACCTAGAGCAGAATTCCCCACCCATCTACACACCATCTACATTGGACGTGAAGGGTGAGCAAGAAATAAACCTTTCTTGTTTTAGCCACTGGTACTGGGGTTATTTTTATTGCAAGCACGACTAGCCTATTCTGACTAGCAGCACAAACCGTTTCCAGCACAGCCTCTCTCCACTGCACAAACCATTTCCAGCACAGCCTCTCTCCACTGCACAAACCATTTCCATCCAGCACAGCCTCTCTCCACTGCACAAACCATTTCCAGCACAGCCTCTCTCCGCTGCACAAATCATTTCCAGCACAGCCTCTCTCCGCTGCACAAACCATTTCCAGCACAGCCTCTCTCCGCTGCACAAACCGTTTCCAGCACAGCCTCTCTCCACTGCACAAACCATTTCCATCCAGCACAGCCTCTCTCCGCTGCACAAACCATTTCCAGCACAGCCTCTCTCCACTGCACAAACCGTTTCCAGCACAGCCTCTCTCCACTGCACAAACCATTTCCAGCACAGCCTCTCTCCACTGCACAAACCGTTTCCAGCACAGCCTCTCTCCGCTGCACAAACCATTTCCAGCACAGCCTCTCTCCGCTGCACAAACCGTTTCCAGCACAGCCTCTCTCCGCTGCACAAACCGTTTCCAGCACAGCCTCTCTCCGCTGCACAAACCGTTTCCAGCACAGCCTCTCTCCGCTGCACAAACCGTTTCCAGCACAGCCTCTCTCCGCTGCACAAACCGTTTCCAGCACAGCCTCTCTCCGCTGCACAAACCGTTTCCAGCACAGCCTCTCTCCGCTGCACAAACCATTTCCAGCACAGCCTTTCTCCACTGGCATAACAAACTGTTACTGTTATTTAGAGATACAAAACCAGATTTTACTGTATGTTGGTCAGTTAAACACCTTTTGAAGTGTCATGAACGATTAATTACTTTTAGGGCTTTTCCTCAAAGTGAGTTTCTCATAAAACTCCATCATGATGTACCATGGATATAATCACACATGAACACAGCATCCCCCATGTCCCAAAGCTGGCCTTTCAGTACTTCCACGTGAATTCTTCTCTGACACTTCCCTCTGGGCCCACGAGATTAGGCCTCTACAGCAGCACAAGACACAGCACTGCTGCTACTCAGAGACAAGAAAGTAAAAACCCCTGAGAAGAAGGAATCATGTATGGCTCATCTAAATGTCCCCAGTGTGTAGCTCATTACCTGAGAGTGAATACCTAGTGACTATTTGAGTGCAGAATAAATTGACAGATATAGTTACAGGTTTGTTCATAAACTTCTTTGGCCCCCTTTTATCCCCTTCTTTCACCAATTATCTCAAATAAATACACAACCCTCTAAAAGAAAAATAATGTACCTATTATACAATCCAGCTTCAAGGCAAGTCCCTGAATGCCCCATCCTGCCATTGAAATTGTATTTATATACATTGTGATTAAATTCCCAACCTTTGGAATGAGACAACCTCAATTTGAATTCTGACTCTACTACTTGCTGGGATTATGATCCTGGGCAGGTTGGTAAACTTATCTAGGCCTCGGTTTTCTCATCTGCAAAACAGAAATATAAACCATACCTCTCTCACAGGCTTGTGAGCATTCAATGACCACAAAGGGCTAAGCACAGGGCCTGATACAGACTCAGCTCTCCGTGTTAGATCTAAAGTTTCACTGCAACCAAGGTGGTCATCAGTCAAGCAGCAAAATCTTCTTAACAAAACCCCCAGGCGACTCGCATGCACATGAATGTTTAGAAGCACTGCTCTAGAGTGTTTTCTAGTTACAACATTCCCTAATTTAAAATAATTTTTTAAAATGTGAACAATCTGGCCTGACCAGGTGGTAGCACAGTGGACAGAGTGTCACACTGGGATGCGGAGGACCCAGGTTTGAGACCCCGAGGTCGCCAGCTTGACCACGGGCTCATCTGGTTTGAGCAAAAGCTCACCAGCTTGGACCCAAGGTCGCTGACTCGAGCAAGGGGTCACTCGGTCTGCTGAAGGCCCACAGTCAAGGCACATATGAGAAAGCAATCAATGAACAACTAAGGTGTCGCAACGAAAAACTGATGATTGATGCTTCTCATCTCTCTCCGTTCTTGTTTGTCTGTCCTTGTCTATCCCTCTCTCTGACTCTCTCTCTGTTCCTGTAAAAAAAAAAAAAAAGTGAACAATCTGTCTTTCTGGAAGTTGCTAGAAGTAAGTCTGCTTAAAGCAATGGTTCTTCACCCTCACTGTGCACCAGAATCCCAGGGTGAACTCTTAAAGAAATCACATAAACCTAGCCCAACCCCACCCCGACCCTCCTAGGGATTCATCCTGTTGATCATGCGTGGGTGGAACCTAGGTATCCTTTTTTTTTTTTTTTTTTTTAGAAAGCTTCCCACGTGACTCTAATAAGATCAAAACCCACCACCAACTTAAAGAGAACATTAAATTCTGACAAGGTTTTCATGTGACTTAGGCTTACCAGGAAAAGAAACTAGGTCAGAGGAAAGAAGCTAATTTGTAACTTGAGGAAAAGATTCCAGTCAGCCTTGCCAGGGTTTAGAAGACCTCCACTGTCCTTCCCCAGGCTATGGTGGCCTGCCCTAGTCCTTCACTGCCCTTTTCTCAAGTCTGGAGCGAGCTGCTTTGACCCCAGCCTGGTCCCTCCCTCTCTGCCCCACCCTGTCTGCCTCAGCCCCAGCAGCAGCTCTCCGTGGTGCAGACGTGCAGACGCTAGCCGGTCGTCCAGACTAGACTCCTCGGGGCCTCCCCACTCCTCACCCACGTCCTATGTTTCTGACCCAGGGCTGGCCTTTGATCCAGGTCTTGATCAGAACTAGAAGAGACTTTCTCAAGGCCACGGATTTAAAGAAGAAAAACCAAAAACCCTTTCCCCAAAAACAGAAGACTTGGGGGGCTAGGGAGGCACGCTCACCTGCTTGAAGAATGTGGAAACCAGCCTCTCAGAGCTGAAACTGCAGGCAGTTATGCCTCAATCTTCCCCATTTCCACTCCAACTATTTTGGCAGTAAAATATCTAGCAACAGAGAAGAAAATTAGATAATTAAATGTCTTAATTGTGCTTTTTAATTTCGAAATTTTTTAACAAAAGCTCTGACATTGACCTGAGTTAGAAAACACCAATTTTAAACTTGATCCTGGCCCTGGCTGGTTATCTCAGTGGTAGAGCATCAGCCCAGTGTGTGGATGTCCTGCGTTTGATTCCTGGTCAGGGCACACAAGAAGTGACCATCTGCTTCTCCACCCCTTCCCCTCCATTCTCTCTCTCTCTCTCTTTCTCTCTCTCTCTCGCCCTCCCTCTGTCTTCCTCTCCTACAGCCATGGCTCGACTAGTTCAAGGACATCACCCCAGACATAGAGGATGGCTCCACCTCAGGTGCTAAAAATAGCTCACTTGTAAGTATGGCCCCAGATGGGCAGAGTATCAGCCCCAGATGGGCAGAGCATCGGCCCAGACAGGGGTTGCTGGGTGGATCCTGGTTGGGGCACATGCATAAATCTATCTCTTTATCTCCCCTCCTCTCACTTGGAAAAGAAGAAAAAACGAAAGAAAGAAAGAAAGAAAGAAAGAAAGAAAGAAAGAAAGAAAGAAAGAAAGAAAGAAAGAAAGAAAGAAACTTGCTCTTATCAGTTAAATCATGGTTTAATAGCACTAATTCTTAGTACAGTGGGAGGTCATTTAAGGGTTTCAGCAAAGATCAAACATAATCTCACTTGCATTTTTAAAGCCCTTTCTTGTATGTAATAAATAAAATGCCAGGAGCCAGAAGGCAGGGAAAACTGTTAGGAAGTTACCTCAGGGGTCCAGGCAAGAGATGGTGGTAAACTGGACTTGCGTGGTAACAGCGGAGGGTAACAGAACTGGACAGGTTCAAAAGCGATTTGGGGGGAGAAATAACAGGACTTATTGATTAATTAGATTAGGTGGGGGAAGAGGGAGAAATCAAAGATGACTCCTAGGTTTCTGGCTTAAACCTCTAAAATGGACCACTTCTGGAATGGGAAGGACTAGAAAAGACAACGTTTTTGGCAGACCCAATGAGGTGTTCAGACAAGAACCCCCCAGCAAGAAGTAGAAGAGGCAAGTGGGGCCGGCATGTGGAATATCAGAGGAGGCAGGTGCCTGGCCGACAAGCAGGAGAAGCTAGCTTCAGAGCAGATCTCCAGATTTGCATTAAAACTTTATGATATTTTTCAGAGAATAAAATTAGACTCTAGTATGGGAGAAAAAAATAAGGGCCCAGGTATAGCAATGGATGGAGAGCTTGGGAACCAGCCATAAAGTAAGGACTCTGATCCTGTAGGCCAGGTTCCAGGGCAAGATGAGAGCAGCAGTAAAGGTCCTATTTTCTGAGATATATTCCCACAACATAGCATAGTGTTTGCCCGTGGTAGACACTACAAGATTTGTTAAATGGCTGTATTTAATGAATAAATATTTATATAATGTTTACTATGTACCAAACACAAGTCTAAGTGCACTACAATATTAATTTGTTTAATCCTCACAATAACCCTATGACATAAGAACCACAATTCTTCCCATCTTTCAGATAAGAAAGCCAAGAAATGCCAAATTAAGTAACTTGCCCAGAGTCATACACTAAGTAATGGCAGAGCCAGGAGTCAGTCCCAGAGTTTGTGTTCTCTACCACCATGCCACCCTATAAATAAATAAATAAAGCTGGAGATACTTCCTTTATTAAGATAGAGATTTTCCAAAGCTTTCATGTTTAGGCTGTTGCAAAAAAAGTGGTACGTTTAAAGCTGTTGCTGAGATCAAAGCCAGGTGAGTCTGAATACACCTTACATACCCTGTGCTGCCACCACTAATGAATTCTCATATTAGACTTGGAACATATCTTAGAACATATAAAAGCAACACTACCAGGATGACATACACTCCTTTTTTTAACTTGAGTGTGTTTGGATTACCATCTATCCCTTTTACTCCTTTCCACTCTAAAATTAGGATATATCCCCTAATTTTTGTAAGCAGTATATATACTCCAATGGATTTGCTACATGAACTAAATTTGTCTGAATCCTTTTAAATTATGTTGTGTTATTTTTTTGTGGCTGTTTTAAATTTATGTAGATGACATTATGTTAAAGATATCACTCTTCTCTACATTTTCATTGAACACTATTTTTTAAATCAGATGTTACTGTCAATCCATATTGCTTCTGTTATAAAGTATGCTCTACCACATTTCTTTTACTTCATTGATTTTAGAGGGAAGAAGAGAGAGTGAGAAAGAGAGAGAGAACCATCAATTTGTTTTTCCATGTATTTATGCATTCATTGGTTAATTTTTGTATGTGCTCTGACCAGGGATCAATCCCACAATGTTTGTATTGGAATGGCACTCTTAACCAACTCAGCTACTTGGCCACTGCCTCCATCACATTTCATTCATTCACTCCTTTTGTGATGGACACGTAAGATGTCTCAAATGGCCTGCTACCACTAACAAGACTATGGTGAACTTTATTTTGTGTATCCACTAATGAACTTATGAAAGAACTTCTCTGGAATATATACCTAGGAGGGGGCATAAGACATCTACCAACTTTACCTAAATATTGACAGATTGCTTTTCAGAATGGCTATACAGTCCAGACTCCCACCATCAGTAGTACATGGGGTTCCAATTACCCACATCCTTGCCTATACTTGTTATTACCCACCTTTTAATTTTGCCAGTTGGATGCGTGTGAAATGATAACTTATTTAAATTTGCTTTCTTTGATTACTGATAAGGTTCATCATTTGCTTACAGTACTTTTATTAGATTTTTCCTTACAAAAGTAAGAAATGTAAGTATATTCTTACAAAAATAACCCATTTGTATCTTTTGACCATTTCACTGTTGAATTTATCTTTGTCATGTTGATATACAGATCATTATGTATTCTTTATATTACTTATTTGTTGCTTTTAAACATTGCAAGTATCTTTTCCCAGTCTATCATATGTCAATCACATTTATCTATGAACTTTCTACATTTTCTAGGGCAAATAATAGAAACTTTCAGTAAAATGACATTCTCTTTCCTTTAATGAAAAATGGGAAAATGTGAAGGCATTTAGCTTTCATAATTGCAAAACCATCCCTTTACCAAACCATGAGACTCAAGGACTAAAGAGACAGCCTGAGAAATACATTTGAAGTTCTAGTTCCCAGATTAAGATTAAGGTGATAAAAGAACGCTTTTGGTATGTTCTATTATTAAACTGAAGCCATTTTTTATTTTTCCCCACCTTGTTCCACAAAGGATCTGAGGAAGCTTACAAGAAAACAAGCAATAAAACTGAAAAATATAAATAACAAAAAAAGAAAAATCAGGAACAAGGAAAATACACAGCAGAATAGAAGGTCAAGACCAGGAGGAAACTAAGAATGCAGATATGTAGGCCACAGGGTCCTACAAAGTTATTAATGTTGAGCCAAAAATGTGGCTCTGAGCTTCTTGGCAACCAAAGGGAAAAGGGAAAAGGGAATGCAATCAGGCACAGTCAACCATACTCTGTTTGTTGATAAGAAAACATACAAGTTCCTCAGAGGAAGATAATCTTTTCTTGACCTTAAATTCAAAAAAGAGTTCCTCAGGTGGGCTTCGTATTGGGGACAGCTTCCTCCTTGACATCTCTGCAGTAAAAACAGTAGTGTCTTGTTTCTTGCAACGTCTCTCAGTGAAAGCTAGCGGCCACCAAACATAATCAATTAAAACATGGAAAGTATCCCAGTCTCTTACCTACTAATTAAACATGAGAAGAAGGAGATGTGGAAGAGAGAAGAAGACAAAAAAAAAAAAAGTCCATCCACGCATGAACTCTTTGAGAGCTCAATTTAGTATAAGAATCAACCCAAAAGCAACTGGAAGAATTAACGATGTATTAGTTAAGATAATACCAGCTGCTGAAACAGAAACCCCCGAAAATCTCGTGGTTGAATACTAAATTTTGGAAATTTGGAAATAGCTCTTTATTTCTTTTATTCTATTATAAAGCCAAAATGAGAGAGAACTAGCCTCCTTCCATCTCAAGGCCTGCCATACTCCAACATATGGGAAAAGAACACAGGACCATGTGTGGCGGGCAGCAGGTGGGGTGCGATAGGCCAGGCCTGGCAAAGAGAATACCTCACTTCTTCTGGTTAGACCTTAGAACACTCTCAGACACAAATTATCAGTTATATCTTTCAAACATTTCTTTATAACTTCTATTTTCCAAACTCAGAGTTCAGCAAATTATAGGCCAAATCTACTTCTCTGCCGATTTCCATGTAATCCACGAGGTAAGAATGATGTTTCCATTTTTTAGTGGTTGAACAAAAAAAGTCAAGTAGAATAATGTTTTGCAACATATGAAAGTTATATGAAATTCAGATTTCAATATCCATAAATAAAGTTTTATTGAAACAAACCACTCATTTATTTATATGTAGGGCTGCTTTTGCACTGCTACACAAGAGCAGAGTTGAATTGTTGCAACAGAGACCATCAAGACTGAAAAAGACAAAAATATTTTTTAACTGACCATTTGTAGAAAAGGTTGGCCAACTCCTGCTTTAAACTGGTGAGTGAAACAACAGGTACTTCTGAGCAGTGACCCAAAACACAACTATTCCTGATTGGTGGTTGATCTGAATCTATAGGCATTAGTGATCAAATGAGCTGATGGTAAAATCAGTACCTTTCTTGAACACTGAGGAGTCTAAACAAAATTCTGGCCATAGGAACTTTGCAGAGTTGGACCAAGGAATACCTGCAGGCAAAGCCAGAATTTGTCATAAGGAGTATTTCTGGATCCATACTAGTTCAAAAACAAAAGATTAATTAGCCATTTTTAGATAAGCAAGTAAAGCAACAGGTGGTTTCCAAACACTTGATTTGAAGATTTGTTTTACAAATTTCTCAAATAAGAAAGCATTTCTTTAATAGAATTGTTAGATATTACATTAGCATGGTTTGTTTTTAAATAACTTAAATTTTAAATTCTTAAATAATTTATCATTTTGTTATAGAAAGGATACTATTTTCTGAGAACTATAAATACTTTACTTCCAATGGTGAAAGGGTAAAGAATAAGGGTAAATAAATGGCTAAGAATCCTATTTCATAAACCCAAATATCAAGGCATTTATAGGTAGTTTCCTGCTGATTATGTTAGCATAACTTTCTTTGTTTCTTAATAACTCCCAAACTAGATCAAGAACAAAAGTAACTCCTTTTTACCAGAATGTCTGGTCAACCTCAAATATTAAATAATAGCATTCCTTTCTACTGAAGTTCACAGGGACTATGTACTGCTTATATATACACAGAGCAGTTTAAGACTTTAAGAAAGAATAAAATGTACCAACATATCAAAATAAGCTTTAAAAGAGAACAGCATACCATTGTGTAAATGTACCACGGCTTTTTTATGTACTCATCTACTGATAGGCATTTGGGTTGTTTCCAGATCTTGGCTATTGTAAATGACATCACAATGAACATAAGGGTGCATATATTCTTTCGAATTAGTGCTTCAGGTTTCTTCACCATACAATACTACTCAGCCATTTATGAAGGAAATCTTACCTTTTGCAACAGCATGGATAGACCTGGAAATTATTATGCTAAGTGAAATAAATCAGTTGGAGAAAGACAAATACCATATGACTCACTTATATGTGTGATCTAATTAACAAAATAAAATGATAAACAAAAAAAAACAAAGGCATGGACACATGGAACAGACTGACAGCTGTCATGGGGGAGGGGTCTAGATGAAAGAAGGTGAAAGGATTAAACAAACAAGCAAAGAAATAAAAAAAATAGCCTGACCTGTGGTGGCACAGTGGATAAAGCGTCGACCTGGAAATGCTGAGGTCGCCAGTTCAAAACCCTGGGCTTGCCTGGTCAAGGCACATATGGGAATTGATGCTTCCAGCTCCTCCCCCCTTTCTCTCTCTCCTCTAAAATGAATATATATATATATATATATATATATATATATATATATATATATATATATAATACAAAGACAGAAACAACAGTGTGGTGATAGCCAGAGGGAAGGGGGGTGAAGGTAGGTAGAGGTGGACAAAGGAGGAATAAATGGGGATGGAAAGACTTTGCTTGGGGTGGTGGGTGCATGATGCGGTGTGCAAATGATGTTTTGTGGGGTTGTACACTTGATGCCAGTATGGTTTTGTGAACCAATATCACTCCAATAAATTCCATTTTAAAATAAGAATTCCAAAAGAAAAAGAAAACCTCAGTATTGATGTCAATTTCTTTCCTTCCCTTTGAGCATCACAGTGACATAAGCATAAGCCTCATCACAAAGGTTTCTTTAGCCACTGTGGTCATCCGGACCATGCAAAGCTTGCAGTACTGGGAACCCTGGGCTAGCTGAGACCAGGAAGCCCAGAATTTGGGGATTACCTCAGAGATCATTGTTTCAGAATCTGAGATCAAACCCCTTGTTTTATATAAGAGGAAGCTAAGCACAGAACGGGTAAAGAGGCTCACCCAGGACACAGCCAGCAATCACAGCAATGGCATTAGGATCCATCTGGCCCATTTCCCATCCCTCAGTTCTCCGACACCGCAACTCCTCCTCCTGTGCACTGGCTCTCTGGAGCCCTCAGTTTGCTGACCCAAGCAAGGTTCACCTAGGTTTATATGGGACCTATACAGCAGAGAGGCCTTGTCGGCTCTTTAATCCTTTCACCTTCTTTCATCTAGGCCCCTCCCCTCTGACAGCCAGAAGATCCCACAAGGCCTTTTGTAAGAGTTGAGTTTACCTTGACTCTCGGGCCTAAGGCTCAGATGTCTTTCACCTTCCTCTGCAGATTGCATTGATTAACCATGATTCTTTTCTTCCCTTCTTGCCTCCTACCTCTTTCTTCTGTCATCTTCCTTGCAGATTATTCTTTGGTGCTGTAACAGATGATGCCAACAACTACACAACTATACAACCGTTAGAGAACGTGAGCAGACACACCACCCTGACCTCACTACACCACAGAGCTGTGTGAAAATCCAGGATGTGCCTATAGATTTATTTCTGCTAATCCAATGATTTTACTAAGTAACTAAAACCATGATAAAACCATTTGTCAATTTCTTAATTTTTTAAAAATTCGAAGACATCACAACCTGGGCCACTTCTTCTTGGCAGGATATTTATGGGGAAATTCTCTCATCAACCAAACTTAATGTTATTCAGTGTTACCTGACTAAACAAAAAAGCAATCTATTTCCCTCATGCTTTGGATAGGACCACACCTCAATTACTAGCTTTAATTGATTTAAAATAAAAATAATGATCTCTCTTTATTCTCTAGCTCCCAGTTGTAAAATAGCACAATCTCTAATTAACACTGATTTATTTTAAGCAAAAATGGTAGCAACTTTCCCTTTTCTCATCCACTCCCAAGATGTAAAATGTTAGGTCAGTGCTTCCTCTACACAAATCAGAGGGCTGAGCTTTTTAAAAATATAGCATGGTACATGCCATTGAAATGGATCAACACTGCAATCCTGATTTTTAAAGTTCTTACCCACTAACAAACGTAATTTTCTTTCAAGAGGTGTAACTATGATACTTCCCAGTGTACACCTGCTGTTTCTGATTTCTTTACCTAAACCTAACTAATGTCAAAACACAAAGGCTGGGAACACAGACTGTAAAGAAGCTAGATTAAAATGTTTTAGCCCCTGCCTGACTGGTGGTGGCACAATGGATAGAGCATCCACCTGGGACACTAAGGTCCCAAGTTTAAAACCCTCAAGGTTGCCAGCTTGAGTGCAAGCTCATTCAGTTTGAGCGCAGGGTCACCAGCTTGAGCATGGGATTATTGACATGATCCCATGATCGCTGGCTTGAGTCCAAACTTCACTAGCTTGAGGGGTCACTGACTTGACTGGTTAAGGCACGTATGAGAAGCAACCAATGAACAACTAAAGTGACAACTACAAGCTGATGCTTCTCATTCATCTCTCTCACACTCTTTCTTTTTCTATCTCTCTCTCTCTCTGTCTCACTAAAAAATAAAAGTTTTAGTCTGATCTGTAGTGGTGCAGTAGATAAAGTGTTGACCTGGAATGCTGAAGTCACTGGTTTGAAACCCTGAGTTTGCCTGTTCAAGGCACATATGGGAGTTGATGCTTCCTACTCCTCCCCCCTTTCTCTCTCTCTCTCTCCTCTCTCTGAAATGAATAAAATCTTTAAAAACAGAAAGTTTTAGTACTGGTTGGGTAGCTCAGCTGGTGTCATCCAGGTACACCGAGGCTGTAGGTTTGGTCCCCAGTAAGGGCACAAGCAAGGATCAACCAATGAATGCATAAATAAATGGAACAACCTTACCTGTGGTGGCATAGTGAATAAAGCGTCGACCTGGAAATGCTGAGGTCGCCGGTTTGAAACCCTGGGCTTGCCTGGTCAAGGCACATATGGGAGTTGATGCTTTCAGTTCCTCCCCTCCTTCTGTCTCTTCTCTCTCTCTCTCTCTCTCTCTCTCTCTCCCTCCTCTCTAAAATGAATAAAAAAACTTAAATAAATGAAACAATACATAGATATTTCTCTCTATCTCATCCTCTCTCTCTCTAAAATCAATCAATCAATTAAAAAAAATTTTAAGTTTTAAAAGGAAGATAGTTGAATGTTTGGGGATATATGATATATAAGTCATTCAGAAGCCAGTTCATTTTCACAAAGATACTTAAAAGTTAGAATTTCATATGAGTTACAGAGAGAAGGGACCATGAAAATTATACAGTCCTACCCTTCTGTTGAAAAAAGATACATAAAGCCTGGCCAGGTGGTGGCACAATGGATAGAGCATCAGATCGGGATGCAGAGGACCCAGGTTCAAAACCTCAAGGTCACCGGCTTGAGCGCAGGGTCACCAGCCTGAGCGTGGAGTTGCTGGCTTGAGCGTGGGATCATAGACATGATCCCATGGTCGCTGGCTTGAGCCCAAAGGTCACTGGCTTGAGCAAAGGGTCACTCACTTTGCTGTAGCTCTCCCCCAAATCAGGGCATATATGAGAATGCAATCAGTGAACAACTAAGGTGCCACAACAAAGAACTGATGCTTCTCATCTCTCTCTTCCTGTCTGTCTGTCTCTATCTGTCCCTCTCTCTGTCTCTGTCACACACAAAAAAAAGACACATACAACATAATGTGGTTAAGAGCTCACACTCTAGAATTAGATAGTCAGGGTTTAAATTCTGATTTTACCACTTTTTATTCTGATAAATTGACCAAGCAGATCATCCTCTATAGCTTCTTGTTCTCAACTATAAAATAGTATATGATATATACTTCATTAGTTTTGTGAGGATTAAATAAAATAATATAAATATATATTTCAGAAAGAATACAGTTTAGTTTTATGAAATTACGGAAAGATTTAACTAGGTATCAACTTCTTTTAGGAAATGTGAACATTTAGATTCTTATTTCTTCTACTGATATGACTAAGTCTAAGAAAGAAATCCACTTCCTATGCCCCAAAAGGCCAAATGAAACTAAACAAGTCTTCTAGGATCAATTTGAAACAGAAAGTAGGCCTGACCTGTGGTGGCACAGTGGATAAAGCATCGACCTGGAAATGCTGAGGTCGCTGGTTCAAAACCCTGGGCTTGCCTGGTCAAGGCACATATGGGAGTTGATGCTTCCAGCTCCTCCTCCCCTTCTCTCTCTCTGTCTCCCCCTATCTCTCTCCCTCTGTCTCTCCCTCTCCTCTCTAAAATGAATTAATTAATTAATTAATTAATTAAAGAAACAGAAAGTAATTCCATTGTCATCAACTGGGGTAGCACCATGAGAGTGGTAATTTTTTTTAAATCTTAGGCCTGTCATACACTGAAGAAACTCAAATATCATTTATTTGATTTTAATTTTGGGATGGACAGAAAAGGGGATACAAGCTTACCTAACTTTTGATAATTTAAAACCTTTCTTTGACAAGTACCCAAAGATGTATGAACAAGGTATTCATTACAATGTTGTTTGTAATGTACATGGTATAAAGTAGATAGCAACTCAAATGCCCAATATACAGTATTGAGAAAAAAGTTATAAACAGTAATTTATTATGATCCTATTTTGATAAAAATCTAAGTGAAAATCGTATTTCACATACATAGGAATACATAGAAAACAAAGTTGGAAGTATATATCAAAAATAATATGGTTTAGACTGACCAGGCGGTGGCGCAGTAGATAGAGCATTGGACTGGGATGCGGAGGACCCAGGTTTGAGACCCCGAGGTTGCCAGCTTGAGCACGGGCTCATCTGGTTTGAACAAAAGCTCACCAGCTTGGACCCAAGGTCGCTGGCTCAAGCAAGGGGTTACTCGGTCTGCTGAAGGCCCACAGTCAAGGCACATATGAGAAAGCAATCAATGAACAACTAAGGTGTCACAATGCGCAACGAAAAACTAATGATTGATGCTTCTCATCTCTCCATTCCTGTCTGTCTGTCCCTGTCTGTTCCTCTCTCTGACTCTCTCTCTGTCTCTGTAAAAAAATAATGTAGTTTACTTCTGGATAGAATAATTGATTGGATTCTTTTCCTTTTTGTATTTCCTAAATGTTTACCCTAATTTATTTTGTTTTTTTTTAAAAAAAGGAATAAAGTTTGTAGTTCATCAAAAAGAACTTTATCCAAAAAAGTTAATATTAAGAGATTGTTTTCGATTTTGTGATACATTGCCTTCTGCGGCATACTTCATACCAGATAAGTAAGAAATTATATTTTTCTTAAGTCCCTGGGTAAACTGAGTTACCAACTAAAATCAGAGGCAGAACTAAGACCAAAACAAAAAGGTTCAGCATTTTTATTTCCATTGCTAAAGTTCACTTATTCATTTATTCAATAAGTATTTGTTATGCAGCTAAAATGTAAGGGACATAAGAATAAATCACAAATAGATCATACTCTCAGAGACCTTAGTTACTAAAATAAAAAGGCATCTACTTAAAGTTAAAAGAGATAAGACTCATGTGTGTGAAAGGGAGGTCTCTTTTTACTCAGGAAATGTTGTGAATCAATAAAAAGGACACAGCTGAGACCTGATATTGAAAAGTTGAATTTATGTGGTTAGATGATGTGCATTACCTTTGAAAAATGAACTCGATATAATACTACATGAACAAAAAAAGTTGCAAAATAAAATGTATTTAATGTACATGCTTTCCATACACAGGCATACACTTCAGAAATCTGTATACTTAAATGTTAACAACACTAATCTCTAAATAGGGGAATTACAAGTGGTTTGGGGGTTTTTGTGTTTCTCATCATTTTGTTATCTATCTGGTCATGTTTTACTACAGTGAACCTGAATGGTGTATTACAAATCAGTAAGTGCGGAAAACTCGCTATGGTAACCAAATAAAAGCTTGCACTGTGCCATGATCAGTGCTGGACTGTGGAAACACTAATGCTGCCATGGGACAGACAGTGACCAGGATGCAAGAACCTGCCCCCTTTCCCCTAGAGCTGGCTCTGATTTTTCCCATCTGACAACACTGAACGAGAGTACAAAATTATTATCTCTGCTTTAGTATAACATTCAGAGAACTGAGTAGATCCTTAAAGACTTAAAAAGGGACCAAAATAACCAAAACTCTTGAGGGTGTTTGCAATTATACAACCATGAATAACCAAGGTGACTTCACAAAGAATTTTCCTGTCTTGGTAATATACAGTCATCTTTTTACAAAGCAAAGTGGCAGGACTGGTAGGTCACAGAAAATAAATTGATGAAACCTAGCTTGACTTTAGGAAGCCTTTTGATCCTGTCCTATAAGACATGTTGGTAAAATATGACCAGGAGCAGACAACTGTTCATTAGCTAACTACAGCCTGGCTGAGGAGCAGTAACGAAAACATTCAAATTTAGGAGGTCAGAAATGGGGATTGCAACATCACACTAAACAACAGACAGAGATGCCAAAAAAGAAAATGGGTATTCAGAAAGTAAAATAACAATTTAAGATGAAATTGTATAAATAAACAGAAACAAAATTCAGTATTAAACAGCATAAAAAATTATGCTCCAAGTATACTTGGATTGTGAGAGACAAAGTATTGGAAATTATTTGGATAAAATTTGACTTCCAATGGGCAATTACATTAGCAGTTTAAAATACGGTTCTGACAAAAGAACCAGAATTAGGACTATGATATACAAATGGACATCATACACAGCCATACTACGCAGCACTATCACATTGTATTGTCATTGTTTGTTGGCAAGTCTTTCTCTCCATCCAGGTTTTCTTGTCTTGTTTTGTTTTTTTCCCCTTGCTGTATTCCCAGCACCTTGCAGTCAGGCAAGAGGGGCTTTCAATAAATCCTTAAGAATCAATGAGATCATCCTCTCATCTTCCTCAGGATACTCCATGAAAGCGTTCAACTCCCCCCCTTGAGTGCTTTGTATTTAAAGATGGATATGAATATTTTATTGACCATTCAGAGGAGAACTTAGAAGAGCTGGAGGGTTAATAAACGAGAATTGGATTATTCAGTTTATAGAACTAGATTATTCAGTTTATGGAAAAGAAACCTGGGGATGTATTAGCAGCAATACTCAACTTCTGAAGTTATCTTATACAAAGTATGTGTCTTTTTCTACTAAAAATGTCCCAAAATGGCTGAGACTGCAGCCTAGATTAGGGAAATAGACCATTAAATATTGTAATGGATAATAGCATCAACAAAACTAAAATACATTCCACTGAATGCTTTCACAAAAGAGCTAGCTACTCAGCTCCAGTGACAAAGGTTACATGAGTCCCAGTGAATGAAGGAGCTGGCTCTCAAGGAGCCCCTTCCAAGCCAGGACTCCACACAATCTCATGATAAATATGAGTAATCAGCCATCATCAGAAGCATAGCATAATTAAGGTAAAAATGCAAAACTCAATTTTATTTTTATGGTATTTATGTTCAAGGCATCATCAAGATCTATATCACCAGAACAAAAAATATACTGTGAATATATAGGATGTAGATTTCTGAAAAATCCTTTACTCATTTCTTCATTTGCATAGATTTTTAAAATTAGCTGCTTGTTTATTCATTAAGAATGTTCTAAATAAAATGTGATATTAAATACAACATAATTATGTCAGTTTGAAATGCATGAGCTTTGTATTTAATGTTCAGTCTACACAGTAATATATGGTTGTAGTAAGAAAGAGTAAGAATACACCCCAACTCTTGGTTGATTCTTCTGATCTAGTTATTGAATATTTATTGTTCTATTCTTTGGTCATTGATTTTTATTTGAATACATAACCATTCTAATAACCCATTTCTCACCATAAAAAACTTTTGGGTTTTAGGTTTGTTTCTTTTCCAAAGAGCAATAAAAGGGTCCCCCAAACTTACTGATTTAGCAACAAATTTAAATAAGACCAGAGACCTTGTCACCTTTTACGCTGAGTAGAACAAGGTCAGAGTGGGCATTTTCCAAAAGGGAAGGCTTAATTGGACAAATTCTTTTATGATAATAATGTATATTTAAGATAGCCACTAAAAATTGTCAATACTGATTTAGTAGATCAATTCCATTAAATGCTTTGAACTTTTCACCACTTGCTAATCTTATTTATTAAATCAGCTGTTTTTGTAAAAAATCTGAAACTATAACTTAATATCAAATTACAACAATTCTAGCCAGACCTAAGAAATACTTTCTTATATGTGAAATATAACCTTAAAGGATCTTAAATTGTCTTAAACTATAAGATTTTTAGCCATAAAATTTCCTGCAGCCAAAATGTGGAGAGATCTTAGCAGTCTACTGGCAATGGACATAATGCTAAAAAACTGGCAGCGTTGTTTTTTTTATTTCAGAAATACATGTGGTTTTTGTTTTCATTTCTGAAGCAAAGATTTAATATTTGCGATGATTGATTACAGACTAAACTACATGGTTCAAATTTTAATATCTAGCACCGTATAAGTTAGGTAACAGTTCAATTCAGACCAATAAAGGTATTAAGATTTTGCTCAACATTTTAAGCAATGTTAACGAATTAATGTAAAAATAATAATACAGTTATTAATTAGCTAGTGAAGAATTTGGAGAGAAGAGACTCCACACTCTGCCAAATATCCACCGTGTCTCATTTGTTTGGAACTAGACTTCTAAGGCTATTTTTATTCCCTGTGATTTACCACCGATATCCTCTGGGTGATAGTTGAGGAAACAGATGCTGGGAATCTCTCTGCGCTCAGTTCCTGAGAGGAGGATTCTGACTCACAGCCCTGCCAGCTCCTGGCTTTGTACTGCACATGCTGAGGGGGGTGGAGTAAAACGTAAATGACTGCCCAGTTTCCAGTCTCTCATTGCCAGTTTCCTCAAAGTTTCCACTTACGCATTTGACTCCCTTACCAACTTCGTTTGAAGTTCTCATTCCAGAATCCTGGATGACATGTTCCCAGGATACATTTAATTTTTTTTTTTTTACAAAGTAACTCATTCAGTGGGGATTTTCCAACTGAAACTAAAAAATAAATTAAAAACTGGGGAGGGGGCATTCTTTTTTCAGGGTTTTTCCTCCACTTTTGATTGGTAGTACTGATATCTAAAGAAGGAAGATGCAGAGATGCAGGAAAAAAATTGTAAAATGTTCCCTTCTAAGCTCTAAGCACACTTTCTTGTGGAAAACCATGAACCTTTCCAGAGTTTCCTGGACCCTGTTATTTATTGTGAAAGGATTCAAACGAAAAGAAATCTTTTATCTATTTGGAGATTATAATTAACCTGTTAATAAAATTAATGTTTATGAACTGTCCACAAAGTGTAGAGCATATTCTTTCTAAGTACATCTAAGCTAACAAGAATATGGAGTGAAGGAAGCGCTATGTTGTTTAAATATCTTTTATAACGGATAAGAGAAGCACCTTATAGATTGAGAATCCAGTTTCACAAGGCAACAGTTGCAATTAAAACTATTATTTCATGGAGAAATTAAATTCACTAGCTAATCTATGCTTTTACAAAGCTTTTTTAAAAACCTCCTTTATTTTAAACAATAGGACCTAATTGGGTAATTTTTACAATCTAGTTTTACATAAACCAATAGGATGACCTTATCAAGCATCACTGAAATCTAAGTGCTTATTTATTAATCCTGTTAATTAATGTGGTTTAATGAAAGCCCAGAAAAATTGATTTGGGTTATTTTTAGATTAGGAAAACTTAACAATTGTTATTGCATTTCAGATAAGATGAGTTTAAATCGATGAATTAGGTTTCACAACATAATTGCAACACTTTCTGTTGGTACATCTACCTGAGAATGAGGAAACAAGTCAACTTACTAATTTAATGAAAATCTGTCAGGTCTTGATGTGACGGGAAGAAAGGCTTTGGTTTATTAGCATGTAGATCAAGCGATCAAGTAAAGACTAAACTATTGATTTTCCATCATAGACACCTAACTGCACTCAAATTTACCACTATATGATTCTATGTGGAAGACCTCACTGGTAGATTAGGTATGATGCCTTCCCACTACCACCAAATAAATATTTCCACCAGCCACAGAAATACACATTTATCTAGTGCAAATTTAGTAACATTCTAACAGAAAATGAGGCACTTCGGAAAAAACAACTTTAATGAAAAAATTTGATGAGATGCCCACCATGAGCAAAGAACCTTAAAATGCAGGAGATCCTCCGGTGGAAAATCCTTACACACAGCTACACAACAGGCACAAAGCTAACATAAAAATTGACATTTTAAAAATCCATTCTCCAATAATATTGTGCGTAGATATTATAAGAATTATGAGAAAGCCACATAGTAGAATAAAACTGTGATTATTTGCGGGGGGGGGGGGGTGGAGGAGAATAGGAGAATACCACACACACATATACATTCACAAAGGAAAGTGTAAATGATGTTAAACTACTTTTGAATCTTCAACAAATAAATGTTTAACAATAACATTCTTGGGCTCTCTTTACAAAAACATCAAAATAAAAATTAATTTAGTCACCAATGAGCAAAGAATGTCAGTCACCAGTGCGGGTGACCTAAACAACTATATGGCCACCCAGGCAAAGAGGTAAATTCATTAGCACTTATATATAAATAAAAACAAAGGCAGGATCCGCAACATGCTTATGATGACACAGATTGGAGCAAGGGAAAGGTTTTTTAAATGCACACCTCAACTCTGGTATATAAATCACAAAACTAAAATCCTTCCAATATACACACTTACAATTGCTTCATTTAAAAGTTCCAGGCAGCACCGTCATAGGTAAGATATATTTTCATTGTAATGTATCCCTGATACCACCAAATGGCCTAATTAACTGTAATATTGAAAGTCAATCCTATAGCATCTCAAGGGTTAAGTTCTGTGTTGTGAGTAATTTTGAAAAAGTCTCCCAGAAAGAATCAGGCTTAAGCTAGTTCAGCCAGAGGAACTGTTTTATAATGAGGCTTGGCCTGGACCAGTCCCACTAGAATTAATTTTGTGCTGTAGGACACCTAGATAAATTAGTTTTGCTTTAAATATTGAGTCCTAAAAGAGTTAAAAGAGGGAGAATATCAATCAATAATTTTTAGATTAACTACTTTGTATATGACAAAACAAAATTAACTTTGGCATTATAACCCCTTCTTCTGGCATTTCAGATGAACCCCAAGTTTAAGATAAATAATTGAAGATATAAAACCCAAGCAAACGTGCATTTGTTTTATGGTACAGAATATCAACTCCCTTCCTAGTTAGTAAAAAGAAAAGATTACTCATATATTTTATAAAATGACAAATATGGTTATTATTCTTTGTTATTAAAATAATCACATCTGAGAATTTAAAAATGCTGAAAATATATAGAAAGATTTCTGTAGGGTTTTTTAATGGAAATACAGAAGTAGTTAAGCTTTGAAAATAAGTGGAAAAATATCTCAAAGTTAGTCTTAAATTCTATTTTAATTAATTTTCCCAATGTTTATCCATTATTTTTCTTTTATAAAATTTATTTCTATTGAAGTTTTTGCAGAATTAAAATCATGTCTACAAATGACAACAAACTTAAACTAAAACTCCCCTGTGTTTAATGGCTTTTTCTGGTTAAATGCCCGCCAAAAAAGGTAAGTACAAGAATTCATTTCCACAGGAGGTGAAATCAAGCTTTTAACCTGGCCAACCGCCCATATAAACAATCTTCACTGTTATTTGGCCACCATTTGGTAATTAAAATGGGAAAATACAACCATACTGAATTTACATCCATGTGCCAAAAAGTTATTTAGCAGATAACTACAGACAGAGGAAATATCTCTTTAACAGATTCTTTTAAGACTACATCTACAGGAAGCATCAGGCTTTTAAACAGTTGTAAAAAAACAAGAAGCAGTTGAACAGTGGCACCCAGAGGTGGAAAGTATATTACTTCTAGAGATTTATATGGTTAATCATAATCTGTTTTTCGGCCATTCTTTTTGTCACTTCTAGGATTTTTATTAGTAACGTATAAGAAATCATTTTTTTCTTAGTTGCATATAAAATACATATTTTAAGGCATACAATAAATGTTTTATTTTAGAAAAAAATACTACCTTACATGTGGATTACATTGCTTATCAATTTTCCTCCTTCAAAACAGCAAACAAACCAGCTGAACACCAAGCAAAAATACTTTCCAGAATTGACTATCATGCCCACTTGTCTAATCAAAATTATTAACTAAAACATTTTTAAGAAATGGCTCTGTGATACTATACAGTTTCCATACACCGCAAATTGTGGTTTTCCTCCTCACAATGTTTATGTCAAACTACTGTATATCCTTGAACCAAAATTATAACCCTGGAGTGATTTTCAGAATTTCTTATCAAACCCTTGCGTTATTATGATAGCTGAGGATGGGAATGGTACTAAAAGTATCGTGCAAGGATGAGAAAAGGAAATAGGAATACTGTTTTATTCCACAAGAAGTTTAAGTAAATCTATTTTGACCAAATTGAAATGAGCCTGATTTTTAATTAAAGAAGCTCCATACCCTTGAACCTGCCAACTAACAGCTGCATTTAGCATTTGGCTGGCTCTGAGTTCCTGAACTAAACTGCAGAAAACACCTCCAGGGAGCCTCAAATAAACCTTAGTTTGTGGGGCCACCACAGGTCAGGTTTTGTAAGGGCCTCGGAACAACAGTCTCATTTTTGCTCCTGAGCTGAAATGCACAAATGTACTTAGTAGAGAGGGTTGTCCAGCGGTTATGCCTAACCTATCACTGCTTTTCATCCGTTACTGAGTTTCCATTACCTTTTGTCAGACGTTTTCTCCAAGATCCAGCTGCTTCTTTTTAATCACCTAAGAAGCAACACTGATGTGACAAGCTCCAGAATAAGGCTCATCCTTTCTCATCTGCATCTTCAGCCTAATGATGAGAAATGGGCTTCCATAAACTTGAGAAGGGCAGGGAAATGCTGCCAAAGTCATTATCCACTACTTAGACTTGAGAAGAAGAGATCTGTCCCTTTGTAGAAGAACATTAACAAAGTATAAAATAATTTTACAAAGACTTCAGTATTTCATATGCAAAATAAAGGAAATGGCCCAGTGCTATTCAGAAGAATAACAAAATACCTCACTTCCTACTCTCTGAAATCTACATCAGAATATACTCTCGGTTTTGCATATCAAGCCGTGTTTAACTGTCTGACAGTAACGAGAGATGTTTCTGCCTACGTGAAAACTATTAAAATAATCTCTCCATCTCGATAGCTTCTTGTCTTTTTTTCCCCTTTCCCATGAGTAGCAGCGTGTCAGTACATGGGCATTACGGTGTAGCTTCTAAATGGCTTCTAAATCGCTAGCACGCGTGCCGGTGAACCGGCTGTGACCTGCAGCTGCGTGCCTGTGTGCCTGCTTGTGGCTACATCTCATAGAGCACAACTGCAGGCTTTCTCAAAATCACACCATCATATCGCCCAGTATTTGGTGATTCCATTACAGTAACAGTGTGAAAGAGCACCAGACTTAACAGCATTTCGGAGCAGACGTTAAGGAAGCTGCTTCGCCTGGACCATATTGATCTCTGCGGCCATTCTTAGAAAACCAACAGCTGTTCCCAGATCTGCGCCCAGCGGAGGCAACAAGCAGCAGCAGGTCCGGGCGCCATCTAGTGGATTCTCCTGATCTGGGAGAGTCGGCCAGAGACTGAGCGTTATATGGAGATTCTGGGAACGATCTCTCAAGCCAACCTGTAAAATAAAATTTTCTTCAAATTACAATAGAAGCAGTGGAGAAGGAGACTGATTTAAAGACAAAAAAAAAAACAAACCTGGAATATGTGTATATTTACTCAAACGGCTCTTACAGGAATTTCACAACTGGTTTTTCAATATGAATTTTAAGTATTGGAAATGTTCAAGTGTCTCATTATTTATATATTTACTTTGAGTAGGAAAATATGAAAAGCTTATTTTGCCAAAATGTTGCAGCTTGTGTATGATCTCCTAATTGCTTATCTATCTCCACAAATACTACTTCTATATGGTCCAAGCCTCCCCCACAGCAGTGGAGACTACTAAATATTGAATAAATAGCAATGACATAAGTAGATGATTGTCTCTCTATTAATAAATGCTCTGGTTATTCTGCCCTTTTGACAAGCTAAATATATCAACAATAACATTTATTGAGCTTTACTAAAGCAAGCCCTATGTTAAGTGCTTATACATTTTCTTATTGGATACTCACAGCAGTCCTATGAAATAAATACTTTTACTATCTTTATTTTATGGCTCAGAAGAGCTGAATCTGAAAGATTAAGAAATTCACCCGGTTGACACAGGTGGTTAAAGGCAGAGCTCAGCCCTGGCTAGTTAGCTTAGCGGTAGAGCGTTGGCCTGGCATGCGGGGGACCAGGGTTCAATTCCCGGCCAGGGCACATAGGAGAAGCGCCCATTTGCTTCTCCACCCCCACCCCCTCCTTCCTCTCTGTCTCTCTCTTCCCCTCCCGCAGCCAAGGCTCCATTGGAGCAAAGATGGCCCGGGCGCTGGGGATGGCTCCTTGGCCTCTGCCCCAGGCGCTAGAGTGGCTCTGGTCGCCGCAGAGCGACGCCCCAGAGGGGCAGAGCGTCGCCCCTGGTGGGCGTGCCGGGTGGATCCTGGTCGGGCACATGCGGGAGTCTGTCTGACTGTCTCTCCCTGTTTCCAGCTTCAGAAAAATACAAAAAAAAAAAAGACAGAGCTGGAACCTGGTCTCAGTCTGTCTCCTGGACCTACCCTCTGAACCACTATACAACAATGTGTCTATCCTCTCTGTTGTTATTAAATATATGACACACTATGATCTTATTACTGGTTGTGTTACATTTCAATCATTCACTTTACAAAAATTAAATAGTTACCATTTTATCCCATGCAAAATCAGTTCTTTAGATAGTTGCTAAAATTATTCAAGTCATTCAGATTTTTACCCTGTTTGTTCTTCAAAGAATGAGTTTACTATAATCAAAAGATTTGTACAGAGGAAGGAAAAGAAATTACTTTGCTGATCAAAGAACTGATGTAGGAAAATATGCAAGTTGACGGCACTTGGCTGAGATGGCAACAATGAAGTGGAAGAGCAGGGGAAATGGGAGATCTGTAATAACTGCTTCTTTGTTTTTTCAGTTCACCTGATCTCTTCAAACATTCTAATTTAGAAATGCTCCTCACAGTCCTCAGGGTTGGCCTCATGACTAAGCAAATCAGGAACCTCACAGGAACCACCTGTGGGGGTTTATTTCAAGGGAATTAGAAAGGGCTCCCAACTCCCTAAAATATTTCAAGATGCTTAAAATTGCATTCTTAGGCCCTGGCCGGTTGGCTCAGCGGTAGAGCGTCGGCCTGGCGTGCGGGGGACCCGGGTTCGATTCCCGGCCAGGGCACATAGGAGAAGCGCCCATTTGCTTCTCCACCCCTACCCCCTCCTTCCTCTCTGTCTCTCTCTTCCCCTCCCTCAGCCAAGGCTCCATTGGAGCAAAGATGGCCCGGGCGCTGGGGATGGCTCCTTGGCCTCTGCCCCAGGCGCTAGAGTGGCTCTGGTCGTGGCAGAGCGACGCCCCGGAGGGGCAGAGCATCGCCCCCTGGTGGGCAGAGCGTCGCCCCTGGTGGGCGTGCTAGGTGGATCCCGGTCGGGCGCATGCGGGAGTCTGTCTGACTGTCTCTCCCTGTTTCCAGCTTCAGAAAAATACAAAAAAAAAAAATTGCATTCTTAGAGCTTCTTGCCTTTAACTGAATCAAAAAAGAGACAACTTTGGTCCCAATTGTTCAAAACTGGAATGAACCTATACATCCCTAAACAACAAAGTATATAAATAACATTGTAAATTCATACAATGATATTTTAAGCAGCATTGAAAATGAAGATACTAATGCCACACACAAGACAAAAGAAGCAAGACGCAGAATACACATAATTCTACTTATATAAAATGCCAACGGAGGCTAAATAAACTCTCTTGTTTAAGGATGGTAATTCAGATGGGAAAGCTACAGTGAAATGCAAGGAAATGATGCCACAAAAGTTGGGCTGGTGGCTGCCTCTCAGAGGAGAACAGGACAGGAGAGGATACACAGGCAATTTCTGGAGGTTTGGCAAAGCTTCAGCCAACTGTCCGCTCAGCTTGTGTTCAATTTTCTGTGTTTATTTTATAATAACAATGTATAATAAGCACACCCAACGGTCATTCAAAAATGCATCAGGAAAAAGAATACACTAAGTTTATCCTTTTCTTAGGTTTTGATGAGAATGAATTTATTAGCTCTTGATTGCAAGCCAACTTGGGAGAAGAGGAAAGGAGAGCATGCATGAAGATTAAATTTCAGAAGAGGGTAACGGTTGGATCATAAGCTCTAGAATCAAAACCTGGATTTGAACTATAGAGGCCTGCTACTGCTGTGGACTGTCAAATAAACCTCTCAAACCCTCCACTCTCTGCCTACAAAATAAAAATTAGAGTAGGCCTTGCATCATAGGGTCATTGTGAGACTTACAAAATGTACTGGGTTTTCATTCATTGCCTAATAAACATCCTTTGTTCTTACCCCGAGATTGGAAATAGAGGAGGAGATCACCACAGGCCGTAGTGGAAAGGGTGAAAGGCTACACTGTGTATTTATTTTCCACTCACCCCATTACGTCACAACCTTCCTGGCTTCTTTGTGAACCATTCACTTGAGACTGCTCTAGCAAAAACCACCAGAAACATTTCGTTACTACATCCAAGGAACATCTTTTCTCTACATCACTTGACACTGTTGACTGTTCTTCTTCCCTTGGTTCCTTCAATACTCTGAGCTGTTCCTTTCTTGCCAAACCACTGCCTCTACTCATAGTTAGGGCCTTGTCATGTCCTTCCTGTTCTTCAATAGGCTCCTAACTGGTCCTCTCCACACCTTAGCCAGAGGGTTTGTCTTAACAAGTAAATTTCATCATGCCTCTTCTCCAGAGCCCTCATATAAATGGCTGTGATCCTCAGCCCTGGAGGCACTGATCTGTCTGTCTTCAGGCTCATCTCTTGCCAAACTAACCTACCCAAACTCATTTGGACCATCTTGCCCTTATACTACCTGCTCTCTCTGCTGGAAGACTCCACCCTCTCACCCACCCTTCACCATATGGCCTGCCTCACTTATCAATCTTCCCAGATTACATACCCTTCTTTGTAATTAATACAATCCATGATTATTCTTAAAACACTGCGTTCTTTGTGTGATGGTCTATATGTCTTCATAAAATAGTAAACTCCTTAAAGACAAGAACTATTTCTTACTTACCTTTATATCCCACTACCCAACACAATGAGCAACAAGTACAGTACCTATTTAAGTAAACTAATGAATCAGGCAAATAATTGATGCTTACTCAACAGTTATACAAGACTATCATTGCCATCCCTTCTGATGTAACTCTCACTCACTACCTCTTCTAAAGGGAAAAAGAGTTATGTATCAGATCCTTGTCCTTTAAACCCTGTCTTTTAACATTTATTGGTGTTGTCATAATTATTATATTTTTATCCACATTATATACATATATATGTATGTATGTATGTATGTATTTTTTATTATTATTATTCAGTGAGAGGAAGGGAGGCAGAGACAGACTCCCGCATGTGCCCTGACTGGGATCCACCCGGCGAGCTCACTAGAAGGCGATGCTCTGCCCATGTAAGGCTGCTGCTCCATTGCAACCAGAGCTATTTTTTAGCACCTGAGGTGGAGGCCATGGAGCCATCTTCAATGCCAGAGGCCAACTCACTCCAGCCAATCTAGCCATCACTGCAGGAGGGGAAGAGAGAGGAAGAAAGAGAGAGACAGAGAAATAGAAGTTGGGGCCTGACCTGTGGTGGCGCAGTGGATAAAGTGTCAACCTGGAAATGCTGAGGTCACCAGTTCGAAACCCTGGGCTTGCCTGGTCAAGGCACATATGGGAGTTGATGCTTCCAGCTCCTCCCCCCTGTCTCTCTCTCTGTCTCTCTCTCTCTCCTCTCTAAAATGAATAAATTAAAAAATTTAAAAAATTTAAAAAAAAGAAATAGAAGTGAGAGGGGTGGAGAAACAGATGGTCACTTCTCTTGTGTGCCTTGACTGGGAATTGAACCTGGGACATCCACAGACTGGACTGATGCTCTACCACTGAGCCAACTGGCCAGGATTCTTCCACATTATACAAATATTTAATCAAAAATTAAACCCATTTTATCTTGTTCAATACTCTGTGTATGTAATTGCCTCTCCATGGGTTTAAACCCTAGCTCTATCACCAACTAGCATGGTACCTTGAATAAGTCACTCAACCCCAAATTTTTCTTACCTGTAAGATGAAGGTAAAATACCTAACCCATGGCTTTCTTGTGAGATTTAATGAACTAACTAATGTACATTAAGCACATAGCACATTGGCTAACTCAAATAAATATGCAATAAACATTATCTATTATTATTTATGTACAATTAAGAGAGTTATTTTGCAAACTCTAATTTGGTAAGCATTCATTTAGTGCTCTGTGCTTTTCAAAACCAAGGGTCATCTTGATCTTAAGATTAAGACACCAATAACTCTATCTTTCTGTATCTCTGTAGCTAGAGAGATGCTTTATAGATAGAGAAATACATAGATATATCAAAGTGAAAAAACCCTAAAATATATGCTTGTATTATATATATTTTTAATTATATAACTACCTTGCTTAGTATATAACTGAAAATATATGAACTAGAAAAATTAAATGAAATTATAGATTTAATTCAGTAAATACTAGCATTTTCATGGTTGAATCTACATATTTTATTAAATATGCATTAAGCATATATGTTCTTCATTGATGAAATATGCTTTAAGCATATAACATGAAAATCTAATGCCAAAAAACTTAACTTTTGCTCTATTTTCTGTGCTTAAAATTGCAACTCAAATAATGTTAAACTTAAAATTATATTTTGAAGACTGCAGTAAGAACAGAAAAATAGAAATGAAAAAAAACAGAATGACTAGATAGAACTATATGAAGACACTTTTATGGCCTTTGTAAATATGAGGACAAGCAGGTTGGAAGATGATTTTTAATTAATATTATTGGTATATTATCTATTTGCATCTTTAAAAAAATCTACAAGTGAAGGATCTGTTTGTTTTATCTACAAAGCTTACTTTCCTTCTCCCAATTGCCCCCAAGCCCGAAAAAGAAACACCAAAGTTGAGCCACTTTATTCAAAAAGGAGAATCTCATGATAATAAGGTTATTACGACAAGCATTTTCCACACTTTATTCTTCGTGCCCAGAATGACATTGGTAAGATAAGACATTTTAAAAGTCAATAGCACTTATTGTGAAGTTTAAACTATCATGTTAAAAAAAAAGAAGAAGTCATTTCCTTAAACAGGAAATGTATTAATAATGGCACAAAAGACAGTACTAGTCATACTATAGAATACAATGTTTCCCTTCAAAGAGAAAATAATATCCTTATCCTCAAAGAGTGGTAATTCTTTACCTTAGTTGTTATGATCATGTGATTTTACTAAAGATTTAAGTTGAAATTATCTGAAATTTAAAGTTGCAACAATACTTTCTACTTCTCACCAATCAAATAAGTTCTCTCTTCTGTATGCATATATTTTTACAACTCACATTTGCAAAACTATGATATTTTTGCAATTCTTCTATTCTGTTAAGCATCATACCTCAAAAAGCTCTGCAAAGAATGACATTAAAATACATTTTTACAGATTCGCAAAGTTTTTAGATTTACATACAGGACAGGAATTTAAGATGGAAACATTGTTGGCATTGTTTAATTATATTTTATTTGCAATTACTTGGAATTAAATAGTATGGTGTTTGAAGGTGGGTTCCAAACAATATAAATGTACACAGATTCAAATTCTTAAGGTGTTACAAACAGTATATTTTAATTTCCTACAAGCTAAAAATATATAACCTTATATTCTGTTTCAATTCACTGCCTAACTCATTTCACCAACAGTTCTGATTTTCTCATTCTTACCTAAATAAAATCTCCTCATCTGATTATAATGCAAAACTTTAGTTTTGGTTTAATCTAAAGGCTGAGGTGTGGGGGGGGGGGGGGTGTGTGTGTGTATGTTTTAAGTTCTTTCGTATATTGACCAGTTACTGGTCAATCAAAGGCACTGTCAAATCTATCCTTAAATACAATAAACTACATTGTGTCTGTCTACTTCATAAAATCCATCAAAACACATCAGAATTAATGAGTATGGGTAAAACATTCCAAACCCCTTTCCCAAAGAAGTAGACAAACAGCTTTCCTGGAGCCAATGGATGCTAATATAGACTCTCTCTGGGCGGTTGAGTCAGTTCATCAAGTCAGCATATTTTTGAGGAAATGGTTATATGAAGACTGTGAACCCAATGGAAACCCCTTATTTTTAAGATGACCGATATTTTTTACAGTGAAAAAGAGGACAGAAATAAATTGAAAACGATTTCATAAATAAAAGAAACATTTTATTCGTTGCAACAATAATACACTATAATATGATAAATGCATAATAAAATATTTGTAATATTTTAGCCTGACCTATGGTGGCACAGTGGATAAAGCATCGACCTGGAAATGCTGAGGTCACCGGTTCAAAACCCTGGGCTTGCCTGGTCAAGGCACATATGGGAGTTGATGCCTCCAGCTCCTCCCCCCTATCTCTCTCTCCTCTCTTTCTCTCCTCTCTAAAATGAATAAATAAAATAAAAACAAAATAAAATGTTAAAAAAATATTTGTAATATTTTATATTGCAATTATGCTTACATGCCTATTAATTTTTAATAATATTGTAAGAAAAAAAGTACTCATTTAGATACAAATATGTCACATCACACCCAATGGATCGACTCTGCATAGATCGAATACGGACATCTACAGATTAGTTTTCCAATAACAAAAAGGAGGACATGTAGGAAAACACTTTTCAAGGGAGGACGGAACTTACAAAAGGACTGTCCTCCTTAACGGAGAATGATTGGTTACCTTATTATTTTCCAGACTCAGGATATAAGCTGATCTTTGGAAACAAATGCTTCTTTAATTGCTAAAACTAATTTTCTAAGAGTCACTGCCTAGTCTCCAACACTGTTGCTTTCCTTTTGAAACAGCATTCTTAGGATCCAAGGTGTAGATTCCTCCCTTGAAAATAATGTTTACTGAAAACTGTTTTTGCAGAGTGATTTAAAAACGCTTATTCTTTACTCAGTTTTAGGAGCAAAGAAGATCAGTTCTGGCTTAGTAACAGAAACAGGAAAGATGACATTTTAGTTTTCCATAAAGTTAGAGGTTGCATAAGTATATCAACAAGAAAAGGCACATCTTTTTTTTTATATCAATTACTTCAAAATATTTTACCAAAAGACAAGCGAGAGAAAACACGGTGAAATCAAATCTACCTTTCTAACAGACTTGGATTCATTTGAGTTGAATGGGGAGAGAGGAGGATCACTCTATTAAGCTGATTTAGTAAAAACTGAGAAATACACTCCTGAGTGCAGCGTGAGGATAAGGATGGCTCACTCTTCCACTGTTTCTTGAACTGTGTTGTGGGCAAAGATGCCTATTACTTTGTCGAGTGTGATTTGAGAGGGATTTAAGAAATCCAGCCTGACCAGGCAGTGGCGCAGTGGATAGAGCATCGGACTGGGATGCAGAGGACCCAGGTTCAAGACCCTGAGGTCGCCAGCTTGAGCGCAGGCTCATCTGGTTTGCGCAAAAGCCCACCAGCTTGAACCCAAGGTCACTGGCTCGAGCAAGGGGTTACTCGGTCTGCTGAAGGCCACGGTCAAGGCACATATGAGAAAACAATCAATGAACAACTAAGGTGTTGCAACAAAAAACTGATGATTGATGCTTCTCATCTCTCTCCATTCCTGTCTGTCTGTCCCTGTCTACCTCTCTTTCTGACTCACTCTCTATTTCTGTAGAAAATAGAAAGAAAGAAAGAAAGAAAGAAAGAAAGAAAGAAGCTCCTCATCTATTAAAAAAACAAACAAAAAATAATTTTTTCTGTCCCAAAATATCATCCTTACTAATGCATGAAATTTTACCATCCTATTAAAGTAAAAGAGCAAGTCTATATATTCCCAGGGGACAGAGGTCATAATGGTTTTACAGTTCTATCCTGAAGACATGATCAGCGCCTGGCACAGAGGCTAAGCAATAAATGTGTTGAATGAACACACTAACTGACATTTTTATGCAAAGGTGGATTTTAAAATTCTGTTTGTTGCTTTTTTTCCCCTTATCAAATCTCTTTTCAATCCATAAATGCTAGAACTTAAAGTATTGGAAAGCTATGCCTGACCAGGCAGTGGCGCAGTGGATAGAGCGTCAGCCTGGGACACTGAGGACCCGGCTTCAAAATCTGGAGGTCACCAGCTTGAGTGTGGGGTCACTGGCTTGAGTGTGGGATCATAGACATGACTCCGAGGTCACTGGCTTGAGCAAGGGGTCACTGGCTCAGCTGGAGCCCCCCAGTCAAGGCTCATATGAGAAAGCAATCAATGAACAACTAAGGTGCAACACTATGAGTTGATGCTTCTCATTTCTCTCCCTTCCTGTCTGTCCTTCTCTCTCTCTCTCTCTCTCTCTCTCTCTCTCTCTCTCCCTCTCTCTTAAAAAAAAAAAGAAAAGCTAAGGAAGGGGGAACTTCGGGGTAAATAAAGCATATTTATTAATTCAGAATAATGGAGGTGAGAGCAAATTTCTAACTTGTAACAATTTTTTGGCCAGCAGGGCTACAATGTAATAAACGAAGAGGAGAGAATAAGTGTTTTCTTCTAGTACATAAATGCTTACTTAATAATGAAGTACAGTACATCATTTTTCTTTTTATTTTTCAATAAAATATTGAAAGTTTACTTTCCATATTATTTTACTTTGGTTTCAGGAGTACTACACAGTGGTTAGACAACCCTATATTCAGTATTCCCCCTGATATTTCCAGTACCCACCTGGCACCATACTTAGGTATTACTATGTTATTGACTGTTCCCTGTACTGTGACTGTTTTGTAACTACCTATCTGTACTTCTTAGCACCTTCACTGGAGTACATCCTTTATTATCAAGAATTTGTGATCCAAAAATCAGTGGGTGGTAATGTGTCCTTGTCTTTATAAATTCCTATAAATCCTAATTCGAACCTTACTTAATTGAGCAGTTGGGATGGGAGTAGTGGTCTGACTGATAAAAAAAAAAAAAAAACATTCCGCCTGACTAGGTGGTGGCGCAGTGGATAGAGCGTCGGACTGGGATGCAGAAGGACCCAGGTTCGAGACCCCGAGGTCGCCAGCTTGAGCGCAGGCTCATCTGGCTTGAACAAAGAGCTCACCAGCTTGGACCCAAGGCCCCTGGCTCCAGCAGGGGGTTACTCGGTCTGCTGAAGGCCCGCGGTCAAGGCACATGTGAGAAAGCAGTCAATGAACAACTAAGAAATTGCAACGCGCAACGAGAAACTGATGATTGATGCTTCTCATCTCTCTCCGTTCCTGTCTGTCTGTCCCTGTCTATCTCTGCCCCTGTTAAAGAAAAAAAAAAAAAAAAAAACATTTTAGCATGTAGATTTCACCAGCCCATCCCTATGATCAGAATCCACAGTAATAATTATTATTGGAATAGGGCATTAATACACAAAAGAAGGACAATAACTGATGCTGGAGACTTTTTAATCTTTATGTAAAATCTTACATAAATGTTTTCCCCCAGAGGCCTGTGATCCTATGTTAAGTTGAACAGTTTGTAACCTAATGTTTGAATAAGACATTGGAATAAGTCAAATGGAGAGCTGTGTACTGCAGTACTATGCCAACTATTAGATTACCTTTTAAAGAGGGAGAAAATATATGGCAGGTTTCAGTTCAACATTTGAAGGAAAAGACAGTAGGGTCATGTTAAATTCAGGAAGGAAAATTGTTTAAGTTGCATCTTTGTTAACAATTTGGAAGCATCCATTGTATTACTTCTGTAATGTAATTGAGCTAGTTTTATTAAGGCAAATTTATAGCAATGTTAGAAATTAATACCACTCTTATTTCCTCCACTGCCTGACTTTATTGAATGCCATGGGGCATATTAATCAGTAAAGCCAAGTAGTGCATGAAATAAAAGTATAAATTAACCTGTAACATAAACGTAAAAGAGGCTTAATAAAATAGAAATAAATAACACTTTAATGATAATCAACCTGCCCTGTCTGAGCCAAGCAAAAATTGTGATAATGCCAAACACAGGTTCTAAAGAGCCTTATATGTTTATATGAAGGTAGATGGAAGTCAGCATTGACATGGAAGTCACAGGTGACAATTATGTCCACATAAGCCAGAAATGATGCTTGAATGGCAGTCCTCTCAGTTCAAGAGATAAACACATGTATTGCTTTAGAAAATTTTGAGCACTGAGCAGCTAACTAGTCTAAGTTCCCACTTTTTGTCAAGTGGTTTAGAAGAAAATGATTGTCTTATTGGTCTTTCCTCCAATCCCAATATATTCTGGTATTTTCAAAAATACAGTATATGGGCCCTGGCCAGTTGGCTCAGTGGTAGAGTGTTGGCTCGGTGTGTGCAAGTCCTGGGTTCAGTTCTGGCCAGGGCATACAGGAGATGCACCCATCTGCTTCTCCACCCTTCCCCCTCTCCTTTTTCTCTGTCTCTCTTTTCCCCTCCTGCAGCCAAGGCTCCATTGAAGCAAAGTTGGCCCAGGCGCTGAGGATGGCTCCATTGCCTCAGCATCAGGTGCTAGAATGGCTCCGATTACAGCAGAGCAGCGCTCCAGATGGGCAGAGCATCATCCCCTGGTGGACATGCCCGGTGGATCCCGGTTGGGCACATGCGGGAGTCTGTCTGTCTGTCTCCCCACCCCTGCCCCCCTACCCCAGCTTCTCACTTCGGAAAAATACAAAAAATAAAAAAGCACTGTATATGGCTTTTATTTCTTTTTTTTTTTTTTTTTTTTTATTCATTTTTAGAGAGGAGAGAGAGAGAAGGGAAGAGGAGCTGGAAGCATCAACTCCCATATGTGCCTTGACCAGGCAAGCCCAGGGTTTCAAACTGGCGACCTCAGCATTTCCAGGTCGACGCTTTATCCACTGCGCCACCACAGGTCGTATATGGCTTTTAAATTTATTGATATACACTGTATTTTCTTCAAAAAAAATTTTAAATATTGTATTTTATTAAAAATTTTTAAAATCTTTTCTCTAATTTTTTCACATGATTATACATTTTCTCTTTCTTTCTGGATCATGTACAATGCAATATTAATATCACTATTAATAGAGTATGTTTATAAATCATAATTATTTTAGAAAAAGATATTGCTGAACATTTACATATAATTGAAGGATACTTTATTTCCCTCCAAAAAGTGTTGCCTATATCTATATAATTGAATCAACTATGAAACCTCAGTGTAAGACCCCTACAAAGTGAAAATCAAAGCTTATTTAAAACAAATAGCTATAGAATGATATTCTCAACTCCTCACAGAAAAACTGAAACAACCATAACTTCAGTTTAATCTATCAATCGACATTTACATCCAAAATCAAAAGAGATCATGGAGACAGAAGGAGATACATGTAATGTCTTTTTATTTTATTTTTAAATTATTTTTTAGTGAGAGGGAGAGAGAGAGGAAGGGAGAGAGGTGAGAAGCATCAACTGGTAGTTGCATCACTTTAGTTATTCATTGATTGCTTCTCAAAATGCCTTGATGGGGACAAGGGCTCAAGCAAACCCAGTGACCCCTTGCTCAAGCCAGTAACCTTGGAGTTTCGAACCTGGGACTTCAGCATCCCAGGTCAATGCTCTATCCACAGCACCACCACCAGTCAGGCATAACACCTGTTATTTTTGTAAACATCTGTTAACCTCGCCAGGTTGATGGAAAAACAAAGCAAAATAATATGTTAGTACTTGGAATAATAAAATATGCTTACTGAGTGCAAGATACTATTAATATTCACAGAAAGAAAATATCCACACACAGCTATACTAGAACTTTCCTCCTGGATGTTAGCATTAACTGTATTAATCAAGGAAGATGATATAAAAACATTTTAAATCATATTCTAAAATTATGTGAACAGTGACTTTAAGTTAAAACTTCCTTATTTTGCTTTCTTAATGTTGATGCTAAACCAATTTGATTAAATCTTCAAGAATCCTGTTCCCTGTCACCAAGTCAATCTCTGTGGAATATAATTCCTATTACATCTCCTTCTAAAACCCTTCCTAGCTCCCTCTGCTCCAAGAATAAAGTCCCAACTGCTCAGCTCCACATCAAACCTTCATACCCTCTCATACCCAGATAGGTACCCAAAGTACTTATGTCCTGGTCTAATGGGGCCCCTCTCTAACCCCACTCCTTTATGGCCTTTCTGCTGAAGAATCTTTGCCTCTCAAAACAACTACATGCTCTAGCCCCACCCCCATCCCCATAAAGCTCTTTCCAACCTACAAGGCTCTGCTCAAAAGCTACTCCTCCTGAAAGTTTTCTGATCACCGATTGCATTTTTTTTATTTCAACATGGAGTGGGGCGTTATTAACTATAGATCCACAGATTTGTTGATCTATCATTGAATTTTAAGTCTTATGCTGTTTTGGCAGAAATAAACTAAATTCTTTCTTAATTTTTAAAAAAGTATATATATGTGTGTGTTGTGCAATGTTTTTGCACTGTAAAATTAATATTTAGCTTTAAACTATTTCTTTTTAAATTAAAAAATTACTCAATAGAGATTATTTACATTTACAAAACCTTTTTTGACATAACTATGAAGCCTCACATTGGGAAGTGACTTTTCTGATATTATGGGCAAAATCATCAATGCAAGTATATAAATATCACTCTAGAATTCCTTCCCCTCCAATAGAGCAGAATAATTTGGATGGGCTACAAAATATAAAATGTAAACCCAGAGACATTACAATGGCTTATTCAGAGAGCAAAAAGTCATTCAGATATTCCAAATTATTTTATGGGAGTAAAAACCTACCGACCCAAGGAACTCGTCAAGCATAAGAAAACAATATGAAAGGCCACTGGACTTTTGCATTTTATTAACTTCAAAATTGAAAATTAAGTATAGGTCATATTAGAACACCAAGTGATTGTGGTGGAAGCTCCTCTCACTATCACAACCTCAAACATATGTCAGATGGTATATTTTAATTTCTACACTTTATTTCAGGATAAAAAATTGTGCCAGAGAACAGCCACAGAGATTACATACAGATTTTTAGCTGATTTCATATTTTACAAAATAACAAAATTCAGAACAGGTTTTCCATTTAAAGACAGAGAAGAAAACTCTTATGGCCAATTTCTTGCCTATTAATTACTCTTAGAGGTATACTAATAATTTCATACAATTGAAGAATAAAAATTGACCCTGTTTGACTTAAAACTGTGATAGTCTAGCACATGGTGATTATCTGTATTCTAACTATGTTATAAATGTACATAGATTGTAAATATCTTTGTTATAAACGTAGAACAATTATAATAATTATGATAATAAGCCAGCCAGAGAAACTGCAGAGCATAAAACAGTATGGGCTCCCCCTGCTGTTTCTACTGCTGAACTTAACTAACATTTCCGGTTGCCAGGGCTTGGCGTTCTGATTTTTACGGCTGTTTCATAAACAAAGAGGAAGCAAAACAAAATTAAAATGCCATTATGTCAATAAATCAATGGGTCAAGGGGAAGAGGAGAAATGAGATTGTCAGTGCATTTAGTTTAATAAGTAAGCCTGTACGAGAAGAGGACCACAGTCTGGAATTCTAAAAGCTACGCTGATAGGCTGTGGAGAGCATCGAGGCTGGCCTGCCACTGCCTTTAGAGTGAGAAGTTTTCCAAGTCAGACTTGCGGTGGAACTTCGTCAAATCTGAAAATTACATAATACCCATTGGCAAATTGGACACGGTGCCGCCGTCTCGAATCTGCAAGTGTGGCGTGTAGACCAGCACGAGCCCAACAGGGCACACTAAGAAGATTAGTTTTGGAGAAACCATAATGACAGTGAACAGGAGGCTAGCTTAACATCTTGTCCAAGTGAGATCCCAGGCCTCCTCCGCGATGGCTGCTCGGAGTTCTGTAAGCTAATGAGGGGAACCATCTGTAGTACTTTGCTGGCAGATGTGTCCCCCTCACACTGCGCCAACGTCTCCTAATGGGGAAGTCTGTAGAGGCCAGTATCACTCTGTGAGGGAAGATTGTGCAATTTAGCAACCGTGTAATCTAGAGGCCAAATATTTAATTATTTGTATGTATGCAACTTAGAATGCCTTCTCAAATGAAAGTTTGTTTATATGATGTCACATTCAGAGACACCCATGAGTACCCTACATTTATTTCTTTTGGAAAACTTCTTTAGACTATTATAAGTAAAGGAGAATCCAAACCGAGCGAACTGCTTATTTGCTGATATTACTATTTCAAAGTCATCCAAAAACTCTCCAAAATATATGTATATACACATACTCAGGTATGTTTTTCTTCCTTCCTTCAAATGTGTTAATTTTGCAATACAGATTTAATTCCTAATTTTATAATATCAAAAAATAATAAGAAACTAAACTCAAATGATAAACCTTAAAATCTGTATGAGTAAATTTCAAATTATGATGGAATGACATTTCAAAGCGTTTACTTGGCAGCATATGGGAAATTGCATAGGATTATAGCAGGCATCAAAATATTTTAAGGCAAACATTAAGCAGTTTTAAAGATAGACCTAATCACAAACTCAGCATTTAAAAGAAGTACTTACATACTACAAAGATGTTTTAAAAGAGTATACATTATTTTCCCTTGCTGCAATTCTCAAATTTTTATAGCAATTCAACTCTATCGTTCAATTGTTTCAATTAATCTACTGTTACTGAAAGAGCCTTATTTAAATTAATTTTCTTTTTCCAAATATAATAATAATAATCCTCTTTTTCAGTCCTGATTTGGAACTCTTATTCAATTATATAGGCTTGGTTTTCCTATCAAAAGAGAAATAAAAGAGACACAGAGCTCAAATAAACTGAAGATTTTAAGATATTTAACCAGGGCCTTATTATATACCAGAAGTTACATGATGCTTAAGACCAACGAGAAGATGTCTACACTTTAAATTGGTTGGTAACAAGGTTAGGCGAATTATTTTTATGAAACAGCTTTTAGCAAAAGTGTAAAATACACTTAAAATAGTAGTTTATGTAAATCTCTCCCACTATCACCATGACAAGCTATTTTACCATCTAATGTTTCACATAGAGAAGACTTTAAATGTACTTAAAATGTAACTCTGTGACAGCAGAGTAACATAAATTAGACTGCTAGGTAAGACTGTGACAATTCTTCCTGCCTGAAACCTCCTCTTCAATTAGATCTGCCTTGCAAAAATATTATTATAAGAAATTTTTGCCTGACCTGTGGTGACACAGTGGATAAAACAACGACCTGGAATGCTGAGGTCGCCGGTTCGAACCCCTGGGCTTGCCTGGTCAAGGCACATATAGGAGCAGGATGCTTCCTGCTCCTCCTGCCTTCTCTCTCTCTCTCCTCTCTAAAATGAATAAATAAAATCTTTTATAAAAAAAAAAGAAAATAACTTAAGAAATTTCTTCCCTGGCTGGATAGTGTGGCTATTTGGAGCACCATCCAGGAGCACAAGGGTTGCCAGTTCGATCCCACATCAGGGCACATACAGAAGTGGCTCAAAGTCCCTGGTCGCCCTCTTTCTCTCTCTCTCTCAAAATAAATAAATAATCTTTTAAAAAAGAAAAAAATTTTAGTTCTGATTATCTTTTTTTCTCCTTAACTAACATAGATATAGATGCATGAATGACATTTAAAAAGAAAAGTTCTTCTTTAAAGTTTCAGCTTGTATTCATAATAAATTTTACCTTGAATGTTAATACTAATAAGTTACTTTAGCAATAAGCAGTAAAGTTACAAACAACTTCCACCATTTAATGAAAGAAGTGTCTCAGCTTCTCCTTTTATTTATTAGCATTTGAAGTCCCTCCATAACCCTAGCAAGATCAGTTATGGCTTAATTAAATGAGAAAAATGGTCCACCAAAGATTCTTTAGTCTTAAAATAAATACTGGCCTGACCTGTGGTGGCGCAGTGGATAAAGCATTGACCTGGAAATGCTGAGGTTGCTGGTTCAAAACCCTGGGCTTGCCTGGTCAAGGCACATATGGGAGTTGATGCTTCCAGCTCCTCCCCCCTTCTTTCTCTCTGTCTCTCTCTCCTCTCTGTCTCTCTCCCTCCCTCTCTCTCTCTTCTCTAAAAAATGAATAAATAAATAAAATAAAAAATTAATTGATTAATTAATTAATTAATTAAAATAAATACTGTATGTTTTCAGTTTTCCTGTAAATCATCATGACCTATTTCAACTTAAGGACAGATTGGGCTTTAAGCCTAAATTTACTTGGTACATCCCAAATAAAGTGAGGGGGCTTTTTTGCCTAAAATTTTAATATATTTCTTCATTGTGTACCAGCTGCAAATATTATCTTACGAGGTTTCTTCTGCTTTATTAACCATTTCAGAGAATTAATTCATTTTAGTGTTGTACCAGTGAGATGGCAGCACAGCCTGCTCACAGTAGAAATATTTGCTAGTTAAAAATGAACACAATTTAGACTTACAACATGTGTGTCCTCAGTGCTGTGTTTGTGGAGAAGTTCCATAGTTATTACATGCCCTAAGTATATATCCAAATATATCTACAAATGAAAAACAAAAAGCTAAACATCCCCTGACAAATATTGAGCTGCTCCATCAACATGGCAGGAATACTTCAAATAAATGATCTTTTCTCAAATCCTTGGGAGAAACGATTGCTTTTGTCTGGCATTTTCTCTCCGCTCCCCTGCCCATCGTTTTTCTCTACTTTCCTCGATAATCCTGTCTTCCCCTCTCTAGTCACACTGCAATGATCCCCCATTATATTGTGTGTGGGGAGGAGTGTTAATGGGGAAGGACAGCGACTAAGGGGAGGCAACAAGATAACAGACACCATCTGACTTGAGAGTGACAACGCGTATCCCCTCTCCTACCACTAGCTGGCGCCAGAGCTCTAAAGATGCAAGGATATATTGCATCTTAGCTTGCAAATTAACAAAGCTGTTTTCTAACCGTGGTTGTCCGGGAAAACATGAAATAATTTTAACTAAGAACATGAAATAATTTTAACTAGGAACATGCAGTCGAGCAGCATCATAGTTTGCCGTCCCGATTAAAATCCCTCCATTGTACGCCTCCAAGCTTTTGTCTTAGAGAAATGCAACATTAAAGAATTCGTGAAGGCTTTTTTCTCATCAAAATAATAAACAAAGGGGGGGGGGGTCTTTTTTTCCTCCACAAACTATTCACTATACATATACAACTTTAAAATTCTCTGGTTATATAATGTTCTGTTAGCCTAAATAAAGTGCCTTTTTTTTTATTATTATGCCTTTAGCCTAAGACACACATGTCTGACACGTCAGGGTCGCAGAGGGAAAGCGAATTCGCCGCTTCAGCTCCTGATTCACTCTCACGCCCTCGGTCCTTGTAACCAGCTTCCGCCTTCCGCTCTTGCCTTAGATGCGCCAAGACAGCAGCTTTCTCTCGTCCTGCCCTGGCCTGTTCTTGTTCAAGCAGAACACTGACCTTCCAGACACTTCTATGGCTGCAGATCTGCGGGGTGGAGCTGGCCCGCCATTCTAAGTGCACGTAATTGCTCATTTTAGGGGAAGATGGCCTCAGGGCAAAAGAACAGGTTTGATTCAAGACACAAATTATCATTATGCAAGTGAGATACATTGAGATTTAGGTCGGGATAGAACAAAATGATATACGAAAAATTCAAAGTATATGCTGCCACGGAAAACAGTCTTCGTCATATGGGAAAATTTCACAGATGCAGTACATTTTTACAATTAGAAAAACAACAGACACTGATCTCTTGTTTTTGGCAAGAGAAGGTGAGTTCAGACAAAACTACAGTGAAATACCACAATTTGATAAATAAATGCTTTATAGTTTGTGTACTTTTTCAATGGCTGGTAGTACTCATTCGAATCCTGTGCCTCATTTACCCCCACCCCCCACCCCCCACTTCTGCCCACCCCCCACTTCTGCCCACCGTTTCCTCTGGGACAGTGCAGGTGGGCTGCTTTGGAAAAGAGAAGGGAACAGACTGCTCTGAGCTCTCCTCTGGCTTTCAAAAGTGGAAAAATGTCAGGCTTTCCTTCCTTCACCCTTATCCTAATTCCTCAAAGAAAAGAATGCTAAGGTTTATCACCGTAATGGTCTTTACTCTACAGTACAAATGAGATAAACATGTTTTCTGTACTTACAAGCCAGTCTCTCCATGAGTCAAATATAAACACGTGGTGCCTCTCAGGGCTGCAGTTCCTAATCCTTTACTGAGTTTTCCCTTGGTGCAAGGAAGGAATCGTCCTTTCATCTCCAAAGCCCCAGAAGTGAACCAGGGGAAAGTGTGGTCTATGATACCAAGTGATAATTGTTTTGATGGCTCTTCCATTTTCCAGTTGAAATCTTTCTGAACCCTTATCTGATGACATCTGAGTGACTTTGGTCAAAATCTGTGCATAGTAATCACAACGAAAGAGCTCAGGGTGCCTGCAGTGTAAGGGAGGGTCAGATTTTGTCCTTTGCTATCAGTTGTAATTTTGCAGGGTTTTTCCTTGAGACATGACAGGGTAACTACATTACCACAATTTGGAATGTTCGGATCCTCCTGCTAACTTCAGTTATCTTTTGTTACTTACTGGCCTTGACCTATAGATGGACTGCATCAGTTGCTACTGAAGCCCTCCAAAAGCCTAGGGGAGGCCTGAGGCCTGTGCACAGTTTAATTCATATTCCATTCAACACGCCCGTTTTATTTCCAGTTGAAATTGCTCATTTAATTGCACTGTAAGTTTTATGGGGTATGCCCCAGGCTGCGTTCTTTATGCTAGGCATTTCAGTATTTATGAATAGAGCTATACCCAAAACTTCAAACATAAAGTAAAACCAGCAAAATACGCTCTCCTCTGGTTCCATAAATAGTTTTCACCAGTTCCATTATTTTTTCCAATGAAATTAAATGAGTGTGTTAAACCTATAACGTAGACTATTGCCTGGTGTCTCCAGAGTGCTTTTGTCCTTCATATTCATATCTGATACAGCTCTGCCTAAGGATGAGACTGAGAAAGAGCAAGCACCGTCCTTCCGTGTATGGTCTAGCTCTCTGGGAACAAAAAAAAAAGACTTCCTCTGTCAATAGTCTATAGAATTTTTATCCACGAGACTAACCTGATTTTCTTGATTTTGTGTTGTTTTTTAATGAATGGTGTCTGCTTCTAGGGAACACCTATGCACTCTGGGTTACAGATCTTACACATGTATTGCAGAATGGGGCTGGTCTAAAGAAATAAATGTCTATGTCAACCATCTGCCAAAGACGGCTTCTGCGTGTGGGGGCAGGGACAGACAGACTGTTGGTCAAATAAGTTTGTAAATATGATGCATATGTTTGCTCACTTACAGTTTGCATTGGGTGTGGGGGACAGGCTGTAAGCAGGCAGGGTTGTAAGGCTTAGTTTTAAGACTAAGCCTTCCCCACCCTTTTAATACTGAGATCTTTTCAACATCCTTCAATAGTAAGATCTTCTCAGTACTAAGCTTTTCCCCACACCCTTGACCGTCCCAAGATGTGGGGTGGTACACTCTTATGAGAAATCCTATTTATGCCTCAGATAATTGGCTTTGTATCAGAGACTTCCTTATTTGTAAATTGGCTTAAAAGCTTCAATTTCTACACTATAAAATAAGGCAGACCGGGAACTCTCTCTCTCTATGTTCCTGCCATTAGCATTGCAGAGGAGAGGCAGCCAAGATAGCGGAGTGCTGAAGGAGAAGCCAGTTTGAGCAGAGTTTGTGCAGCGAGAAGGAGATGGGGAACAGAGGTGAATAAGACTGGTGAGGTAGAAACCTTTGATTCTAGAAATACTCAGATGAGTCAGTGGCTTTGGGAGCCCTGAATGGAAAGGGAAGTGTTTTCCCACTGTGTGTATTTTCTCGCCCACTGGGTACAAGCTAGGATTAAAGGTAATGACCCACCAGTTCTTGGCTCCATTGTTTCATTACCATCTATCCAAATCAAATGCGAACCTGCACAGGCCAATTGGCTATAATGGTGGCCGCGGCTACTGGGTATACACAGACCTATGATTTTACCTATAGCAGATCAGAATATATTCCCAAGCTATTCAAATGCTAATGAGGTTCTATTGTGTTTTACTAAACCTATGACTGCTTCTATCTGCTACTGTTATCACACTGTTATATGTTGAAACATATAAAAGCATGTTTCCTAGGAACTCCAGACATGTAAACAATTGTCTCCAATGTACTAGATCTTAATGCTTCAGGGATGACTGCAAGTGATATGGGGGGAGAGTCAGAGGAAAAAGGAGACTGGGAATCTCAGGAAAGGTGTGGCCTCTTCCTTCCCAGAAAAAAAAAATCATGGCGGAAAGCAACCCCTACAGAGTATGAGGGAGACACTCAGCAGCAACCTGCTTTATGGGACTGCTTTATGGGACTTGGTTTAAACCTACTGATCACAGCATCAGTGTGATCATTCCTGTACTGGTTGGGATTTGGTAAAGGTGCAAGTGGCTGAAAACCCAAAATAAGATTGGCTTAAACAATATAAAAAGTACAGTACTTCAGGCGGTTCACATATTTTGGCTTTCTTCCCTTTAGAGCACGGGTTAGAACTGTACTTCCTTACCCTCTTTGAGGTTAGGCATGTGAATTGCATTAGCCAAGAAAATGACGTGTCATTTTTAGTGAAAACTTTTAAGAGTATACAATTCATTATATTCCCTCTGCCTGTCTCAATAGTGGAAGCATCGGTTCAGATGGAACACTTCAGCCTGGGTCTCTGAGTACTAGCTATGGACAGAGTTCCCCTGCTGACCAGCACTGGACAAATAGTGTGATTTCGAGAAATAACTTTTGTTGTGTTGTTAAGTCATAGGTCAGATTTCTCTTTTACATAAGTCTGGGTGGGAGGGCCAGAACTGACACAGTGATCCATAGGTTTAGAGACCCACACTCCCCTGTCTTGCTGTTCAGGTGTACATGGCCATGGACTCGTGTTCTAGAACCGCCAGCAGCAAGAATCAGGAAGCTCTGAGAAGCATCATCTTTCTATGTAGAACCTCCCTGGCCAGAAAGCAGTCACATGGCTACACCTAGAGCTGCAAAGTAAGGAGAATGAATGAAGATGTGGTGTAGCGAACCACCCATTTAACCTTGAACTTGGATTGGGGAACTCTAGTTAAAAACCCTGAATGAATGTCTTTGGGATGCAAGCACCAAGAAGCTGTGTGAATGAGTGACCTTTGTGCAGACACAAAGAAATGCATGTGAACGGGCTTTAGAAAAATAGCCTAGAGGTCCTAGACTGCTGCTTCTTTTGTGCTTGCTAGTTAGCAAAAGAAAAGAATGTTCTGACCAAATTAGCCCTCTCTCCATGTCAACAAAACTGCCATTAATCACTTTCCCTTTATCACCTGATCTCCCTCCCCTGTAATCCTGTTACCTCTGTTCTGCTTCTGATGATAAAAGCTAAAGGAGAAGGAGATTCAGGAGGTCCCCCTCTTCCTCTTGACATAAATTTTTGTCTTGAGTAAGTTTCTTCCATAACACTGGTAGTTCCCAGCAGGCGGGAGTACTACAAGTGGAAAACTATGGACAATTTCACTACATAAGGGAAGACAGGTGTAAAGCCAGAAGCCAGGGCTACCATCACAGCAGCCTGGCTCATGCAGGTTCACATTGGATTCGGACAGTCGGTAAAGAAACAACAGAGCCAAAAACTGGTGGGCCATCATCTTTAATCCTAGCTTTCACCAGGCGGGCAAGTAAAAACACATACTGGGCTCCAAAACCCACTCACATTTGGTGCTCACAAAGCCACTGACTTATCTGAGTTTCCTAGAATCAAAAGTTTCTAGCTCACCAGACTTATTCACCTCTGTTCCCCATCTCCTTCCTTCTCCCTGCACAAACTCTGCACAAACTGGCCTCTCACTCAACACTCCGCCATCTTGGCTGCTTCTCCTGGCCTCCTCCACGTGGCCTCTCTCTCTGCTCTCTGCTCTCTAATGCTAATCTCAGGAACCAAGAGAGCAAGCTCCCGTTCTGCCCCCATTTTATAGTGTAGAAATCAAAAAACCTTTAATCCAATATACAAAATAGGGAAGTCTCTAATACAAAGTCACTTATCTGAGGCATAATTGGATTGTACCACCCCACATCAAAAAGGGTGGGAAAGGCTTAGTCCTAAAACCAAGCCCCAGGCTACAAGGATTCTGCCTGCCCACAGCCCGCCCCCAACACACATTAATATCACCTGGGCGACATGGGCAGCGCCATCTTTAACAAAGTGAGCATAATATATATATTTTATCTGCCCAACAACAGGGTACTGCCACTCTGCTCTTAACCCTCAAAAACTCCTGATGTTAAGTAGATGCTGGTGCTAGTGTTATATCTGGACAGTGATGAAATAAACGTTTTGCCACACAATTAAGTAGCCAAATTAAGGAGTCTTTAATTTAAATACCGGTGACCGCACGGGAAATATAGTTACTAAATCATGTGGTCCTGAATGAACTCAGGGGTTTGCTTTTAAAGGCAAAAAGAAGCAAGGGTAAGGAGTGAGCCCCTAGCCAAAGCAGTTTTACAGAAGCAAAACAGGCTTTTGGTTATCATTGGAACAATCTAGGGAGAAAGTGCTCAGTGAAGCATTTTACAAAAAGCAAAAGAATGTGCTTGGTTATCTTGCCTTTTACAGAGGTTGTCAAGGCAGCATCCTGAGGGCTTTCTGGAATCTAGACATCAAGGAGTATTTATGGCCTTTACAAAACTAACATTATGTAAGGTGATCAACTTTTTTATAATGAAAAGGACAAAAATAAGTTGAAGAAAACAATATCGTAAATAAAAGAAACATTTTATTCATTGCAACAATACACTATAATATGATAAAAGCATAATAAAAACATTTGTAATATTTTATATTGTAATTATGCTTACATGCCTATTAATTAATTAATTTATTTATTCATTTTAGAGAGGAGAGAGAGAGAGAAGGAGGGAGGAGCAGGAAGCATCAACTCCCATATGTGCCTAGATCAGGCAAGCCCAGAGTTCTGAACCGGCAACCTCAGCATTCCAGGGCAACGCTCCATCCACTGTGCCACCACAGGTCAGGCCATGCCTATTAATTTTTAATAATAATTGTAAGAAAAAAGTACTCATTTAATAAAACTAAATATCAAACAAAACCACTAATTTGGAGTGATATTCAGGTGTATTTATCATTTTCTAATTTAAAAATGTCTGTTTTATGCAACTATTTAATCAAAATGCATTATTAATAGATATGGTTTGAGGTTAGATTTCCACTTTAAAACTTGAATTTTAGGAAAATACTTGTAAATAAAATTAGATATTTGGAAATTATTAAATAGATAATGAATTAATAAAACATGAATTGTACTTACCTGTTTATGATTGAATATTCACTGAGAAAGAAATAATCGTGAGTCTACAATGTCATATGTGCTATGTCATGTTTCAGTAAGAAGTACACAAAGCCATTTGCATGCTCGGTATATCGCGTGCTCTCTCAAGGTCTCCTGTGTGGGGCGCATGCGTCTCATAATCACGTCTCACTGCACTGTACTGATCCTTGATGACTTGTCATGTCAAATACAAATACATCACATCACACACAATGGATCGACTCTGCATCAATCGAATACAGACATTTAGAGAATAGTCTTTCTCAAAAAGGAGGGCATGTAGGAGGACACTTTTCAAAGGAGGACGATTGGTCAACTTACATTATGGCTTTACACAACTTTTTCATTTACTCATCTGCCAATCTTGCAAAACTCATTCTATGGTCAGGGATATGGTGTTTCTACATTTCACTAGCACTGCATTCCCCACCACCACCACCACCACCACCACCACCACCGTTCTTTATACAAATGTAGAAGTAATTAGAATAGTGATCAGTGTGGATGGTAAGAGGTTGAGGCCACCTGAATTTATTTTATTGTTGGGGAGGGGTTTTTTTTCTTCCCCTAAATCTCTGCTGGTAAGAGATTCTGAGACAACAGTCTTTGTTATATTCTTCAACAAGATTTGACATGATCCCTGGATGGTTGGCTCAGTGGTAGAGCATCGGCCTGGTGTGCAGGAGTCCCAGGTTCGATTCCTGCCCAGGAGAAGCGCCCATCTGCTTCTCCACCCCTCCCCCTCTCCTTCCTCTCTGTCTCTCTCTTCCCCTCCTGCAGCCAAGGCTCCAGTGGAGCAAAGTTGGACCAGGCTCTGAGGATGGCTCCATGGCCTCTGCCTCAGGCGCTAGAATGGCTCTGGTTGCAACAGAGCAATGGCCCAGATGGGCAGAGCATCACCCCCTGGTGGGCATGCCGGGTGGATCCCGGTCAGGCGCATGCGGGAGTCTGTCTGACTGTCTCCCCGTTTCCAACTTCAGAAAAATACAAAAAAAAAAAAAAAAAAGATTTGACATGACACTATTTATATTAATTCCATGCACTTGCTCATCTGGCTACTTTTAAAGAAACAGCACAAAAATCAAATTCATATTCTCTGCTCTGATATATCTCATGAACAGTCCCGGAAATGCAACATGCAGGGGATAGTGAGTTTGGCTGCACATTCATTGTTTCTTGCAAACACCAGAATAACAAAAAATCGATTGATGTGATCAATTCTAACTTTGGGGAGTTCCCCCCACCCCCCCACCCCCAGCTTGTCTGAGCTGAAGCTGGCAGCAGGAATTAGTGCTGCCATCTTTAAAGATACACAACACTTGATCCACTTCCCAAGACAGTCACTGAACAGAGTTGGTGTAACTGATCACAGCAGAAGCTATGTTACTGCAGAAAGAGCCTTGTTCTTTTAACAATGTACTCAGTTCAAAGCAAAGTTAAAGTCTCTTATGTTTGCTTTAGTTTCATACGGAAGTTTACTTTTGGTCACCACTCCTTGTGTAAAAAAAGATTTTTTTGCTAAAAATGTTTTTAAGGCCCTGGCCGGTTGGCTCAGCGGTAGAGCGTCGGCCTAGCGTGCGGAGGACCCGGGTTCGATTCCCTGCCAGGGCACACAGGAGAAGCGCCCATTTGCTTCTCTACCCCTCCGCCGCGCTTTCCTCTCTGTCTCTCTCGTCCCCTCCCGCAGCCAAGGCTCCATTGGAGCAAAGATGGCCCGGGCGCTGGGGATGGCTCTGTGGCCTCTGCCCCAGGCGCTAGAGTGGCTCTGGTCGCAACATGGCGACGCCCAGGATGGGAAGAACATCGCCCCCTGGTGGGCAGAGCGTCGCCCATGGTGGGCGTGCCGGGTGGATCCCGGTCGGGCGCATGCGGGAGTCTGTCTGACTGTCTCTCCCTGTTTCCAGCTTCAGAAAAATGAAAAAAATAAAAATAAAAAAAATAAAAAATAAAAAAAATAAAAATGTTTTTAAGCCGCCTTGGCCAGGTAGCTCCATTGGTTGGAGCATCGTCCCAATGCGCCAGGGTCGCTGGTCTGATCCCCAGTCAGGACCAACCGATGAATCATCCAATGATTGCATACATAAGAATAACAACAAACAGATGTCTCTGTCTCTCTCTCTCTCTCACTCCTCCTCCCTCCCTTTCTCTCTAAAATCAATCAATAATTTTTTTTAAATGTTTTTCAGCATTTTTGATGAGCACTATTATACCAAGAAGGAACCTGATCTACAAAGTATTTAGGGTCCAAGATGTGAGGAGAAGAAAGGACATCAGTATGTATAGAGTAATTTTTGTACCAAATTAACCATCAAATCAAAAATCATAAAAGGGCCCAAGGAAGGCAGTGGGAAGGTGTCACCCTTCTTTCATTCTCCTTTCTTTGACTTTGCTTCTTTTCCTGCTCCCTTCCTTTATTTATAAAGTGAAAAATCTATTGGTGGAGTTGAAGCATGTCTGGATATGTTTGTCAAATTGGTGAGGCAGACCTATCAGAAGCCCAAGAGGCCCCTGGTGATGGACTCAAAATTCAAATACATCCAGACAAGTCTAGCAAATGAGTAGGGAGTAGGAGAGGGGGGAGTGTGTGAGATGTAAAATGTCTCCCAACAAAAGAATGCATTCTCAGGGAAGAGAGAGAGACTTATTTGCATAATGTGAGAACTGCTTTATTTTCCCCTCTTAAAATAATTATTTTTTATTGAGGTTTAATCAACATACAACATTATATTAGTTTTAGGTATACAACATAATGATTCTATATTTGTATATTTTGTGAAATGATCACTATAATAAGTCTAGTTAACATCTGTTACTGTACATATGGTATCAGGTAGGTACTAGATTTATTGGTATACCTGTAATAAATGTCTAATCACTATGTTGTATCTTATACATCTGAATATTCAGACATAATATTTGATACAATATAATATTGTATTTCAACTATAATTGAAATTTTTTTTTCCTGTATTTTTCTGAAGCCGGAAACAGAGAGAGACAGTCAGACAGACTCCCACATGCGCCCGACCAGGATCCACCTGGCACGCCCACCAGGGGTCAACGCTCTGCCCACCAGGGCACGATGCTCTAGCCCTTCTGGGCGTCACTCTGTTGCGACCAGAGCCACTCTAGCGCCTGGGGCAGAGGCCGAGGAGCCATCCCCAGCGCCCGGGCCATCTTTGCTCCAGTGGAGCCTTGGCTGCGGGAGGGGAAGAGAGAGACAGAGAGGAAGGAGAGGGGGAGGGGTGGAGAAGCAGATGGGTGCTTCTCCTATGTGCCCTGGCCGGGAATCGAACCCGGGACTTCTGCACGCCAGGCCGACGCTCTACCATTGAGCCAACCGGCCAGGGCTATAATTGAAAAATTTTTAACATTAAAAAAAGATTGACTCTCTTAGCAACTTTCAATCATCCAATACAGTATTGTTAACCACAGTCACCATGTGGTACATTACCCCCATGACTTATTTATTTTGTAACTGGAATTTTGTATCTTTTTACTCCTTTCACCCACTTTGCCCACCCCCACTGCCCCAGCCACGGTAACCACCAATCATGCTAATCTTTTCTGTATAGGTCCAATCTTAGTATATGTGCTGCTGAAGCGAGCACTCAAAATAATTCTTATGATTGTTTTTCAGCCTAGGAAATTGGGGCACAGGGTCAGAATCTGTATACCTAATGGACTCATCCCTGTTAGAGGCTGAAGCAGGATTTGTTGTCAGATTAAAAAAACAAGCCTAAAAAGTGCCGTTTTATACATTAGAGGAAGATGCCCTGCGTCAGAGCCTGGCCAAAGGAGAGGCTGGGGCAGGAAACTGAAATTCAAAACCAGACAGCCGCACATGACAGCCCTGATCGGAAGGAAGTTCATGCTATTAATCCAAAGAGTCCAAAAGTACCTAACTCCTGCATCAGCCCAGCCACCTCTTCTCCCCATAGGTCCTGGGAAAGGTATTTAAAGGCAATGAGAAATGAAAATTTCAAGAACCATGCACCCAAAATGATAATGCAGAGCTCTTTGGTTAATAGGCGAAGCGCGTGCTTTAGGCTTGAAATGAGTTCCTTTCCTCCCTTCCAGCCAGTGGTAGAATTCAAATAATTTAACAACCGGTTCTCTGCCCTAATGACTGCTTTAAGTATAAAAAAACAATATTCCAGCCTGACCTGTGGTGGCGCAGTGGATAAAGCGTCGACCTGGAAATGCTGAGGTCGCCGGTTCGAAACCCTGGGCTTGCCTGGTCAAGGCACATATGGGAGTTGATGCTTCCTGCTCCTCCCCCCCCTCCCTCTCTCCTTTCTAAAATGAATAAATAAATAAAAAAATTTAAAAAAAAAACAAAAACAATATTCCAAAAGGTAGTTTATTTATTTATTTTTTTAAAGAGAGAAACATCAATTTTATTTATTTATTTATTTATTTACAGAGACAGAGAGAGATAGACAGGTACGGAGAGAGATGAGAAGCATCAATCATCAGTTTTTCGTTGCGCCTTGTGACACCTTAGTTGTTCATTGATTGCTTTCTCATATGTGCCTTGACCGTGGGCCTTCAGCAGAGCGAGTAACCCCTTGCTCGAGCCAGCAACTTTGGGTCCAAGCTGGTGAGCTTTTGCTCAAACCAGATGAGCCCATGCTCAAGCTGGCGACCTCAGGGTCTCGAACCTGGGTCCTCCGCGTCCCAGTCTGATGCTCTATCCACTGTGCCACCACCTGGTCAGGCCCAAAAGGTAGTTTATTATTCCATGCATTTAATACTTAAATAAGAACAATAAAAGAGGTACACAAAACTAAGTTATAAAAAAGAGTTTTAAAATATTAAATAATTCCTAACAAAAAAGCAATAAAACTGTTATTTAAGATATTTCAACATTATTTGATTGGCGTCCTCACTTGCAATTTTTCTCACCTGTGGACAGACTCAACATTATAGGCGCTTAGAATACTCGGTTGCACAGATGAACTTTAAAGAAGAGTAGGGAATGTCAATTTGTGATTTCCACATTGGGCGGCTGCCCAGGCACCCACCTTATAGAGAACCCTGATTACAAGTGCCATTTTAACAACAAGTTCGCAGAACTCAACAAAAAATTAGGTATCTGTTCTGCCGAAGTGGTGCGAACCGGCTGAATTTCACCACTGCCTCTAGCTTAACTGATGTCCTGGCATCTTCCATCCGGTAAACCAGCTAGCCTCATAGGATAAGAAACCAAAGTAAAAAATAGCCGAAATAGTGGCCTGAAATCTGACCTAACAAAGCCTAAGAAAGGAACAGGAAGAGGAATGGTGGCAGAGACAAGGGAGAGTGATCTAATATATACTTAAATGACCAATACTTTATGATGCCGTGGTTGACCCTAATAGTTCCAAAGTGCAATCTTAGAAACTAGTTCAGCAAGCTGGTAAGGGAAAAAAAAAATAGGAGCACCAAAAGTAATGTGGAATAAATCAATGCAGTATTCCAAAACCATTACCCAAAAGGGACAAAAATGTTAACAAGAACTTAAAGAAATATTAACACTGTTCCCTGGCATGTAAAACAAAGAGTGGCATTTTTCCAGAACCCATCCATTTCTGAAACTACTTCACTGATTAATCCAATGAGGAATGCATTTACAAAACTACAAGCTCACAACCAAGGGTTTTGTTTTTCTATTGATACATCTTAAAACATTTTAAATACTTTAAATGGTCATTTATGTAGATTTATTAGAAAGCTAATGGTATGTAATGTAACTGCTATAGTTTTAGTAAATAATAAAGACAATGTCATCTCTTAAAACAAATAGTGATGTAGCCCTGGCCGGGTATCTCAGTACATAGAGTGTCGTCCCAGGGTGCCAAGGTCATGAGTTCAATCCCCGTTCAGCACATGCTTGAGAAAACCAATTTGTGCACAACTAAATGCAATAACTAAGTCAAACAAGTTGATGCTTCTCTCTCTCTCTCTCTCTTTCTCTCTCTCTTCCCGCCCCCTCAAATCAATTGAAAAAAATTTTTATATGGTGATGAAAATAATAAAATGATTCATAATTTTTCAAATGATAATATTCACTATGTATTTTATTCAGAAAGGAATAATATATACACTGAGGCATAGTTTTCCAACTCCTTTGTGGCCCAGAGAACCTTTTCCAAAAGCTATCTTTTACATAGCCATTCTCAATAAATACAGGTGAAATCAAGAGCAGCTCCAAGGGTGTGCTAGTAAATGTTTAACAAGAAGCTAAGAAACTGATTTTGAGGTTTGCTGCTTTCGACGGTGTAAATGCTACCACCACGGCCACCACTGAGCACAGGCTTGGGAAGAGATAGATATGCACATAAGCTGCTCCTGGATCAGCCCACCTCTGAAACCTCTGCACACCTCCAGCACTCATTCCTCCCCCCCCCCTCTACCTTAATGCCTCAAGGGACCTGATTTGAAAACTCACAATAAGATAACTACGTACAGGGAAGCTTTTTGCTGTTCACAAATTCTAAGATTGCAAAATTGCTGCTTACCAATACTTAAAATCATAATTTCCTATTCTTGTCTTGTGATTCAGTGGTAGAACTTTAAAAATACACCGTAGGAATTCAGTAACTACCAATAAACAACTTCCCTCCACTTATTCAAATAACCTTCTGACCTTCATCCTATGACATTTTCAATACATATTGTAAAAATACATTTTGTCTAAAATTAAACAGGATACAGAATTCAAAAGAAGGCAATAAATTCTTTTAAAAAATTGTTCTTAAAATTATAAAAGAGCCCACAGACATTATCTAACCCCTATAAAATTTTTTCCCTCTATCTCCTTTTCTTTCTCTTTCAAATTCTCTCTCATCTCCCTCCCTCCCCCACTCCCTCTCCTCTCTCCAAACATTACAATACATTTCGAGACCCGCAGCCTGGTTGAATGAGGAATTTGTACAGAAGCAGAGCACATTTTAATCCTTGACTCTCCCAGCTTTAGAACTGAAGGATATGAACCTTTTGATTGGAGGAGTCCAGGGAGGAGGCCCAAAGCAAATTACCTTCCTTCTTGTGTTTCCGTCTCAGAAAGCCCAGAGAGTCAGCACAGTCAGCTATAGTCATGTGACAGACAACTGCCAGTTAAAGAATGCTTTGGAGAGCATGACAGGCACCCATGGATAAAAAGATAAGAGACCTGATGAGGAATCCCAGCTTTTGCAACCTTTAAGCAATACCCATGTTTCCTCCCCTCTTTTTCTGTGTTTGCTTTCCTGTTAGCAAATAATAACCACTCCACTGTTTTCTTCTTTCCATGGTTCTCTCTAGACCAGCGGTTCTCACCCTGTGGGCCGCGACCCTGGCGGGGGTCGAACGACCAAAACACAGGAGTCACCTAAAGCCATCGGAAAGGCAATACCTGTGTTTTGGTCATTCGACCCCCGCCAGGGTCGCGACCCACAGGTTGAGAACCGCTGCTCTAGACACTTTGTTTTTGTTTTCTTAAAAAAGCATTGCTGGGCCTGACCTGTGGTGGCGCAGTGGATAAAGCATCAACTTGGAAATGCTGAGTTCGCCGGTTCAAAACTCTGGGCTTGCCTGGTCAAGGCACATATGGGAGTTGATGCTTCTAGCTCCTCCCCACCTTCTCTCTCTGTCTCTCTCTCTTCTCTCTCTCCCTCTCTGTCTCTCTCTCTCCCTTTCTCTCTCCTCTCTAAAATGAATAAATAAAATTTTTTAAAAAAAGCATTGCTGGGCCTGACCAGGCGGTGGCGCAGTGGATAGAGCATCTGACTGGGATGCAGAGGACCCAGGTTCGAGACCCCGAGGTCGCCAACTTGAGTGCGGGCTCATCTGGTTTGAGCAAAGCCCACTAGCTTGAACCCAAGGTCGCTGGCTTGAGCAAGGGGTTACTCGGTCTGCTGAAGGCCCACGGTCAAGGCACATATGAGAAAGCAATCAATGAACAACTAAGGTGTCACAAGGCGCAACGAAAAACTGATGATTGATGCTTCTCATTTCTCTCCGTTCCTGTCTGTCTGTCCCTGTCTATCCCTCTCTCTGACTCACTCTCTGTCTCTGTAAAAATCAATCAATAAATAAAATTTAAAAAAAAAAGAAAGAAAAAAGCATTGCTGGGCCTGACCTGTGGTGGTGCAGTGGATAAAGCCTCGACCTAAAATGCTGAGGTCTCCAGTTCGAAACCCTGGGCTTGCCTGGTCAAGGCACATACAGGAAGCAACTACAACGAGTTGTTGCTTCTCGTTCACTCCTCTCTCTCTTTCTCTCCTTTCTCTAAAACCAATCAATAAAAATTAAAAAGAGAGAGAGAGAGAAACAAACATTGCTGGCTCCTGCTATCAGGGAACAAGAAACAAGCATTTCCTCACACCTGCTAGGAACCCACAGTAAAATACTTGCTGCTCTTTTCTCTGCAGATCAAGTTAAACCAAGGGAATGGGTAGGCCCAGGTACACAGAGTTCAGTAGATAGAAAGGAGCCCCAGAAGGTGGTCTTTCCCAGACTGCAGCCTGGCTGGGAGGCTAAGCCGGTTCACAAATTCCACACGCGATTGTGAAGCAACCACTCTGTGCTGCTGAGCACTTGCTGGGTATGGAGGCTCTGGAAAGCTGGCCTGCTATCCAAAAGCTCCCGTTCGCCCTCATTTCTCTTGCTTGTTTTTGTTATTTGGTTTTTGTGGGGGTAAAGGGGGTAGGTGGTGGGATTTTTCATTCCAGGCAATGTTTAATTACTGTGCATATACCCCACAGGGTGTATCTGCAACTCTAAGCTAAGCAAATGTTCCCCGGAGTGCCTGTGCCGTCTGACTCACTCTCTGTCTCAGTAAAAAAAAATAAAATAAATAAAATTAAAAAAAAAAAAATTCACCAACTTGGACACAAGGCCGCTGTCTCAAGCAAGGGGTTACTCGGTCTGCTGAAGGCCTATGGTCAAGGCACATATGAGAAAGCAATCAATGAACAACTAAGGTGTCACAATGCTCAATGAAAAACTAATGATTGATGCTTCTCATCTCTCTGTTCCTGTCTGTCTGTCCCTGTCTATCCCTCACTCTGACTTTCTCTCTCAAAAATAAATAAATAAATAAATAAATAAATAAAAATAATTTTTTAAAAAAGATAGCAAAAGGTATCTAAAGAGAAACTTCAGTTCTATAAAACTGAAGGTAAATATCTGGGATATTTAGTTACTGATAAAGGTCTCCTTTTGTCTTTTTTAAAATGTTTATTTTATTGATTTTAGAGAGAGAGGAAGGGAGAGAAAAAGAAAGGACAGGAACATTGATCTATTTCTGTATGTGCCCTGACCAGGGATCGAACCAGCAACCTCTGTGCTTCAGGATGATGCTCCAACCAACTGAGCTATCCTGCCAGAGTGATAGAGGTTTCCTTTTGAATTCCAATAGGATCCAGGGCATTTAAATTTTTTCTATCCCCAAGACTAAAAGGCAACTCCAGGGATCCCTAGGTTTGGCTGGATATCGTAGCAATTATATTCCTAATCTGGCCTGACCTGTGGTGGCACAGTGGATAAAGCGCCAACCTGGAAATACTGAGGTCATAGGTTCGAAACCCTGGGCTTGCCTGGTCAAGGCACATATGGGAGTTGATGCTTCCAGCTCCTCCCTCCTTCTCTCTCTCTCTCTTCTTTCTAAAATGAATAAAAAATAAAAATAAAATAAAAAAAAAGATTCCTAATTTTTCTATCACAGCTTAAGTTTTATATTCTCTTCTCAAGGCTGACCAGACTGAGTCCTTCACAGGGCCTTCTGAATCCCAGAAGGCCTTCAGAGAAATAAAAGGAAGTCTTTATGATTTGACTGTTTCAGGACCTCCCAATTATTAATTGCCCTTTGTTGGGAAGGCTTGCTCGCTTGTATTTTACCTGATTGGTGCACTGGCATGGGGCAGCACCATGTGTGTATAGTCTCTATAAGGCTGCGGTGCTTGTCCTCAGGGCAGCAGATCATAAATTGTGGATTGACTGCCTGCTTGGGAGAGGCCATTGTTTGCTATGTTTGCTGAAGAAGGGGTTTTTGCCCCAGCCTATTTTACTTGTGAGTCCTGAGAGAGAGAGAGAGAGAAGCAGTTTGCCTGGCCTGCTTGCTCATCTACCGTCTACCATTGCAAGACTTTAATAAATGTAATGGCCCATTATCCTTGGCTCCACAGTTCCTTTACTGTCTGCCTGAATCCAATGTGAACCTGCATGGCCGTGGCAGCCACCAGCCTTACACCCTTTTTCTTTTTATCCATGAAACAGAAGGAAATGCCTTAGGTGTCTTAACCCAATGACATGGAAGTCAACATAGTCCCATTGGATACTGTAGTCAACAAGTAGACCTAGTGACCAAAGGTCTCCCTACGAAAGCTATGCAATCACTACCAATTTACTACAATATGTAGAAGAGATGATAACAGGCTCTCCTACCTCTTTATGTGCTTCATTCAGTGGAAGGCTTTTTTTTTTTTTTTTTTTTCACTTTTCCGAAGCTGGAAACAGGGAGGCAGTCAGACAGACTCCCGCATGTGCCCGACTGGGATCCACCAGGCATGCCCACCAGGGGACGATGTTCTGCCCCTCTGGGGCATCGCTCTGTTGCATCCAGAGCCATTCCAGTGCCTGAGGCAGAGGCCACAGAGCCATCCCCAGCACCCGGGCCATCTTTGCTCCAATGGAGCCTCGGCTGCGGGAGGGGAAGAGAGAGACAGAGAGGAAGGAGAGGGGGAGGGGTGGAGAAGCAGATGGGCACTTCTCCTGTGTGCCCTGGCCGGGAATCGAACCTGGGACTTCTGCACGCCAGGTCGACGCTCTACCGCTGAGCCAACCGGCCAGGGCCAGTGGAAGGCTTATTTAATTTTAATCATATTCAGCACCTCTCTGCTATCAGACTAACCTCCTACAAAGGTCTTTCATTGTCTTCATCCAGGGACAACTGCTTGCTGTCCTCCCTCTGCCCTCTGACAAAATGCCTTAGGACTGCACAACATTAATAGACCAACTGCTAATTACTCAAGTTGATTTACAGGAAACACCTCTAAAAATGCTGAATTCGTTTTGATTACTGATCATTTTAATCTAAAAGATGAAACAGGCTACTGTCAAGCAAGCTATGCAATTGTCTCACTAAATGAAACTATTGAGGACAGTCCAATGCCTTAGGCAACTGCTGTTCAAAAAGCAGAGCTCTATCTGTTCATCTGAACTTGCAATTTGGCCAAAGATAAATGGCTAACATTTATACTGATAGCAGGTAAGCCTTTGTTGTTGACTAGAACTTTGGTATACTTTGGAAACAGAGAGGATTATTAACTTCTTTCTGACAAAAGATAAAAAATAATACTTACCTTTTAGAACTCTTTGAGGCTATGCAATTACCTAAATCTTTAGCAATCATAAAAATTTCTGGACATTAAATGGCAAACACACAAAAGTAGAGATAATCATTTGGCTGACCCTACTGCTAAGTTAGCAGCATTAGAACAATCTTAGCCCCTAAGGGAAATACCTATGCTACCCACTGAAGCAATTGGGCATTTAAAAGATAACATTATGGACACACAGCATTTAGCCATCAAACAGAACAGAAAGAAATGGTTAAAATTTGACCCTAAAAGAAACTTATAAGTAGGTCTAAATGACTGACCACCTCTCTCTGATTGCATACAACATTATATATTACAATTTGTACACATGGTGTAAGACCAGTAGCCATGGCCACCATCGTAGCCGCCTGGCCCGTGCAGATTCGCATTTGATTCAGACAGACGGTAATGAAACAACGGAGCCAAGAACTGGTGGGCCATTAGCTTTAATCCTAGCTTGCACCCAGCAGGCAAGAAATACACACAGTGGGAAAACACTTCCATTTCCATTCAGGGCTCCCAGAGCCACTAACTCATCGAGTATTCTTAGAATCAAAGGCCCCAACAGCCTTATTCACCTCTGTTCCACATCTCCTTTTCTCTACACAAACTCTGCTCAAACTGGCTTTTCCTTCAGCACTCCACCATCTTGGCTGCCTCTCCTCTGCAATGCTGATGGCAGGATCTGAGTGAAAGTGCCCCCGCTCTGCCTCATTTTATAGTGTAGAAATTAAAGCCTTTAAGCCAATATGCAAATAAGGAAGTCTCTGATACAAAGCCACTTATCTGAGGCATAAATGGGATTCCTCATAAGCAACAGTCAAGCAACAGTCAAGGGTGTGGGGGAAAGCTCAGTTTTGAGAAGATCTTAGTATGAAAAATATAGGAGAAGCTTAGTCTTAAAACAAGCCTTAGGCTATAAGGACCTTGCCAACCTACAGCCTGTCTCCTACACCCAATACAAACTATAAGTGAGCAAACATATATATTTACAAACTTATTTGACTAACACATGGCTTAACTGATTGGAACACTGACAACATGGTTTTATAGGAAAACAACACTACTGGAAGCCATTTTCAAAGATAGTTTTACAGGTATATGAAAAATGTCGAAAACACAACCCTAGAAGAACCATTCATTGGGTTTCATATGGGGCATTTACCTTTGCCTTTAGGACCCTTTGAGGTCTGGCAAGTGGACTTTATTCAGTTGCCCCCTTCTCAAGGATACAAATATATGTTAAAGATGATTTGTGTTTTCTTATTTGGTGGAGACATTCCCATGCCTCATAGCACAGCCTCAACAGTAAATAAAATACTCTTGGAAAAGATCTTCCCCCTTGGGGAGTTTGTTTCCCTGGACAAATTCCAGAATCTGTAAGATTTGGCCAATTTTGCAACATTTCCATTGCGCTTGTCATCTCAAGTTCTCTGTTCTTATAGAACCAACTATCAGAGTACTCAAAACTTAATAGGCAGCCTGACCTGTGGTGGCACAGTGGATAAAGCACTGGCCTGGGATGCTGAGGTCATAGGTTCAAAACCCTGGGCTTGCCTGGTGAAGGCATATATGGGAATTGATGCTTCCTGCTCCTCACTTCTTGTTCCCCCCCCTCCTCTCTAAAATGAATAAAATCTTTTTTTTTTTTTAAGTACAATTATTATTTTTTTTAAAACCTCAATAGGCAAAACTTATATAATGTTTTTTTTATGATTCAGGATTTATTAAGTCATACATGCAAAACATACTGCTAATTGCATTAGTAAAAGATAAATGAAACTTATATAATCTTTTAATCTGCTTTAACCTAAGGCTCTTCCTTTGGTGTTGCTCAATCTAAAATCTATTCCTCGTGGCAAACACGTACTATCCCTTTTGAAATTATTACTGGTAGGCCCAATAGATTAGATCAAGGAATGTATGAACCTGAACTGATAAAAGGAATCTCCTGATTTACTGTAAAGGACTTAAAATGGCCCTTAAGACTAAGTCAGAGTTTGTACAGCAATCTTTCCATAGCTCGCTCCCCAGAGAAGATCTGTAGCATCATGGTCTTTACCTCTAGATTACATCTATTGAAAATGCCTCTCCATAAAGATGCCCTTCATAGGGAATATAGGCAATAATATTGTAATAATTATGTATGGCACTGGATAGGTATTAGACTTATTGGGTTGATTGCTTAAGTTATATAAATATCTAATCACTATGTGGTACACCTGGAATTAACCTAATATTTTATATCAACTATAATTTTTTTTTTTTTTTTGGTGGCAGAGACAGAGAGAGTCAGAGAGAGAGGGACAGATAGACAGGAAGGGAGAGAGATGAGAAACATCAACTCTTCGTTGTGGCTCCTTAGTTGTTCATTGATTGACTTTTCATATGTGCCTTGACCATGGGGCTTCAGCAGACCAAGTGACTCCTTGCTCAAGCCAGCGACCTTGGGCTCAAGCTGGTGAGCCCACACTTAAGCTGGCGACCTTGGGGTCTCGAACCTGGGTCCTCTGTGTCCCAGTCCGATGCTCTATCCACTGCACCACTGCCTGGTCAGGCTCAACTATAATTTTAAAAAACATTTGTAAAAGATGCCCTTCAGCACCAATGGAAAGGGCCATATCAGGCTTCTCTTTGATGTGCAAGAACCCCACTGCATTTATTACCCAAGCTTGTCATTTCAACTTTATCCCTAATACTGCCATTTATTGGCTTTCACTCTCACTAGAACCTTATTGTAATCTGTTTCCTTTGGTTTAGAAAAGTTGAGGTCTCTCTTTCTTTCTCCTCATTTCTTTTCTTTCTTTTGTCCAAACCAGTTGCAAAGGAAACATTGCTGATGGTTGATCCGAGTCTGAGACATCACATTAAGCCAAGTTTACTATTGAGCAGAATCCCTGTGTGTTTGTAAGACATGCTCTGCTCTCTTCCCCATGACACTAGATCAGTAGTAGCCTGACTCAGGTTCTCAGCATCTCCTCTTCTTTATGTTCTTTCATATGGCCAATGAGATGATAAGATCTCAAAACAAGGTTGAGAACAGAATTGTCCACAACCTCAAAAGAATCTAGTCTTCCTAAACTTTGATTAGACCCTCAACCAGCAGTCTCAGGAGGAAATTAAAAAAAGGAGGGGGCGCCTGACCTGTGGTGGTGCAGTGGATAAAGCGTCGACCTGGAAATGCTGAGGTCGCCAGTTCGAAACCCTGGGCTTGCCTGGTCAAGGCACATATGGGAGTTGATGCTTCCAGCTCCTCTCCTCTTTCTCTCTCTCTGTCTCTCTCCTCTCTAAAAATGAATAAATAAAATTTAAAAAATTAAAAATTAAAAAAAAAAGATACCAAAAAAAAAAGGAGGGGGCTATCTTTATTTTAGGAGTGATTTAGTTAGATCAGAAATGAAGTTGTCGTCCCAACACCCTGAGCTTCCAGGTTCAATCCCCAGTCAGAGCACATATAAGGATCTACCAGTGACAGCATAAAAATATGGAACAACAAATCGATGTTACTTTGTTTTCTTTCTATCTCTGTCTCCCTTCCTCTCTCTCTCTCTAAAAAAACAAACAAACAAACAAACAAAAAACCTGAGGTAGTTTGTGGAAAACTGGATGAATACTGAAAAACAAAATTATTTTTAAAAGTCACACTTTCTGTTTTACCTAATAATAACAAGACAAATAGTCACAAAATCATTCTACATAGGGAAAACAGAAGAGGTGCCTGGTTAATGCTGAAAATCTGTCCTGAGATAGAGTGAAGCAGACGCTACCAGACATATATATATATATAAAAGCAATCTACTTCAATGTCTTCTGTTCGCCTGGAAGATCAGGGGCTAATGAAGGGAAGGAATAGGTAGAGGGGAGACTCTGTTGCTGGAAGAATTTGGTGAAGATGCAACAGGAAGGGGAGGGATCTCTGGTTGTGGTCTCCGTTACATGAAGCTCAGCTGAGAAATGCTACCTGAACGAATATGCTGTGATTCTTTCATGAATACGTGTTTTGTTATTTTATAAACTGCTGTAGATATTTTGCTTAAAAGATAAGGCAAAAGGGATAAGGAATAAAAACGTGGAGTTTTAACTTGGACTTTGCTCATGTTTAGCAGTTAGACTTTGATCAAATTACTCAACCCTCAATGAGGAGACAAATTTTGACTGAGTTGGGAGGAAATGATAATAAATGGTTGTAAAGAACGCCATTACTAACTACTAACATTATCAAAGTTTGGTAATTGTTTGTGATTAAATGTTTAATTTCTTAATTTTAAAAACCAACTTTTTCTCAGCAACATGATGCTAGCTAGAGGTCCTTGAGTCTTCCTGAAGCTGCCCATAGGAGACTGCAGACAAGTCCATTTGAAGGAAGGATCCTTATGGCCCTGACTGGTGGTGCAGCGGATAGAGTGTTGTCTAGGAGCTCCAGAGTTACTGGCTTGATCCTGAGGGTGCTGGCTTAGATCCCAACTAAGTGAAACAAGGAGTTAATGCTTCTTTCCTTTCAAAAAAAAAAAAAAAAGGAAGGATACTTCTAAAAATATCACAGTATAAATCCTACCAAAAGTATAGTGATCTTTTATTTCAAAGTAAAATTTGAAATAGAATAGCTTTTAGATGCTATTCTGGACTGAGTCCTTAACCTGTGGGATCTGACACTATCTATGGCTGGATAGTGTCAGGATTGAATGAATTGTAGGATAGCTGGTGTCTAAGAATTGCTTGTTGATGTGGGGAAACCTCCTGTCCCATGTTGGAATTGGGTGCAGAACCCTTGCAGAACCCTTACATGTCTATCGTGAAATCTTCCTAGATCCTTGAGACCAATTATTTCTCACCTCATTGAAGGAAAACACTATTGTCTAGACTCTAGACAACACAAATTAGTACTTGTATATTGTCTCCCTGTCCTAACCAAATTATGAGGACAGAGGATAGAGAAGGTATCTTATGACCTTTTAGTGTCATAAGTATATGCTGCACATATACTTGATTCTCAATAAATTTGTGATTAATTAGGTTATAGATTTTAGGAGTCTGAGGGAAAAAGAGATAAAATTTATATCCAAGCACTATAATGCTTGCAAATTTACATCAAAACAATTACTTATTATGCATACAATTTGAAAATATTGGTATAAAAATAGGTCTTAGCCTGACTGGTGGTGGCGCAGTGGATCAAGCATTGACCTGGAATGCTGAAGTCGCTGGTTCAAAACCCTGGGCTTGCCTAGTCAAGGCACATATGAGAATTGATGCTTCCTGCTCCTCCCTCTCTTCTCTCTCTCTCTCTCTCTCTCTTTCTCTCATCTCTAAAATGAATAAATAAATAAAAATAAATTAAAAAAAATAGGTCTTGGCTCTGGCTGGTTGGCTCAGTGGTAGAGTGTTGGCCTGGTATGCAGGAGTCCTGGTTTCAATTCCTGGCTGGGGCACACAGGAGAAGCGCCCATCTGCTTCTCCACTCCTCCCCCTCTCCTTCCTCTCTGTTTCTCTCTTCCCCTCCTGCAGCCAAGGCTCCATTGGAGCAAAGTTGGCCCGGGCCCTGAGGATGGTTCTGTGGCTTCTGCCTCAGGTGCTAGAATGGCTCTAGTCGCAACAGAGCAACACCCCAGTTGGGCAGAGCATTGCCCCCTGGTGGGCATGCCAGGTGGATCCCGGTTGGGTGCATGCAGGAGTCTGTCTGACTGCTTCCCCATTTCCAACTTCAGAAAAATACCAAAAAAAAAAAAAAAAAAAAAAAAAAGGCATACTCACCATGCTGGGAACATCACCCTGAAAAAAAAAATAGGTCTTTATCATGAAAAAGGTGAAGAGATTAAGAAGTACAAATTAATAGTTAAAAAATAGTCACAGGGATGTAAAGTACAGAAAAGGAAATACTGTATACTCAATACTATTATAATAACTATACATAATGCCATGTGAGTTCTTGAAATATTAGGGGGACCACTTTGTAAACTGCATAATTCTCTAACCACTATGGTATCTATCTGAAACAAATACAAAGTAATATTGAATCTAAACTGTAATTGAAGCTTGACTGGGCAGTGGCGCAGTGGATAGAGCGTTGGACTGGGATGTAGAGGACCCAGGTTCAAGACCCCGAGGTCACCAGCTTGAGCAAGGGCTCATCTGGTTTGAGCAATAGCTTACCAGCTTGAGCCCAAGGTCGCTGGCTCGAGCAAGGGGTTACTCGGTCTGCTGAAGGCCTGTGGTCAAGGCACGTATGAGAAGGCAATCAATGAACAACTAAGGTGTCGCAATGCGCAACGAAAATCTGATGATTGATGCTTCTCATCTCTCTTCGTTCCTGTCTGTCTGTCCCTGTCTATCCCTCTCTCTGACTCTCTCTCTGTCTCTGTAAAATAAACAAACAAACAAACAAATAAATAAATAAATAAACTGCAATTAAAAACTAAAATAAATTCCTCAGACAACTCGAGTGTATACCTTGCATACTCTCAAGATTTAATTTTTTCGGATTCATTTAGCAGGCCTATGCTTTAGCTCAGATTACTCAAAAACAGAGTTGGAGGGAGATTGAGTGCCTTTGCTCTATTTGGTAGGGGAAACCCAGGGCAGTGAGAGAAAGCATGGGAAGCAATGCACAGATAGGCTTTATGGAAAGACTGTGCCATGGGGTAGTCAGTGAAAGGGAGGGAGGAGGAGGATGATTGATCTGCCACACTCTCTTTTTTCTAATGATCAAAGTTCATCCCATGTGTAGTTGACACACCTGCCCTTTGCAATGTATTATCCAGATACTTTGACAGCCATTTAAGAAGCCAGATACCATGCTCTTTAGTGTGCTGTTTTATACAAGTCTCAAAGTGGTGGGAGGAGCCAGAAAACCAACTGGCACAGTGCCAGACAGGAAGAGCCAACATCCCTAACAAGCAGCTTGTCAGCCCCAGCAGCACAACCACACGGGCTCAGTCAGTTGCATTCAGGCTAAACCAAAGCAATCTGCGGGTCAGAGAGAATCTGAGAAAGTGCTTAAGATGTCTCTGATATAGTGTAGTGGAAGGTTCAAAGGACAGAAAAACTATCTTCCATTTTTCTGAGAATTTTCTTCCTGAAATCTCAGAGCAGCATGATATGATCATTACCATAATCAAATAGCATGCCCAGCTTCTGTTCTCTGTGCATAGAACAAGTATCTTTACTCAATTCAATGGAATTCACCTGACCAAGCAGTGGCGCAGTGGATAAAGTGTCGGGCTGGGAAGCGAAGGACCCAGGTTCGAGACCCTGAGATCACCAGCTTGAGCATGGGCTCATCTGGTTTGAGCAAGGCTCAACAGCTTGAGCCCAAGGTCGCTGGTTCAAGCAAGGGGTCACTCGGTCTGCTGTAGCCCCCAGGTCAAGGCACACATGAGAAAGCAATTAGTGAACAACTAAGGTGCCACAAAGAAGAATTGATGCTCTCATCTCTCTCCCTTCCTGTTTGTCTGTCCCTATCTCTCTCTCTCTGACTCTCTCTGTCTCTCTCTGTCTCTGTCACACACACACATAAAAAAATTTTTTTTTGATTGAATTCTATCACAATGTGTCTGAAATAGGCATCCTTTCTGCTTGCTACACCATACAGGAGGAAACAGTAGGAACTAGCTTCTCTATTTTCCATTAACATATGATACATAAATAACCTGTAGCTTAAATAAAAATATATTTTATGGTAATTGTATACATTTTTCAGGTGACTCAAATGTTCAGCTTCTATAAGAAGATGGGCTATTGCCTGACCAGGTGGTGGCACGGTGGATAGAGCATTGGACTGGGATGCGGAGGACCCAGGTTCAAGACCCCAAGGTTGCCAGCTTGCGCAAGGGCTCATCTGGTTTTAGCAAAGCTCACCAGCTTGGACCCAAGGTCGCTGGCTTGAGCAAGAGGTTACTCAGTCTGCTGCAGCCCCGCAGTCAAGGCACATATGAGAAAGCAATCAATGAACAACTAAGGTGTCGCAACGAAAAACTAACGATTGATGCTTCTCATCTCTTCGTTCCTGTCTGTCTGTTCCTATCTATCCCTCTCTCTGACTCTGTCACTGTAAAAAAAGTAAAATAAAATTTAAAAATAAATTAATTAATTTAAAAAAGAAAGAAAATGGGCTATTGACAAAATTGTTTCTTACATGAGCCCTAAGAAACAGTGACATATTTTAGTTTCTACATACAACAAACACTTTCCATAGTAGGCCTGGCCCCAGGGTGGATGGAGTAAGCTCATTTTAGTGACCTCCAGAGAAATGTGTAATATTTGTAGGGCTCAGGACAAGAGTCCAAATGGAAGTCAGTGCCTGCAGGCTGTCCCACCTCCTCTTCCCATCTCCTGCTCAGACCCACACTAGGAGAGGTTCCAGGAGCATTCTTGTGGACATTCCAGCCCATTCGTCTAAGGGTCCCACAGAATGGTGCACCTGAGGAAGGAGAGGGATAGTTAAGGGCCACTACAGGCTCTGCTGTGTGTTCTGTTTATATGGGGAAGGAATTCAGGGGTCCCGGGAAGCCAGAGCATGGTCTAGTAGAGGGAGGTTATCCTGAGAAAATCACAAAAGTATGTATCTTATTGAAGGTAGTTAAGGGCAGAGGACTGGTTCTGCTCTGTTTAGGCCTGGAGGTCTTCCTAGAAGTTTTTTGGGGCAACGTTAGTACTGCTGGGTAGCTGTGGATTACATAATGGCATTTGGGGTGAGTGGCTGCGTATATTTCTTATGCCAGATCAAAGGCTTTGTTTCTTATGCAGCAATTTTTTTTTCTATCCTATTATGTAATAGAGGCAAGAAAGTGATTTTGCCACAGGAGTTTCTACTGCAGAGTTTGTTTTGAACAGAGAATTGCCCAGAACAGAATGGTGTGAAGAAGTTAGAAATTATATGGTGAGAGATTACTAGGTGATAATTATAGCTTCACTTTAAATTGTGTATTACAAACTGCTTTATTTCTCTTGTGGATAAAGACATAGGAAGGATTTGAGGATTTAGCCAATCTCCCAACCTAATTTCTCAGGGAGAGCCCTTGGAGATAATTCATTCTTCTGGCATGAAATGATATCATACACTATTTTGATTACAATTGATGCCATTTTGCTCTTCAGTCTGAGAGATCTATTGTGAGAAAGTAGCTAGTGGCTTATTTTACACCCTTTCACTCACGTATCTAATTAGATGAGCAAAACAAAATTAGCATCTACATTTCATACCACTTTGGAAAGAAAAATAATCTTTACTAAAAGCCAGTTCTGAATCTTCAGAAATAAGTTGCTGATTGATTGAAAGAATCAAATGGGAAAAGGTTTAAAAGCACAAAAATAAGTCTGTAAGGCCGATTTGAAGTCACCAGAAGAGAAAGACAACTCTTGTACAGATGGCCCACACCACCCTGCATTGTGAGCTCTACCAACTCCATAGGTAGAATTTTCACTACAAAACTTCTTATAAAAGAAGGACTTCAGCCTGACCAGGCGGTGGCACAGTGGAAAGAGTGTCGGCCTGAGATGCTGAGGACCCGTGTTTGAAACCCCAAGGTCGCTGGTCTAGGTGCAGGCTCATCTGGCTTGAGTGTGTAATCATAGACATGACCCCATGGTCGCTGGCTTGAAGCCCAAGGTCGCTGGCTTGAGCAAAGGGTCACTGGCTCAGTTGGAGACCCCCAGTCAAGGCATATATGAGAAAGTAATCAATGAATAATTAAGGTGCTGCAACTATGAGTTGATGCTTTTCATCTCTCTTCTTTCCTTTCTGTCTGTCTGTCTGTCTGTCTCTCTCTCTCTTAAGAAAAACAAAACAAATACTTCAATATTATACCTCAAATTTTTTATGACATTGTGACATGGGCTTTATTTCAAAAATTAAAGCTTCTGTGAAATGACAGTTGCCTTCATACTGCAGAAAGGCCCAGGGTTGTCTGAGGTATTGCTACTGTCACTGTTGGTGTGGCAGGGCCAAAATGAAACACGTAGGTAAGTTGCTTTTATTGTGACACAATTGACTCACACATCTCTGCTTCTTGTCTGACCTATTATCCTGTCTCTCTCTCTCTCTCTCTCTCTCTCTCTCTCTTTTAGAGAGAGACAGAGAGACAGGAACATCAAGCTGTCCCTGTATGTGCCGATGGGGAATCGAACCGGCAATCTCTGAGCTTCCAGGTGACACTCCAACCTACCAACCTATTCAGCCAGGGCTTTCCTGTCTTACTGTTATTAGCCATATGATCTTAGGCAAATTACTTAGCTTCTCTGACAAATAGTGTTCTAATCTCTAAAATGAAAATAATAAACCTAACTATGCCCAATAAAGGGATTAATTGAAACAATGTTTGCAAGCACTTTTGGCAACTAGTGAGCTCTTAATCCATGTATATTTCCAGTCACCTTCTATTTTAAATATAGGCGGAAATGAGAAGCTATATTGTTCCTACTTTGTTATCCTTATTGCCTAGAAATTCAACCTCACAGTGTAGAAAATAGCGAAGAATCTAACACTGAAATTGACAGAGAGCCAGGAATGGGGGAGATGGCTGCACAGTTCTTACCTGAGAATTATTCAATCCCAGTGATACAGGTTCTCAGAGGAATGAGCAAGGATTTTATTTTTTAATTTAAATATCTATTTTTAAAAATTCTTTTTACAATTCATAAATTTTACTTTATGAACACTTTTTAGAAACAATCTTTGTTTCTAAAGGGATTCTTTAATGACACCTTAGACTTGGCTCATGCTGCCATGTAAAAAAATGTATTGGCTGGAATGTGATATTCTTGGCAACTATAAATAGCATGGTGCCTGTCCTTTCCATTGCTATGCTGAAAGACTCCTTTCAGTTCTCCAAGGTGTGTGGTCACTAAACATGAACAAAACTTAAGTGTTTGACACAAAACTTTAGCTTGAGAACTTCAGAACACATATTCCTTATAACTGAGATGGTGCCTTGTTCATCAGGGCACTGAAAATATTAATGAATATATTATAGAAATAAGCTTTTGTTATAAAATAGCACAAAGGGTGTTCAAAATTTATTATAAAACTTAAGCTTTTCAGATCTATCTACAAAGAAAAATCTCAACATCAATGATATAGTTTATAGTTTACGTATATTTGAGGCTTCTGTGGACATCAGAGAATTCCTAAAAGTTAGTTTTATTTGCTATTATAGAAACAATAAACATGGCCAGCTTCTTATTTCATATTTGTAAACACTGATTCAAGATGATACAAATGAAAACAAAAATCTATCTTATATAAATATTCAACAAATAATTATGCTATAAACAAATAAAGTTTCACTGATAAAGATGAGACCTCATTTGAGTTTTGTTTCTTCTCCAAAAAGTGCTTTATTTTGTGTAATTCTAGCTTTTCATATTCCTTTAGTTACCTCACTTGTTAATTATATCAATAATTAGAAGAATAAAATATGATATAAGTTAATGAGGGAGTTGGACTACATAACTTCTATTTCCTCCAGGTCTAATATTCTAAATTCTATTACAATAAAATTTCATAAATAATATTAAGAGAGTGAGAGGAAAATCACATCATCATGGAAATAATGAACTAATTGAAACACCTGAGGCATAGAATCCTTTCTGCAATCAGATCAGGCAATTCCTTCTTTTTTTTAATTTTAAGTTTTTAATTTATTTATTCATTTTAGAGAGGAGAGAGGGAGAGAAGGGGGCAGGAGCAGGAAACATCAACTCCCATATGTACCTTGACCAGGCAAGCCCAGGGTTTCGAACCAGTGACCTCAGTGTTCCAAGTTGATGCTTTATCCACTGTACCACCACAGGTCAGGAAGGCAATTCATTTTTGATGAGTTTAAATACACATAGAACTTCATTATTACAAAATGAAGTGTAATAACTTAAAAGAACTGTCCCTAGAGAGTAAGCAACACACTCATGGTCACCTGTCAACCTAATGCAAATTTGTAAAAATAATCAAATAACAAGAGAAAAAGTCTTTAACGAATCTTATTAGATTTTATTTGTCTGTTTGTGCTGCAAACACATACCACAGAGTGGGTGGCTTAGACAATAAACATTTATTTGTTACAATTCTGGAGACTGGGAAGTCCAACATCAAAACAGATTCAGTGTCTGCTGAGGACCTTCTTCCTGGGTTGCAGGTGGCAGCCTTCTTCCTGTATCTTCATATGGCAGAGAAAGAGAGCTTATCTCTCTTGCAACTCTTCTTTTTTTTTTTATTTTATTTATTTTTTATTCATTTTTTAGAGAGGAGAGAGAAAGAGACAGAGAGGGAGAGAGAGGAGAGACAGAGAGAGAGAGAGGGGAGGAGCTGGAGGCATCAACTCCCATATGTGCCTTGACCAGGCAAGCCCAGGGTTTTGAACTGGCGACCTCAGCATTTCCAGGTCGACGCTTTATCCACTGCGCCACCACAGACCCGGCGCAACTCTTCTTATAAGAGCATTAGTCCCATTCGTGAGGGCTCTATGTTCATGACCTAATCACCTCTGGTTCTTATCTTGGATTACCCAAGAGAGATAAAACAGAAAAGGGGAAATTCCTCCATTGCACACGTGACCAGTAGAAACCAAGATAACACAGGGGGAGGTCTTTCCTCTATGAGGCAAGATGGAGACCATAAAAGAGAGGGCTCTAGCCTGGGAAAGAAACCAGGTTGGAAGCAGAAGCCCATGAAGAGACAGGAAAGAGATTGGTTAGTTTAAAAGAAAAGTCTCTCCAAGCCTGAAGTACTATAATCAAAACTTAACAAAGGCCCATCTGGTAGCACACTTTTGCCCGTTTGTTTGTCAAGTTTGTGCAAGTTTTCTCTCCATAGCAGACACGGAGCTCCAAGTGTGGGTCTGTTGCAGGCATGAGGGCTGGCAGCCACTTAGCAGGGAAGCCACTTAGGCCCAAGTGCAGGCAGGCTCCCAGTGTGGGCCTGGTGCGCAAGTGCAATGCGAGGGCCACCAGGAAGAGAGTCTGACGGGGACAGAGACGGAGCTGAACTACAGCAGCTTTGGATGCCTTGCCAGTGCCAGTTAATGATAGAACATCTCTGTAAATCGGCCCTTCTTCTCGGCTTGGTGAAGACTAAGCTGAACTTCTACAGCAGGATGAAATTAAGTCACCTGGTTGTAGATGAGACATTGGGCACCTAGAACAGTTCTCTGTTTGCTCCAGCTTCAGTAAATCTTACCACTACACCTCATCCTCCCATGCGTGGGTCCCTGAAATGCTTTTCTTGCGGCTCCATGGAAGAATCTCATTTCCACTGGCAACGTGGCTAGTTTGCTAGGAACAATTACATAAGTGCTTAGCCTGGAATTAATTGACCCAAAGTACATATATTTTTTAATAGTAAAGAAATCTATATCTATTTATTCATTTTGAGGTACAGAGAGGAGAGAGAGAGAGAATGAGAGATAAAAGTGGGGGAGGAGCAGGAAGCATCAACTCCCATATGTCCCTTGACCAGGCAAGCCCAGGGTTTTGAATCTGTGACCTCATCATTCCAGGTGGACACTTTATCCACTGTGCCACCACAGGTCAGGCCCAAAGAGCTTCTTGAGAGCAGACTGGAGACAGAGAGATTGGAGAGTAAAGGGTCTAATTCAGTGGGGCAGTAAACATTCTCACCAGCTGGAGGTGTGCAACACCCTATCACGCTGTTTTACCTTTCAGTAAATAGCAATGCTCATTGAAGGAGAGTCAGTTTTCTGTATTTTAGAAACTTAACTCAGATTAACTACCTCATACTGTTCTAACTTTAGCAATTACACTAGTATATGACCAGTTTGTCTTTGTTACAAATTATAAGGTCTAAACTAAGGATTGTATAATTTCAAAATTGAAAAATCAAGGTCCTATTTTAGCCAAAAAGAGAAAAAACTCAAAATTATCTCAAAATTGGGGGTATCAAAATTTGTGACAATTCTCCCTTAAACACATGGAATCAAGTGTTCTTATGGCCTGACCTGTGGTGGCACAGTGGCTAAAGTGTCAACCTGAAATGCTGAGGTCGCTAGTTTGAAACCCTTGGCTTGCTTGGTCATATGCGGGAGCATATGGGAGTTGATACTTCCTGTTCCTCCCCCCTTTCTCTCTCTCTCTCTCCTCTCTAAAATGAATAAATAAAATCTTTTTTAAAAAGTGTTCTGGCCTGACCTGTGGTGGTGCTGTGGATAAAGCGTCAACCTGGAAACACTGAGGTTGCCGGTTCAAAACCCTGGCTTGCCTGGTCAAGGCACATATGGGAGTTGATGCTTCCTGCTCCTCCCCCTTCTCTCTCTCTCTCTCTCTTCCCCCTCCTCTCTAAAATAAATAAATAAAAATTTTAAAAAAAGTGTTCTGAACATGTTGGCACATTTTAAGATATTTAATGCTAAATAATTTTTTATTAAGCTGCTTGGGTCACTGCTTAGGTGTATTTGAAACTTCCTTTCTCCCTCCCCCCCAAAAACATTTTCATTACTCTATGATTTAATAATAATAGTTTCAAAAAAGTAACAGTACTTCCTGCTTTTTAAATTGTCTTATACCTAATAGTAATAGGTAATGCTTAAGGTAAATCCACTTCTCACTTTCCTGTTTTTTTTGTTTTGTTTTTTAATTTTAATTTATTGTGTTTTCATAGATTCTAGTATCCCCCCGAATGTATCCTCCCTCCCCTCTGTTCCCCCATGTCCCCCTATCCACAACGCCCTCCTCCCTTCCCTTCAGGATTATCCTATCCTATCATCCCCTTTCCCTCTGTTCACTTTCCCTTTGGTCCCTTTGATCTCTCCTCTGTCTTAATTCCATTCCTCAGTTCACATTGTTCATTGGATTCCTCAAATGAGTGAGGTCATATGATATTTTTCTTTCTGTGCCTGGCTTATTTCACTTACCATAATAGTTTCCAGGTCCATCTATGTTGTCGCAAAAGGTAAGATTTCCTGCTTTTTCATGGCCCCATAGTATTCCATTGTGTGTATGTACCACCGCTTTTTAATCCATTAGTCCACTGATAAACACTTGGAATGTTTCCAGATCTTGGCTATTGTAAACAATGCTGCCATAAACATAGGGGTGCATTTCTTCTTTTGAATCAGTGATGTGGTGTTCTTAGGATATATTCCTAAGAGTGGGATGGCTGGGTCAAAAGGAAGTTTCATTTTTAATTTTTTGAGGAATCTCCATATTGTTTTCCACAGTGGCTGAACCAGCCTGCATTCCCACCAGCAGTGCAGGAGGGTTCCCTTTCCTCCACATCCTCGCCAGCACTTATTCTGTGTGGTTCCGTTAATGAGCGCCATTCTGACTTGGTGAGGTGATATCTCATTATTGTTTTAATTTGCATTTCTCTAATGATTAGTGATATTGAACATTTTTCATCTGCCTATTGGCCATTTGTATGTCCTCTTTGGAGAAGTGTCTATTTATTTCTTTTGCCCATTTTTTTTATTGGATTATCTTCCTGGTGTTGAGCTTTACAAGTTCTTTATAAATTTTGGTTATTAACCCCTTACCAGACGTATTGTCGGAATATGTTCTCCCATTGTGAAGTTTGCCTTTTTATTCTGTTCTTATTGTCTTTAACTGTGCAAAAGCTTTTTAGTTTGATATAGTCCCATTTGCTCATTCTGTCCTTTATTATACTTGCCTGTGGAGATAAATCAGCAAATATATTGCTGCGAGAGATGTCAAAGAGCTTACTGCCTATGTTTTCTTCTAAAAAGCTTATGGTTTCACGACTTGCATTTAAGTCTTTTATCCATTTTGAGTTTATTTTTGTGAATGGTGTAAGTTGGTGGTCTAGTTTCATTTTTTTTGCAGGTAGCTGTCCAATTTTCCCAACACCATTTGTTAAAGAGGCTGTCTTTACTCCATTGTATGCTCTTACCCCCTTTGTCAAATATCAATTGTCCATAAAGGTGTGGGTTTATTTCTGGGTTCTCTGTTCTGTTCCATTGGTCTACATGCCTGGTCTTATGCTAGTACCAAGCTGTTTTTAGTACAATGGCCTTGTTGTATGACTTAATATCAGGAAGTGTGATACCACCCATTTTATTCTTCTTTTTCAAGATTGCTGAAGCTATTATGTTCGTTTTTGTTTCCATATAAATTTTTGGAATATTTGTTCTATATCTTTGAAGTATGTCATTGGTATTTTGATGAAAATTGCATTGAATTTATAAATTGCTTTGGGTAATATAGACATTTTAATGATGTTTATCCTTACTATCCATGAACAGGGTATAGGCCTCCACTTGTTTGTATCTTCCTTGATTTCTTTTATCAATGTTTTATAATTTTCAGAGTACAAGACTTTAACCCCCTTGGTTAAATGTACTCCTAGGTACTTTTTGTTGTTGTTGCAATAGTGAAGGGGAGAGCCTGACCTGTGGTGGCGCAGTGGATAAAGCGTCAACCTGGAAATGCTGAGGTTGCCGGTTCAAAACCCTGGGCTTGCCTGGTCAAGGCACATATGGGAGTTGATGCTTCCTGCTCCTCCCCCTTCTCTCTCTCTCTCCCCTCTCTATAATGAATAAATAAAATCTTAAAAAAAAAAAAAAAAGAAAACAGCAATAGTGAAGGGGATTGTTTTCTTAATTTCTCTTTCAGACAGTTCATTGTTGATGTATAAAAATGCCTCTGATTTCTGAATATTAATTTTATATCCTGTCACCTTGCTGAATTTATTTATCAGGTCCAGTAGTTTTTTTACTGAGACTTTAGGGTTTTCTATGTACAGTATCATATCATCAGCAAATAATGATAGTTTTACTTCTTTTTTTTCCAATTTGGATGCCTTTTATTTCTTCTTCTTGTCTGATTGCTGTGGCTAGGACTTCCAGAACTATGTTGAATAAGAGTGGTGAAAGGGGGCACCCCTTCCTTGTTCCTGTTTTAAGGGGATTGCTTTTTAAGTTTTGCCCATTGAGTATGATGTTGGCTGTGGGTCTGTCATAGATAGCCTTTATCATGTTGAGGTATGTTTTCTATATTCCCACTTTGCTGAGAGTTTTGATCATAAATGGGTGCTGGATTTTATCAAATGCTTTTTCTGCATCTATTGATATTATCATGTGGTTTTTATTCTCCCTTTTGTTTATGTGATGAATCACATTGTTTGATTTGCAAAAATTGTACCAGTCTTGCCTCCCCATAATAAATCCCACTTGATCATGATGTATGACTTTTTTCATGTATTGCTGGATTTGGTTTGCTAATATTTTGTTGAGAATTTTAGCATCTAGGTTCATCAGGGATATTGGTCTCTAGTTTTTTCTTTCTTTATGTTGTCTTTGCCTGGTTTTGGAATCAGAATTATGCTTGCCTCATAAAAGGAGCTTGAAAGTCTTCCCTCCTCTTAAATTTTTTGAAATAGCTTGAGAATAGGAGTTAGTTCTTCTTTAAATATTTGATAGAATTCGCCTGTGAAGCCATCTGGCCCAGGGCTTTAGTTTGTTGGGAGTTTTTTGATAACTGTTTCAATCTTATTTGTTGTTTTTTGTTTTTTTTTTTTTGTTTTTTTTTTTTTTTTTTTATTCATTTTCGAGAGGAGAGGGAGAGACAGAGAGAGAGAAGTGGGGGAGGAGCTGGAAGCATCAACTCCCATATATGCCTTGACCAGGCAAGCCCAGGGTTTCGAACCTGTGACCTCAGCATTTCTAGGTCGACACTTTATCCACTGCGCCACCACAGGTCAGGCACAATCTTATTTGTTGTAATTGGCCTGTTTAGGTTTTCTGATTCTTCCAGATTGATTTTTGAAATATTATATGTTTCAAGGAATTTGTCCACTGCACCTAGGTTGTCTAATTTTTTGGCATACAGTTCTTCATAGTATTTTCTTATAATCCTCTGTATTTCTGCTGTGTCAGTTGTTACTTCTCCACTCTCATTTCTAGTTTTATTTATTTGAGTCCTCTCTCTTTTTCTCTTGGTTAGTCTGGTTAAAGGTTCATCAATCTTGTTTACCTTTTCAAAGAACCAACTCTTGGTTTCATTGATCCTCTGTATTGTTTTTTTAACCTCTATTTCATTTATTTCTGCTCTGATCTTTATTATTTCCTTTCTTCTACCTCCTCTGGGCTTTACTTGCTGTTCTTTTTCTAGTTCTTTTAGATGCAGGGTTAAGTTATTTGAGCTTTTCCTTGCTTCTTAAGGTATGCCTGTAACGCTATCAACTTTCCTCTCAGGACTGCTTTTGCTGTGTCCCATAAATTTTGAGTTGTTGTATGCTCTTTTTTATTTGTTTCAAAGAAATTTTTTATTTCTTCCTTGATCTCGTTAACCCATTCATTATTTAATAACATGGTATTTAGTTTCCAAGTGCTTGAGTGTTTTTCAGTTTTTCTATTGTAGTTGATTTTTAGTTTTATGCCATTGTGATCAGAGAAGATGCTTGATATGATTTCAATCTTCTTAAATTAGTTTAGACTCGTTCTATGACCTAACCTGTGGTCTATCCTAGAGAATGTACCATGAGCACTTGAAAAGAATGTATATTCTGCTGCTTTAGAGTGAAAGATTCTGAAGATATCTATTAAATCCAGTTGATCTAGTGTGTCCTTTAATTCTGCTGTTTCTTTGTTAATTTTCTTTGTTGAAGATCTATCCAGTGATGTTAGTGGGGTATTAAATCCCCTACTATTATAGTATTTCTGTTGATCTCTTCCTTTATGTCCATCAAAGTCTTCTTTATATATTTAGGTGCTCCTATATTAGGTACATAGATATTTATAATGGTTATATCTTTCTGTTGGATTGCTCCCTTTATCATTGTGTAGTGACCTTTATCCCTTACTATAGCCTTTGTTTTAAAGTCTATTTTGTCAGATATAAGTATTGCTACCCCAGCTTTTTTTCATTTCCGTTTGCATGAAATATTTTTTTCTATCCTTTTACTTTCAGTCTATGTGTATCTTTTGTTTTGAGGTGAGTCTCCTGTAGACAGTATATGTACAGGTCCTGTTTTCTTATCCATGCAGCTACCCTATGTCTTTTCATTGGAGCATTTAATCTGTTTACATTTAAGGCTATTATTGATATGTAGTTGTTTATTGCCATTTTATTCTTTAAAGCTACATTTCTCTTTTACTAGATCTCCCCCCTCCCATTTGTTCTGTTTACAACAGGCCCCTTAACATTTCTTGCAGCATTAGTTTGGGTGTAATAAATTCCTTGATTTTTTTTTTTTTTTTTTTGTCTGGGAAGCTTTTTATTTCCCTTCAATTTTAAATGATAGCCTTGGTGGATAAAGAAGTCTTGGTTGTGCCTGACCTGTGGTGGCGCAGTGGATAAAATGTCAACCTGGAAATGCTGAGGTCGCCGGTTCGAGACCCTTGGCTTGCCTGGTCAAGGCACATATGAAAGTTGATGCTTCCAGCTCCTCCCCCCCCCCCTCTGTCTCTCTCTCTCCCTCTCTCTCCTCTCTAAAATAAATAAATTAAAAAATTTTAAAAAAAAGAAGAAGTCTTGGTTGTAGGCTCTTGTTCTGCATTACTTTGAATATTTCTTGCCATTCCCTTCTGGCCTCAACTGTTTCTGTTGAAAGGTCGAATATTATCGTTATGGGGGCTCCTTTGTAGGTGATTGACTGCTTTTCTCTTGCAGCTTTTAGTATTCTTTCTTTGTCGCTTAGCTTTGGTATTTTAATTATGATGTGTCTTGGTGTAGGTCTCTTTGGGCTCCTTTGTAGTGGGGATCTCTGTACTTCTTGAACTTGTGTGACTTCTTCCTGCATCAATTTACTAAAATTTTCAGCTATGATTTCTTCAATCAGGTTCTCTATTTCTTGTTCTTTCTCTTCTCCTTCAGGAACCCCTATTATGCGGATGTTGGTTCTCTTCATGTTGTCACAGAGCTCTCTTAGAGTTTCCTCAGAATTTTGATCCTCTTTTCTTATTGCTGGTCTACTTTCGTGCTTTCATCTATCTTATCCTCTAAACCCCTGATTCAATCCTCTGCTTCATCCAGCTTGCTTTTAATTCCTTCTAGTGTAGTCTTGATTTCTGATATTGCTTGTCATTTCTGCCTGGTTCTTTTTTTATGATTTCAATGACCTTTCTGATGTTTGCAATTTCTTTATTTAGGTGCTCATTAAGTCCATCCACTGTAGCTTTGAGATCCTTAAGCATCCTAACAATCATTATTTTAAACTCTGCATCTGGTAATTTGATTACTTCCATTTCATTCAGTTCTTTTTCTGGAGATTTTTCTTGTTGATTCATATGGTTTATGTTCCTTTGTCTTCCCATTGTTTCTGTGTGTGGTTTGCAGGCTTGTTAGAGTTGTGGGTCTGTGGTTGGCTTATTTAATTTGGCTTTTCCTCCAGGCCTTTATTCCTCTGCCTCTGCTGTTTGCTTGAATTTTAATTCTCCTTAACTAGTAGAGCCGCTTTAAAGCCTTGATTTCCCAGCTGTTTGCTGAACCCAGTAAGGAGCTTCTGTTTGCTGATTTCAACAGAGGGCTTCCATGTTTAGGAGGGAGGAAGTGAGCGTATCTTGTTTTTGGTTTTTTTGGGGGGTGATTTTTGGCCCTAGTTGAAACTGTATTGAGGAATGTGGTGGGTGTGACCTCTGAGAATCTGAAGATGTATTCTGCCCAGTTACCTTCCAGGGACAGGATGCATATTCAGTATGAAGGGGGAGGTGTAGCTCAAGTCTCCCTGGAAACCTTAGTCCCTGCCCCTTCCCCTTACTTCCTCCTTTCCAGAAGGCCTTTTGTGCTGATTGGAGTTGAAGAACTTTTTTGGAGGTGGGTCACCTGGTTTCACACTAGGCTTTTGCTGGGCTGAGGGAGCAACCCCTCCCCCAGCTATGGCCACTTCCACACTGGAGAATGAGTCAACTCGTCTCAAGTCAGGTCCCCTTGTCCCACTTTCCCCACTTTCCTCATGCAAGCCCATTAGTCCTATCAGCCTACTTCACCCCTGGAGCCCCAGCCAAGTATCTGTGAGTGATATTTTCTGCTGTTCTTTGAAGGCTGCTCTTTCTTTTGCCAGTCACTTTCTACAGACAGAACTCTCACTCTTCTCCCCACTCAGTGCTGTCCGGCTATCTCCTCCAGACCCTGGGTTTCTAGACTGGGTCTTCTGTCCTGAGACTGAGGACCCCTACCTCTCAGGGTCTCTCTCTTTTGTAATGAGAGCCCTTCTGGACTCTCAGCCTCAGCCTCCCCTTGCTCCTGGGAGCAGGGGAACCCCCACCATGCCCCTGCACTCCCTACCAGGATTGGTGTGGATTCTTCTGTGCTCCTTGGTTTTCGAATCCTGTTCTTTTAGTCCAAAGTTGGTTTTTCACAATGATTGTTCTTAAATTAATTTGTAATCCAGTTTGGTCATGGGATGTGGCACTCTTTGCGTCTGCCTACTCTGTTGCCATCTTGGAATCTCCTCACTTCCCTGTTTTAATTGAGGTTGTGGTGTCCAGCATAGTTTTCTACTCCAAGCCTTATTGTCATCAGAGATAAGTCTAATGTCCTTGTCCAACTAAGCCAACATTCTGGCTTCACATTCTCCTAAGTTTTTTACCTCCAGGAGACATCATTTCCTGTTTACTTCAGCTGCCCATTACCATGGACTTTGTCATCACAGAGGACTCCTATGCCTCTGAGATCTTATGCTCAGCTACCTCACTTGACAATAATGTTTGATTCTAGCAATAATGTTTGATTCTAGCTGTATTATTCAGTTGTTTCCACACTTCTTTTTCAATAACTGGGCCCTTGATTGCTCAGTTTTCTCCTAATTCATCATAATCTTCACTTTTTTTTTTTAATGAGAGAGACAGACAGGGACAGACAGGGAGAGAAAAAGATGAGAAGCATTAACTTGGCCAACTTGTTATGGCACTTTAGTTGTTTATAGATTGCTTTCTCATATTTGCCTTGACCAGGGGACTACAGCTGAGCCAGTGACCCCTTGCTCAAGCCAATGACCTTGGGCTCAAGCCAGAAACCATGGGGTCATATGTATGATCCCATGTGGAAGCCGATGACACTGCACTCAAGCTGGTGAGCCTGCACTAAAGCCAGATGAGCCCGTGCTTAAGCTGGTGACCTTGGGGTTTCAAACCTGGATCCTGAACATCCCAGATTAACACTCTATCCACTGGGCCACTGCATAGTCAGGCTAGTCTTCACTTCCTTATCTAATTTTAATTATCCATGACCTCAGCCACTCTTGTCAATACTCTCACCTCCTTTGTTCCCCAAGACCTTATCCCACTCCACAATCCTGGGACCAACACACTGGCTGATTTCTTTGCTCACACTCTCTATAGAAACCTGCTGGAGAAAATTACCCAGCTAAAGAGATTAAAGCCACCCAGTTTTTGGCTTCCATCCCTCAAACTGGGTTTCTGGAGGCCCTAATCAGTTCTTTCATGACAACTTCTGAAAAATTTCACCACCTCCAGTGCCCCTAACCATCTTAGCAGATAATTTTGTGTTTTACTCACTAGGATAAACAGAGGCCATCAGGCATTGATGTCCTGAGGCTCCACTTAACAATCTTACTTGGTGTGATGTCCATCCTTGAGTCTCCCAAGTCTAGAACTGATCTTTCCTTCTGAATCCAAAAGTCTTCTTGCTCCTAACTCTGAGATATCACTCCATCTATTAATTTTTCTTTCTCTTGCATTATCAAATGCTTCCATTCTGTTGCCTCATCCTGTAAACATGCTCAAATCTATAAATGAGATGTAATCCACGTTTCCTTTTCCAGGATGGCGAAGAGGTCTATTCTCCCCAAACTTATAATTTTATAGTAAATATTTAAGACTTGATACAAGTATAACAGAGCTGGGGAGAGGGCCATTCTCACAGCTTGTCACCCCTACACAAGGGCCCACAGCAGGTTCAGATCATCCTCTCAGAGGCCTGCTGTGCTGAGTGGATGACATTGTCATGGAGATGGCTGGCCACAGACATAAAGCAGGAAGCTATATTAAGGTTGATATGAGCCTGACCAGGCAATGGCACAGTGGATAGAGCATTGGACTAGGACCTGGAGGACCCAGGTTTGAGAACCCAAAGTCACTGGCTTGAGCACGGGCTCACCAGCTTGAGCCCAGAGGTCACTGGCTTGAAGCCCAAGGTTTTCACTAGCTCTGCTGTAGCCCCCCAGTCAAGGCACATATGAGAAAACAATCAGTGAACAACTGAGATACCACAACAAAGAACTGATGCTTCTCATCTCTCTCCCTTCTTGTCTGTCTGTCCCTCTTTCTGAGTCTCTCTTATCTCTGTCCAAAAAAAAAAAAAAAAAGAAGATATAAGGCAGATTTGTTTGAGACACTCCTCTTCAGGGAATCTCTGGGATAATCTAGAGCAATGGTAGTCAACCTGGTCCCTACTGCCCACTAGTGGGCATTCCAGCTTTCATGGTGGGTGGTAGCAGAGCAATCAAAGTATAAATAAAAAGATAGCTTTAACTATAGTAAGTTGTTTTATAAAGATTTATTCTGCCAAATAAATCTTAGTGAAAATCCAACATAAAGTACTTGGTAAGTAATTATTATTATATGCTTTAACTTGCTGTAACTCTGCTTTATAAATTTTATAAAGTAAAGTTACTTCCTTACTTTATAAATCACCATTACTGTGGAACCGGTGGGTGGTTAGAAAATTTTACTACTAACAGAGATACGAAAGTGGGTGGTAGGTATAAAAAGGTTGACCTCTGATCTAGAGGGACTTGGAAAAAAAATTGTCCTATTGTTTCTTCACCCTTCAACTCAGAAAACTGCACAATCCTGTGTCCCTCTACCCTCAGGATTCCCAGGGGGATTTTGGGGTGTTTTTGTTTTTTTTACAGAGACAGAGTCAGAGAGAGGGATAGATAGGGCCAGGCAGACAGGAACAGAGAGAGATGAGAAGCATCAATCATTAGTTTTCTTTTGTTGCAACTCCTTAGTTGTTCATTGATTGCTTTCTCATATGTGCCTTGACCATGGGCCCTCAGCAGACCGAGTAACCCCTTGCTCGAGCCAGCGACCTTGAGTCTAAGCTGGTGAGCTTTTGCTCAAATCAGATGAGCCTCACTCCTGCTGGCGACCTTGGGGTCTCAAACCTGGGTCCTCCGCATCCCAGTCCAACACTCTATCCACTGCGCCACTGCCTGGTCAGGCTCCAGTTGTTTTTTGTTTGTTTGTTTGCTTGCTTGCTTGCTTGTTTTTTTTTTTGTTCCCCCTGTCTTGGCTAAAATAAAGAACTCTTCATAAAGAGTAATCTTAATAAAGGCCCCCAAAGGGCCTGGTATTCTCTCACCCTTTTCTTCTCAAGTCATTTCAGTACTTGGGGTAAAGGATAGGGTTCATTCTCTGATGAGGAGTAAAGCCTCATTGTCTTGATGGTTCACTTTTCTCCTCACCTGAAAGATATATACCTTTGTATTGCACCATACATAATTATTACAATATTATTGACTCTATCCCCTATGCTGTACTTTACATCCCAGTGACTATTTTGTAACTGCCAAGTTGTACTTCTTAATCATTTCACCTTTTGGCCCCAGCTCTCCAACCTCCCTCCCCTCTGGCAACCATCAATCTGTTTTTTTTGTTTGTTTGTTTTTTTTAAAGATTTTATTTATTCACTATAGAGAGGAGAGAGAGAGAGAGAAGAGAGAGAGAGAGAGAGAGAGAGAGAGAGAGGGAGGAGGGAGGATCAGGAAGCATCAACTCCCATATGTGCCTTAACCAGGCAAGCCCAGGGTTTTGAACCGGCAACCTCAGCGTTTCCAGGTTGACGCTTTATCCACTGCGCCACCACAGGTCAGGCCCATCAATCTGTTTTTTATATCTATAAGTCTCTTTCTATTTTGTTAGCTTGAAAATAACCAAATGTAATTACATATATATGTATGAGAGTCAGAGACCATATACATATTTACATATGTATATATATACACACACACACATATATATACAAAACACAGACACATATATACACACACATAGTATATATATGGCATTCTGACCTAAGGATGAGGTAAAGTGCCTTGGGGCTTCAGAAGGCAGGAAGGTCAATGCAAATATTAAGAAGACTAGATGTTTGCCCTGGGTGGTAAGTCAGTTGGTTAGAGTATCATCCTGATACACTAAGGTTTCATTCCTGGTCAGGACACATACAAGAATTAACCAGTGAGGCCTGACCCGTGGTGGCTCAGTGGGATGAAGCGTCTACCTGGAACACTGAGGTTGCCAGTTCAAAGCCCTGGGCTTGCCTGGTCAAGGCACATATGGGAGTTGATGCTCCCTGTTCCTCTCTCTTCTCTCTCTCTCTCTCTCTCTCTCCCTCTTTCCCTCTCTTCTTTGAAAATTGAATAAAGTCTTTAAAAAAAAAAAAAAGAATCAACCAGTGAATGCATGAATGGGTAAAGCAGCAGGTTGGTGTTTCTCTCTCTCCCATTAATTAAAAACAAAAGAGAAAGAGAAAGGATTTTAGCCTTTTCAAATGCCCAAATTGGAAGTCATTGTGTATGACTCATCAAAACTTCTAGTATCAAATAATCTCTTCACCTTTCAAATCACATACCCATTGTGTGTGTGTGTGTGTGTGTGTGTGTGTGTGTAAAGGAGGGTGTGATATTTTCAATCATCTCAACACACTAATCAGACCTTGTGGGAGACTGCAAGCTGGCAAAGCCCTTGCAGTTTAAGGCTTAGCCAAGGCTAAGTTCTTCCCCCACACTTCCATATTGGTTATGAAGCTGAGTATTTGTACTTGTCCCATCCCCCCACATCACTTGCTTGCTTCTCACCCTTTGTTCTGATGTTGGTTGATTTCAATTATGTGGGGTAGAGGGTTTTCTGCACTTGGGAGAATTCTTGGGTTGCCTCGGAAATGTGACTTTGTATCAGAGATATCTTTGGTTTGCTAATGACTTTGCTCTGCCCTATAAATAAAGAGTTTTGGGGGTGGAGACTTGCTTTTTGCAAGCTATCTTGGCATTGCAAAGAGACCTCCCAATCCTATACCTTTTTCTCTCTGAGTTTATTTCTTTATTCCCTCCCGTTCTCACTCAGGACCTGGACAATTATTAGCCGTGCTGGTCCACGGCAAGACCTGACCACTACGTCAGCTTCCCAAAAGGCATATACAAATTTGCTGGGGGTTCTCACACATGTACCTCACCCATACATTATTCCCCAGGAGAGTAGTCACTCCAGGGAGAGCAATAGGTGTATTTCACATAGTCCCTCAGGAAGTTCCAAGCCTTAATGTTACAATGCTTTATGGAAACAGAGGGCAGAGGAAAGAGGGAAGCACCAGAGGGAGCAAAGACAGCACTGAAGGGAAAATCAGTGTCCTTAATAAAGACAAGGGAGGAGAGAGCATCACAAAGGAGGGATGGGCAGTAATGTCAATCCCTGGGTTAGGGAGGTGTTGTGAACTGCAAGTTTGTGTCTCTCCAAAATGCATATGTTGAAACTGTAATCCCTAATGTGATAATATTGGGAGATGGGGACTTTAGGAGGCGATAAGGTCATGAAAGTGGGAGCCCCCATGATCAAAATAATGTCCTTAAAACTAAGAAACACACACACACACACACACACACACACACCCTAAGAAACACAAGAGCTAGCTGGTGCGAGCCCCCTCTCTGTTATGTGAGGACATAGCAAGTAAATCAGGGAGAAGGTTCTCACCAGAAACTAGCCTAACCAGTGGTGACACAATGGATAGAGTGAAGTCCCAGGTTTGAAACCCTCCACATTGCAGGCTTGAGCACGGCTCACCCAGTTTGAGCTCTGGGTCTTTAGTTTAAGAGCAGTATCATCATCACCTGACCAGGTGGTGGCGCAGTGGATAGAGCGTTGGACTGGGATGCCGAGGACCCAGGTTCGAGACCCCAAGGAGCCAGCTTGAGCGCAGGCTCATCTGGTTTGAGCAAAAGCTCACCAGCTTGGACCCAAGGTCCCTGGCTCAAGCAAGGGGTTACTCGGTCTGCTGAAGGCCCGCAGACAAGGCACATATGAGAAAGCAATCGATGAACAACTAAGGTGTCGCAATGCACACCTTCGTTGTCGAAAAACTAATGATTGATGCTTCTCATCTCTCCGTTCCTGTCTGTCCCTGTCTATCTGACTCTCTGTCTCTGTAAAAGAAAAAAGAAAAAAGAGCAGTATCATCAACATGATTCCAAAGTCGCTGGCTTGAGCCCAAAGATTACTGGCTTGAGCAATGAATGGGTCACTGGCTCAGCTTAACCCCCCTGCCCCCGTCAATGCACATATTAGAAGCATTCAATGAACAACTAAAGTGACTCAACTACAAGTTGATACTTCTCATTTCTCTCTTTTCCTGTCCCTCTCTCTCTCTCTCCCTCTCTCTCAAAAAAAGAAATCAACCATGCTGGCAACCTAATAGACTTCCCAGTCTCCAGAACTGTGAGAAATAAATGTTTTTTAATTCACCCAGGCTGTGGTATTTTGTTAAATCAGTCCAAACTGACTGAAACAGAAGGATTAACATTGAGAACAGGAAAATTAATTTGACAGTTAGATATTCATTTGTGACTTTTGAGAAAGAATTCATTTGAGAAAGAATTTTCATACCCTGGGGCAGATGCTAAATTATGAGCACTTAAGAAATGAGTCACTAATGAGGAAGTGGAGGTAAATCACAAAATGGCAAATGAATAAATTGCTCAAAAGAGACTGAGAGCCTGCTCTAAACAGAGCAGTACACTGAGCACCAGGGCTAACTAACATCATGGGCATATGACCTTTGCCATCACATAGGGTCCTGTGCCCAAAAGGGTCCTGGGGTGGCTTAATGCTCTCATGTCAGTGTCTTGAAATTCTTTTAAAAAATCTGAACATGGGCCTGACCCGTGGAGGTGTAGTGGATAAAGCGTTGACCTGGAATGCTGAGGTCACTGGTCATACGAAACCCTGGGCTTGCCTAGTCAAGGCACATAGACCATATGGGAAGCAACTACTATAAGTTAAGCTTCCCACTTCTCCCCCATCTTTCTTGCTTTCTTCTATCTAAAAATCAATAAATTAAAAAAAAATCTTATTTGAAAATGGGATCATGCATTTTTATTTTGCTCTAGGTCAAAATACTATGCAGTAGGTCATGCAGGACACAGAAGGGGACCTAAAATATTTCATTCCTTCACTTACTTATTCAACAAAAAATACATATATTCCCTATTTCAAGCCAGGTACTCTCATAGTTTTTGCAGACATGATGATAAAGGTAGTGAACATGACAGATAATTGACAAAAAATCTTATAAGAGAAGGTTCTTACTTTTAAGAATATTAAAATGTAAACACAGCTAGCTATGACATGACATTCTACCACATTTCCTTTGTTGTGTGGCCTGTGTGACCCTAGTAAATTTATTCAACTTCCCTAAGCCCTAGTTTAGTCAAACAAAATTCAACCATATATATTATATAATCGGCTCTATTAAGTGATTTATAAATTGGTCAGTATCCCATCTATCAACTAGACGGGCACTCCATGCTGCTTTTAAAAATGGAAGGTTTTCATAGGCAGAAAGAGGATTGGACTAAGAAGTTAAAAATGGATTACTTCAGCCTGACCAAGAGCTGGTGCAGTGAATAAAGTGTCGGACTGGGATACGTTGGAGCCAAGTTTGAAACCCGAGGTCATCGCCTTGAGCATGGGCTCTTCTGGTTTGAGCAAGGCTCACCAGCTTGAGCCCAAGGTCACTGGCTTGAGCAAGGGATCATTCACTCTGCTGTATGAAAAAGCAACCAATGAACAACTAAGGTGCCACAACAAAGAACTGATGCTTCTCACCTCTTTCCCTTCCTGTCTGTCTGTCCCTATCGGTCTCTCTTTCTATCTCTGTCACACACACAAAAAGAGAAAGGATTACTTCAGGCCCTGGATTCTAACTGGGTACTCAGTTGGTTAGAGCATCATCCTGAGGTTGCAGGTCAGGGCACATATAGGAATCAACCAATGAATGCATAAATAAATAAGACAAGAGAGAAGCAATCAGTAACCAACTAAAGTGATGGAACTGCGAGTTGATGCTTCTCATCTCTCTTTTTTCCTGTCTATCTGTCTGTCTCTGTCACTAAAATAAATAAATAAAGAATAAATTTTAAAAAGTGGAACAACACCAGGCCGGTTGGCTCAGCGGTAGAGCGTCGGCCTGGCGTGCGGGGGACCCGGGTTCGATTCCCGGCCAGGGCACATAAGAGAAGCGCCCATTTGCTTCTCCGCCCCCCCCCCCCCCCCCCCCCGTCCTTCCTCTCTGTCTCTCTCTTCCCCTCCCGCAGCCAAGGCTCCATTGGAGCAAAGATAGCCCGGGCGCTGGGGATGGCTCCTTGGCCTCTGCCCCAGGCACTAGAGTGGCTCTGGTCGCAGCAGAGCGACGCCCCGGAGGGGCAGAGCATCGCCCCCTGGTGGGCAGAGCTTCGCCCCTGGTGGGCGTGCCAGGTGGATCCTGGTCGGGCGCATGCGGGAGTCTGACTGTCTCTCCCCGTTTCCAGCTTCAGAAAAATACAAAAAAAAAAAAAAAAAGTGGAACAACAAATATCAATATTTCTTTTCCCACCCCCTCAAATCAATTAAAAAAAAGGAGTGGATTATTTTAGGCAAGAAGAACTTCCCTCAAGGTAGTGGTTCTCACTGGTGCGCCCTAGAAGATTTCCAGGTGTGCCCTATGGTATTCCAGAGAAATATGTGCCTGTTAGGGACAAAAAAACCAACAGGATTTTTGGAGTTTAGATTTTTGGGGGAGAGAGTTGTGGGGAATTGGCTGTAAGCTGGCAGTCTGCCCAACCCCTCACCTCACTTGCCTGATTAGGTTGCAAAAGGCTGTTAAGCTGTGGTGCTGGATTGTTTACACTATCCGCCATGTTTCCCGGAAAGACTGGAGGCAAGTTTCTTCTATCCTTTGTTTGTTGTATAGCAGTGGTCCCCAACCTTTTTTGGGCCACGGACCGGTTTAATGTCAGAAAACATTTTCACAGACTGGCCTTTAGGGTGGGATGGATAAATGTATCATGTGACCGAGACAAGCGTCAAAAGTGAGTCTTAGATGTAATAGAGGGAATCTAGTCATTTTTTAAAAATAAAACATTGTTCAGACTTAAATATAAATAAAATGGAAATAATGTAAGTTATTTATTCTTTCTCTGCGGACCAGTACCAAATGGCCCACGGATCAGTACTGGTCTGCGGCCTAGGGGTTGGGGACCACTGGTGTAAAGTTAAGATGATAGGTATGGTGGGGTTTTCTGCATTCAACACAATTCAGAGTAAAAAGAGAGGAATTCTTCAATGTATTGATGAGGAAATGAGAGTTTGCCTTTCAAATATATGACCAAACATTGAAGAAATCTCTAGGACACATCAGGCTCATGTTTCTCATAAACATAACAATGAAAAAACTTAACACATTCATACTGGGACCTGCCGAATTTACTAAATCTTACTAAGAATATATCTAGCCCTGGCCGGTTGGCTCACTGGTAGAGCGTCGGCCTGGCGTGCAGAAGTACCAGGTTCGATTCCTGGCCAGGGCACACAGGAGAAGCGCCCATCTGCTTCTCCACCCCTCCCCCTCTCCTTCCTCTCTGTCTCTCTCTTCCCCTCCCGCAGCGAGGCTCCATTGGAACAAAGGTGGCCTGGGCACTGGGGATGGCTCCTTGGCCTCTGCCCCAGGCGCTGGAGTGGCTCTGGTTGCAACAGAGTGACGCACCAGAGAGGCAGAGCATCACCCCCTGGTGGCCAGAGCGTCGCTCCCTGGTGGGCAGAGCGTCGCGCCCCGGTGGGCATGCCTGGTGGATCCCGGTAGGGCGCATGCGGGAGTCTGTCTGACTGTCTCTCCCCGTTTCCAGCTTCAGAAAAATACAAAAAAAAAAAAAAAAAAAATCTATATATATATAAAAATAACTTTTTTTGTCATTTTTAAAAATTTTTAACCTCTTTTTTTATGAATTCTAAAAAGCATAACTCAAAAAAATCTAACATAAAAATGTTTTTTAATGTCAGAATAAATTTAATTTTGTCATATTTATTTCATTTAATTACCATAAAAGCACGCTTGGACTTTATATTTTTTCTTTAATATTTGACTTAATTATTATAACACATTTCTCAGAAATTTGAATACACTGTGCCTACAATTACTTGTAGGATTTTAAATATGCCCGACTTCAAAAAGGTTGAGAACCACAGCCTCAAGGGCAGGCAGGGGTCTGATCAGGAAGATTATCTCACTAGTGTGGAACAGAAAATTCCAGACTGATTGGTTTAAAATTCCACTCCTGGGAGAGGCTTGAAACTGCAATTACTCAGATATTAAATTCAGGTTTGGTATCATAGGCTTTTAGCACAAATGACACCATATTGAGTCTGTGGCTTTTCAACATTACCTAAAATATGGGAATAACAGGACATACTCTTTAGGTTCTTAAGGGAATTAAGTAAGGTCAGGAACATGTGCTTAGAACAGTACATGTTAAGTATATAATAATGTGAATGACATAGCTTTGTCAAGCACACTGAAAGAGTTCAATAAATGACTGGTTTGTTAAATGGAGGTAAAAGGGAAATTTCAAATTAGTTTGGATAATCTGATATATTTGAGGGAATAGATTTTTGTTTTGTTTTGTGTTTTACTTTATTATACTTTTTATTTAGAAAAAAACAAAGCTATTGGCATATTCTAAATATAGTGGCAGATAACAATGTTTATAGTCTATTACAATTTTTCCTTGTAAAAATTACTGTCCAAAATACTTTCAATTTCTATTCTCTTTCTTTTACTTCTGAATCTGCCATAATTTGCTATTAATCTTGGGGAAAAAATCAATTCCTTAAACTCTGTTACAGCTTCCTCATTCATAAAATGAAGCACACAATCCAGACAATGCTTCTTCTTTTATTTTTTTAGTGAGAGGAGGGGAGGCAGAGACAGACTTCCGCATGCGCCCTGACTGGGATCGACCTGGCAAGCCCACTAGGGGGTGATGCTCTGCCCATCTGAGGCCATTGCTTCGCTGCAACCAGAGCCATTTTTAGCATCTGATGCAGAAGCCATGGAGTCATCCTCAGCGCCCAGCACCAACTCGTTCCAATCAAGCCATGACTGCTGGAGGAGAGGACATGAGAGAGAGAGAGAGAAGCAAAAGCGGGGAAGAGGTGGAGAAGCAGATGGGCGTTTCTCCTGTGTGCCCTGACTAGGAATCGAACCCGGACATCCACCTGCTGGTCTGATGCTGTAAATCTGGTAGCCACGGCCACCATTACAGCCGCCTGGCCCATGCAGGTTGGCATTTGATTTGGACAGACAGTAATAAAACAACAAAGCCAAGAACAGGTGGGCCATTAGCTTCAATTTTAGCTTACACCTGGCAGGCAAGAAATACACACAGTGGGAAAACACTGTCCTTTCCATTTAGGGCTCCCAAAGCCACTGACTTATCCGAGTTTTCTAGAATCAAAGGTTTGTACCTCACCAGTCTCATTCACCTCTGTTCCCCATCTTCTTCTCTCTGCACAAACTGGCTTCTCCTTCAGCACTCTGCCATCTTGGATGCTTATCCTCTCTTCCACATGGCCTTTCTCTGCTCTCCTCTCTAATGCTAATCTCAGGAACTAAGAGAGAGCAAGCTCCCAGTCTGCCCCATTTTATAGTGTAGAAATCAAAACCTTTAATCCAATATACAAACAAGGAAGTCTCTGATACAAAGTCACTTATCTGAGGCATAATGAGATTCCTCATGAGAGTGCACCACCCCACATCATGCAATTAGTCCAGGGTATGGGGAAAAGCTTAGTCTTAAAACTAAGCCTTAGGCTATAACAACCTGGCCTGCTTACAGCCTGTCCTCCACACCCAATACATACTATAAGTGAACAAATATATATATATCATATTTAAAAACTTATTTGACCAACAGATGCTCTACTACCGAGCCAACCAGCTAGGGCCCAGACAATTCTTCTTAACTAATGGATTGTGTGACATGCTGGTGTTCTGAATATGGGTGAGAAATTGACCTCTCCTGCAATGACAGAGGCCCCTGGGCCAGTTCCTCTGCCCATGAGCAGCCTTGTTTAGAGCTCCTGAAGGCAGCATGTGCAGAGTAGTCTGGGGTACACATCAAACACTGTAAACAACCAACACTTAAAATTCTGCTTTATGTACATGGCCAAGGATGCCTGCCACGTGGGCATCTATCTGCAAAAATCCAACATAGGCCAGACATGTTGGAGCTAATGCGCAAGTTTGCGTTGCAGGGGACTGCACACAGCCCCAGGGGTAATTTGTCAGAGGCTGAGAAAGGAGCCTGAACTGAGTAGGTTCCTGGTGGACTCAGCTCCAGGCAATGCCCTTAAATTTTTTTTGTATAACAACGTTTTAATTTCAATTTTCTGTTTACAAAAAGACAAAGAGTATAGGGAGTGGGAAAAACCCTTGGTCACCCCCAGAGCATGGAGGAACTGGCCGTAGCCAGCAAGATTGGGTCAGACTACTCTTCCCTGCGGTTACTGGAAAAGCAAAGAACAAAAGGAAACCCAAGTGTAGATCATTGCTTTTGTTAACAGGATCAGTCTGTTTAGGCAATCAGCTGATCTCTCAAGTCCACCTCCAGGAGGAAGAAAAAGGCCCAAGTCAATCTAATGAGGCCGTGGCTCTGGGTGGGTTTGGGGCTGTCTCCAGGGTATATAGCAGCCGCTATGTAGATTCAGGATAAAACCTCTGTGAACCACAGGGACCAGCTGCTGATAATAGGGTGTGGGGAAGGGGGGGCCTTGGCGGCTGGGGATCATTCGCAAAGTCAGTTTCCAAGTCAAATTCTGTCTAGGCAGATGAGGAGACATCTGAATGGAAGTAGTTGAAGAACTGACCAGACTGGGAAGGTTGGTCTGAGGAAAAACAGGTATCTTGAGGACAGAACAAGAACTGGGCGGTGGGGGGGAGGGGGATCTCTGGGTGACAGGGAATGGGAAGAGACTGTGGGGGCAGGGGTAGGCAGGGAGCTGGGAGCCGGAGCAGGGGTCCATGCCTGGGAGGAGGTAACGATGGGGAGCGATGGGAGCGATAGGGTCTGGGGTTGGTGGGGAGCTGGGAGGGGGAGCAAGGGTCTGTGCCTAGCAGGAGGTAAGGCCCATTGATTTCTGCTGGTCTGGGGCTGTCTCTCAGCTCCTTGGCCAGGTCTGCCCCTTGCAGGGCCATGTTTGATCCACTAGCTCACTGACTGGCAGTGGGGCAGCTCCACACCCCAGGCGTCGGCCAGGTGAGCCAGCAGCAGCTGGGAGAGGTGTCGGTGTGCGCGTTCTTTCCAATATACCCTGATATCAAGCCGGTGCTCTCCCACATCGCAAAAGTGAAAATGCAGGTCCAACACATCGAGATTGTGCGTTTGCGCCTCAAAAGAACTGTAGAAGTTGGCTTCGATCACTGTTTTTCCAGGGCCATGGACAGATGCTCAACCAGGAGAAAGGCTGTAGAGATCTTCTTGCCCACGGGCATGGCTGTGTTCCGCAGCAGGAGGCATGATTCTGGCACCACCTGGCCCAGGTGCCTGAACAGGTTCTCCAGGTTCTTCTGGTAGCTCCTAAAGGAGTTGTCCCTATACCTGGAGATGTCCCAGAGATAAGAGTTAATGATGACCACGTCCAGGATGTGCTTGTGGGACTGCAGTTCTTCCTGGACGGCCTGGACATACTTGCTGTATACGCGCGTGAGGAAGAAGCGCATAAGATGGTGGCCAGTGCAAAACTCGCGGATCTCACGGTAGTTGATGCCATTGTGCATACCAACCTTCTGACCTCCATCCACCAGCTCGTCCTGTCCGAAGCTCAGCTCCTCCTTGGTCCTGAGCTGGTTGAGAGTGAGCAGGAGGTCCTTCTGCAGCAGGAGTACTGGGTCATTGTTCATGGACCTTTGGACGGAATCTCCCAGGATGACAATGAATTTGTTGTGGAGCAGCTGCCACACTTCAGAGGACAGCAGTTGGGTCATGGTAAGGCCATTAGCCATGGCCACCATCACAGCCACCTGGCCCATGCAGGTTCACATTAGATTCAGACAGACGGTAATGAAACAACGGAGCCAAGAGCTGGTGGGCCATTACCTTTAATCCTAGCTTGCAAGTAAAAATATACACTGGGCTCCAAAACCCACTCATTCAGTGCTCACAGAGCTACTGACTTATCTGAGTTTCCTAGAATCAAAGGTTTCTAGCTCACTAGCCTTACTCACCTCTGTTCCCCCATCTCCTTCTCTGCACAAACTGGCTTCTCCTTCAGCACTCCGCCATCTTGGCTACTTCTCTCCTCCACATGACCTTACTCTGCTCTCCTAAAGCATGGGCTTCTCCTAGAATGTAATCACTCTTTTAATGCTAATCTCAGGAACCAAGAGAGAGCAAGCTCCCAGTCTGCCCCATTTTATAGTGTAGCAATCAAAACCTTTAATCCAATATACAAACAAGGAAGTCTCTGATACAAAGTCACTTATCTGAGGCATAATGGGATTCCTCATGAGAGTGCACCACCCCACATCATGCAATCAGTCAAGGGTGTGGAGAAAAGCTTAGTCTTAAAACTAAGCCTTAGGCTATAACAACCCGGCCTGTTTACAGCCTGTCCCCCATACCAAATACAAACTATGTATAAGCGAGCAAACATATATATCATATTTAAAAACTTATTTGACCAACAGTCATGATGCCCAGTCAGGTGGCCTAGCTCCTTCCTTTGCACACAGCTGGGTCTGCAGCTAGCTCTCAGACTCACAGGGATCCTCTGCTCAGGTGGCCTGTATGTAGCCCTCCAAACGTTGCTCCAGCATGTCCCCCAGAGAGGGGATAATTATGCATTCCACTTTTTCTTCAGTCTCCTCAGGCTGACTCCTTGCATAAGCATTAAACACATTCTAGTTTCTTTCTTCAGAAAGAAAGGAAACTTCTTGGACTCCGCTTCCAGGACAGTTCCTATCTTTTCTTCCCCTTCAAGGTCACTTCTTAAAAAGAGTTGTTTGTACTGGCTGTGTCCTCACCCCCCATTCACTTTTTTGTTGTTGTTTTAACTTTAATTTGGCTTCCAACTCCATCAAACCAAAGAAATGTGTGTCAGAAAATCAACAATGATTTCCTTGTTGCTCCTTTCAATGGCCATTTCTGGGTCTTGATGGAATCCATAGCCTATCTTTCCGTTGCTCCATTGCTTGGCAACTGAGCTACTTTAGCGCCCCAGGCCAGGCCATGGAGCCATCCTCAGCGCCAGGGGCCAACTTGCTCCAACTTGGCCATGGCTTGCCAGGTAACCTTTGTGAGTTTCTCTTTCTCCAGCAAATCCCCAAATGTTAGTCTCCCTCAAGGCCCGCTAATCGACTCCTTTTTCTCTGCTTCAATGTTCTTCCCCCAGGTAAACTTATCTACTACAGCACCTGTCAATAAGGTGATTATAAGTCCTGATTTACTCCAAACTGTTTCTTAATATTTTTATTTTATTTTATTTTTTACAGAGACAGAGAGTGAGTGAGAGAGAGGGATAGACAGGGACAGACAGACAGAAACAGAGAGAAATGAGAAGCATCAATCATTAGTCTTTCATTGTGCATTCCAACACCTTAGTTGTTCATTGATTGCTCTCTCATATGTGCCTTGACCACAGGCCTTCAGCAGACCAAGTAACCCCTTGCTGGAGCCAGCGACCTTGGTTCAAGCTGGTGAGCCTCGCTCAAACCAGATGAGCCTGCGCTCAAGCTGGTGACCTCGGGGTCTCGAACCTGGGTCTTCTGCATCCCAGTCCGACGCTCTATCCACTGCGCCACCACCTGGTCAGGCTGTTTCTTAATATTTATCTTAACATATAGTGGCTATTTCTGTCCTGTTATGGTGATAAACTCTTTTAATGGCCCTCAGATTAGCTGCTGACAATGCATGCATGTTTTCAAAGCTAGATTTTATTGTGGAAATCTTTTTCTATTTTTGTATTTTTCTGAAGTTGGAAACAGGGAGGCAGTCAGACAGACTCCCGCATGTGCCTGACTGGGATCCACCCGGCATGCCCACCAGGGGGCAATGCTCTGCCCATCTGGGGCATTGCTCTATTGCATCCAGAGCCATTCTAGCACCTGAGGCAGAAGCCACAGAGCCATCTTCAGCGCCCGGGCCAACTTTGCTCCAATGGAGCCTTGGCTGCATTGGAAGAAAGGACAGGAAAGGGGAGGGGAGAGAAAGAGAGAGACAGAGAGGAAGGAGAGGGGGGGTGGAGAAGCAGATGGGCGCTTCTCCTGTGTGCCCTGGCCGGTAATCGAACCCAGGACTCCTGCACGCCAGGCCGATGTTCTACCACTGAGCCAACCAGCCAGGGCCTTATTGTGGAAATCTTGATATAAAAATGTACTTGTTGGGCAAATAAGTTAGTGATCTGTATTTTCTGTTTTTGCTCTCTCTTATTGTTAAAAATGGCCACTGTTCACATGATGATGCTCTCACGTGATACAGCTAATTGCCTTTCATGCTTGGGAAGGGGCTTGGTTATCTTAATGTGTGCTGGAGGAGGACCTAGGAAGCCATTTTAGAGAGAAACTGCGTTGTTGTAGAAAAGAAGAGGAGACCACGTGGAGGAGAGGAGGCAGCCAAAATGGAGGCATGCAGATGGGACTGAGTGAGTCTGATGAAGCCTTTGATTCTAGAAAAAAACAGAAAGATTCTTCTGGTTGTGGAACAGGAGAACACGTTGTTGTAAGGTACCAAAAAGCTGCAAAATTAATATTGATATTCTAGGAGGAAAAGGTCAGGCTTTCCTGTCCTTTCTTTGGAAAATGGAGGTGTTGGTCAAATAAGTTTGTAAACATGATATATATGTTTGCTCGCTTGTGACTTATATTGGGTGTGGGGGACAGGCTATAAGCAGGCCAGGTTGTTGTAGCCTGAGGTTTGGTTTTGGGACTAAGCTTTTCCCCACACCCTTGACTGATTGTATGATCTGGGTGGTGCACTCTCATGAGGAATCCAATTATGCCTTGGATAAGTGACTTTGTATCAGAGACTTCCTTGTTTGTATATTGGATTAAGGGATTTTGGTTTTCTACACTATAAAGTGGGACAGACCAGGAGCTCAGGACACACAGTTCCTGCTATCACAATTGCAGGGGCTCCCCTGATCCCTTGCCCTTCATGGGAAGAGCTGGTTTTCTGCTTTTCCCTTGTCTTCTTTTGTGGTTTGCCTGTCTTGGTGAGACACCAATAAATAGGATGGCCCCCCATCCTCTGACTCCGCCATTTCTTTATCGTCTGCCCGAATCCAATGGGAACCTGCATGTGAATGGCCACGATGGCGGCTCCTGGCCTTACAACTGGCGTAGTTTCCGGCAGGATTCAGAGATTGGTATGGAGCCACCACCCTTGATGGGTGGGATAGAGTACTGGTTGCTCCTCTGGCTCCCCATGGCTGTCCTTTTAGGGGCCATGGGCTACATGTTTTTTACTCAAGAGGAAACTGCCCGAGGTCAAAAGCTTCAGCATGAATTGCAAACAGAACGGCAGAAAAGGCTGGAATTGGAGCGAGCACTGGAGAAGGAATTACGGGTTCGAGAGTTGCAGTTTACCCTGGAAGCTGAACGTCTTCACCGGCAGTTGTTGGAGAAACAACTGCGGATTCAAGAGCTCGAGTCTCAGCTTCTGGCCAAAAGCCAGCAGCCACAGGAGCCTAAACGGTCACCAAAGGAGCAGCAGCATCCGTGCCGGTGGATTGGCTTTGAGTCAGCGGGAGCAGGCGCTTGCGACTCCTCTTCTGAGGATGAGAAGGCTCAGGCTGAAGCTGCCATACGCACACTGAGAGCCCGACCAGTTGTCGCCAAGAAGGTAAAAACCCAGCAACAAAGAGTCCCTCAGGGGCAGCCACAGCCTCCTGCCCAGGTAATGGAACACTCTGTGGTCCGGCCCTATACCCAGGCAGAGCTGATGGAGTTGGGGGCACAATTTAGGCAGAAACCTACTGAATCCCTGGTAGCCTGGTTACTACGATTATGGGATATAGGGGTGGATGGCATCATGCTCTCCGGAACAGAGATGGAGAAATTGGCCGCCATTACCACACACTCTTCCTTGAGGCAGCATCTTCAGAACTGCCATGGCAACCCAGGAGACCATACCCTATTAGAATGGGTGATGGCTGCCATTCGTATGGTCTGGCAGAATGCTGGAGAACTGCCGGGGGCAATGAGTCGGTGGCAGTGCTACAGTGAGTTAGTAAAGGTCCTTCGAGAACTAGGTATGAAGAATGCTGTTTTCAACCCTGGGTCTCGTGGGCCAGACGAGGAAGTGTTTACGGCCAAAATGAGGGAATTTGTCCTTGCTAGCGCCCCGTCAGCCCTTTTTGGGTCACTTGTGGCTATCTTGGGCCCCTATGTGGGGCAGCCCATCAATGCAGTTACACAGATGGTAGCAGATTTGGGAGAGCTGGAGGCCGCTCGGGATCATAAAGCAGTGAGGGCTGCTGCCTATGTTTCCCCCCCAACTAACAAGGGAAACGGGCCTGTAAAGGTTACCCGAACGCAGATGTGGGTAGACTTGATTGCGGCTGGAGCAGATAAGGGGAAATTGGATGGCCAGTCTAATAAAATTCTTTTGGAGCTTTGGCGGCAACTTAAACCAGAACAGAAGTTCCAGCCACTGAGACGAAAGGCCCCAGCAGCTACCAATAAAACGTTTGGTGCGCGCACAGCTCGGTTACAAGATTATATGATAGAGACAGCCGAGGGAGAGGGGAACTCCCAAGACCCATTGTACCAGTTTGAATAGGAAAAAGGCCGAGGGACCCGTCTAACGGGGATGGGCGGGGACCGGAGGCCACATGTGGAACTGGCTATCCACTGGTCCCCTTCCAATGTACAACAGGTGTTGGCCTTGGTGGATACAGGTGCAGAATGTTCCCTTCTCTATGGAAACCCAGAGCGGTTTGCTGGGACCCCAGTGGCCATTGACGGTTATGGGGGCCAAACTGTTCAAGTGAAGCCAATAACTATTCCATTGGGGATAGGGAGACTGCCTCCTAAGCCATATAAGGTGTATGTATCTCCTATTCCTGAATATATTTTGGGGGTAGATGTCTTGCAAGGACTGTGGTTGGAAACTACAGCTGGGGAGTTCCGGCTGCGGATCAGGGTTGTGAAGGCAGTATTGCGGGGACATGCATCACATTCCCCTTTGCAATTACCCATCCCTCGGCGTGTGACTAACACCAAGCAGTACCGCCTGCCAGGTGGTTATGAAGAAGTCACAGGGACAATCCTTGAACTAGAAAAGGTGGGGATCATCCGGCCAGCACACAGTCCTTACAACTCCCCAGTATGGCCTGTGCGCAAAGCAGATGGAACCTGGAGAATGACAGTAGATTACAGGGAACTTAATAAAGTTGTTCCCCCTTTGCACGCTGCTGTTCCCTCGATAGCTAACATGATGGATCGGCTAAGCCATGAGTTGGGGACATACCACTTTGTGGCAGACTTGGCCAATGCTTTTTTCTCTATTGATATAGCCGCAGAGAGTCAAGACCAATTTGCCTTCAGTTGGGAAGGGAGACAATGGACCTTTACAGTGTTACCCCAGGGCTATTTGCATAGCCCCACCTTGTGCCATGGGCTGGTGGCTGCTGACCTGGCTAAATGGAAACAGCCAGAGGTAGTCCGCATGTACCATTATATTGATGATATTATGCTAACTAGTGATTCTCTTTCAGAATTGGAGCAAGCAGTCCCTACCCTGCTATCCCATTTGAAAGCATGTGGCTGGGCAGTTAACGAGAACAAATTACAAGGACCTGGGTTATCTGTTAAATTCTTGGGAGTTGTCTGGTCGGGTAAGACAAAAGTTATCCCTGACGCAGTTATAGATAAGATTCAAGCATACCCCGTGCCCACTACGGTAAAACAGTTACAGGAATTCTTAGGTTTGTTGGGGTATTGGCGAGCATTTATACCGCATTTGGCTCAGTTACTACGCCCCTTGTACAACCTTATTCGAAAGGGGGTTCACTGGGGTTGGACTGAGCAGGCGCAAGGTTCATTTGCAGCTGCTAAGAGAGCTGTCTAAGGTGGCACAGGCCTTGAATGTGTTTGATCCTGCCAGGCCCTGTGAGCTGGATGTTCATGTAACCTCGGAGGGGTTTGGATGGGGCTTGTGGCAGCGGACAGAGCGCCTACGGCAACCTATTGGATTTTGGTCCCAATTGTGGAAAGGTGCTGAAGTTCGTTACTCATTAGTAGAGAAGCAGCTGGCAGCTGTGTATGCTGCCCTCCTGGCAACTGAGAGTATTACAACCACAACACCAGTTACAGTCAAAACAACATACCCTATAGCTGGATGGGTGAGAGATTGGGCAACTAAACCACGTAGTGGTATGGCCCAAATGTCTACCCTGGCCAAGTGGGGTGCCTATCTGCAACAAAGCTGTGCTCTTAGCACCAGCCCATTGAGGGCAGAACTGCAGGAAGTCTTGGGTCCAGTCACCTATGCGACCTTAGAGTCAGGTGCAACTGGGGCTCAGGAGGCAGAACCTGAGGTCAGTCCCTACCAGGAGGGGCGGGTGCCCATCCCTGAAGATGCCTGGTATACTGATAGTTCCAGCAGGGGCCAACCTGCCAAATGGACGGCTATCGCCTTCCATCCGGCCACTGAGACTATTTGGATGGACACGGGTACAGGCCAAAGCAGCCAATGGGCAGAATTAAGAGCTGTTTGGCTAGTTGCCCATAATGAACCTTCACCTCTGGTGATCTGTACTGACAGTTGGGCTGTCTATCGTGGACTGACCCTTTGGATTGCTACTTGGCACATTAACCAGTGGATGGTAATGCACCGTCCATTATGGGGTCAGGCCATGTGGCAGGACTTATGGGAAATAGGACACCAGAAGCAGGTGACAGTATATCATGTCACAGGGCATGCCCCTCTAGCCCATCCTGGGAATGATGAGGCAGATACGTTGGCAAGGGTGCGATGGTTGGAGACTGCACCTGCAGGTGATGTGGCACAGTGGCTCCACTGGCGCCTGCTCCATGCAGGACAGAAAACTATGTGGGCTACGGTTAAGGCTTGGAACTTGCCTGTGTCCTATGCAGAGGTACTTGCAGCCTGTGAGCAATGTGCAGTATGTTCCAAGGAACACCCTCGGAGACCACTGGTGTCACCTGGACAGATCCAGAGGGGTCATGTCCCACTGACACGATGGCAGATAGACATCATTGGACCCTTACCAAAGTCAGAAGGGTACCAGTATGCAGTCACTTGTGTAGATACTGCCACCGGGCTGCTTGCTGCTTACCTCGCTCGTAACCCTGACCAGAGGGCAGTCATACAGGCTCTGGACCGCCTGAGTGCTGCATACGGGCGACCGCTGGTCCTTGAAAGTGACAATGGTACCCACTTCACTGGTTCAACGGTGAGGCAATGGGCTCAAAAGCTGGGGGTGGACTGGAAGTACCATGTTCCCTACCACCCCCAGGCTGCTGGCATCATTGAGCGTTATAATGGACTCTTAAAGCAGGGACTGCGACAGGAGGGGGGCACCAGCTCTCTTACTGGATGGACATGCCGCTTATGGACAGTACTTCGGATTTTGAATGAGCGACCTCGACGGGGAAGCCCAGCTCCAGTAGAGGCCCTCCTGCATCGGACAGCTGCCCCTATTCAGTTGCAGATACGCACCAAGGACATTTTACTCAAGCCAGGTTTCGGACAGCAGGGCAATGTGCTCTTGCCTGCTCCAACAGCCCTTCTTAAAGGACAACGGCTTCAATGGACTTGGCCCTGGACTGTACAGGCCCCCCATCTGAGATGGGTGGCCTTGTTGGCACCATGGGGAAAGGGGTTAGAGGTGGACCTCCAGTTAACTCCTTGGGCAACCAGCACCTGGCCACCTAAGGTAGAAGTGTATTATCCCTTGAGTGCTCAAGGGGACAGCATTTTGAAGGGCACCTTTGTAATTTCTTTATGGCCAATAATGAGTTCCCCTATTTTACTACACATAGAACCAGCAGATGCTGGTGTATTGGCCAATAAGGTTTGGTATGCCTGCTCAGGGCGGCCTCTGGTGCCAGCTACAGTGCTGTCTGCAGACAAAACTCTGGCCTGTATTCTGCCAGAGGGAAAGGATTTGCCTCTCTTGGTGCCACTGACAGCTCTCTCATTTCGCCCATAGTTTTTGATCTGTTAATCCTATTGCTGTAGTTGGTACTATTTCTGTTTATGCAATGTATCCCACTCCTTGCACAGTGACCATCATGGAAGATGCCTGTGGTTTAGATTGTAAAGCGAGCAAAAGGGGTGGAATGTTGGTCAAATAAGTTTGTAAACATGATATATATGTTTGCTCGCTTGTGACTTATATTGGGTGTGGGGGACAGGCTATAAGCAGGCCAGGTCGTTGTAGCCTGGGGTTTGGTTTTGGGACTAAGCTTTTCCCCACACCCTTGACTGATTGTATGATCTGGGTGGTGCACTCTCATGAGGAATCCAATTATGCCTTGGATAAGTGACTTTGTATCGGAGACTTCCTTGTTTGTATATTGGATTAAGGGATTTTGGTTTTCTACACTATAAAGTGGGACAGACCAGGAGCTCAGACACACAGTTCCTGCTATCACAATTGCAGGGGCTCCCCTGATCCCTTGCCCTTCATGGGAAGAGCTGGTTTTCTGCTTTTCCCTTGTCTTCTTTTGTGGTTTGCCTGTCTTGGTGAGACACCAATAAATAGGATGGCCCCCCATCCTCTGACTCCGCCATTTCTTTATCGTCTGCCCGAATCCAATGGGAACCTGCATGTGAATGGTCACGATGGCGGCTCCTGGCCTTACAGGAGGAAAAAGAATAGAGAAGTCTCCTGACTTACAAGGATGACTAGGGTCATGGTTTTTTTTTTTTGTTTTGTTTTTTTTAGCCCCCAAATCTGAGAGATTTTTTTTTTTTTGGATTTTATTTATTCATTTTTTAGAGAGAGAGACAGAGAGAGAAGGGAGGGAGGAGCAGAAAGGATCAACTCCCATATGTGCCTTGACCAGGGAAGCCCAGGGTTTTGAACCAGCAACCTCAGTGTTCCAGGTCGATGCTTTTACCCACTGTGCCACCACAGGTCAGGCAGGGTCATGGTTTTAAGTTCTTTGAAAGGATTAAGGTTATCTGAAGAACTCCCTTTCGCTTTCAATAAGAGGCAAAATTTATATACCACCCTACACTGATCTTAGCTCTCCCTCCCTTCCTGGAATCCTGAGATTAACATGTACCTCTAGGCAAAGGAGGAGAGATAGACACTAAAAGGATTTGTGAATGTCTTTGATTGTATTACCTTGAAAGTTTTAACGTTCTTTATAAATCCCCTAGACAAATGTTAAAAGCTTGTTAATGATTGTGTCATGCTATCATGCCCCCAACCTGTATGTAGTCAAAGGGCATACAACCAGCCTCTGAAATATACTCGGCTCACACAATTTGGGCCTGCAAATGTCCCATGTCAGCCATATGTGGTTGGCATATTTAATAAATCTCCTCCTTTAATAAAACCTTTCAAAATTCATCTGGACTTGTGTCTATGTAAACCCGTTGAAGTGAGGTACAGTACTTTTCAGAAGCTGGGGTACAGTACTTTACAACAGGTGAATGGGTTTTGGTGCCCTGTGTGTTTGTTTCTATTCATTGGCCAGTACAAGTTTAGAATAAAGGAAAATGGTCCACCAGTTCTTGGCTCTGTTGTTTCTCTATGATCAATCCAAATTAAATGTGAACCTAAACCTGCACAGGCCAGGCAGCTGTGATGGTGGCCGTAGCTACTGGCCATATAGTACTATTGGTTAGAAGTCCATTTGCACTATCATATGAAATTGCAGCCTTACATATGTCAGTAAAGGAAGAGTTGTTATTCTTTACATATAATTATAATTGTAAATTTTGAATGATGGTATAAAGTGATTTTAAATTTTTTATCACCCACTTATATGATCAGAGTCCCCCACTGATAATTATGAGTTTATTATTAAAAAGTCAAGAAGATCAGAAACTGCATAAAGCCATTCCAACCATAAAACCTAATTGATAGATAAAACTGCTACTCAGCCACCATGTTAAGAACAATGCAGGCCTGAAGGAGGAAGGACTTGTTTACTCAGTAATCCAGTTCAGACCTCCCTTGCAGCTGGATACTGATAAGGGACAGTTCAGTCAGTTGCAGCAAAGTCAGCTGCCTTTGCCCAAGGCCCTTTGACTAATCCATATAAAATCTGCCCTGTCCCTCCCTTGGAGATGACACCCTTTGCTAGTCTTAGCCCACATGAACCCTGGTGCTTTTAAAATAAATTTTCCTTTTGCAACTGTAAAGCCAGTAGCCACAGCCACCATCACAGCCACCTGGCCCATGCAGGTTCGCATTGGATTTGGACAGTCGGTAAAGAAACAACAGAGCAAAAAACTGGTGGGCCATCTTTTTTTTTTTTTTTTTTTTTTTTTTTGGTGGACCATCATCTTTAATCCTAGCTTGCACCCAGTGGGCAAGCAAAAACACACACTGGGCTCCAAAACCCACTCATTCAGTGCTCACAAAGCTACTGACTTATCTGAGTTTCCTAGAATCAAAGGTTTCTAGCTCACCAGCCTTATTCACCTTTGTTCCCCATCTCCTTCCTTCTTCCTGCACAAACTGGCTTTTCCTTCAGCACTCTGCCATCTTGGCTGCTTCTCCTGGCCTCCTCCATATGGCCTTTCTCTGCTCTCGTCTCTGCTCTCTCCTCTAATGATAATCTCAGGAACCAAGAGAATGGTCTGCCCCACTTTATTTATTTATTTATTTAGTATTTTTCTGAAGCTGGAAACGGGGAGAGACAGTCAGACAGACTCCCGCATGTGCCCGACCGGGATCCACCCGGCACGCCCACCAGGGGCGATGCTCTGCCCCTCCGGGGCATCGCTCTGCCGAGACCAGAGCCACTCTAGCGCCTGGGGCAGAGGCCAAGGAGCCATCCCCAGCGCCCGGGCCATCTTTGCTCCAATGGAGCCTTGGCTGCGGGAGGGGAAGAGAGAGACAGAGAGGAAGGAGGGGTGGGGGTGGAGAAGCAAATGGGCGCTTCTTCTATGTGCCCTGGCCGGGAATCGAACCTGGGTCCCCCGCACGCCAGGCCGACGCTCTACCGCTGAGTCAACCGGCCAGGGCCGGTCTGCCCCACTTTATAGTGCAGAAATCAAAACCTTAATCCAATAAACAAAATAGGGAAGTCTCTGATACAAAGTCCACCCCACATCAAAAAGGGTGGGAAAGGCTTAGTCCTAAAACCAAGCCCCAGGCTTACAAGGATCCTGCCTGCCCACAGCCCGCCCCCAAAACACATTAACATACTAATATTATCACTTGGGTGACCTGCTTCCTCATGGGCAGCGCTATCTTTAACAAAATGAGCATAATATATTTTATCTGCCTAACAATCCACCCCTATGCTCACTTTACTACCCACAATCCACACCACGGGCATCCCTGTGCAAGGAAATTAAGCACATTACACAAATTACAACAACATGACAAGTCATACAGTTTCAACAGTTACAAAGATACATTTCACCAGTCTCTGAACACTTTGCCAAAAGCCCAAAATGTCCTCAAACTTTTTTCTAGCCATGGGAAAAGCTTCCCGGGGCAGGGTGAGGTTCTCCAGCAAACCCGCCCCCCTACCCCATCAGGGTATCTCACATTGTCCCAAATCTGTAAGTCCATCAAACAAAGGAGCCAGTGCCCACTCCAGTTGTTGTCCAGGAGATCAGTCCATGCATATGAGGCCTGTTGGGCAGATAAAATATATTATGCTCACTTTGTTAAAGATGGCGCTGCCCATGAGGAGGCCGTCGCCCAGGTGATATTAATGTGTGTTGGGGGTGGGCTAAAGGCAGGCAGAATCCTTGTAGCCTGAGGCTTGGTTTTGGGATTAAGCCTTTCCCACCCTTTTTGATGTGGGGTGGTACAATCCAGTCATGCCTCAGAGAAGTGACTTTGTATTAGAGACTTCCCTATTTTGTATATTGGATTAAAGGTTTTGAATCTACACTATAAAATGGGGGCAGAACAAGAGCTTGCTCACTTGGTTCCTGAGATTATCATTAGAGAGGAGAGCAGAGAAGAGAGAGCAGAGAAAGGCCACGTGGAAGAGGCCAGGGAGGCAGCCAAGATGGAGGAGTGTTGAGAAGCCAGTTTGTGCAGGGAGAAGGAAGTTGATGGGGAACAGAGGTGAATAAGTCTGGTGAGCTAGAAACCTTTGATTCTAGAAAACTCAGATAAGTCAGTAGCTTTGTGAGCACTGAATGTGAGTGGGTTTTGGAGCCCAGTGTGTGTTTTTACCTGTCTGCCGGGTGCAAGCTAGAATTAAAGATGACAGCCCATCAGTTTTTGGCTCCGTTTTTCTTTACCGACTGTCCGAATCTGTAAAGCCAGGAGCCACAGCCAGGGCCACTATCAGAGCAGCCCAGCCCTTGCAGGTTCGCATTGGATTCGGACAGTCGGTAAAGAAACCATGGAGCCAAAAACTGGTGGGCCATAGTCTTTAATCTAGCTTGCACCCGGCGGGCAAGTAAAAATACACACTGGGCTCCAAAACCCAATCACATTCAGTGCTCACAAAGCTACTGATTTATCCGAGTTTCCTAGAATCAAAGGTTTCTAGCTCAACAGCGTTATTCTCCTCAGTTCCCCATTTCCTTCCTTATCCCAGATACAAACTCTGTACAAACTGGCATCTCACTCAGTACTCCGCCATCTTGGCTGCTTTTCCTGGCCTTCTCCACGTGGCCTCCTCCCGCTGCTGGCTCTATTCTCTCTGCTCTCTCATGCTAACCTCAGGAACCAAGAGCCAAGCTCTCGTTCCGCCCCCCTTTTATAGTGTAGAAATCCAAACCCTTAATCCAATATACAAAATAGGGAAGTCTCTAATACAAAGTCACTTCTCTGAGGCATGATTGGATTGTACTGCCCTACATCAAAAAGGGTAGGAAAGGCTTAATCCCAAAACCAAGCCCCAGGTTACAAGGATTCCGCCTGCCTTTAGCCCACCCCAACACACATTAATATCACCTGGGCGGCCTCCTCGTGTTATCTTTAACAAAGTGAGCATAATACACTTTATCCGCCCAACAGAATCCAATGCGAACCTGCATGGGCCGGGCTGCTGTGTTGGCCGGGCTTTACAAGGCCTCAGCCACACCCCTCATCCCTGCCATCCTGGGAGGTCTTACATTGTCCCAAGGAGGAGCACATGGCAATGGCAGTCAGCATTTCCATCTCTGTTCCAGAAACCATGATGGCATTCACCCCTGTGTCCCCAAATCACAGACCTACCAGGAGCATAGTAGGAACTCCTTCCAGCTGGGCTTTCATCCTCTGGAGACTGTGAATTGCAACTCTAGTCTGATTCTCCTCATTCTCCAAAGAGGAACTGGAAACATCAGCTCCTGCTGACAGCCTTGCAGCCTCGGGCCTGGTCTCAGCCCTGGCCTACCGCCACTGCTGTCTCTCCACAACGTCCAGGGCAATCTCCAACTCAGGAACCTGTGATTCCTTCTCCAGCGTCTGCTCCATATCCAAACGAGTCTCGCAAACCTGGTAGGCCTCTTCCAGTGCTTGCTTCAACTCCAGGGTCAGCATCTCTTTCTCCCATGTTTGCTCCAGCTCCTTCCACTGCTCAGTTTGCAGGTCTCAGGCAGCCTCTTCCACAGAGCTCTTGGTTTCATCACATATGGCTGTAAAAGTCAGCCAGCCTATGGTCCCCAAAAGGACAGCCATGTGGAACCATAACAGGAACCAGTCCTTTACCATGTACATCAAGGGTGGCAGTTTCATACCGATCTCTGAATCCTGCCACAGACTACGACAAATGTAAAGACAGTAGCCAGGGCCACCATCACAGCCACCCGGCCCGTGCAGGTTCGCATTGGATTCGGACAGTCGGTAAAGAAACAACAGAGTCAAAAACTGGTGGGCCATCATCTTTATAATTTTTTTTTTAATTTTATTTTATTTATTCATTTTAGAGAAGAGAGAGAGAGGGGGAGAGAGAGGAGAGACAGGGGGGAGGAGCTGGAAGCATCAACTCCCATATGTGCCTTGACCAGGCAAGCCCAGGGTTTTGAACCGGTGACCTCAGCATTTCCAGGTCGATGCTTTACCCACTGCGCCACCACAGGTCAGGCCGCATCATCTTTAATCCTAGCTTGCACCCGGCGGGCAAGTAAAAACACACACTGGGCTCCAAAACCCACTCATTTAGTGCTCACAAAGCTACTGACTTAACCAAGTTTTCCTAGAATCAAAGGTTTCTAGCTCTACCAACCTTATTTACCTCTGTTCCCCATCTCCTTCCTTCTCTCTGCACAAACTGGCTTTTCCTTCAGCACTCTGCCATCTTGGCTGCTTCTCCTGCCCTCCTCTACATGGCCTTTCTCTGCACTCCTCTCTGCTGTTTCCTCTCTAATGCTAATCTCAGGAACCAAGATAGCAAGCTCCGATCTGCCCCACTTTATAGTGCAGAAATCAAAACCTTTAATCCAATATACAAAATAGGGAAGTCTCTGATACAAAGTCCACCCCACATCAAAAAGGGTGGGAAAGGCTTAGTCCTAAAACCAAGCCCCAGGCTACAAGGATCCTGCCTGCCCACAGCCTGCCCCCCAAACGCATTAACATACTAATACTATCACTTGGGCAACTGGCTTCCATGTGGGCAGCACCATCTTTAACAAAGTGAGCATAATATATTTTATCTACCTAACAGCAACACACTAGCCTCATGTTTTCGGTTCAGCCCACAGTTTTTGGCTCCTTTCATTAATATTAAAATATATTCATAGGAACAAATTCAAAATGATTATTTAAAAATGTGAAAATTTTTATTTGAGAGTTTTATGTGGCCCTGGCTGGTTAGCTCAGTTGGTTACGAGTGTTGTCCCAAAACAACAAGGTTGCAGGTTCAGTCCCTAGTCAGGGTACACATGGGAAGCAACCAAGTATGCACAACTGAATAGAACAATAAATTAATGCTTCCTTTCTCCCTCTTCTCTCTCTTCTTCTCTCTATCTCTCTAAAAATCAGTCAATAAATGATAATAAATAAAACCACCTGACCAGGCAGTGGTGCAATGAATAGAGCTTTGACCTGAGATGTTGCAGACTCAGGTTTGAAACCTTGAAGTCGCTGTCTTGAGTGTTAGCTCATCCGGCCTGAGCATGGGCTCACCAGCATGAGTGCAAGGTTGCCAGCTTGCGTGTGGGATCATAGACATGACCCCGTGGTTTCTGGCTTGAGCCCAAAGGTTGCTGGCTTGAACCTAAGGTCGCTGGCTTGAGCAAGATGTCACTGGCTCTACTGGAGCCCCTGGTCATGGCACATATGAGATAGCAATCAATGAACAACTAAAATGTCACAAGTTGATGCTTCTCATCTCTCTCACTTCCTGTCTGTCTGTCCCTGTGACACACACTCTCTCTCTCTTTTTCTCTCACGTACATGCACGTGCTATAAATAAATAAATAGATAAATAAATAAATGCTGGCTATATAGCTCAGTTGATTAGAGCAGTGGTCCCCAACCCCCGGGCCGCGGACCAGTACTAGTCTGTGGGCCATTTGGTACTGGTCTGCAGAGAAAGAATAAATAACTTACATTATTTGTTTTATTTATATTTAAGTCTGAACGATGTTTTATTTTTTAAAAATGACCAGATTCCCTCTGTTACATCCATCTAAGACTCACTCTTGATGCTTGTCTCAGTCATGTGATACATTTATCCAGCCCACCCTAAAGGCTGGTCCATGAAAATATTTTCTGACATTAAACCGGTCCGTGGCCCAAAAAAGGTTGGGGACCACTAGGTTCGAGCATTGACCCAGTGCAGAGGCTGTCAGTTTCATTCTCTGGTCCAGGCTCATACAGGAGCAGCTTGATGTTCCTGTCCCTACCTCCCAGCCTCTCCCTCCCTGCCTCTCTCTCTATTAAAAAAAAAATTTAGGCCTGACCTGTGGTGGCACAGTGGATAAAGCATCAACCTGGAAACGCTGAGGTTGCCGGTTCAAAACCCTGGGCTTGCCTGGTCAAGGCACATATGGGAGTTGATGCTTCCTGCTCCTCCCCCCTTCTCTCTCTCTCTCTCTCTCTCTCTCTCTCCCCCCTCATAATGAATAAATAAAATCTTTAAAAAATTAAAAAAAAAATTTATTCATATTCAATTTTTTTTTTGTACTTTTTCTGAAGCTGGAAATGGGGAGAGACAGACAGACTCCCGCATGCGCCCGACAGGGATCCACCTGGCATGCCCACCAGGGGCGATGCTCTGCCACCAGGGGGCGATGCTCTGCCCCTCCGGGGCGTCGCTCTGCCTCGACCGAGCCACTCTAGTGCCTGGGGCATAGGCCAAGGAGCCATCCCCAGCGTCCAGGCCATCTTTGCTCCAATGGAGCCTTGGCTGCGGGAGGGGAAGAGAGAGACAGAGAGGAAGGAGAGGGGGAGGGGTGGAGAAGCAGATGGGCGCTTCTCCTATGTGCCCTGGTCGGAAATCGAACCAGGGTCCCCCGCACACTAGGCCGACGCTTTACCGCTGAGCCAACCGGCCAGGGCCTTCATATTCAATTTTAATATCTTGTCTGATACATTATAGTTTTGTTTTCTTAATACCTTGTTGTAAAGCCAGTAGCTACAGCCACCATCACAGCTGCCTGGCCCATGCAAGTTTGCATTTGATTTGGACAGATGGTAATGAAACAATGGAGCCAAGAACTGGTGGGCCATTAGCTTTAATCCTAGCTTGCACCCAATGGGCAAGAAATACACACAGTGGGAAAACACTGCCCTTTCCATTCAGGGCTCCCAAAGCCACTGACTTATCCAAGTTTCCTAGAATCAAATGTTTGTACCTCACCAGCCTTATTCACCTCTGTACCCCATCTCCTTCTCTCTGTTCAAACTCTGCACAAACTGGCTTCTCCTTCAGCATTCTGCCACCTTGGCTGCTTCTCCTCTCCTCCATATGGCCTTTCTCTGCTCTCCCTTCTAATGCTAATCTCAGGAACTGAGAGAGAGCAAGCAAGCTCCTGGTCTGCCCCATTATTTGGTATAGAAATCAAAACCTTTAATCCAATATATATATACAAACAAGAAAGTCTCTGATACAAAATCACTTATCTGAGGCATAAATGAGATTCCTCATAAGAGTGCACCACCTCTTATCATGCAACAGTCAAGGGTGTGGGGAAAAGCTTAGTTTTTATGTTGGTTTTTGTTTTTGTTTTTTTTCAGAGAGAGAGAGAGAGGGATAGACAGGGACAGACAGACAGGAATGGCAATAGATGAGAAGCATCAATCATTAGTTTTTCATTGCGCATTGCAACACCTTAGCTGTTCATTGATTGCTTTCTCATATGTGCCTTGACCGCGAGCCTTCAGCAGACCGAGTAACCCCTCGCTGGAGCCAGCAACCTTGGGTTCAAGCTGGTGGGCTTTTTGCTTAAACCAGATGAGCCCGCGCTCAATCTGGCGACCTCGGGGTCTCAAACCTGGGTCCTCTGCATCCCAGTCCGACGCTCTATCCACTGTGCCACCACCTGGTCAGGCGGAAAAGCTTAGTTTCAAAACTAAGCCTTAAGCCTGACCCGTGGTGGCGCAGTGGATAGAGCGTCGACCTGGAAATGCTGAGGTCACCAGTTCAAAACCCTGGGCTTGCCTGGTTAAGGCACATATGGAGTTGATGCTTCCAGCTCCTCTCTCGCGCTCTCTCTCTCTCTCTTTCCCTCTCTCTCTCCTCTCTAAAATGAATAAATAAAATTAAAAAAAAATTTTTTTAGCCTGACCTGTGGTGGCGCAGTGGATAAAGTGTCGATCTGGAAATGCTGAGATTGCTGGTTCGAAACCCTGGGCTTGCCTGGTCAAGGCACATATGGGAGTTGATGCTTCCAGCTCCTCCCCCCTTCTCTCTCTCTGTCTCTCTCTCCCTCTCTGTCTCTCTCTCCTCTTTAAAAATGAATAAATAAAAGTATTCCTAAAAAAAAAAATTTTAGCCTGACCAGGCGGTGGCGCAGTGGATAGAGCGTCAGACTGGGAAGCAGAAGGACCCAGGTTCGAGACCCCAGGATAGCCAGCTTGAGCGCGGGCTCATCTGGTTTGAGCAAAAAACTCACTAGCATGGACCCAAGGTCACTGGCTCGAGCGAGGGGTTACTCAGTCTGCTGAAGGCCGTCGGTCATGGCACATATGAGAAAGCAATCAATGAACAACTAAGGTGTCGCAACGAAAAACTGATGATTGATGCTTCTCATCTCTCTCCGTTCCTGTCTGTCTGTCCCTATCTATCCCTCTCTCTGACTCACTCTCTGTCCCTGTAAAAAAAATTTAAAAAAAAATTTTAAATTTTAAAAAAAAGAAAAAAAAACTAAGCCTTAGGCTATAAGGACCCTGCCTGCTTACAGCCTGTCCCCCACACCCAATGCAAACTATAAGTGAGCAAACATATATATTTATAAACTTATTTGACCAACAATTGTTTTATTTTAGTATGTTTATATAAAGAAAACATGAATTTTTTTAACCAATCACCATGTAGATGTTTCAAAGTCTCATTTCTACAAGCCCCTGTGCTGTACAAAAATTACTGTTTTCTGCATGTGTTGTGATATGAAAGCAGTTGGGAGGTCCTACTATAGATTATTTATAAAATCTGTCTGCCACTTCATCCCACCTTAGGATTCCTGCTCCCAACTTCATGTATTCTTTTTCTCTCTCACACACACACACATTTCCAAGAGAGCCAGGGCTACAAGGACAGACAGCAGCCAAGGATTAAGTTTGTATCCAACAGGGTCAAGAAGTCAAGTTGGGATATTTGTATGAGATACTTACTGGGTGGCCACAGAACTGGGGATAAACTTAGACAAAGTATAAAAAATAGTTAATGTCTAAAAACCACAGAGTCTGGATGAACAACATATCTGGGTAAATCTAAAAGGGGGAATCCACATTTTACTGAGGGACAAAGGATGCAAATTTTAAAAAAATCTTAATGGATAGACACACCATGTTCCTGGATAAAGGAAGTACTTAGTATCCCATCCCCTATCATTTCTCAAATGAAAATAAGAATTTAATTCAAAGAAGAAAGAATAATAACACAAATTATTGATTATAAATGGTTCTAAAACTCCTAGACAGCATAGGGTAAAGTGAAGTCAAGTGATCAGTTTTCATGATCACACTTGCAGGTTCTCAGCAGGCGCTTTGATGTTGATACCATCTTCCTGAGGCCTTTAACTTTTTGTTTTTCTACATACTCAGAATTAAATCAGAAATTAAGTTATCTATGACTATTTTTTAAAAATTATTTTTATTTATTTTTAGATTTTATTTATTCATTTTAGAGAGAGGAGACAGAGAGAGACAGAGAAGGGAGGGAGGAGCAGAAAGCATCAACTCCCATATGCGCCTTGACCAGGAAAGCTCAGGATTTCGAACCAGCGACTTCAGTGTTCCAGGTCAATGCTTTTACCCACTGCGCCACCGCAGGTCAGGCTATCCATGACTATTTTATAGTAATCAAATTCACCAAGCCTTGATTGTTAAGGAGACTCTAAGGGTATCAATTTTCCCAGTGTCTCAAGTACTGTTGTTGGGTATCAGGAATGCCTGAAAAGCAGAGTACACAACAGTTTGCTGGAATCAGAGCAACTGGAGGAGGCTAATTTGGATGGTTATTTCATCCCAGTTACACTGAGGACTGGTGACTGGTTTCTGCCCTGGAACAAAGTGCCTTTTGTTCATGTCTACCAAATAAAACATCTGTTCCGCTTGGGCAATGCTAGATAAACATTAACAAACTCTTATTTTTTGTGCTTCTTTTTTCAAAGCTCTAAGCAAACCATTCCCCATTTGTTAACACAAGATTTAAAACAAAATAATTTACAATACAATTTATTAAATTTCTAATCTTTCCAAAGGAAGGCCTGATCAAATTTTAAAAGAGTTTTGCACAGACTGCTACATTAAAACACGGCATTTCTTGGCAGGGTAGGCAGACTTCTCATCTGTGTTCACTTCCATCATTATCTTTGTTGAAACGTGGATCCACAGATTAACTGACGGCTGTCATGGGTGTTGGAAATGATGAAATCTCACCCTTTCTCATTAAAAAAAAAAACCCCAAAACCCTAAAACCGAAGCTTAGTAAGACCAAATGATTTAAAATCACTTAGCGAGGCCGAGAAAGGATTACATCTTTTTTTCTTTACATCTCGTTTTTAACTCTTTGATCTCGTTTCATCGTGCTTCATAATTAGAATCATTAAGGTAAAACGAGCCAGTAGCTAGCGTACTTGGCGACCCTATTTTAAAGTCCTGAATATCATTCAATTCCCTAAATCCCATCCCTGAGAGAAGTTGCTTCAGCTCTTTCCACAGCAACCAGGAAATAGACAATAATGCTGGTAGATTTGAGATCAGTTCAGTACTCAATGACCTGACCTCGACTAGTCCTGCCTCAGCTCCTCACGGTAACATTTCATTATGTCAGCCGCGTTTGGAGGCCTTTCCAAAGTACCCATGATTTATAAGGGTCGGTGTCAAAAAGATTTTTAGTATGGGCTCTCAGAGTGGGCGTCGCAGCTATCGCATTTGGGAACAGGCGAGGCGAAGCAGAGGGGCCGAGAGGTCTTTCTCCGGACCTTAACATACAGGAGAAAACTGTGGTTTCATGTAACCACGGGCAGTAAGATGAATTCGTAAATTAAGACTAGGAGGCCTACATGGGGGAGGGGAAAGAAGCGCGAGAAGAAAGGGAAAGGCCTTTTTCTCCGGTGGAGCGCGGTCACGAGGAGTTCTCTCGACGTGTGCACACGCCATTGGCCAAGCAAGAGAGGACGTCCCCGCAGCCGCCCCGGTACAAACCGCGGCAAGGGCGGCGCCGCACTGAAAGTTGGTGAGGCGCGCGCGCTCCCGCGGTCTGCCACGCCCTCAACCTCCACTCGCCAACCCGCTCGTCCAGTCCCTCTTCGCGCCCATTTAGCCACGCCCCTTTCGTCATCGCTCCTCCTTCACCAGACCGGCGGCGCGCGGAAAGCGCGTCACGTGATGACTGGCCCCGCCTCTTCCTCTCGGTCCCATATTGAACTCGAGTTGGAAGAGGCGAGTCCGGTCTCAAAATGGAGGTAAAACCGCCGCCCGGTCGCCCCCAGCCCGACTCCGGCCGTCGCCGCCGCCGCCGGGGGGAGGAGGTATTAGGGGGAGAGTGGGGGGTTGATGGGTAGTGGCCGGCGTGGGGGGGCCTGGCTCGGTGGGAGCGGGGAGGCCGGGTGGACGGGTCGGCTGTCCCGCGCTCTGCGTGGAGACGGGCGGTGGGAGGGGGAGGGGAGCGGGCCTCGCGGGCCTCCCCGGGACCCTCGCCTGCCTCGCTTCTCCTTCGGCCGCACAGGTCGCCCTTCTGAGGCGCGGCGTGGCTGGGGAGCCTTGGGGAGCGGGGCCAGCCGGCCGGCCAGCCGCGCGGCCTCAGATTTGAGGCCGAGGGAGGCATGGCGGGCCTGGGCGGGAGCGGTTGGGAAGAGGCGGTGGGGGAGGGGAGGGACGAGCAGTCACATCCGGGCGAGCGAGCTGGCGGGCGGCGGCCACATTGACATTGATCCGCCGCCGCGTTACGAAATGGCGCATTGGCCCGCAATGGCCGCCGCCTCTCTCCGCCACCGGGAAAGAGTGGGATTGGAAGGAAGAGGGAGAAGGCGGCTGGGTAGAAAATGCCGCAGATGGCCTCGAAGCTTGCGGCGCAGTGCCTTTCCTGAAGTTTGCCGAGCGTTTCCAGTTCTTGCAGACCTATTTAAGGCGACGAGATTTTGTTTTCTTCGCAGCATCCAGTTGAAAATAAAATTTTGTAATGCTTGATATTTTATGATGTCTCCTTATGTATTCTTGCTAAAGTAATTCAAATCCTATCTTCACGCCACTGTTTTAAAATAACTTGGAAAATTTTTTATCTTTATCTTTCCCATGGCTCTGGTTATAGTTTCTTGGACTGCAACCACAATTGAATTTCTCGTGTGCTTGAAATAATTTTATGTGGGGTATAGTTTTTTTTTAAGTCAATTTGGTGTTAATTAAATGCATTTAAGCAATACGTTGGAAAAGATAAGTGAATTAATGGTTTAGGCTGTTAATCATTTAACATTTTTTCCTGGGGTATGACGTTCATTTGCATTAAATGCTTTAACATCTGTACATACTTTTAAAAGACAAGACATTAGAATGTAAATGTGAACCCCTTTATGAAAGGACTGAATGATGTCTTGATGCATGGATTAAATGGCAATTTATATAATTTAGAAAACAGCTGGTTAAATGATGTTCACAGCTCTTTTAAAAAATCTTAACTCAAGTATAATAAGTAGTATACTTTACATAGTCCAGTGACCCTTTTTGTGTCCGTATAATATGCATTTAAAATTTTTGCCATGTGATACAAGTGCACATAGGGAATTTTTGCAGCATATAACTTAAAACAAATTGATTACAAAAATTTATCAAGGTGCATGGTGGATATTTTTAGAGTTTTAGGGGGTGGGGGGAATTTGCTTTATTGAGGAATGTCTTTTAGTATTTTCATTTACTTGTAACCAGTGAATTATTTTAATTTGCCAGTCAAGACTTTTAAGTTGTACCATACAGTTTTGTGATTTAGATGCTTGACATGAAAAGATGGCATGGATGAAACCCTGGTTCTACAACACTTTGGTTTCTTAGAAAATGGTATCTCAGTAGCAGCACCTTAAGTAATTGACCCCATGTACTTTTGTAGCTTATTATTAATAGACTTTTGATTCTGGGATTCCCTTTGGACTTCAGTTTAGTTGAAGTGATGTTGGTATTCGAAAAGCTGGATAAAGGTTTTCTGGTATTTAGGTTTTTTTATTAAGTTGATGTGATTTATATGATCTTACTCCAGTTTTTTAGCGAAGTGTTAATGGTACAGAATTTTATACTTTTTTTATTTGTAGCAGAGTAAAGGCTTGTACATCTTAGCGATTCACCTACCAAAAGAAATATATAATTAAAATGCATTGATTTGTTTTCTCAGGGCCATGATCCAAAGGAACCAGAGCAGTTGAGAAAACTGTTTATTGGTGGTCTGAGCTTTGAAACTACAGATGACAGTTTAAGAGAACATTTTGAGAAATGGGGCACACTCACAGATTGTGTGGTAAGTTACTAAAAGAACAAAAGAAGGTTCTTGGAAAGGGTAGAAGATGTGTGGAAGTGTATTTCAATGCTTTAAAATTTTATTTTGTAGGTGATGAGAGACCCTCAAACAAAACGCTCCCGGGGATTTGGTTTCGTGACTTACTCTTGTGTTGAAGAAGTAGATGCAGCTATGTGTGCTCGACCACACAAAGTTGATGGGCGTGTAGTGGAACCAAAGAGAGCTGTTTCTAGAGAGGTATTTTAATACCATGCTGTATAACATGAACACGTTGTAAACATTTGGTTTTTTTGACTTACATATTTTTTACTTGTAGGATTCTGTAAAGCCTGGTGCCCATCTAACAGTGAAGAAAATTTTTGTTGGTGGTATTAAAGAAGATACAGAAGAATATAATTTGAGAGACTACTTTGAAAAGTATGGCAAGATTGAAACCATAGAAGTTATGGAAGACAGGCAGAGTGGGAAAAAAAGAGGATTTGCATTTGTAACATTTGATGATCATGATACAGTTGATAAAATTGTTGGTAAGTAGCAACTTGAAGAAGAAAGCAGAAATGGCTTTTTTATTCTACACTAAATTTGTTAACTTGCTTATAATATTGTACCGTACATAATGGCGTTGACAGTGTATGAGTCAAGTAACTATGCTTGTGTAACCAGCATCTGGATCAAGAAATATATGTCAGCATCCCAGAGTTTTCTCTCCTCCCCACTCTGAAGTCATTCCCTTCTTGATATTTTAATGTTATACAGTGCTAAAGGATATCATTTGTATCTGGTTTTTCAAACATCAAATAACTTTTGTTTGTTTGATTTAAAAAAAATTTAGTTCAGAAATACCACACTATTAATGGGCATAACTGTGAAGTGAAAAAGGCCCTTTCTAAACAAGAAATGCAGTCTGCTGGATCACAAAGAGGTGAGTAGTGCCATATATACTTAAACAATAAACGTGAGAGGTGTTTGTAAGGTTCTTAAAGACCTTCCTTGCCTGTGTTAAAGGCCGTGGAGGTGGATCTGGCAACTTTATGGGTCGTGGAGGAAACTTTGGAGGTGGTGGAGGTAATTTTGGCCGTGGTGGAAACTTCGGTGGAAGAGGTAGGATGGGTATGTTGTTTAAGTATGTCTGTCTAAAGTTTATTAGTAAATTAAGCTATAATTTGAATTCATACCTCTTCCTCAGGAGGCTATGGTGGTGGAGGTGGCAGCAGAGGCAGTTACGGAGGAGGTGATGGTGGATATAACGGATTTGGAGGTGATGGTAAGTTTTTTTGAAACTTAATACTATTTTGATCTTTCCTGTTTTTCTGAAAATTAAATGTTTTCATTTTTCTAGTTTCGGTCAAAACTAGAATGGCTTGATGGTTAAAATAGGCTTCTAAATATAGAAACCCACTAAAGACTTAACAGTAATTTTTTGCTAATTAGGTTAGTCAAACTGGCATTATGTATCAAAATGTATTTAATCATTTATCTTCAGTTCTTATTAGCTTAGTGTTAGATCAATTCATTAGCTTATTTTTCAGTGGCTTAAATGTAATATAAAAAGTCAATAATTTGATCCTTCATGCGCTTTTTTGTGTGTGACCCAATTTCTTTTAGGTGGAAACTATGGCGGTGGTCCTGGTTATAGTAGTAGAGGAGGCTATGGTGGTGGTGGTGGACCAGGATATGGAAACCAAGGTGGTGGATATGGTGGCGGTGGTGGAGGATATGATGGTTACAATGAAGGGGGGAATTTTGGTGGTAAGTTTTCACTTATTGTTTAAAACATTGTTTATAGTTTCATTACAGATGTTTAAAAGTGTTAAAGCATTTAGTCAAATTTCATGTGTAGAATTAGATACTCAGTTGGGTAATTGAACTAAATTATCTTACTATGCTTATTTAGTAAAATATTAGAATGTATTTCATTCTTTATTTTGTACTTGAAAAGGTGTTACTGTATTTATTGCCAGAATTTTACCTATCTTTAGTCACTTTTAAACTGGACAGATGGGAACTGCAAATTGTTGGCAGGATGGAGTGTCAGCTGAGGTCTAAATGATGAAAGCACTTTGCATCTGAATGTGTGGCATAGATACACTGCAGGCAAAGCAAGACTGCATCATTACTCTCTGATACTCTCTAAAGACCTTCATTATGAATACTGAGTTGGACTGTATTGATGTATCAACAACAAGGTTTTTTTTAACAGAGTACTTCTCTGTTGACTTAAAAGTTGTCTTCCAGTCAGAATTAGAGTGAATCACAGACCCTGGCCAGTTGGCTCAGTGGTAGAGCATCGGCCTGGTGTGCAGGAGTCCCAGGTTCGATTCCCGGCCAGGGCACACAGGAGAAGCGCCCATCTGCTTCTCCACCCCTCCCCCTCTCCTTCCTCTCTGTCTCTCTCCCCTTCTTTCAGCCAAAGCTCCATTGGAGCAAAGTTGGCTCAGGCGCTGAGGATGGCTCCGTGACCTCTGCCTCGGGCGCTAGAATGGCTCTGGTTGCAACAGAGCAACGCCCCAGATGGGCAGAGCATTGCCCCCTGGTGGGTGAGCCGGGTGGATCCCAGTCAGGCGCATATGGGAGTCTGTCTGACTGCCTCCTCATTTCCAACTTCAGAAAAATACAAAAAAAAAAATTGAATCACACAGTTTTGATGGTGTTAGTGGTGTGGACAGAACATGTGCTAGAATGTATTATCAAATATAAACAAAAATGACAGCTAGCTAGGTACATACTTTGGGACCATCTTTCTCTCTTCCCTACACATGTCAGGTCTGCCAGTGGGCCTCTACTAGAGTTTGGTAGCTCTGTCAAGTGTCTTTTTTTTTTTCTTTACCAAGTGAGAGGTGAGATAGACTTACACATGTGTCCCTATTGGTATCCACCTGGAAACCCCTGCCTGGTGCCTATGTTCTGCCCATCTGGGACCATGCTCACATCGGAGCTACTTTTAGCACCTTAGGCAGAGGCTCCAGGAGCCATCCCTAGCGCCTAGGGCAGATGGTTTTCGAACCAATTCAGCCGTGGCTGTGGGGAGAGGAAGAGAGCAAGAGGAGGGTGAGGGATGGAGAAGCAGATGGTTGCTTCTCCTGTGTGCCCTGACTGGAATGGAACCTGGAATTTCTACACACTTGGCCAGTGCTCTTATCATTGAACCAGGGCTGCAAAGTGTTTTTTCAGAGTCTCATAAATATTGTAGACCATGCTGCCATGATTATTAAGATGGTGTATGTATTAGAAGAGGGAAATTACAGTGTTTAGGTCAACCACAAATAAAACCTTTGTAATTTCAGGTAACTATGGTGGTGGAAACTATAATGATTTTGGAAATTACAGTGGACAACAGCAATCAAATTATGGACCCATGAAAGGGGGCAGTTTTGGTGGAAGAAGCTCGGGCAGTCCCTATGGTGGTAAATAAATTTTCATTGGAATTCTTTATATTCCTTAATTTATAAACTTGAGTATTTCTTTTTAAGTTTCTTAATGTATATATTTCCAGGTGGTTATGGATCTGGTGGTGGTGGAAGTGGTGGATATGGTAGCAGAAGGTTCTAAAAACTCAAGAAAAGGGTAGGTATCCTTTAAATTTTTATCATGATGATAAAGCATATGTGGAACTGTTCACTGAGTGTAATAATTTTTTTATCCTGTATTATTCAACAGGCTACAGTTCTTAGCAGGAGAGAGAGCGAGGAGTTGTCAGGAAAGCTGCAGGTTACTTTGAGACAGTCGTCCCAAATGCATTAGAGGAACTGTAAAAATCTGCCACAGAAGGAACGATGATCCATAGTCAGAAAAGTTACCGCAGCTTAAACAGGAAACCCTTCTTGTTCAGGACTGTCATAGCCACAGTTTGCAAAAAGTGCAGCTATTGATAAATGCAATGTAGTGTCAATTAGATGTACATTCCTGAGGTCTTTTATCTGTTGTAGCTTTGTCTTTTTCTTTTTCTTTTCATTACATCAGGTATATTGCCCTGTAAATTGTGGTAGTGGTACCAGGAATAAAAAATTAAGGAATTTTTAACTTTTCAATATTTGTGTAGTTCAGTTTTTCTACATTTTAGTACAGAAACTTTAACAAAATGCAGTTTGGAAGGTGTTTCCTTGTGAGTTAACGAGTAAAGAAGATCATTGTTAATCACTATTTTGTATGACTTTTGCTAAAGTTAACTGTAAAGAAACACCTGCTGACTTGCAGTTTAAGGGGAATTCTCTCCATTTCCAAATCATGAAATGAAATGAATGGGCTCTGACATGTGGAGAGAATAGATAATTGTATGTTTGCAATGTGTGTTTTAGATAAATAGAATTGGGTATTTAAATTAGCACATTTGTGACTTTAATAGCATTAAGACTTACCTTCAAACGAAAAATCTCAATTTCTATTTGGTTTTTGTGCATTTTCTTTAAAAATGTAATCATGATTTTAGTGTGTTAGCTTTGCTGAGTCCTGCCTCTGTTTAGAATAACTCCATTCTACATTCACTTTGGTCACATGTGAGCTGTTGCCATAGTTTTATTTGGGTGTAAAGAATGTCTGTTGGCCCTCTGTTTAAATTCTAGAAAGGGGTAGAATGTTTTTTCTTCTCCATTAAAAACCATTCTTTCAAAAGTTTTCAAAATATACAGGACCACTAAACCTGCTGTATCTGAGCAAACTAGTGGGTACCTTTTTTTTTCCTTTTTAAAGCACAAGAGGCCCATAAATCTTTAGTTATTTTCCTTGGTTTAATATATATTTTTTTGATACAAGCTCTCAAAGCAAGAGAATAAAAATCATGCATTGTTGAACCTTTAACTGGCTGGCATGCTTTCCTTTTTGTACCCTCTACATTTTCCTGGATGAAACCAAGGACGGTCTGGATATAACTGACCCAAGTGACTTAACGCAGTTAGAGGAGTACCACAGTTGCTTAGTACAAGCTTCCCACTTCCCAGAGACCTGAATCTAAGTTTGGATTGTCTTGAGTTCTAATTCAAAATTCCAAAGAACACACTGTTACTCTATGTGTATGCTTGAACCTAAATCATGTTGGTATGAGGTAATTTGTTTGGAAGACCCTGGGTGAGATTTGTAGATAATAAGGTCATTATATAAACCAATGTTGACTGTTTTGCGCCAGCCTAGTGCTGAACCATTTCATTCAAGCCCTAAGTATGTGCCCTGCTGTTATTTCTTTTGACAGTTGAACATTGAATTCAAGGTTCTTATTTTTGTTTTAAGAGGTACTAAGCAAAACAAGCAATAAAAAGGGGGATGGGGCGTGTTAGTGTTTGCATATGCTCTCTTGTTGCTCTAATTCTGTGCATTAATATTTGGATGCATGCAATGCCAGCATGGATATTGGTCTTCACAGATACTTCAGTTTTCCAGAAAACACTCACAAACCAATAAATGTAACAGACAACATGCCATTTGTTAATGGATATGTGTGAATAAGCAGTGTAGAAAATAGGCAAATATTAGAAAATGGTTAAGTCTTTGACAACTGCAAGTGTGGTTCTATGAGTGGACACTGTCAATGTTTATAACAAACCTGGGTACCTGGTCAAAATAATGCTTGGGAAAAACATTTTATTAAAATTGAGCTAAATTGTCTCAAGTTCTTTTATTCATATAATAAAGGTTGAAGGAATGGGGGAGATTAACATTTCCTGTTTTTATGTTTGTGGAATTGCTTGACACAACCTTGACAGTATCCTTTAAAGGCATATGAAGTTAATTGTACTGTTAACAAATTTTTTATGTTCTGGAACTAGTTTTAATAGTAAAAATATATTCAGTAAGTTGATGTCTGCAACATATAAGCAGGTGAAATCTGTGTATGTGACCTGTTTATAAGTTGTACTAGCTTAGTTCTTGTGAACAGTGTGGAAAAGTAAGCCATGAGGAGGGCGATTTAACCAGCTTGAAAGGACCTAAGATGTGCTTTTTAAGCACAGTGGATCAAAGGAGACTCTCTAAGACAGGACTTCAGCAGCCTTTTGAGTATGGACAAGTCAGCATAAATAAAGAATGACAAGGCAGCAGCAAGAGCTTCAACTACAGAGAAGTGAAAGCATAAGATACTATGGTGATAGTGAGCAACTTTTCAAAAGCTAGTTTTAAATCTGCTTTTTACAACTGAAATTTCGAAGAAAGTCTAGCAGGAAGGAGCTCTTCGCCTTTTGGAACATCAATGAGAGATAGTTGCCACAGTCACTAGGTCTAGCATTTAGACCTGCAAGGAAGGGCAATAAGCATTAGGTAAGGCTTGAATTTGAATTTTTTCACTAATTAAAGAGTAATTTTTTGTAAAGCAAGGTAAGAGTAATCTTTTTGATTTGCAGGTTGAATGAGAACCCTACTTGCCTAAATGAGGAATGTCTTTCCTACCATCTTAAATACGAAGGTTTCTGGCTGGGTAAGGTTTGTAGTTCACAGTAAAACCTGATGACACCATTTGTTTCCCTACAAATTTATATTACACATTTGAAACTTAGGTACATTAGCAAAATGGTGCAACTGAAACTATTTTGGAACCACATCCAAAACATTTTAAACAGTTTTATATTTCCCTGCAATAACCATGAGTGTTCATGTTGAGGTGTGGCCCCATATACACAATTCATTGTTGGTGTCTTAAGGATACATTTCTGACAAGAAGGGAATAACCAAATTTGCAGAGCGATTATAATAAGAATGACAGTTGGTAAAAAGAAGGATTAAGCTGCCAATCCAATCCTTGTTCTAGGAAAAACACCTTGGAGAGTAAACTATATTTTACCTATGGGCGGGTGGTTTTTAAATTGCTACATAATACAAATATAAAAATGGTCTTCATTTAGCTTAACTCATATATAAGTTCTGCATATAAGTCAGGGAATTGATGGGACTACTAGAATAAGAGTGTGTGTGTGTATGTATGTATTTGGGTGTGTGTCTCCTTGAACCTGTTAACCAGAAGCAGTGGGGATCTAATGTTAATGCTCCTTTTAAAAAAACAGCTTCCCAAAGAGTAATCAAACTGTTAATTACTGTTCAAATCAGTTGCTAATTCCATAAGGGCTATTACTGCTGCCCCCAAAGGGCTTGTTAAAAATTGAGATTTGATGTTAATTCACTTACAAAACAATTGGGGGACATACACTTAAAGTGAAACCAGCTTCTAAATTATAAATGAAGTTCTTATATAAACAGGAGTATGCTAGTTTATTCTCGCAAAAAGACTGGTTGGCTATCTAAATCACTACATTTCTACACCACTGAAATGAAGTGTTGAACAAGTTCATCTTTTATTGATACATTTTCTTTGCTAAGATAGGAAACTTAAGGGATTTTTTTTTTCAGTCCATCAGCTATTTATGTAGTAAACTGATTTAATTTAAATGTGGTTACACTCATTTCTGAAAAATACGCTCTTAAGTTCCAAAGGGAAATTGGTCAAGGCAAACAGCTGATTGTCAAAGCAACTCACAGGTTACTGCTTTCCACACTTAAAAAATTCCATTTGCACTCATGTCCCAAAGAAGAAATTGGGTAATTAATAAAGACCATTTGTTACAGAACTAAAAAATCTGAGAGGTTTGGTTTTAAGAATTCCAGTATGGAAGTCTCAATTTGAAACATTTCTAGCTTGTGAGAGTATCTTTTGGAGTTCCTCTAATGTTGCAAAGTAGGAAATGAGATGCTAATGTGCAGGGGTAATTAAGGATTGTTAACAAATATTCAAAATTTTAAGTATCAATGTCTGATTTTTAAGATGAGGTGGTCTGTAATGGATTCAAATATTTCATTTGTAGGATAATGAAATGTTTACAGAAAGTAACTTTTTCATTAAAATATTTTTAGAAATGTGTGTGGTGTTGTCACTTGCACAATCTTCATGTGACTAAAATGCTATAGGTGGATATGACAACAGTAATAAAGTGGAATGAGCCTTCTTTACATGTGTTCCTTTTTAAGTGGTTTCTGTTAAATATTAAACATTCACCTGGGAAATACACATGAAAAAATGGTAAAACAGTTTACTGCCACTTCAGGATTTAAGTCTTGAAGGACAAAATAGCATATAATTTGGGTAAAAGGTGAAGAATCTGAATTTTCAGGGGAAAATGTATACGGTTAAGGATAATTTGAGCAAAAGGAATCACCACTTGCTGAGTATTGAATGTGAGTATTCTGTTTTTAACTTGTAAAAAGGGACAGACAAGGAAGGATGAGAAGCATCAACTCCTAGTGTGACGCATTTTCACATGCTTTGGGGGGCGGGGCGGCCCTCCAGCTGGGTCAGACCTTGGTACTTAATGTCTGTCTGGGTCCTCGGCGCTCCTGACCGTATCACCACCTGGTAAGGCCAGTGAATTTTGGGGGTGGGGTTTTTTGAGGACAGTCCATACTCATGGACCACTGAGCACCGTACAGGGTTGATGCTCTGTCCCTGTTGGGCAGTGCTCCAAATAGCTGTAGGGGGAAGCAATAAGGTGTGTGGCCAGTTATTTGAATCAACCCAGCGATGGCTGTGGAAAGGGGGAGGGGTGAAGAAGCAGGTGGTCAACTCATCTGTCCTGACTTGGAATTGCTAGACGTTACTGCTGAGGCAAGCGGCCAGGGCATTTTTACCCTTTTTCCAAGTGAGGGGAGATAGACTCCTGTGTGCACCTGAACTGGGCTCTACCTGGCAACCTTTGTCAGGAGCTATGCTGCAACCAAATTTTCACCTGAGGCAGAGGCTCCACGGAGCCATTCTCTGCACCCAGGACTGATGAGCTAGACCCAATCAAGCCATGACTTGAGGAGGGGAAGAAGAAAAGAGCAAGGGTAGAGAAGCTGATGGTCTCTTCTGTGTGCCCTGACTGGGAATCGAACTTTGGACATCCACACACAGGGCTGAAACATCACTGAGCCAGCTGGCCAAGGCCATTGAGTGTCTTAAAGGTAGTGGATTGGTTGGACATTTTGTGCTGAGGGCGGGTTGGGTAAACACTTGAATCTGTAGATTGAACTACAGCACTGCAGCAAGTAAAGGTAATAGTCATTTATGACACTGGATTCTTCGTGTTAATAGCTAAGACCATTGTAAGTGAAGTGATTTGTGAATTGAAGTCATGTTGGAACTTGAGTTAACAGGGTTGCAACACATTTTCATTGTATTCAACATAAGGTCAGTATGTGTGGAGGTTTCATACTCGGTAATTTTAAGTACCTTAAAATTCCAGTTTAATACTTGAATCCCAAAACAACTCGGATCATGAGTGGATTTCATTTCCACCAAAGTATTTTCTTGGAGTGAAAATATATTGTTAAACTAAAATATTTGAACAATGATCAAGTTTGCATCCTATATGTACTCATCACAACCTAGTTTTAGTTTTTGAAGATTAATGCTACTTTTACAAAAATGGGGTCCTATCAATATATTAGGTTGATATAACAGAATTGAAAAGAAAATGCCAAGGTTGAGGAGAGAATATGGTAATAGGTAAAACACGTACTTGCCCATCACAGTTTCATAAACTGTGGCGAAGGTGTATTGAGAATTGACTTTGTATAGTAGAAGTTAAATGGGCAGAGTACTGAAAACCAGTTAGGAAATAGTAATTGGCCCATATTCAACTAAAATTTATAGGTAAATATATACAAGGGTGTTTTTAGCTTTAAAATAATTCAAAAGATAGATTATAAAGCTTGACCAGGCGGTGGTGCAGTGGATAGAGCATCAGACTGGGATGCAAAGGACCCAGGTTCAAGTCCCAGAGGTCGCCAGCTTGAGCGCAGGCTCATCTGGTTTGAGCAAAAGCCCTCCAGCTTGAACCCAAGGTCACTGGCTCCAGCAAGGGGTTACTCAGTCTGCTGAAGGCCCGCGTTCAAGACACATAAGAGAAAGCAATCAATGAACAACTAAGAAGTCGCAATGCGCAATGAAAAACTAATGATTGATGCTTCTCATCTCTCTCCGTTCCTGTCTGTCTGTCCCTGTCTATCCCTCTCTCTGACTCTCTGTAAAAAAATAAATAAATAAAAAATTTTTAGCCCTGGCCGGTTGGCTCAGTGGTAGAGCGTTGGCCTGGCATGCAGGAGTCCCAGGTTCGATTCCCGGCCAGGGCACACAGGAGAAGTGCCCATCTGCTTCTCCACCCCTCCCCCTCTCCTTCCTCTCTGTCTCTTCCCCCTCCTTCAGCCAAGGCTCCATTGGAGCAAGGTTGGCCTGGGCACTGAGGATGGCTCTTGGCCTCTGCCTCAGGCACTAGAATGGCTCTGGTTGCAACAGCAATGCCCCAGATGGGCAGAGCATCGCCCCCTGGTGGGCATGCTGGGTGGATCCCGGTCGGGTGCATGCGGGAGTCTGTCTGCCTCCCCGTTTCCAACTTCAGAAAAATACAAAAAATATATATATATATAAATATATATATATTTTAAAAGTTTTATATGTAGCTGTTACAACTAATAAAGAGCTTAAAATCAGATGAGAAAAATTACAAATGTTGATTTGCTATATCTGAAAGTTATAAGGTGCCAGTTCAGTGGTGGTGCAGTGAATAGGGCGATGTAGTCCCAGGTTTGAAGCCTGAGGTCGCTTGCTTGACGTGGATCATTAACATGATCCCATGATTGCTGGCTTGAAGCACCCCCCACCCCCACCCCACCCTTGGTCAAGGCACATAGGAGAAGCAATGAACAAATGAAGCAACTATGTGTTGATGCATCTCTCTCACACCCGTCCTCAAAAAATGTAAGGTTTTTAAAAAAATACACATTGCATTAGTCCATGCATTTTGTGAAAGGAGTCAACTTGCATTCTTTAAAAGAATATATCAAAGGAACTCTGATCAAAGTTTTCTATTTGGACTTATTAAACCTGTTACCTTCTCTTTCACCTTTAATACGTTCTGGGAGAAAATTCAGTTGTAGTTTTTGGCTGTCAATAAAATTTTAAAAAATGTCTCCATTGATTAGAAAGAGAGGAAGGGAGACGGAAGTATCAACTCATTTATTTGAGTTGTTGCATTTAGTAGTGCACTCATTGCTTCTCGTATATTCCCTGACCGGGGATCAAACCCATGACCTTGGCACGCCAGGACAACGCTCTATCCTCTGCGCCAGGGCCTATCAGTAAACAATTTTAAACCATACTTACGTTTTGTAAGCTTGGGCAACTTATTTAGGGCTTAAACGTTTTTGTGTGTGTGTGCCATGCTACTCTTTGGCAGTTTGGTGATGCCAGCTGACCCCTTAGAATGTTGATTTTCATATACGTATATTAAATATTGTAGAATTAAATATTACATTGAAAATAGTTGCCTGACCTGGCGGTGGCACAGTGGATAGAGCATCAGCCTGGGATGCTGAGGGCAAGGTTCGTAACCCCGAGGACAACGCCTGGAGCAAGGGCTTACCAGCTTAAGCGTGGGATCATACATATGACCCATGGTCACTGGCTTGAATTTAAAGGTCACTGGCTTGAAGCCCAACCTTGCTGGATTGAGCAAGGGGTCTCTGGCGGGGCTAGAATCCCCTGGCCAAGGCACATAAGAGAAAGCAATCAACGAATAACTAAGGTGCCACCAACTATGAGTTGATGCTTCTCATCTTGCTCCCTTCCTGTCTCACTCTTGCTTAAAAAAAAAAAAGTTATCAAAATACTAAGTTTGGTTTACTAATGTATGTTTTAAACATGAAAGGAGGCTAGTGCTGGATCTGACTTCTAAATTTGAGTACATAAATTTAATTGAGATACTTGGCAACAGTAATCTGACGATAAAATTGTGGTTTTAATGACATTCAGAAGTATTGTGTATAGCATTGCAGTTTGCTTCCTCTAATGAAAGAATATTTAATTTCATAGATATTGGAAATAATCTTTCTCCCAATCAAAATTCTTTTGCGGTTTGCTACCTATAATGAAGGAATGTTAAATTTCACTGATTAAAGGCTTTTTCTTTTTTTGACAGAGTCAGAGAGGGACAGATAGGGACAGACAGGAGGGAAAGAGATGAGAAGCATCAATTCTTTGTGGCAGCACCTTCGTAGTTCATTGATTGCTTTCTCATATGTGTTTTGACCCCGGGGGGCTCCAGAGCAAGTGACCCTTTGCTCAAGCCAGCTACCTTTGGGCTCAAGTCAGCGACCATGGAGTCATGTCTATGAGCCCACGCTCAAGCCGGCAACCTCGGGGTTTCAAACCTGGGTCCTCCGCGTCCTAGTCCGATGCTCTACCCACTGCACCATGGTTGCCTGGTCAGGCCTAAGTCAAATTTTCTTAAGCTAATCTGTCTTTAGTTTCTTTCACTTGCAGCCAAAAGTCATCCATTTTATAAGGTTAAAGAAAATGAGAAAATGAGGACTTAGGTACAGTACTTTTTGTGGAGTAATTCAAATAGGCTTTACAGATGAGGAAAGGAGCCTGATTGCTTTCAGTTACTGTATTTCCTCATGTAAAAGATGCACCCTTCTATGAAAAAATTGGGGTCTAAAAACTGGGTGCGTCTTACACAGTGGTTTTTTTACTTGCATTTCCCACTTTTTTGCGTGGATAAGTTGTATGAATTTTATGATGAATAAAACTTGAGTTCAATAACTATGTAATTTTTTTTTCAAATTTCAGGCCCCAAAATTGTGTCTTATACATGGGAGATATGGTACTAGAGGTCATTCTAGAATGGCAGCAGCAAGCCCAGGCAGTCTGGCTCTGGAGCCTGTGGACCTCTGTGCTATATTCCTCCTAATGGATTAATAGAACTCTCAGTGAATAATTTGCATAGTTCTTATTCTAAACATTCTTAACACTCAAATGAATCTCCATTTCCCCAGTTTAAAACAAGACAAACATTATGTGAGGAAATAGTGAATGGTTCATTGGGTAGCAGAAAGATGTTCAGTTTTTAGGGGCCTTGATTTTGTACTTGATACTTACATGTTTAATCTCAATATGTGAGATTAAACTGATTTTAATTCAACCGATTTTTCTCACTTTGGTCTCCCTCTAACACTAGTCTCCATCTTCGGGCAACTTAGTTCTTAGAGATGTTCAAGTCCTTGACTCCACTTTCACTCCACACTCCAATTCCATTCTTTCAGAAAATCCTTCTAGTTTTACCTTTGAAACATGAAGAGAATCCAGTGCCTTATTATCACCCTTGACTGAGCACTATATTTCATGTGAATATTGCAGAGCCTCCTCCTTGGTGTTCTGCTTCCACCTTTATCCTCTAGACTATTCTCAACACACAAGGCAGGGGAGACTTAAAAATCAAATGTTACTCCTAGTTGACACCTCCAATAGTTCCCCACTTTGTTAGGTAAAAGCCAAAGTCCTTGTGAAGGCTTACCAAGGCTCTGCTAGCTTCACTCTACCCACTCACTCCACTCTACCCACTACCTTTTCCTTCCCCTCCACTTTCAGCCGTATAGCCCTTGTTTTTCTTAAACAGGCCCCAGAACCTTTGGTTTCTCTGTCCTGTCTGAAATATTTTTAGTTAATGGAATGGGTTTTCCACACCTTCAAATATTGTCATCTCAATATCTCAATAAGGCTTTTCCTATTTACAAACCTATTTTAAATTGCAATGTTTTACCAGTCTTTCCAACTCTTTCTGGCATTGTGTAGTACATTTGCTGGCTTTCCTCACTAGTTCCAGGGGCACAGGGGTTTCCATTTTGTTCTCTTTACTTTTTTTTTTTGTATTTTTCTGAAGTTGGAAACGGGGAGGCAGTCAGACAGACTCCCGCATGCACCCAACCGGGATCCACCCAGCATGCCCACCAGGGGACGATGCTCTGCCCACCTGGGGCGTTGCTCTGTTGCAACCAGAGCCATTCTAGCGCCTGAGGCAGAGGCCAAGGAGCCATCCTCAGCACCCGGGCCAACTTTGCTCCAATGGAGCCTTGGTTGCGGGAGGGGAAGAGAGAGACAGAGAGGAAGGAGAGGGGGAGCAGTGGAGAAGCATTTGAGCACTTCTCCTGTGTGCCCTGGCCGGGAATCGAACCTGGGATTCCTGCACACCAGGCCGATGCTCTACCACTGAGCCAACCGGCCAGGGTCTTGTTCTCTGTACTTTAAACAATGCCCAACACATAGTATTCCTTTTTTTTTTTTTAAACATATAGATATTTTTAAAGATTTATTGATTTGCCCTAGCTGGATAGCTCAGTTGGTTGGAGCATTGTCACGAGGCGTGGAGGTTGCTGGTTCGATCCCTGGTCGAAGCATATACAGAAACAGATTGATGTTTTTGTCTCTCTCTTCTTCTCTCTAAAATCAATAAATATTTTAAAATTTTTTTACTGATTTTAGAGAGAGAAAGGCAGGGGTTTGGAAGAGTGGGAAGCATCAACTCATAGTTGCTTCTCATATGTGCCTTGACTGAGCAAGCCCAGGGTTTCGAACCGGTGACCTCAGCGTTCCAGGTGGATGCTCTACCCACTGCGCCCCACAGGCAGGCCCAGCAGCTTTCATGTTGAGGTAGAACACTTGTGAGATGTGCCTGCTGTTGAAGTAATAAAGTATCTTTTTTTTTTTTAATTTTTTTTTAAAATTTTTAAAAAGATTTTATTTATTCATTATAGAGAGGGGAGAGGGAGAGAGAAGGGGGAAGAGCAAGAAGCATCAACTCCCATATGTGCCTTGACCAGGCAAGCCCAGGGTTTTGAACCGGCAACCTCAGCGTTTCCAGGTTGACGCTTTATCCACTGCGCCACCACAGGTCAGGCAATAAAGTATCTTTTTGATATACTTCATTTTTCTATCTCTGGCACCAAAAGTTTAGTACAAAAAGCATACTGTAGCCTGACCAGGTGATGGTGCAATGGATAGAGCATCGACCTGGGACGCAGAGGACTCAGGCTCGAAACCCTGAGGCGTCGCCGGCTTGAGCACAGGTTGCTGGCTTGAGTGTGGGGTCACAGACATGACCCATGGTCACTGGCTTGAGCCCAAAGGTTGCTGGCTTGCCCTATCTGTCCCTATCTGTTCCTCTCTCTGTCTCCGTCACACACAAAAAAAGCACATTGTCAAAACATCCTGAAAATGCAAAATACCTAAATGTGTTAAATGTAATGTCATTGAAAATACTGTGAATGCATTCAAATTAATTACAAGTAATTTAACACAATCATAATATTCCTTTATTAGTACCAGCTTTTCAACTAAAAATATTTTTTGGCAGAGCTAAACAATTTAATATAAAAAAATGCCATTTTTTTGTTCATACAATTTTATAAAAAAGTATATAGTGGTTAGTTTTACAACAATTTGCTTTTAGCCAGATGTCAAAACATATAAATCTATGAATGTAACAAATGAGATAAGAACAGTATAAATAAGTTTTTGTAGTTTTTACACGTATACAGAAACTAGCCCAAATGGTGTTCTAAGAAATTAAGTTTGCAGTTAAAGTGAAACTGATTTCAGTATACTGATAACTTATTTTAATGCTTTTAAAGTTTTATGTTATTTTCTACACTAGTTTTGGCTATAATCTTGCATAGAATTATAAAGTATATTTCTGTATTTCACATCACAGTAGGAGCTTGTAGTATATATAACAGTACAAAACAAAACAAAAAAAAACAAACAAAAAACACTAGCTCAGAAAAGGTCAGATCTTCCCATATCTAGTTTTTCTTAACACCTGGCTTCTTACTCTTGGGAACAAGGAATACATTGCCATCTTTCGTTTGCTGCAGGGAGTATTCACTAGGAGAGTAAGGTTTTCCATCTTCATCTCGTAGCATGCTGAAGACTTCGAGATACAAGGTGCTGAGTTGTTTTTTCAGTAGATGGAGGTTTTTGTCATTTTCTCCTTTTTCTTTGAGCAATTTTTCTTTTTCATCTTTTAAATGATCTAAATCTTGCTCCAGTTCCACTATATTTTCCAGTTTTCTTTTCCTGCAATTCTGAGCAGCCACTTTATTTTTACCCCTCCTACGTATATCTCGAATTAATGCAAGTTGAGCCTCATTGAATTGTTCCTTAGACATCATTTCATTGAAGTCATCAACAGGGAGGTTAATAATTTTTTCTACAGGGAATGGGATTTGGAGAGCTTTTGCCCTTAGCTCATCTCTTGTGAAATGAGCCTCCAAGCGGCTTGAATGTTTGTCTTTTGTGAATGGGGTTTTGCGATGACCGGGACTTGCAGGCAATTCTTTCCTTTGTATGTTTTCAAACTGGGCATCACGCACTGGAGCACTTTGCCCCTGAGATGGTGACAGGGATTGAAATGTATCCCCAGAAGGCTGTACTGGCTGTGTTTTGGTACCTTTGTGTTTGACACTGCTAGGGGCACTATCTATCTCTTCCATTTCAGAATCACTGAAGCCAAGTGGTGTGTCTCCATAGACAGAAGATTCTACCGAGTGTTCTGGTGATGCCATGCTGGGACTTGTGTTCAGGGAGATGCCCGAGTCTGAATCATTGAATTCTGCTGTGCTTTCAGGGAGGTTCTGATTGAAGGCTTTACACAGGGATAGATCAGAAACATCAATGGGCCCATGAAGAAGTTCAGAGAGGGACTGGCTGAAAGTAGCAGAGGCGGGCACGCTGCTGCTGCTGCTGGGCTCTGCTATGAAAGCAGAATAGAAGTCGTCACCAAAATCTGTGTGTACTGTCACATCCGAATTTAATGAGTTCACTGTCAACTGGCTGGGGTCTTCTGTGGTAAGGATGCTGCTGAAGGAATCTTCAAAAGCATTGAGAAAATGTGGACTGCAGTTACCGACTTCTTTTTCCAGTGAAGGGATCGATGAGTAGAAATGGTAACTGTTGTCCATGGCTGCCTGTTTGGTTTCTGGACTTGGAACCGTGCTAGTCTCAACCAGCTTGTCATTTTGAATATTAAGACACTGCATGGAAAAGAAGTTTACATTATGTCAGTGAATCTTAAGTATTTTCAATAGCAGATAATCTGTAGATGAGTAAAAACTACTCACCCCCATTCTGTTCGAGCTGTTTTCTTCTCTAATACAGAGATAATTCCCATTTCCAGCAGATACGTGTGCCTCAGCAGAATCTATCCTCAAGACATCCTGCCCCTTTAACTAACAAAACTGCATTTGAGCAAGCCATGGGCAGCTCTCATGACTAATTTAAAAGGACTCTCTAATCTTTCCTATAAATAGGTGATATATAAATAATAAATAACCAGAATGACTAATTTAGAGGCACTGAATATAAAACAGCATCTTTGGCATTTATGTTAGATCTTAGTTACCTGTAATTCTGGAATGGATAATAGTTCCTCCCAAACTTGCTCAATGTCCTGCTGCATATTATCTAAATCACTGGTTAGCCGAAGGACAAGGGGTTCCAGTGGCTGAGTCTGATTAGGAGCTGTAAGGACTGGGCTCTCGATGTGGCTGGGAACATCAGAAACAAGTGATTGAAACGTAGCCGAAGAAACCTAAAAACAACAAGGCATTTATCTACGTGAGCCCACGGCCAACCGTGGATGAGTGCCCTCCCAGGCCACCATCACAACACCTCTAGCCGGCACTGGCTACTCTAGTGACCCCTTATGACCCCTACTTCTGAAAAAGGAAACATCTTTTTGTCCTACCCAACTGAATCTGAATTTACTTTTTATTTACTGGTTTGTTTTATCCGATGCATTTGAAGGCAAACTTTCAAATGAGTAAGAATAATCTTTAGGAGTTAATTTGCATCTTTTTATATAGCACTAGATATAGTGCTTCAAACACAAAAGGTTTATTAAAATTGTAAATTGAACAAGTTTTGGTGTATTACCCTGCTTTCGCTACTCATCAAAATATTTTAGTACCTGTAATAAATGTGTTACTTGTTTCCATGGTTACGTTGAACCATGCTTATGGATATGCAGTAGAAAACATCTTGGGTTTTGCATTGTGTGGGAGTGGGTAAAGTTATCTATAGGCTAAGGTTTCCTTGACAAACTTCCTCTAAAATGTTTTTTATTCCTTTTTTTAAATGGAGAGACAGTAAAAGGACCCATATAGGATATATTAGATGTAGCTATGGAGTTTTGCTGTGAAGCAATGTTATACCTCATTGTCATCTACAAATGGGAATGTCTCTGCCAAAAGCTGCATGCAGTCAGTGAAGTACAAAGCATCTGGTTTGGGAATGTGGGTAACCTGCATAAAAGGAAAAGACAAAAAGGAAGAAAAAACTGTTTAACGTTCCATTCCTGAGTGAAAGGTTCATGATTGATGGTCTTAAAATGTTTACAATCTGTTTAACCCAGTCAAGTGTTTCTTAAGTTCAGAAATCAGTTTAGTCTTGTAGTTAAGAGCACAGAAACAAACCAGACTATCTGGGTTCAAATTGGTTCCCCAAATTTCTTGAGTCCTCTGGGCAAGTTCTTTAACCTATTTGAGCTTCAATGGCTTATCTGTAGATAAAATGGAGATAGTGGCACCTACTTCAGATACTTGTTATATTGATTAAATCAGGTGCTTTGGAATAGTCACAATTACTGTTGCAGTTGGTACCAAAGTAATTCCTGCCCCTGGTTCCACTACTGTCACCAGCACTGCTGCTGCCTGATCCTCCCGTGATGTTTCTATAGCTTACAAAGCTCTTTCATGTAGCTTACGTCCTCCTAATCCTTATAACTCTGTGAGGAAAGTCAGGTACTGAACTCATCAGGAGGCCAAAGCTGGGAATGACTTGACAAGGTCATGAAGACACAATAAAAGGCAAAGCTGGGACTCAAATCCAGATGTTTTTAACTCCTGGGTTAATGTTCTTTTCTTCAACCATGCCATGAACCGAGCACTCTGTACCTGGGAGTAGTTGGCAGATCCACTGGGTTCCGACGGGACGTGCTGGGCTGGCTGAATTGGGAGGAATTCACCTGTCTCTTCATCTAGTTGTAACTGAGCAAAAAAGGCTTTCTCTTGCTCCTTCTGGAGTTGTTCTTGTCTTTCCTTTTCAAGTTTTTTCTGTTTTTCCAGCTCATGCTCCTTCCGTCGTTGACTGAAGTCAAATACTTCTCGACTTACCCCAAGATCTATATCTTGCCTCCAAAGTATGTCAATCAAGTCCATGTCCTATATTCAAAAAAGGAAGAAGACCATGGTTAAGATGGTTTTAAAATGGCAGATATCACAAAATTCATCTTATGCCATTGTTGCTGGGGGGTGTGGTGTGGTGAGGCAATTACAAACAAAATCTGAGTGGGAACAAAGATCCAATGTTCTGGAAGGGCACAGTTAATTCTACTTAATGAATCTATTCATTTAAAAAAAAAAACCAAAATAACCTACAAACACAGCCATCTATTATAATCATTTACTACTTGGATTATTAACTGGTGATGGTAGAAATCACAAAAGAGCAAAATTAACATGTTGCATGTTACAGTTTCTGAATTAAAAGAAATCCCACAATTGTTTAATGGAATATAAAAATTAGAGCAGGCACTCCAAGCTACTGGTTTATTATGATAACTGGCATTTGGAAAACATGATTGAATACACAGAATTTTTTTTCTAAACTTGCTCAGCAAATACCCAGTTTACAGAGGAGGAAAAAACCCCAAGTTAAATTGTCAGTCTAGCAGTTGTGAAATAGCACCATTCTTTGGGTCTTTCCTATATTGGCTTATCTTTTCCTCATTTCTTGCTCCTCAGCCTCTGTGACTCACTTATTAAAATTTCACCTTGACTTGAGTTTTATCACCTGAGGCATGGACAGATTGGTAAAGTCTTAGCTATTGGTAATCTTGTGACATGGGTGAAGTGAGGGGTTGCCTGTTGTTTACCAAAAAAGCTGGGAAAGAGATAGTGCCTACTGGGTTCACTCCTAAGAAATCATAAATAACTCTCTGAAAACAAAAACAAAACATGGCTCCCGAGAAGGTCAGACGCTATTAAGTTTTAAGATACTGAGACTCCTACAATGAGGGAATGGTGTTTTTATTTATATACAAGGTGCCACGCCTGTCCACATTTTCACAAACACAAAATTGTGTCAAAAGCAAATTTTCTGATTTATAACTTGTAGCATCAAATTTTGTATTTTAGTTCTGCTGATGGCTGGAAGCACCAGGCTGGCTCAGGATGTCTAGAGCTCTCCTAATGTCAGCCTTCCAAGGACAAAAATAACATGGTTGTTGCTTCAGTGAGCAGTCAAGCTATTTTTATCCATCAGAGAAGCAGGCCACTCAGCCTAGAGAGAGCACAGCTAGCTGGAGAGCAGAAGCCACCTCTATCTAGCCTTGATCAAAAGTTGGTGTTGGAAACTTAAATGCAATGAAATCCGGCTCAGAGGATTCATCATCATTCTAGTCTTGAACAGTGTAATATTTAGTATAAAGCACACCAGGGTAGGTATAGTTAAAGCAACACCTATAGCTCTTTAGAACTGGCTAGGATAAACCTGTGTTTAGACCGACATCTATTAAGGGCTTTCTATATGTCAGGCATTGTTCTAAGCACTCTGCATATACAAACATCCTTAAAACAACCATATAAGGGTAACATATATCTCTTATTTTATAAATAATAATGAGGTTTAGAGAGAAAGAAGACTACTACAAAGGAAGTAGCTGAACAGGAACAGGTATGCAGACAGCCTCAATCGTGGACTGACTGGTGCTTTTTAACCACTGGCCTGCACTAGAAATATAATAAAATCTGATCACTGGTCACTGGTTCCTAAAGTGGACAGCATATAAAATCAATCCACTGTCTCAGATACTTTGCCTTGATATCTTGGTGGTGTGAAGTGGCCAGGTTACAGAAGGTAGATTAAGCACATGTCACCTGGATCATTTTCCTGGCCACAAGCAACAAAATAAGCTACGTAGAAGCATTCACGGCTACCTTCTCAAGGGGGCTTCCATTAACATAAACCATGAGAATAATTCCAATTTTTAAATGATCTTATTTCCATTGTAAAAGTTTTTCTTGTTTGTGTTTTCACAGAGACAGAGTCAGAGAGAGGGATAGACAGGAACGGGGAGAGATGAGAAGCATCAATCATTAGTTTTTCATTGCGCGTTGCAACACCTTAGTTGTTCATTGATTGCTTTCTCGTATGTGCCTTGACCACGGGCCTTCAGCAGACCGAGTAGCCCCTTGCTCGAGCCAGCGACCCTGGGGTCAAACCAGATGAGCCTGCGCTCAAGCTGGTGACCTCGGGGTCTCGAATCTGGGTCCTTGGCATCCCAGGCCGACGCTCTATCCACTGCGTTACGGCCTGATCAGGCATCTTATTTCCATTTTAATGGGCATGTTTCCCCAAAGGTCATGTAAAGCACTGTTCCCCAACCTTTTTTGGGCCATGGACTGGTTTAATGTCAGAAAATATTTTCACGGACTGACCTTTAAAATGTATCACGTGACTGAGACAAGCGTCAAGAGTGAGTCTTAGACGGATGTAACAGAGGGAATCTGGTCATTTTTTAAAAATAAAACATTGTTCAGACTTAAATATAAATAAAACGGAAATAACGTAAGTTATTTATTCTTTCTCTGCGGACTGGTACCAAATGGCCCAGGTATAGAGAGCTGTGATTAGGTTGGGCCATATCTTGATGAATCTAACACAGCAGATTATCTTATCCAGACTGTTTTCCAAACTGGAGCTATCTGACCAAGGTATTTAAGGAGGTGGGTGTTCAGGATATTAACATCTACTAAATGAAAGGAATGCATGGTCTCACAATCTTGAACTCTAGTGTCTCTATATAAAATAGTACCTTTCCTACCCATCTCGAAAACTGATGCAGAATGTGAACTGAGCTATTCAGAAGATGAAAATAAAAGAGAAACCCAAATACTTGTCTCAGCACCCGGGGACCACTCTGACATATCCCTCCCTCACTTTCCCCGGACTGCCTACACCTGGGGCTTCTCTTTGTTAAGAAATTCCAGGATAAGAATCAGTACCCAGTTTTGACTTTTCCATAAAAGAACTGAAAGAGCACTGAAGCAATTTATGTTGGAAACAACTACTCCCAAACCTGACTACAAAGTATCACGAGAATGGTTGGAGGAAAATTTTGAATGTCATATACTCTAAAATCTGTGACAATCACACCAACTCTATTCTTTTTTTTTCTCCCTTTCCTCCCCACCAGATGAGATGTCTTGAGTGGGTTGGGATGGTTTAGCTATAATTTAATATAATTATTGCATCCTACCCCTAATTATACAGATGTTGGTGGATCAAATGAGCCATGCTGACGGTGGTGGGTCCTTCAACAGGTTATACGCGAGACCAATCTCCAGGCCACTGGATAATCAACTCCTGCACCTAACTGTAGTGGGAGCATGAAATAAAGCAATAAAGTTATCTTCCTCAGGGAAGGTCTGAAATTGACTATAAGGCATGTGCAATGTGTAATGTGTAAAAAAAAATAGATAACATACGCTTCTATTTATACCTTTATGTATACATACACACCCGTTCAAGTGCAAGTGAGTTTCTGACATAACTACCCTTCAATGCACAGCTCCAAACCAGTTCAATTTTTAAAACACAGAAAAGGACATCTTGATGAATCTTTATCAATGAACAGGAAAAACCATGAAGTATCATTTGGATAAGCTCTTGAGCACCAGTTCTCACTGATCTGAAACAACGGGGGACACCAGGGGGTAGAGGACCCCTAGAGCCCTAGCTTACTGTCTCCACCAAGAATGTCACCAAAAGATGTTTCAAGTGACATCTAACTGTTCTTAATGCAGGCGGGGCAGCCTTCATTGAGATCACATTGGGCCCAAACAGGTTTCAAAGTGTTCTCAGAGGTATCCTGTGTTTTTATTTTTAAATTTTTAAATTTTTAACAGAGAGAGAGTCAGAGAGAGGGATAGACAGGGACAGACAGACAGGAACGGAGAGAGATGAGAAGCACCAATCATCAGTTTTTCATTGCGACACCTTAGTTGCTCATTGATTGCTTTCTCATGTGCCTTGACTGTGGGCCTTCAGCAGACCGAGTGACCCCCTGCTCTAGCAAGCGACCTTGGGTCCAAGCTGGTGAGCCCTGCTAAAACCAGATGAGCCCGCGCTCAAGCCGGCGATGTCGGGGTCTCAAAACCTGGGTCCTCCACATCCCAGTTCAACACTCTATCCACTGTGCCACTGCCTGGTCTGTTTTTTTATTTTTATGTAATGCTTATTCTTGCTATAGAGGCTGCTAACTTTTTTTTCTGCCTTTTTTTTTTTTTTTTCCCTGAAGCTGGAAACGGGGAGGCAGTCAGACTCCTGCATACGACCAACCGGGATCCACCCGACATGCCCACCAGGGGGTGATGCTCTGCCCATCCGGGGCGTTGTTCTGCTGCAACCAGAGCCATTCTAGCGCCTGAGAAGGAGGCCACAGAGCCATCCTCAGCACCTGGGCCAACTTTTGCTCCAATGGAGCCTTGGCTGCGGGAGGGGAAGAGAGAGACAGAGAGGAAGGAGAGGGGGAGGGGTGGAGAAGCAGATGGGCGCTTCTCCTGTGTGCCCTGGCCGGGAATTGAACCGGGGACTCCTGCTGCATGCCAGGCTGACACTCTACCACTGAGCCAACCGGCCAGGGCCTTTTTTTTTTTTTTTTTTTTTTTTTAGCGAGAGAGACAGAGACAGATGGGGACAGATAGATAGAACGGGAGACAGATGAGAAGCATCAATTCTTTGTTGCGGCACCTTAACTGTTCATTGATTGCTTTAGCATATGTGCCTTGATCTGACAGGGCAGGGGCCTACAACTGAGCCAGTAACCCCTTGCTTAATTAAGGTAGTGAGCCTACACTCAAGCCAGCGACCTCAGGTGTTTGAACCTGGGTCCTCTGTATCCCAGGCCAATGCTCTATCCAATGTGACTGCCTGGTCAGGCCTTATTTATTTATTTATTTATTTATGTATTTATTTATAAGAAAAAACTCAGTCACTTGATCAAATTTAGTGGCAGCAATAATGGGGTTCTTGCCATGGCCTTAGTATGTCATAGTCTGTTACTCAGATTTTTCACCGAAATTTCAGAAGAAAACGCCTGCAGGGATTTGGTACTATGTGAAACACTCAAAGGTTTATGTTGAAAATGAGAGGTTTGCCCTGACTGGATTGGTTAGAGCTTCATCCTGAAGTGCAGTGGTTGTCGATTTGATCCCTGGTCAGGGCACATACAGGAACAGATGTATGTTCCTGTCTCTCTCTAAAAATCAATAAACTAAAAAAGGAAAAAAAATGAGAAGTCTGTCCACCCAGGACTCGGTGCTGGGGAGCCCCACAGGCTCAGGACTGTCATTCTGCACTAACCTCACAGTGACCGTTTCCTGTAAGGAGCCCTGTGACTGGGCACATGACTTCTTCCACAGATGACCCATCCCTGTAAAGCTGAGCCCCATCTAAGAGGAAACAGCCTGGGTGGAGCCCGTAACAACATGACACTGGCCAGTGGGGAAGGGAAGTGCCTAAGGAAGAACTAAAACTGCCCTTCTGCACACAGATCCCCAGCACTGGGGAAGTGCAGCCGCCTGATCCCCTCGGAGTCCCAACGGGGAAAGCCGCCATGCAAAATGGCGGGTAAGAAGGGTTTGGGGGAAGAGGGAAAATGGGGTGGTTTGTACAGCATCCCAACAGGTATGCCCTTAAGATATGAAAGCTGCCTGGCCTGTGGTGGTGCAGTGAACAGAGCATGGACCTGGAACAGAGGCAGCAGGTTTGAAACCCCAGGCTGCCTGGACGAGGCACAAAGGACAAGCAATCAATGAACAAAAGTGAAGCAACTCTGAGTTGATATTTCTCGCTCCGCCCACTGTAAAGTCAATAAATCTAAAAAAAAAAAAAAAATTAAATGTAAAAGGTTTCCAGGGCAAGGCAGGCGCAGCTGTGAGCCTTCACATGCCACAGGGAGCAAACGCCACAGACACTTGCTATCTTTTTTTGTGGTTGTTGTCCTTCAGTGATTCCTGACTGTGCTCCAAATTATGTTACTAGCTTGGCTTAGACAAAAGACAATTTAATAAGAAACATAAATGTTCAACAATTCACATTAAATCACCATCTGGCCCAACGAAAATATTCATACTTAAAATGTATATATCATCCTTTGCCATCTGGGTAATCTGTTACATGTTTAATGGGAAATGTGAAGATGTACAGTTAACTCATACCACTTTAAAATGAATATTTTTGTTCTAAGATAACAAATTAGGCCCTAAACACAGAATACCAGATTAAATGTTTTTTTGCAAGCCGATTTTAATGTCTTGAACAAACAAGCACTTATCATACTCGGAAGAGCCAAGGAAAAAGAAAAAAAAAGAAAAAATCATAAAAGATAAAAAGTAAAAATACCAGAAAGGATATCACAATCTTCTAAATTAAAGCAATTCAGTAAACTGAGGCTTTGGAAAAGCATTTGAAATGAAAAATTAAATGGTTACTATCACCCATTCTAATGTGTAAATGAGACCTGTACCCTCCCTCACACCCTCTCCTCCCTCCTTCTCCCATCCTCTGTTTTGTCTGAAAAATGACAGTAAGGTGGTGGGAGGTTTTCTTCTAGAAGTACATTTCACCAATAAACTGCTAAAAAAATAATAAACTGCTAAAAAAAATAAACTTCAGGTTACTGACTTTGTAAGCAAAAAATAAAAACTGATGCATACCTCCAATTTTATAACATAAAGGTTAAGACAGTATCTTAGGTTATTCCTTCTTAAAAATCATGTATTTTCTTTATTATTATTTTTTTTTTTTTATACAGGGACAGAGATAGAGTCAGAGAGAGGGACAGATAGGGACAGACAGACAGGAACGAGAGAGATGAGAAGCATCAATCATCAGTTTTTTGTTTTGACACCTTAGTTGTTCATTGATTGCTTTCTCATATGTGCCCTGACCACGGGCCTTCCGCAGACCAAGTAACCCCTTGTTCGAGCCAGCGACCATGGGTCCAAGCTGGTGAGCTTTTGCTCAAACCAGATGAGCCCGCACTCAAGCTGGCGACCTCGGGGTCTCGAACCTGGGTCCTCCGCATCCCAGCCCGATGCTCTATCCACTGCGCCAATGCCTGGTCAGGCAAAAAATCATGTATTTTCATTAAGAAAATAATACTAAATCAAAGTTTATTCCTCTGAAATCTCATCATCTAAATATTAATTGCTAATATTCTGGGTCTAAGTTACACCTGGTAATGTTTTTCTTCCACACATTTCAGTCTTTATATTGTGCCCAGGTGGTTATATTATTTACCTAAAAGCAAAATCTGATTTAATATTTTTTCCATAAAAGCTGCTCAAAAGCAAAACCAGATGGAACATGAATCACATCCTACCGTGTTAGAATATAAACCAAATAAAGATCTATGGACTACAAAAACAACTGGTGGTGTGCCTGAATTTTGAAGAATTGATAAAATGAAAGAGATCTTGATTTGCAAGGTTCTTCTTTGCAGTTACAATCCTTACTAAATAAAATAAAATGACTCCAAGCAAATCTGTTTTTGCATTGCACATTATTTACTACAGCCAAGATTTGGAAGTAGCTCTAATGTCCATCAATAGATGAGTGGATAAAAAGCTGTGGTATATTTACACAATGGAACACTACAAGGCTTTAAAAAAGTAGGAAATCTTAGCTTTTCCAACAGCATGGATGGACCTGGAGAGCATTGTGTTAAGTGAAATAAGCCAGTTAGAGAAAGACAAGCACCATATGATTTCACTCATGTACAATCTAATGAACAAATGAATTAAGGAACAAAAGAGAGAAAGATTCAGACACAGAGAGCAGGCTGACTGACAGCTGTCAAGGTAGGGGTTGGAGGCTGGGTGAGGGGTGTTGAGGGATTGAGCAAAAAAGGACAAAAAAAAATCTTGCTCATGTCCACGATGTTTCATAAATCTATCTACTGGTTTACTTTTCTTTGCTTCTCTCCCACTGCAATACACAACACAATGTCAACTGTTTTAACTGAGAATTCTAGGGAAGACAAATGACAGGTTATTCTTTATAGTGTTACCACATTCAAGTACTTTTGGTTCCACTGGGCTGATTTGCCAACTTTTGCATATATTGCTACAGTAATTGTGAAGTAGGTAATTAAAAACAAAGAAATCACCCCCCACCCACACACCACCAAATACAGAATCACAAAATGTTACGGAGGGAACATTTGTCTCTCTTTTGTTCCTTCCAGCCATCTAGGCCAGATATAAATGTCACCGGGTTCACTTCTGTGTAATTACAGCTTCGTGTTAAAAAATAACTTACCTAGTAACTAGTTATATATGTCAATAGAGACTCCAAATGGTAGTAAGTTACCAGTAATCAAAATTTTCCTTCTAGAGAAATTTCACTAAGGATTTATAGTTCTTCTCTCATCTTCCTCTGGTGATTTTTAACATTATAAAAATTCTCAAATACACATCAAATACACACCAAGAGACAAATTATTCAACAAGTGAGTCTCCCAGATCATGTATTTGCTATTCCTTGGTTGTAGAAACATCCTTCTGCCTTTTGTTTTTCAATGGGAAAGTAGTTTCCTCAGTCTGACACGCTATTACTCTGTACACAGTTTCACGGGCTGCTTCCTGTTCACAAGCAAGTTTCCTAGCAATGACTCAGAGTCTAAGCAATGTGATACCGCCAAGTTTACTGGAACTCACCCATACCCATTACTCTTGTCTGCAAACTGCAACGTATGATGAAAAGATAAGGCAAGACTGGATGGACACTTGAGTTATTTTCTAAAGAGACACACAAGTATTGGGGCAAAAAGAAATCAGAAAGTTACTTTCCAAAATAGTAGGTTGATCCCACCTGCTACCAAAAGTGCATGGATCTGACTTTTCCATGAGAAGTTTCACACCAGGATCTCAAATGAGCAATGATTTTCAACCTTTTCCATCTCATGGCACACATAAACTAATTATTAAAATTCTGCGCACATCAAAAAATATTTTTTGCCGATCTTACCAAAAAATAGGTATAATTTTGATTCACCCACACTACTGTTGTGTTGGCTGCTGTGTCATTTTTTTTTTTTTTAAAGATTTTATTTATTCATTATAGAGAGGAGAGAGAGAGAGAGAGAAGGGGGGAGGATCAGGAAGCATCAACTCCCATATGTGCCTTGACCAGGCAAGCCCAGGGTTTTGAACGGGCAACCTCAGCGTTTCCAGGTTGATGCTTTATCCACTGCGCCACCACAGGTCAGGCTGTGTCATTTTTTTTATTTGACAATCTAAGTGAAAAAAGTCAGTGCCCCTGACTAAATAATTAAGTATTACATGTTTGGGTTTTTTTGTTTTTTTTTTCCTTAAGTGAGAAGCAGGAAAGCAGAGAGACAGACTCCCACATATGCCCCAACCAAGATCCACCCGGCAAACCCTCTACAGGGCGATGTTCTGCCCATCTGGGGCAGTGCTCCGTTGGTCCATAACCAAGCCGTTTTAGCACCTGAGGCCAGGCCATGGAGCCATCCTCAGTGCCCAGGCCAACTTGCTCCAAGGGATCCGTGGCTGAGGGAGGGAAAGAAGAAAGAGAGAGAGAGAGAGAGAGAGAGAGAGAGAGAGAGAGAGAAGGAAGAGAGGGAAGGGTAGAAAAGCAGATGGTTGCTTCTCCTATGTGCCTTGACTGGGAATCGAACCAGAACATCCGCATACCAGGCTGATGCTCTACCAATGAGCCAACCAGCCAGGGCAGGTATTGCATGTTCTAAAAATTCTTGCAGGCACACCAGTTAAAAATCACTGCAATAAAGTTATTTCTTGATGGTTTGCATCTACCATAGCAGGATGCTGCAAGCTAGACCTCAAGGGATCTATGTAAGGGTTATCACCACTTTGCCAAGAAAATGGCATGGTTTGATAAGCCAATTTTAGAACACATTTTCTAATCTCTTCCCTACTTTTGAACAGGCTATACATGTATTCAGTTCTGGATGCTGTCCTCCACATATGAAAGGAACATCTCATTTTTGTGAGTAGGCTTTCCATTACTATAGAATGATTCTTCAGAGAAATACATACACACACACACACAAGCACGCTAGCATTATTAGCATCAGAACCTTCTGGAGCACTGGATCTAATTCCCTAACCTACTTTACCTTTTGTGAACTGAAATTAAGTGGGTGTGGACTAACAAGGTGGCTCAGATCTCCACCATGCAGTCAAACAGCCCTGCCTGCCCATCCTTGTGTGCCCTCCTCCTACAGGACATCCCCGTGAGGGCGGCAGTACCCCAGCAAGCCCAAACACTTCTGAACTCCGAGGTGTAAAGTTGGTCCTGCATTTGTAAAAAGCAATTATTTATTTCAATCTTAAAGCTCTTTTTTCAGATTTAACTGCCAATAATTAGCTTTAAAAAGTAAGAAACAGGCCTGACCAGGCAGTGGCGCAGTGGGTAGAGCGTCGGACTGGGATGCGGAAGGACCCAGGTTTGAGACCTCGAGGTCGCCAGCTTGAGCGCGGGCTCATCTGGTTTGAGCAAAAGCTCACCAGCTTGAGCCCAAGGTCGCTGGCTCGAGCAAGGGGTCATTCAGTCTGCTGAAGGCCCGCGGTCAAGGCATATAATGAGAAAGCAATCAATGAACAACTAAGGCCTCGCAACGAAAAACTGATGATTGATGCTTCTCATCTCTCTTCGTTCCTGTCTGTCTGTCCCTATCTATCCCTCTCTCTGACTCTCTGTTCCTGTTAAAAAAAAAAAAAGTAAGAAACAGGACAGTCATCCAGACTTGGGAGCCAAGTAAATACTATATGCTGTTTGTGGCTCTAACCAAAGACTTCTGTGCCCATGGTGGTATTGAACACTAGTGGTAAGGATGATTTTTGGAAGTGTATATTATATATTGTGGCAGAGAGTCTATTTAAAAAACTTAGCTTCTTTTTTTTAAGTTGTAGGTCCTGTTAAAATATATTCTAGGGGGATCTGTTTAATTTTCTTAGTGTAAACTTTTTAAAGTATGAGTTATTTATTGAACCAGAATGGTGGTAGTTACAGTAAAGATAGTGGTCAAGATCAGTAATATTAGTGCACATACTACCCTAATTGGATCATTAATCCACCTGCCCACCTAATACATATATAGAACTCACCTCTCAGATGCCAGGGACTGTGCTACGTGCCGGGGACACAGAGACAAAGAACAGTCTCTGGCCTGGCCTGTGGTGGTGCAGTGGATACTGCGAGGACCTGGAGCACTGAGGTCGCTGGTTCGAAGCCCTGGTCTTACCTGGTCAAGGCACATACGACAAGCAATCAATGAACAACTAAAGTGAAGCAAACAAGAATTGAGACTTCTTGTTCCTGCCACCCCCTCTGTAAAATCAATAAAGAAAATCTTAAAATATATATATATAGTCTCTGATCTTAGTTTTGAGATGTGCTAAGAAACTGTAGGAGCTAACGCATTACTAAACTGTACAGAAAAGACCTCACACAGGAGTGACAGCTGACATAAAGTATACCAGCCACAACCATATGAGCATCCTACCCAGTGCACCAAGAGATAAACCAGTGCAAGCATATGTCTAACAGCAAAGGAGGTGCCAGAGGTGGCGAGAACACACACACCGAGTGCATCTCTGCTCTACGCACCCTCGGTCTCCTTTCCTAGCAGGGGCAAGGTTTCCCCCACAGAAGCTCAGACTTCCAGGGCAAGGAAAGTTCTCAAACTCAAGGAGACTTCCTCTTCACATTTGAACTTTTCGGTCAATATGACTCATCTCAACCAAGATGGGAATTACTGCTAATGCCACACTGTCACGAAATGCTGCAACTGGAAGGGACCATAGGATTCACACACACAGCCCCTTGCATTTCGCAAATAGGGAAACGGGTCTAGAGGGTGAAATGACATGCCCCAAGGTCATTTCAAAACTACCTTTGGTCTACTTTTTGACTTTTACAAACTCTTGCCAAGTTATTTGGCAGAGGGGGGAAGATATGTTTTTCCTTCACTTTAATTTTTTTTTTTAATTTTTATTTATTCATTTTAGAGAGGAGAGGGACAGAGAGACAGAGACAGAGAGAGAGAAGGAGGAGGAGCTGGAAGCATCAACTCCCATATGTGCCTTGACCAGGCAAGCCCAGGGTTTCGAACCGGCGACCTCAGCATTTCCAGGTCGACGCTTTATCCACTGCGCCACCACAGGTCAGGCTACTTTAATTTTTGAATGAGCATTTCTTGCTCCAGCTTGCCATTGCCAGCCTCCAAGTCCCTAACAGCTTCTATTACAGCTGGTGCCGACATGGTTCACAGCAGTGTTTATGGGCAGTATCTCATTTGAGCCTCACTGCAACAGCACGAAGGAAGGTGCTTTATTTTCATTTATGGATGAACCCATTTAGGCTTTGGGCACTGAGCAACCATACCCCAAATCACATGTCCAGAACCCAGCAGAGCCAGGACTCCAACTCAACTGCTTCTAGCCTGCCAGGCTCTTCCCACGCCATGGTGCTGCTCCTTGTCATTCACACAACAGGACAAGGTTGGAAACTGCTTGAGCCTCAGTACCCTCTCCCCAGGCAGGACATCAAGAAGGCAGCCCTCTTGACACTCAGACCTGCCTTCTCTGAAGACTCATGGGTAAATCAGGTCAATGTAACTGCACAAGGAGAGCTTAGCATTTAAATCAATCCTTCTATAAAGTCAGTATTTTATACTTTACATGTCTTTTCTCTTTTTTTGTCTTTAAATTTTTCCATTGATTTGAGAAGGGTTAGGGGAGAGAGAGAAAGAGAGAGAAGCAGCAACTTGTTCCACTTGGTTGTTCCATTTAGTTGTGCACTCATTGGTTGCTTTTCATACACGCCCTGCTGACCAGGGGTCAAACTCACACCCTTGGCGCATGAGGAGGACTCTCTATCCACTGAGCCACTGGGCCAGGGCCGAAACTGTACATATGTGTTTTATCTGAGCTTTCTTAAGATGATTTAACTCAAGTGTAAACTCCTATGATTTTTGTAAATAGATAATACATGTATATGATACAAAATTACAAAGTAATTTCTCAGTTACCTTCCCCCATGGCAGCCACTGGCATCAGTTTTTTGTGTTTTCTTAGGAAGATATTCTAACAAATACACAGATACTCAGAAAGTAGCACCTCATCAAAGTGTTCCACTTATTCAGCCTTATTTAATATATTTTAGAGATTGTTCTACATCAGCATAGAGTTGTCCTATTATTTTTAATAGGCTGAGTGGTATTTCACTATAGAGATATACTATAATATTATTTCCTAATTATGTAATCAGTCCCTTGTTGGGCTTTTAAGTTAGTTTGAATCTTTTGCTGATACAAATAATACTATAATGAGTATCCTGTACATAAATCATTTCATAAATGTGTGAGGATATCTGTAGGATAAATCCACAGAAGTGGAATTATTGGGTCAAAACATGTGTATTGAAATTACGCTAGGTGCTGCCAAATGGTTCTATACAGAGGTTGCATCTTCTACACTCCCACCAGCCATGTGTGGGCGCCCGTTTCCCTGCTCTTTTCCCAGCTTAGGTGTCCTTCACACCTAGCACCATATTGACACACGGTACCCACTTACTAAATGTATGTTAACTGTTCGTACAAGATCTCCTATGTTAATTCCAGAATCATTTCACAGTCAGCCCTTCCCACTATCTTTTAACAATAAAATTGAGCCTAACAAAGAGAACAAACTTCACATACAGAAATGTCGGTTGGCCACCAGTCAATGCCCAGCCAAGCTAAGCTTGGTTGGTGCCTCTGGAGCTGGCAGAACAGTGGCAGGGACAAGAAACGTAGAGGCCGTGGTACACACAGATAAGACAGAGGTTGGGCAAAGTGTCAGTAGGTGAAACACTCTGTCATTAACAGGCAAAATCAGAAACCTCAGCTCTTCTAAAAGATACCGTAAACTTCAAAGAAAAAGCAAGTCCAACCAGGCTGACCCATTTATCAACTCCTTAAAGAGGCACTCTTTCTAGGGATGTGTCTCTCAGAACAGATGTTTGTTGGCCATTAGGTTACATTTATAATACAGAACTAACTAAGGAGAGCTGACAGTGATCTTGGAGATCATAGTCCAATCCCCAGGTTTAGAAATAAGGATCTTGAGATCCAGAGATGCTAAATGGTTAACCAGTCCTAGGTCTCATCTGACTGAGCAGAACTCAGGAGGGGTCATCTGGTCAACCCAATACAAATTAGATTTTAAACTAAACTTTCCAATTATGATTCCTATTACTTAAAAATTCATTAATTATTAGGAATTACTTTGAGATCTTAAAAAAAACAAAACTGCTGCATAGGATTCAATTACAGCCAAATTAATGGCCTATGAAACTCTGATGTGCACTTTTCTATAAATACCTTTCCTTCCCCCACCCACAGGCTCAATATAATCTAACTGAGAGCCCCCCAGTTCCAACCTCTCCAGGTAGATCATCTCTGCTACTAAGAGCAAAAGTAGCTCAAACTTAATGTGGAGCTCTGAGAACTCCCAAGTCATGTGATCAAGGCTATGGACCCACTAAGTGCACATTCCAAAATGACTCATCCACAGGTTCACTAAGACCAAGTGCAACTCAAGACACAGTTCTACATCTACTTGGAGAAAGAAAGCCCTTGGAGAGAGCAGCCCTTACTTATATTTGTAGTGCTTTCAGAGCACAAAATGCTTATACTGCATCATGATGTGGCATTTGTGGCAGAAGCAGCCTTCCTCTGTATCTGATGGACAAACCCATAAATCAGATCACCATTTAGTAAGTCGTAACGTCTCCTTTTCATTCTCTACTCCTCAAAATATAAGCATCTCATTTGCTGTGAGGGTGTTCACTATAGTTATTAGTGGCTATTTCCTTTAAATCAGTTTTGCTATACTCCTAAGAAAACAATACCATGAAACAGGCCTAAACTTTTACCAAATGTTCTCAGACAACCTCACTGGATAATAAACACATGAAGTCAAGCTCTTAGTCTTCTCAAGAACAAAAACTTTGGGTCTGTCTGCTTTAAAATCTCTGGTTTAAGAGAAAAGGACTTAAGTTAAAATCTGAAAGCCAGCTGTATGGAGTTTTCCAAAGTAAATGCTCACACCAAGCGTGGGAATGATTTTTACCTTATCACTACTCCCCATGAAAGTATCACTATATTGCCCAACTGAAACACACGTCAAACACATAATTGATCATGCTGTCCACTGGTAGGCATAGCACAAAAAGTTCTTTTTACTTACTGTTCAAAATAATTTATTTCCTTTAGTCTGGATCTGGTGGGGATTTTAGGTCTTGGCAGCCCTGGTGCCCACCATGTTTCCAATGCCCAGGAAAGCCGGGACACAGAGCAAAAGGCCATAGGGGTCACCAGGTCCCAGCTCCCAGCTGACATTAGTTCTGCCCCTTATGGTAACAGTTAGCATTGGTTTGTTTGGTTTTTTGTGTTTTTTTTTTTAACTTTTAGTACTTTTTTTATTTATTCATTTTAGAGAGGAGGAAAGAGAGAGAGAGAGAGAGAGAGAGGAGGAAGAGGAGCAGGAAGTATCAACTCCATATGTGCCTCGACCAGACAAGTGCAGGGTTTTGAACTAGCGACCTCAGCATTCCAGGTCGACGCTTTATCCACTGCACCACCAAAGGCCAGCACTGGTTTTTCATCTGCCAAAGGATAGAGTTGGGTTAGGTGACCCTAAGATCCATTTTTTCTAAATACCTCTGATTCTTTGCAGTCCAAAATACAAGACTGAAAAATAATTCTGAATTTTAAAACAGGTTAATTTCAGCTCCCTGTAACAGATGCTCTAAAGCAGCACTGTCCAATAGACAGGTAATACAAGCCACACAAGTAATGTGAAAAGTTTTAGGCCCTTGCTGGGTGGCTCAATGGATAAAGTGCCATTTTTTTGCGCTGAGGTCGTGGGTTTGATCCCCAGTCAGGGCGTGTACGAGAAGCAACCAATGAATACACAACTAAATGGAACTAAGTGGAACAATGAGTTGATGCTTCTCGTTCAATCAATGGAAAATTAAAAAAAGAAAAACCAAAACTTTAGGAGCCTAACTACAATAATCCAAGTGAATTTAATATTAACAACATATTGAACTCAATGTATCAAAATTTTAACATGTAACCAAAATTTAAATTCATTAATGATATTAATAGATGTGAACACATTCAACATATACTATAACAAATCTCACCCGACATGATCATGAAATGTAGTCCTACCAAAGGTTATATTTAACAAAAAAATCTTATACTGCTGTTTTAACATTTAAACCAAAACTCATTATTAGGAAAAAAAAATCAGTTCTTCAGTGCACTAGCCCCATTTCAAACACTCAAAAGTGACAAGTAGTGACGACGTCGTTGGACAGTCAGCTCTGTAAAGGCCTATGGAGTGAGCCCTCCACATTCCTTAGACGGGAATCTAATGAACCAGACTCATCAAGTGTTTTGTAAACTACTGTACTTCCTGAGGAAACACTGGGAACACAAACTCTTCTAAAGTACACTAGGTAGTATTTATACTTTTAGCAATTACCTGTAAAAAGCTACCTCAATGATCCGAAAGTGCTAGTATGAAAATGAATTACTAAAAGGGCTCAAAATGACTAAATGGATCATCTTGACATTATTCAGCAAAGCTGTGCTCCAGATGCCACAGGATCACCATGATTACTGCAAAGGTCATCTGATGAATGGTTAGAAGCAGGCGGCCTCAGGTGGTGGGAAAGTGTTACCCGTTCTAACTAAGCCTATGAATAATCCTGAGTTTGAAAATGATATTTCAACCACTTTCAGATGTACACATTTGAAAATGCACAGTACCCACTCTTGTTGCCAAATGCCCAGCAGCAATTGAGACCTCTTAAAAAAGAAATTATAATTACTGTATTGTCATATTACTACAGTCTCTTTAAATCAGTATAGCAGTCTTTTTTTTCCTTAATGTAAATCTTTTCAATTAACCCACTAAATAAATATGTAAGAACAAGGGTTACCTGATAAGCCTTCACATTAAGATTTGGGAATGAAAGATCACAGTGTCAGTATTTTCAGTTCATATTAAGACAGGAATGGCACCATCTAATAATAACAGCCACCACATAATGTGCAGTTTCTATATGCTCCACACTATCCTGGGCACTCGTATTCACTATCTGTTTATGCTCACGTGAATCTGCGAGGTGGGCAGTAGTATTATCATTATCCTTTTGGAGCAAGAAAACCAAAGCACAGAGAGGTTAAGTAATTTGGCTTGAAGACCTCTATCTAATAAATGGTGACAATGAGCTTCAACCCAGGTTTATATTACAGAAGCACTCAAATAACACAGGCTCTTACTTCAGAATAACCTAGGCCTCGTTAACGGAGGCTGCTCAAAGAACACTCGCTGGCATGGGCAGACCTGCAGGGTGCCAGCTGGGGCTCTGGGCTCACCAGCAGTATGGTGGGCTCTGGTCTACCTCCGAACCTCCCTGTGCTGCTCCTATTAGGGAACAACCAAACAGAATACCCATCCTCACAGAACTGTTTCCATATGAAAAAAACAGTATATGAATACCCCTTAGAAATATAGGACAGCTCACAGATGAGGTATTAATACTAAGCTCAACTCCTAAACTGATGTCAAAGGAACACAAAAAGCATCTAATTTTTAGGCTTCTGAGTCCAACCACTATACAAAAAAAGTGAGGCCCTAACTTGTTTATGTATCATACATCTGCATTGCAACAACAGAGGGTGCTGCCTGACCAGGTGGTGGTGCAGTGGATAGAGCATCGGACTGAGATGTGGAGGACCCAGGTTCGAGACCCAGAGGTGGCTAGCTTGAACGCAGGCTCATCTGGTTTGAGCAAGGCTCACCTGCTTGAGCCCAAGGTCACTGGCTCGAGTTAAGGGGTCACTCGGTCTGCTGTAGCCCCCTGGTCAAGCCACATATGAGAAATCAATGAACAACTAGGGAGCCGCAACGAAGAATTGATGTTTCTCATCTCTCTCCCTTCCTGTCTGTCTGTCCCTATCTGACTTACTCTGTTTCACACACACACACACACCAAAAGAACAGAGGGTGGTAAATGTGAAAGGTTTTCAGCTGTGTCATCTCTCAGAGGGACCTTTTAGAAGGCTCTCTTCCTTCACCAGTCTGCCTTTTTTTTTTAAAAGACCAGTTACTTTGGGGTAGTGATTACTAAAGAAATATTTGCCTTTAAAGACTACAAGAAGGGGGTGGGCTTTGGAAGACTAGGCCACAGGGGTCAGCTCATTCATGTTTGGGTTTAGCCTTCCACTAACACACTTCCATGCCCCAAACTCTTTCTGTTTGTACAACTTGCCTACAGACACTGCTCTGTTTCTAAGCCCAGAACCCCAGAATAAGAAATTCTGCCACAAGTGAACAAGTGTTTCTGGGAAGGAGTTTTGTGAGGTAGCTTATCGATCCACGTAAGTGCAGGGGATCCAGCGCATAGGCCGGAGTGTCCCATATAGGACTGGGCAGCGTGTGGCCCTCTGCTGTCAAGCGCACACGTTAAGGCCTTGTTATGGATTGTTTTTCTGTCTCAGGAAGCTTCAGTCGCCGCAACAATCAGGCCCTCACACATGACCAAGGACATGCATAGGGAAGACCACAGGAGAGTGAGAAGTTTATTCTTTTCTTAGTTTAGGAATGCTGTGATGTAGATATCAACCACATCTTAAAAAGGATGAAATGGAGCCACATCCCACTATAAACTCTATCAACTTACCCTCTGGGGGCCTGAGTTCTCTGCCTATAAAACAGGGATAATGCTCCTTACCTCACAGGGCAGAACAAGGAGTGCACAAGACAAAACCACTTTGTTAAGAGTACTTAGCACTTCCCCAGCCTTGGGAAGAGCCTGAGGGATGGCTGCTGCCGTCACCCACACTGTCACATGCCACTTCTGTTTGCTCTGGACTCACAAGCAAAGCCCATGGAGGAGAAAGAGAAGATATTGGCTTTTTTTTTCTTTTCTTGAGTGAATACTGCCAAGCGTTGGGACTGGAAGTCAAGGATGAGACTGTTAGCGGTGATTCAAGAGAGTAAGAGTAAATCAATCTTAGAAAAGGACAGAGAGAAATTCCCCGTGCCTTGAAGAAAACATTCATCCTTACAACAAAACGGCAGCTTCTGGCTCATCTTCTCTCCTGTCATCCATGGAATTAATACGCTGGAGGGCGGGTTTCTGGTTAAACACCAGAAGAGCCGAAATGCAAACCGGAGCACACCATGGGGCCAAAGTTAGGAGTCAATATACTCCCCTCCAGACTTTAAACAATTTCCTTTTAAATTCTGTAGTTAACAAAGATACAGTTTAGAGTCACAATGACAGATCTTCAATATCAACCACACACACACAGAAGAGGCCCTCAACATTCTCTCTGCCTCCAGCCTGGCCGTCCACTGATTCACAGGCCTTCACTTTCTGTCCGCATCCAGCTCATGTGTCTTGTCCTTTCCAAAACCTTCCGTGATTTCCAGCTGCCTCGTATAATTTCAATGCCACACACAGGCACTTGGAGGCCCTCTACCGCCCCTAAATTAACCTTCTCAGCCCTAGCGACCCACTATGCTGCCCCAGTCCATCCAACTCACACCTGCATCTTCCCCCGAGCTTCCCACTAAAGCTTGAGCCAAATGAAACCCATGGCTTAAAAGAATCTATTTAAAATGCTTCCTCTCCTTGGTACTGTCATGGAGCTGTCATATATCACAGAGGAGCTCGTACAAACAGCAAGCTCCTGGAGCGCAGTAATGGACTCTCATGTTTTTGAGCTGTTACTATTAATTAAGAACCAGGCATGGCACCAGACAACAGTTACAAAAATGAATAAAGGCAGTCGCTGTCCTAGAGAAAATTATACCTTAAGCAGAGGGAACAAAGATGTAAAGCAATTTATACTCATTATGATATCAAGCATGTCCTATAATCCAGGTGTACAAAGAGCAAAGGGATCGATTAATTAAAAGAGGCAGTTTGAAAAGCAAATGTCCTTCAAGGACAACATATCTGCTGCATTATCTTCAAAGAATAAAATAATTTCGTGTCCTAAAAGTTCCCCAGGGTGTGTAAATACCTCATAAATATTTGTGGGATGAATAAGTGTACATTTACACCTAGAATTTGGTATTTTCATTGTATATTCAAGATATCTGGAGTTAAAGAGTTATAATTATCGAAGTAACAAAGGTATGTTTAATATCATTTATGACCCAACTATTAGTCATAGAGAAATTATTTAACTTCATTCGAAGTAACGATACTTCAAATTATTGAATACTCTATTAAAAACAAAGTATTATATTTTAGGAACTATAAACACACACCCCAAGTTAAGAGTAAAGTTGATTTTTTGAGAGAACAAACATGATAGTATCTTCAAATATCCATTAAAGAATTTTACAATTTGGATAATATAACAATCAAGCTGTATATGATTTAAGTGTATATTCTTAGAGAACACTATAGTTATTTTTCCTCAGAAAATGAACAAGAAACGGGCAACCTCACTTTGCCCCCGTATTCTAGACTTTTGTCCTAAAGCATCAAATTATTACCTTATCTCAACCTCCTCAGCTATTCTACGGCTTCCCTTACCTTCCAACCTCAGTTTCCGGACATCTTCGAAAAGTACCCCGAAGAAAAGGCAGTAAAGACCCAGAGAGATATGGCATATGATTTTTAACTTCATCTTCAAAATTAAAAATAATGTTTACCTTTTTCAGCCCAATTTCTCCCAGCTATAGGCCCAGAACTGGTAAATCATGGTAACAACCACCATCAAATAAGATGCTCTGTTAAGGGAACTGAACTAGATACTCCACCTGAGAAAATGAAATGTACCTGGTCCCTCTGGTTTCTAGAGCCTTCATCAGTAGCTATGAGCTCTCTCCCATTTCCCCCTTTCAGTTTAGAATATAAGGGGTGAACAGGCTGCCATCTGAGGAGATGGTGGCCTCTCTACAAAGACCAAGAAAATAATAAGCCTGAGAGTGCCTAAGACCAAGCGGTAATATTCTAGAAGTCAGTACACCAGTGATTCCACTGGGCTGCTACCCCACCACCTCGGAATGTTTGGAATTTTATGGGGGTGGATGGATCCATTTTCTGGTTGTCACAAAATACCCTGTAACGTGGGACTGTCCTACACTCCAAAGAGAAGTCCCTCCAGCCTATGTGCCAGCAGCACTCCCTTCAATAAACACGGAATGAGTTCTTTGAGGTTCAGACACTGGTTTAATGAATTTTTGTAAAGAAGTCCCTCATTCTTTAGCATCTGACAAAACACAGAATCATTAGACAAAGAAAGAAGGCAGGGAAGGAGAAAACAGGGGAGGGAAAGCAGGGATTATGGCCAGACATCTCAATCACTGTTCTAGTACTGTGAGGGGCATGGCCCTGGACGAACTACTTTATCTCTTTGAATAGGTTTTCTTGTCTGTAAAGTGGAGATAATATCCCCCATCACTATAGATGACTTGGCCAGATCAAGTAAGAGAACATGCCTAGGACCTGCTATAGTACTAGCAGGTAATTAGTAAATGTTAGACACCCCCTCCCTCCCCGTCCACCTTTTACAAGATGTAACAACAGAAGGCCAGCTCTCTTCAACTTGGTTTTGAAGAAAGTGAGCTGGTAATGTGAACCCAAATGAAAGACTAATTGTTCCCTCCACCTCATTATCATTGCCAGCGTACATACAATCACTGAAGATTTATAGCACAATTGTACTGTTAGCAGGTGAACTTTGGAAACCCATAACACTGGGTGAGAGATGTATGCTCCTGGAGCCCCAGACATCCAAGAGTCAGGGAGAGAAGGAAGATGAATGAGCGAGCTTTCTATCTAGCACAGTCATTTTACCCACATCTCTGTAAGGAGAAAAAGCTGTGAGGTTCCCCCAGCTTTTCTGAGCCAAAGGCCAATACTAAAAATATCCATATATAACCATTCTTGCCCTGGCACCTCAGGGGCACCTCGTGGGGAAAGGAAGAGCACAGAATATTTGAGCAATAGAAATACTTACCTAAATTGGGAACTCTCTTAACAGAGACTTGGTCTGCACTCTGTAGAAGATTCCCTAAGTTACATTATTACTGAATTACTCTATGATCACAAGCGTGTGCTCTATTAACTAGAGAGAATATATAAGATGTTCTGTGGAAGTCAGAATAAAGGGGGCGTTGTGGTCTCATTCTCATTGCAAATGGCAAAACATGAACCCCATGCTGTATGAGACTCCCATGTAATCCACCCACAAGGAGTGACAACTGTCCCTGCTCTGTTCCCAGGCTCCCTTACCAACCAGCTGCCAACTACACTCCACCATGGATTTGGAAGCTGGGCCACTGGAGAGATGCTAGAGAGTGTGAGAAGGGCACCTCTCTCAGTGGTCCCAGCTGCTGAAGCCCAGTTCCAGCTTCAGGAGGGCAGGCCAGATCCTGGTACTGTACCATCTCCCGCTGCCCCTCCTGCCCTAGGGATGGCAGTGGCTGCCCGAGGCTGCCAATCTTGGGTTGTCTGGCTTCTCAGCACTTCCATCACCTACGTAATTAATTTTCTAATATATTACATTTCCTCTGTTCAAAATATATTGCATGGCTTCTGGTTTTCTAAACCAAACTCTGGATTATTTCTTAACCTCTCCAAAGAGTTTTCTCACTAAAGACAAAAATCTATACCAACAGGGTTGTTAAAAGAACGAAAGATAAAACGTGTTAAAACAGCACAAGTGGCCTGACCAGGCAGTGGCGCAGTGGATAGAGCGTTGACCTGGGAGGCTGAGGACCCAGGTTCGAAACCCCGAGGTTGCAGCCTTGAGCATGAGCCCATCTGCTTGAGTGGGAGATCATAGACATGAGCCCACGGTCACTGGCTTGAACCCAAAGGTCACTGGGCTGGAAGCCCAAGGTTGCGGGCTTGAGCAAGGGGTCTTCCATAACCCCCTGGTTGAGGCACATATGGAAGAACTATCAATGAACAACTAAGGAAGAGCAACTTCCTGTCTGTCTGTCCCTATCTCTTTCTCACTAAAACAAACAAACAAACAAAAAAACAGCACAAGTAAACACTCAACAATGCTTTCCCTTTTCCATATGGCCAACTTAAGTGGAAAAGCAAAGGAAGTGTTACAGATTTAGGGGATCGTCAGGTAAAAATCCTGGGTCAACCTGAGGCTTCTTTCAGGAAGAGTCCAAAATGGCTGCATTCCTCCTGGGTTCTTTAAAAGGAATCCTTGTAAACGAACTTTCTTTCTCCCCTCAGCTCCTCTCCTTTTAATTGCACAACCCATTTTCCAAGGGAAATGTAGCCTGGAATCTCCCGTTTCAGAGTCACCATCCTCACTGTCAATCCAGTGCCCCGAGGGTTCTTTCTCTCAAACATGCACTGCAGGCCCTGGCCGGTTGGCTCAGTGGTAGAGCATCGGCCTGGCATGCAGGAGTCCCGGGTTCAATTCCTGGCTGGGGCACACAGGAGAAGCGCCCTACTGCTTCTCCACCCCTCCCCCTCTCCTTCCTCTCTGTCTCTCTCTCTTCCCCTCCCACAGCCAAGGTTCCATTGGAGCAAAGTTGGCCTGGGTGCTGAGGATGGCTCTATGGCCTCTGCCTCAGGCGTTAGAATGGCTCTGGTTGCAACAGAGCAACGCCCCAGATGGGCAGAGCATCACCCCCTGGTGGGCATGCCAGGTGGATCCCGGTCGGGTGCATGTGGGAGTCTGTCTGACTGCCTCCCCATTTCCAGCTTCAGAAAAATACAAACAAACAAACAAACAAACAAAAAAAAACCATGCACTGCAGAGAGCCTAATGTTAACAATGAACTTCAGTTTTGAGGTAAACACCTATCAGGCATATCATTCAGCACAACATTCATAAGAACAAATGAAAGAATAAAATAAATCTTTAAAATTTTTTTTTAATTTTTAAAATATTTTTCTTCTTTTTCCAAGTGAAAGGAAGTAAGAGGGTTGGACTCCCAAATGTGCCCAATGGAGATCCACCCAGCAACCCCCTGTCTAAGGCCAAGGCTCTGCCCATCTGAGGCCATGCTCACAACCAAGCTACTTTTAGTGCCTGTGGTGGAGGCTCCAGAGAATCCTCCTCAGCGCCCAGGGCCAATGCATTCAAGCCAATCAAGCCCATGGCTGCAGGAAAGGAAGAAAGAAAGAGAAGAGGAGAGGATGGGTAGGGAAGCAGATGGTTGCTTCTCCTGTGTCCTGACTGGGAATCAAACCTGGGACATCCACATGCCGGGCTGACGCTGTACCACTGGGCCAACCAGCCAGGGCCCTTTTTTAAATCTTAACGCAATCGAAGAAGATGGGTTAACAGAATTATTGGGTTAACAGAATTCCAAACTACTGATGACTAGTTAGCAGAGCAGGCAGCTTCCCAGGGGAGACTAAATATACCTCTCCAATGGGAGGACAGCGATGGGGGCAAGACCGGAGTTGGACAGCACAGCTCTGCTTGGGAACCCTGGGGAGTGGCCGGGGCTGCTGGCACAGGGCTGCCACACCCTGCTGGGCCTGTTCCCACCCTCTCTGCAAGGCTGGGCTAAGCCAGCTTCAGAAGGCCAGAACCACACCCGCAAAGTCTCTCGAGTGGGACTGCTGTGCTGTACATCTCCATCTCTCTTTCCTCCTCCCACCTTCCATTCCTTTCTTTCCCTCTCAAATATAATTCAGTTAGTCCCAGTTTCCAAATATGTCACCAGAAAGCCATTCAGGTGAGTACAAATGGTAGCCATTGTGATCAGAATATAAAGTCAACTTTACCAAGAAGATACAGGAAATCAAAAAATTAAGTTGCTAAAAGATGCCTCCTTGTAGTTAAGTTTTTTGTTTTCTTTTGATAAAAAACAATATCACCCAAATCTCCTATAGGGATTAAAGAGCTCAAGTTATATTTACTAAATTTCAAACATTCAGAAGGCACCTTAAAACACAGTTCTCAGCTCAGTAGTCGGAGCATTGTTCCCATACGCCAAGGTTGCGGGTTCGATTGCTGCCACACACAAGAATCAACCAATGAATGCATAAAATGAGTGGAACAACAAACTGATGTTTTTCTCTTCCTTCCTCTGCCTCTAAAATCAAATATAAATAATAATTTAAAACACAATTCTCAGACTTAAATGTTGATCTTAAGGCCGTGAAGGTCAGCAAACAAATATAAAAACACTTCCTCTCATGATTTAAGTAAGACATACTAACCAGATTTTCTAAGTCTCTGTATAAATATTATCAATGGCTACCAAGCACTGAACCACAATCTCCAGGGCACTGGTTCTCAAACCTGACTGCACACTGGAATCCCTTCAGAAGCTTGAAAAAATACTGTTGCCTGGGTCCCACCCCCAGAGACTTTGACCTAATGAGGGATATGGCCTGAGCAGCAGTATTTTAAAGTAGTGATGGTGATTCTGACAGACAGCAAACCACTGCTTGCTGTAGGAAATAAAAAGAAGTATATAAAGTGGAAACAAACCCAATATACATCAACTAATGAGTAGATAAATACAATTTTGTGTATATATACATATATATTTTTTTAATCCTTCAGAATACAGGCTGTTAATGGATCATATGACTCTTTAGAGTTAATTATCAACAAGGTCTTTGAAAGACACTCTAAGTCTTTCCTATGTTCTGTATTTGTCTTTACTGCTACTAGAGTTTGGGTCAAATAAACCTATACACTCTCACACACAGAAACTTTCATATAGGAAGCTTTAAGACATTTAGATGAGTATTAAAGGACATATGCTGTAAAAACGGTTAATTAAAAGTGCCTCCCATTTGCAGAGTTCCTCAAAGTCCTAATATTGATACTAATAGTTTAAAGCATTTCTTGTGGCAGGGTAGCCCAGAGAAAACACCAAGTTTAGGAAGGGTGGAATTTTGTTCAGCAGTCTTGTTTTGTTTTTGTGGGGAGGAGGCAAAGGTTGGTATAAGAACACCATTTGTATTTTTCTAATACCATTCAGGAATTATACACGTGACATATTTCTGTAATCATTTCCAGAGAATATATCATTATCAATTGAAGAAGACTTGGCCTATCTATACCTTACGGCCCTTTTAATACATGTTTGTTGGAGCATATTTAAAAGCAGGTGGCAAAGAAATTTTAACAACTCCTAGAAATCATACTATCAAAATATAAACTCTATACTCCATTTTATGATAAACTGAAATATTTGGCTATAGATGAAGAAAGCAGGTTAAATTATTTTTTTCAGTCAACTTGTCCTCCTACACCGTGGTGTGCAACAGATTTTTAGCTAACTTTTAGAAGTGGCTGGGTCAGGCATTTAAACATCTTGGGTTTACCCAGACCAACCTTTAGGTAAATCATCCATTGGGTCCTAAAAATCCTGCAAGATCCTTAGTTCAGAGAAATAAGACAGTAATTTCGAAACCAATTTGTTTAATGCTAAGGACTAAGAAATAAAGCATTTAATTTTGAAATGTACTACTCTCAAAATTCCAAGTAAGCTTCAATTAGATAGACTTGAACCTTTATTCTTGTTTCAACTCATAAATGCCAAAACAGATTAGTGTTCAATTCTACTAGCAGTTTTCAACTCAAATTCTCTCCATTCCACTCACTTTCCTTTAACCTGATTTAATCCTGTCTGTCTCACTCTTGACCATATATATACATACACACATATCTTTACTACCAAACTTACTTTGAATGACTACTTCAAAAGGAAAGGAGCCAATGGAACAACAGGAGAATGTTCTGACTAACAAGGCAAACTAAAGTGAACAAAGACTCCGGTAGCTAAGAGATTTCATTATGAAAAAAGGAAAACTGTCCCTGAAAAAATATGAGGCAGAATCTTGAACACAGGTAAAATCTCAGAAATTTAAAAAACTTTATTATTATATTATTTATTAAATTAAACCCCCCTAGGCCACTGTGTCTTCCTTAAAAGGCCCCCGTGTGGGAGTTCCATTGACAGGTTTATTTACTCTCACTGTCAAGAAGAAGATCCACTGCCACATACACATTTTACTGAATTTCTTGCTAAGTGAAAAAGGTTAATCTCTTTAATTCTGCCTCTCCTTTTCCAAGTTTTTCTTAAATGTGAGCTTTTTCTCCTGTTCAAAGCTTAACTAGTTCATGGTCCAGTTTGGAAGTGGTGATTAAGAGGTATGGGACTCAGACCACTTAGATTTGAATAACACCTATGCGCTGCTCAATAGTTGGGTCACTTTTAAGCAGAACTTTTGGCCTCTGTCTGCCTCTTTTCTCACCTGAAAACTGGAGATAATAGTATTCCGCATGGAATTACCATGAAATTATGCATGTGAAGCAATTATTGCACTGCATGGCAGCAAGGAAGTGGCCAGTAACTCATCTATGATCATCTTAGTGCCAAATTCTTCCTGCATCCAAGTTTACACTGAACCATTAACCTCAGATCAAGGAAAAATCAAAGAGGAAATATTACTTATGTAAAAATCCCTTTAAATAAATGCATTCAACCAATAAAGAAGAAATTTCCAGGGGGGGGAAAGTGGCTTATTAGTTTACAGAGGGTTCCTTTTCTCATGCAGTGCCACAAGTATAATTCATTCTGAATAAAAAAATAAATATTAAGAAAAACAATGTATCTGGCTTCCAACTCTTCCAGATAATCCTAAAGACAGACAGGGTTTTTGTTTTCCTTACATTGTTTATAAAAACCCAAGGTAAAAAAAAGATTCCAAAATGGTCCAAGTCACTGTTAATACAGAAATACTGATGTGAGATGTGGATTAATTTTCCTACATGCTGTTTCTACAATCTCTCAAGAGGTTTTTCATATCTAAAAAGCCAAGCTGTTCTTTGATTAACGTTCATTCAGGAGATGAGAGGCCTGTCCTTTTAAAAAAATATATACAAACACTGGTTCAATTTTTCGCATCAAAAGATAAAAACATTTTTCAAAAATGGGATATACAAATTGCCCTCACGCTAGCAAGAAATCATAATAATGGCAATTATATTATTTAATAAAGTTTATTGACGGTAATAAAAATTTGTATTTTGTTTTATTCCAAAAGCGGACAGAACTTTCCAGTAGACCTTATATAATGGTATCCCTCTAGTCCAAGATCAATTTCATCCCTCCCACACAGAAGTTACTTTATCTCTCCAAGACACCCTTGAAAAGAGTAAGGGATGGTTCCTTCCACCTACTGGAGATAAAGCTCTCCTTACCTACCTGTTCATCAACACCTCCTCTGCACAGAGGGTGAAAAACTGTATCATAGTACTGGAGATTCTTTGACAAAAGGTCAGAATCCACTTTGACTCTTCAAATCTTTCTAGACTACAAACTATGATTTAATATGAATCAGTTACAGACGTGAAACTGATTTCAAAATATACTCCATTTTCTTTTTTTTAAAATCTTCAAATATGCTAATTGTCTGATTACAAAGGTGGAAAAGGAATTACCTTACCTCATCAAACATAACTAGAAACTTCACATTTAAATGCGAAAGCAGTATATAAGCTTTATACACTTCTGTATATAGAGTGTTAAATTACACAGTAAAGAAATAAATTTTTTTAATTTGTGGGTTCCACTCCACAATTCCTGAATTTAGGAAAACTAAAGTCCATTAGCATCATATATCCTTTTGTCATATACATTATTGTATAAATAGCAAGATAGATTACTCTTAAACAGCAGCTAAATCTGAAAGCATACTTCTTTATATCAGTGAGATACAATCTCAATCATTAATGGGGGAAAGTTCAATACAAACAGTTTTAAAGAAAAAAGCAGAATACATTGTCAATAACTTGAAACTTCACTTTAGATATTCAGGATCAGTCTAAAATATCAGGTTTAAGAACATAAACATATTTACTTATTAAGTTACACATTTCCTTGAACCAAATAATATTTCCTGAGAACCCAATTACAAAAAAACCAGAAACATAAATATATACTCCTTTAAAAGTCCCTACAAAGAACAGAAACTTATTTTCACTTTTTAACAATTTACAGAACTATGTAGCACAGCTTTATGAAACACAGGTGTCCCATCCTCGGTCCTTACAAAAAAAGCAGCATGGTAAGAAATTGAGGCAAATTCTCAAACAGAAAAAAACAATCTGTATAAAGCCCCCAAGGGAGAAATAATATACGAAAAAAAAAAATTATTAACAGCCTAAAAACAACAGACATTCTAATCTACACTCGCAACTCTTACCCTTGACAGCAGAAAACAGAATATCCTGCCTTACACATTTTGGAACTGCAATTCTGAAATGCTAAATCCAAAGACAAAGCCGCCCTGGGGAAAAATAACAATTGCGCAACAGATCAACAGCTCCAACTTGTCCCTTGGCCCCAGCGCGGCAAGGTTTGCACGCTATAAAGCAGGAAAGGGCCAACCAAGGGCCGTCGTGACAGCCAACCAGCCACTGTCACGGAGGCCAAGGCCATGCACGCGGCGTGTCCCATCAGGTGGCACCGCGGGAAGACCGAGAAACTCCAAGGCGGCCCACTACAACTGCGAGCCCCGGCCCCGCCCGTTCTTCTCCGCGCGCGTCGGGAGCCAACCAGGGGTCTTCCAGTCGAACCTTTCCCACTGTGAGAGGCCCGGTTTAGCGGCCGCACGTCGGAGCATCCTAGCACACTAGGCACTTGAGGACCTCTTCTCCCACCCTCCTGGGGGCTGGGCTTACAGGCCAAGCTGCCTAAGAGAGCGATCCTGTGGATGGACTGATTATTGTGCAAAGGAGCAACATTAGATGGCCTGTAACTGAGTGAAATGCTTCCACTCTCTCTGATGGCCTTCATTCGGACTAATAGTTCCTGCTATAGATATAATTAAGTAGAGGAATTCTGTTTGAGAAACCCCTTAATCAGCATATAAGTAATGACTTCAAAACCAGACTCAGTTTAATTTTTTTTTAAATTTTTTTTGGAACCAGACTCAGTTTAATTAGCAAGGGTCCACTAGGAACAATGGGATTTAGAAATTTTGCGCTCTTCCTTGGACACCTTTGGATGCCTACCTGTATAGGGAACCCTCATCTACACCCTTGCCTCGCCCCTCCTCCCTCCTCTTGACAGTAAAAGACGCCTGAATGGATTTGAGCATTAGTTCTCCCATCTTCTCAAGCTAGGCCTTCTCGTCAATAAACCTTTCCTTACTCCAAACTTTGATGTACTGACTACTGTCCTTTCTTTTGAAGCGCCGGGCACTCGAATCTTGTATCCGTAGCATGCCCAGATGGGGTGAGGAAACTACACTGCAGCTCATACACTCGTGGGGCCGGGGACAACGGTGGCCTGGGCCCCACCCCGAAGGAGACCTCAGCTCCCCCAAGAGCGGCCCCGTGACTAGGCACATTTTTGCCAGTTCCCAGGCGGGGGAGCGGCTCAGCCCCGGAAGTGCCGGCCCGCGCCGGCTCAGACCGCCAGCGTCCGCCCCCTTCTGCCCTGCAGCCTCTGGGGCCGCTCAAACTTAGGGGGTCGGTTGGGGCTCCCGCGTACCCAACCGGCCGCCGGGGATACAGCTAGAGACACCCATGTCGCCTCGCGCACGGGGGCGTAGCCCCTAGCCCCCTACCCAGTCGCCGTCTGGGGCGGCAGGCACCTTATCAGTGGGAACACTCGAGCACGCCCCCATTCCCCTCGCGGCCCCTCGGGTCCCCGCTCTCCTGCCACGCCCCGGTGCAAACGCAGCGGCTCAAGTGCGCGGCAGCCGCAGTCCTGGCTCCGGACACAGACGGGAGGAGCCAGTGGCTGCAGCCTCTCCCAGATCGCGGCTCCCTCGCGCCCCTGCCCGGGTCCTGGTGCTAAGTGGGGCCGAGAGGGCAGCACCTGCTGGGACGGCAGCCCTGGAGGCGGCAGCTCCAATTCCATCATGCTGAGCTGGGACCGTGCTCCGAGCCTCCCCGACGGCGGTCCTCTCCCGGCTGCCCAGGCGCGGCGCACACCAGGCGGCACTGACAGCGGCAACTCCTGCGGGCTCCCCGGCACTCGCTACTCGGCGAGCAGGCCCCTGCCGCCCGCTGGGCTCCAGCCCCGCCACGCCTCCCGCCCCTCGAGGGCGTGGCAAGAGCTGGGCCTTTCCTTCCCCGACAAGCCGCGCGGGCAGAGCCTCCGAAAATCCCCCACCTCCGCTCGGGTGACGCAAGAAGCTCGCGGTCCAGGGTCAGTAGAGCCTCCGGCAGGGGTCCCAGTTGGCGGCCGCCGGCAGGCGGGGTTCCGAGAGGTGGGCTGCAAGAGCTACCAGGCCCCCGCGCTCATTTTGCCCTCCCTGCAAATAAAACTAACACCCTCCGCCCGGGAGATTAGGAGTTGTTTGCCGAAGGTCTCTGGGGTTCAGGCGCTTTGAAACAGTTTAAACAGTTGGAACAGATACGGTTGGAGACCCGGCAAAGGCGCTGGTATCGGAGCTGCGCCTCCCTGATTTGGAGAACCTTGCTCCGCTTTATCTCACACCACCGCCCGAGAGTGGCGCCAGCCCCGGGGCGGGGGCTAACGTGTTGGACCCGGCTCTGCACACTGTCAACTGCCCTCTTGCCCTGGGTACCCTGCGGGGCTGGGCCAGTGGGACTTGCCCAGGGGAAGTGTGGACCGCGCGGGGAGCTCGTGCTTGCAGTCACCCTGAACGCCCTCCGCGTACTCCCACGCGCTGGCAGTCTGGCTAGACTCAGGACACCAAGGGCAAATGAAGAAGTCTGTTTTGATCGGCGAGTAGTCAGTACTGCTAACCAAGACTTTTCTTTTCCCACTAAAGCGCACATGCCTTTACCATTGTGCAGTACTACGACATGCGATGATCTTTTCAAGTTTTTTTTCCCCACGTACTCAGGTATAACCTAAAAAATAAAAATGAAAAAAAAAACCCACAAGTTATAAAATAGTTTGCATAGTATGGATCCATTCTGTAAAAATATGCTTAGGAAGAAAATTGAAAGTTGTTCACCAAATATTAATAGCTGTAGTGTCATGAATGACTTATCTTTCTGTTACTTTATGTATGCTTTCAATCTACTATGAATATACGTTATGTTTTACATTGAAAACAATTACTTAAAAAATTAATCACTGCCCACAAAAAGTTCTTGAAAACAGGAATATTGCGAAATCTTAAAGATAAAAAAAAAATAGATGTTTTTTTCTCTTATGAATTAACAGTTTAACTCTTTAACAAGCCTGGTTTTCAGTTTCTAGCTTCTTGAAATTATGCAAAACCAGGCGTAGTAGTGATATTTCATTCAAAAAAATCTCTCTCTCTCTCTCTCTCTCTCTCTCACACACACACACACACACACACCTGACTATAGCAGATCAACTCCTAAAGAACTAAAGAACTTACTTTCTCTTGGTTGCATAATTTGACACTCCCAGGATTTATCTGTAAATTTATATGTTCAAATATTTCTTGAGGTAAGTGAAACCTAAATCAATTGCTTGTAATTGAAGCGAGCTTCTTCAGCTTGAAATAAACCCTTTCAGCTGTTATGTGAAAAGTCTGTAAAATTATCTGCACACAGAAAAAGAAGCCGTAGGAGAAATTATTTACAATGAAAGTGGCATGAAACATACAGACATAATGAAATGACATTTCTGCTTCAAAGAAGAGCAAAAAATACACTGTTAACAATTTAAATTGCTTATTAAAACTAGTACATCGGAGAAGGTAGATAGTGAGTCCAGGAGGTAAAAGATACCAAAGTCATATATGACATGGCTGCTGCACTCAAGGAGTTTATAAAGTGATTGGTATTTCTCTGTTAAGCAACAAATTTCCAATTAGTTTAGACTGAATGAAATAACTTTTACTTTTGCAAAACTGCAATTGCTGGGAGTGTATTATTTTAGGCACCTTCAAAATACATATTTTCAAAAGGAGGAGAACAATAATAGAATCTGAACATGTTTAAGAAAAATAAACACTAAAAAAAAAAACCTCTTTGGCATTGAACAGTAATTCAGTACAAAAAAAAAGGGAACCCAGGTCTCAGACCACTTGTGTCAAGCAGATTTCCAGTCTTTGCAGACACTGAAATGAGACTGTTTCTGTGAGAACTTAGGCCTTGCACTCTAAACTTACATATTGTGCTTTGGGGGCACATGTTGAGAGGTTCCAGAGGAACAGGAAAGATGATACTGGTTTTTCTCTTCTGTCCTGGTGCCATGAGAGTCCTTTCTTACTGCCTGGCTCTCCTAGCTATTTTATTTTTTCCATCGATTGATTTCACATTCTGTCAACCCTTCTACATTTCCACTGATGCCTGAATTCTTTGCTGTCTTTGGAAAGACAACCCTCCAAATATGCTCGAAATGTGTCATAATTGTAATATGTACTTCAGAGTTCTCAAAAAAAAAAAAAAAAAAAAGTATTGCCCTGGCCGGTTGGCTCAGCGGTAGAGCGTCGGCCTAGCGTGCGGAGGACCTGGGTTCGATTCCCGGCCAGGGCACACAGGAGAAGCGCCCATTTGCTTCTCCACCCCTCCGCCGCGCTTTCCTCTCTGTCTCTCTCTTCCCCTCCCGCAGCTAAGGCTCCATTGGAGCAGAGATGGCCCGGGCGCTGGGGATGGCTCTGTGGCCTCTGCCTCAGGCGCTAGAGTGGCTCTGGTCGCAATATGGCGACGCCCAGGATGGGCAGAGCATCGCCCCCTGGTGGGCAGAGCGTCGCCCCTGGTGGGCGTGCCGGGTGGATCCCGGTCGGGCGCATGCGGGAGTCTGTCTGACTGTCTCTCCCGGTTTCCAGCTTCAGAAAAATGAAAAAATGAAAAAAAAAAAAAAAGTATTGCCTGACCTGTGGTGGTGCAGGTGCTAGAGCCTCAACCTGGAATGCTGGGGTCACCGATTTGAAACTCGGGACTTGCCCGGTCAAGGCACATACAAGAAGCAACTACTACAAGTTGATGCTTCCTGTGCCTACCCTCTTTCTTTCTCTCGGTCTTCTCTTTAAAAATCAATAAATAAAATCTTTTAAAAAAATCATCATGAAGTAAGCCTTCTGAGCACAGAGTTTGGATAATGGTAATGCAATAATCCATTTATTTCATCTTCTCTGTGATCTAAGCTGCCAAGTTTGCAAGGTACAAGAAAGTACCCAGTATTTCAAAATCCTTCATCACCTTGCGGTTTGTTTCCTCTTCTTTTCACTTCCCCTTAATTGTATTCCATGTTTGAGCCAGAAATATCTAGAACATGTTGAAATTATAGTTGAAATTCTAAATTTGTCCAGTTTACAGTTGGAGCATATCAGGTAGCTAGTTTTTAAAAATGGTACCAATGAATTACCTGCTCCCTGATATTATGTAGTTTCCTGACATTGAATCACCAGTGGCCCTATGACTTGCTTTAACTTATGAATGGAGGCTAGAAGTGACACGATGTCAGGACTCCACCTTAAAACAGTCTGACTGCTTTTACTTTTACACTCTTAGGAGTCAACCATCATGTAAGAAATCTGAAATCTTCATGGGAAGAGAAGCCATGGGGAGAAGCTCGGGGGGATGAGATTCCAAGTAGAGAGAGAAGCTATGTGAACAGAGCCATTAGCCATGTGAGTGAAGAAACCATCTTGGACCTTCCAGCCCACCTAGTTGTGCCCCCGAGTACTCCAGCCCCAGCTGCTGTCTGACTGCAACCACATATGAAGACTCCAAGCAAGACCAGCTGAGCCAGCCTGGCTGAGCTTAGGCAGCATAAGAAATTGTAAGAGATAATAAATTGTTTTTAGCCACTAATTTTTGGTGTGACTAACCAAAACAGCATATATTGATTATCAACAAATAACCAAAACAGAATATATTGAATATCAAGGGCAAGGTTGCTCCTGGCTGCTTTTTGTTAACTATTATTGGGAGCACATATAGGATGGTGTCTTGCAAACCCTTAGAGGCAAATTCGACTTCCCTGTGAATAAGGAAATTATCTTCCCCATAGTATATCCATGTTGCTACATACAAAATCAATCACCTCATCACAGCATGCACCAGTATCATATTATTAGCTAAATGATGGTGAGATAGTCTCCTTATCAAATACACTTAAGACACTCAGACATTATTACATCAATTAAGTAGATGGAAGTATAAATGCATACAGAGATTCTGGGCTTGACATGACCTCATTTACACCAGTTATGTAAGATACTTCTGAATATCTGTTGAGGAAATTTGAACTTCAGGAACAGCATGGCCAGTGGATAAACTGAACTTCAGTACAGCAGTGTTCAAAATAATTGGTGTATTAATTTCAAAACACGCCCATAACCTTGGTCCCTTGGAGTGCACACCTCACTATGCAAACTACTGATACAAAGAGCTGTAAATCTCCAAAGCCAGTTTTAACTTGTTTCCTGCTTGCAATACAAACAGTGCTCTGTAGGAACTGCAGTGCAGTGCATAAAGAGAAAAACCCAGGAATTCAAAGGAGTGCTTTTAGATTCTATGTGTTGATACATACAAGAAAAAAAACCCCTAAACTGAATGTGTATGCTCAAAACGTTAACCATAATCATCCTGATTTTATTTTTTTCATTTGCTATCTGCATTTTCCTAAATAAACATATATTACATTTAAAATAATAAGCAAAAATGGGAGGGTATGGGAGGAACACTGGCTTTTCCCCCTAGCCACTGGGTCCACTTCATTTTCAAACTGAATTTTCATTACAAGCTTTGCAAATCTTCCCATTCTGTATCTATCAGAGTGGAGCCTGGTGAATCTGAACACATCTTTAAGCGTGCTTCTAGTAAGGGTCTAAAAACCCTTCGCCCTTTCAATCTACTTCTGTATTTGCAGTGTCACTCAGCAGAATAGGAGTCCCTAGACAAAGATGGAATTATGTGAGTACATTGAGTAGACACTAAGAACTGCAGCTCTGGAGTGATATACAGACTTGTCCATATATAACATTGCTGTATGGGGGAAATAAACAGAGGACAGAACAAAAAACACTTATGCCTGGAGCAATGTCTCCAAGGCCAGTCACCAAGTATAATGGATATCAAATATCAGATGACTTTCCCTTTCTTCTATGTGCTTTTCTGCGTTGTTCAAATTTTTACAGTGAGCATTTTTAAAATTGGGGAGGGGGGAATCAGTTAAATTCCTTTTACTTTGGGCAAATAAAAAGTAAGCGCATCCTCATAGACCTTGTAGACAGCCTTTAAGTCTCCCGGAGGCTGGAATGTGAAAAAGAGAAGTAAAGTTTGCCAAGATATTTGTCTTCCAGCATTTCCTATATCAGTTACTTTTATTTTGACCTTTGAGTAATATGAGAATTAAAATAACCCTTAGAGGTCTTGCTCAAAGATGGCAAGTAGGTTTTACTTTGGTTGCCAACTCCAGTTGACTGATAGTGTTGGCTGCCTACAATGCTTTGCTGAGAAGCAGCTTCCTAACTTGGTAGGAAAATTGCAGTGATTCATTAGCTATGTCTGCAATGGGCACAGAGTGACAGGAGTGGTAGCACATCAGGTGTTTACCTGCATTGATCCAACTCTCTACTTTTACATTTGAGGAAACTAAGGCATAAAGTGATTACCAATGATCACAAAACTAGTAAAACTAATTTTACTATTAGCGGAGCCAGTAGTAGAATAATATTTCCTGCCTTCTGATTTTATGTTCTTCCCATACAACAAATTGACTTGGACTCGTGAAGGCAAATCTATTGTAGTACTGAGCAAGACCCAAAGGGCCAGCTGTAAATTTTATTTGCATGTCAGCACCTTATTTGGGGAGAGATAATAGCCCAATTTATTAATGATAATTATTTTGTGTATTTTCTAAAAATTCCCCACAAATCATGGAGATGTGATTAGGACCAGTATTATAAATCAGACAGCTACAAAACAATTGAGTTGCTCAAAGCTCAAGAAACTTACTACTGTATCTGAAACCGGCTGGTTCTAAAACCCAGGCACAGCCTGACCTGTGATGGCGCAGTGGGATAAAGCGTCGACCTGGAACACTGAGGTCGCCGGTTCGAAACCCTGGGCTTGCCTGGTCAAGGCACATATGGGAGTTGATGCTTTCTGCTCCTCCCCCTTCTCTCTCTCTCTCTGTCTCTCTCTCTCACTCCTCTCTCTCTAAAAAAATCAATAAATAAAATATTAAAAAAAAAACACAAAAAACCCAGGCACAGTCTACTCTAGGTTAGGTTTCTGTAGAGTCCCTTGTCTGTGCAGTATTTACTGAGAATACTCACGGTAAAGCTCCCTGAAGATTACATTTTTCCACATTCTGTTTAATTAATTCCCCATGGACAAGAATGATAAAGTATTTTTCACTAGACAGAAAACTTGAAAACATGAGACCAGGATTCTTTTTTTTTTTTTTAATAAATTTTTATTAATGGTAATGGGATGACATTAATAAATCAGGGTACATATATTCAAAGAAAACATGTCTAGGTTATTTTGTCATCAAATTATGTTGCAAACCCCTCGCCCAGGATTCTATTATACATTTAAGAACCTCCGAGTGAAGAGTCGAGAGAAACTAAATGGGCTATTTGCAACTTCAGCCTAACGCCAGGGTTTTTACTTTTCTATTTTAAGAACAAGGTGTAAAATGTACTGATGAGACTGTAAACTACTGTAACCCTTGCATTTCTTTCAATAATTAAATAAACTGGCTGTATGCTTCTAAAAGGCCTAAAACATAAGTAACTTTAATGCTGGTTTAGAGCTATTTCCTCTTGTGAGATTCTGGTACCTGTTCATCACATTTTCTTTCTCCTGATGGAAGATAAAATATTTCAGTGTTTGGGGTTCATAAACTGTCAAAACTTTGTAATGATAAATGTATGAATTCACTCGCCTTTTTTATTTTTTGTTTATTTCTTTTTTTATTTAGTTAGTTTATTTTGTTCATTAAATTCCACATGTAAGTGAAAGCATATGGTACTTGTCTTTCTCTGCCTGGCTTATTTCACTTACCCTAATACTCTCCAGGTCCATCCGTGCTTTTACAAAAGGTAAGATTTCCTTCTCTTTTATGGCTGAGTAGTATTTCATTGTCTAAATATACTAGAGATTTTTAATCCACTCATCTACTGATGGACACTTGAGCTGCTTCCAAATCTTGGCTATTGTTTCGCTTGCCTTTTTTAAGTTGAGTTTTGACTACAGGCCATGCACTTTATATGGATTATTTCATTTAGTCTTCTCAGAAAACCAGTGACATAGGTATATTATTACCCCTTTCGAAATGAGGAAACTGAAGTTTGGAGAGGCTAGCTAATTTTATCTATGGTCAAGTGTGAGTCAGTAGCTGAGCAGGTCACTCTGGCTCTCAAGTTCATAAGCATGAAGGTTTGCCACCTCCCATAGATGTTTAAAAAAATGGCAAGGGTTAACTAAGGAATTCAGGTAGAAATGTTTTTCCAGAAATTATCCAGGCAATTTATTAATTTAAAAAACAACAGTTGAGCCATGGGTGGAGAGCTATGTTGGTTAGAGTATTGTCCCCATATGCAAGGGTTGTGGGTTTAATCCCTGGTCAGAGCATTTATAGGGATAGATCAATGTTTCTTCAAAAAAAAAAGTTGGGCCCTGGCCGGTTGGCTCAGCGGTAGAGCGTCGGCCTAGCGTGCGGAGGACCCGGGTTCGATTTCCGGCCAGGGCACACAGGAGAAGCGCCCATTTGCTTCTCCACCCCTCCACCGCGCCTTCCTCTCTGTCTCTCCCTTCCCCTCCCGCAGCCAAGGCTCCATTGGAGCAAAGATGGCCCAGGCGCTGGGGATGGCTCCCTGGCCTCTGCCTCAGGCGCTAGAGTGGCTCTGGTCGCAACATGGCGACGCCCAGGATGAGCAGAGCAATCCCTCATGGTGGGCGTGCCGGGTGGATCCCGCCAGGCGCATCCCGCCGGGCGCATGCGGGAGTCTGACTGTCTCTCCCTGTTTCCAGCTTCAGAAAAATGCAAAAAAGAAAAGAAAAGAAAAAAAAAGTTGGATGGGGGGGAAACAACAGTTGATGAGAGGTACCATGCTGGAGGAAGACCAAAATGCATTCTACTCTTAAGGTCCTTATGGTCCAGTAATAAAACATCACAACAGCCCATATCCAAGAAGTGATGAATGCCAAGAAGCAGGCACTTGATCTACCCAATCTAATGGCAGAAGGGCAGATTGTTTCTTCCTTTGATTGAAAACTTGAAGCAATGTTTTTTTTATATATAGCCTTATTAAGGTATAATTGACATAAAAGAAATGGCACATATTTAAAGTATCAATTTGATAAGTTTTGATATACATGTGTGAAACCATCAGCACAATTAAGGCAATAAACATATTCATCAGTCCCAAAAGTCGCTTGTGCTTCATTTTTATCCTCCTTCTCTCTGTCCCCCATTCGATCCCTAGGCAACCACTGATTTACTCTCTGTAACTATGAATTACAGCGGTAGAGCGTCGGTCTAGCGTGCGGAGGACCAATAAATAAATTTTTAAAGAGACATATAAATTCCAGAAAATATAAAAATATTCACCTTAATGCATATTTGAGTTCTGAAAAGGGAAACTACAAAATATTAAGCTTTTATTTTCAACTGGTGACTCAGAATTTCTTCCACACATCATGCTTTGATAGACCTAACTCATGTTTCCTGATCTGTATTGAGAAGCAGCAACTGTTTTTTTCTCTTTGATTCCCCTACCCTTAAAACACTAGTTATTACCATAAACAATTTTAATAAACTGGTTAAAATAATCTATTAACTACCCTTATAAGGTTACTGCTATTTCATTTCTTTAAAGGCTGTAAACACTGAATAGATAAGTATTTTGTGACAATAGTGATTTATAAGACAGAGGAAGCTTTTATTGTACACTATAAATTTCTCCATGATGAACATTATGGAGACACTTCTTGCTAAAGTTTGCCTAGCCTAGTCTCTTGAGAAAGTAAGTACTGTATTGCAGGAGTAAGAAATAGGTCCTTTTGATTTCAATTGTCTACTTCAGGGAAAAGGTCATATAATACCAACACTTAATCTCCTTATAACAAATTCAGTTTAATAAAAAATTATCATGTGTGTTGTGTGTAGTGCCCTAGGTGAGACTTGAATTTACTGAGCCTACTATATATGAGGCTTTACTTCCAGCTACTTTATTTGTATCATTACCAGTCCTCACAACAACCACTTTACAGGTGGTAAAGCTGAGTTCGATCTGATACAGTAACTTGGCCAAGGTCACACAGTTCCACGATTCATTAAATTGACTAAGGTTCATGGCAGAGTTCATGTAAAATCCTAGGTCTAACTCATTCCAAAACCTTTGTTCTAGTCACTGGGCCAAGCTAAATTGCAAGATACCACCCAATGCTTTGTGAATAATTAAATAATGTAGGGACTAAGAGCTATACCAGAGATTTTCAACCTTTTTCATATCATGACACACATAAAATAATTACTAAAATTCTGCAGCACACCAAAAAATATATTTTTGCCCATCTGACAAAAAAATAGATATAATTTTGATTGATTACACCAGATTGATTACACCAGATGTTGTCGTTTCTTTTTTATTTTTTCTTTCTTTTTTCCTAGGCTGTTCCCACGCTTTCGGCAGAGTCATCCACATGAAGAACAACCCTGTTTCCTAAGCTGGGGTTTGGTATCAGCTCACCACTGGAATGCACCAGCCAACAGAAAACTGATCAGGTGCAGTGGCGGGTGGCTATGTTGTCGTTTCTTTTTGTTTTACAATCTAAGGAAAAGAGGTGAGTGCCCCTGACTAAATAGTCAGGCATTGCATGTTTTAAAAATTCTTGCGGCACACCAGTGTGCCTCTTGTGGCAGACCAGTTGAAAATCACGGATCTATACTATAATTTTTACTATGGACCGTATTTAAGTCAATGACAATCTTTGATGAGTGAAATAATATAAACTGCCATAATATTCATGTCATTTTTATATATTTGTTTTTCTTTCTTGATTGCTATTTACCAATCTTCTACTATTGATCCAAATATGTAAATACCTAAAAAAAGTAATTATAATGGCTCCTAGAAACCTGTATCTGATTGCTAGTGGCTCATAGGTAAATTTGAAGAATATGACTCAAAGGAACATGATTTAGATCTTATAATATGATTCCATGGTCCATGGTCTTCAAAGCTAATTGCCAATCAGTGCCAGATTCAATCATGGGACTTTATCCAAATTGTCGCTTTTACTATAAATCACTTTCATGATTGAAATAATCTACACCCTGCTCTGAGTGAGCTGTGCATTGATCATTCACCATGGAGTAAATGTTTTACTTCTTGGAAGGCTTAAGTAGAAGAGCGTGTGTGTGTTAGAAGGAAATCTGCACTAACATGGCAAAAAGGTACCTCTTATAAAACAATAATAATATAATATAAAAATTGTATAGTATCTTGAAAGATATGGTAGCCTTGATATAGATATTCAAAAACTGCAAAGCAAAGCAGTTCAAATGAACAAAAGATAAGGTTATAGAAAAGTTTGAAGATAAAAAGGTAAAGGAATATCATAAAAAGTATTAACTTTGTGATCTGGCCTGTGGTGGTGCAGTGGATAAAGAGTCAACCTGAAATACTGAGGTTGCCAGTTCGAAACCCAGGGCTTGCCTGCTCAAGGCACATATGGGACTTGATGCTTCCTGCTCTTCACTCCCTTCTCTTTCTCTTTCTATCTCTTTCTCTCCTCTCTAAAATGAATAAATAAAATCTTTAAAAAAATTAACTTTATTTATACATTGATGATTTTAATGCAGAATATTTTAGTGACCAAAACTAACATGACCTAGTATCGTTTCATGGTCTTCATGAACTGGGATTAAGTTACTTAGAAATACATTGTGCTTACAGTTATAGAGTAATTTTCTCCCAGAAATTCTCTGTGAAGCAGCAAAGGATTTAATGGTCAAATGACAATCATGTACTCTTAAAGTCTTAATATATACAAAATTAGTTTCTGTAGCCTACATTTTGGCAAATCCTGCTGGGTACTATGGTAGAGAGAATATAAGCACCAGAATCAGACAGAGCTGTGTGATCCTGGGAAAGTTGGTTAATCTCACTGACATCAGTTTTCTCATCTGTGAAATGAAGATTGTTGTGAGACTGGCATGATGTATATAAAGTTATATGTGAAGATGAAAAGCAGTTAGATCCTCTGAAGTGATAATCCAAAACCAAAAGTTTACTGTGTGAGAAGCACTGAAGTAACAATAGACCATTGCCAATCTATAGATACAAACTTTTTAGTTCTTTTCATAAATGCTGGATATTTGACAAAATGAAAACAAGTACTGATCTGAACTTGGAGAACTAGAGATTCTTTTTTAAAAAAATTAAGAGGTTGGCTTTAGACTTAAGTTCCTCAAGGGCCCAGGACGTTTTATTCATTTTATCTCATTGCTTTTTACTTCACATAGTATGTGGAGACACTCGATAAATATTGGCTAAATGAATTGCATCAGGAGGTTTGATGATTTATAAGATTTCTTTCAAAATTAAAACTGCTTTTATTAAAAGATGACAGAAAAGAAAGTGCTTTGTATAAACACTGTTTTGCTGTGTTGTATTAAAGGCACATATTATAAATATCAGATGCTAGTTTGGCTAGAGACCTTGATATTTATGTTGAGATGAGGAGGCTGTATGTTATTTTATATATGTTTTTTGTTAATAGATTTATTTATTTAAGTTTTTTTATTTTTAGATTTTATTTATTGAGTTTTGAAGAGAGGGAAGAGAGAAAGAGGGGGTAGAAGCAGGAAGCACCTACTTGTAGTAGTGCTTCTTTTTTGTATTTTTCTGAAGCTGGAAACGGGGAGAGACAGTCAGACAGACTCCCGCATGCGCCCGACAGGGATCCACCCGGCACGCCCACCAGGGGCGATGCTCTGCCCACCAGGGGGCGTTGCTCTGCCCCTCCGGGGCGTCGCTCTGCCGAGACCAGAGCCACTCTAGCGCCTGGGGCAGAGGCCAAGGAGCCATCCCCAGCGCCCGGGCCATCTTTGCTCCAATGGAGCCTTGGCTGCGGGAGGGGAAGAGAGAGACAGAGAGGAAGGAGGGGAGGTGGAGAAGCAAATGGGCGCTTCTCCTATGTGCCCTGACCGGGAATCGAACCTGGGTCCCCTGCATGCCAGGCCGACGCTTTACCGCTGAGCCAACCGGCCAGGGCCTGTAGTAGTGCTTCTTATATGTGTCTTGACCGGGAAAGCCCAGAAATTTAAACCTGAAACCTCAGTGTTCCAGGGCGACTCTTTATCCACTGCGCCACCACAGGTCAAGTTGTTAATAGATTTATAACATTCATTTTCTACTCATCAGGGAATTATTTTGAGTCAAAAGAACATGATTTTGAGGGGGTCTTTGTAATGTGAAGTTTGCTATATTGCACTTGTAGAATGTCAGACTCCAGTTAGAAAATGTTTTTAATGATTTAAAATGGTGGCAGTGGAAGCCCTGGCTTGGTGGCTCAGTGGATAAAGTATTGTCCTGATGCACCAAGGTCACAAGTTCAATCCCTTGTCAGAAACATATGAGAAGCAACCAATGAGTGCACAACTTAATGAAACAACTAAGTGTAATAGTGAGTTGATGCTTCTCTCTCTCTTCCCCTCTCTCTCTTTCTTTCAACTCAATGGAAAAAATAATAAAATAAAATAATGGCAGTGGAAAACAAGGAATAATCCTTAGTGTTCTTTGTAACTTTTTATGTTTCTATACTTAGGAGCCCTTGCTGGTGGAATTCTGTGATACTATTGCCAAGAATTTGTAGATTGCATAAACATTTTCATTTGCTGAAATGTTAATGTCTTAATTTCAAATCCACACAATACTTACTTCATTAGAACTAATGACCTCTGCCACTCACTTTTACATTGTGACATAATTCAGAATTATTTTCTTTCTTTTTTTTTTAATAGCGAGGGGGTGGGGGGACAGACAGGGTCAAACAGAGAGGAAAAGAGAAGAAGAGATGAGAAGCATCAATTCTTTGTTGCAGCACCTTAGTTGTTCATTAATTTTTCTTTTTTTTTTTTTTAAATTCAGCGAGAGGAGTGGAGGTAGAGAGACATATTCCCACATGTGCCTTGACCAGGATTCACCCAGCAAACCCACTAGGGGGTGATGCTCTGCCCAGTTGCTCAACAATGATACTCCATTACTCAGCAACCAAGCTCTTCTTAGTGCCTGAGGCGGAGGCCATGGAGCCATCTTCAGCACTCAGGGACAACTTGCTCCAATAGAGCCATGGCTGCAAGAGGAGGAGAAGTGGAGAAGCAGATGCGTGCTTTTCCTGTGTGCCCTGACTGGGAAACGAAGCCAAAACTTCCACACACCGGGAAGACACTCTACTACTGAGCCAACTAGTCAGGGCCATTAATTGCTTTCTCATATGTGCCTTGACTGGGGGACTACAATTGAGCCAGAGACCTGTTGCTGAAGCCAGCGACCTTGGGTCCAAGCTAGTGTCCTTGGGCTTCATGCAGCAACCTTTGGGCTCAAGCCAGTGACCATGGGGTCATGTCTATGATCCCATGCTCAAGCTGGCAACTTCAGGGTTTTGAACCTGGGTCTTCAGCATCCCAGGCTGATGCTCTATGCACTGTGCCACCACCTGATCAGGCTAGAATTATTTTCGAATTCCACTTTTACATCTACCCAAACTGGAGATTGTGTGTGCTATCTAAGCCTATTGGTTCACTGTGAGCCTGCAGAAGGAGGTCAGTATTTATTTCAGCTGCTTATCTTTGGTCTAAGCAAATTTGAAATTGCTGCAACAACATAGTTTCAGGGACTCAGAGAATAATGCTTTCCTTGCCTAATACATTTTTTTTTAAATAAAATCATTGTTTGTAAAGTCAGCAGAAAAGCAGACATCCTAATCACAAAGATTTAGGATTTTTTTTTTTTTTTTTTTTTTTTTTTACAAAGACAGAGAGAGTCAGAGAGAGGGACAGACAGACAGGAATGGGGAGAGATGAGAAGCATCAATCATTAGTTTTTTATTGCGATACCTTAGTTGTTCATTGATTGCTTTCTCATATGTGCCTTGACCGCGGGCCTTCAGCAGATCAAGTAACCCCTTGCTCGAGCCAGCGACCTTGGGTCCAAGCTGGTGAGCTTTTTTCTCAAGTCAGATGAGCCCACGCTCAAGCTGGCGACCTCAGGGTCTCAAACCTGGGTCCTCGGCATCCCAGTCTGACGCTCTATCCACTGCGCCACCGCCTAGTCAGGCACAAAGATTTAGGATTATAGACCTATCTGAAGGTAGAATCAGTAACCAATCATATAGCAGTGGTCCCCAACCCCCGGGCCGCGGACCAGTACTGATCCGTGGGCCATTTGGTACTGGTCCGCAGAGAAAGAATAAATAACTTACATTATTTCTGTTTTATTTATATTTAAGTCTGAATGATGTTTTATTTTTAAAAAATGACCAGATTTCCTGTTACATCCGTCTAAGATTCGCTCTTGACGCTTGTCTTGGTCACGTGATACATTTATCCGTCCCACCCTAAAGGCCGGTCCGTGAAAATATTTTCTGACATTAAACCGGTCCGTGGCCCAAAAAGGGTTGGGGACCACTGATATACAGCTAAGAGCAGCTCAGAGTATCAGCATGAAGAGAAATATTTTTCTTCTTTTCATGTTATCGTTCCTTTTCTTTTTCTCATGAAACCCCTTAGTTCACCTGTAATTGAGACTATTGGTGTTTCTACTTAAATTTAGGTACCCAAAATTGCAACTCTTTGATCCCAAATAGATGCTTTGTCTGGAACTGGGTTCTTGTTTTTTTTAGGTTTGTTAGAGTTGCAATTCAGCAAGACTCGTGGGGACAAGATACCTCAGCAATGCAACTTTAATAACTTCTGCAGAAGGGCATACTGGTGCTAGTGAAAGCCGGCCAGCAAGAGCACAGGTTGGGGTGTGGGCTCTGTTTTTATCTCTAATGCAGGCCCTAGGCTGGGTCTTGCCCCATTGGCTGGGGTGTTGTCCATACAATCTTACTCTTTCCCAACTGGCTAGTTTAAATGGCCATGCAGAGGGTGGCAAGAGAGAGGTACAGATAGCATGAAACTGGATGAGGGAGTTAGGGAATGGTCAGAAAAACCGGATCAAAGGGGGTTGGGGAATAACTGAAGGAAAGAACATGAGGTAAATAAGTTGTTTTCCCTTCAGGTTGACAATAAGAAATACATACATATATATATATATATATATATATATATGTATGTATTTCTTGTATATATATGTATATATATGTGTGTGTGTATGTATTTATTTTTATTTTTATTATTTTTTATTAAGTGAGAGGCAGGGAGGCAGAGGCAGACTCTCGCATGTGCTCCTACCAGGATCCACCTGGCAAGCCTCCTACCAAGCAGGTGATACTCTGCCCAGCTGGGCCACAGCTCTGTTGCTCAGCAACCAAGCTATTTGAACACCTGAAGTGAGGCCATGGAGCCATCTTCTGTGCCTGGGACCAACTTTACGTGAGCCATTTTATCCATGGCTGCAGGAGGGGAAGAGAAAGAGAAAGAGAGGGAGAGAGAGGAAAGAGGAGAGAAGGGGTAGGGTAGAGAAGCAGTTGGCCCCTTGTCCTGTGTGCCCTGATCAGGAATTAAACCAAGGACTTCCACACACCAGACTTACACTCTACTGTTGAGCCAACCAGCCTGGGCTGACAATAAGAAATACATATTTGATCATTGTTTCATTTCTGGCACAGAGCTCCTAAAACTCTTGGGATTTCCTAAGTAAGGAAAACAATAAATGTTTCTTTTGTTTTGTTAATGAGGCAACTTTTGGAAAGCACCCATGGATGGGGGGGCTGGTTGCCAAGGGAGCCAACTATGTGATTAGAAGGTTGAAACTTTCAGTCCTACTCCCCAACCTCCTAGGAGGGGAGAGGAACTGAGGGTTGAGTTCAATCAACAATGACCAATGATTTAATCAGCTATGCTCAAGTAATGAGGCCTCCATAAAACCCAAAGGGAGAGGATTCACAGAACTGGTTGGTGGATATGTGGAAATTCAGGGAGAATAATGCACCTGGAGAGGGTGAGGAAGCTCCATGCCCTTTCTCTGTACCTTGTCCTACGAATCTCTTACGTCTGCCAGTTCCCCAAGTTATGTCCTTCTATAATAAATCTAGTAAATAAAAACATTTCTCTGAGTTCTGTGAGCCACTCTAGCAAATTAATCAAACCCAAGAAGGGGGTTGTTGGAACTTCTGCTCTATAACCTCTCATTAGAAACACAGGTGACAATCTGGACTTATGGCTGGCATCGGAATGGAAGGTGGGCAGTCTTGTAGTACTGAACCTTTAACCTAGAGGATTTGACACTATCTCAGGTAGATGGCTGAATAAAGTTAAGCTGTAGGACGCCCCACTAATTGTGGGAAAACTCTGCCCCACCCCCACACGCTGGAATTGATACCAGAACCCTTTAATTGTTTATTCATTTCTATTGAATTTTTTTCTATTGTGTTGCAAATTTTTGTCTTATTTATTTCTAGTAGTGCTTTGTATGTGATATCAACACTTTGTAATTTGAGTTGAAAGTACCTTTTCCCAGTTAGCCATTCTAAATATATTTTCCAATACAGTTGACATTCAATATTACTTTATATTTGTTTTAAGCCATTTGTTTTTTAACTTTAATTATGGTAAATTTTTTGCCACACAGAATTTAAAAAAACAACTTTAAGAAATTTTATGATTGATTTTAGAAAGAGAGAAAGGGAGAAAGAGAAAGAAACATGGATTTGTTGTCTCCCTTATTTATGCATTCATTAGTTGATTCGTGCATGTATCCTGCCTAGATATCAAACCCACGGGATGATGCTCCAACCAACTGAGCTACCTTGCCAGGGCAGTCTTAGGTATTTTACATGGCAAACTGCTGGTATTACCTTTTATTTTATTTTATTTTTTTAAGATTTTATTTATTCATTTTAGAGAGAAGAGAGAAAAAGATAGAGAGAGAAGAGGGGAAGAAGCATCAACTTTCACATGTGCCTTGACTAGACAAGCCCAGGGGTTTTGAACCAGTGACCTCAATGTTACAGGTTGATGCTTTATCCACTGTTCCACCACGGGTCAGGCGGTATTAACCTTTTCCACATCTAATGTTAACAGGTCCACAGATTGTGTTTCCTTGTCAATAATGAGCTTCTTGAATGTAGTTTCCCTTACATTTAGTACCTTATTTAAAAAAAACTTGTCACTTCTTCCTCAGATCTAAAAATAATGTTCTAGTATGATGGATATCAGACAGATCAGTTGTCAACACCAGAACCAGACACTGTCTCTTCGGGGAAAGATCCAGCAGAACACGCCCTTGTTACTGGCCCCTCGGCCAGTGTCCAGGCCTACCTCAGATGCCCCACACCTCAGCAGGCCAGGCGTGGAGGACACCCTTGTTACTGGCCCCTCGGCCCGTGTCCAGCCTACCCCAGATGCCCCACACCTCAGCAGGCCAGGCGTGGAGGACAGAGATTTCACGAGACGGTACCACATGATACCCTCCTGGATGGGCTGGTTCTCTTCTGCCAAACATTTGGAAACTGTTCCAAACTCCATAGTAACCCTGGCCTTCTACTGCACAGGCTGTATATTTGGGAGGCATTGTAAGTCACAGGGTTGCCAGACAAAATACCCAGTAAAATTTGAATTTCAGGTAAGCATCATATAATTTTTAGTATAATTAGTTCACAAAATATTGCAAGGGACATCATTATACCAAAAAAAATATTCATTGTTCATGTGAAATTCAAATTTAACTGGTCATCCCATGTTTTTCTTTTTCTTGAAAGATTGATTTTAGAGAGAAGAGAGAGAAGGGGGGAAAGGAGCGGGAAGCATCAACTTGTCATAGTTTCTTCTCATATGCGCCTTGACCAGGCAAGCCCAGGGTTTCGAACCGGTGACCTCAGCATTTCCAGGTTAACACTTTATCCACTGCACCACCACAGGTCAGGCAAGTCATTCCATATTTTTTTTTTTTTTTTGCTTAATCTGACAAACCTCATCACAGAGCTCTTCCCAAAATAATCCTTCATTATGCTTCCTGCCTCCTCCCCAGTTTCAAAATCTCTCTACTGGAATTAGGTTCAATAAAGTGTTAAGACAACCTAGAGGGGGTATTACCAATATAGGGTAGAGTTAACATTCTGACTTTAACTTGCATTAGCAATGATGAATTTATCTGATCAGTAAACTGATTTGGGTATTAAGAAGGCCATTTCAGTGATGGTTGAGAACAAGGGTGGACCATGAAAAAATTTAGATTCCAGCAGGTATGATAGGGGGAGGGGTGAAGGAAGGAGTTTGGGTGTAGCTTAAAGGAGTGCAGGCAGGAAAGGAAATGTTGAAGAGAACTTATACTGACAGTTTTGCCTGACTGGGATCCTTGCGTTATTTCTTTCTCACTTCCCCTTTTCTTTCCTTCTTTATTCAACACATACTCATCCCCAGGTGCAGGGCATGGGTGAGAGGCTGGGCGGCGGAACAGAAGGCAGGAGGCCTAGCGGAGGAAACCACTGCCAAGCAACCAAGGGTTGGGAGCAAAATAGGCCAGGAGGAGAAATAAAATCAAGAAAGGTGCCTGACTTTTTATTTCATTTTATGTTTATTGTATTAATTTTAGAGAGAAAGTAAAGAAAGGAGAGGGGGAGAAAGAGACAGAAACATCGATCCGCTCCTGTATGTGCCCTGACCAGGGATTGAACCGGTATCCTCTGTGCTTTGGGATGATGCTCTAACCAAGTGAACTCTCTGGCCAGGGCAGGTACCTGACTTTTAAGAAAAAAGTCCAAAGTTAGCCAAGAGTGACTGCTTATTGCAGAATTCAAAACCTCTGAATAACAACATTTCTGAAGAAGGAAGTGATAGCAGCACGGGACACCCTGCTGACCCTTCTCCCTGCCCGAGGACTTCTCCATTCCATCCTCTCCACAGCCACAGGGAGTGGGGACAAACAGTAGCAACCTTCTCCTTGAAGGCTCTGAACCCACATGTTATCTCTGAATATATGTATCCTGATTTATTGATGTTGCCCCATTAAAAAAATAAAATTATTAAAAAAAAAAGAAGGCTCTAAACTCTTGGCTGTGGCTGACACAGTGGCCCTGTCTCAATGAAGGGTAAACCAGACCAGACTTACTTTCTGAGACTGACCCCATCTAACCAGCTTTCCCAAATGATGCAGCCCAAGATGCTAAGTTCAGTCGATCCTGAGGCAGACAAAGCTTTACCTTACGTGGCTGCTTCCATGTGGTATCTGGTTCATGCCTGAAGACTGACCACACAGGGGAGCCAGTCTGGATTAAACTGGGAGGTGTACATTTGTGTTTGCTGTCCCTTCCCCACCTGGGGTTTCGAACTGTACCAAGTATTCCTGAGGCCCCGTTGCAAGGCCCTGCCCAAGTCCAACTTGTGAAGGGAGACAGAAAAGCTTTGAGTTCCAGTCAAGTAAAGTGGTCAACACATCCTGGTTTGGCCAAGACTTCCCCAGTTTCAGCATGGAAAGTCCACACCCCAGGAACCCTCTAGTCCCAGGCAAACTGGGGCAACTGGTCAACCTAAATTCAAAGCGCCAAGGCTTTGGCACCCGAATGTCAGTTTACTCAGCTGTGCAATGCTGTGATTGGCCAATACAGCTTCTCATGTTACTGCGCATCCAACAAACAGTCTGTGATTTACCCTCACATTCTTGATCTTACCCGTCAGCTCCCAAATTTACTTGATCCAAGTCCCGAGTTCACTTAATCTGGTAATAAACTAATCACTGGTGTTGTAATAGGAAAGGTTGATAGTGAATTTTACAATGGCTCTGGGAGGAAGGCGTGCGGCTGTTGATGAGTGGCTCTAATGGTGGGAGTTCAGCTGGGGAAATGGGTTAGATGGCTCTGTGCCATCATGAGAAGCAGACATTTTGGGGCAGGTGGGTTTGAGACAGCTAGCCTCAGAAAGCTGGTGATGGGCCGGTTTCAGCTGTGCAACGGGAACTGCAGTCACGCTCAGGGCAGCCTTGTCTGACTTGAGCCAACTTTCACACTCTGACGGGAATAAAGTCAATAGCTGAAACCGGAGGCTAAAGAAGAAAGGAAGTAGTCTACTGACAGCACTACTTATTTATTTTTAAATGATTTGCTCCAAGCCCCAACCTGTCACCTGAACTACAGATACAGAGTTATTATTTTGGGGTAGTTCAGAGTTCAAATTCTGAAATTAGCACCTACTAACTCTGTGATATTGGGCAAGTATTTGGTGGGATCACATGAACTTACTGATATTATACCTTTTTTGACCTTCAAAAACAAGAATGCCACATGATTAAGCCTGATACCTTACTCTCATTTTCCCCTGAAATGCAAATAGGCACCAATCTCAAGCAGGGGTCTCCAAACTTTTTACACAGGGGGCCAGTTCACTGTCCCTCAGACCATTGGAGGGCTGCCAAATACAGTGGTCCTCTCACTGACCACCAATGAAAGAGGTGCCCCTTCCAGAAGTGCAGTGGGGGCTGGATAAATGGCCTCAGGGGGCTGCAGTTTGGGGACGCCTGCAAGAGGACAGAGAGAAGACTGAATGGCGACCTGCAAGCGCTCCGAACAGATCCTGACTCACACTTTCTGCTCAGTGGTGTCCGCCACAACACCACTGCCTCCTCTGTTGCTGCAGGGAAAAGAACCCACGGGGCCCGGAGTCTCCATCAGCTGAGTGGGGGGGGGGGCTGCGGGGAGGGGAGGGGCAGACTGCTCCAGAATGCGGGACACTGACAAGCCAAAGTGGAATCACCTTAGCCAAATGTAGAATCTCCTTCTAATCCCAGGGATAGGAAAGGAGAATAAGGCACATACCACAAATTTTTCAGGTTGTTCTGAGAACTGAAGATCTTTTTCCCTCTTAATACAGAGCAATCAGTTCCAAAGCATAGCAGAGGGCTTTATATTTATTTATTTTTTTACTTACTCATTTTAGACAAGAGACACAGAGACACAGAGAGAGAGAGAGAGAGAGAGAGAGAGAGAGAGAGAGAGAGAGAAGAGAGAAAGAAGGGGAGAGGAGCAGGAAGCATCAACTCCCATACGTGCCTTGACCAGGCAAGCCTAGGGTTTTGAACCGGCAACCTCAGCATTCCAGGTCGACGCATAATCCACTGCACCACCACGGGTCAGGCTAGCAGAGGGCTTTTATGGTGGGGTTTGCTCTAACAAAATTGGGCCCCACCATTGGCCTACATCTGTGTTTGTGGAAACCACACATTGCGGCTGTCTTACTCTATTTAATTATGTACACACACATGTACATACAATGAGAAGCACATACAAAACAAATTAGATAGCCTCATCATTATTGAGTACAAAAGAGCTACATTGGATTTCTGCTCTCAGTAATGACCAGGAAGCAATAAAAAGTGAGGAAACATAAAACATTTTGATGCAGTATTATCATTATAATTTAATAAAATTTATTAATTTTAGCAAATTTGTTTGGCTTTTTATATCTCAAGGAATCTAGGAAATAGCTTCCTTACCTATGAGGGCATGCGTCTTTAAGCTTCTCAATATATTTCTTTCCTACAACACTCCTGTGTCTTATCTGTTCTTTTCTATCTCAGTGCCTCAGCATTAAAGCAATCTGTTCCGAGAAGAACAAGGATACTACAATCCTTAGGTCAGATGATAGCTGGTGGAGTCTTTGCACTCCAAGGCCTACTGTGCAGGTCCCAAAGAGATGATGTCAGAAATCTTAAAAAGAAAAGAAAACAGAAGAGGAGAAAAGAAAATCTTGAAACTGGCTTGGTTTAAATTCTTTCTCAAGCTGGCCTCTCTCAAATGTGAGAAAGTTCAGCTCTCAACATGTATTAACAAAAGGTGTTTACAACAGAAATGCCTGCTTGTGCCTAATAATGGCTTTGCTCTTTGAATTAATTCCTTCCTGGTGACAAATACTGAGCTCATAAACTACTGGGTATGGCTAGGCAGGGCATTTTTGTTTGGCTTGGCTCTCTTAAATGGGTAGAAAAGGCTTGGTTAGGCATCTGGTATTTTGTGGCCAGTAATTATACTACAATTGTTACTGTGCATTACAGAAACTTCATATTTTGAACAAAAGCCAACTATACTCTTTAAAACAAACATCTTTTGAAAGATTAGTGTTCTTTGAAATTAAATCCACTTTGCAAATAGGATTTGGTACAAGACAGATTTTTTTTTGAAGTGATGTTTTGCCTTAGTGCAGCATCTCTTTGTCACTTGGTCTGAGTTCCTTCAGCTCTTACAAACAGTATGTGATCTTTCCACTTAAGCTATCTGAATGCTTCCTTTTCCCTTCCTCACTGTGGATGTACTGTACAATAACAGAATGGATTTACTTTAGAGCAGCGGTTCTCAACCTGTGGGTCGCGACCCCGGCGGGGGTTGAACGACCAAAACACAGGGGTCGCCTTAGGCAGGTTGAGAACCGCTGCTTTAGAGGGTTGCTCATAACTCAGGTAGGGGAAGTGATAAACACTTAAAACACTCAAAGAGGCCCTGGCCGGTTGGCTCAGTGGTAGAGCATCGGCCTGGCGTGAGGAAGTCCCGGGTTCGATTCCCGGCCAGGGCACACAGGAGAGGCACCCATCTGCTTCTCCACCCCTCCCCCTCTCCTTCCTCTCTGTCTCTCTCTTCCCCTCCCACAGCCAAGGCTCCATTGGAGCAAAGATGGCCCGGGCGCTGGGGATGGCTTCTTGGCCTCTGCCCCAGGCGCTGGAGTGGCTCTGGTCACGACAGAGTGATGCCCCGAGGGGCAGAGCATCGCCCCCTGGTGGGCAGAGCGTCACCCCTGGTGGGCGTGCCGGGTGGATCCCGATCGGGCGCATGCGGGAGTCTGTCTGATGGTCTCTCCCGGTTTCCAGCTTCAGAAAAATACAAAAATTAAAATAAAAATAAAACACTCAAAGAAACAAATCACCTTTCCACATTTAGAAAACTAACAAATAATCTATGGACAGGCATTCATAGCTGTGGGTCTTCCTCTGAGAAGACCAGGTCCCCTTTCTTTCATTGATTTTTGAGAGAGAAGAAGGGGGGGGGGTGGAGAGAGAGAGAGAGAGAGGGAGAAAGAGAGAAATATTAACTTGTTTTCACTTAGTTGTGTACCCATTGCTTGCTTTTCATCTGTGCCCTGACTGGGGCTCAAACCAGCGACCTCAGGGTTGAGCTGGCACCCTGGGGATTGAGTTGGTGACTCGGGGATCAAGCCAGCGACCTCAGGATCAGAGGCAGATTAAGGTTGGTTGAGGCCCCGGTTGCAGAAGAAAATATTAGACCCCTTAAAAAAGGGAGAGAGACAGGGAAAATAAAAATACATGTTAAATAAATAAAAAATAATATGTACTATTAATGTTACAATTGCACATATGAAACCAAACTTGGTATCATTAGAAAAGAGTGTAAAGTTGGGTTTTCCAGGGCCCTTCAGAAGTTGGGGCCCAGGGCACAATGCCCAGTGTACCTGCCGTTAAATCCGCCTCTGCTCGGGTCGATCAGGCAACCTCAGTGCTCCTGGACAATGCTCTGTGCACTGTGCCACTGGCGAGTGCTGGTCCCCAATTCTTAAATGAAAACTTGATCATCAAGCTTGTAAGATCAAGCCATGAGGGGTGGGGCCATAAAGGCTGAGGTAGTGCAGAGGGAGAATGGTGCATTTAAAACCAATCAGGGCCTGGCCTGTGGTGGCGCAGCGGACAAGGTGTCAGCATGGAATGGTGAGGTTGCCAGTTCAAAACGCTGGGCTTGTCCAGTCAAAGCACATATGAGAAGCAACTACTGTGCTCCTCCCCACCCTCTCTCAAAATTAATAAATAAAATCTAAATAAATTAAATTGAAAAACAAAAACAATCAGGCTGGATTGGTTAATCTAGTAATTCCCAAATACCGTATAAAAACTCCCATCAATGCCTCTTTCCCTCACTGTCAACTTCAGGAAAATGACAGAAGCTTCACCTCACAGGATCTGATGGGTAAATGTTATACACATGTGATGAGAAACGGGTTTTCTCTTATCGTTTCTCTAGCCCAGTTCCTTGTCATGGACAGCAGGCCTTGGTCTCATTGCCTCAAGTGCGGGAGTAATGTAGACAGTATAAAAATCAAAATGATGCCTGACCTGTGGTGGTGCAGTGGATAAAGTGTCGACCTGGAACAGTGAGGTTGTCTGTTCGAAACCCTGGGCTTGCCTGGTCAAGGCACATATGGGAGTTGATGCTCCCTGCTCCTCCTCCCTTCTCTTTTTTTCTCTCTTGTCTCCTCTCTAAAATGAAGAAATAAATATTTTTTAAAAAGTTTTTTTAAAAAGACCCTGGCCGGTTGGCTCAGTGGTAGAGCGTCGGCCTGGCGTGCAGAAGTCCCGGGTTCGATTCCCGGCCAGGGCACACAGGAGAAGCGCCCATCTGCTTCTCCACCCCTCCCCCTCACCTTCCTCTCTGTCTCTCTCTTCCCCTTCTGCAGCGAGGCTCCATTGGAGCAAAGATGGCCTGGGCGCTGGGGATGGCTCCTTGGCCTCTGCCTCAGGTGCTAGAGTGGCTCTGGTCGTGACAGAGCAACGCCCCAGATCGGCAGAGCATCGCCCCTGGTGGGCGTGCCAGGTGGATCCCGGTCGGGCGCATGCGGGAGTCTGTCTGACTGTCTCTCCCCGTTTCCAGCTTCAGAAAAATACAAAAAAAAAAAAAAGTTTTTTTAAAAAGAAGAACAAGAACAAAAACACTTCTGTGAGTCAAGTTTTGAATTTAGTGTAATGAAAGCCCTTACAGGACTAGAGAGGATATAGAGTACAGCCAGAGTATTTGGGAGAAAAAGGTTTGAGAAGAGGGGCCTCCCTTGGAAGACTAGGAACATTTGCCTCCACGGGGGTCAAAGAAGAGATGGGTAAAAATTGAGAAAGCAAAGGCCTTCCCTCTTACCCTACCTCTACTTCCAGAAGGCAGCACCCCTGGGGAGAATGACAGTGTTGAATGGGCCAGTAGAACTTTCCAGACCCTACAGTAGCCCCAAAGCTGCTGGACACAAATGGCCATGGGAACAGGAAGGAGGCACAGCTGTATCAGTACCAGTAAAGGAACTGGAGACATCTTGGTTGGTGCCTCCTCAAAGAGCCGACTTGAAAAACAAATGGGGCCTGACCAGGTGGTGGCGCAGTGGACAGAGCATTGGACTGAGTGGCAGAGGGCCCAGGTTTGAAACCTGGAGGTTGCCAGCTTGAGCATGGGCTCACCAGCTTGAGCGTGGGGTCACTGGCTTTAGTGTGGGATCATAGAATGACCCTATGGTCGCTGGCTTAAGCCAAAAGGTCACTGGTTTGAAGCCCAAGGTCTCTGGCTTGAGGAAGGGATCACTTGCTATGCTGTAGCCCCCCAGTCAAGGCACTTATGAGAATGCAATCAATGGACAACTAAGGTGCCACAAGGAAGAGTTGATGCTTCTCATCTCTCCCTGTCTGCCTGTCCCTATCTGTACCTTCTGTACCTTTCTCTGTCTCTCTGTCTCTGTCACACACATACACACACACACACACACACACACAAAACAACAACAACAAAAAACAAAGGGACCCTGGCCAATTGGCTCAGTGGTAGAGTGTCGCCTGGCATGTGGATGTCTACGGTTCATTCCTGGTCCGGGCACAAAGGGAAAGCAATCATCTGCTTCTCCACCCCTCTTCTTTCTCCTTCTCTCTGTCTCTATCTGTCTGTCTCTCTTTCTCTCCCCCTCCCACAGCCATGGCTCCATTGACTCCAGCAAGTTGACCCCTGGTGCTGAGGATGGCTCTGTGGCCTTAGCCTCAGGTGTTAAAAATAGTTGTTTGCTGAGCAATGGAGCAATGCCCCCGATGAGCAGAGCATTGCCCCCTAGGGGGATTGCCCCCAATACCTTGACACTAACCTGGCACCCCACCTAGACCCACCCCAAACTTAGATGCACCCTCAAAGGTGGGGAAAAAACAAAATAACAGAAGTCATTCCTGACATCTTTCAACTTAGAGCCGGGGCTTAAAAAATAAGTTAGGTTGACTTACAATTGAATAAAGGCATACTTCTTGCATATTTGAGCTTGTGTACTGAGATCTGTGCTTCATTTAGTTTGAGCTTTTGGGGAAGACAATATGCTCTAATGAAGAGGTCACCAATCTGAGAGAGAGTTGTCACTTAATAGTGTGTGACTTTGGACAAGTCATGTGACTACTCCGGATCTGAAGATTCTCAACCAGCCCTAGTCAGTGTCTCAGTGGATAGAGCATTGGACCAGCATATGGACGTCCCAGGTTTGATCCCCAGTCAGGGCACACAGGAGAAGTGACCATCTGCTTCTCCCCACCTCCCTCTCCCTCTTCCCTCCCTCTTCTTTTCTTGCAGCCAGTGGCTTTTTTTTTTTTTTTTTTTTTACAAGGACAGAGAGAAAGAGTCAGAGAGAGGGACAGACAGGAACGAAGAGAGATGAGAAGCATCAATCATCAGATTTTCATTGTGACACCTTAGTTGCTCATTGATTGCTTTCTCATATGTGCCTTGACCGTGGGGCTACAGCAGACTGAGTAACCCCTTGCTGGAGCCAGGGACCTTGGGTTCAAGCTGGTGAGCTTTGCTCAAGCCAGATGAGCCCACGCTGAAGCTGGCGACCTCGGGGTCTCGAACCTGGGTCCTCCGCATCCCAGTCTGACAGTCTATCCACTGCGCCACCGCCTGGTCAGGCGCCAGTGGCTTTTTTGAGAGTGACCCCAAGTGCTGAGGATAGCTTGGCTGATTCGAGCAGCAGCCCAGATGGGGGTTACCAGGTGGATCCTGGTCAAGGCGCATGAGGTAGTCTGCGTCACTATCTCCCCTCCCTTCACCTAAAAAAAAAAAAAGAGATCCTCAATCTATAAAATGTGTGTAATAATACCTTTCCTGACAACTCAGTGCTGTTGTGAGGAATGGGATGCTGTATACAGATGTCATAGAATACTGTGCAAGGCAAGAAGAAAGACTAAAGTACTAAAAAGTATCAAATGCAAAGCATAATTTGAAGAAAAATACTATGTAATAACCCCAACTTGTATGAATTTGAAGGAAAGACTGATTAGATACTCATTAATTTCAAGGCCAAATGTTGAAGATGATGGGATTTTAAGATGATGGGAGCTTGAATTCCCAAGTCCCTCTTGGAGGAGTTGCTTAGCAAAACTCCCTACCCACAGTGGATTGTGAAGTAAGATGTAAAGTTTTATCATGTCAAGTCAATCATATTTTGGGGTTAAAGTGTTATCTAGTCTGTACTGACTAGCATGGCAGGAAAACACATTATTATAACATATCATGTATATATATGTGTGTGTCTTAGGAGATGTCTCAAGGTATGAAGAAGTGGCTCAGTCTATATCTTTTCTTCTAAAGTATGAAGAACATAAATGTTCAATTTGTGTTGTTCTTGGGCAAAGATGTCACAAGCACAAATTATGATGACATTTAAGTCTATGGCTTGCTCATTGGAAGCACATTTACCTATAAACCTGGGAGAATTTTCTCACTGGAATTGACAGACCCCAGACCCTCTGCATTACCTCATGCAGATGCAGAGGTTTTGCCTTGCACGATCTTCTTAGCTGGGAGACAGCCCCTCCCTCTTCCGCTCAAACTCTCCACAGACACTCAGCATTCTATTGATAACTGGGAGGACCCAGGAGATGCTCTTGGATTTAGGCAATGAGGAGTCTCATACTATTGGGAGCACCACTGTTAAAAAAACATCGCAGGCCCTGGCCGGTTGGCTCAGTGGTAGAGCGTAGGCCTGGCGTGCGGAAGTCCCGGGTTCGATTCCCGGCCAGGGCACACACAGGAGAAGCGCCCATCTGCTTCTCCACCCCTCCCCCTCTCCTTCCTCTCTGTCTCTCTCTTCCCCTCCCACAGCCGAGGCTCCACTGGAGCAAAGATGGCCCGGGCGCTGGGGATGGCTCCTTGGCCTCTGCCCCAGGTGCTAGAGTGGCTCTGGTCGCAACAGAGTGATGCCCTGGAGGGGCAGAGCATCGCCCCATGGTGGGCAGAGCGTCGCCCCCTTGTGGGCGTGCCGGGTGGATCCCAGTCGGGCGCATGCGGGAGTCTGACTGTCTCTCCCCGTTTCTAGCTTCAGAAAAATACAAACAAAACAAAAAAACAAACAAAAAAACATCGCAAAGCAGTAGGTTTTGCAGGCTTGCTCATTGCTACCTCTATTACCTATAGTTTCGACATGCACACATTTACAGCTTAACCTCTGTTCAAGACATCAGAGTGGCTGATCCTAGTGACTGTACTAGGAGACCAAAGCCTGCCTGCAGCCCTGGAGGCTGTCCAGCTGCAGACAGCAGGGCAGTGATGCTTTCCCCAGGAGCCACACTCTCTCTGTCCAGGGCTGGCAAGAAGTCCCTGTTATCTTCAAGGCTCTGGGCTTCAAATTTCCTCTGCAGCATACCTGCTCACAAACCCCTCTATGGGTGAAGGTTCATTCTATTATCTTTGGACCTGTGGGAAGGATCCCTAAGTAGAGCCAATCACTTCTTTTCTTAACAAGAAGTACCTACTTTGGACCAATTAGCTGGCTCTGATCCATGGTGGAGAATCCTGCCCAGTGGACATGCAGACTCGGGTCATTGGTCATACAGGGCAAAGGAAGAACCGTGAATATAGTAGGGAACCTGTCAGCAAAATTGAATAAAATCTTAAAGCTTCCATCCTATTGAAGACCAGTAAGTGCAACTGTACTTTGAATAGATGGTACCTGACCTTCAGAAAAAGAAATATACTTTCTCTAGATATTATTACTTTTATTATTTCAAGAATTGGTAATCTGAAAAATAAAATTATTTTAATTATTGTTTCTAAAATAAATACTTTTCAAATAATATTACTGAGAGGGTGAAACTGGGGGCCAGTCCAGTGGGGAGGGGGAAAAGCCTATATTTCGCCTCCCGGCAACTGGCAGGTCGGCATAAACTCCCAACTAGGTCAGACCTGGAGGGGACTGCAGCTGGACTGCCTTATCCTATAGGGGAGAGCTGGCAGGCTGAACCCCTTCCGGGGTCTATGGGTGGGCGCTGGGGAGAGCTGAACCGCAAGCACAAGGCTGGTGTGTTCCAAAAGGAAAATGTATTTAAAACGCCTGGGGGCAGGCTGACTGAGATAGACTAGGCTGTGTTGCCCCGAGGGAGGGATGGAGCAGGGTTTATATAGGTTAGTCAGGGGTCTTGGAAAAAGCGGCTGACATCGTTGTCTCTATAGGTACAGGGTAATATTTCTTCGTATGTGGGTTGGAGTGGCGCCACAGCTCCTCCAAATTGTTTATATTCTGGCTTAACTGTCTTATTACCAGCATGAGTTGTAAAAAGAAGGCCTGGGCTGGTTCAAAGGTCCCCAGCTGGGACTTCAAGCGAATTTGAGTTTTAAAGGGGCTCTGGATTTAAAGGAGCCCTGAACCTAAACCTAACAATTACCCTATGCGCTTATTGTAGTAAACTTGCCAAGTACAGAAAAGTATATAAAATATTTTAATAACATCTATCAGCTTCTGCCTTGTGATATAGTTAGCCATGTACATGTTTATCTCTCCTCTATATGATATGTTTATTTTTATTTTTATTTATTTATTTTTATTCAGTGAAAGTAGAGGAGGCAGAGACAGACTCCCACATGCACCCTGACTGGGATCCATCCAGAAAGCCCACTAGGGAGCGATGCTCTGCCCATCTGGGGTATTGCTCAGCAATCAAGCTCTGCTTAGCACCTGAGGAAGAGCTATCCTCTGTGCCTCGGGCCAACTCGCCCCAATTGAGCTATGGCTGCAGGAGGGAAAGAGAGAGAGAGAGAAAGAGAGGGGGAGAGAGAGAGAGAGAGAGAGAGAGAGAGAAGTGAGACAGGGAGGGGTAGAGAAGCAGATGGGCACTTCTCCTGTGTGCCCTGACTGGGAATTGAATCCAGCACGTCCACACGCTGGGCTTATGCTCTACCATTGAGCCAACAGGCCAGGGCCGATATATTTCTTAAGGAAAGAGATCATAGCATTTCTTTATCTTTGTATAGCCCATAACACCCAGACACAGAGCCTTTAATACAGCAGAGAACAATACATATTTGTGAAATGAATGTCATTCAACTAATTTAGAAAAGTTGGTGTTTTCACCTACCTTTATGGACCAGAGTTTCCAAGGTTGCAAACAAAATAAAATAAGATATAGATTACCTGCACCTGGTTGGAGTGGTGCCTGACTATGGACTCTGAAGTCAGACAGATGTGGTCTAGAGTCCATCTCTGATCTTACGAGTGGTGTAAACTCAGGCAGGTTATCTCAATGCTCTGAGTCCCTGGGGGGTGGGGCGGGGTGGGGGCTCTGCCTCAAATTGCCCTCACTCCTGGACCCAAGCTGATGGAATGATCACTATCTGAAATGATGCGTGGAACTGTCCCAATGTTAGACTGAAAATTCCACACCTTGGGAAACTCCTCAATCTCAAGCAAACCAGGAAGGTTGGTCACCCTGCAAAGAAGTGGGACAAATCACACTGACTCTAGAAACTTCTGTTTAGAAGTAAAACACAACATTTCTGTCTTCTTGGTGACTCAAGCAAGTTACATGGCCACAGAGAACTCCAGTAAGTGGGGATGTGTCATCCCAACTATATCCAGGAGAGGAGATCTGGAAATATTTGGTTGCCAGCTCTAATGACCATTACATCTGCTTTCCTCTTCCTGCCCTCATCTGGGTTTATAGTCCCTCAGGTGACATTCAGCTGTAGCACCTGATCCTAGCACACTTATTGTCAATAAGCACACTTATTTGTTCCCTCTGCTCCACTCTATGAACAGCATTGGCAGGAAGCTGGGAAGTAAATGCTAAAGACAGAATCAGCTTCTCCTTCAATGATATCCATTCATTCACCAATTAGTAGAGTCATTCATTAGACAAACGCTGAGAATCCCTGTTGTGCTGGAGATGTGCAAAGCTATGCAATATGAGGTAATATTCAATACAAACTATATAAGCCCAAGAAATAGTGAGCTGCTAATATTAGGCTTTTACTATGCCATTTATATATCTCATTTCCTGTTAAATTATTTTACATTTTTTTCTCCTGGCTCCTCTCAACATACACTAAAGACTGAATTTATAAGCTTAAAGTAAGAAAATATTATTAAAGTGCTCAAGGTAATAACCTCATACCTGCTTAGCCAAAGAGCACTGCCCACCCATGGCTCTGCCCCCTAGGCTAGATGCTGGGTTTGGACATGGGAATAAGACTTAAAATTGCAAAGCTGTGGTCTCTTACATATTTGCGAGTCACTGCAGTTTATTTTTTCTTTCTTTCTTCTTTTTCCAAGTGAGAGAAGGGGAGATAGAGAGGCAGACTCCCACGCATGGGAGTCCCGTCCCTGACTGGGATCCACCTGGAAACCCCTTTCTGGGGCTGATGCTCTGCCCATCTGGGGCCAGTGCTCACAACTGAGCTATTTTTAGTTCTACATGGAGCCATCCTCAGTGCTTGAGTTGATGCACTTGAACATATTGATCCATGGCTGCGGGAGGGGAAGAGAGAGAGAGAAGAGGAAAGGGGAGGGGTGGAGAGGCAGATGGTCACTTCTCCTGTATGCCCTGACCAGGAATCAAACCCAGGACATCTACACACCAGGCCGATGCTCTACCACTGAGCCAACTGGCCAGGGCCTGTAATTTGGTTTTTATGCAGTTTGGGTTTTATGCTCTAAATGTGCCATTAGGCATTTCCAGATGCAAGTGGCCGCTTCCAAAGGTCTAGGTCACAGTGATCTTAATTTCCTGTGGAACACTGGAAAAACCATGCCCAGGCCACATCCTGAACCAACTAAATCAAAATCTCTGGGGTGGGCTGAGACTCAGGCATTTTTGTTAAATGTTTCCCAAGTGAAGCCATTGGTTTAGGACTATGGTTCTCACATTTTATTTTTTTTATAAATAATGTTTTATTTTAATGGGGTTACATCAATAAATCAGAGTACATATATTCAAAGAAAACATGTCCAGGTTATCTTGTCATTCAATTCTGTTGCATACCCATCACCCAAAGTCAGATTGTCCTCCGTCACCTTCTATCTAGTTTTCTTTGTGCCCCTCCTCCTCCCCCTCTCCCTCCTTCCCTCACCCTGTCCCCCGCAACCACCACACTCTTGTCCATGTCTCTTAGTCTTGTTTTTATGTCCCACCAATGTATGGAATCCTGCATTTCTTTTTTTTTTCTGATTTACTTATTTCACTCCATATAACGTTATCAAGATCCCACCATTTTGTTGTAAGTGATCCCATGTCATCATTTCTTATGGCTAAATAATATACCATGGTGTATATGTGCCACATCTTCTTTATCCAGTCTTCTATTTTTTTTTTTTTACAGTGATTAAAGCCTTTAAGCAAACTCTTGGCCAATACAGCAAGAGTCCATAAAAGAGTAGTGTCCTTAACATGTTCACCAAGTCCAACTTGGACTTGGTTCTCACATTTTAACATGCATCAGAATCACATGGAGGGCTTGTTAAAACACAGATCTCTGGGCTCCACCCCAGAGTTTGTGATTCTGGGGTAGGGGTCTGGGGTAGGGCCTTAGAATGCACATCTCTAATGAGTTCTTCGATGATATTGTTGCTGCTGGTCCGGAGGACACATTTTGAGAACCACTGGTCTAGTAGAGCATCCTTAAAAACAGAATGGATTGAGGATGAGATACTGGCAGGGAGGGCTATTCTGAGTTCTGAATTTTGATTACCCCTGGAGGAGTATGTAGTATGACAGCATGCTATCTAAGGTTTTGCAATCTTTTTAAAAATATACATTGCTGTGCAAACTGTCTTTTTTACTTAAGACTAAAGCTTAAGATAATATTTTTTTTACTTAAGATTAGATGCATTTCATATAAATGCATATAAACTTGAATTCTTTTTTGTGAGTCTGCTTCACCACATTGCAACTATGTAGCACACGTTTGTTTGTTTTTTTGTTGTTGTTTTTTGTTTTTGTATTTTTCCGAAGCTGGAAATGGGGAGAGATAGTCAGACAGACTCCCGCATGCGCCCGACCGGGATCCACCCGGCACGCCCACCAGGGGGCGATGCTCTGCCCCTCCGGGGCGTTGCTCTGTTGCGACCAGAGCCACTCTAGTGCCTGGGGCAGAGGCCAAGGAGCCATCCCCAGCACCCGGGCCATCTTTGCTCCAATGGAGCCTCGCTGCGGGAGGGGAAGAGAGAGACAGAGAGGAAGGAGAGAGGGAGGGGTGGAGAAGCAGATGGGTGCTTCTCCTGTGTGCCCTAGCTGGGAATCGAACCCGGGACCCCTTGCACGCCAGGCCGATGCTCTAACACTGAGCCAACCGGCCAGGGCCTCGTTGTTTAACTAGTCTCCTATTAAGGGATGTTTAATTTTTTTTCTTTTGTCATTATAAACATTTAAACAACAAGACAAACAGGTTAATCAGATAAATTCATTGAGGTGAAATTGTTGGATCAAGATCATGCCTAATTTCCATTTGGATTCAAATTAGCAAACTCCCTGGGAATTTCCAAGAAGCGGTACAGTGAAAGGGTTCTGTTGCCAGGCTGCTTGGGGTCAGCTAGTGGCTTAGCCACTTACTAGTTGCATAACCTGGGGCAAATTATATTCAATCTCCCTGTACCTAAATGGTGGGAACAGCAAGTCTTTCCTCACTGCGTTATTCTGAGGACTAAATAAAAGAACACGTGTGAAACAGTGCAACACTGGACTCAGAGCTAGTCCTGGGTAACTGATACCAAACAGAAAACAAAGGCAGAACCAGACAAGTGGCACCCCTGAGTAATGGTGGCTGACCCAGATGACCCCATCTTGGTTTGGGCCTTGGCTTCCATATGGCACAGATGGTTCCCAGTGACCCCACATTTAGGGTATACATGTAGGCTGCACCGATGGGGCTTGTGGTGCAGTCGTGGTACACCTAATGGGTCTGGTGATTTCACTAGGACCAATGTGAGTTCCCTGAGGCTCAGGACCTTCCTTTGCTCTGGGTCCTGTCAGAATAACTAACACAGACCGAATATGGGGTTCCAGCACTAGAGCCTTCTAAGGAGTGATGTGTCAGGAGTGAGATTTAATGCTGACGACAGGTGCAGGAGGCTCACCTGGGGAAACTGAAGCTGCAGGAAAAGTGACTTGCCTAAGATTACCCAAAAGAAAATGATGGAGGTAGAATTAGTATAGGAGAAAGCATTGTCTTTCTATTGCGCAAAAGAGTCTCCAGGTTACTCTTTGACTAAAGGAGTGGTGTTGGCCACGTAAAGAAATGATGGTGATGATGTTAAAGATGACTGTGACAACAGCGGCTAATTAACTTCAATTGAGCACCATGGATCAGGTGCTATACTAAGCATTTTTTATGGATTATTTCACTTAATTATCATGACCCTATGGCTGAATGCTCACTTTGTGCGAGCTGCTTTTCCAAGCACTTTACACACTCAGATTCATTTCACTCTCACAACCCGTGAGGTAGGTACTAGTTTTATCTCCATTATACAGATGATGAAAAGGATAAAGAGGTCAGCTAACTTACAAAAAGTGAGTAGTGGGTTCACAGTTCTGACCAGATATTCAGACTGTTTTTTATTGTTATTTTTAAAATTAGTTTATCATTATTACTACATTTTTCAAATTATAAGAGAAAAAGAAATACTTTACTTAGAAAGTCACAGATGTAGAAGAAGCAAGCTGTAGAAGAGACGGCTTATGAAACAAGTTAAGGAAGCAAAAGAAGGGCTCTCGGAGTTTAGGAGAAAGAGGCAAGAAAAACATACCTGGGAGCAGGGGGAGGGGAAAGGCCTGGAGTGCTCCATAGAGAGAGCCGCCCTTTGTTGGTAATTTATTTACTTATTTATTTAGACAGAGACGGACAGAAAGTCAGAGAGATGGACAGATAAGGACAGACAGGCAAGAAGGGAGAAAGATGAGAAGCATCGATTCTTCATTGTGGCACCTTAGTTGTTCAATGATTGCTTTCTCATATGTGCCTTGACTGGGGGGCACAGCAGAGTGAGTGACCCCTTGCTCCAAAAGCCAGTGACCTCGGGCTCAAGCCAGCGACCATGGGGTCATGTCTATGATCCTACGCTCAAGCCAGCGCCCCCGTGCTCAGGCTGGTGAGCTCGCACTCAAGCCCGCGACCTCGGGGTTTTGAGCCAGGGTCCTCTGCATCCCAATCAGACGCTCTATCTACTGTGCCACTGCCTAGTCAGGCTGTTGTTTTTTTTAAACTTCAGTTGGAGGAGGTCGTATTAATCCCTCTGTCCACAGTACCCTCTCCTCATTGGTCTTTGCAAAGCCCCTCTTTGGTTTTATCTCTCTCTCCCTCTCATTTTATTTGTGGCTCCGCCCATTTTGCTTCCTCTCTCTAGAAGTAACCGTTCTAGTATACTTAATTTAATGCACATCTTGTTGTTTCTGTTGTAAAATCTGTGCTGTAACACAGGTTGTGTTGTTATGTTGTTTGCAGTGTCTTATCTGTTCTTCCTAGGACAGCAAAAGCCTGTGTTAAGACTGCTGCTGCTACCGGCTGCTCTAAGAGGCTTGAACTACTATACGGTACTAGAAAAGTTAACTCACACCCTGCCCTCACTCTTGACGTGCATGGAGCCATCAAGTGAGTCTGAGAGCATGGAAATCATGAAGTCCTAATGCGTGTCAAGCACGATTCCCAACTCAGTTATGAAAGCATGCTTGTGAGCATGCCACTTCCCTGCTCAGAAACCTATTGTTACAGTAAACTTTTACCATTCATTTCCCTTCATGTGCCCTTCACACCAGTAAACTGAATTACTATTTCTGCTGCAAACACCCCACACCTTTTACCTCCTTTCCCATCACCTTTGTGTATAGTCCATCTCCCTGGAGTACTACACTCTGTTACCCAGATTTGCATTTTCAAATCTTACCTACTTTTTTTTTTTAAGAGAGAGAGAGACAGACAGACAGACAGACAGGCCTGGAGAGAGATGAGGAGCATTAACTTGTAGCTGTGGTACTTTAGTTGTTCATTGATTGCTTTCTCATATGTGCCTTGATTGAAGGGCTCCAGCTGAGCCAATGACTTCTTGCTGAAGCCAGGACATTGGGCTCAAGCCAGTGATGATGGGTTCATGTCTGTGACCCCACGCACAAGCTGGTGAGCCCGTGCTCAAGCCAGATGAGCCTGCACTTAAGCTGGTGACGTTGGGATTTCGAACCTGGGTCCTCAGTGTTCCAGGCTGATGCTCTATTCACTGCACCACCACAGCGTCAGGCCCTACTTACTTTTCAAAGCTCAATTACAACGCCACTTACATAAAGCCATCAGTGAATGCTTTGCTTTGCCCTGCCCCCTTGACTGGAAGTTACTGCTCCAGCCTCTGAGTTTTCATAGCTCTTTATCTAGACCAGGGGTCCCCAAACTTTTTACACAGGGGGCCAGTTCAGAGTCCCTCAGACCGTTGGAGGGCCGGACTATAAAAAAAACTATGAACAAATCCCTATGCACACTGCACATATCTTATTTTAAAGTAAAAAAACAAAACAGGAACAAATACAATATTTAAAATAAAGAACAAGTAAATTTAAATCAACAAACTGACCAGTATTTCAATGGGAACTATGCTCCTCTCACTGACCACCAATGAAAGAGGTGCCCCTTCAGGAAGTGCGGCGGGGGCCGGATAAATGGCCTCAGGGGGCTGCATGCGGTCCGTGGGCCATAATTTGGGGACCCTTGATCTAGACCTCCCCTACAAAACCAAACATTTCCTTTGTGTATTAGTTTGTTTTAATAACCATAGACATCCTTTGTTAAAATCTTAATGCTACTTTCATTTAATCCTCCTAATGACTACGCGGTAGCTACCATTACTCCCATTCTGCAGATTAGGAAATTGAGAAGGGAAGAGGTTAACTCACCCAAGAATGCTTACATGGTGAAGCCAGGGCACAGACAAGGAGCTCCTGGATGGCAAATCTCCTCGTATACTCCACCTTTGCAGTCCCAAAGTACACAATGCCATTCATTACACTTTATGGAAACTCCATAATAAAAGGCACCGACTTAGTCAAAGGTTCCCTTTCTCTCATCTATAGGTAAATAAGTGACTATCTCTGGGCTTGATGCAAATACTTTGGTTTCTTTTCCCCACTGCTCCTCCTCCTGTTTCTTTTTGCCCCCTTTCTGCCCCAAGGAGACTCTAGAGGCGTGCTCCTAGGGACTAGAGGTTTCCTGAGGAGCATTCAGGCAGCAGCCTTCTTCAGCTGGTGAACATGCTTCAGTTTGTAACCTCAGGTCATTCCAGAGAATAAACCTTTTGAAATAATACAGAGGAATGGACCTTTTATTATCTCCAGATGGACTGTGCAGCCTTGGAAGATGTAGAAATAATTCTGGTATGCTTGGATCATGCTTCTGTTACCTTCCAAAGGGAAAGAAAGTTTCTTTCACTGAGAAGGGTAAGTTGTGTTAATTAAAAAGCCAACTTGGACTAAATTCTGAAGACTGAACCTTCTCCCACCGATATTTTTCTGGTTTGCTTTTTATTTACCTTCACATCCCCCTCCCTCTTTTAAAATAAGATACTAAGTTGGGTTGGAACACACACACACACACAGACACCACACACACAAAACTGTTTTGTTGTTTTTGAGTCATTACCCAAGATTTAGATGTTATGTTATAAAACAAGGATATAAGTGGAATGTCCTTCAGGATGCTACTGGAAGAGGAAATATGATAAAACATAGCTGTAGAATTTTAATTTTTACTCTATTAGTGGTGGCTGGATGAGAGCTTCTATATAGAAGGTGCCCAATAAATATATACTGAATGAACTCCACACTTAGATTTTTGGGCTATAACAATATAAAATATATTTTCAAAATTGATGGTGCCACCTATTGGTGAAGATGTAAAATGTAAAACGATCACTTATGTAATAAGTTCTTTTATGTTTCCCAATCATTTGTTACTTATTACCAAGAGATTCTAAGAGTAATTTGAGGAGCTGGAAGAAATAGGTTGCTTGGTCCACGCAGACATGAGGCACTAATATTTTCAATGTGGTTGCTTTCTACTGAATGCCTATTAGGGACATAATACAGTACTTTGAAAATGCCAGAGAAATGACAATATAAGCCCTGCCTTCAAGAAGCATCTTATCTGGGTGGAAAGAGAAGACCTACCTCATGAAAACAATTAACAGATGCAATGAAACAATAGTTTAATATTATAATGGATGATGTTCATTCCATATACACGGTGTATTTTATATATTGTATGGTAACCATACTTTTTGGACTCACAGGGCAGAAACATAGCACAGTGCTTGGCACTTAGTAGGCAAATGATAAACACTATTGAATAATTGAAGTGTTAGTTAGATACAAACTTTTCTAGGCCACTTGCATAATCCAGGAATTACTCCTGCCCATAAGACCTCAAGAGTAAAATGCATGTTTATGCCTTGTAAGTACCCACTATCTGCCTTCTTCTTTTTCTTTCACTTTTTCTTTCTTTTTCTTTCCTTTTATTTTTCTTAAGTGAGAAGAGGGGAGGCAAAATGACAGACACCTGCATGTGTCCCAATCGGGATCCACCTGGCAAGCCCCCCAGCAGGCGATGTTTTGCTCATCTGGGGTGTTGCTCTGTTGCTCAGCAACTGAGCTATTTTAGCATCTGAGACAAGGCCATGGAGCCATCCTCAGCACCCAGGGCCGGTGCACTTGAACCAATCTAGCCATGGCTGTGGAAGGGAGAGAGAGAGAGAGAGAAGGGAGCGGGAGGGGTGGAGAAGCAGATGGTCACTTCTCCTGTGTGCCCTGACCATACACCATGCCACTGAGCCAGCTGGCCAGGGCCTCTTCCTTTGCTTTTGAACTTGACCAGCATTGAGTAAAAACTCAGTCATTCACTAAATTCCAAGCAAATCACAAAAACCCCAAGCTCCAACACAAATCCAAGACTAAAAGAGGTCTCCCTGCACTGACAGATACGAACTGGTGTGTACTCATTCGTGCCTGACTTCCTTTATTCATCATCATGTTTGTGAGATTCATCCATGAATCCTGACTGCAAAACAGATCAGAAAACATGTGAGAACACAGGAAGTCCTATGGAGGAAGCGGGGTTTGAGTTCTGTTCTGGGAAAGCCCTCAGGGAACTTATAATTGAATACAGATGAATCTGTCACTGTAGGGAGACCTCTTTTAGTCTTGGATTTGTACTTGAACTTGGGGTTTTTGTGATTTGCTTTGCCAACCCACTCTTTTTCCTTAGTGAATGACTGAGTTTTTACTCAATCTTGGTGAAGTTCAAAAGTGAAGGAAAAGAAGAAGGCAGACAGTGTACTTGCAAGGCTGTATGCACGCATTTTACTCCTGAGGTCTTATAAGCAGGAGTAATTCCTGCATTATGCAAGTGGTCTAGAAAAGTCTTTTCTTCCTCCCTTCACCCAACACAACTATGTACTCAGAAGTATTCTTATAATATTTGGCAATATGTATCAAGTCTTAAGATAGTCATATAGTTTGATCTAGTACTTTTCCTTCAAGAAAGTATGCTAAGGAAATAATCAGAAATGTAAACAAATGCTTTCTGGAACAAAGAGAAAAATATGTACGCAATATGGAAACAATTAGTGTTTTGCCTTCAAGGAGCATCTGTAGAGAAAAAGGAAAACTTTTTTTTTTTGTTACAGATATGAGACAATTTTTACATGCTATTAAAAAATATGGCTCCAATGTGTCTATGTAGGTTATGTCAGAACAGAGATTATGGTTTGTTTGGATTTTATACCAATATAAGAAAAACTTTGACATTCCGTGGATGAAATTATTTATACATTCTGGCATTTCTCCTTTCATTGCCTTTGATTAGACTATTTTACAACTCTGTAGAGAAAAGGTTAACATTTGGAAAACTGATAATAATGCAACTGTTTCCTGTCTATAGCTACATAAATGATTCCTATTAATGCAATGCAAATAAATTTTGTCTAGTAGATAATATAAAGCTCCATAAATCAAATCCATTTGAACTGGCTATAACATCTTACTGGTTCCCTCATTACTTGAGTTAAATAAAATCTTTGATGTTTTTATTTGCTATTTAAATGAACCATAATTTAACCTTTTTTTTTTTAATTTTTGTATTTTTCCGAAGCCAGAAACGGGGAGGCAGTCAGACAGACTCCCGCATGTGCCCGATCGGGATCCACCCAGCCCGCCCACCAGGGGGCGATGTTCTGCCCATCCAGGGCATCACTCTGTTGCGACCAGAGCCACTCTAGCACCTGAGGCAGAGGCCACAGAGCCATTCTCAGGGCCCAGGCAAACTTTGCTCCAGTGGAGCCTTGGCTGCGGCAGGGGAAGAGAGAGACAGAGAGGAAGGAGAGGGGGAGGGGTGGAGAAGCAGATGGGTGCTTCTCCTGTGTGCCCTGGCCGGGAATTGAACCTGGGACTCCTGCACACCAGGCCGACACTCTACCACTGAGCAAACCGGCCAGGGCAATTTAACCCTTTTTGAAAGCTATTTGTTTTGATTTCTCTGAAAGAGGTAGGGAGAAAGAGGGACAAGAACATCTTATATATGCCCTGACCAGGGAATCGAGCCAGCAACCTCCATGCTCCAGGATGATGTTCCAACCAACCGAGCGACCCAGCCAGGGCTTATTTTTATTGATTTTTTTTTTTTTCATTTTTCTGAAGCTGGAAACAGGGAGAGACAGTCAGACAGACTCCCGCATGCGCCCGACCGGGATCCACCCGGCACGCCCACCATGGGCGACGCTCTGCCCATCCTGGGCGTCGCCATGTTGCAACCCTCCTGGGTGTCGCCATATTGCGACCAGAGCCACTCTAGCGCCTGGGGCAGAGGCCACAGAGCCATCCCCAGCGCCCGGGCCATCTTTTGCTCCAATGGAGCCTTGGCTGCGGGAGGGGAAGAGAGAGACAGAGAGGAAGGCGCGGCGGAGGGGTGGAGATGCAAATGGGCGCTCCTCCTATGTGCCCTGGCCGGGAATCGAACCGGGTCCTCCGCACGCTAGGCCGACGCTCTACCGCTGAGCCAACCGGCCAGGGCCTTTATTGATTTTTTTTATTATTTTTTTTTTTTTTGTATTTTTCTTTTTTTTTCTTTTTTTTTCTCCATTTTTTCATTTTTCTGAAGCTGGAAACGGGAAGAGACAGTCAGACAGACTCCCGCATGCGCCCGACCGGGATCCACCCGGCACGCCCACCAGGGGCGACGCTCTGCCCACCAGGGGGCGATGCTCTGCCCATCCTGGGCGTCGCCATGTTGCGACCAGAGCCACTCTAGCGCCTGAGGCAGAGGCCACAGAGCCATCCCCAGCGCCCGGGCCATCTCTGCTCCAATGGAGCCTTGGCTGCGGGAGGGGAAGAGAGAGACAGAGAGGAAAGCGCGGCGCAGGGGTGGAGAAGCAAATGGGCACTTCTCCTGTGTGCCCTGGCTGGGAATCGAACCCGGGTCCTCCGCACGCTAGGCCAACGCTCTACCGCTGAGCCAACCGGCCAGGGCCTGTATTTTTCTGAAGTTGGAAATGGGGAGGCAGTCAGACAGACTCCCGTATGTGCCGGACCGGGATCCACCCGATATGCCCACCAGGGGGCGATGCTCTGCTCATCTGGGGCGTTGCTCTGTTGCAACCAGAGCCATTCTAGCACCTGAGGCAGAGGCCACGGAGCCATCCTAAGTGCCCAGGCCAACTTTGCTCCAATGGAGCCTTGGCTGTAGGAGGGGAAGAGAGAGAGAGAAAGGAGAGGGGGAGGGGTGGAGAAGCAGATGGGCGCTTCTCCTGTGTGCCCTGGCTGGGAATCAAACCCGGGACTCCCGCACGCCAGGCCGACGCTCTACCACTGAACCAACGGCCAGGGCCTTTTTTATTGATTTTTAAAGAGACAGAGAGGGGAGGGGGAAGGGAAGCATTCATCTGTTGTTCCATTCAGTGTGCGCTCTTTGGTTGCTTCCCATGTATGCCCTGAACAGGGATCGAACCCGCAACCATGTTGTTTCAGGATGACACTCCTAACTGACTAACTAGCTGGGTGAATATATTTCCCGTATTCTAGACGTTTTCACAGTAAACACATGTTGCTAATTTTTTTACAAACTATTAATTTAAGTAAGTATGCATGCGTACTTAAATTTAAATTAAGTATAACATGCACGCACACTAAATCAAAACATGCATGTTTTAATTTAAGTATAGAATGCATGCATACATAAGTTTATACCTCAATGAATTTTCAAAAAAAAATACACCTATGTAACCAGCCCTCAAATCATGGAACACAATATTATGACCAACCCAGAAGGTGCCCCTGTGCTCCTTCCTAGTCATTATTACCTTCCCACAAAATAGGCAAACAATATCCTGATTTCTAACATCAGAGATTAATTTTGTCCGATTTTTAACGTTCTATAAATAGGGTCTTACGGTGTGTACTCATTTGTGCCTAGCTTCCTTTAATCATTGTCATATTTGTGAGATTCATCCACAAAGTTTTAGTTCATTCATTCTCATTTCTGTGTAGTATTATGGAAATAGCTTATAATTTATCTACTTTACTGCTGATGGGTATTCAGATGTTTCTGGTTTGGGGCTATTACAAACAATGTGCCTATGACTATTTCTATACACGCATTTTGGTGAAAATATAAATACCTTTTGGCTGACTATCGTCGATATTCATTTAAAATCTGAAAAATAAGCCTAAACTACATTTAAAAAGTTTCCCATTTTTTCTCTTCATCAATATATATAAAATTCTTCTGACTAACAAACTCTTTTAAAATGTATTTAAATGTAGTCCAGAAGAATTAATCCTTATTGATGCCTTCTTGTGAACTTCTATAATCAGAATGAGAACAGTAGTGAGTTGAGAGGTTCCCTCTGGTGCTTCAGGGTGTGAGGAAGTATGGGGTGAGGAGAGGGAGCGGGAGATTTGGGGCTGATAGCAGGCAGTGGGCGTTGGGACATCAGGGGTGGGGCCGGGAAGAAGGAGGCAGGAGGTGGGAGATGCACTCACTCTTCCACACGAGGTCTTGGCTGCTTGCCCTGGCAAAGAATCACTACGATGATTGCTAACATGTTTTATTTGTTTTAAATAGTTTATAGTTGGCAAAGTTCTTTCATATCCATGACTTCATTTGCTCTCACTCTCACAAGAAGGTTGATATTTTCATAGCTATTCTTATTATAGATATTTAAAGCTTAAAATTAAATATCAGGATTGGACTGCAAGGTGAGGATTCCAATTCCTCCGCATTGAAGACAAGCTCCATAATCTAAGTGCATCTGGTTCATCCTCTCCAGATCACTTTGGTACTTCCATTTCCAGTGTCCATCTCAGAAGTAGGGAAATAAGGAGAAATTAAAAAGGGGGAGGAGAAAAAGGAATGGAATTCTGATACATGCTAGAATACAGATAAACCTTGAAAACAACATGTTACGTTAAATAAACCAGACACAAAAGAAGAACAACAACAACAAAGCAGGAGGAGCAGAAACTAGACCATCACCACACTTTTATTATCCAATATTGTAGACTCTGAGGGCCATGTCCAAGGTCTGTCACATGTGGTCAAGGGCCAAAATAGAGTAGTAAAGACTAGTAAGGTTTACACTTTGGCCTCCTATAAGAGGGCACTGACAAAGAAGATGGCAGGGTAGGGTGGAGTGGGTCAGAGTGGTATAGAGACCCAGGATAGGCCCAACCCAGCAGGCATGGTGGGGGCGGGCATAGGAGTAATCACTAGAATGGCATTGGAGTTGCTGAGCACAGTCAAAACTAGAAGGAAATTTTAGCATACCTAAAAGTTCTGGGTAAAATGGTGCAATGGACAGAATACCCTAGAAAAGCTGTGGTGAGTTTGGGGTTGCAGGTGGGTATCAAGTAAGTCACTTAGCAGCAAGTCCGAGATCTCGGAGGTGAAAAACAGAGGCCCAGGTTGGGATGTTGTCAGTCATCTTAGTGAATCTGAGCAGACAGACCTTTGTCTCCAGAAGAATTTTTAGAACTTACACCTGGACTTGTAGCTATTTGAGATTTCTCCAAATATGGTTCAGCCAAGCTTGCTGTAAAGCTCTCTCAACAATCCTAATGTCATATGACAGGGAGGCGGCAGTGGGGCCAGCCTCCCGTGGGTGGGCAGGCAGAATGGGATTCACATGAACACCCCGACAGGTACTCTCCTGTGTCCTTTGCTTTCAGCGCCCTGAGATAGGATTAAGGCTGATCCATGCCAACCCTGTCAATGGGCTCACTCAAACTTGGCCAACAAATTGTTGTTGACAGCTTCCAGGTGCATGTTTTCTTAGAGATGGATTCCATGCAACAAAAATGCAATTCTTGTTGCCAAGGAATTAATTTAACAGGTAAACAAGGTGCAAAATGCTGACGAGGAACCTGAAGATGTTTCCAGGCTTCCCACTGGGCTCATCAGGAACTGCTTGTTTGCTTCCCACACTAAAAGGCCTAATAACTGCTGTACACAGCATGTTTTATCCTTTTTTCTTAATAAATATTTTAAAGCTTGTTCTTAAACTTTAGAACCCTAGCGTTGCACACCCATAGAAAGCCTCTTATTTAATTTGCAGAATAAACAGAGTAGGATTTCCATTTTAAATCTATAAAAATAAAAGAGTCCAGGAGATTAAATAAATTGTTCTTCACCACATAATCAGGTATTAAAAGTGAATCTCTTGTAATTAGGCATCTATCCAAGCATTCATCCTCTGTAGAGAACATACACTTTTGGTGTCTCACTTTCTGCAGATCGGAACATTAACCCTGAAACTTGTGAGGCTACCAGTTGGGACAGATCTCCAGGGGTTAGGCCCCGTTAAAGAGCAGGCACCCTTCAGCTGCATCTTACTATCTGACTTCTAAAGTAGCCAGAGGATTTGGTAACCAACCCCACAGGCCACTGACATAAATGCTTGATTGTCCTTTCAGGATTTCAAAAATTGCTTTTTGGGGACAGCCCAATCTTGATCACTTGGTTTTGCAGGCAGAAGTGTGGATCAATCATTAGTGAGTTTTTTCTATATCTTCAGTTTGTTGAATGACTTTTTTAAAATGACTTTTTAATTTATATATTAAAGTGTAGCCTACTTAATGTTTCTGCTACATATGGAATTTTCCAAGTATATTTCAAATTCTGAAAAAAGAATTTTTTACAGATGAATATATATTTGAGCTTCTTAAAATTTTAAGAAGTATTTTACACAAGGAAAAAGGAAAAAACAATTGAGGGGCTAGCTATTAGTACCATTTGACAGACTAGGAGTGGGTGAGGTGTTTTTTTTTTTTAACTTTTGAAAAAGGTTTATTTTTTTCTGTATCAATTTTATGATATTAATTATACACTGATTTTTGTTTTTTAAAATTCTTTTATTCGGCCCTGGCCAGTTGGCTCAGCGGTAGAGTGTCTTCTTGGTATGTGGATGTCCCAGGTTCAATTCCCAGTCAGGGCACACAGGAGAAATGACCTTCTGCTTCTCCACCCCTCACACTCTCCCTTCTCTCTCTATTTCTCTCTTCCCCTCCTGCAGCCATGGCTCAGTTGGAACAGGTAGCCCCAGCACTGAGGGTGGCTCCATAGCTTCACCTCAGGTGCTAAAATAGCTCAGTTGCCAAGCAACCAAGCAAAGGCCCAGATGGACAGAGCATCACCCCATATGGGGCATGCCAGGTGAATCCCAGTCAGGGTGCATGCGGGAGTCTGTCTCTCTGCCTCCTGCTTCTCACTTAAGAAAATTAATTCTTTTATTCTTTCAGGTTGGTTTATTTTGTTTTTCTTTTTCTAACTTTATTTTTTGAGAGAAAGAGTGTGAGAGAGAGAAAGGAAGAGAAAGTGAGAAGCATCAAAAAGTGAGTTGCAGCATTTTAGTCATGCATTGATTGCTTCTGAGGAGAGAGAGAGTGAGAAGTATCAACTCATAGTTGCTTTTTCTTTAGTTGTGCATTTATTGCTTCTCATACAAGCCTTGATGGAAACTGAGCCAGTGTCCCCTTGCTCAAGCCAGCAACCCTGCACTGATGAGCCCATGCCCAGAGCCAGCAACCTTGCATTTTTGAATCAGTGACCTCAGTGTTCCTGGTCAACGGTTTAGCCACTGCACCACCATCATTCAGGCTCTTTTTCTAACTTTCGCTTTGAACATGTAACCGTTTTGTATTCATTTCTTTCTATTCTAGTTATCAAAGTGATTAAGGTATACATTTGTTAGTAAAGTTTTCTTTTTCCATAGTTTTAGTATTTTTGTTATTGCTACTTTAAAGATACTCTTTTATTTTAGTTTTGATTTCCTTTTGGCCCAGAACTTTATTTTACTTTTTTAATTGAATTTATTGGGATAACATTGCTTAAAAAAATTATATATATATATATATATATATGTGTGTTTCGGGTATATTCTATAATACACCATCTTTATATTGTATTGTGTGTTCACCATGGCAAGTCAAGTCTTCTTCCCTCACCCTTGGTCCCCTACGCCCAATTCTACTTTCCCTCCACTCCTGTTTCTCCCTGACTGGGATTGGGTGAATTTTGCAAGATAAAATATTGTGAGGCTGTGGTATCACAAAGTGCATCACTTAGGGCAGCGGGAGGAAATACGATGGCTCTAAGAAGAGTTGAGTCATGAAATGTTGCTGCATTTGGGAAAGAGGATAAGCCACTGGGTGCCCACCGGCCAGGCGAAAGTAGAATGAGAGTTATGGATATGGTTAACAAATTTTTAAATATAGTTTTCTGTATTATAAAAAGAAAACTGTCATTATTCCAATAAAAAATTTGACTCAAGAGAGAGGGGGAGAATATAAAAAACACTGTAGTACTTCTACTAATTTCTGCACTGACTTTTTATAGATTTGGGAATTAATGTTTAAATTAAGGGAGGGAGAAATGAGAATTCCCTTTGAAAGTGCCTTAAGTCACTCAAAGTTGGAATAAAATGTTGGTTCCTCAGTTGAGTACCTAATGAAGTAGTTGTATTTAAAAGCCAAGTTATTTAAATGTAAACAAACTTTTGTTTGTAATAAAAGGATTTGTTAACACTAGAATCACACCTGACCAGGCAGTGGCACAGTGGATAGAGCGTCGGACTGGGATGTGGAGGACCCAGGTTCAAGACCCCTGAGGTCACCAGCTTGAGCGCAGGCTCATCTGGTTTGAGCAAAGCTCACCAGCTTGGACCCAAGGTCGCTGGCTTGAGCAAGGGGTTACTCCATCTGCAGAAGGCCCACGGTCAAGGCACATATGAGAAAGCAATCAGTGAACAACTAAAAAACTTATGATTGTTGCTTCTCATCTTTCTCCATTCCTGTCTGTCTGTCCCTATCTATCCCTCTCTCTGAGTCCCTGTCTCTGTAAAAAAAATAAAATAATAAAGTAAAAAAATAATAAAAATCATAAAAAAATACACTAGAATCATACTCCCATATGATTTAAAGTATGAAAAGCACTTGGGACCAGAAATGGGTCACAGTCACATCATCTCTTTAAGATTTATTTTGGGTTAAGCTCAAGCTAGTTGAAAGAAAGTTTAGGCAGAAATCACCACACCTTTAAAATGTTCTCTCTTGTTCTCCTCCTTCTCCTCTCTTTTCCCCCTCTCCCCTCTTTCTTTATTCTTTCTCTTGTGTCTTCTGCCCTTACCCAGTTTAATGAAACTAAGTGCAAAATTGTGTGGTGCTACTATATTAACACATTGCATCTATCCTTCACTAACATTAAACATTACCAAAATACATACATAATAATGAAAACATTCAAATAGTACAGAAAGTATAAAATTAAAAAACTTTACATCTCCACCCTATTGTCTCGTTCCTCAGCAGTCTTCCACTTGGAGAAATAAAAACAAGACCCAGAGTTAGGCTGGGGGTAAAGCCAGGGGGAGTTTCTTTTTTTTTTTTTTTTTTTAAGAGAAGTAAGCCTTTATTTTGTTTCACAAATAAAGCTGGCTGAGCTGGTTGCTTTTTGGAGATTAGTCAAAGAGACCAAATCCCATATCCTCGTCGGACTCCTCCGACTCTTCCTTTGCTTCAACTTTGGCTGGGGCTGCGGCAGCAGCAGGAGCAGCAGTGGTGGCGGCGGCCACAGGGGCAGCAGCCACAAAGGCAGATGGATCAGCCAAGAAGGCCTTGACCTTTTCAGCAAGTGGGAAGGTGTAATCAGTCTCCACAGACAAAGCCAGGACCCGCTTGTACCCATTGATGATAGAATGGGGTACTGATGCAACAGTTGGGTAACCAATCTGCAGACATACACTGGCAACATTGCGGACACCCTCCAGGAAGCGTGAATGCAGAGTTTCCTCTGTGATGTCAAGCACTTCCGGGTTATAGATGCTGCCATTGTCAAACACCTGCTGGATGATCAGCCCAAAGGAGAAGGGAGAGATGTTCAGCATGTTCAGCAGTGTGGCTTCGCTGGCTCCCACTTTGTCTCCAGTCTTAATCAGCTGCACATCACTCAGGATTTCAATGGTGCCCCTGGAGATTTTAGTGGTGATGCCTAACGCCTGGAAGAAGGAGGTCTTCTCGGGCCCCAGACCAGTGTTCTGGGCGGGCACAGTGACTTCACATGGGGCAATGGCACCGGCACGGGCAGCAGCTGGTACCTTATTGGCCAGCCCAGCAGCATGTCCCTGATCTCAGTGAGGTCCTCCTTGGTGAACACAAAGCCCACATTCAGGGGGAGTTTCTTTTTTGCACTTTTTAAAAAAAAATTTTTATTTATTCATTTTAGAGAGGAGAGGGAGAGACAGACAGAGAGGAGAGAGAGACAGAGAGAGAGAAGGGGGGAGGAGCTGGAAGCATCAACTCCCATATGTGCCTTGACCAGGCAAGCCCGGGGTTTCGAACCAGCCACCTCTGCATTTCCAGGTCGACACTTTATCCACAGGTCAGGCCTTTTTTGCACTTTTATAAATTGTGTTCTTTGTGAGTATGTGTGATTTAAAATCATTTTAGTGAGATTTAGAGAGCAAGAGGAGATTAAATGCATGTGCTTAGTCCCCCACCTTGAACCAGAAGCCCTTTTAAAACCATACTTACATTCACACATTTGTTTATTTTACAGAAATGGAGTCATTGAGTACAAATTGTTTGGTTACCTGTGTATGTCTTTAATAAATTTTAGACATCATATCACATTAATAAATTTTTACCTATACTATTATTTTATTTTTTATTTTATTTATTTATTTATTTATTTATTTATTTATTTGTATTTTTCTGAAGCTGGAAACGGGTACAGTCAGACTCCCGCATGCGCTCGACCGGGATCCACCTGGCACGCCCACCAGGGGTTGACGCTCTGCCCACGAGGGGGCGATGCTCTGCCCCTCCGGGCATCGCTCTGTTGCGACCAGAGCCACTCTAGCGCCTGGGGCAGAGGCCAAGGAGCCATACCCAGAGCCTGGGCCATCTTTGCTCCAATGGAGCCTTAGCTGCGGGAGGGGAAGAGAGAGATAGAGAGGAAGGAGAGGGGGAGGGGTGGCGAGGCAGATGGGCGCCTCTCCTGTGTGCCCTGGCGGGGAATCAAACCCGGGACTCCCGCACGCCAGGCTGACGCTCTACCACTGAACCAACGGCCAGGGCCTCCTATACTATTATTTTAAATGTAAATAGTACATAATATAGGGTGGGGCAAAAGTAGGTTTACAGTGGTGAGTACACAAAGCACAGAGTTTATTTTTGTATTATCATTTATTAATTATTTATTATTTTCTATATGAATAACTATAAACCTACTTTTGCCCCACCCTGTATATGGATGTATTTATTTAAACCAGACTCTTATAGTTGGATACTTAGGTTGCTCTTATTATTTTTCTATGATGAACATAGATAGCTTTGGATGATCTACCTAACAGCACATGCTTTCTTATTATATGCTTAATTACTTACTAAGCATAGAGTCCTAAAATTGAAATTGCTTACCAAAGATATGTGTATTTTTAAGGCCTTTTAGTGTACTGGGTACAGTGTACTGCTGTTCTTCCTTTATTTTATTTTATTTTTTTTTTTAGTGAGAGAGAAAGACAGAGAGACAGAGAGAGGGACAGATACGTACAGATAGACAGGAAGGGAGAGTGATGAGAAGCATCAATTTTTTTGTGTGTCACCTTAGTTGTTCATTGATTGCTTTCTCATATGTGCCTTGACCGGGGAAGGTACAGCAGAGCGAGTGACCCCTTGCTCAAACCAATGACCTTGGGCTCAAGCCAGTGACCTTTGAGTTCAAGCCAGTGACCATGGGGTCACATCTATGATCCCATGCTCAAGCAGTGACCCTGCACTCAAGCTGGGGAGCCCGTACTCAAGCCAGTGACCTTTGGGTTTCAACCTGGGTCCTCTGCATCCCAGGCCAATGCTCTATCCTCTGTGACACCTCCTGGTCAGGTTCTTCTTACATTTTTAACTGCAGTCTAGAAGTTAACAATGAATTTAGCTTCTTTTCTAGGGTAGGTCAATACTTCTTTCTTTCTTTTTCTTTTTCTTTTTTATTCAGTGAGAGGAGGAGCAGCAGAGAGACAGACTCCAGCATGCACCTTGACCATGATCTGGCTGGCAAGCCTGTATGGGGAGATGCTCTGCCCATCTGGGGTATTGCTTTGTTGCTTAGAAACCAAGCTATTTTTAGCTCCTGAGGCAGAGGCCATGGAGCCATCCTCAGCACCAGGGGCCAAGTCGCTGGAACAGATCGAGCCATGGCTATGGGAGGGGAAGACAAAGAGAGAGAGAGAGAGAGAGAAGAGGAGGGGTGGGGAAGCAGATGGTCACTTCTCCTGTGTGCCCTGACCGGGAATTGAACTCAGGACATCCACACACTGGGCTGGGATGGGTCACTACCCAACCTGCTTTTATGTCAGTATCTGCCTCATCTTCCAAAGTGGGAGTTCCCAGCATCAGGCTTGTGGGGGTGGAAGCGTAACTCTCTTTCCAAAAACTGTCTTGAGTCACTATCAGCTTTCCTTTCTCCACCCTTTCTGAGTCCATACACATCCTTGAACTTTTTCTTTTTTTAAGAGGTGGAATTCAGCCTAAGGTTTCCACTGGAGTGGAATTGAAAAAAGCCATCTGTTCTAACTCATCCTTGCTTCCAGATTAGAATTTACTCTACTCTTAAATCAGAGCTTTTTTAAGACGAGCTCTTACTTTAAGAGCTAATTTAAGAAATCTTAGCAAATTTAACAATGTAAAAAAAGAGTCTCCACAGTCTTTGAAAACTATTAGCAATAAGAATGGCTACTGTTTTTTAAAAGGTGATAAAACAAATTTGGGACAGTTACTTTGTCAGGAAGATTAATGTGGACTCTCTGACACTGGGCCATTCCCTGTCTGATTTGTCCCCCTTCCCATGTGCACACTAGACGGCTCTCACAGACTTCCTGGGGAATGAAGGAAACCCAGTACCCAGGCCAGTACACACACACACACACACACACACACACCACCACACCAAGGTCTGGCAATGTTCTAAAATGTGTAACATGGTCATATGGCTGGTCAGGGCACTTTCTAGGTTAAACAGCAAAGGAAATATAAAAATAAAATTCCAAAATCTGCTTTAAAATTTACAAAGCACTTTCACATTTCTCGTGTGATCTTATTATATTCCTATTAAGTAGGTAACACGACCCCCTTACACAGATAACAAATCTGAGGTGGATGGAAATTTAAAGCTTCCTCAAGACAAGTATAGGGTTTTCTTCTATTTCAGTACTGTTTCCTCCCTTCAGGTGCTGCTATGCCCAGGGGTCTCACGTGACTGAAATTGTTCTTAGTTTGAGGAGGAAGCAGTAAGATGACCTGATCACTCTCTGGGGTTAGGAATTTTATGTTTCTTCTCATAAAACCCTGGCATTCTGCTTCCCGTCGGGATCATGAACTGTTTGATCACACTCCTGTCTGTACCTGACCTACATGATGGTGTGCAGAAAACGGCTCTTATTTTTCCCTTCTCTACAACTAAAGAGAACGCTAGGATGAAATGTTCCAGTACCACTAGGTCTCAAAGTAGGTTATCTTATATTCAGCTAATGAAGTATTCATCTTCAGGAAATTTCAGATAAACAAAGGTAGTCAGAACTTTGAAAAACAATGTTGTCAAGTCTTAAATGATCCCTCCCAGAAAGGTCTGCTTTCCCTGAAGTGGTTAGAGGCACTAATTTGCTCAGGTTGAGAAGTAGCATCAGCAAGAACCTTGGACTTCAGTCTGGGAAAGTGAAAAAGAGAGAAACCAGATTGCCTTCCAAGAGTATTTTTTGGGGGAGATATGTACATGTTTTTCTATAAAAATCTTCTATACAGTGATTAGGTATCAGGTTCATCCCTAAAAGCTACCAGAACCACACAGACTCTGAAATGGCGCTTTCATCCCCAAGATTCCACTCCCATTCTAATTCCTGCAGAAGCCTTCAGCATAGTGGAGAACTGGGAAATTAAGACTGTGACTCACTAAACCCTGAGGGGGACTGTGGGTGGAGGTGGGCCCTTTAGGTGTTGGTAGCTCTCAATTAAGAGGAAACTTTGCTACTTCTAGGAGATGACCCAGAAAAAATGTGCCATCAAAAACAACAACAGCTGTTCATAAGAGTCCAAAGTATCAAATCAGTGGGTTAGTGATTGAAGGAATTTTCTTTCTAATAAAAATAAATTCCATTTGTGTTTCCTATGAAAGGGACTCTTATACTTCTATTGCTCCATATCCCATTCAGTGTCAGAACTTGTATGGGATATATAGCTGATGCCTAGAAATACCTGTCTCATGAATTAAATAAGGAAGTTAACTGAGATCACTAACATGCCTTGGTGTGGTACATCTTTGCAAAGATAAATTTTGGAAACAAGTGGAGATGATATTGAGAAGTTTGTCTAAAATCGGACGGGGAGATAGGGGTTGGCCAGTGGATTAATCAAGGACATTCACAAAAGAGTAAAGAAGATCAATCTTCAGCAAAATCCTCACCACTAACAAGAAACAAGGGACATATAACCTAACCTCAATGTCCTCATCTATAAAAGCTGGATAATAATAGAAACCAAAATTTAGATTATTATGAGTGTTAAATAAGGAAATGCACACGGAGTGATTAGGAGAGTGCTTGACAAATAGGAGTTGGAAGAATGTAGGCAATGGCTATCAGGTGCATTTATGCAGATAGTTAGACCTCTAGGGGACCCAGAAACAATAGAAAGCTCTTAGACATACAGGGGCTATGGAACCCCCGGAAGCATGATTTAGTCTTGTGTATTATTGTGAATTTTTTAAGGACAAACTAAGAAATATACCCCTCTGAGAAAGCCTGGGCGCTGTGTAAGATCTGGAAACTATGTTATAAGGCTTGGAAATGACCACTTCAGCATGACCTGAAATGAGAAGTGTTACTTTTCCTAACAGCCCAAACACCTGGGGACGTGAACTTGAGTTGTATAAAAAAAATCACTTCAGCTATTATTATTAAGAAACCAAAGGATATACCCAAATGTCAGAGGAAAAAGCAGGGACTCAGATACAAGATGGTTGAGAAGAATTTTGCTCTAGATACATTTATTGTTCCAGTGTCCATCCTGGGATTTCTAGAATAGGGTTCTACTGGGGAGAAGTTTAGTGTAGGGAAGCTAGGGAACTTGTTTCCAAACCTCCTTCTTACAATACCTTACATAGGATTGAGTATTCCACATGGAAAAAAATTGTAGGGGTAGTTATGCCTATAAGTGGGGAGAGGTAGGGTGAGGGTTCTGCTTAATCCACTTTGGAGAACCCACTTTTTCTCAAGCCTTTTAGAACAGTGCCCATATTTGACCATACTTTCTTAGATTAGGTAGTAAAATTAAATTTCTTTGAAAGTATCCACCAAATCTAACCCTGGTCTTCATTTATTTGAAAGCAGATCAATTCTTGCTGTTATTTCTGGAAAAGCATACAATGCTCCTACAACAATGATGACATTCTAAAAGGCAGGGTAGGAAAGAAGAGGCCAAGCCACTGCCTGAGGCTGACTGGTGCCACTAGGGAAGTTGGAATGTGGAAAACAGCTATCACAGACGATCACATTTGGAAAAGGGTTCAGAAAAATTCTGTTTGGGGCTGTTGCATAGTGTACAAACTCACCTAAGTTACCTGTTAGATATGGTCTCTTGGCACTCAGCACTCATTTTCACTTTCTTCTATGGATACCCATCCCCAGTCCACAGGACCAACAGAAGTCGGAAGGCTTAAAGCTGTATTTTCTACTTTTCACTATACACAAAAATCAATACCAGACAAATATAAAGCCAAATGTGAACAATAAAACAATAGAGCTTTCACAAGAAAACATAAGAGATTATGATCTTGGAGTCAGCAAAGATTTCTTAAACTGAACATATACAGAATAAACAAACCATAAAGAAAACCCTCTAAAGAACTGTACTACATAAAAAATTTGAATATCTTCATCAAAGGCACTATTATAATAGTGAGTGAAAAAAAGCCACAGAGTGGCAAAAGATAGTCTCAATACATATGCCCAACAAAGGACTCATTTACAGTAAAGAACTACAAAGCACAACAAGAAAAAAGTCAGACAAACCAATAGAAAATTGGGAGACAGAATTGAACAGGCATTTCATGGCTAAAATACTAAAGGTGAAAACCCCCAGTTTTGGTTAGAATCTACTTTGGAAAACTGGCACTATTTATAATAAGCCCAAACTGGAAACAACCCAAATGTCCGTCTACTGTAGAATGCAGAAATTGTGTTACTTATCCAATGGACTTCTATACATCAATGAAAATGAGAGTACTGTTGCACACAACATGCATAATTCTTACAAATATAATGTTGAGTGAGAAAAGCCAGTCATCAAAAAGTACATACTGTATCATACCACTTTGTATAAGGTTGTTAAGAGACTATTTCTATGCTATTAGAAACCAAGACTGCAGTTACTCTCAGGGAGGATAATGCCTAGAAGAGAGCATGAGTGTGCCAATTACTTCTGGCTCCAAATCTAGGCACTGGTTACATAGTGTGTTCACTTTTTGAAAATTCATCAAGCTGGTTGATTAAGATTTGTACATTTTTCTGTACGTTATAGTTCAATAAAGATAGTTAAAAACAACAACAATTATGCTTAGACTTCCATGCTTATAGGATTGTGTACAGTGTTTGCCAATCAGATATAAGGATGTGAAATTTGGAAGGTAGAAGGAAGTGGAGACTATTTTTACTGCCTGTCAGTTTTCCCTGTTAATTATTGATGTGCTTGCTACATTAGAAGTGATTTTCTTTTCTTTTCTTTTTTGTATTTTTCCGAAGTTGGAAACGGGGAGGCAGTTAGACTCCCGCATGCGCCTGACCGGGACCCACCGGGCATACCCACCAGGGGTGATGCTCCGCCCATCTGAGGCACCACTCTGCTGCAACCAGAGCCATTCTAGCACCTGAGGCAGAGGCCATGGAGCCGTCCTCAGCACCTGGGCCAACTTTGCTCCAATGGAGCCTTGGCTGCAGGAGGGGAAGAGAGAGACAGAGAGGAAGGAGAGAGGGAGGGGTGGAGAAGCAGATGGGTGCTTCTCCTGTGTGCCCTGGCCGGGAATCAAACCTGGGACTCCTGCACACCAGGCAGACGCTCTACCACTGAGCCAGCCAGCCAGGGCTAGAAGTGATTTTTAGTGGCAAGGCTTCCCCTGCCTCGTACTGCTGCCAACTCCACTGTGATTTAAAAATTCACTCCACTTCTGCCATTTAAAAATTATTATTATTATTATTATTATTATTATTATTATTAGAGAGAGACAGACAGACAGATAAGAAGGGAGAGAGATTAGAAGCATCAACTCATAGTTGCAGTACGTTGGTTGTTCATTGATTACTTTCTCATATGTTCCTTGACTGGGAGGCTCCGGCTGAGCCAGTGACTCCTTGCTCAAGCCAGCGATCCTGGGCTTCAAGCCAGTGATCTTTGGGCTCAAGCCACCAACCATAGGGTCATGTTTGTGATCCCATGCTCAAGCCAGCGACCCTATGCTCAAACTGGTGAGCCTGAGCTCAAGCTGGTGAGCCTGTGCTCAAGCCAGTGACCTCTGGGTTTCAAACCTGGGTCCTCAGTATCCCAGGCATATGCTCTATCCTCTGCACCACCACCTGGTCAGGCTAAAAATTATTCTTAAGGCATATTTTGTTCTTTCTTTACAAGTTAAATAATGCCAGTTCCTTGAATTTTTCTCTACATGTTCTGCAGCTCTTCTCATTTGTGGCTATTTAATTAAAGTACAGGGTGGGGCAAGAGTAGGTTTGCAATTGTTCATATGGAAAATAATACAAAAATTAATAAATGATACAAGAATAAACTCTGTGTGTTGCGTACTCCCAACCATAAACCCACGTTGGCCCCACCCTGTACTCATATAAGGACTGCCTATTCTGGTAGGATTAACTGTACCTTTCTTTTGGTTCTACTCCCAGGTTCACACTTGCTTATCTAACCAAAGCCCAACTGTGCTGACTCAAGATTAGCTTATGGTCCAAGCCCAGTATCATGTTATTATTTGCTCAAACTTCCCATGGATTGAGATAGACTTGTAGAAGACTGAGAAATAATACTTGTCAGCCATAAGCAAGAGTTTTTACTTAGCTTTCTAATACAGAACAATATCTAATATGACAGCTTATAAACAATGAGAATCATCAGCCTAAGAAAAAATTAGTTAATAGTTGAAGAGAGATTACTGAATCGTGAAACTGAACAGTTAGAAGGGACTTTAGAAATAGTCTAGATATACCAGGAAATTGAAGCTCAGATATTTATACAGGCATCTAGTCAATGCTTATTCTGAATACTCTTGCTACTCAAGGGGTAGCCCTCTGACCAGCAGCATCAGAACTACCTGAGAGCTTGTTAGAAATGCAGAATGTTAGGGCTCTCTCTTCAGGAGCCACCAAATTAGAACCTGTATTTTAATCAGACTTCCATGTGATTTGTATGCATGTTAAAATTAAAAAAATATATAGGCAAAAGTACCCGAGTTTCTTGTTCTACTATATAAAATTTTGCCTAAGTTATATTACAGAGAAAACCTGATCTCCTTTGGGCAAGACCTGTATTATTACAGGTCTTGGTCTATTAGATTGTTTGAATAGTTGGATTAAAGAAAAAGAAAAACTCTCCATTGTTCTCTGAGAAAAGAGGGATCTATTTGAGCTGTGCTAATTTTTAATGCACCCATTCAGATTTTAATCCGCTAGAAAAATTAATAGCCTATTTGGTGGTAGCATGTCTTGCAAAAATAAGTGCAATAAAGTGAAAGTATTTAAATGGATATTTAAACTACGCAGCCATCAGTGATTTAGTTTTCAATTACACTAAGGTAATTACCCTAGAATCCACCTCATTCACCCTTCCGTGAGAAAATGCTGGAGTTGCCGATGCTTTCGGGCAATGACTGATCTCCACTCCTTGTTGGCCAGGACCTGAATTCATTTACTTGAAGCAGTTTAGGGTGTATGCTAGGAATATAAATGATGGAAACACCCTTTGTGATCCTTCTTACAAAGGAAGCAGCATCACTATTAAGGATGGGTATGATGCCACAGGCCCAGCGGCTCAGATTGGGGAAGATTCACATGGCAGGCTGATCTGGCCTGCGAGAGAAGGGTGGGATGGGTGAAGGAGTGCTCCACAGCTGGGCTCTTCTTATAACTGGTTCTAAAAGTTCGCATGTAGAGGAGGGCTTCTGGGGTGCTGGGAATATTCTGTTTCTTGATTCAGTTGCTGGTTACATGGGTGTATTCAGTTTATGAAAATTCACTGAACTGTTCACTTATGATAAACACACTTTTCTATATGTATGTTATACTGCACATACAAAAAATTAAAAGTGTAGAATGTTAGAGTTGCATAGGAGTAGATTTCTGTCCTCCTTTCCTACTATTTAGATATAGGTGGTCTGTTTCCCCTACTTTGAGAAACACTGCACAGAGCAATCAGAGAAAGTTGATGGGCAAGCTTTACTCACCCACCATATTCATAGAGGTGGACAAGTACAACCAAATAAGTAATAATGCCCAATGCAGGGCACACTGTGTTCTAGATGCTACACAAATACATCCTGCTGGTCTTCATAACATCCTTGGGAGGACAATATATTTCTTTAAATTTTAAATTATGACATTCTATATTCTATTAGTTTCAGGTATAAGGCATAGTAGTTAGACATTTATATAACTTACAAACTGATCCCCCTTGGGAGGACAATATTACTTCTATTTCATAGATGAGGCAAATGGTACCCACAGAGAAGGTTGAGTTGAGTCTTTGTCAAATGTCTTGGGTCCAAAATCTATCTTATTTTCACCAGTGCCAGTGCTGAAAGAGCAAGTAAGTCACAAGACTAGCCCAAGGGAGTGAGAGAGGACAGAAAAGGAACACAAGACTATTTGCCAAGGAAGTAGACAGTCATTAGGGAAGATTGCAAATAGGCACCCACAGTTGTTTTTCTTTTTTAGCATCTTCTGAAAAGTAGATGGCATTTTCTCAGAGACAATGCCCTAAGGCTAAACCCATGAGACCTCCAAGCACCTGAGGAGAGTCCTGGACCATGTCCCAGACTTGGCAGAACATCACTATTGTCTTGTGAATGTTTGAAACATACAGATTCACTGGCTCCACCCTAGATATCCAGATTCAGTACATTTGGGGTGAGGCCTGAAAAGCTCTTGAAGAATCACGCCAGGTAATTCTAATGATTAGCTGGATTTGGGAACCACTACCATAGACACCCTGACCACATGAGAGAGAGTCAGATCTGGATTTAACATTGGTGGTTGTTCATCACAAGCCAACAAGTTTATAGCAAAAGGCCCATTGTAGTGTGCTCTCACTCAGATTAGATAATGTAACCAGATGCCATGCCAAAAAATAAAGCAGAATAATACGATTGCAAGGTAAAGGCCTGCATCTGTTGTATCCCAGGCATTACACTTAGCTGGAGTTCCTCCCTCTAAAAGGTTATTTTAAAAAAATACTATAAAAATAAAACATAAACAGTAAAGTGATTAATATCTCAGATCTTAATCCCAAATCCTTGGTCTCTAGGCCAGGTGTGGCCAATAGTTTTTGCTCCCGGGCCAGAGTAGAAAAAAACCTTTTTTCATGGGCCAGATGAAATATTAAAATTAAAAAAAAGTTAAATACAAAAATGATTCATTTAAGTAAACAAAATTTTATTATGTAATTTGTTTATGAATAAATGAGTGAAAAAATTTTAATATAAAATATTATTTTAATAAAAATATAATTATAGGCCCTGGCCGGTTGGCTCAGCGGTAGAGCGTCGGCCTAGCGTGCGGAGGACCCGGGTTCGATTCCCGGCCAGGGCACACAGGAGAAGCGCCCATTTGCTTCTCCACCCCTCCACCGCGCTTTCCCTCTCTGTCTCTCTCTTCCCCTCCCGCAGCCAAGGCTCCATTGGAGCAAAGATGGCCCGGGCACTGGGGATGGCTCTGTGGCCTCTGCCCCAGGCGCTAGAGTGGCTCTGGTCGCAACATGGCGACGCCCAGGATGGGCAGAGCATCACCCCCTGGTGGGCAGAGCGTCGCCCCTGGTGGGCATGCCGGGTGGATCCCGGTCGGGCGCATGCGGGAGTCTGTCTGACTGTCTCTCCCTGTTTCCAGCTTCAGAAAAATGAAAAAAAAAATATATATATATATATATAATTATATACTGTATAAATACCCAAACTATATTGCAATCAATCAAAACAATATTTAATTAATAGAATGAGCTTGAAGGGGTTATATCACAAATAAAATAATTATTTCGTTTTACAAACAGCCTGGACACGTTTTCAGTTATCAAATGCAGCTATTGTCTATGGTACAATGCCATTTGATTCAGCACACTTGACCACAAAAATAATGAATTGTTTGACCTTGGGAGTGCACTGGCAAACTCTGCCTAAAAGAATGTGGGTTTCACATCACCGCTAAATGTCAAACAGTTCATATTGAGTACAAATGAGTACAAAAGTTGTAAATCTTTATAATGGAATTTTTTTAAAAAAAATAAAGAAGTATCACGAATCCATTTGACCCATTATTGGAAGTTAACCCTAGATTAGTCACACGCAGAATTCTTTTCCGCATATCACTATCTTCTTAAATATCTCAATTTCCAATAATCAAAGATGCTTCTGCTTTTGAGTATATGAGATTTTAAAGTAGCAAAGAATATTAAAAATTTAATCATGGGCTGCATAAACTCATTACACGGGCTGTATGTTGGCCATGCCTGGTCTAGGCTGTTTTTAGTTTAGATGTTTGAGAATTTTGAAACAAATGAAAATTGGTTTTATGGGGGGAAAAATTTTTTTTATTAAGTGAGAGGAAGATAGGCAGAGACAGACTTCTGCTAGTGCCCCTAGTGGGATCTACCCAGCAAGCCCCCTACAGGGCGATGCTCTGCCCATCCCAGGCATTGCTTCCATTGCTCAGCAACTGAGCTATTCTTAGCACCTGAGGTAGAGGCCATGGAACCAACTTGCTCCAATTGAGCATGGCTGCAGGAGAAGAAGAGAGAGAGAGAGAAGTGAGACAGAGAGGGGTAGAAAAGCAGATGGTCACTTCTCCTGTGTGCCCTGACTGGGAATCAAACCAGGCACATTCACATGCCGGGCTGATGCTTTATCACTGAACCAACTGGCCAGGGCGAGGTTTTGCAAAATTAAAGAAGATAGTATTGCAAAGCTAAGAAGATTCAAGGACACTCCCCATCCTCCCCAACCTGAACTGGTTTATTCTAGATTTAAACTATGACCTTGAACTACCCAGACTTTCATTTGACCCCCTGTTCAGTGGTGAAAGTACAGAGGTGATTATGTACAGTCAATAATGTCCCTAACTCATCTATCAACTAAAATAAATAGCTAAAACTGATAAGTTGATAAAGTGCTTTTTTTTTTTTAATTGGAGAGTTAATAACTTACTCTAAAGTAGACTTTAATTACTGGATCTTGCTAACAACTGACATATGAATTAATTACCTTAAATCACTGCCAAGTTTAATCCCTGTACAAGTTTAAAAAAGAACTACACAGCACTCAAACTAGAGGAAATATTAATGATATATGATAGAACACAATTAAATCTATTATTCCTCAGTATCAATAGGGAAAAAATGCAGGGAGCAGTGAAATAAGCCTAGAACTGGAGGTAACTGAGTTTACAAAAACCATTTTAAATAAAACACGTTCTCATCCTAAGCTGTTTTCTCATTTGGGGAAACAACTCTTGTGTCTCATTTGTAAGATCAGTGTTGTTTTAGTTCTTTCTACATGAGGAAGTAGGTAAAGAGATCTTTTAGCCAAGAAATACATTCTGGGCCAAAACACTACAGAGATGATTAATCCCCATGAATTTTATAAATGATTATTCTGAATAAAAAGAGAAAAATGAGGACAGAAAACGGGAATTAGAACACATAGCCAGAGATTAAGGAAACCCTTTGTGTCCCCAGTTTCCTAGTTTATTTAGATTTCTTTTTCCTGTGTAAGTGAAATACTACTAATGAAAAAGAATGCATTTAGCTGCAAGTATTTTTCTAAATGGCTCTAGGGAACAAAACAATTGTAAAAATAGATTTTATTCTGGAATTTTTTATTTAAAAGAGTCACAGTAACGTAATATATGAACTATTTATTCAACCTATTAGAAAAGAAATTATAGATTTCAGAAAAGAAGTATTTTAAAAACTCATACACCTCACATTTATGGTTGACTGATTTTTGACAAAAGTTCCAAAATAATCCAAAGGGGAAAAAAGTCTTTTTAACAAATGGTTAGCAACAGCTGTATATCACATGCAAAAGGATAAAATTGGAACATTACCTCACAACAAATATAAAAATTAACACACAATGGGACAAAGACCTAAATGTAAGAGATAAAACTAAAAAACTTTAGAAGAAAACATAGGCATAAACATTTGTGACTTTAGATTAGCCAGCGATTTCTTTGATATGACACCAAAAGCACAAGCAACAAAAAAAAACATAAACTTGACATCAGCAAAATTAAAACGTTTGTGCTTTAAAAGACATCAGCAAGACACCTACAGAATGAGAGAAAATATTTGCAAATCAAATATGAGATTTACATCCGGAATATATAAAGAATTCCAACAACTCAATAAGGTAAGGCAAATAACCTAACTGAAAAATGGGTATAGGATTTGAATAGACATTTTTCCAAAGAAGATATACAATGGCTAATAAACACATGAAAAGGTGCAAAACATCATTAACCTTCAGGAAATTGTCAATCAAAATCACAATGAGATATCACTACACACCCACTAGGTTGGCTACAATAAAAAAGACAAGGTCCTGGCCAGTTGGATCAGCGGTAGGGTCCCAGGTTTGGTTTCTGGTCAAGGCACACAGGAGAAGTGACCATCTGCTTCATGCCTTTCCCTCTTCCTCTCTCTCTCTCTCTCTCTCTCTCTCTCTCTCTCTCTTCCCCTCCTGTGGCCATGGCTCAATTGGTCGAGTGCATTAGCCCCAGGCACTGAGGATGGCTCTATGTAGCCTCCACCTCAGGCACTAAAAATAACTTGGTTATGAGCATGGTCCAAGATGGGCGAACATTAGCTCCAGACGGGGTTGGTGGTGGATCCCTGTCAAGGCACATGCAGGAGTCTGTCTCTCTATCTCCCCTCCTTTCACTTAAAAAAAAAAAAAAGGATAGATAATAACAAGTGTTAGTGAGGAAGTGGAGACATTGGAGCTTTCATTGCTAGTGGAAATGTAAAAGGATGCAGCCATTAGGAAAACAGTCTGGCAGTTTCTCAAAAGGCTAAACTGATGATCCAGCAATTTCTGTTTTAGGTATATAGTCTCAGATAAATGAAAACATATGTCCACACAAAAACTTGTATACAAACGTTCATAGCGGCATCATTCATAACATCTAAAAAGTAAAAAACAGCCCAACTTTCATCAACTGATAAGTGGATAAATAAAATGTGCTATATCTATACAATGAAATATTATTCAGCAATAAAAAGTACTGATACATGTTGAAACATAAACGAACCTTGATCGTCTATGCTTTCTCTTTTTCTCCCAAGGCAATCATAGACTTATAGAAACAAATATTGATAGGCAGGTGGTATAAGATTAAAGCAGCTTAAATATGTAGGTAAAACAGATATGCACCCAAACCTACAGCCAACTTTGGGTAAGAGAGAAATAAAATTTTGTGTGTTTTAAAAAACCTCCACCTTATTTAAATCTAGTTAAAGAGATTTACAGATAGTTTATCTAGTCTAGGATTTTTCAGCTCTTTAGTGTTATTGATTACTTTGAGTTGGATAATTCTTTGTTTTGGAGAGCTGTCCTATGCATTGTAGGATGCTACAGAATCCCTGGCCACCTCTAGTTGTGATAACCAAAAATGTCTTTAGACATTTCTGAATGTCCCCTGGGGGTAGGGATGGGGGCAAAGTCTCTCCTCCCCCCACTAGTTGAGGACCACTGATTTAATCTAGTGTTTCCTAAAATGTGTGTCTTAGATTATTCATTTTGTACATTGCTGCAACAACAACAACAAAAAAGGCTTTCACAGTTTAGTAAGTTTGCAAATCAGTAAGCTAAATGAATTCTCCTTCCCGAACCCCACGTATTACATCAGTATTAGTACCTGAACAGAAAAGTGAAATGACTCACCTTGTATTGCTTCAGCAACAACCTAATCATAGCTCTGAGTCAAGAATTTGAGTCTTTTCCAGCCTAGATGGATGCTCTCTTTTGACAGTTTCAGAAACCAAGACTTCCACCTCTCAAATGGATCTCCACTGTGGTAGGCAATTAGACAAGACCAGAGCAAGGATGATAGGCCAAGTACAGAAGGTCACTATGGTGGAAAGTCCCAGGTGCCTAACAAAGGGCAAAACTGGGAAAACAAGGACCTCACTCCCGGGTAATCTTCCCCCCCCCCCCCACAACATAGCATATCGCTGGTCATGCAGTTTAGACCCCTTGGCCTTTCATATTGCTGGTCATGTGGTTTGGACCCCTTGGCCTCTCATATCGCTGGTCATGCAGTTTAGACCGCTTGGCCTCTCATATTGCTGGTCATGTGGTTAGGACCCTCCCCGACCTCTCTTCCCTGGCATGTTGCTAGTCATGTAGGGTAGACCCCCCTAGAAGAAGAACAAACAAGGGGGCCATAGAATAGCCCTTAAGTATTAAGCCTCCAGGACAATGAGGTTCTGACCTATATCAAATACATCTAGGCCTTAGCTGTGTTTCAGCTCCAGGCCCAGAAAAGCAGCAAAACCAGATAAATGGTAGTATAGTTGACCTCAGGACTAGCGGCATTTATTAATGACCCCCTGCACTGGTACCTATGATTCAGTGGAGACCACAACCCTGAAAGAACATATCTGGAGAGCTGATGAATATTCTATTAGGATCCACCCATAGGACTTCCCCTAAAATTTTAGCCCTTAAAAGCCCTTATGAAGGACCTAGCAAGTTCTCCCCCTTAGAATCTTGCCTGCACCTTCCCCCTCCCCCTCTTCTTCACCTCTTCCCCCATGTGAGTTGCCTTTAACTTTCTCTCTCCTAAGCTCCAAGGCCCTTCTTTTGACTCTGTATCTTGTTTCCTGAATCCATTTCTTCTATGTCTCAATTCTTCTATCTCTGTGACTTTTTAAAAAATTTTTACATATTGTTTGAGTCTTGGCTCTGAACGCTTTCTTAGTCAGAACTGAAGTACTGAGGTTGTTGGACTGAAGTCTGATACCTGGTGCCATTCTCATGGCCAACACACCAAATAAAGCTCTGAGATGTGTTGGCAGGCTGTAAACTACTATTAGAAGGGTCCTAGCACAGACCCTCTCAAGAGGTCACCTCTCATTCTGAGATGCAGGACATAATAGAAGGTGTGTCAAGGTGCAAATGAAGTGATAAGAGTGAACCGTGTCAGGCAGTCCGGAGGCTACCTCTCCTCTCTCTTCTGCAGTTTAATGACTAAGCATTTTCAGCTTTACTTGCATCTATTCCTTAATTAAGATCTGATAATTAAAAAGTGAAGATATAATGCATGGATTTGCAGGATGTTATCTCAAATCTAGCATTAGTCAGATTGAATGTATCAGTAAACATCTGGAAGACATGAAAAAGAAGAAATATCATCCTCAACATCAAAAAGAACATACCTGAACATATGTCCCAATGTTTGTTTACCTGGCAGGGCTTATACTCAGGGCCCGGCTGAGTACCTTGAATGTCACAGTACAATAAAAATATTCACCTTTTTTTTTTTTTTTTTTGAGAAAATGCAGCTTAAATATGGACATTAGCAAAGCAGGGAATCATACTCTATCAAATCATATTAAAAACTGTAGAAAGGGGCCTGACTAGGTGGTGGCACAGTGGATAGAGCGTTGGACTAGGATGTGGAAGAACCAGGTTTGAGACCCCGAGGTCACCAGCTTGAGCACAAGCTCATCTGGTTTGAGCAAGGTTCACCAGCTTGGGCACAAGGTCATTAGCTCAAGCAAGGGATCACTTGGTCTACTGTGCCCCCCCCCCCTCTTCCCCGGTCAAGGCACATGTAAGAGGGCAATCAATAAACAACTAAGGAGCCGCAACAAAGAATTGATGTTTCTCATCTCTTTCCCTATCTGTCCCTCTCTCTGACTCTCTCTGTCTCTGTAACAAGGAAAAAAAGAAACTGTAGAAAGGGTATAGGATTTTTAATAGATTTTTATTCTTTTACCATCTTGGGATACAATTTAGCCCTAACTACATGTCAAATAAACTTAGAATAATGATTTTGAAGAGTCTTTCTTTACAACAGGTAAATAATATATTGTAGGGGCCAGGATTGCCCTTAACATTTGTGGAACCAAGGGCAAGAGTACAAATTGAGGTCTGTATTACACATTTCTAACTATGTAAAAAGTTATAAATAAAATGTTCTACGTTCCTAACTTAATCACTATACCTTCCTAATGAGCTGAAGGCCAAGTATGAATGTCTAATTCTTGGACTCCTTGGGGTTCTGCACCAAGAGATGGAGGCATGGAGGGAGCTGGAGCCCAAGCTGCAGTTGCCCCCTTCTCTTCTCATCCCTGGCTCTGACGGCAAAGGGCCTCTCATGCATGAGTGCGAATGCCCCAGCCCACACAGTTGGCTCCATGCACATCTCCTGGGCTCCGCTGGCTACCTTCAGGCTGAGAAGTGCATACATAGCGGCGTGGTCTGCACTGGGGAGGACGGGACTGGAAAAGAACTGTAGGCAGTCTATAAGGGTGGGCTTGAGGCATTTGGGCAAGGGATTCTGAGATGGTCCAAGGTATCCAGAGTGTAGTCTAAAAGGGACCAGTGTGGATTCTGAGTGGGCACATCCCCTTGACCCCTCCGTTTTCTCACTCTGTGGTGAGGGGCACAGCCAGAAAGGGTTGAGCCGAGCCCTTTAAAAGCCAAAAGGTGGTATCGACAGGAGCCCTACATCTGGAGTGTGATAAGTAGGCTAGAACGCATCACCCTGGTGCATACCTCAGGCCTGCTTCAGCAGGAGAATGGAGGCCAGACCAAGCTTGCCCAGACAGGGAAGATGGATCATGCCTTGCTCACCCTGAAGGGTTCACAGAAGCTTATCAGCGCTTAGCAAAGCAGAACAGCTCAATCAGAGAGTCTGCCCAGACTTAAATTTCAGTTTAGTAAACGATTTAAAGGGGCATATGCCTTTCACTTTATGAAAAAATGTCTGGAAGACTCTGGTGTTTGTCCTCCTTACTGTGACCCTGCTCCTTCGCTCGCCACTGCTCTCCTACTGCCAAGGACCCATCAGCCCTCACTTGCCATCCTTTTAGCCTGTTACAATTAGTGTTGACAACTTCAGTAATAATCCTGATAGGTGCCCTCATCTCCTTGGTCCTTCATCCATTCTTGTCTTTCTATTCACCAGCCCTGAATGAAATTAACTGCATAGTACTTTTTGTTTCTGCTCTGAAGCAGAGGATATTGCCGGAGATTAGAATTCTGATTCATGCCAATGTCAGCTGACTGGTTCCAGCTGAATCCTCACTACTAAAAGGCAATTCTCTGATTTTGCAATCAAGGTAGGTGCCTTCCTACCACCTTCCCCCACTGCTGCTTTTCTTAATCTTCCCTACTTCTCTCAAGCCCCAATCCCACCTTGCTTAATAGAAGAAATCAAAATTCTACAGTGTGAATCTCCTCTTTCTGTTTCTTATCTATTAAGAAATATTTAAAGGAGACATTTCCTCTCATTTCTCCTTGCCTCTCGCTTCAGAGGAAGAAGAGAACCTTCTCCTCTCCAGGGTTTGCTTTCCCCTTGGGTCACGGAGTCTGGGGATTCTAATGCATTGCAGACAATCACCATGAATGGTCCCTTCTCTGTTCCACATCTTCTGTTTCTTATTGTGTTAGTTTTCCTACTTACTCTTCACTACATCAAAATATCCACTGTCTTGACCCATCTTCTGCTCTCCCTCCCCTACAATCTATCAGCACCATCCTGGCTCACTTCTATCACTACTGAGCCAAGAGATAATTCTCCAGCACTTTGGATATGTTTTCATAGCATCATCAATCCCTTTGCCCCTTGGTCCTTCTGCTCCATCGTCCCAGAAAATCCCAAATCTTGGATCAACCCATCACCCATTTTATCAGCTTTTACCATTCATAATGCAAGTTATTAAAGAAAATCACACAATTGTAGAGATTAGTGCCAATATCAATTTTGGCCTCTAACCTCAGTTAGACACTCTTAAGAGGTAATAATCCTTATATTTGTCCTTCCTTGCTTAATGACCTCTCCTACTTCCTTTGGTAATAATTCTAATCCTATGACATTCTCAATCTCTACTCTTTCACTTTTAACCATCGTCCTTCCTTCCTTCCTTTTTTCCTTCCCTCCTTCTTCCTTCCTTCCCTCTTTCCTCCTTCCTTCCCTCCTCCTTCCCTCCCATACTTCTTTCTTCCCTTCCTTCTTTCTTCCTGTCTCTCTCTTTCACGTTTATCAATACCTGTGATGCATCCTATATATTTTTTATTTTTCTTTTACACAAGCCCAATCAGTAACCATATCCTGTTGATCTTCCCTCTCAAACATCTCCTAAACCCACCCTCTCTTCTTCATTTTGTTATTTTCTTAATTCAGGCCTTCATCTCTGCCTGGCTTCATTCAACTGTCTCTGAAAAGGACCCACTGATACTAGCCTCCTCTCTCTCCAGTTTCTCCTAGGCTGTCCTTTCAGAGGACTACTTGCTTAGGAAAGGCAAGTAGAGGGGAAGTTGGGGGTGGGGAAGTAGGGAAAAAGGGAGAGTCAAAAGAGACAAAGACCCAAAGTGTGGAAACCAAAGAGGGATATTAAGGGGAGGGTAGAAATCCCTGCCATTTAAACCATCTCCTCTGTGTCTTCATAAAATTTTCAGTCAAGTCTACATTGTTTACTTCTGTTTTGTGGAATTGACTTGCTTTTGGAAAAACAAAATAAAATGCTAAGTCTTGCTTTAAGGCAAAAGAGTACACATAAAGCCAGCTAATATCTGGCTTTCATGTTCAATTTAGTCTTCATTGATTCATTTATTTTTAATTTAACAAATATTTCTTGAACACTATATATATAGCTCACTATGGCAATGCCACCTACTCACTGCTCCTGGCAAGTCTCCAGCATTCTGCCAGACTGTAAGGATGGCAGCCATAGCCCATTCTAATAGGGGTATGGTTTCCTGGGTTGTCATGGCAGTTCTGAAGATGCTGCATTAGGAGGAGTGTGTGGGAATGGTAGCCAATTTCTTTATCTCTGTTCTGGAGAGCATGATGCTATTCACCCTTATGTTCCACAACTGCAGCAACCAGGTTACCAGGGACTCGGTAGGGTTCTGCCTAAATTGCACCTCCAACTCCATTAGCTTTGCCTGAGTGTAAAGACAGACCACAGAGTGCTCCACTACCTGTGGAGGGTGCTGTGCCAGCCCCTGAGGGATTCTTGGCTGCTGGGTTTTACCTTCTAGGTGATCACTGGCTGGGTTCTGAGTCTGCAGACGGCAGTTTCAGCCCAAGCCTCCTCCTCCTCTGAAGAGTTGGAAATGTTTGTCCCCACTGGCTCAAAGCCACTTTGCTGGCTCGAATGGAGCTCCATCTTCCACACCTCCTTCAGCTCCTGGAGCTGCTGGCTCTTGGCCTGAAGTTGAGATTCCAGCTTTTGAACCCACAGTTGTTTCTCCACCAACTGTTGGTGCCAGCGTTCCACTTCCTGGGCAAACTGGAACTCATGAACCTGTAACTCCTTCTCCAGAGATTGCTCTAGTTCCAGGTGCCATTGGTGTTCAGATCGCATCTCACACTGCAGCTTTCAAGAGCAGTCAACCTCCTTCTCCAGCTTTCACTCCAGTTTAAGCCATTATTGCTGCTTAGTCTGTAGCTCATCCTGGAAATTTTGACCTCAGGCAGCCTCTCACACAGAGCTCTTGGTTTCTTCTTGCAGGGTTGTAAAAAACACTCAGTTCATGATCCCCAACAGGAGAGCCAAGGGGAACCATACACTGGAGAGCAATGATCACTCCTCTATCCCATACTTCAAGGGAGTAGGTGGCTCCATACCAATCTGATCCGAATCCTGCCAGCTGTGCCAGATGTAAGGCTGCTAGTTGTGGCCGTGCAGATTCACACTGAGTTTTGGCAGATGGTAAAGGATCTGTAGAGCCAGAAAACGGTGGGCCATTTTGTCTATTAGAGTCTTGCAAGAGCAGACGAGCAAGCAGGCAGGGAAAACTACTTATCCCTCTCCGGGCTAACAAGCAAACAGGCTGGTGGGGAAGGGGGCAGGAAACCCCTTCTCTGGTAAACAGTAACAAAATATGGCCCCTCCCAATGGCAGCAGGCAATCCACATTCTACAAATCTGCAGCCCTAAAGGCAAATACCTGCAGCCTTACATAGACTATACATACATGGTGCTGCCCCTGTGCTCATGCACCAATCAGGCAAAGTACAAGCAAGCAAGGCTAACATACTTGTTTGCTCAACAACCACCCCGATGAGACCAGATGGAGAGGTCCCCCTCCACCACAGCATGCGGCCAATTACACATGGACCTCCATCCTCTTCTCCACTCCCCTTGGGCAGCCAGCTAATGAAACCTAGAGTAAGAGGCAAGAAGAGGGGAAGGAAGGTCTCAAATTGAATTCTGAACTGAAATACTTATATATCTCAGTTTCAGACAAATCACTGAGCTCACTTTATAGCACTCTAGACAAACTGTCTGCCAGGAGGTTCAGGTTCAGGTATTAATTTACTCTAGGAAAAAATGTTCCATTTTTGCATACTCAGTGTTTGGGAACTTCTGTACCTGTGAATTATCTTTCTTGTTGCAATCACATGGCTACTGTGTGGGGATGGTTTGAGAGAAAAAATGGAAACAGGAAGACAAGGGGTTTAGGTAAGATGTGATGGTGGCAGAGAGGAAGGATTAAGCAAAAGGACAGAAGAAACAAAATTAAGAGTTGATGGTAATGCATGTGGTTGTGAGAGAGTAAAAAGAAAACAGTCGAGTGTGATACACAAGTTTCTGGCTGCATCAATGTGTCCATGGTAGTGCTCGCCACTCATTAGGGGGAATTCAGGAAGAGGTACAGGTTTAAAAAGAAACTGAGTTCAGTTTTAGTTTAAGATGGCAATGGAACATAAAGGCAGAACTGACTAAAATGTAGCTATCTGGGTCTGAAGCTCAAGAGAAGGTCTGGGCTAGAGAGAAATATCTGGGAGCATGTAGATGGTGTCATAAATGACCAGGACATGCCAAATGCTGCATAAGGTCAAATGAAAAGAGAACTGAAAAGTCTCTTGAATTTAGCTACACAGCAATCACTGACTACTTTGGAGAAAACGATTTTGGAAAAAGTGAGTTGGAAGTGAGAAAGGTGAAACAGTGAGTGGAGATAACTTTTCCAAGAAGTTTGGCTGGTAAGGGGAGAGAACACTGTAGATGGAGGAGAAGATGGCTTTTTTTAATCTGAGAAGGAAGGAGCCAGTAGAAGAGGAGGTGAGAGTGAGAAAGAATTACTGAAAGTGATGTCAACAAAATGTCAGGAGGAGGTGAGAGTCAGAAGATGAGCCAATCTGTCTTAGATGGGGGAGGGGAGCATCTTTTATAATAAAAACCAAGGTTGAATAAAGAGGCAAGGTGAGTAAAGATGCAACTTTTGTAGGTTGGCATGAAAATTGAGACTGCTCACATCCCATAACTTCAATTTTCCCTCCTCTTGATAAGTGAGAAATAAAATCACCTTCAGAGAACGATAGAATAAGAAATAAAACACCTACAGAGAATGACAGAGAGAGCAAGCACAGAAGTTTTGAAAAAGAGGAGAATTCTTGAAATAGCCGCTCTGGAGGTTCAAAAGAAAGAGTAAGTGGGTCAGGGAAACGTGGTAGGATTGCAGGCGGCGCTGAAGTTCCACTGAGGCTGCTGAGCATGGCTTCAGGGCTGCTCAGCCTGTGCGGCTGTGTGGCTTTCTCCAGCAGTGTCCCGCAGTGCAGGTCGAGAAATGGCCACAGCAGGCGGCTGCTCTCAAGGTACACATCCCAAGTTTGGTCAGGCAGATGAAACAGAAGAATGACGAAGAAATGGAATTGAAAACATATAGTTCAGAGGCTAATATCATGAAGCAGGATATCCTTCCTGGGTAGAGGATGAAAAAGAGACAGTAAAAGGGTGATTGGTAAGGAGAAAGAAGAGTAGAGATCTTAATAAGTTTGGAAAATCAACAGAGTAAAAAATAACCAAATGAGAAGAACTAGGGGAACAGAAAATCGTGGGTTGAGAGGTCTTATGATTTCTTGATGACAAAGTCTGGGGGTGGACATGAGACTGGGTGACTGAAGCAGAATGGAGAAGGTAATCAGAGATGGAATCAAAGAACTGAGGGTCAAGCATGCATCATGGATATACCAGATGTGCTAGGTTGTTGACAGAATTTGGCATGAAAAGAAATACGGTGGGTCTATTGACAATGTCTTGAATAAATAGAGGGTATGGTCAAGCAGTTAGTAGAAGACAGCTGGGGTAGAGTGTGACTTAAGGGATATGTAGCCTGGGTTGCAGAGGGCAGGGAACTGAGACCCACAGAAATGTCAATATGCGCAGAATCTGACCCAGTAGCCTCCACCTGTGAGGGCTGTGGAGGAAGCACTGTGATTGTGGGGTAAGCCAGGTTTCTTCGGGCTAGCTAGAGAGTTAAAGAATGTTTGGTGAAGAGGCTAGGGTTATTAGGGACTTTGTTGATAATGGAATAGGATTCTGGAGGTCACCGAGGACGTTTAGGACAGGGAGGAGTGGGAGGCTGAGTCAAGTATGAGGATGAGAGTGTCTGTAACAGGATAACTCACTGAAAGGGCTTCCCTCTTAGGCACATGTCAAGAATATCAAGGGTCTGGGGGTGGTAGGTTTGACAGTGGTAAAGATGCAGGAGAATCCAGGCCCTCAAGATTCAGTGTTGTCCTGGCTGTGTCACACCTCCAAGACTCCTGGGTCTCAGAGAGGAATGGGCTGAGTTTTGATTCCAGGGAAAGGCTCAGAGCTGAGGGCTGGCTGTGGGACTGCAGCTCTAGATGGCCTGGGATGGTGTGGCCTTGGAGCTCACACAGGCCTCTGGAGGGGTGATATTCAATATCCCAGCTTCCTTTACTCCCTCATATTCTGCATTATCGCAATGCCTCTATGTTTTTTCATTTTAGGGTTTGGTTTTGTCTTTAAGCTTAAAGCCCAGGAAAAAGCAGCCAGTAAGTAACTTTCAAGCACCAGGGTTTGTTTCGGCAAAGGCAGACAGCCAGAGTCATCACAGCATTAATTATTTTCAGCACAAGGACTATCACAAGGTATTCCTTCAAGGGAAGATGTGGTATTTAGAGTAATTTCCTAGAATGTTTGCTTCCATAACAAAAAAAAAGGAGGCTCTGGCTGGGTAGCTCAGTAGATAAAGCATCGACCCAGAGTGCCAGAGGTCGTGGATTCAATGAATTCAATGCCCCTATCAGGGCATGTACAAGAAGTAATCAATTGACTACACAACTAAATGAAAAAACTAAGTGAAACAAGTTGATGCTTCTTTTTCTCTCTCCCTCCCTTTTCACTTTCTCTCTAGCTCTTGCTCTCCCTTCCGTCCCCTTCTCAAATTAATGGAAACATTTTTTTCTAACAGGGCGGGAATTTAAAAAGGACACTGACAGAGATCAGACTTATGGTTGCTAGAGGAGTGGGGGTTGGGGCTGGGTGAAAAAGGCAAAGGATTGAGAAGTACAAAGTGGTAGTCACAGAATAGGCATGGGGATGTAAAGTAGGAACTCTAGTCACTAATATTGCAATGACTTTATACGTGAACTATGAGGGGACCACTTTGTAAAGTATGTGATTGTCTGACCACTATGCTGCACACCTGAAACTAACACAAAATAATACTGACTGTAAAGGGTAATTGAAAAATAAAATAAAATAAAAAAGACTGATACATTGAAAATTGGTTTTTCTTAAATAAGAACCACTTATAAACTGTATTTCTTTTCCCTCTCCACAGTGAGTTTGTTTAAAAAGCAAAGGTCACATTTTAGCTTCTGTCCAGTTCATTACACATGAACAAGTTAGCGTTCTCCGGAGCTCTTGAAATGCCATACCTGAAGGGGTCAGCTTCTTCGTGTTCTCTTCGTCAGCAGATTGTGTTGTGAACATCTTGCTGTTAGACTCCCTTCTGTTGTTTAATGAAGAGATACAATGACACTAGGAAAAGTAAAGGTTTAAAAAAATCCTTAGTGGGGCTTTGATGTCAACTCTAAAGATCTAAATGCGTTCCACTTCTTCTCTCTTGCATTATTAGCTCAACCTTAAGTTACATGCTTTTAATGAAGTGTTACTTTCATGCTAACTTCCTAACCTTCAGGGCAGTATCTGGTGACAGGGTGATCACTTTACAGCAGGTTCAAAGAATCAGTTGGCAAAAAAGGTCAGTAAACAGCATCATTACATATCTTCAGTGAATCCAATACTTAATAGAAAACCTGATGGTTTGGTGCTTGGCCGTGTCAGATACCCAGAGTAATGATGCAGGTGATCATGTTATACGACATTCTTCATGACACAGGAATGTTGATGACGTTATTTTTAAGATACAGAAAACACATCCAGTGTGGGAGATACTGCTAAGTGGTCAGTTTCTTCATTCACTGATATCAGTTTCTCATTAATTCTTTCCATTCCCATATAGCTGACTGAATCTATTTCAAAAAATTGTCAACCATCTTACCTTAGGTTCTGTTTTTGTTTGTTTGCTTGCTTGTTTTTTTAAAGAAGGGTGAGTTGGGGGCAGGCTGTTGATAGGTGTTTGCTGCTGTTGAAGCCAGCTCTCTTCCGGTATTTTTTCATCTGTGCTGCCATCTAGAGAGAAGAATTAGAAACACACAAAATAAACTGGAAATCCCAAGATGGAGTTGAGGGAAGTGGCTACTGTACATCGGTTTGTAGAAAGCTGTGAGCAACGGCAGTGAGATTTGGTGGTGATAACTTTATGTTGTTATCCCCCCTCTCTCTCTCCCAGGCACAAAACAAGATTTGGATATCTGTTTATCA